>NC_140080.1:40670360-42097925 GCF_964194135.1 Talpa europaea | reverse complement strand
AAGAACAGAATGGAGCTCACGACTAAGGTTAAGTTCCATAAACGGTGAAGAGTCCCGACCAGCAATTCATCCTACTAGAAGCTTTTAAATACTCGCCCAGCCTTTTCTGCTCTCTTAACAGAATTCTTTAAATATCCTGAAAAGGTTTGAAGCGGGAGGTAAAGAAGTATTATTCATCTTGCTATGCAACACAATATCTCTGAAATGATCTGTCTTTGTGTCTATTTCAAACATGGCATGCCACTTCAGATTTTCTACTAAATTTAACTTCAGATCTTTTCTTTGCCATGTTCAGGAAGTCTTTTGAAGTAGAGATCTTGTCCTCCTATTTCTCATTATGATATCTAATATCAGTAGGTTGGTCCAAGGTGGGATTGCTTTTGCTCCTGGACAGTTTAGCTGGACAGGACATGGGACAACAGATGCAAGCTGGGACTGCAAGCCAGGGCACCTGGTTACATTTCAAAAGGTGAAGCAAAATCTGGAAAATCGGAGTCATGTTCCTTCTGCTATATCCCATGTTCTGTGAAAAATCAAGGTCAGCAAATTACTTTTCCCGAGTACCCATGCCCCCCAGGGAACACCATCCTGCCTAGCTCAGGAGCAGCTGACCATCGTGACTCTTTGCTGGATTCGTTGTCACACAAAAGTCCCGAGGAGCTTCTCCATAGCAGGAGCCAAGATGTCTCCAGTCAAAGTACATACAACAATAAATGAATAAAAAGGAAGCTGGGTCTCCTTGTGAAAAAAAAGAGCGGGGTGGAGGAAGGGGACTTGAGCGCTATGCTCAAGGAGAAGCTGGTGAAATCACTTTGTGTTGCAGAGGCTGACTTGTTCCAGCACAGAATCCAACGATTTGCCTCCATGTGACCAGGTCTCCCTGATTTTTAACCCTAAAAATGAGTGAAGGGAAAAAAATGGGTAGCCAGACAAAAGCATTCACTGAGGTAGAATGGGCTTGGGGAAGCTGAGTTTGGAGTCTAGAGTCAGGCGGGGAAGAGTTTGAAGGTCTATTTGTCCTATCAAGATGGCGGCCGACATTCCTACCCATTCCCATGCAGCCTTCTCCTCCAAGCAAGGACAGAGACTATTTTTCTCCCCTTGAGTCTTGTAACTTGCCTAGACCAAGGGCCTGCAGCAAGGAGGCTGTTGTGCCAGTCGTCAGGCCAAAGCTTAGGGTACACTGGAGTCTGCTTTCTTGTGCTAGGAAGCCAGTAACCCCCTCATGGGAGAGGACCAGTTAACCTGCTAGACAGATCATGTGGAAAGGGGCCCTGGAGCAGGAGAGATCAAAGAGAGACCAGCTTGTCCCCTGCCACTTCAGCCTTCCCTTGCTGGGGTAGCACATATCCAAATAAACCCATCTTGTATCCTCCAGTCCCAGTGAAGCTACATTGGTCAGTACAATGCAAAGCAGAGAGGAGCCAGCCCCACCAAGCCTCAGCTATACGGCAACATTATCAACAAGCAAGTGCTTGTTGTTGCCTTAAGCACCACATTTGGGGGTAATTTGTTACATAGCAACTGAAACACTAGTATGAATGTTGGCAAGTTTTTAAATTAACTGAACCTCAGTTTCTTCATCTGTGAAATGGGATAACTTCAACATTTACCTTGCAAGATTGTGGTTTTATGCAAATGTTACATAATAAACTTTGGCAGGTTTTGTGGAATATAATAAGCAATGACATAATATGATATAATTTCCTGCAGGGGGTTAGTTTCTGTAAATTACTGGCTGGACTCTATGGTATGAAACCATTAGATATCACAAGCATAAAGTTCACAAACAACTTCATTACATGATGTAAAGTAAAATTAAATAATTAAAAATATTTTATTTTTATTTTTTTAAAGATTTATTTATGCGTATGGGAACTGGGGTACAGGTAATTAAAAACATTTTGAAAGGGGTGACACAAAGTCATTCGATTCTAAAGAAGGAAAAATTCCTGAACTACAGTTGGAGGCAATGTGAAGAAATGAAAACTCTTCATGTGTTTGAGTGGTGGATTTTATATAACAATGTGCTTTCTAGACTTCCTTAGTGTTCTGTCCAGTTCTTCACAATCTTTTATTTTTTTTAAATTTTTGCATAGAAGAACTGGGGTGTAGGCCAGAGATATGGGGGGGGGGGTGGGAGGATTCACCAGAGACAGAGTGGGGAGCAGAGCAGGCAGATTGACTGAAATATACTGCTGAGGGCTGCAGCCGATGAGACGGGAGAGGTCTGCTGTGCCCTGTGGGTTATCTCCCTGGCCGGGCATCGAACTCAGACCACAGTGGTGGTAGCACTGAAACTTAACCCCTACACCACCAGGGAGGCACTTCATAATCATTTTAATGCAGTTTCCAAACAGGAATAAAGTTTTGAAGAAAAAATGGAGAAAGGAAACAGGATCTTTGAGTTTTAACTTTAGCTAATATGTTCTCTACTAAAATTTCCTTTAATTCAGTCTTTATAAAGATAATTCTAGTGCAATTATTAAATATAAAAACTGGCCATTACGTCATTTATCGATGTTAATGGCCAGCAGGGCGTGAAGTGCTTGTATTCCTTCATTTCTTCAGAAGATAGCAAGTCCCAGCTGAAGGGGAGGGCTCCCCTGAATTTGTGTTCTGATGTCCCCCAGTAATTCTATGGCATCGGTACTCTTATAATTATCCCCATTACTAAGATGAGGAAACTGAGGCAGGAGGCTAGGCAACCTGGTGGAGTCATCCAGCCTGGAAATGGCATTGCCGATTTGAACCCCTTGTCTTGAGCCTCCCTTCCCACACCTCTCACTCCTTTGCCCGCAGCACTGTGCACTGCTCCAAGTGTTTGCGAACTAAATAGAGACTGACTGAGCCAACAGTGAGAACGCAGGCAGCCTCTCCCAGAACAACAGCAGGCATCAGGGGGCAGGCCGTGGATTCTGAATCTCTCTGCAGAGGCTGCTCTGACCTTGGTGGCCTTAGTAGCCTGAAGGAGGGATTTGGGTTCGGTATTTGGAAAATAACCCAAACCATAATCCCTTGGAACTTGATTTTAACTGGTTATAGTTAGTATGTTAGTTCTAAAATTATACTAAAAATATGCCAATGGTACTCAGTACTGCACAAAGCAGTGTTTGTACTTTAAATCCCAAGATTAGGGTTCAAAGAGGGGGCTCTACTTTTGAGAGGCTTTGGGCCAGTTTTCTAACTCTCTCACTCTCAGTGTCAGCACCAATCCTACCTCCTCTTGTTGATCAGGCACAGCCAGTAAGGTAACCCACATGAGATAGTGGGATGCTGTCTCTCCCTCTACATATGCAAGCATATACCATCTTCAACAAAAGACGTCTTAATGAAGCAGCTAATTAACATTATATAACATATACAATATGCATAAATCTGTTTGGATTTTTCTAGCTGGTTAGCAATCCTTTGATAAGTATATATGTCTTTGATATAAGTTGCCATGAGGAAAAGACAAAACTATAAGTAAATCTATAAGATACTGAGGCAGAAACCAGGTCCGTCTGGTTCATGGCCATCCCCGGAGCCAACACAATGTGTGGCCCACAGGAGGTGCTCAGTGAGTAAGCCATAAATGAGCAATAACAACCCTGATCTCTGTGGCAACAGTTCAGAGCCAGGGAAGGAGATGCCCTGAGTCCTCTGCCTTTCCCCAAAAACCCTTCCCCATCCCCTATCACCCTGATGGGGACAGAGCTTTTCCCTGTATCCTGTATCCTGGGTTTATTGCTGTTAATGCACAAACACCTTGAGTATGAGAAAGTTTCCTCTTTAAAGTTTCTATCTCCACCACCACCCCATCCCTATGAAACTGAGGAAATCAAGACCAGGGACTGGGTCTTTATTTATTTAGGTACATCAGACTTCATGGTAAATGACATAAAGTATGGGATCAATGAATATTTATTAAACTGATTTGAATCAATAGGGCTTGGAGATTTCTAACAGCAGAAAATAGCGCGTCAAAATTATATGTATTTTATATGAATAGCAAATAAGCACATGGAAAGTTGGTCTATATCTTTAATTGTTAGGCAACACAGGTGACGATAACAATGCAATAGACTATTTTGAAAACTGACCATTCAAAGTGTTTGTGAAAAATGTGGAACAATTGGAACTCTCCTACAACATGAACAGCAATGTAAACTCATATAAGGATAAGATAATACCACCTTGGAAAGAAGTTTGGCAGATTTTTAGAAGTTAATTATATACCTTCTCTATGATCCAGAAATTCTATCCTAAGAATTTATTCAAGAGGAACTTTTAAAAATGTGTCCACAACAAAAATGTATGCATGAATTATCGTAGAATTGTTAGTAACCAAAACCTGGAAACAACTCAAATGGTGAACTCAGTAAACAAATTGAGCAAATTGTAGTAATATCTATTCTTTGGAATACTATTCAGCAATAAAAAGGAACAAAGTACTGACATGAGCAGCAACATAGATGAATCTCAAATGCATTTTGTTAAGTGACTATGCCACACTCAGAACACTGACTAGCATATAATTCCATTTAAATGAAATTCTAGAAAAGGTGAAATTATAGTGATAGGACCAGAGTAGGGAGAGCAGATTGACTACAAAGGAGAACAAGCAAACTTTGTGACATCATGGAAATGTTCTAAACTACATCATAGAGGTAGTTACATAACTGCGTATGTTTATCAAATACATTGGACTTTATACTTAACTTGGTGCATTTTATCGTGTGTAAATTATACTTTAGTAAAGCTGATGTTTAAAATACATATCTACTGGGTTGTTTGTTTTCTACAAAATAATGGGTTGCTTTTCAAAGTAGTAAGTATCTTATCCCTGGGGAATTCTGAAGACCAGCCCAATGGAAGTCTGTCATGCATGTGGTAGAAGGGATTTCTGAGTTGGGTGCAAGCCCAGAATAGATGATCTTTTAGAGCATTTAAGGTTATAGAATTTAGGTTTAAGTTCAGTATTGCCTAATGTGCAGTAGAAAGAACAGTGATCTGGGAGTCAAGAACCATTCATTCATTTATTCATTCATCATATACTGACCACATGCCATGTCGGACAGTTTAACAGCGTTGAGCTTGAACCAGTTTGAGTCACATTTGTGTATTATCAAACTTAAAAGAGTCCTAACAAGTATGAGTCCATGTTAGGTATCAAAATGGGTGAAACAACTTTATAAGCATCAGAAGAGATCAGTGAGGGCTTGAAGAAGTCATCGAAATCACCACTCATCTCATCTCTGACACTTAGTGGTTTGAGGGTCCACTTTAACTTCCTTCGGTTCATTCTAGACTCTTAAGTTAGAGGGTTGCAGTGGCCACCTGAAATCCAGAGCTGACCCCATTGCTCTCTGGACTAAAAATTCAGCCATGATGTCTCATCGCTCTAGATTAAAGTTCAAGTCCCTCAATGTGGTGTCACAGCCTTGGATCAAAGGAAGACCGGCAAGGGAGGTCTTACGGTATCCCTCTGGGCTGGGGTGGAAAAGGCTGCATGGAGAGATATTCAGGAAGCAAAGCCCACCTGGATTCTGGCCCCAGATGGTCTGTCACCCATGCACCCCATGCCTCAGTTCCCAGCAATGACATGGGTGATCTGGAAATGCCCTTTCACTCTGAGGGTTGTACATTTATGTTTCTGGCTGCCTCCTTCTCTCTCGCTCTGTATGTCCCTCTCATACAACAGACACCTTTATAAAAAATTGTTATCTGCAAATATGAGTCACAGATTATAACTGGCTCAATCTGCAGGAGGCTTCACAGTCCATCCTGCTGACATGATTCTCTGCCCAGAGGAGCTCAAGGGTGGTGTTACTGACCTGAAGTGCAAAACAAAACCTGGTGAGTGTCCTTTGAAATGGGAGAAGGAATGCACTTATAGCCACTGACATGCTGCTGGACAATGATTGTTCCCTGGAATCTGGCAAAAGGGAGCAACTGGGAGAGGGAATGATCTGGTCTTTTAAATCTTTCAGAAGCTGCATGTCTGAAGCACTCAAAATACTACTGGGGAGGTGTTTCCTTCCAGTCAGATGGAAAGGTCACTGAACTGGCCGTGAATCAATGGCCACTCAGTCTTGACCTGACCTTGACAATGTCACCTCACCTCTAGCCCAGTCTCTTTACCGACTAGTCAAACACAGTAAGGCCAGTTCAAGTTCATTGAATATTTCACATTATGTTCTGTTTCACAAGCATGTTCATTAAAGAAAATATAAAGCATGAATAATCAAAAAGTTAAAAAATTCCTTAATCTCACCATTCTGACTTGAACAGATGTTTTTCTATTTTAACCAAAATGGGATTGCAATTGTACATTCCCTTCTGCACCCAATTATTTTCTTTAACAACGTATTGTGAACATCTTTCCATGTCATTAAATTTTCTTCTACATTGTAAACTCGCATGTGACTGGATATCCATGGGTATTCTCTTATTGAGGACAGTCATTTCACCCCTCAAAAAACACATGCTATCCTAAAAGCACCATCAAGTGCTATATGTTTTACTGAAGACTTTGTGGGCCATGGAGGAGAGAGTTAGATTGCTCACCATCCAGCCAACACCTTCAAACAGCCTACTTGATAGCTCTATTCTCTCCTCAGTCTAGTTTTTCAGAGTTTCAAAAATCAGTGCTAGTTCTTGTCTATTTATGCCATGTATCAAAACAACACTCTGACAAATATTCCTCAAGGATGCCCCATGGAAATTAATTTACAGCATTTGTACATTCATTTCCTCAATAAATAAAGACAAGACCAAATACCTATTGCATGACAGGGACTCCTTTTTTTTTTTTTTTTTTTTTTTTTTTTTACTAGATACAGAATACTTTATTGATGGCACGTGACAGGGGAGTGCTCTCCAAGCCCCCTTCCTTATCCAGTGGGTCTGGGAAGGAACTGTGATGAAGTCAAGAGATTCTCAGTGTGTTTGATGAGTAGGGGAAGGACTCATCAAAGCAGCTGAAGGCCTCTCTCTTCCTTCTGCTCCCCAGTGCTCTCACTGGGGCTGGTAGTCCAGAGGGCTCCTACTCCGTGGAAGCTATTGGGCCATGATGTGCACCACTCTGTTACTGTAGCCAAATTCATTGTGTGACAAGGATTCTTTTGGGTGCTGAGGGAACTCATTCAAGCAGAGGGGAAAATTTTGGAAAATTTTGGACTTATATTCTTCACTGTTTACTATCATATTGAAGGCGGTTCCATATTTATTTTAACAGTCAACTCTTTTAGGACATCTATGTTACTTCCAATTCTCCATTGCCCTGTGGTAAACAATAATGAGGTGAACATCTTTGCAATGTTGGCTTCTATTTCACAATTTCCAAAGATCTTTCCCTTGATAGATCTTTGTTTTAACAATCTAAAGAGATTTACTAAAAAGGAAGCTGAAGGGCAAAAAAAAACCAAGTGATTTCTCCAAGTTTACATATATGGTTATTTCATGGTAGATTTTTAAAATATATACCTTTTCAGGGTAAAAAATGAATTCACAATATTTTGATCGATGTCCTTCCCCTTGAATAGCAGCAGCTGGCTTTCACAGATAATTCACTATGAACCACCAACCCCAACACACACAGTTTACTTAACCTTCCTATATTACTATGCCTAGTCCACTGATGGGCACAGAGATAGCAAATGACAGGGCTTAGACACAGGGGTGTTATACCAAAGTCCAAACTCTAAAATACTCCTTTACACTGCCATGCTATGTGAGTGTCTGATACCAGTCCTAGCAAATTTGTCTTAAAGTTTAAAAAATTGCATATGAATTTTCCTGCTTTTCTAGGCAGACCAGTTGTTATTCATCTAAGTGACTTGAAGCATCATAATATGTTAATAATGAAGATTACTCTCTCTGTGTGACATTTTTACATTTTATAAACAAGCTTGCATGCTACTATCCTCACAACAAATGCTCATCTTCAAAATCCAAGCAGACATTGACTTCTCTAAAACATACTCTCCAACTTAATGTCCTCTTTGGGGTACTTTACTGTGGTTCCTTCAGGCTGTGTTGCTATTCTTTACCCTGAGAGTGTCACTATTGGTGACACTATGCCCAGCTGACAATAGGTAATCTATAAAAGCACTATTGCTCACACTGAGTTCTTAGAAAGGAAGTGAGAATTAACCCTTAAGGGGTTTTCTCTCCTACTTCCCACAATATGATTTTTTAGTACCACAATTGCTTTGAGCTCAACCAAAGGGTAATTTGAGTCCTTACAGAACTAAGGATGCTAAAGATGAATGGATGACTTGATAGATTGGATGGAAGAAGGTAGATTGGGAATAAATAAAGGAAGGCAGAGAGAGAAGGGAAAAGGTAAAAGAAAGTGAGTAGATAGAGACATGGAAATGGAAAAGGATGGAAGGACAAATGAATGGAAAGGAGGATAAATGGTTGAATGAAAGAAAAAAGGAAGGATAAATGATTTAAAGGAATGAAGGAAAAAATATAGATACATGGTTGGATAGAAAAAGAATAGTGGAAATATGGGAAGGAGGAAGGAAGGTAGGAAAGAAAGCATGAAGGAAGAGAAAGAAGGAAGAAACAAGTAATAATAAGGTAGGGAAAGAGGAGTAGAGGGAGGGAGAGAGAGAAACAAGAAAACATTGACTTGGTTTAATTAGAAATGCAGGGTTGAAGCATCTAGAACATCACTTTGAAAATCATATGTCCCTGAGAGGATCAGGTAAAAGAACCCTTCTTCACTGAGATATTGCATCCCAGACCTTAACCACTGTTTCACATGCTAGATTAACCAAAGGAGCATAGAAGTATAGTTTGTTCTTACGATAAAGGGTTAAGTTCATATAGATAGTTAAAGTGAATAGTTAAGACTTCAAAGCTAAACCTCTAAAGGATAATGAAATCTATCTCTAAAGAAACATTCATTTTCTAATTTATTGAAGAGGGCCTCCCCAGTGGCACAACGGTTGAGTGCTGGGCTGCAAAGCTGCCCGCAGCCTCTGCAGCACCAGTTCAATCCCCGGCTGCCAGTGAGGGTCCCACATGGCGCGCAGTCCTCTCCTGATGCCTACTGCTCCCCTCAGCAGTGTATTTCATCAGTCTGTCTGTTTTGCTCCCTGCTCTGCCTCTGGTGAATTCTCTCGCCCTCCTACACTTCTGACTGTACCCAGTGCTTGAATAAATAAGTAAATCTTTTTTAAAAAAAAATCCATTATTAAAAAAAAACCCAAAAACAACAACAAAAATGCCCTAATTCATTGAAGAGACATGATATGAAGATCAAAAAGGAAACAGAAGGGCCTCCCCGGTGACACAGCGGTTGAGCGCTGGGTTGTGAAGCTGCCCGCAGCCTCTGCGGCGCCGGTTCGATCCCCGGCTGCTCCCCGGCCACCGGGAGAGGATCCCACATGGCGCTCAGACCTCTCCTGCTGCCTGCTGCTCCCCTCAGCAGTGTACTTTGGTCCTTCTGCCTGCTCTGCTCCCCGCTCTGGCTCTGGTGAATTCTCTCACCCTCCCCACGCTTCTGACTGTACCCAGTGCATGTATAAACAAAAACAAACAAACAAAAAAAACAAACAAATAAATAAATAAAACATGCCTCTATTAAAAAAAAAAAAAGGAAACAGAAGTCTTGAACAATGCAATTGACCAACTAGATCTAATAATCACCAATGGAGCCATTCTACTAAAAAGTAAAATAGACATTTTATTTTTTAGTGCACATAGAACACTGCTAAATTTAAAAGGATTGACATTATGCAAAATGTTCTTTTTGAAATCAATAGGAGAAAGAAATCCTCAAACACGTGGAAATTAGCATCTCTCTATAACCAAAGAGCTAAGGAAAACATTTCAATAGAAATTAGATGAATGAAAATGAAACACAACTTACCAAAACTTATGAGATGCAGCTAAAGTTGAGAAGACACTTATACTTACAAATATCCACATTAAAAAAAGGAAGGATTTCTGACCAATAACCTAAATTATACCTTAATATCAGAGGAACAAACTAAACCTAAAACAAATAGAATAAAAGAAATAAAGGGTAGAACCAAAATAAATGGAGCAGAGAATAGAAAACAGTAGAAAAAAATCAAGAAAACAAAAGGTTGGATCTCTGAAAAGATAAAAGAAATGGACAAACTTTTAGCTAGATTGACCAAGGGAAAAAGGAAAAAATAAAAAAAGAGAAGACTCTAATTACTAAAATCAAGAATGAAAACAGTACTACAGACTTTACAGAAATAGCAAGCATTATAAAGGAAAATTATAAACAATCTATAACAAGTCAGTTAACTTAGATAAAATGAAGGAATTCCAAGAAAGGCACAAACTATTGATGACTCTCAGATTGTACGCACTTTAAATTTGGGACAAGTTATTCTATATTAATTGGATTTCAATAAAATCTTTTTAAGGAAAAAATAAAGACACAAGCTATCAGAACTGGTTCCAGAAGAAATAGAATATCCAGGGCCTCCCTGGTGGTACAAGGGGTTAAATCTAACACTATGAAGTTATCTGCAGCCACTGCAGCACGAATTAGATCCCTAGCCAGGAAGATGACCCACATGGTGCAGCAGACCTCTCCTGTCTTGCCCACTGCTCCCTTCAGCAGTGTATTTCAGTCAATCAGCCTGTTCTGTTCCTCACTCTGTCTCTGGTGAATCTTCTCACTGCCCCACACCTCTGGGCTACACCCCAGCTCTCGAATGCATAAATAAATTAAAAAAAGAAATCTTTAAAAAAAAAGAAATAGAATATCCAGAAGAAATAGAAATTAATAGAACTATATATATAATAAATAAATGATTAATTTTTAAAGATACCCACAAAGAAAAGTCAAGACCCAGATTGCCTGACTGGTGAATTCTACTAAATATTTAAGGAAGAATTAATACCAACTCTTCACAACCTCTTCTAAAAAATAGAAGAAAAAGGAACACTTCTCAACTCAATCTGTGAGGCCTTACTCTGATGCTACCCAAACAAAACCAAATATGAAAGACAAAAAATCTACAGACCAATATTGCTTCTGAATAGATGTAAAAATTCTGAATACAATGATGACAAACAGAACCCAATAATACATTTTAAAAAATCAAACAGCGTGACCAAGTGGGATTTATCCCAGGAAAGCAATATTGGATTAACAACTGAATATCAAATAATTTATATACCATGCAATAAAAAAGTAGACAAAAACTACGCTATCATCTTGACTGATGCAGAAAAAACCATCAACAAAATTCAGAATACTTTGTGATTTAAAAAAAAAAACACTTGATAAAAGATAGAAGGGAAAACCTGAAACTTGATAACCTGCATCCACAAAAAGAAACAAACAAAAAAAACCCTACAAATTAATCACAGTTAGTAATGAAAGATTCATTGCTTTC
The DNA here is from genome assembly GCF_964194135.1 of Talpa europaea. Taxonomy (NCBI): domain Eukaryota; kingdom Metazoa; phylum Chordata; class Mammalia; order Eulipotyphla; family Talpidae; genus Talpa; species Talpa europaea. Next base: position 42,086,544 of record NC_140080.1, on the reverse strand, counting down.
TCCTCAATCAGGAATAACACAAGTGTGTCCTCTCTCACCATTTCTCTTCAACACTGTGCTTGAGGTACTTGCCAGGGCAATTAGGCATGAAAATGAAATAAAAGACAGCCAGATTGGAAAGGAAGAAGTAAAATTACCTCTAATTCACTTTGTTCTACCAGTAACTTTTGGGATGGTGAGCAGGAATTAATTCATTTCAGCCATACATGCTAACTGCCTTAAGAAACATGAAGTCTTGTGCTGGGCTCTGGGGACACAAAGATGAACATAACAAGCTTCTAGACTATTTGGGGAAATGAGGCTGACAAATACCTATTAAGTAAGGTAGAAAGTAACCAGAGTCATGTAGGGGCCCAGATGGGACCCCAGGGGAAAGGGTGTCATTTCTAGCTGGAGCTGGATCAATAGAGGCTCCAGGAGAGGGAGTTTGGAGGATGACTTTAAATGCTGGAAACAGTTTTACTGAGTTAACAGAATAGCATAAGCAAGGCTGCCTAGAGTGGGGACTGCCTGGATTGGCTCCAGTGGGTGGTGAGTGTGGGGAGGGGTCGCAGGTGGTTGTGGGCAACAAAACTGAAGTCGAGCGTGCCACACTCAGGAGCTGACATCTGAAGTGTGGGAAGCCTTTGGAGGTTTTAGAGCACAGAGAGATTTAAGCAGGTGTCATTTGGATATGGAGATTAGATTCCTATGTTTCCTTCAAACACTTGCTGGATAATAAATATCCTCTGGAGAGTTTGACAAAATGCAGATCTTCAGATTCAGGTATAGGGGATTTGGCAGTCATTCTGGGACATGTTGGTGGGTGATGGGAAAGTATGGTTTTGATGCGTCCCCCCTGCACCTCAATGCAAGTCCCTGGTCTACTGTGAGTCAAAACTACATCCTTCTGTGTCAAGGGTGGGAATGGGGGTTAAACAAAGCATGGGGTGATTCCTGTGGTGCGATACAGAGCAATGTCTCCTACTCTGATGACCCCCACCCCAGTGAACCTGGCCCAACACCCAGGGGACCATGATCACCCCCTCTCCCCCACCCCACAAGCTCATGGGTGCTGGCGGGAGGCAGGCTGGCCAACTGGCACGAACTTTGGCCAATTGTTATCACTTTTTCTGAGTAACTCAAAAGTGGCCAAGGGATTCAAAGGTCTTTTATGACCAGGAGGACAAAAGTCAGCTCCAGCCATTAGCCATTGATTATTCCTCACCACACCTTGGGCAAGATCCTTGCCCTGATTTTCCAGAGTGAACCTGAGGGCTCAGGGTTCTTCTAATAGGTCCCTGTATGAAGATGCCAGGGTGGCTTATCAGACTCTGCAGGGAGGCTTGTTCAGAGAGAGAAGTTTTCAAACCTCACAATCTCTAAAGCTGCGAATGCTGGGTGGAAGAGGGGAGCTAATGTCTGTCCTTCGAAGACAGATTTATACTTAAAACCAGGTTTCATCATTACATTGACAGCAAAATGGTAATTGTGTGAGTTAAAGATTTATTAACTAACTTTATTGTAATAAGCATTTTGTACTACATTGGTACATGTTGTATACGATACATATAATAAATGCAATATGGATGGCAGACCTTTAAACCTACATGTTACATGTTAATTACATCTCAATAAACTTGGAAACCCAACAAACCCAGGATTTTTCCTCTCCTATATCAAGATCTTTAAAGAAGTCTAGACTCCTTGGTCTAGCAATTCCATTTCTGGTAATTTCTCCTAAGGAATTGATCCTCAGTATTGACAGAGCTCCTCCAGACACAGAGGTGTTCCTAATGACATTATTCACGCTAGCTGAGAGGCCAAGTCACCCACATCTATGCTAGCCATAGATGAATCGCTAAAATTTCTTGCATCAAGCTGTTGGTAAAGTATTTTAACTGCAGTTTTTTCACTGAACCTTGGCAGGAGCCCTGTACGGTAAAATTGGTATCACCCCTATTTCGCAGTTAAGGAATATGGGGCACAGAGGGGTTAAGTAACATGCCCAAGATAACATAGGTAACAGCCCAACAGAGTCAGGATTTACAGCAACATGAAAAAATACTTCTGTTGAAATGGCTTTTATTAAAAAGGATTCAATTTGATATACAGAATGATCACAACTATATAAAGCAATAACTTTAAGGAAAATGATTCTGATTTTTAAAGAAAAATTTTTAAAGAAAAAAATTTTTAAAGAAAAATTTCAAAGAAATACTCCAAAATATTACAGTAGCTCTGTTTAGATACTATTGTGTGTGGATGTTTTGTGACTTTGGGGTGATGGGTAGGTTCTAATTTTTTAATTTCACACAATTACATATTTTCATAATTTAGAAGAAAAAATGAACTTTTTATTTGTTTTTAGATAGGAATTTAGAATTGATAATGCAAAAGAATGGTTCTCAAATGGAGAGATTTTAGGCAGTGGAGGAGTTATCCAGGGGACTGGCCTTGCTAGAGTTCTTGGAAACTTCTGCCTGACTCCTTAGGTCTGACCTAGCCTTGCCCCTGGAGGGAACAGGAAGCAGCAGAGCAGAGAAGCCAGAAAACAAATACTAGGAGGAAACTTCCAAACACTTGGTCCCAGACCATGAGGGTAGCCCGGGGAAGCTGGAGGCATCTGTTTCCCTCTTTCCTCTGCAGAGTGGGGTCTGGCAGCAAACATCATGGTCTCCAGGTGATGGCCGCACCAAGTCTCCCCCAACACCTGAGTTCCCCTCTTTAAAATGAAGAGTGCTCTGGCTCTGGTGAATTCTCTCACCCTCCCCCGCTTCTGACTGTACCCAGTGCATGTATAAACAAAAACAAACAAACAAACAAATAAATAAATTTAAATAAATAAATAAATAAATAAAATGTAGAGTGCTTACTCATCCCGACATAAAACATGAATAAACAATTCTTTTGAAAATTTAATTTTGGTCTAGAACATACTATCAAAATAAAAACACTGCTTGTTGGACAAATATACCTTTAAGGGGCCCCACATCTGTTGTAGAGAGGAATTTGGAACCGTCCTGCCCTCTGCTGTGCCCTAGTTCCATCTTGGATTCTGAGGGTGAAGGGGGCTTAAGATGGGGACTGGGTGAAGAGCTTGGCAGAGAACAGGACCAGGTTCTACTTGGAGGGTCCAGGACTGCCTAGAGGTCAAGGTCAAGCCAGCATTGCTTCACCAGCTGCCTAAAATGTGACTTTATGCTCAAAAATGATGCCAGTTACAGATTTTCCCAACATAATAGATGTCATTATAGAAAATTTAGATTAAAAAGATAGAGAAGTAAAAAACTAATAACTATTTCTCTGACACCTTTATTTTACTTTTAAACGAATTTTATTATAGGGCCTCCCCTGGTGGCGCAGCAGTTGAGCGCTGAACTGCGAGGCTGCCCGCAGCCTCTGCAACGTGGGTTGGTTCCCCGGCCGCCAGCGAGGGTCCCACAAAAAAAAAAAAAAAAAAAAAAAAAAAAACAACGAATTTTATTATATATTTTCCTTTTGACAGTAAGCTAGGAAAAGTGCCCTATGTTCACTTTAAACATTTCTATGTCATTTGAATGTTTTAAGAAATACCTGCTAATTAAGTAAATACAAAATCGGACAGAAGCAGTGTTATATTTTACCTAAATATATTTTACGTTCCAGTAACTTTGTTCTTATGATATACAGATCGTTGAAAATAATACTACCACATTCAAAATGTACAGAGATGGGGTATGGAGTACAAAGTAAGTGTCTTGCCCTCTCCTGTCCCCAACTATTCAGTTCCCCTCCATGGGGAAAACCATTTTTGCTGTTTTTAAATCTGTTTTGACAGAGACTATATTTGCTTTTGCAAATGCATATGTACACATCCTTTAGTAATGACGTGTGTGTTTACTAACTGTAGCACTAGGTTCTGAAACTTGTGTTTGTTTTTTTTTACACAATATATCTTAGGGACTTTTCCATAGGATATGTAAAGAGTTCTTTTGGCTGTCACTTCATCCCTATTGACCTGAGGGATCCTTTTTGGTGTCTAACCAGAAATCCTTCCAATTCTCCGTCACTGTAGCAACGTCTGTTTGTGCCCCAAGTAAATGTGAAGGCAGGAGAGGGGTGTTTCCTTCCTTCCTTCCTTCTCTTCTTTCTTTCTAAAACAAAAACAACTCATTATGACTTTTATCTGCTCTGATCACTAGTGCAAAAATGGCAGACTGTGAAATGATCCCACAGGACAAGAAGAAAAAATGGAATGAAAAATTACCACTATGATTTCCCAGAAATAATCACTGTTAACATTTTAGTATCTCTCCTTTCAGTTATTTTTCTTGAAGACACACAAACCTTTGTCACCATGTTTTATTTTTTTAATTAATTTTTACATCATTGTTCATTTTTAAACAATATTTGCTTCCTCCCACCCCCTCAGGTGCAGTTCCCATAGTTTCCTTCCCCAATGCACCCGTGCACCATCACCTCAGTCCCCTGTGCTCCTCCCTCCTTCCCTCTGATCCCTCTCCCTCCTCCTCCCCTGCAGGGTGTCTCTGCTTTATAATTGTCCGTTTTTGTTTTCTTGTGTTTTGTATTGCTATTATTTTTTTCACTCATGTCTTATTTGGTTCCCCTATAATCCTGCTACAAGGGAAACTATCCGATATTTTTCTTTTTCCTTCTGGCTTATTTCACTGAGCATGATCCCTTCTAGCTCCATCCACGTTGCTGTGAATAGCATGAGTTTATCTTTTTGATTGATGAGTAATATCCCATTGTGTATACATACCACATCTTCTTGATCCAGTCATCTATTTTGGGATGTTTGTGTTGTTTCCAGGTTTTACCTATTATAATTTGTGCCGCAATAAACATAGGGGTACAGGTGTTCCTTTGAATCAATATTTTTGTGTCCTTTGGGTAGATCCCTAGGAGTGGAATTGCTGGGTCATATGGTAGCTCCATTTTTAGTAGACTGAGGAACCTCCAGACAGCTTTCCATAGTGGTTGGACCAGTTTACACTCCCACCGGCAATGTAGGAGAGTTCCTTTTTCACCAAATCCTAGCCAACATTTGTTGTTGCTTGTTTTTTAATATGTGCCATTCTTACTAGTGTAAGGTGGTATCTCAGTGTAGTTTTGATTTGCATTTCCCTGATGATAAGGGATGTTGAACATTTTTTCATATGCCTGTTGGCCATTTGCATTTCCTCTTTGGAGAAATGTCTTTTAAGTTCTTCTGCCCATTTCTTGACTGGATTGTTTATTTTGTTTTTGTTGAGTTGTGTGAGTTCTTTGTATATCCTTGTGATCAGTCTCTTATCTGTTGAATGGAGAGCAAAGATTTTTTTCCCAATCAGTGGGGTGTCTCTCTGTTTTGGTAAATGTCTCTTTTGCTGTACAGAAGCTTTCCAGTTTGTTGTAATCCCAGGTGTTTATCTTTTCCTTGACTATCTTTGCTTTGGGTGATGAGTCTTCAAAGATGTTATTGCAATGTATATCTTGTAGTGTTTTACTTATATTTTCTGCTATACATTTTATGGTTTCAGGTCTTATGTCAAGGTCTTTTATCCATTTTGAGTTGATTTTTGTGCACGGTGAGAGGTAGTGGTCTAGTTTCATTTTTTTGCATATGGTGGTCCAGTTTTCCCAGCACAATTTATTGAACAAACTGTCCATGTTCCATTGCAAGTTCTTCGCTCCTTTGTCAAAGATCAGTTGTCCATATTAAGTGTGGTTTTATTTCTGGGCTCTCTATTTGGTTCCATTGGTCTGTGTGTCTGTTTTTGTTCCAATACCAAAATGTTTTAATTATTATGGCTTTGTAGAATAGCTTGAAGTTTGGAGATACCTCCTTTCTCCTTTTTTTTCATCAGTAGGGCTTTTGTTATTTGCAGTTTTTTTGTGGTTCCATATGAATTTCATCAGTATTTGTTCTGTTTCTTTGAAGAATGTCATTGAGATTTTTATTGGAATAGCGTTGAATCTGCTTTTGGTAGGATGGCCATTTTAATAATGTTTATTCTTCCAATCCATGAGCAGGGGATGTCTTTCCATTTCTTTGTGTATTCTTCTATTTCTTTTAACAGTGTTTTATAATTTTCTTTGTATAGGTCTTTCACCTCTTTTGTTAGGTTTTTTCCCAAGTATTTGATTTTTTTTCAATTATCAAAGGGATGGTTTTCTTGATTTCTTCTTCAGATTGATTGTTTGTGTACAGGAAGGCTACTGATTTTTGTGTGTTGATTTTGTATCCTGCTACTTTACTGAACTGGTTGATTATTTCATGTGGTTTTTCTGTGTCACCATTTTTTAAAAAGATTTATTTATGCATACAAGAACTGGGGTATAGGCCAGAGGTGTAGAGGGTGAGAGGATTCACCAGAGACAGAGTGGGGAGCAGAACAAGTGGATTGACTGAAATACACTGCTGAGGGGAGCAGTGGGTGAGTCAGGAGAGGTCTGCTGCACCATGTGGGTATCTCCCTGGCTGGGGATCGAACTCATGCTGCAGTGGCTATGGATAGCTTCATAAGTTTCATCTTAACCCCTTGCGCCACCAGGGGACCCTGTCTTTGTCACCATTTTACCATTTTTAGGTGTGCAATTCAATGGCATTTGGTACATTCATAATGCTGTTACAACTGTCACCACTATCTAGTTCCAGAAAAATTTGATCACCCCACCCTTCCTCCTCATCCCTGGTAACCATTCTTATACTTTCTGTCTCTGGAGATTTGTCTCTTCAGGGTATTTCATGTAAGTGGAAGCATGTACAATGCGGCCTTCAATGTCTCCCCTCACTTAGAACAATGTCATCAAGTTTCATCCACGTTTTAGCAGCAACAGTATTTCATTCCTTTTATAGCCAAATAATATTCCCCTGCCTAGCTGTGGCATATTTTGTTTATTCATTCATCAGCTGAGAGACTTTTGAGTTGTTTCCATCTTTTTGGCTGTGGTGAATGTTGTTGCTATAAACATGCACATGTAAGTTTTTATTTGAACAGCTATTTTTGGGTCTTTGGGCTATATACTTCAGAGTGGAATTGCTGGGGCAAATAGTCACTCTATGTTTAACTTATTGAGAAAATACCAAACTGTTTTCTACAGTGGCTGTACCATTTACATTCCCATCAGCAATGTATGGATGTCCAATTTCTCCACATCCTTACCAATGCTTATTTCCCATTTTTTCCATTATAGCAATGACAGTGCATATAAAATGGCTTCTTGTGATTTTGATTTAAAATTCCTAATGACTAAGGACCTCGAGCACATTTTTTTTAAAGATTTTATTTCATTTTTTTAAGATTTATTATTATTAGTTTTTAATTTATTTATACAAGCACTGGATACAGTCAGAAGCGCAGGAGGGTGAGAGAATTCACCAGAGCCAGAGAGGAGAGCAGAGCAGGTAGAAGGACCGAAGCACACTGCTGAGGGGAGCAGCGGTCGGCAGGAGAGGTCTGTGTGCCATGTGGGACCCTCGCCGGGGATCGAACCGGTGCTGCAGAGGCTGCGGGCAGCTTTGCAACCCAGCACTCAACCGCTGTACCACCAGGGGAGGCCCATCGAGCACATTTTTATGTGCTTGTTAACCATTCAGGTATAATCTTTGGAAAGAGCTAAGTCCTTTGCCCATTTAAAAAATTGGATTGTTTGTCTTTTTGTTGTTTAGCTGTACAATTTCTTTTAAGATCTGGATACAAGATCTTTCCGATATATGATTTTAAAATGTCATTCCATTCTGAAGATCTCTTTTCATTTTCTTGATAATGTCCTTTGATGTATAAAAGTTTTAATTTTGAGGCTTCCCTGGTGGCGCAGGGGTTAAAGTCTCAGCACTATCAAGCTATCTCCAGCCTCTGCGGCAAGAGTTTGATCCCAGGCCAAGGAACTAGACTACAGGGTGCAGCAGACCTCTCCTGTCTCACCCACTGCTCCTCTCAGCAGTGTATTTCAGTAGATCCACCTATTCTGCTCCCCACTCTGTCTCTGGTGAATCCTCTCACCCCTGCACCTCTGGCCTTCATCCCAGTTCTTGTATGCATAAATAAATAAAAATAAATCTTTTTTAAAAGTTTTTAATTTTGATGAAGTCAGTTTATTTTTTTCTTCTGTTGCTTGTACGCCAGATCATGAGGACTTATTCCTGTATTTTCTTCTAAGAATTTTAGTTTTATCTCTTATGTTTAGGTTTTTTATATATTTTGAATTAATTTTTGTGTATATGGTGTGAGGTGGGGGGAGGGGTGGTCCAACTTCACTCTTTGCATATCCCTGAACCACTTGTTGAAGAGACTATTCTTTTCCCCACTAAACAGTCTTTCTATTTCTGTTAAAACCAGTTGGCTGAGGAATTGAGATTTATTACTGGAAATTCAATTCTATTCCTTATATTCCATTGATCAACACATGACACTATCCTTATGTTGGCACCACAATGTTTTAATTCATGTAGTTTTGTAATAAGTTTTGTATGAGTCTTCACCCTTTATTTTCTTTTTGAAAACTGTTTAGGTTCCTTGCAATTCCACATAATTTTCAGAATCAGCTTTAACACTTCTGTGAAATGAACATTTTTTAAGGGTTGAATTGAATCTATAAATCACTTTGGGGTATATTATTATCTAAACAACATTAAGTCTTCCAATCATGAATATATATATATATCAATTTATTTAAGTCTTATTTAATTACAATAAGCAATGTTGTGTAGCTTCAGTGTACAATCTCACATCTTTGTTGTTAAATTTATTCCTGAGCATCTTGGGGTGTTTTGTTTTGTTTTGGTGCATTGCACACAATTTTCTCCATTTTTTTATTGTTTCAAAATATACATAAAACCTATCTTCTTAAGTATTTAATTCAGTGGCATTAAATACATTCATCAGCACCCAACTCCAGAACTCTTGTCATCTTGTAAAACTGAAACTCTACATCCACTAAACAGTAACTCCTCATTCTCCCTTACCCCAACTCCTGGCAACCATCACTTTACTTTCTGTCATTATTAGTTTGACTATTTCAAGTGACTCATGTAAATGGAATCATTCAAGCTTTGTCTTTTTGTGACTGGCTTATTTCATTTATCATAATGGTCTCAAGGTTAATCCGTGTTGTAGCATATGTTAGAATTTCCTTCCCCTGAAGGCAGAACAATACTCTATTGTATGTATATATCATATTTTGCTTTTTCATTCATCCATCAATGGATAATTGGGTTGCTTACATGTTTTCTCTATTGTGACTAGTGCTGCTATGAATATGTGTGTACCAATTATCTTTTCAAGATCTTGTTTTCAATTCTTTTGGGTGTATACCCGGATGTGGAAATGCTGGATCATACAGTAATTCTCTCTTTTTGTATTTTTTAAGGAACCACCATACAGTTTTCCACAAAAGCTGTATCATTTTACCTTTCCACCAATAATATACAAAGGTTTAAATGTCCCTACACAAACTTTGTAAACCAGCTTTTTAAACTTAACGTATGAACTTTTTTGCATGTCAGTGGTATGAAGGGTCCCTTATTGACTGCACTGCACTTTGTGTGTTACTACAATTTATTTCAACAATCCCTTAATATTGGCTATCTTGGTTATTTCAAATTTGTAACTATCATAAATAAGAATGCAATAAGCTTCATTATAAAGTGCACAAAGATGTGCACTTATCCAATTATTTTCTTTGGATAAATTCCCAGACACAAACTTATTAGGTCAAAGGAGAGGCATACTTTTAAAAGCCTTCATGAATGTTGCCAAATTGTCCTCCAAAAATATCAGACCAACATCCACTCTGAACAGCAATGGAAGAAGAGCCTGTTAGACACACAGGGTCCAAATGACTTTTCCCCAAGGTCACTTCCAGAGGGACAGTTCCCTAACATATTCCTTCTGGAGAGAAACTTGAGCAAGACCGTAATTGTGCCATTCAGTAGAGAGGTCCTCTTAGACCTGGAAAAGCCCTTAGCTGATATTTATTTCAAAGGCAATTTGTCTAAAGGTGGTTCTTTGTTTTTGTTTTTGCCTGTTTTCCCCTCTAGATTATAAGTTACATGCAGCCAGGTACTGTGTCTGGCTTGTTTGGGGTAAATGTCAATGTCTTATGATGTTCTTGGCATAGGGAAGTTCTCAGAAAATGGTAGGTATCAAAGGTTGGTAACAAGACAGCTTACCACAAGCTGAAACTCCATGAGAGTAAGAACAGAATCTGTCATTGCCCTTTGTGTCTGTAGTGTTACCAAAGTCTCTGGCACAAAGCAGCTGCCCAGGGTTTGTTGAATGAATAAATAAAAGTGCCTGACTCTAGATGTCAAGCAGATCTGAAGACTCCCATTCCAGTGCTCTTTCTGCCTACTGTGCTCTCTTACTCACTTTTATTTTAATGTTAGCACTGGATTTCCGTCTTTGGGTCCCTTGGTTTCTGTTGCTGAATAGACAAAAATGGGACATCATCTGTTAGCAGCTCTGAAGTTTCAGCTAGCTCTCATCCATTTCCATGGGCTAGAACCAGGAAGGGAATTTCCCCATGTGTTCCCCGTTCTAGCTCATCTGTGCCCCCTTCGCTTGGATGTTGTTCTGTGGGCTGAAGTCAGCATAAGAGCTATTTTTGACTAAGTGGCTACCTAATCTTATATAACCCACAGCGATTCGAGCCAAGGTCATTTGGCTTAGTGGATGAAAGACAATTCAAAGGTAGTGATCCCCCTTCCCCAGAGCCCCTCCTGAGACCACAACATGAGGATGTATCATACCAGGGTCTAGTCAGGACCTTCTGAGTACAGCTTGACTTCTGTAATGACACCTGGGACAATTCCCCCAGATATCTTACTCCCCAATATCCCTGGCACTTGGGTGGAATTATGAACCCAGGAAGCAAGGTATAGGGACCCCCTCCATCCCATGTAATTCTACCCCTAAGTGAGCTAAAGATACTTCAGAGAGCCCATGAATGGGAAAGACCTTTATCAGGCCCCAGGGAGAAGTGATAAGCCACATGTTAATCTCAATTTTGTTTTATTGGAAAAGAGACAGGCATCTAAAGTCCTCTGGAATCTAACCCAAATGCCTTTCCTATCTCATCAGCAAGTCCTTGATTAAAAGCCTGACATAAAGTAGATGCTCACTAAATGCTTAGTGCCTGCTCCCTTAGACTTCCTGCCATAACCAACTACCTGCCAACTCCAGGCCTTCCCAGGGCTCCTGGCACCTTTGCACGCACCCCTGCTTCAAGTCCTCCTTTCAAGATGCCCCTAGACAGAATGGGTGGTTCTTTAACCTATGTTTTCCTTGCATGCAGCTTACACGTCAGTTCTGAGCTTCTTATAACATGACTGGCATACACCATACACTCCTCTCTCTTCTGCCAGGCTGGGAGCGCCTTGAGGATAGGGTCACTGTATCTGCAGCACTTATTAGTACCTGGCACTTATTGGGCACTTGTTTCTTTCACTGTGATGAGCAATGCTGTAGAAAACATCTTCTCACGATCATCGTTGTTGTTATGTATTATTCCTTCAGAATGATTCCTTGAGGAAGAATTGCTACAGCAAAAGGTATTCCTATTTTGGGGCCTCCCCGGTGGCGCAGCGGTTGAGCGCTGGGTTGCGAAGCTGCCCGCGGCCTCTGCGGCGCCGGTTCGATCCCCGGCTGCTCCCCGGCCACCAGAGGAGGGTCCCACATGGCGTGCAGACCTCTCCTGCCGCCCGCTGCTCCCCTCAGCAGTGTACTTCGGTCCTTCTGCCTGCTCTGCTCCCCGCTCTGGCTCTGGTGAATTCTCTCACCCTCCCGCGCTTCTGACTGTACCCAGTGCATGTATAAACAAAAAAAAAAAAGCAAACAAATAAATAAAGCATGCCTCTATAAAAAAAAAAAAAATTAAAAAAAAAATTTAAAAAAAAAAAAAGGTATTCCTATTTTGAAGGCTTTGAGACACAACTTTTGATCACTTGATGCTCAGTGACTCGCCTTTTTCAGTATCGCCATCCACACTGTCACTGGATACTTTCCGGGGATTACATTATTTCAGACTGAGTTTCCCACTGAGTTTGACCTTCATGGGTCCTTTGGGGTGTGGAGCCTTCCACATTCCTGCTCCAGTCTGCTCATAAACTGTGTCTGAGTATTTTGCTGAAAAAGTAGGTGTGGGGTCAGTCGTGGTCATGAGCATTTTCAGAGGATTTTGTAAACACAAGGACAAGTCCCTGGGTGCACAGTGGCTGCTGGAGCCTGGGCCTGAGGGTGTGAACAAAGGAATGCACAACTTCAAGGTCATCAGCTGGGTCCCAAGGGCTTATCCCAGGGAACAAGGGAAGAACATGGCTGTGAGGACAGGTTTGGCAGCCAGTGCCAGGAACAGAGCACGCTCCTAGTCTGGGAGGTCAAGGGGTAAATCAGCCAACCCTCCCATGCCGAGCACTATGCTTTGTGCCAGGTTACAGGGGACAAGGCAGAAACAGACCCGTTCGTCCTAGAGCCCAAGTCTGCTGGCAAAGGCAGACTCCGAAGAAGCCCTACCTGCAGAGGGGTGAAGGTCACATCTGGTGCCTTGGGTGAACAGGTCATCCTGTTAAGAGTGAGGATGCCTTCCCGAAAAAACTAGCACGAAGCTGACACTCGAAGGGTATGTAGCAGTAAGCCCAGTGAAAAGCGAGCAAGCATCCCAGGAAACAGATGGCAAAAAGGCCTGGGAACTGGAAAGAATGTAGAACAGTCAATAGGAAGAAGGTCCTGCCTTATTTGAGCACAGAAGCTGAAGTAAGAGAATAAAAGATGAGGCTGCAGAGACGGTCAGGGCTAGGAACCGTGCTAAGAACATTTTCCGAGAGCAATGGGGAGCTTTGTGGGTGCTGAAGGGGAGGCGTACAGCCCATGATTTTCAGATTTTCAGGAGAAGGTGACAGGCCCATGTTTCTGGCACTGGGGTCTTTTCTGGGTGGAGCCTTCTCTGTGCATTTCACTGGGCCTCGGAGCTGTATGCTCTGCGCCAGTGTGGGAAGGGCCCCCTCATCATGGCCCCTGCCCTCTGTAGCTTAACCAGCTCCCACCCCAGGGTTTGCTCTTTTCATGGATAAATATAGCACATTTGAGTAACAGCACACACGAATATATCTCCACCTTCTACATTAAGAAACAGCCTCCCCTCCACTCCCACTTTGCCTCCCATATAGACTCGCATCTTGGTCATGAAATTTACATGGAATGAGATCATGGAACTGAAAGTGCTTTGTAAAAGGAAACAGGGTTAGACCTGCAGCTCTGGAATTTTTTTTTCTTTGCTTAAGAAAAAATACAAAAGTCTTTATTTTCTCAAATAAAATCTTACTGTACACTCTTATATCCATCTGCTCCTGTGATGTCATAGTTTGAAAACATCTCAAATTTTGCATGTCCAAAACTAAGGCCTTGGAGTCGGCCATCCTCTTCAAATCTGCAAGACCCTCACCTTCACCATCTTAGGTCTGACACCTCCTTACAACCAAATGCTCATGCTGGACTCCTGGCCGCCTGCATGCACACACGCATGTAGGCACACACATATGCATGCATGCACACATACGGGCACTCTGGCACATGAGCACATGTCCTGGGACATGTGGGTGTCCCCATCAGCACCAGTCCTGTGATCGCTTCTCCAGCATGTGTCCCTAGTCCTTCTTCAGGTGACCATAACCACCACCATCCTTCCGGCCATCACACCCTACTTCATCTCCCCTCACAGCACCTGCCCCGTTGCTGGTACAACATCTACATAAAGGCCAGAGTGAACACACCAAGATTCCCACACAGATTTGAAGTGTTGAGTTTGGTGAACACACCCATGTAACAAACACCCAGATCAAGAAACAGAACACCATCTATGTACCAGGAGTATGCCCCTTCCTGTCCCCAGAGATAACCTATCCTGATTTCAAACACCATAGGTTAGTTTGGCCTCTTTTTCAACTTTATACACATGGGTAAATACAAAGTGTACTGTTTTATATCTGCCTTAACTCTCCCAGCATTGTGTTCTCAAGCTCCATCTGTGTTGCTCTGTGCAGTTATAGTCTGTTCATTTCATTGCTGTAGAGTACTCCTTTGTCTGACTCCATCATCACTCACTTGATAGTGAGAGGCATTTGAGTGGTTTATAGTTTGGGTATAGAGTGCACTTATTATAAAATGCACTTGTCAATATTTTTCTTTGGTGCACACAAGCATGCATTGTGTCGGGCGTTTGCCTAAGAGGAGAATTGCTTCACTGTGGGTCTGCCTGTGTTCACAGAGGGACATGTCAAAAGACAATCAGATCCTGACATTCCCCTGCTTAAACCCTCCATGGCTTCCCAGGGCCTTGAAAACAAAGTTCCAACTTTTTATCTCAATCCACACTTCTCGTAAGCTCTGGCATCCTCTTCCCCACCTCAAACCCTGCCACAGTTGGGCCTGCTTTCCTGCCATATGAACTTCTACTCAATTCTTGGAATCTGCCAAGAAGTCAAACCACTTGACATGCCAGTTTCCAACCTGTCATCTCGTGCTTATTCTTTATGTCTCAAGTCAGGTAGAATTTTCTCAGAAAGCCCTCTCCTGGTCCCGTAATCTAAAATAGCAATCTCCAGTCTTGTCTCTCATCACACAACAATGCATAATTGCATTTAACTACAATCTGAGATTGTCTGGTGTTAATGACTGTCTCACCCCAGTGGACTGTAAGCAACAAGACACTGAGCTCTCTTGTAAACTGCTGAATCCCCAACAGCCAGTGCGAGGCAGGAGCACAGTAGGTGATCCAAAAATATCACCATGGGATAGAATGTGGATAAGAGAAGAACCCAGGCTGTGGAGTCACACAGGGACCAGGCTGCAAATCTTGGTTCCATTATTCACAACTCTCATGCCTTGAGGCAAGATCCCTGAGTTCTCTGGGCCTCAGTTTCCTCCCCTGTTAAACTAGGATCCCATAGGCCACACAGACAGGAAGGTGGTTGTAAGGATGGCATGAGAATACAGGTTTGTGCCTGGCCTACCAGTGGCCCAGATTCAGCCACATAGTAAGTGCTAATTAATCAGTAGCTTTCCCTGTATCCATAAACTGAAGTCTCACCACAACCCCAGTGGTGGACACTTCTACTAAATTCCCAACTCACACGTGAAGAAATTAAAAAAATAAGGCCCAAGGAGGTTAAATATTTTGCTGTTATTCTGGTTCCAGAGCACAGGCCCTCCTCCGCTACTGTATTTGTGGTAGTGTGTGAAAAGAACCATCAAAACGGGAAGGGGCAGTGGTGAGCTCCTAACAGCCCACAGTCCTGCTTGCCCCCACCCCCTTGACATCCATTCATCCCCATGAAGCAGAAGGTTAGGCACACAGGCTAAAAACCACTGGGTTACACAAACATCCGTGGTTATTAATAGCTATGAAGGAAAAAATAGAAAGATCTGATTACATAAAAATTTTAAACTTCTGTATAACAAAAGACATCACAAATGAGGTCAAAAGATAAATGAGAGTGAGAGAAAATATTTAAACTTTATATAACAAAGACATGCTCTCCCTGGTATGAACATGCTCCTGCCAATAAACTAGAAAAATACAAATGACCCCAAGGAAAATGGGCAAAAATGTGAACAGTTTACAGAAGAGGAAAAGGAAATAAGCCGCACGTGGGTATAAGCAGGCAAATGAAAGTTAGTCATTCATCATCTCTGTCCTATATTGGCAAAAATGAAAAGTATTGGTAACATTCAGAGCTGATGAATCAACACTATCATAGCATTTTTGGACTGCAAAAAAAAAAAAAATAGTAACAGCTTTTAGGAAAAATTTTCCAAAGCATTATAACCAAAAATATGATAGCTTTCAGAAAGGGAAACAACAGTACATAGTGAGGTAAATAGATGCTGCATAGATAGACAGACACAAGAACAGTCATTGCAGCATTTTTGCATTAACAAGAAACTAGAAATGCTGACTACATCAATACAGCTGCTTATTACATAGCTATTAAAACAAATGCCATAGATTCATGCATGTTTACTTAAGAATATGTCTAACTTTAAGTGAACTAACTGGAAAAAGAGTGTTAAGGAATAACATCTGTGACTTGATACCATTTTCAGAGAAAATGAAATAAACATACCCAAATCACCCTAATCACTTGTTTAAGCCAAAAAAAAAAAAATGCAAGGAAATTAAATTTCTAATTATGCCAACGCTAAGGAACTGGACTAGAGGGTGTTAGTTGTGCTTCAGAAACATCTTTAAGTTTGAAATGTTGTGATTAGCATGCATTTTATTTTAAAAACTAATTAATAGACCCTCTTAATTAATAACCATATAATAAATATTGCCTGCCTGTCCATTCTTGTAAAATCTTTTCTGCTTTAACACTTTACTTACTTCAAATAATTGCTGACTGGAAAGAGAGTGTTAATTGTCTCCTAAGTAACTTCTGATTAGCTCCTCCACTTGCTCCATTGTCCAGCCTGCCTGAGAGGAAACACCATCTCTCATTATTATTCTGGAAACACACACACACACACACACACACACACATATGTACATATACGATTCTGAATATGTAATATACATCCAAGGAAGAAAATTGAAAATGAACAAAAGGGTGCCAAGTTTCCCCTGCCATCCAAAAGTAGAATTTCCTATGTAGAATGATTTGTTGTGTGGTTTTGGAGTCTGGCAGTGCTATTACCACTAATTTCTATGGAAAACTTTTTGAGCATTTCCAGATTTAAAAAAAAATCATCTACCAATTCATGCCAAATAGGAACATTCTACTTCAGATAGCAGGGCATGAAAATGTACTTCATTCCCTCCCTTGTTTCCTGGCCACCCAGTTCTACACCAGTTCCTTGGGTATTCTTCTGGAGATATTCTGTGCATATATGAGCAAATCCGTGTATATATTCTGCTCTTTAAGCCTAGATGTCTATACACACACATAGATGTCTATACACACAAATATGCTTATATGGAAGATGCCTTTTGATTTCTTCTAGCCAGAACCAGTTCACTCTAAGATCGCATTTCTTTTCTGATTGAGCAGCCAAACTTCCCCAGCTGAGACAGTTTGTCCATCCATTTGTCCATTTATCAGTACATCTGCTGTCCTCCATCCACTCATCCATCCACCTATCCATTAATATCCGCTAGCAAGTATTTATTAATCTCTTACTTTGTGGCAGGCACCAGGCTAGAATCTGGAGATAAAAAGGTGAAAAGATAAAGTCCTCAATCTCAACCAGCGCACCTTCTAGTGGGGAAGAAACAAACTATGTCAAAGACAACATATAATAGAAGAAAATGAACACATTTCAGGTAATGGAACTTGCCTGGGAGAGACTCATTCTCAGTTAGGAGAGAGGGTGGAAAGAAGAGGTGGGGAGTAGCAGCAAGGGGAAGAGGCCTGTTTTAGATGGAGCAGCCAGGGAAGTGCTCGTTCATCAGGTGATCTTGACTCTAAGAACTGAGTGATCAGAGGAGTAAATGCTAGTTTCCTTCCACTGGTGACCTATCATGAGAGTTTCCACAAGCAGAGTTTCAACCTGGTCCCAGCAGGGAAATGGATGGCTTGACATCTTGGCAGTGCGCGTTGGGATCCCAGTTGCCACTGAAAGCCAGGTGAGCCTTGGGGCAGTTATTTAAAATCTTGGTGACTCAGTTTCCTCATCTGCAAATGAAATTATATAAAAACAGTACCAACCTCTCAGGATTGAATGGATTAAACAATGTAGGCACCCGGGCTGGCACGAAGAAAGTGATCCAAAAGATGATAATGTTATGCAGAGTTCTTAAACATGAGACTAAAAGTATAATCTATAAAACAAAAAAAAAATGGATACAAATTTTCTTCATCAAAATTAGAAATGTTTTTTCTGTGAAAGACACTGGTTTTTTTTTTTTAAAGATTTATTTATTTATGCATACCAGAGCTGGGGTACAGGTTTGGGGAGGGGGGGGAGGATTTGGGGAACAGAACAGGCAGATTGACCAAAGTACACTGCTGAGGGGAGCAGCGGGCGAGTCAGGAAAGGTTTGCTGCCACGTGGGTTGCTCCCTGGCTGGCCTGGGAATCGAAGAACTGGTGCTGCAGTGGCTGCAGATAGCTTCATAGGTTGTGTCTTAACCCTTACGCCACCAAGGAGGCCCAGGACACTGTTAAATATATGAACAGACAAGTTACAGTCTGGTAGGAAATATTTGCAAATCACATATCTGACCAAAGGCTGGTACCCTGCATATTTAAAAACCTCTCAAAACTCAGCAATACAGAAACAAGCAACCCAATGAAAAAATGGACCAAAGACTCTACCCCCTTTAGGAAAGAGGAAACCTGAAGGCAAATAAGCACCTGAAAAGATTCACCAGACACTGGGAAAATGCAAAATGAAACCCTGATGAGACACCCCCACATGCCTATTCAGCTGCTTAAACACACACAAAACTGAAAATGCCAAATCTCCAAGATCCAGAGAAACGCAAACCTTGTCTACTTCTCGTGGGAGCGTGAGAAGGCACAGCCACTCCGGAAACAGTTTGGTCTTTAGTTATAAAGTTAAAGCTACACTTAATGTTGGACTCACCAATCGCATACTAGGTGATAACTCACATAAAAACCTTTATTCAAATGTTTATAGCAACTTGTTGAACAATTGCCCAAAAGTAGGAGCAATCCAAATGTCCTTCAAGTGGTGAGTCCATAGTGCTAGCTAGCTACTCAGTTGAAAAAACAAAAAAGGTCCTAACTGTAACAGGGTGGTCCCTAGGAACAGGAGGTTCCAGGTTCCCTGTCCCACCCAAGGGAGGGTGGAGCTGAACAGGGAGGAGGAAAAGCTTAAGAGGAGACTGAGGAAGGATGGAAGCAGGATGGAGAGCCAGAAGGAGACTGGAGGAGGCACATGGAGCCGAGAGACATGTGAAGAAGCTGCACTGGTTTCAGTCTTGGACTGGGTGACACAGATGCAGGTGAGAGACACATGGGGAATTCAACAATGGCAGCTTTTATCTTGATTTTGATTTTGCTCTTTTCCTTCCAGATTTGTCTGGCTATTCTGACCCTTTTCTTTGGATCCCCACTTGAACATGCCTTAGACTTGTGCCTTAGGATTTTGGGCCTCAGCGGTCCTGCTTGGGGCCAAACCTGTTTGGCTGGGCATTTACCCACAAGGGGATGGGGAACTTGGGGTGCCTGATTTGGAAACTGTATTCTTTCCCTTCTCTTTGTTGCACACTAATTGTATTAAAGTTCCTTTCCATTAAAGGTCTTACATTTTTTGTCTTGGTGCAGCAGATGATAGAAGCTATTTAGAGTACGCAGGTTTTGGGGTTCTGGGGTGCCCCTCTCCCTGCCTGTAACGTAACTACTGATCCATGTAATAACTGAATGACTGGGACAGACGTCGGTCTGAAAAGGCTCCCTAGGACATGATCCCATTTACATGGCATCTCAGCAGACAAAGCTAGAGCATAGGTACCAGGGGAGGGTTGGGGATACTGCACCTGCAAAGGGGTGAATCCAGGAGGATGTGGGGCTGCTGGACGCAGATTTATGTCCAGATTGCAGTGATGGTTACACAAATCTACACGTTCCAGTTCATAGCCGTGGGCACAAGATAATCAATTTTACTTCATGCTAATTAAAAAAAACTAAAAGTGATAAATGATATTATTATAACTCATTCACTTATTTCTGATCCCTCCTCCTGTTTTCCTCATTTGCTGCAAGCAGAAACTTCTTGAAGGAGTTTCTTCTACTCTCTAAGCTCTTCTACTCTCTAAGTATTTGAAGACATCCCTAATAACTCGACTTTGTTACTCTGCGTGCTTTCTCGTTGGAAAGGGAGGAAGGGCACAAGGGAGGCAGAAAGGAAGAATTCAGTCATTATAGAATGTGTGATGTAGAAAACACGGGCCTCTGGGATTCCACCCTCCAGAATTAACTGTGGGGAGAAGATTCCACCAGAACCATTTTGAAGCAACTGTATCTAGTTGTTCCCTCACAAGGGTCAGGACCCATAAGGTGGGATTTACTTTATTCGGGTAAACATAGAGCCCTGGGAAAATAAGCTTGGAAGCTCAACATGGGGGAGCAGGTCCAGCACCACACCAAGTCAAAGCCTTTCACAGGTAGACAGGGTCTAGGACTATCCAGGGGAGTAAAGGTCACCTAGCCCTTCCTACCCCTCGGCATCATCCCCAGCAAGACCAGGCTCATGTAGCGCCTCCACACACCCCTCCCTCAGCCTCTGAGCAAGGCTGCCACTCCCTGCTCAGTCCCGCCTGCCATGGCTGTCTGGGTAATTTGGTCAGTATTCAGCAAGTCATTCAAGTGTTCTTTCCCGAATTTTTTCAAAAACACTTGCTGAGCCCTAGTGTGTGCCAGGCACTGTGTCAAGTCACAGATACCTCGGTGAGCAAGATGCATGCAGCCCCTGCCCTCCCAGAGCTCCCATTCCAGAATAGAGACACTGATCAATGGTGACACCCGCGCTAAAGACTGGGAGATGGAGCATGTGGTGTGGTGAGAACAATCCTGGCCCAGCCAGCTTCCCTGGGTCGAGGGCCACTGAGCCGAGATATGCAGGAGGAGCAGGAGTTGGCCAGGTCCAGAGTGGAGAGAGAAGGTCATTGGGACGGAGGGAACTCCCGTACGAAGGCCCAAGAGGCCAGGGGACTGAAGTGTGCTGTGGGTCACAGCAGTGGACAGGGCACAATGACAGCTCTCCAAGGAGATGTTTCTCATGGACTTTCTCTCCTCCCTTTTCTTTTCCCTTATGGCCCTGCCTCTGAAGCAACACACTAGCGCAGGCGCTCAGGATGTGGGATTCGGAGTGAGGCTACGTGAGTCCATCAGACTTGGCTCCATCACTCACTCTATGTGTGCAGACAGGCAACAAGTCCACTGCCCCATGCCTCAGTTTCCCTCCTTGTCAAAGAGGAGTGAGTCTACAACATGTGAGCACTTAATGTGACCATGCTTGAAGGCAGGATCTCATCTCTTATCATTTCAGCAGCGCTCCCGGTAGCTGGTATTGCTGCTTTTAATGTTGAAAGGGGCACTAGGCTGCCTGACCCTGGAGATGCAGTCTCTATAGTCAGCTGGAATTAACACAGATCCAGCAAGGGCCTTCTAGTCTCTGGATTCCTATAGACAAAAAGCCACACCACGACTCCACTGGAATATTCCTTGACTCCATCAAGTGTGTTTTTGGAGTGGACTTGGATTTGTCGGTGACACAAGCCAGAGAGTAGAGGACAGCTAAGACCCGGGAAGCTTCCTTAGATGACAGATGGGTGCTGCCAGTTGACATCAAACCCACCCCCACACTGCCTCCCGCCCCGAAGACTGGACTCCCATCCAAAGGATTCCAGCGATGCTGTCAGTAACGAGAGCCCCGCAAGTCCAGAGGAGTCACGGGTTCTGCCTTCCCAGAAAGCACCTTTGCTCCAGTGGGAGCATGCCTTTGGACCGATAAAGCCTCGCTGTGTCCAGTTATGGGTAGGAATATTGCAAGGGGGTGAGGCTATTTTTTGCCACACGTTCTATCTCTTCAGCAGGCACGGTGACTTTGCTTAGCATCCAAATAGCCCCAGCCGTAGAAGGTCATGGAGCTGAAGGCTACAAGTCCTGGCCTACAAAGAGCCAAATCAGGGGTGGGCAGGAGAGTATTTGTATCACCAGTTGGGGGTCTGAGGACATTTAGCTGTCATCTCTTCCATCTTGGCTCAGTCCCAATGCGCTGCCCACAGGACTCCTGTTGAGTGGATTCCCCTGGGCCCAGAGTGAATGGCAACTGTTTATTTTTAGCCTATGATTCCCTGAGAATGCGGGTGGGCCCCTGTGGAGCAGGGGGAGGGAGGAGGAAAAGGAACTTCAGGGTTTGGAGGGCCTGGGAGGACACAGCCCGGCACTAGCTCATAGCAGGGCCCTGTGACAGTCTCTTACAGGGACAAGCCAAGCACTCTCCCTTCCGGGTCGCCCCAGCTCAGGACCACACTGGACTCACATCTCATGTTCCCCTTTTGCTCTTCCCTTAAGGGCCTAGAGACCATGGACTTTCTGTTCCTCCTCTAGTCACCCCTGTGCTCTTGGTCTTTGGGATTTTCATCCTCAACCACAGTGAATGTGGAACAAGACTCCACAACAACCCCTTTGTCCCTGCCTCTGAAGAGATGTTCCGGGCCCATCTCCTTGGGCCTGCCTGGCACCAGAGTAGGCACTTAATAGGTAGACTGAAGGGTGGATTTCACTGCTTGTCCCTATAGGCAAAAGGCCTGAATAATGGAAGAACCAATAAGGGGAAGTTTACAAATGTACAAAACCCTTAAGTCATTGTCCCTGGTTGTTAGTTCCTGTCTCTTTTTTGAGAAGCTCCCAGAAACCACTGGGGCATCATCTTTGCCTCTGTGATACAGCAGGGAACTGTATCTATCCATTTTTCCCCTTCAATTCCACCTTCAGCCTTCCCTTGACCCCCCTCTCTCTGGGATCCCCAGGCCCTGCTCCATACCTGAAATGAGAGTTTGGCAGAGCCGGCTCTGATTCTGGCTCCACCGCATACTTGTGAGTGGCCCCAGCAAGAAGCTCTGCCCCTGCAAAGGATCCCAGAACTCCTGGCAGGGCGACTGTGAGGCCCAGCAAGAACGCTTGTCACACTTAGAAATTTTGTGTCAAATTGTGGGCACATAGTAGGTGCTTAATAAATGGATGCTGTTTTATCATTAAATGAATGATGCAGAAAACCAAACTTTTTTTTTTTTTACATCTTTCATGCTCCAACCTGATCATTGTTCACATTTATAGAGTGTTTTAATATTTTATAAGGCAATTTCACATCCATTAGCTCATCTGATCCCCACACAACCGTTTTAGAAGGGCCAAGTCATTATTACAGTATTATTATTCCCATTACACAGATAAAGAAACTCATAAAGATACTCAGGCAGAAAATGTAACAAGCCTTGATCACTGTCAGTCCCTGACTCAGAGAGGGCCTCAAACAAAGCCAAACCTTTTGGAAGATATGGAAGAGATGGTCTCGATGATGTGATGCTATTGCTATGCACCCTTTCCGCATCTGGGAAATGGGATTCGTGCTGTGGGATACACGCAGGACACTCAAACTCTGGAACTCCACAGCAACTCTCGGCCTTTCTAGTGGGCAAAAGGGAACGAGCCTGTCCATCTCAAGTCCTTTCCTTGAAGGAGAGACCAATGTGAATTCTCCAAAGAACAACTGGGAAGTGCCTCAAACAGGGCAATGACTCATTCCTAGAAGATCTGGAGGCCAGACTTTCACATGCTGGGACTTTGGTTTCTCCAGTTGGAAGCTGAGTTGCACAGAGGAGATGGGTTTGATGCATGTGGTGATGGGAAGAAAATCCTGAAGGAGCTAGGGGAAGGCTTACAGGGCAGAAATTAAAATTTCCTCTTGTACTGACACCAATAAGTAAAGATGCTGCTACATTTGGAAGAGATGGGGTGAGATGGATAAAACGGAAGGGAAATTAAAATACGTGCAAAACTCTTTATTTTTTATTTTTTAAAAGATATATTTATTTATTTATACAAGCACCGGGCACAGTCAGAAGCGCGGAGGGTGAGAGAACACACAAGAGCCAGAGCGGGGAACAGAACAGGCAGAGTGACAAAATACTCTGCTGAGGGGAGCAGTGGGCGCGGCAGGAGAGATCTGTCGCACCGTGTGGGACCCTCCCCGGCAGTCAGGGATTGAACCGGCGCTGTAGAGGCTGCAGGCAGCTTCGCAACCCAGCGCTCAACCGCTGCGCCACCAGGGAGGCCCACAAATCCCTTTTTAAGATCAAAAATCATTTTATTAAATTCAAGACATAAAAATTTATTAAGTAAATGTTGATTTTTTTTTCTGCAAATGATCACAGTCAGTACATTATATTTCAAAGTATAATCCTTGTCATCAGGCAATAATTATAAATCTCTGGTTTATTTTTAATTTATTGAATTAAAGAAATGGAGCTCTAGTTAAATTTGGGGGAATCTGTTGAAGAGAAGCAGAAGTCACCCACACTTGATTTCAATAAAGCCTCTAATATTGTGGAGCTTGGGGTTGATACACAGAGACCACACATCTTTATAAAAGTTGCCAAGACTGTGTAGGCGGAAAACCCCACTCACTCATGACAACACTTGTCTCTTGGAACTTACTCATCCTTGTAAGTGTACATTTTGTTTTCTAGTAACTATAAATCACATTTTTTCCTCAGAAAAATTCATCATGCTTTTAGGTTTTTGGAATTGGGCTCATATGTGCAAATGGGGGAAACAATTTTTCAAGTAAACTTTATCGAGCATCTACTAGGCTCAAAGTGTTTTATGCACATGTGTGCATCTGGTTGTTACAATAACCCCATGACAGGATGCAGGTCCCATTTTTATCCCCATTTTACAGATGAAAAAACAAAGCTCAAGGAAGCAAAGTGACTTGACTAAGGTCCCATGTTGGCTAAGTGGAAAGAACAGGACTCGAGTCCAGGTGGAGAGTAAAGAGGTTTTGCTGTGAAAATGAGGCTTCTCTCACCCCACCTCAACTGTCAGATTACCACTCCTCAGAGTGAACTGGGGCAGACCACCCTCTCGAGCCTGTATATCCCTCAGGACCCCAAGGAGCCCTCCCCTCCCAGATCCAGCCACACAGGCACACGTCTGTGACTTAGGTAGCTGAAGAAAGCAACCAATGTTCCTAAAATATTGTTCTAGACTTTGAACTCAGGGCAAATTTAAATGCCTTAAATTTGCATTTTAAAAGAATTCTTTCTTTAATCCCTCTTATAGATGATGAGGTCACAGAGGCAAGTAAAAGCCAATTCCCAATTCCCTCCAAACTCCCGGATTTCTCAGTCTTGATCTCACTAATCTGTCTGGAACCTTGGGGGCAAGAAAGAGAATAAGATCACCTTTCTGGCCCTTTCTATTCACTCATTTGTTCAATTTACTAAGGCCATTGTCCTCATTGGGCTTACCTCCTCAAGGATGATAGCTAAGCATAAACAAGGAAACAAAGAGATGGATCAAATTGTGTGACAATGTAGCTCTGAAGGAAATCCCCTGTTTTTCAGTCTGGCCAAGCCAGAAGCTCCAAGCCATCTGCCACCAGCCGTGGGTAGTAGACAGGTACACCCGCTACTATCAAGACTGAACGTTTATAAGAGGAAGCCCCAAACCAACATGGAGCCCTCAGTCTTGCAACAGTGGTGATTCCCTGGCCACAGAGGAAGGGAGTGCTTCCCCTTGCTGGCCTTTGGGCCGGTGGCCCTGGCCTTGGAGCCACAGAACTGCCCTGAGGTGACAGGAGCCACGGCTTTGCCTTCGAAACCTCCCTGCGGTTTGATTTTTAGACATCACTTTGGGAGAGCAAAGTCTACCTGGTAGTGTTTGCCCAACTTATCTTAAATATTTTATCTTTGAGAAGATATATTTTTCAGGCTTGATTTTATTTTAATTTTACTGAGGTAACCCTGGTTTATAGCATAGGAGTTCAGGAGTGCGGCTTCACACCTCAGTAAATGACCACACCACACCACTGTTGCATCAACTCTCCTGTTTCTCCCCTGCATACTCCCTCTGTCCTGGTACCCAACTGCCTTTCTGTTGTCATAATCTAAGAATTTGTTTCTGTTTGCTTTGTTTCTTTATATTCCATATGAGTGAAATCATACGGCATTGTCTTTATCCTTCTGACTTATTAAACTTAGCAGAATCCCCACGAGGTCCATCCATGCTATCAAAAATGGCAAGATTTCATCTTCTTTCATAGCTGAGTAATATTTCATTTTGAGTGTCCCACCTCTTCATCCAACCGTGTGTCAATGGGCAGCAACTCAGGTCGTTTCTCTTGGTTACTGTGAATAATGCCGCCATAAACATAGGGGTGCATAACTCTTTTTGAATTAGTGTTTTTTAATTCCTTGGATTAACACCCAGAAGTTGAATGTCTAGATTGCATGGAATTTCTATTTTTCAGTTTTTTAGAACCTCCATACTGTTTTCCATAGTGTCTGCACCAATTCACATTCCCACCCACAGTGCACCAAGTTTACTTTCGCTCCACACCATCAACAATACTTGTTGCTTCTTGTCTTTTGGATAATTGCCATTCTCACATGTGCGAGGTGATAGCTCATTGTCACGTTGGTCTGCATTTCCCTAATAGTAAGAGATGATGATCTTCTTTTCATGTGCCTGTTGGCCATCTGCGTGTCTGCTCTGGAGAAGTGTTTGTTCAGGTCTTGTGACCATTTTTAAAATCAGATTGCTTTTGACGTTGGCTTTGGAGCTGTCTTTGGGCTCTGACTCCAACAGCAAGGGAAACAAAAGCAAAAATAAACAAGCAACATTACATCAAACTAAGAAGTTTTTTCACAGTGAAAGAAACTATTATTAGATTGAAAAGGCAGAATGGGAGAAGATACTAGCAAATAATACACCAGACAAGGGGTTAAAATCCAAAACACAGAAACAATTCATACAACTCAACAACAAAAAAACAGGTTTTATTTCTCTGAGGATTCAAAAAGGTCCTTGGAATGAAAGCACACTAATCTCACCCACACCAACGCCCTTTTGCACAGCCAAGTCCCTGTGGGAGGAGCAGGGCAGAGGCACTATGCAGCTCAGTCCAACACTCTCAGTGGTCATGATATAGGGCAGCAAGGGGCACTAAAACTGGCCAAGGCCACTGTCTAAATAGTTCACCGGTCACTGACTTCTTTACCTGTTAACACAAGTGCGAGACTACTCACGCTAAGAGAACAACAACAATGGGGCTTATTTTTTTTTAAAAGATTTATTTATTTATTTATACAAGCACTGGGTACAGTCAGAAGCGTGGGAGGGTGAGAGAATTCACCAGAGCCAGAGCAGGGAATAGAACAGGCAGACCGATGGAATACACTGCTGAGGGGAGCAGCGGGCGGCAGGAGAGGTCTGTCACGCCATGTGGGACCCTCGCTGGTGGCCGGGGATCGAACCGGCACTGCAGATGCTGCAGCAGCTTTGCAGCCCAGCGCTCAACTGCTGTGCCACCAGGGGAGGCCCAACAATGGGGCTTATTTAACAAACCAGGAAAAACAAAGAGTTACTGAGGCCACAAATGGCCGTTTACCTCACCTGAAGCAGTGTCCAGTGTTTTCAAGTCCTAAGCAAAAAGCAGCTAAGATGGCGTCTTCCCACCACTGAGGATGCAGAGCTCCTTTCCTGAACAATAGGCCACATGCCCAAGATGGCATCTTCCTGCCACTGTGGACCTGGAGCACATGGCAGCCAGACTATAGTCCAGATTCCAATTCACAAAGACAACAGAAGACACAACAGGAGATGCTCCAGAGCTGCCGAGATGCCACAGCACAGCAGCAGACAAGCAACACTCAGAACAGCAGCTGCAGCCACCGAATAACCCAACATATGGCCACGCTCACGCATCTCAGTGAGGTGCCCGGCTCCAGGTCTTCACCTTCCCTGCCAGGCTGTAACAGCCGCAAAACTGGGAACAGTTAAAATCACTTGGCTAATTGCAAAGTCTCCAAATTTTTCCTTTCTGAGGTTGGCTGTGGAGGCCTCTCCACGTTCATCAGAGGCCCACAACAGCCTCTGATCCGCACAGTGGGGGCCAAAATCTCTGACCCTAGAATTGCTGAAGATCCAAAAATGCTGAATCCCTAACACTGAATCCAAAAACACTGAATTCCGAACACTGAATAATCCCAGCCTGATTCTTATATTTTCTATCAGTCTCTCCACCCCAAAATGCGATACTTCTTAGCATTTTCCCCAAAGCTATCTATCCTCACCAGCAACTCCCCTCCAGGGGGCACCACCTGTAACAGTCTTTGGCCACTGGTTACAGTCACAGTGCAGGAGCCCTAGTCCTGTCCATGATGTCAACTAGTCTTCGCGACACCTGAGACAGGACTGAATTCTTACCCCACTTCTAGAAGCCCAGAAGCCTACCTACCTTCAATGCCCTGACTCCAGACCCACAGCTCTCTCTGCCATCACCATTTTCCGAGCCTGTTATTTAAGTTCTCTGACATTAGCTATATCCCTAGGCCACCCACCCAAATTATAATATACTTCATATATTTTAAAGGTGACGCCATTGCTTCCTTAAGTTAAACGCCTTGGTTTAAAAACAAGGCTCGATCTCAATGCCCTCACTGGAAATCACTTACCTTAAATGGGAGGCAGCCATAAAAAGAAAGGCCAGGAAATGTTATCAGGTCCCAGCTAGACACGGCCTGCTGAAGGCTCTAAGCCTGAGGCCCATGCTCCTGTGGACAGAGGGCATGGGAGCAAGGTCAGAGGTTTTCACGACAGGATCATCCCCCACCAAGACTTTCTCCTGGCAGGGCCCAGGGAGGGTGAAGAAAGGGAGCACTTCCCACAACGGGAGCACACGCTCTGGGGCCTATATTGGTCACTGCTCTTGGGAAAACCCAGAGTATGACACCCCTTCTTGAAGAGAAGAGGATTCAGCCTTGGGCCCTTTTGGGCTGGCTCTCTGAACCATTGTCCCACAGCACCCCAACTCTCTGGGAGACCCCCTTTGGTAGTCTTCTCATCTCTGCCTCCCGTGTGAGGTGCCAGGCTCTGTCCCTGCCCACTGTGGTGCTGGCACAGGCCCCTCCTTTAACCCTCTCCTTAGGTAAGTGGAAAATTGTATTGCTAGCGTCTCTTACATGCCCCTTCTTCTTCCCATTCTGCCCCCCTCAAACTACCCTCCACACCCAGCCCACGTGACTTTCCACAGCTAGGCAACCTTCACTGCTGCAGTCCCAGCAGCTCCAGTGCCTGCAGCCTCTCCCCACCATGTCTTACCAGGCGCTACCAGGCCCTGCCCACACAGCTCCCCAGGCTCATTCCCCAGCGCTTCTCGCCTCGGGCTCCAGGATCTCATCACATTGGACTTCATTTTCTTACCAGGCTCCCTTGACTTGGGAATTTCATAAACAATGTTCCCTCTGCTGAAGCACGGCTTCTCGCATCACCCACACATTCTTCCTGCCTCAGCTGAAATGTCACTGTCTCCTGGCAGCCTCTCCTGGTCTCCTGCAGAAGACCCTGGTTCTCCCATTCCTCGGGTTTTATCGGGATTGCCTTGTGAGTTAGGCACTCTAGCCAGTGGCCCGCTCAGGGTCACAAAGACTTCACTGAATGGAGGTCATTAAATCCTACACCTGTCAGTCCTCACTCTCACTTTTCACCTGCCCTGCCTTTTGTCTTTACCTAATGAAGCTCTATCTCTCCCATCCTTGATGTATCAGGTCAATTGCCACTTCTTCCAGGAAGTCGCCCCTGATCACTCTAGCACAGACAGAATTCACGTTCCTCTGACCCCCTGTAGCATCTGCTTATTGCTGAATGAATGAATGAATGAATGGGGCGTATAAGTGGAGCACAGTGAGAAAGTAACATCATTGAAAACTCAACCCCACTGTAATGACTTCTGCTTTCTAAGAAAGAAGGCATAATTCCTAACCATAGAAAAACGAATCTCTCAAGTATTTACCTCCTTGGAGAGGCTGGTGAGAGAAGAAGTGACAACAGGCTGAAATTATAAAGGCTTTTTGGGGTTTTCTTTAGTATAAGTGCAATCCAAAGAAGAGGGCCTCTTTCCAAAAAGTTACTTGGTTTTGGGGAAATAAATCATGGCTTGCATGTGGTACAAAATTTGAAAGGAATTATTCTTCTCTTAACAGGCCACATCAACTGTCTTTGAGTATACCCAGACATAGGTATAAGTGGGGGTGCAGAGTCCGCTC
The DNA here is from genome assembly GCF_964194135.1 of Talpa europaea. NCBI lineage: Eukaryota > Metazoa > Chordata > Mammalia > Eulipotyphla > Talpidae > Talpa > Talpa europaea. The sequence continues at coordinate 42,056,784 of NC_140080.1, read as the reverse complement.
ATTGAATGATACAATGAGGAAAACCATTCCCGGGGGAGTCCCTGGGATGGGAAATGGAACCCAAATGCAAAAGGGCCAAGTACCCTAGAGGATTCTAGGATCCATCAAGGTCAGTGACCAGGGAGGAGGTGTCGGGCTGGGTGGCTGAGGGCCTCTGGGACCAGTGCTAGCTGGGATCTAAGTGCTATTTCTTACATTATTGACCATGCCAGTTGGTAGAGTTGGCTGCAATGAAATCCTTGGAGGGAGGCTTTGGGAGGCAAACAAGGAAAGATAGTTCAGTTGCCCTGGAATCAAACATCCTCAGAAAGAGCACAACTCAGCGTCTGAGAACACAGGTAGGACAGAGGCCCTGGGAACGTGTAGAAAGCTTGGAAGGGCACAAGGGTCCTCACAGAGGAGGGGCAGAGCTCCAGCCAACTTTATTTCATCTCAAAGAACATATGACCTCAGCTAACAGTGAGTGACACGGAGCCTTGCTTTATATTATCATCTCCTTTGCTTGGTGACATTCTGCCTTCCTGACTAGACCACAGGATCTCTGACCAGGGCCTAGGTCTCAATTCCCCTGTTCCTCCCCCATTCTTCCAGCCTGTAACAGCAAGCTCAGCACTGAATCCATTTTTGTGGCAGCTCATGACACCTTCATTGAGAGAGGATTATGACTGTATGATTTGTATCACCCCTCCAAACATCACACACACACACACACACACACACACACACACACACACATGAACTCCCTGTGGAAATAGCTCAGCTGAGGGGAGGGTGGATACACCATTTGGACTGCCTGGTCCCCACTACCGATGGGTCACTTTGGGCAACCTTGGAGCAAAGACCTCCACGAATTCAGCTTTTGCCTTCCACACCCTTCAATCAACAACTCAAGGAGCCACAAAGCAATCTTTATGGCTGTCATTCCGGCTGGATTGTAGCAAGTACAAATAAGACCGTTTCTAAATAATTCCCAAACTGTTCAGATATGAAGGTTGTAATGGGCAGTGACTGGCATTGGTTGGGGAACTGGGCAAAGCAAGATTGCCAGAGGCCTTTGTAACTGTTTACTGCGCTGTACTGGTCTGGAACCAGCTCCAAGTCAAATATATGTACAAAGAGGAGGCTTGAACACCCCCACCCCCATGCAGGCCAGGCCAGGCCAGGGCGTCTTGCTGCCTCCACTGGAGAGATAAGGAAGCAAAGACAGAGAGGTTAACACAGTCACGTGAACATCAACAGGGTAGTCAAGAATTAACTCCATTAGGCCAATACCTAATCCTGACTCCTTAAAGGCTCCAAGTGACTGAATTTCTGCCAAATTGAGATTTTCATTAACTTCCAGGGGCAAAAACAATGCCATAATGGTGTGGGGCTTTGGGGGCTTATGGGCAAATTAGCTAGCTATCAGCTGAGGACTCTAGATTCTTGACAATGCTCAGTTTACAAATTGGAGATTTGACTATTTGTGAGTGAAGCAGAGAACTCACATATGTAGTGATGCACGTGTCATTTGCTGGGCCCAAATCATAGTCACAGCACTGGAGTCTGGTGTACTAGAAATATTAACGACTAGGAAATAAGCCCAGCCTTCTACCCGGTGGTCACATTTCAGCATGTCTTTGTTTCTGTTTCTTGTCAAAATCCCTGGAATTCTCAGGAGATAATATAAAAAAAAATGGTTTGACTTTCTATAAAATATGGTTCCTTGAAAAATGAGCCAAGTGTGTCAGCAATGGAAGGGAAGGTAAGAGAAGTAAAGTTCACACAGGTCTATAAGCCAGAAAACAGAAGTCCTGAAGAGAGCAAGGTGGGAGGGGGCCCAGGATGGCCTCAGATCGTAAAAGTGACAAAGTCCGCTGAATTCTTTCCAGAGTAATTTTACAAAAAGTAATTTACAAAACCATTCCAAGCAATCAACAGCAATAAGAATAACCAAAAAAAAAAAAAAAAAAAATCAACTCTTTGGTGAGCAAAAGAAGAAATTTTAGAGAAGCTGAAAAATCATTTCATGTATACAACATGATGATGGCCATGGAGTTCTGGGGTAAGACAGCTATCAGAGCAAAGATTTCCATACATACAAATATAGGGCTGACAAAGTTCTGGCTTCCGCGGGGAAGTCTTGCCTCATCCCACAGGATTTTACCCCAGGCTCCCAGCCCAGCCCAATTGGGATGTCATGGTGGCGTGCCACCTAGTGGTGGCAATGATTACTGCAATGCCCTGGGGTTTCTGTTTTGATGTCATTACACCTTCGGTGATTTTTTTCATTCAGTAAATTCTTTCATTCAATGAATTGTTATTGTATGCCTGATGCTGAGGATACAAAAGAAAACAATATAGATGCCATCATAGTCAGGTAAGGGAATCAGACATAAAATACAATATGAGGGTAGGGTCAAAATTTATTAAGAGCAGGGGCACCTAAGCCAGGTTTGGGGGTCACAGGAGACTTTCCAGAGGAAGTGCCATCAATTCTAAGACTTGAAGAATTAGTATAAGTTCATTAAGCAGAGAAACAGCATTCCGGGCAGAGGGAACAGCGTGCCCCAAAGTCAGATGGTAACAGCACAACCAGCTCATACAGGGGTTTAAACTTTGTTAAGAACTTTGAACTTTACCTTTGGGCACAGTGAGGGCCGTTTCTTTTCAGAGAAATATGAAGAAAGCCTGTAGAACCGAATTTCCCCCAGGTCCTGCCATTCACCTCTTCCCCTAAGTCCCCACCCCCACAACCTGTCACCCCCACCTGGCCCAAGAGCAGCACTGTATTATTCTTTGATTTTTTGTTTTCGTTGCAGGCAAGAGTTGCTCATTCCACATGCCTTTGATCTCTCTTTTCCTTCTGTCAGCAAAGAAGTCTGTCTTATAGTGTAATAATTCCTAAGCCAGGGCAGAGTCAGCTCCTGCAAGAATGGTCCCGGGAATGCCAAACTCCTTTCTATGGCCAAAGTCCTGGTGCCCGAGACACTGGCTGCTCTCAGGGGGAGAGTCTGAGACCCCAGGCCTCTGGTCCACTGGGGCATTTGTTAATGAGGTGGCTTTGCAGATCCCATCTGGACCTGCTCAGTCCTCGAAGTAGGGACCTGGGTGGGCCCTTGCCCCAGATCACCCCATGGCACACTCTGGCAGGAGCCAGGTGCAGTGGTCACGAATACAAACTCTGGGGTCAGGACCCTCCATGGTCCAGTCCTAGCTGAGCCTGGACCTGAGCCTTAAGCAGTGGTGGCTTGGTTGTTTGACTTTGGACCAGTTACTTCATCTCCTTAAGCCACTACTTCCTCTTCTTGAAAATGGGAATGATAATCATAAAACCTACCAGATAGGACGATTGAAAGGAGTAGATGAGATTGTGTGTAAGGCACTTGGCACAGTGGAACATACAGGAAATGCTAAGAGAGGTTAAAGAACAAAAACCGTCATGGTTGGACCCCACTGCAGCCATAAATAGGCACAGGAGTTAATGGCAGCAGGCCTGGATAATCAGAGGCTGGGATCTGGGATTAAACACACCCACAGCAACGGCCCCCTGCTGAGGGGAGGGGAGAAGCCCTGGATGAGTCAGAAACACATGATCCCGAGAGGTGATGGGAGTCCAAGGGCCGGGCCAGACCTGCAGACGGCCTGTGGCAGCTGGGACAAGGTAACCCCGTTCAGGTACACAGCAAAGCATGGGAATGGAATCTCCGTGAAATGTTCAGAGAATCTGATAGGAAGCTGGGCTCTGCCAATTCTTGCTACTACAAACCAGCCCAATCAAGAAAAGGGATTATGGGTTCATTTAACTGAAGAGGCCAGGGATAGCTGAATCCAGTTCAAACCACGTCATCAGACACCCCGCGGCAGCACTCGGGAAGCATTCCTTCAGTCTTAACTTTGCTCTCAGCCAGGCTTGCTCTTCCTAGCGGTGAAAAGTCAACCCGCAGCACCAAGCACCAGAGCAGACATGCACCCTTCCCCAGAGGCAAGCAAAAATCCTGAGGCTGGCATTCATTGTCTGGGCTGCGGTCACACGCCCATCTCTGAACCAATCACTGTGACCAGGGAGAAGGAACCTTCGGATTGTGCCACGTGTTCAATCTGGGACTGTGGGTTGGGTCAGCGCCACCCAAACCACAGAGACTGAGGATGAAGAGCTGCCTGAATAAAATGGGGGTCTTGTTTCTAGAACAGGGGATGAGGACAGGCTCAAGAGATACCCTCAATTTGTCCATGTGTGAGACACCCTGTTGCCCTGAAGTCAAGTACCTGGACAGCTGAGCTTGCATGTAGTTCCTCCGCAGCCATGGCGGGGGGGCCTTAAGGAGGGGATTCTTGCTGCTCGAGAGGGCAGTTGGGTGGAGTCTCCCCATAGAGTGATGACACCCCTACCCATGCTTGATGAAAGGGCAGTTCTGTGGAGCAGCCCACAGCTGGCTTGCCCAGTGCCCTGTAGCTACACTGCCCTTCCAGAGAGCAGTAAAGAGTAAGAGACCAAACAGTAAAGCAGTAAGAGAGCAAGAAATCAGGACTTTATGGGGGAGGAGAGGAGAGGTTAAGATGCCCCATCTCTCTGGAAGGCCTCTCAACCAGGCACCTGAAGACCATGGGGAATGAGTAGTCCCAAGCTGGGGACTACTTAGGGAGGATGTACCTGTCCTTCCTCCCTTTGCCCTCCCCACCCCACCCCAGCACCCTCTGAACTCTCTCCTCTGACTGCTCTCCCTCACTCTCAGCTCATCGTGGAGGTTGGATTCATTCAACCAGGTGGGCACCCATGGCACGGCCATGCCCATGCCAGGAGCTACAGTGACTCCCTGGCCCACAGCCCCCAAGACACAGAGAGCTCTAGAAAGTGCATTCTTTATTTTTATTTGCACAAGTTATAGCTGAAGTGACTCTCCTTGGAAAAAGATTTCATACATTTGCTAGCTTGACTTTTCCCAGTCAAAGTAACCTCAGTATTCATTTGGCGAATAGCTGTTGAAATAGCTTTCTACATATGTACGTCCTACATATGCTCACTTACAGAAATATATAGCTTTTGTTTTGCTGACATTTTAAAAACAGGCCCATAAACAACCTATGTATCCATCCATGCATGAGTGGATAAAGATGTGATATACGCACAATGGAATTTATGAGGGAATACCACTCAGCTATAAAGAAAAAAAGAAAAGAAAAAGAAATCTTGCCATTTCAACATCATGAATGGACCTAGAGGGAATTATGCTAATTAAAATAAGTCAGAGGGAGAAAGACAAACAGCGTATTATTTCACTCTGTGGAATATAAAGAAACAAAGCAAAGGAACAAACAAAAGAAAAGCAAACTCTTAGGTACAGAGGGAAGAGTGGAGTTTACCAGAGGGCAAAGGATGGATGGTTGAAGCAAGAAAAGGGGGTCAAGTGCATAGAGAGCATGGAAAGTAGATTGTTGGGGGTGATCATGATGAGGTACAGAGAGATGTTGAATTATAACGCTGTACACCTGAAACATGTGATATGACAAGCAATGTTATCGCAAACAAAATATATTTATAAAATAACTCCGAGAGGGTACACTGTGAGAAATTTCTTTCCACCCAGTTGCTCAGCTGCTTAGTCCCCTGTCAGAACAGCCTGCAGGGGCGCCAGTTTCCAGCATTTCCTTCCAGATAAGATGGGCCAGAAGTCAGCAAGCCTGTCCGCAAAGGGACAGATCATAAATTCTTCAGGTGTCGCAGACTTACGGCGTCTGTGATAACTGATCAACTCTGCCATCATATTGACAAAGATCCTTAGATAATATGTGAGTGAACATGACTGTGTGCCAATAAAACTTTATTTATGAACATTGAAATGTGAATTTCATATCATGTACACATGTAATGAAGTATTCTTATTTTGATTGCTTTTCGAGTATTTAAAAAATCTAAACACCATTCTTAGCTTGCTGACTGACACAAGGCAGACAGTGGGCTAGATCTGGCCATGGCTGGGTAGTCTTCTGACCCTGTGTCTGTGCATCAAAATCAAGTATGCGTGGACATTCTTTGCTTATGAGGGGAGCCTGCTCATGCAATATCCGGTACCTCAATTTATTCACTTTATAATATGCTTTGGAGATCACACCACGTCAGTTCAAAGGGCTTCTTAATTTTTTGCTTTTGATACCATATTACATTTTATTCCTTGATAATACATTTCTCATCATTTTATATTCACACCAGCATTAAATGCAAGTTCCATTGTTACCATAGTCTCACCAACCTTTCTCATTATCTATCTTTGTGATTATAGCCATCCCAGTGACTATCTCAGCATCCCAGCATCTCTTGGTTATCTTTAAGCAAACCTGTGGTCCTGAGATTTCTTTTATTCATTTCGCTGTCTTAGACTTTTCCCCATGTCAATCATGACATGTAGATCTTCTCTTTGTGTGAAATGCTATCTGATGTGCCAGAGCATAAGAGAAGCCCATTCAGCCAGTCCCTCTCCATGGCCATCAAGGCTGTCTCCAAATTTTTAGCAGTATAAAAAACATGCCAATGAGCATTCTTGCTGGGCCTCCTTGTGCACAGAGCAAGAGTTTCTTGAGCAAGAGTTTCAAGAGTTTTTTTATAGTCTTATAAAAAGCAATTGCTGGATTAATGCACATTTACATTTTTGAAGAAGCGACAAATTACCTTGCAAAAAACTCTACCAACTTACACTCCACCAATAGTGTATAAAAGAGCTCATTTCATTACCTGCAGGTCAGTCCTGGATATTAATCCTTTCATGGGTGCCAAAAAGCACCTCCCTTTAGCTTTTGGCTTTTGACTCTGAGGAGACCAAGGGACAACTTTGCTTCGTTTGTCCCACGTCCAGGTTCATCTGACACCAGGATGTCGAAATCAGGCCCCAAAGAAATCAAAGTCATATTCCTGAGGGGCACCTGTGGGCAAGTTAGTGCCCTATCTGTCTTGGCCCCCAAAATTGACCCCCTAGGTCTGTCTCCAAAGTTGTCTCCAAGAAGTTGGTGATGACATTGCCAAGGCAAATGGCGATTAGAAGGATCTGAGGTTTATAGTGAAACTGACCATTCAAAACAGACAGGCCCAGACTGAGGTAGTCCCTTCAGCCTCTGCCCGCAGCATCAAAGTCTTCAAAGAGCCCCAAGAGACAGAAAGAAGCAGAAAAACTTTAGGCACAGTGGAAATATCACTTTGATGAGATTGTCAACACCACCCGACAGATATGGCACTGATCTTTAGCTAGAGAGCCCTCTGGCACCATTAAAGAGACCCTGGGGATTGCTCAGACCGTGGGCTGCAATGTTGGTAGACTCTACCCTCACATCACAGATGACATCAACACGGGTGTGGTGGGATGTCTAGCCATTAAGAGCTACAAAGGAAAATGCTTCCATGAAGGATCATTTGACAAAGAAGCAAAAAAGCTTCTCCCTTTAATTTGCATTTCCCTGACTCACGTAATGTTGACAATCTCATCAAAGTGATATTTCTTTCCACTGTGCTTCCATTCAGAAGGGGCTAAATCCCAACCACAGCCCTCCTCCTCTTTGATGCTGGCCTCTGCCCCTCCATCCCTGGCTTTCAGCTGCCCAGAGCAGAACCGAGCCCAATGGCGACGGCTAAAACTATTTTGGCTGTTCTGTAGGACAGAAATATGTTCTGAGATCCTAAAAATTCTGCAGCATCTCAGTTCTCCAAGGTTCAGTTGTGAATGTGAGAGCTTTTGTCTGAATTGTGTTGCCTGGAGAAACCAGGAGTCCTTGGCCAGTGGTGGGAGCAATTCTCAGTAACTTCCAGAACGACTTGCACTCCCGGTCAGGCAGGAACATGGTAGCATTTCAAAACGGGCCTAGGATCCTGGGGAGCAAGTTCTTCTGCTGGAAACTTCCTGATACCATCACCTGAACAGAAATTCCCATTGTACACAAACCAGGAGACTGAGAGTCCAGCTAGGGAAGAAATTTGCTCCAGGTCACACAGTTAATTAAGGCAGTAACCATGAATGGAGCCAGGGTCAGATTCCCCACCAGGCTCTTTCCTCTTAAATTGTGGAATCCAAAGCTTCCCCTCTGATCCCCTCTCCAGGCTCCTCTGCTCGTAACTGGAGACCATGACCTTCCCCTTAAGGCAGCACAGACTGGGCACTAAGGGCTCTGCTTTTACACCCACGTGACCGGGCATTCAAATCCCAGCTTAGCCACCAAGTTCTGGGTGCTTTATCCTTTGGCCCTCAGTGACTCGCTCCCTGATAGTCAATATTACCTGCCTCACAGGATTATAGTCATATTTAATGTCCCCACCTACCCATAGAGTCATGTCAGCGTAAATGAAATGAACACATTGACTGCTGTACAGTAGGCACTCTGTAAACCTTGTCTGTTGCATTTTCTCTCTAGTCCGCCTCCTCCTGGGTGAATCAGCTCTTAGGGCGTAAAGATTAATCTCTCGGGGCCTCCCCTGTGGCGCCGTGGTTGAGCGCTGGGTTGTGAAGCTGCCCGCAGCTCTGCAGTGCCTGTTCGATCCCCAGCCGCCAGGGAGGGTCCCACATGGCACGCAGACCTCTCCTACTGTGCCCGCTGCTCCCCTCAGCAGTGTACTTCGTCAGTCTGCCTGCTCTGCTCTCTGCTCTGGCTCTGGTGAATTCTCTTGCCCTCCCAAGCTTCTGACTGTACCCAGTGCTTGTATAAATAAATAAATCTTTAAAAAAAAGATTAATCTCTCAAAGGGAGGGTATTTCCACTCAGGCGCAGGCATTTCAGCAGAGCGCACGTCTCCTGCAGCACCGCTTCCTTGTCTCAGCTTCCCTCTGCCCAAGTGGGTCCTTTAATAAACCTCCATTCACAGCAGAGGGACTGTCCACATCTCCTTTATCTCCACTGCACGCTCTAGACGTTGCTGAGAGCAAGAGCTCCTTGGAGCGTGGTGGTTCTCAAACTTGGCCACCATCAGAATCACCTGGGAGAACATTTCAAAAATGCTGAGGATTGAATGCCATCCTCGCTCTTATCCTGACCACATTGGTTGGAAGTGGGGTCTACTTCCAAGGGTCCACAAGAGAAGGCTCTTCCACTAATTAGTGGCTCCAATTAGTAAATCTAATTGGATTCATTCCACAAGTTTACATGATTTGTGTTCAAACTTTAGCATGCATCTCAATCACCTATAGGACTGCCCTCCTCAATTTGGCCAGGGGTGGAGCCTATGAATTTGCATTTCTTTTATTTGAAGGTTTCTTTATTTATGAATACAAGAGCTGAGGTGTAGGCCAGCGGTTTGGGGGGGTGAGAGGATTGACCAGAAACAGAGCAGGGAGCAGAACAGTTGGATCCACTGAAATACACTGCTGAGGGGAGCAGCAGGTGAGACAGGAAAGGTCTGCTGCACCATGTGGGTCAGCTCCCTGGCGGGGAATGGAACTTATGCTGCAGTGTCTGCAGGTAGCTTCGTAGTGCTGAGACTTAACCCCTTGCGCCACTAGGGAGGCCCCTGAATTTCCATTTCTAACAGGTTTCCATGTTGGGGATGCTGCTGATAACAGTTGATCTAGCTGAGCCTGAGTGTACCTCTATGGCTTTTTCCTTCCCAGCATCCTTTATCCTCTGGGGACAGCTCCTAATTTGCCTTTAGGCAGCCACCCAATTCACCTTTTGGGCCATAAGGATGGCATTCATCCATGACATTCATCCTGTCTCCCAACTTCAGACCAAGGCCAGCCAATCGACAGAATCTGTACCAATCTCCCGTGAATGATTGGTTCAGTGGTGAGCATGTCACTTAATAAAGTCCAGAAAGAGGCACTAAGCTGGCAAGATGTAAGTGGGGCTGCTGGAGACTGTCTTGTCTTTACATGGGAAGAACTTGCCTGACGATGAAGCAGCCCAAGGAGAGCAGAAGAGATTAGGGGAGATAGCCCTATGACACCCTGTAATCCCCTGGATCCAGCCAGATGTAGACCTAAACTTTTCAGCTACAGGTGCCAATAAATTCCCCGTCCTGCTCAAGCCAACTCGTGTTGGGTTTTTTCATGGATAATGAGAAGATGCTGGCCACAAATGATGGCCACAGGGCCTCTCCCAGAGAGTGGGAGCTCAGCTTCTCGCTTGGATCTGCTTCCTCCAGGCAGACCCTGGAGCTGAGCAGCAGAATTTCTAGAGGTCATGTAGGCCCAACCCTTCCTTGAGAGACCTAGGGGCCTCAACAGGGAGGACTTGTCCTGAGTCATGCATATGAAAGTCAATGGGATATCAGCTCTTGGTTCTGTCAATAAATACACCCAAGCTGGTGGGTGATAACAGCCAACAGTGATGTCAAATGCTGACCATGTCTCCTTCCCAAGGTCACCACACAGGGTCAGGAACTCATGCCTTCTGTTTGAAAAGTGCTTTATAGCACTTTTCTCAGTGTCTCTATTTCTCTGCAATTAAACAAACTCACAGAAAACTGTTGCTCTTAATTATAAATGGACTGTAGAGATATGGGAAAAGATTTTTTTTCCAGGTGACACACAAGAGCAAAAAGGGGAAAAATGAAATCTTGTAGTGGTCTCAGCACCCTGTGTTCACACTGACATTTTGTAAGGTATTCTATTCTGTTTGCTTCTTCTATGATGATTTCTAACCGGCAAGGTGGGGACTTACCCTGGGGGACCCCAACTATCCTCCTGAGAGGGAGAGAGGTCTTTCATTTCCAAGGCTGTATCCAACCCGGTTCTTGGTGCAGGTGCCAGAAACCTAAAGGGAAGAGATTTGGGAGAAGGTCAACAGGAGCTTACAAAATTGTTGAAGGACTGGTTGAGTAGGCTTGGGATGTAGAAACTAGGGGAACTCTGAGGACCAAGAAGCTGGAAGTAAGGAAAGTAGACATTGCTTTAACAGGGACAGAGATGGGGGTTACTATTAATGACTCTACATTTCTCCCGTCATAAAGAGAATGACCTGAAATTATCCTTGTCAGAGTTCAAGTTAGATTGCATATTCCCCCATCAATCCACCCAGATGAGTAGAGGAAGGATCTGACCCTGTCGACGTCACTGGAGGAAACCGAGAATGAGCCAAGTATAACCTTGACTCGAGATTGTCAGAGAGAGGTCATTTCCCTTAATGAAACTGGAGTCCTTGTAGGAGGGGAATGGGTGGTTTAGTCCCAAAAAAGAGCTACCCATTGGAGAGCTCAGAGAGAGCCAGGACAAGAGACTGCTGCTTCTTGGGCAATTTGTAGCCAACTGAGGAAACTAGTCCCAACCTGAGCCCTCCAGGACCCTACTGTATACCTAGGGAAATGATACTGCTAAACCACTGTGATCAAGGGTAAGTGAAGAGCAGTAACACTGCGTGCCCAGGCTTAGGTCCTGGAGTAACCATAGCTGCTTGAGATGTCTTTTCCCTTTCCCAAATCTCCCTGAGGAGCACCTGCAGGATCCTGCATTGTTGACAACATGTTTCCAGCTCCAGGAGATACACTCAGAGAGGCTGCCCCTGGGAAACCAAGCTGCCTCCTTGCAACAGTACCCTCATGTGGCAGTTCCAGCAACTGTAGGGAAACTTAATGGTCAGGCTTCTGGGTTGTTCTCCAGGAAGTGGGAACTAGAACTGGCCCTTGGACTACGTGACTGCACTTGTCCTAGGAAGGAGCACCACAAATCATTCTCAGAAGAGATGGGATGAGAACTCAAGTCATTCAATTCTAGTAATAAGAATCATAACATGACATCTTTCTATGTGAAAACTGATTCACCTATACCCTTTGGGCACCAATCTCGCAGTGACCACCATCCACCCAACCAGCTGTCCTTGACTCTGTCTCACAGTCTTCCTCCTTGTTTGACCATGAAGACATCACACACCTACTGTCCACTGCCCTGATCAAGTTCCTACTATCATTGTTGTTTCCTTGTCAAAGAGGGAATGTAGTTGCTCACTCACTGAAGGAAAGAGAAGGAACTAAACCCCTGACCTTCAGCGTCTCCTCTACTTCTGGGGGTGGCTTGTAGGAGGCTCACTTTGCACTGAGATTTGGGAGGCCGGATCTTTGGGTCTCGGGACCTACTTGCTCAAACTGTGTGATCTTGAGCAAATTGCTTGAGCAACCTGAGCCCCACATCCTTCCTCTGCTTGTCGGTTTGAATGAAGTTAAGGTTCTAGAAACCTAGAAAGGACACAATAAATCAATACCAACTAACAATAGGTAACGCAGGGAGATTTTTTGACAACACTGGCTTGTCTGTGTGTGCAGAGCTGAGAAACTAGGAAATAGAGTTTGGTTCAGAAAAGCAGCATGAAGCATCGTGTGTGTGTGTGTGTGTGTGTGTGTGTGTGTTCATACATGTATGCATGTGTCCGTATCCATTAGACTTCATGTTTGTCTCTGTATCCCTCTGTCTTTCTGTCTGTGGCTCAGTCTCCTCTTCTGCCCTCTGTCCCTCTCCCTCCCCTGCCTTTCCCAGTCTTTGCCAGGTGAAAGCTGATGTGTTCCCAAAAGCGGCAGCTCAGGGCCCTGCTCTTATAATTACCATTGGCAAGATCAGATCAAGTCAAACAGCCTCTGGGTTTTCCTGGGGCTTTGGCTCCAACCTTGGAAGACAGAGCATTTCAGTCTTTTGCAAATCCCAGGAGGGCATGAAAAAGGGCTCAGTGACAGATGAGACGAGGAGACCCCAGGCCACAGCCCTCAGCTCCTGCGAGAAGTGGAGGCGGAGGAGAGGGGATCTGCAGCACTTGGGACTGATGGCTGTTGGCTACCTGGGCAGCACGGGTGCCCTCCAGCTCAAGCCTGTTTCCTTCCCACCTCTGGCCTCTGCCAGCTGTCCTCAACTGAGGCTCTGGAGAGGAAGACAATCCTGGGCACAGATCCTGACTCCCCCACATGCTCACTGTACAGCCTGGGGCAAGTGATTAACCTCTTCTAACTTCGATTTCTCTGTCTGGAAAATGGAAATAATAAGAGGGTGAGTGGACGAGTGGCTTGAACAATAGCAGAGCAGGGGTCTGGACCTCACAGAGTCTGCAGGCCAGTCTGGCTCCCAGCCTGTTTCTGAATGTCCTGCGAGTTAAGAATGGACCTTCTATTTCTAAACGGTAGAGGGGAGGGGAGGAATCAAAAACAGAGTGAAATGTCATGACACTGAAGATGATATGAAGTTCGGATTTCAGAGGCTCTGAATTGTTGTTGGCACAGTCACGCTCATTGGTTTTGCAACGTCTACGGCCACTTTATGTTGAGCAGCAACAGAGGTGAGTAGTTGGGACAGAGGCTGTATGTGGTGCTTAATACCTAAACTACTCTCTGGCCCTTCCCTTTAGAGGAGCACTTGCCTGCCACTGGCACAGGGTACACACTTCCCGGATTCAAATCTCTGATCTGCCCAAATTTTGTGACTTCCGGGAGGTCGCCTGGTCCATATGTGCCTTGATTTCTTACGTAAAGTGGAAATAACAACTGTGTGTTATTGGTTGCTTTGAGGATGAAATGAGTTAATATGTGAAGGCGCCAGAACCAATGCCTGGAAATAACAAGTGAAATATCATGTAATTAAGCATTTATCTTGTGTTTTGGATTTGGTTGGAAGCAAAGTCAGAAAGGATGGTGGCTTTATCCCTGGTACTGTCCTGAGCAACTTTCATTTATTTATGTTTTTGTCAGACTGTAGGGTAAATGGTTTTCAGGCTTTTCTGCCCTCCCGCCATTGAGATTGCCCTTCCTGATGGGGCACCTGCCATTGTTGCATTGTTGTAGACTGTCTTGTTTACTTCTGTGGGCCATGGGCAGAGTATTAAGAGAGTCACCGAGAAAAGCAGAAGCAGCAGAAGAAGCAGGAGAGAGAAGGGGAGAAAGAAGCCAGAGAAGCCCAGAGTGAAGACGTGCCAGGGGCTTGGAGGCCTACCGGCCTCCTGGGCCCCCCAGCATCCCTGCCTGCCATATACCTGGTTGCTGCACTGCATGTAGATCTCAATAAAAGCCTGAGAAAGCCACAGAGGCTCCAAGAATTTCCTTTACCCCATCTGCGCAGATCATAGAAACCTGCTCAGTGCCCTTCCTGCCCCTACACAAACATTCAAAGACCTCAGAGATAAGAGGATGGACTGCACCACCAAGGGTGTGGAAGTGAACGTGACTAACTGGGGAAGGACAGAATTGGACTCCCAGAGGCTAAGCCTGGAGCAAATGCACCCACTGTGCAGATGGCAATTTAGAGAGTGAAGCCTAAGGGTAGCCAACCCTCTATGGTCATATTAATATATGTTTTGCTTTTGTTTTTTTGCTGATATTAAAAAATAATAGAGGGCCTCCCTGGTGTCGCAGGGGTTAAAGTCTCAGTGATCTCAAGCTATTGCCAGCCACTGCGGCATGAGTTCCGTCCCCAGCCAGGGAGCTGGCTCACATGGCACAGCAGACCTCTCCTGTCTCACCCACTGCTCCCCTCAGCAGTGTATTTCAGTCAATCTGCCTGTACTGCTCCCCACTCTGTTTCTAGTAAATCTTCTCAGCCCCTCCCCCTGCTCCTCTGGCCTGCACCCCAGTTCTTGTATGCATAAATAAATAAAACTAATTTTTTAAAAAAAATAAGAGAGAGAGAGAGCTGGTTTCTCATCTCTGCCATGACCACTTCACCTCCCCAAGAGGACAAAATTTTTTGACTCATGGAGTTGAAGGAATTGAATGTGGAAGCAGTTCTCCCAAGGGAGGAAAGAGTTTGGAAGGCTCTTCGAGGTATAGGGGAGACATGACAAAAGTAGCAGCATAAATGACATCCATATAAATACAAAGCCTAATGTGTTGCCACCAAAGTGAGTCCAATCTCAGGCTGCATTAATAGAAGTAGCTCTTGTGCAAGGAGGGAGGATGTACTTGCCTCTAAACTGGTCAGCCTAGGTCCTATTCCGGGCAATTTAAAAGGAATGGGACACATTTACTGGTATCCCCAGATCTGCTCATTAGTTGTACTAGCTTTCTGGCTACCCTAACTATCCCTGGACCTCATAAAGCCACTAATAAATGTCAATGACTCCTGTTTTGCAAACATTCTCAATTATGCAGTGCTCTCCCCTGGAGAGATGTCCCTGGAGGATGATTGTAGGTAAAGAATTCTACTTTACCAGCAGCTACAAAAACATCAATGTGATCCCTGGGGGGGTCAAAGTTTAGCCTGTTTGGCAATCCCTGGGATCCTCTGACCTCAGGGGCTCCTGTGCCCTCAGTGGCCTCAGAGACAGGGTGGTCCATCTCAGCCCTCAAGGCCGCCTGCCATGTATCCACAACCTAATTTCCCAACCTTACTTCCCACCCTCCCCTTCCTATGTGTGTGATTCAGCCAAAGCAGAGCACAGTTCAACTTTTTCAACGGCACGTGCTATATTAGTTGTTTTTTGATTGCAAGGGGCAGAATGCCAGCTCAGACCAGATTGACCAAGAAAGGAGAATTTATCGACTCATGGGACTGACATGTAGGGGGTTGTCTGGCACCAAGCCCACTGGATCCAGCAGCTCAGAGGCGCACTGTCTCATTCTCTATGCTCTGTGTGAGCTTCATTCTTTGACCAGCCTTCTTATAGGAAGTTGCGAAATGTTTGCTGAAAGCTCTAGACTTATGCAGCTTGACAACCTTCATAGAAATAGAATTTCCCCAAAAGTTTGAAGCCAAGGCTCAAAAATTGACTCTCATAAAACTTGCCAGGTCTATCCAAAATCAAGTCCAGTGATAAGAAGCATTGGATGCTGTGATGGGAAACAGGCCCAACTCAGGCCCCAGAATGAAGGGGAAGACACCTTAAGAACTGGGGTTACTGGGGCCTCCCTGGTGGCGCAAGGAGTTAAGTCTTAGCACAATGAAGCTATATGCAGCCACTGCAGCAGGAGTTCAATCCCTGGCCAGGGTGCTGACCCACATGGCGCAGCAGACCTCTCCTGACTCACCCACTGCTCCCCTCAGCAGTGTATTTCAGTAGTTCCACCTGCTCTGCTCCCCATTCTGTCTCTGATGAATCCTCTCACCCCTGGCACCTCTGGCCTACACTCCAGCTCTTGTATGCATAAATAAATAAATCTTTCAAAAGGGAAAAAGAGTTGGGGTTACTATCAAGATTGACTTGAGGGTGGGAAAGGCCTGTCTCTAAGGTCTCCTGTGTCTTTTGTAGTTAAAAGCAGAACAGGATATGGGCAGGCACCAGCACAGGATATCAGGCCTCCCAGCAATGCAGTGAACTGATATCAGCCCACGGGATGGGTGTGGGGGGGGGGGGAAGGGAAGTGAGGCCAGGAAGGGTGCCTCTGAAAGTTTAGGGAAAGTCTTGTATTTCTTCAGGACCCCTTACTGGCCATGGGCAAGGATTTGAAGAAAAAAACACAGCAGCCACAGAGAGGATTCTGAACTTTGAAAGCTGACCTTCCTGTAAGGAGTATGACTGATAAAAGAGAGTCTGGACCCAGTATCAGGGAAGGAGACCCAGGGAACACTAGAGACAGACATCGCCCCGTGCCCTGGCCCCTTCCTTTTGAAAGAGCCGAGTACTGTTCAGGTGCCCTTGGCCCAGCTGGGTGCACTGTGACTGGACAAGACCATCTGATGGCCTTCCCCTCTCCCCAATGATTGGACTAGGTATGAACATGTGATGTGATTCTCATCAAGGAAATGAGAGGAGCTACCGGCTTTTTGCAAGAAACTCTTCACCAACAAGAAGAAACAGACCATCAGCCTATTTTGAACTTCATCTTGTCCGAAAGTGCAGGCACTATCTCGTAACCGAGAAGCTGAGCCAGCAGGCCCGTTGGCACCTGAAGAGGACAGGGCAGAAAAATGGAAAGACCCCGAACCCTGGCTTATGACATTGAGCGAGCCATGGAATTCATGAACTCTGGAGCCATTCTGCCTTGGGTCTGAGAATATTACTTAATACATTTTCCTTATTGTCTACACCGGCCACACTGACAACCTCTCGGATTGTAACCACAGCACACTAGGTGGTTCCAATAGGCTTTGCTGATTGAAACAGTCTGGAGAGAGGTTATTGTCACCACCAGCTGTTGAGGCTCTATGCAAAACACGTAGCCATTCTGGGAAGCGTAGAATGATGGAGAGAAGAGGAGCTTCAAAGACTTACAACCCCAGATCCATTACTCACTGGTATGTGCCCTTGAACATATTAATTCACCTTCCTGCACCTCAGTGTTTTAATCTGTAAAATAGGAAGAATAATCTGCACTTCATGGATTGTTGTGAGAGTTGAGAGCTTGTTATAGAGTCCCTTAGAAGGTAAGCAGACGTCCATTCATGGAAGGTTCACTTGTGTCTCTATATCACTGGGCCAGGATCTCAGTGACATCCAAACAATGACTTGGAAAGTGACTTTTTTAAAGATTTATTTATTTATGCATACAAGAACTGGGTACAGACCAGAGGTGCAGGGGGTGAGAGGATTCACCCGAGACAGAGGGGGCAGCAGAACAGGCACATCTACTGAAATACACTGCTGAGGGGAGCAGCAGGTGAGACAGGAGAGTTCTACTGCACTATGTGGGTAGCTCCCTGGCTGGCTGTGGATCAAACTCATACTGCAGAGGCTGCAGATAGCTTCACAGCACTGTGCTTAATCCCTTGCACCACCAGGGAGGCACAGAAAGTGACTTTTTATCAGAATTTTCATAGAAACTTTTGGAACCATCCAGATTCCTGGACTCCATCCATGGGGATCACGCTCACTGGGCCTGAAATGGGAGTACATATTAGTCAGTACTCTCTCAGCTGCCAGTAGCAAGACCCCAACTCAAACTAGCTAAAGCAAAAATGAAAAAAAAAAAAAAGAACAATTTATTGGCCTGGGTTTCTGAATAGCCAGGGGTGTAAAATTCAGGCCTGGTTGGATGCACATCCTGTTAACATGTCATGTGGGGGTTCTCTCTCTCTCTCTCTCTCCCCCCCCCTCCTCTCTCCCTCCCTCCCTCCCTCCTCCTTCATTCTTTGTCATGCTTTGTCTGTGTGGTCTTCATTCTTCGCTAGCAGTTCCAAGCTTCTAGCTGCCAGCCCCAAACCTCAAGAAAAGAAAGCATCCCCTCCCCTGCAGCTCTGAGCAAGTCTTGGGGCTGCCATTTCAGCCCAGCTCTGACCCTGGACTGACCACTCTGTCAGTGACCGGCCAGCCTTGGGAAACAGGCTGGCCCATGAACAAGCTGGGGGTCTCCACCCAAACCACCGGGGGTTCCATGTGGGGCAGGAACGACTTGCTAAGGTAACAGTGGGACGGTACTAAGGGGAAGAGGAAATCGGTGTTGAACAGATGAGCACACTCCTGGGCTTGGATCTGCATTTCTTGCCCATTGATTCTGATACACGGGCAGGTCTGGGGATGGCTGCTGGATAGGGCACCAATCTTAGGGTTTGTTAGAGCCCTAGAATCCCTTTCTTCCTAGGAAATCTTAAGCAGAAGCCAATAAACAAAATATATCCAAACATGCCTCCATTGTAATGGAAGGATGGTTTTGGGGTCCTCCCTCATTTCCCAAGCAGCCCCTGAGACACTCCAGGGCTCCTCTGAACTCCCCGATTTCGTTGCTCTGAGGTCCTTTGTCCCGATTCTTTGTCTCTGCATTTGGTGCCATGAGCAGGGCAGGGCGGGGGGAGTCTCAAAGGTCTCACTTAATGTTATCCCCCCTCCTGCCCCCACCTCTGCTGTGGAAGCCAGTGCCCAAGGAGAACATGGGGACAGGAGGGGGCAGCGGCTGGCTAGAAGGTGCGCCAGACACGCCACATTAGATGCTTCTGGCTTTGAAAGCCCGTCCTGGCCCCAAGCCAACCAGCTTAGCCAGCTCTGCAGAGAGCCAGCCTGGGGCTGCATGGGTTGCGTGGGCGCTGATGACCCGCCTGTCTGCAGTGACAGAGGGGATCGCACGGCACCACATCGGTTGTAGCAGAGGGAGTGCTACAGGGACACACTGGCCGGGAGGCTGCGCAGAGGATGAAGTCAATTTCACACTTTATTAGTCAGTTTGGGGCCAATTGAGGCCAGCCTGAAATGGGGTGAGGCATCCTTGCTCCCTCCCTCCCTCCCCAACAAGAAAGGCCTCTGTCACCTGAAATGCTTTTGGTTGAAGGAGCACTAGTTTTTCTACTCATAGCCTCCAGCATTTAAACAAGGAATTGGGATCCCTTTTATTCTGCAGGAGATCACTACAGCTGAGAGGCCCGCAAAGCAGAGAAGTGAGCAAATTCGGGGAGGGAGGGGGCTTGAGCCATGTTATTTATTCATGTATTCATCCATCGTACATTCAACAGATATGGACGGGAGCTTACTGCGTACCAACAAACTGAGCTTGTTGCTCACTGTAATCAAACAGGATGTCCTTAGGCAACCCTCAATCATTCACCAGCTTTTCACGTAACACCTCCATGTGTGCCAGACACCATGGCAGGCTCTGGGGATGCAGCGTGGATAGTCAGACACAGCCCCTGTCTCTTGGAGCTGCCTCTGGGGGGGAGACCCTCAAGGGAAAAGGCAATTTTAACAGAGAGGGAGATGGACCTGAGAAGAGGCACACATAGGAAAAGCCCCTGAACCAAACCAAGAAGGCTTCCTGGAGGAAGCAACATGTCACTGTGTCACCAGGACCTGAAGGCTGACTTGAGGAAAGGAGGGGGTACTACCCAGATGAAAAAGTGGGTGCAAAGGAAGCCAGAGAGACCACAGAGTTAAAGGAGAGGGATTAACAGGAATCATGGAAGGACCTCTAAGCCCTGCAATCAGATCTGTGTTTTTGAAAGGTGACCCAGGTGGTAACCAAGAAAAGGAAAGGTGGATCAGGGTGCAGGAGACTTGTGGGATTGCAGGTGAATGCATGCTCGGGGACCCCAACCTGGCATGCTCACTGGCAGCGGAGAGGGCAAAAAATGGGTGCTTTGGGGACAAGTGAGGGATGTCATACTCTGTTGGGTTCTCTGTAGGTCAGAGAGTCAGTTACAGTTACAGGGGACAGAGACTGAACAGGGGTCAGATGAAGTGGGGTTCAGAACTTACCCTCTTGTTAATCCCTCTGTGGCTCTTGGCAAGTCCCTGCACCTTCAGAAAATGGGACTATGCCCTCTTGAGAGGTAAGTCATGAAAAGGCACGCATGCAGGGCATCGGTAAGGGACATGAAAGGGCTTGAAAAGAAAATGGGAAGAATTCCAAGCTCACTCATTAGAAGACTAGCTCAGTTTCCACCCTCTGCTTCCTGTCTTTGTTAAAGCAAACCACCGCAGTCTCAGTCTCCTTTCCTCATCAGCCAGGCCGGAGAACCTGCCTCTGCACCGCTCTCTGTAGCCATTCCAGTCACTTGCCATCTTGGACCCTCAGTTTTCTCAAGTGTGGAAAGGGGTAATGGTCTAGCCGTGGCTGAGCTGTGGTGAGACTGACTGAGATGTGTGTAAGGTGCTTCATACGGGCACGCAGTGCTACTAGCTGCTCACTGATGTTCCCCAGGCATATTGCCGTCCATCCAGGCACCTAAGACTGCTTTGTGCCAGATCCCCGGGCTGGGCTTCAGAGATGAGCAGAAAATAATAAAAATGCCTATAAAAACTTAAGTGCTTGTCTGGGCTGCCTGCTTTGTGTGTGTGCAATCATTTCATCAATCAATTAACTAAACCCCAGGTCCACCCTAGAGGGAGCTGCATTATTTCAGCTTCACTTTACACAAACAGTAGCTCAGAGAAAGAGAAGGACTTTTCCACAGTCATGCCAGAGAGGGAGAAGCCGGACCCCATCTTGCTTCATCTGACTGCCGAGCCCTTGGAGGACACTAAGCTGACTCTCGGGGATCTACAGCCCAGAGTCCTCAGTATCTGCCCCCCAGGTGCAACTCAGGACTTCCCTGGCCATGAGTGACGGTGACACATCTGACTGTCTGGGCCGGAATCCCAGTCTGCTGCTTAGAGTCCATGTGGCCTTGAGCATGTGTTTCATTCTCTGTTCCTTTTTCTTCTTCTTGGAATTGAATGACAGTCACGCCCTCAGAGAATCCTTGTGAGATGCTGGCAGAAATGACAGTACATCCAAAGCTCTTGGCCTGGTGTTGGCCACAAGTGTGCTCAGGAAATGCAGGTGATCACCGTGAAGCCAAAGGAGTCTCCACTGGTGCCTGTAAACAACCAAACTATGGAAAGGACAGGGTGGAACTGACCTTGACCTTGGACCACTGAACTGCCGAACTTGAACACTATTAGGAAGTGATACCTACAACTCCCTCGTTCCCTGTCTGCTGTGATCTTGACCTCTCTGGCCCTTTTGTCTTTTTTTAAAAAAAGATTTATTTATTTTTATACAAGAACCAGGGTACAGGCCAGATGCACAGGAGGGTGAGATGATTCACCAGAGACAGAGCGGGGAACAGGACAGGCAGACTGAAGAAATACCCTGCTGAGGGAAGCAGCGGGAGAGACAGGAGAGGTCAGCCGCGCCATGTGGGATTCTCGCTGGCCGGCCGGGATCGAACCCGCACCTGCAGAGGCTGCGGACAGCTTCACAGTGCTGCGCTCAACCGCCTGCGCCACCGGGGAGGCCCTCTGGCCCTTTTGTCTTAATTGAGGTATAATTGACACAGGTTATATCAGTGTCGGGTATATGACATGATTCTATGTTTGTACACACTGCAGGTGATCACCCCAGTAAGTCCATTCCTATAAAAAGCTACAATTTTTCTTGTGAAGTGGATTTTCAAAATGCATTCTTAGTAGCTTCCAAACACAAAATTCCATATGATTGACCCAAGTCATTGGGCTTTCCGGTGTCCAACTCCTTGACTTATTTTATAGCCGGAATCTTGTATCTCTTCGTCCCCTTCCTGCTCGCTTCCCCACTCCCCGCCCCGCATCTCATTGTCTCTCTTCTCTCCTCTTCACATGCCAGCTCCATTCTCTTGAGCCCTTGTCCCAGAAATGTGGCTGCATGGACCTCGAGTAGGGGTTGCCAGTTAAAATACAGGCACCTAGTTAAATTTGAATTTCAGATAAACCACAAATAATTTTTAGTTTAAGATCCATTTGGGACAGACTAACATTTATTTGATTTTGGGTTGAAAAAGATGAATAAAATCTCTGCCCTTGAGAAACTTAATTTCTAATGAGGAATCAGGTAACATACCAGAAATTAAGAGTGGTACTGTCTATAATGAAAGTGAGGCAGGGTGAGTGGCTGGGACTGGAGGGTCAGGGTGGGGTGGGTTGGCAACCACCCAGATGGAGCAGCTGCCCTGCCAGGCCAGAAGTTGGCCATGGGCAAGTGGGGATGAGCACTTCCCAGAGAAGGGTAGGGAAGAACTGGAGCAGAGGCCTATCATACAGGGCTTTTTAGGTCAGAGTTGGGGTTTTGTTTTATTTGAAGCGTGACATTTTCTAACTTACATTTCTGAAGACTCATTCAGAAGGATCTATGAAGCGTGGGCTGAAGGTGAAGTGAAGGACAAGGGTGGAGACCCGGAGACCTGAGCTGGATCCTGCAGAAGTCCAGGTGAGAGATGGCGCGGCTTCACCTGGAATGCAGGTGTAGAGAAGAGGAGAAGCGCACTGATTTGAGGTTTGGAGGTCCAGTTGACAGGCTTTGCTGAAGGATTGAATGTGAAGGATGGAGAGGAAAGAGGATTTGGGGCAACTCCCAAATTTTGAGTATGAACAACTGAGGGAGAGAGATTGCAGGAAGAGTGACTTTGGGGTGGCAGTTGCAATGAAGTACTTGTTGGCTGGCCCTGTGCCTTACAGGATGCGAAGGAGCATGACAGATCCTTGGGTGGGTGAATTGATATATTTCAAATCCCATATTATTAAAATAATGCTGCCCATACATTAAAAGAAACCAAAAATTCATTGTTTTCACAATACGAACTACAGAAAATAAATCTGGACCAAATGATTGGGGTTGGTAGCTGAAATTTTCCAAGTCAGGCTGAAGGATGGATTTTCCAAGTGGAGGATGGATGTTGAAATTTGTGTGTGTGTGTCTTGTGTTTGTGCTTTTATTTTGTGGTTGCCATTCTGAATTATCGGGGGGGTGAAAAAGAATTGAGATAAAAACATTTAGAAATTTGGGCCTCCCTGGTGGTGCAGGGGTTAAAAACAGTGCTACCAAGCTATCACCAGCCACTGAAGCACGAGTCCAATCCCCCAGCTGGCCAGGGAGCAACCCACATGGCGCAGCAGACCTCTCCTGCCTCACCGGCTCCTCCCCTCAGCAGTGTATTTCAGTAGATCTGCCTGTTCTGCTCCCTACTCTCTGGTGAATCCTCTCATCGTCCCTCTCCCCGCACCTCTGGCTTACACCCCAGTTCTTATGTGCATAAATAAACAAATCTTTAAAAAAAAAATTTAGAAATTTTAAATTAAAAAAATGTGGAAATATGGTCTCACAAACAGCAGCCACATTGGCAAGGCTACCTCCAGGGAGCCGCAGGCAGAAAGGGAAGCTTCTTGAGAGACTGAAGTAATTCAAGATGGCTGGCTCTAATCACCAGAGAGTATCTGAGGTCGAGGTCACAATCTGTTCCCAGGAAAACAACCTTTGGCCTCTTGAGACATCCACTTGCTTTCAGTTTTGAGAGCGCTCATGCGGCAAGAAGGTATTTTTCAGATTCTGCAGTGGTGAAGGGTCAGGAACACAGCCATTAGAGGAGAGGTTGAAGACATGGGGGTGTTAGCCCAGAGAAGAGAGAACTTGGGCATGAGGGGCCTCTGCCTTTCAAGGGATGGCAAGGAATATCAAGAGGGGGTAGGAGACAGCAGAACTGGCTTGTGTGCTCAATTGTTTGGTAAGCACCTCATGCATCCCAGGTACAGTGACAAATGCCTTTTCCTTTTTGACATCCCAACAACCCTTTGAGGGAGGACTATTGCCTGGCTTACACACAAAGAGGAAAGTAAGCTTTTAGGGAGATGACTTAAGATGTTCAAGCAGGTTACCCCCCAAAAAAAGGAGGAGGAGGTTACATTGCTGATAAGCATGGGGTCAGGATTTTGAATCTGGGCACTACACAATGAGTTCTGGGTTCATGATCACTGCCACCGCTGCTGCTTCATTCCAGACCCTCTCCCAGGTCCCGCACACCTTGCTCCCTAGAGCCAGCCCTGTCCTTCCTCCCATGGATGGGCTTCAAGCAGCTGTAGGTTGGACCCAGGGATCAATAATTAGTCCCTGTGCCAAAAGCTGGACCCCAACCCTGTACTTGGTTCTCAATTTTGCCTCCTGCCATGATCTCTGTTTCTTTAATGGGCCTCAATCCAAAGTTTGTGACCCTTCTTTCCACTTTTTGACCTGACCTTTGATTCTGTTCTGCCTGGGCACTGGGAGATACCTGTCCTCAAATGTCCCCTTGGCTTTCTGGCCACTGGCCTCCCCCCTCATCCCTGGGGAGTGTGTCCTGGGATCACTATGCCCTCCCAACCTCCCAACTCTGTCACCTGACTTGACCCTCTTCTAGCCCTGGCAGCTGAACCTGCATCCCTAGCCCTGGCCCGGCCTAAAAGGAAGAGACCTAGAGCTCAATCTAACGGCCACACAGCTGGGGCTGTGAAATGTCTGCAGAATGAAGTCCACAGTGGCTGCTCTTGAGATTTGTATTTTTTTTTTTATTTTTTTTTTTTTAGCTTGCATCTCTTGAACGTGTCCTATGTGCCAGGCACTGGCTTAACCATGTAGAGCAGATTTCCTCAGGTCACCCTCCAACAGCCCTGGGGGTAGGGACTGGAAGTGGTGGTGAGTGTGCTGGTCTTTCTACAGGCTGAGGGTCTGCTGATGTGCCCCAAGACCCCAGAAGCACAACCAGCAGCTTCTTCCTGGCCAGAAGGCCTACCCCACTTCAGAGATGGGAAATCTCCGAGTCAGACACTAATCTTCTCCCCCTGCCCTCCCCTCACACAGTGGCCTGTGTGTCTCTCTGCGTCTCGGCTCTGGGCTCTGTGGGACAGCCTCATGGGACCAGCACCGGGGGTGGCTCAACCGACTTTCACAGCAACTGAGCCCGGATCTTTCTGCAGCTCAAGACACTTCCAAGAACTCGGTGTGGAGAGGACGAGACAGACCTGGTGATGGTTCCAATCGTCCCTGAAGGGAAATGACCGCAGGACACTCCCCAGGGATGAGGGGGGAGGCCAGTGGCCAGGAAGCCAAGGGAACATTTGAGGACAGGTATCTCCCAGGGAAGTCTGAAGGGTGGAGCCCCCAGTTCCACTGCTCAGTCCCTCCCTGCACCCCCATTTCCTGAGCAGCCTATTAGCCACTATCCCGTCAGAAAGAGAATTACTCTATAGAGTTTGAACAAAGGAATTGAATATAAGGAGGGGGTTGCACGGGTGAAAGTAGATGGAGAAGAGCCCCAGAGATTAACAACAACAAAAGACATCTTATTCCTTAGGCTAGAGGGACTTGGGGAAGAGGTGGCGCTTTCAGCATCCAGCCTCTGGAGCCACCTGACAGAAATGGGAAGCAGAGCCAGCCTGGCTAACAGGACCTGGGATCCTGAGGGAGGGCCTCCAGTAGGAGCGGATCATAGAGAAGATCGGCCCCTTCCTGTGCCTCGGCGCTGTCCCAACCTGCAGCCACTGTTTCTTGAAAGCTCGGTTTCCATGAACCAAACCCAAGGATGCAGAGAGGCAGAGAGGCAGATGGGAACCCAGAGCCAATTCAAAATGTCCTGGAGACTGGGGGCTGCCTGAGACCCCGGTATTAACTGACCAGCAGCAACTGATGCTCCCAAGCCCCGCTCTAAGGCAGAATCCTCGAGGACAAGGTCCCTCCTCTTTGCTCCCAAACCTGCTGCACTCCAGCGAAGAACTTTAAACCCCAACGGCTCTGGATGCCCCTGGAAACACCATGAGACGCGGCTCCTGTCGGTAAAGACCCCTGAGCCTATGCCAGAGTTGCTTCCCCCGCAGTACCTGTGTGCCTGATGATTGCTCAGTTACCTACCTCGTTAGCACATTTGCCACAGAGGACAGCGGAAAGCCCCGTTGCTGGAGAAAGGAGTGGGGTGCAGAATCAGGGTTGTTTGAGCCCGTGGGCATTGCCTTGGATGGGAAACTGACATGCCCTGAAGCACCAGGGGTGGCAGAGGAGGCAAAGTCCCAGAAATGCCTTTAGAGTGTGACTCTGAGGGAAAGGCTATGCCCAACCCCAGTCGGGACCTGAGACCAGGGGTTTCATTGACATAGGGGAGGGGCCCGGCCTGGTGACCATCCCTGAGACAAGCGAGATGGGCCCCACACACATTCTCCAAATGTCCTGCCATCCTTCTAAAGTCTTCATAATGAGAACTGTGTTTATTCAGCATTGATGAGCCTGGGCTAAATGATTTTCTATGTGTCTTGTTTACAATTCTCAAAAGACCCTTGTGAAGTAGGTACTATGGGGTGTCCCACTGGCGATGGGGGGGGGGGTGTCAGAAAATCTAGTAATAATCTAGTAACAAAATAATCTAGTAAGTAACAAAAGCAGGAAAGGATATGGGACTCCCGGGAGACCTGAGGGAGGGAAATGAATGTCTGAGGCAGCAATGAGTGAAGTGAGGATGCGTGAAGGCAACTCACAGGAAACAGAGACAGGATACTAATCTTTTTTCAGAGGAGATTCTCCACCCACACTCAGGCAGAGGATGCAAAATAGGGGGCCTGTTGCGATCCACACAGTTTCCTCACAGGAGGTTTCACATAAAAAAAAAATAAATGAAAACCCTGGTTCCTGGCTTCTCTTGAAAAGCCAGACTGACACCATTCTGATGTGACCGTTATTGGTTAGAGCCAAATAGCTTCCAACTCCTTTAGAATGAGTGTGCACACGAGTCCAACACAGCCCCACCACTCCCTAATGTCTTTCACTTGGTCTTTCACTCATTTGCGCCAGCTGCCTGTCCCTCTGGCCCTTAGGTTAGAACCCAGGTGCCTCCCAGCTCCCCTCAGCCGGTTGTGGAGCCCTGCTGCCATCTGGTGGTCACGCGCACAGGTTGTCACAGCACAGCAGGGACATCCGGATGTGATGAAAGCCATTCATGCAAATTGTTTCATTTAATCTCTCACCTACCCCATGAAAACAGGAATTGCACCTGTTTTACAGATGACAAAATAGAAAAGGTAAGTTCAGAAATTACCGATAAGAAAACAGATGAGCAAGTTCAGTGAATGAATTGTTCAGGATGCCAGCTCCTCGCTAGGAATGGAAGCTGACTCTTACCCATGTGACCTAGGCTATTGTCCATTCTGCCAAAGCAGGGCCTAAGGTGATTCCTCTCACTCTGGAAGTTAGATCCTGGTGGAGGGAGTCACAGGACTCAGATAAGCCCGAACTCTACATTGAATACTTTGGGGGTTGATTGGCAGGGAAAGGATAGGGTGAGAACCCCCATCTAACTTCCTTATCTGCAGAAACCACGAGAAGTGTACTTGCACTTGCTGATGGCAAAGGAGGCCTTAACCCAGGTGTTCTAAGATCAGGAGCCCTGCGATTTCACATTGCCAGACTGCCCCCAGGCTGCTTTCTCTTTGGTTTTCCCCTGTCCCACTAATCCCATGAGGTGTAGCACCTGCCTCCACCTCTTCCAGGAAACCTCCCTGATCACTACCCCCACACCGTTCCCATTGTCTGAAAACCTATGAGCCTGCTCCATGGCACCCCTCTGGGGCTGACAGCACCCTGCCTTGTGGTTTCAGGTAACTGTAGTCTTTTTCTCCAACTAGCTGGGAGATTCCATGGAAGCAGGGCATCCGTGTCCCCACCCCTCTAGGATGTTTGTCTGAGCAGTAAGTATTGAGCATTTATTAGCTGAAGAACATGACAGATGCTTAGGGAGATTCCAGGATGAACCACCCTAAAATAAACCTTTGGGGGTATCACTCCTCTGCCCTCAGAACCAAACCCAAAGCTTCTTAGTGTGCTGACCTCTGCACCATCTCCCACTGCACCCACATCCCAGCCACAGCCTACGTGCCAGTGCTACAGCACTGCAGTTCCCTGACGACCAGGTTTTGCTCTGACCTCTGGGCCTTGGCAGGCGCCCTTCCCTCCCCTGCTTCACCTACCTCTATTTACCCATCAGACCTCCTTAGCAGCCACGTCTAAGTCGGGGCTGAGTCCCAACTCCAGGGCACTACTGTCCCCTCTCCTAACACATTGGATATTGACTTATATATCTCCCCCCACCACACTGTGGGCTCTGGGAAGGCAGACTCCTAGTCCACCTGTCTGATTTCTTGCTGTATTCCCAGCAGCTAAGGCCAACCCCTGGAGGTACCAGGGGGTGTGGTGGACGCTCATGAAATGAACGACCAGGTAAGAATAAGGTGCCATTTTTATATATGTCAAGTGCCTGTGAACAAATGTGACAAGGGGGCATCTGATTATCCACTGGTTAGATAACACAACATCCAGACATTTTCCTCTTTGAAGCCTTTATTCCCAGCCCTTGACAGAAGTTACTGACCAAGCTAGAGCTCATCACATTAACCAAGAATCCATTCATCTTCCTGCTCACATTGTAACTTTGTCTGCATGTCCAAAACTGGGGTGGAATCCAAAAGGTTAAGAGGCCTCCATCTACTGTGAACCAGTCTTAACTCCTAAAGGTCTTGTTCGGTTCTGAGGCAAATACCTTAGCAAGTTTAACAGCTGACAGTGCAGCAAGGAAAGAAATAAGACACAGTGCACTGGTTCTAGGAATTGGGGATTGGGAGGAGAAGGCACATTACAGAGTCCCCTGGAGAAAATTCAGGCCATTCGCCATCTTCTCAATATGCATTCTCTCAAACTTCAGTGACTTTTATCTCATGCCCTGGTTCACGAGAAACCAGAACCCTGGTGCTACTGAACACGTTCTCATTTTTCCTTTTGAGATAGATTTGGTTCCAAGTATATGAGAACCGAGTGTATCAGTTCCAGGGCATTCCAGTTCTCTCCCTTATGCCTATCAGAACATTCAATTTTGTCCATGTCCTTTTCAATGGCACTTAATAAATATACATTCTGGGAGCTGACAGAACAGGCTGTCCTATTTCAAACAACCTCAAAAGCTGCCGCTACAGAGCTCAGATGAGGCACAGCCTACCTAGCTTACAGCATATGGCTGCTTCTGGCCCTGGGGCCATCTTGTACAGCACTGCGTGTCTAGGACGGAGGTACTGACCCTGCCCACCCTAAGGGCACCTGGGAAGCATTCCGAGTTCTGAGGCCCAGGCCACAACCCTGACCAAGTGCATCAGAAGCTCTCGATGGGATCCTGGCCTCAGGTGGAAGCTTCCCAGGGAAGAAGCCCTGAGCTTGGGCTCCAGCACACAGTAGGCCCTCAGCATGCACGCATGGATTACCTAGTTTATTTCCTGCTCCCCTGGGCTTCCTATTTTTATCCAAAATCTGAGCAGGAAAAGGAAAGGGAAATTAGTCAAGAGCACTTTATAAAGTGAATTGGGGCTGGGAAAGGGATCGTGGGCACTGTTCTCTGGCGTTGTGCAGTCTCCGCACTTTCAGCAGCCCACAGGAGGTAATTTACAGACTGTCTGACACACACTTGCAGTTCTTAAGAGTCAGAGTGCTAGTTATAATAACAGAGATGTTCTTAGAAATAAATCTAAACTGCCACCTGTTTTTACATATACTCTAGCTTGGGTTGGTTCCAAGATTTGTAATCTGTATTAAATGTTATACACTGGATTTTAATTTGCATGAAAGGTCTTGCAATTTATCTCAGCCCAAGGTGGAAATCTAGAGGTGACGAGCCAACCATGTTGCACCCAGATCTGTCTCAATCAATTGTTCTTCTTTGAACATGAACTGTTTTTGAGGGATTTAATTTCCTGCTTCTAGAAAAGGATGACAGAAGGTTTGATCTCACTGAGTTCAAGAGACTGGCTACTAGAATGTGGAATCAAGAAGGATCCCAAGCCAGAGGCTGGGTGCATGGAAAGGGACACCACATTGATTATAGAGTGCCCTGGGCTGGCTGTGGCGTGGTGGCATGCTGCTGTCATTTGCCAGCCTGGGATGGCTGGTGACTGGGCTGTGCTTGAGACGATGTCTAGCACATCCTGTTACCAAGGGCAATTTGCAGTTTGATCGTACTGCACGAGACATGATGGCCTCCACATCACTGGCCTCATATCATTCTTGCTGCTACCCTGTGATTAGGGCTTTATGGATGGCAACCCGAGGTTAGGGCCTCTGTCTGACATTCCACAACATACTGATGTCATGTCTACTGTTGCCTGCTGGCCCAAGGTGAACTCTTGAAACCACTGGGGGTTCCCCAGGCTCTCCTTCTTCCAGAAACAGGAAGCCCAGCCATTACCCAAGCTCCTCCACCCACCAGGATTTTAATCACCTGCTTCAGAGTCTCCTCTTTAATTTGTGTGTCCCTTTGTCCCCTAGTGGGGAGAACATGGCAACAGTGTACAATCACTGCCAACAGCCTCCTGCACCCTACCTAACACACACCCTCAAAATCCCCTTTCCTGAAACAGCCTCTGGATGTGCCTACACACATTCTAGAACTGTGACAGGCTCACACCCACTCCCAGACCCAGCTAGGAGTCTCCTGGAAGCCTCGACACTGCCCAGACAAGCCCTCCCTCCCCCGCCAGAAAGAGCTCCCAGAGGCTCGCTACCTGAGATAACCCAGCTCCTAGCAGGGAGGGAGAAATTAAAGATGACTGGTCAACCATGGTGTCTCCTGATACAGTAGGTAGGAAGTGAATTGCCCCACTGGGGCAGTTTCAGATTTCTCCAGCATCCCTTCCCTGTAGCCACACAACACATAGGGAACAGTTACTGGGGTGACCCACTCCCATGGGAGCCCCGGATGGGGGCACTTGCTGCAGCGAGTCCTGGCCAATTGCTGGGAGCTACTGCAGGCAGGAAGGCCCTCTTTCTGCAGATGCAGTGAGCAGTTCTGGCCGCGGCCTCTCATGACCACCCACGCCAGGCACGCTACAAGTCCCACCCACCACTCTGGCTGCCTTCTGGGGGCTCTTCACCCCAACCTGACCTGATCTCCCCTTGCAGCCCTGCCAGGTCACACCCTCTAAGCCTACCCATCCCTTAGCAACACGGGCTCCCAGGAGGGCACCCTAAGAAGGCAGACTCCAGCCCCAAGGAGCTGGACTCGGGGCTCGTGCCAGGAAACCAGAAGGCACGTATCCCCTCTGTCCGTTCACTTCCACGAGGCTCCATTCCGGGTTCCCCTTCTTGTCCTGGGCCTCCAGGACCAGAACCGGCTGGCCTGCCTGCAGACTCACTTCGTGGCTGCTTCTGGCCACAAAGGAGTAAGCTGCCACCACCTGAAACACATGGGGAGTGACACAGAAAGGATCAGGAGGGAAGACGCACCCAGCCGGGAAAGGCTGTTCACCCTGTTCCCTTCACCGACTCTGCCCCCAGCGCCTAGCAGTCAGCACCTCCCAAGTTCATCACTAGTGCTAAGGACTTTGCTACTTCCACTACCTCCAAGGCCCACGAATGTGGCAGCCTGTTCTAGCACTTTGCCCGTCTTGTGTCTATCATTCTGCTTGATCCTTTTTTTAGATAAGGAAACTGAAATCCAGAGAAGTCAAGGAACTGATTCAAAATCACCCAGTTGTGAAGCTCGGCCTGTCCAACCCAGAACCGGTGCTCCCAGCCTACTCTGCCGTCTCTCCGAGAATGGGACTCAGTACCTTCCCCAATCTAAGTTATCTTAAGTTTCCCAGCTTGGAGATAGGGGTGGGCAACTTGGTTACTTTTTTAGGGAAAGGCATTGCACTAGAGAACATGTTGGAGGGAGGGCATTTGTTAAGCTGATATTTCATCTCCCTGGGCCTCAGTTTTATTATCTGCGAAACGGAAGTAATGACATCCTCACCTCTGGGTGAATGAAGGAAGGACTGGTATGCAGTAAGGGCTCCATATATGCTGGTTGCCTTAAAATTTTGTGGCTGCTATTACTGTCATAAGGAACAATCGGGAGCGGGGAGAGGGATGTGATGTCCCTATATGAATCCCCCTGAGCAGCCCCACAAAGAGGAAGCAGCTGAAGTGTCCAGGCAGATGGACAGCTGAGGGCTCCCCAAGTGAGCCCCTGAGACACTGCTGGGTTCCTGGAGACACTGTCCACGCTGGCTGCAACCAGTGTGACAGCAGCAACCGTATCCCCTTCCCCAGAGGAGCTGGGGTGAGCCCAAGTTGGTCCTTTAGGGGGTCCTTTGCTGATGGGTGGGATGTCCCAAGGTGGCAGCCTGGGACACTCCCTTCTGTCTAATGCCCCAGGCACTGGGCTGTGAGCCTTCTGGGTGTGTGTGTGGGGGGGTGTTACGGGGGTGCCCCAAATCATACTCTCAGCATCCATAGGCATCTCTGTGGCCCTCCACCACCCATTCATGTTCCACTGCTGTCCTGGCCAAAGGCTTCCCTGGCTCTCCCCTAAAAACCTGTCCTAGCCCTGTCTGGGGGCTGTCGCTCACCAACCATC
The DNA here is from genome assembly GCF_964194135.1 of Talpa europaea. Lineage (NCBI taxonomy): Eukaryota > Metazoa > Chordata > Mammalia > Eulipotyphla > Talpidae > Talpa > Talpa europaea. The sequence goes on along the minus strand of NC_140080.1, from coordinate 42,024,376 downwards.
TGTGTTGCTCCCCCGTTACGCTGATTGCTGTGAGTGCAGCCTCCACTTACTGAGGTTCACAGTCAGCACAGTCTCTCTTTAAACTATCTCTTCCAATCTTCACAGCCACCCTGCTGAGTCTCTCCCCAGCCCCAGGACTCAGTCCCTGCAAAGCCAAACCCTTCACTGCCTTCCCAGTTTGAGATACCTCACAAGCCCACCCGCCTCGCTCACTGCCTTTCTGTTTGAGATACAGGTCACACACCTTCACAGTCACCTTTTAAAGTGTTCACAAAGTTGTGCACCAGCCACCACTACCTATTTCCAGAACATCTTTACACCCCAAAAAGAAAGCTCACACCAGTTAGCAGTCATCCCCTGCCCCCAATTTCCTCTCCTCCAGTGCATTTGCCTATTCTGGCATCTCACATGAAGAGAATCACAGGAAATGTGGCCTTTTGAGTCTCGCTACACATGAAGCACATATCAGCACCTGGTTCTTTTTCGCAGCTGAATAATATTCAGTGCTGTGGCTAGATCACATCTTGTGTATGTTTTCACCAGTCGATGGACACTGGGTTGTTTCTACTTTGGGATTTTTATGAACAGTGCTATGTCTATGCATGTACACGTTTCCTCACTGTTTTTAAGAGGACAGGCGTCGCCTTTGCCAACACCCTGCTGGTCTGGCCATGCTCACCTCTCCAGTGCTCCTCCCCCAAAGCCCCTCCATCTTCCCCAGCCACATTGGCCTCATCAGTCTCTTCATATACCCCAGTTGTCGCTAACACTGGGCCTTGGCATTCGTGGTGCACACTTTCTGGGGAGCTGTTCGCTTTCGCCTCCCAACACACTCCTTTACCCAATGAATTCCTACTCACCCTTCATAGCTGAGAGAAAGTTATCATCCTTCCAGAAAACTATGCCTGAAGCTCTCCCACGCCTAGGGTTCTACAATTATCACTGCTTTAATTTTACATTATTCATATGATTATTTTATTGTTGTACCCCCCATGATTATAAATGTGAGGGGGCAAGCACCAAGATTTACTTTTGCTCATCATTACCTCTCTCATCTAGTGCAGTGTCTAGAAATATGGAATGAATGAATCCCACTTGCCCTGCTGATGGGGAGCATGGGGCTCACGCTTTGTGGTCACTGTGGCAGGGGTGGGAAACTCCTTTCTTTGGGTACCAACCCTGGCCACAACCCTGACGTGACTCCTGATCAAGACCCCAGCATCACAGGGTGTGGTTGCTCCAGACAGGAGGAAAATCAACACCCTGGTGCAGGTAGCCACGGAGAGGCAACCCTCCACCCTTCCCAGCTCACCTGGGTCACGGCTGGGACAGAGGAGATGGGGGCTGGGGCAGGCTCTGGTGTTAAACATCGGGGGGAGTTGTTGTGAGACCCCGCCGGCCTGCTGGGCTGCTCTTCCCAGGTGACGACATGGTACAGTTCCAGCTTCCCAGCGGGCACGTACCCTCGATGTCCTACAAGACAACAGAACATCATGTGACTGAGTGACCTTCCCCACCCCATTTAATGTGGAGGAAGTACATGGGTGTGAACACCCCAACAGAGCTTCTCAGCATAAAAGGGGACCTGGGGTCTCCCCGGTGGCGCAGTGGTTGAGCACTGGGTTGCCTCTGCAGCACCAGTTCAATCCCTGGCTGCCAGTGAGGGTCCCACATGGCGTGCAGACTTCTCCTGCCACACCCGCTGCTCCCCTCAGCAGTGTACTTCGGTCCTTCTGCCTGCTCTGCTCCCCGCTCTGGCTCTGGTGAATTCTCTCACCCTCCCGCGCTTCTGACTGTACCCGGTGCTTGTATAAATAAATAAATAAATCTTAAAAAAAGAAAAAAAAAGAGGACCTGAAAAGGTCATCTCAGAACTTCACAAGCCACCCCCCTCGCTCACTGTTCTAGCCTCAGCTTGCATGCCTGCAGTGACAGGATGCTCATTCCCTACTACTCCATTGTGGACAGATCTGGCAGAGTTAAAAAGTGCTTCCTTGGGACTGCATGGAAACCTCTTTCCCGGTGTTGGCACACTGATCTCCCTGCTCCAGCGGTCGCCCAGAGCTAGGTTGCTTCTCCCTGGAGACAGCCCTTTCCAGAAGGCCCACACTGCTCTTCTTTAGCCCACCGTCCCTAGCTGTTTCTTGAGCAGTGACTACTGCCAACGCTCTTCCAGCCACCCCCTTTACAAATGGCCATCGCTTTCTGAGAGCTTGCCAGGCATCAGAACCGATATTTGATTTTCCAGGCTTCACAGAACTCTGGAGGTCAGCGCCATCGGGTCCATTTGAGGGCCGAGCCAGCGAAACTCAGAGAGGCTGTATGGCTTCTCCGTGGTCATGGGGTCAGTAAGTGGCAGAGTTGGGGTTTTGACCCAATCCCTTGGCCCCAGGGGTCTAGCTTTAATCCCCATTCAACTGTTTTCCAACTCGGAGTCATAAAACTGACATTTTGCGGTCTGTCAGATTTGTGCCTTTTTCTTAATTTTTTAATCAACTCACTTTTAAAAACTTAGTCTTGTAGTATACAGTAATATGAATAAAATCAAGGGTTTATGTACTAGTTATATGTTTCTCCTAATATATATCAAGGTGCTTAATTATAATAAACTGTCAGGGGAGGGGAATCTGGTCCTAGATCTCTCCCCAACAGCCCTGTGTAATCTCATTTTGTGGGTTATACGCCCCTTTTCGGAAGATACTCTATAGGGCTATTTTCTCCAGGAATGTGAGACCATTTGCCTCCTGCCTGGTTATAATGGGGCACCCAGACCTGAGAAGCTCCCCCAAAGGGTGTGACCAGTGCAGGGAGAGCCAGAGGGTCACCTCCCTTACTCTGCACATCAGAGGTCTGTCACAAGGCCGAGATTCAAGCATCTCCAGCTCTCAGGGTGAAGTTGAAATTTTCTCCCTCTATCTCTGCTGACAATGGTCTGTGAGGGCTTTGAGGCAGGGTCCTGGCCTTTCCTGCATCGTACCTGACACACAGTAGGTGCGTGATAACAACTCCCCTTTTTGGCATTGAATATACCATGCAAGGCCGGCTGCGCCTCAAGCCCTGCGTTTTCACCTGTGTTCATTCCCATCCTGCTCGGCACGGTCAGACCAGCCCACACCATTGCCTAGGTCTCCCCACAGGCTTCTGGGGGATAGTTTCCCCAGTAGGAGGGGAAAGGCCTCAGAGTCCACATACCTCCAGTGTCCACCAGCCAGCGGCTGCTGTTGCCTTTGGTGTCCTTGTTTTGAAGAAGGGCCACGATTTGTCCCCGCAGCAGTGTCAGGTCCATGGGCCCACCACCGCTGATGTTACTTGTCACCCGGTACAGCTTCCCAGGACCATACCTGCTCAGGAGAGCCTGCACCTGGCGTTCAGCTCCGGGCAGGAGAGGCTGGGGGAGAAGGGACAGCGACAGACACAGGGGTCCGAGTTAGCATGAGAGCCAGTGTTCCCGGGCCAGTCCCACCTTGGTTGCTGCTGCACGCATCCCGGCCAGGGCAACAGTCACCTCCTAACAGATGGCTGGGCCAGATGAGAGCCACGTTTCTAAGAGTCCAAAGTCATCTCAGAAGAAACCTCTAGTTGAACCTTTAAAAATCCTTCCAGGTCTGAACTTTTGAGATTCTCTAAAATTCTAATTCAACTTCTGAAATGTCGCAGTTACAGAGCCCCACCATCAGGTCCTAAATTCTATTCAAAACGTCAAACTAAGCTACCCCCCAGGAAAGTGCCTGGCGCAGGTCTCCCAGCCATTTAGAGTGAGCCTCCTGTGGACACCAGACCTCCCTCCCCATCCCATCAGCAGCCAGCACAGGGCCAGCATGCATGGGGGCAACACCCTGATCCCATCACAAGTATGTACTGAGCATCTACTCCTCACAAGGCTCAGGTAGACTCAGCATCTACTCCTCACAAGGCTCAGGTAGACTCATCAGTGGTGCAGCAGACACAGGACACAGTTTTGCCCTGATGTCATTTAGCCAGGGAGAATGACTTTGTGGCACTTTCACCTCATCTAAAACTTTTCCGGTACTGCCTGTTTTTCCATTCACCACTTCTAGCAGCAGTATCAACAAGAGGACCCAGAGGGGAATGTCTCCTTTTTACAAAACCAGGAAAAAACTGAAAATGTTAAATACAGATTAACTATATAATCTACCTACCTACCTACATACCTACATCTGTCTACGTAATATCTATCTTCAGCGTATTCTACAGGGTCATTTCTGGAAGGGAAAGTGCTAGGAGTAGGGAAGGGGCAGTTGTGCAGGGACTCCACTGACCACCTACTCTAACGGCGTCACCGGATCACAATCAAGGGCCAGAAGAGTCTGATATTTCCAAGGCCCTTGAAGAGACGTGTAGAGACAAGGTAGATGAGGAAAGGTGACGTTAGTGTGAGTGTAAGGGCCAGTGGTGTGGCCAACATCTGCCTCCTCCCCCAAGCCCAGCAGCCCCCGCCTGTGTGAGAAGAGCACGCCGGAGGGGCCGGGAGGCATGTGACGGTATCTAGGACTGCTCCTGTTCTGGGGGCCACCTCACATCTAGAAATCCTGTTCCAACAGTGGATCAAGTCAGGAATTTATAGGGAGGATGTGTGGGGGTGTGGGGAGGTGGGAAGGGAGAGGCGGGGAAGGGAAGGATCTCTTCCTACCAGTTAGCGACACACCCTGCGGCCATGGGGTTTCCATTAGTCTCTTCTTTTTGTTTTTCCTGGTCTTCTCACTTTTCTATAAGCAGCGTGGATTGCTTTTCTAATAAGAAAAGTGTTACTTGATTTTAAGTAGGAAACCAACCACTGGAGTGGCTGTTCTGTTCTTCATTTTCTGCACCCCAAGTGGCAGGGCCCATGCCATAGTCCCAGGGGACCTCTGCCGAGCAGTCTCAGCATGAACAGGTGGTGGGGACAGTCGCCTTGGCACGGACGTGCATCTCCGATGGTCCTTGTCACTCTGGCCAAGTGGGGAGCCACCTGTCTGCAGCTGTGTCTTTCATTCCTTCGCTGGGTCTCTGGGCCCTTCCCTCTTGGAGGCTCGGGGGCAGCTCCTGACCCTCACGTCACATCTCTCAGGTGAATGAACAGTTTCCAGTCTCATCAAGCCCAGGCTCCATCCTCCTGTGGGTGTCCCTTCTCACTAGACCCCCTTCAGCTACTCTTTTTTTAAAGATTTATTTATGCACCTGGGGTACAGGCCAGAGGTGTGGGGTGTGAGAGGATTCACCAGAGACAGAGTGGGAAACAGAACAGGTGGATTGACTGAAATACACTGCTGAGGGGAGCAGCGGGCGAGACAGGTGAGGTCTGCCGCACCATGTGGGTAGCTCCCTAGTCAGCTGGGGATGGAACTCATGCTGCAGAGGCTGCAGATAACTTCACAGTGCTGTGCTTAACCCCTTGCGCCACCAGGAAGGCCCTCTTCAGCTACTTCTAAAACACATCCTTCCTGGAGAGACTCTCCATGTGGAGCCTTTGGCCAAAAGCATGGTAAACCATAATGCAGCCGGAATACTGTTTTTTGCAATTTAAAAATTCCATTGCAAAACAAAAATTTAGATGCCTTTTCATTCATCTTGAATGCTGGGGTTTGATATAGTTTTTTAGACAAGATTGTGCTTTAACAAGGAGAGATTCTGGTGAAAAACTTGAAGTTTTAGGTGTTCTGATGTTAATGCCAACTTCCCATTATGATGGTGACTCTCACTGCCCGTGGGAATGTTGGGTTTTCTTACTCTGGACCCAAAATTTTGTTCTGCTTTTATGTGTACTGATCCAACATACAACCAAAGGGCAGGGGTGTATATGGGTGCACACCCTACCTGACCTCACCCCAGCTCAGAGAGAGAAGGGGGAGGGAGAGGAAACACAGGAAAAGCAAGGGCAATAGGGTCAGGGTCATTCTACCAGCAGTGAGTCTCCAGAGGAAGGAGGGACACTTACTTGTACGGTGGGAGGCAGCAGCACTTTCTCGAAGTTCTCTTCAAAGAAGCGAAGCTGGTTACTGTTCTGACTTAGTGCTTCCTCCAGCAGTTTCCCGAAGGCTGGCTCAGAGACTTGGTGGTGGGGCAGCTAGGGGGAGACAGGCATATCATCAGAGCCTTAGACGGAGAGACCGGGCAGCCTACACTCTAGGCCCTGATGTGTCTACATGGTACTTCTTATCTTAGTCAGCGTGGTTTTGGCTGCGCCTGCTTTCCTTAATGCGAGCGTCTCTCTCTCTCTCTCTCTCTTTTTTTTTTTTAAAGATTTATTTATTTATTTATACAAGCACCGGGTACAGTCAGAAGCGCGGGAGGGTGAGAGAATTCACCAGAGCCAGAGCGGGGAGCAGAGCAGGCAGAAGGACCGAGGTACACCGCTGAGGGGAGCAGCGGGCGGCAGGAGAGGTCTGCGCGCCATGTGGGACCCGCCTCCAGTGGCCGAGGAGCAGCCAGGGATCGAACCGGTGCTGCAGAGGCCACGGGCAACTTCGCAACCCAGCGCTCAACCGCTGCGCCACCGGGGAAGCCCAATGCGAGCGTCTCTTGATGGGTCCAGCAGCATGGCCCAGTCTGGGCCTCTAGCTAAGGTCAGGAACAGTTAGCACCCCTTCCTTCTATCTGCCATTATGGTCCCAGGATAGGACAACGGGTTAAGCAAAGTCACTGAGAACCCTCCCGTCAGACATGAAAGCTGACAACTGAAGAGCCGCCCCCTCTTGGGATCTGGGACGCAAAGTTACCCCCTGCAGCTACTGGTAGCCACCTCTCCCAGGTGCAGAAAAAAGCCTGCCAGAGAGGGAAGCAGCTCAGAGGTGGAGTGAAAGTCAGAGTGCTGGCAACTTTATCTGTGCTGCGTGCAGCTGAGCTGAGGACTGATCCCTCTCCTGAGACCTTGGCCCTGTAAGGCATCACCCACTTTCTCATCAGACAACCCCAGGAGTAACAGAGACATCTTCTCTGCTTGTCACCAAACTCACACTCTTGTTCTGACTTAGAGCCGCGCTCCTGCCCCCAATCTGCAGGCAGTGCAGCGAATGGACCGTGGGCACAGACAAGAAGCTGCCAGGGATCACGTAACATTCTATGTTAAAGCACCAATGAAGAAATGCTCTTTCTGCTCTTATCAACTTGACCTCCCTACTACTAGCATCTTGTAACACTCCCCAGTCCTGCACATTCCAACCTTAATACTGGGGTGGGGGGGTGGCGGCGGGGGGGGGGGGCTGCAGCTTCAGAGAAAACAAGAGGGTTGGAGAAGGAAGAAATCCTCTAATCAGGTGTACCCCTCTGCCTTCAGGAAAGAGAAATGCTTCTTTTTGCAGATGGCTCAGGCCTAACTAAATTCAAAGAGTGTCTGAGATATAACTGCACTAGAAGCTATAAAGGCCAAAGAGAAGAAGAGCCCACAGTTCCAGCCCCCCTCAATGAGGAGACGCACCCATCACCCGGCAGCAGGCAGGCCATGCTGTGTGCTGAGCACAAGCTTGTGCCGAGGGCTGCTGGAGCCAGAGGCTGGAGATGGATACTCCCTCCAGGGGAGGGGATGCTGGGACCTGCTCATCTGTCATATCTGGGGAGCTCCTACCATATGCCAGAAGCTGTGAAAGACATGAAGGACAGTGGGGAAAGACACTCCACATATAGGAGGTGGTCTGTGCAAGGGGACGGTGGCTACGGGCCTCCAGAGGGACCAGGTGCTGCAAAGGTGGTGGGCATGGAGAACAAATTTGAAAGGAATGTTCATGGCACAAACAGGAAGGGGACGCTGAGCTTGAGACAACACGGGGTATGAGGAGCACTGGCTGCTCCTGAGGCTGGCCCCACCGACCGTTCAGCTCCGAAGTTGACATCAGAGAGAGCTCTCTGGATTCTTTCCTCTATCAACTCCAATCTTCAAAATTCCCAAATCAAAGTCCGCACTTGGAGGTTCATCCAAACCTTTCTGCACCCTCTTTACGTTTCCAGCAGACAGCGCCTCGTGCTGCTGCCAGGCACTGCGATGGAAGCCCAGCCTCTGGGGCTCAACTGAAGGGTGCAAATCCTCATCAGCTGTACGGCCCTGGGCAAGCCGCTTAACCTCTCAGGCTTTGGCCTCCTTTTGAATGAGGGATGATAACAATACCTCCTCTGGAGGGTTGTTGTGAGGATTAAGGGAGATAGCTAAGGCAGGTGCTCCAAACAGGTACACAGTAAGTGCTGGTGGCAGAGTTTGTGGAGGCAGCAGGAGCAGTAGGAACGCCAGCTTGAGGTTGCACAGCCGGGACCTACCCTGGTCACCAGCTTCTGACGCACTGGCCCCAGGGCCTGCCATTCCCCTGTGTACAGGCAACTAATAAATAATGGCACCCAACCTGATAAAGGGACTATCCAGACTGAGTGAGGAGGCCATCAGGGGCTGCAGCGCCTGCATGTCTCCCACCCTGGCCCTGACAACAATCACACACATGTCACCCCCATGAAACTGGCATCCTGACACCTGGAATCTTGGGAGATCTGAGAAACAGCACCGGGCTTCGAAAAAGACAATATGCTATTGCACTGACGTGCAGCCATCCCTTCTATTTGAATGTTTTCTCCCTCTAGTGAATTGTATTATTTTCCCTGTAGGAGGCAGCCCTGCCTACATAGGCTCTGTATTTTAGCCCCACAGGAGCATTTGCCAAATTGCAGTCTTCCTAAAAACCCCAAATAAAGCTTTATTTTCACTTGCAGACTGAACTCTGGCACATTGTGGAATTATTTCTAAACCAGTAGCATGTCTTTTGCTTTGGGGTCCCAGGGCCCACAGACCCAGGTCTTGCTTCCATGGTCTGACTCCATTCACAGAGGGAGAACAGGTAAGAGAGAGATCCAGAATGTCACCACAGCCTCCTCCCATGCACCTCTAATCTGTTGGGAAGGTTCAACCTTACTCCCTTCCAGTCCTGCCAACAGTTGGCTGAAGGGGCTGTGAGGCTTTGCCTGGCTCTTCCCCCAGTGGCACCCAGCCCAGAGGTCTTACCTGGGCCATGCTGCCCTCTGCCCTCTGCAGGACTTGCTTTGCGAGGTCCCTCTGCAGGGCCATGAATGTGCGCAGGATCTGGCCCAGCCACTGCATGGTCAGCTGGTTAAACTGCGGGAGCTCGGCCACCAGCAGGGAGTTCAGTGCCTGGTACGTGTGCCGGGCCTGTTCCTCCTCGTAGGTCACGCTGCCCACTTCCAACAGCTTCTCTTCCACCCGCTCATAGTCCAGCAGTTTGTCCAGGCGCTTCTTGATCAGGTTCTGGGGGCCGGTCAGAGATTTGGCCATGTCGCAGAGCGGCTGCCATACCAGGCCTTCCAGGCGTTGCTTCTGTGGGCAGAGGTGAGCTTGGGAGTCAGGGGAGAAGGTGACAGAGGGAAGGTACTGGGAAAAGGGACTTTGGAGGCAGGGAGAATGCCTGGCACAAAATATGTATTCAATATATCTCACTTCTTAATGCCATTTCTGTACACAAAACTTGACAAAGATGTTGTCTACAGTGGTGGCAAGCACTTTGGGGTTCAGATCCCAGCTTGCCATTTCATTGACCATGTGAATAACCAGGGAGGTCACCCCCTCTGAGCCACCTGCTCTCTTCTGCAGAATGGAGCTATTAATAGGACCTACTCCGTAAGCTGTGTTGTGAGGATTAAATGAGGTGAAGAATATAAAGGGCTTAGCGCAGCGCCTGGCAGATAGTAAGCTCAATAAATGTTCGCTGGGCTATTTTTATCAGTAAAACGCACTAATAATAATCTGTCCTGCTGACTACTAGGGCGGTTAGAGACGTGGCAGTCGTGCAAAGTCCTGACTTCTAAATATTATTACAGGCTCTGCCCCCTGCCTAACAAGGAAAGGAGGAAAGAGAAGCTCCACTCACAAACTCTGGGAAGGCCTGCAGCTGAAGGTCCCCGGCCAGGCTGCAGTACTGCACCACAGGGCCGCCGGGGATGTCCAGGTCGTAGTCTTGCGGCCGGAAGCGGAGGAAGGCCTGCACGGGGCAAATGGGAGACAGATACTCGTGGCCTGTGGTGACCATCTTGTACCTGAATTTCCCTCTGCCATGCCCCAAAGAGGTCCAGACTGTCTGCTCACCCCTGTGACAGGAAGCACACGGCCTGTTCTATCCTTGCACAACTTGGGTGATTAGACGTTTCTTCCTCAGATGGAGCCACCAACTCCCCATTCTGGCACTTCTTGAACCTCATACATCTACAGTCACCTTTGTGACTATTTTTGCCAGGTCCATATTCTACGTGTTTATTAATACTTTTCTTTAGATCTACTAACTGTTTCTATTTAATACATTAAACACACACACACACACACACACCCTTATGATGCTACCATAAAGGGAAAGACAGCAACAATTGCTAAAAATAGGCACGTCAGATCCATTGCTATAAAAGCATTGTTAATGAGCTCTGTCTAGATGTCCCTGGCTGCTGAAGGCTTCATTGGCCCATGGTAAAGGCATGCCAGCAAAAGAGGCTCTTCCTAGACTCGGGGGATTATGAGCGGAAGCCACTTTCTTGTCATGTCCGCGTACCTGTGTAACTCCTGAGTCTAGGGAAACACAGCCTAGTGCTTCCCAACAGCCCTCTCACCCTGCCAAGCGGCATCTCTCCCCTGTGCCTCTGGCTTCTGTCTCCCAAGGCCCCTCCATTCTTCCTCAAGTCAAGGCTCTCTGTGCTGTTCGAGTCTGCCCACTGGGGGGTGCAGGATGAGCAGGAAGCAGCAGGGGAATCAGTCCTGTAGAAGAGTCTGAACTCCTTTACCCACTTTCGCTAACGCCACCCCAAATCCCATTATCCAAGAGCCCATTACAGTCTGACCCAGCTGGTGTGCACAAATAGATGTGACTGAGAAGAAAACCACATAAAAGGGACAGCGTGGAAGGAATGAGTCAGCACCGATGACAAGAATGGAGCGGGAGCTGGCACAGGCCAAGTGACGAGCTCGGTGGGAATGTAAGCTGGTGTTCCCGGGGGCTGAACTCACTTGGTAGAAATACATTTTCTTGGGTCTGGTAGCATTTAAATGCTGATTTAATTAGTTGCTCACATGGACACGTCATGAGATTTCACCTAAAAAAGTCTGAATTTCACGATTTTTTTTTGCTTCAAGTCAGAAGAACTGGCTATTTTGGGTCCCATTTCCACGCAGTAACTAGAGTGGTGGCAAGCACTTTGGGGTTCAGATCCCAGCTTGCTATTTCATTGACGGCCAAGAAATAGCCGTCCCTTTAAATTTTTTCATTCATTTGTTCATTCCATAGTTCAAATTCCAAGCATTATTATATATTTAACTCTACTGAAGCATCTCATAAACAACCTGCCAAGCCTTGCACATCTGTACATTTCATTGGGTAGTATTATCCACCTGGCCCATTTAGTATTATCCACCTGGCCCAAGTTCGGCACCCCTGCTAGGTCTGCTGGCTGGCAGGGGCCCTCTGGAGGGAATTTTGACCCTCACCCCTGCAAGAGCTCAGAAGCTGCCCCAGACAGCCTGTGGGCTGAGGGTGCTTGCCCATGGGCCTTCTGGCTTGCAGCCAGTGACTGGATGACCTCTTTCCTTAGGTCCCCACAGTCACTGCCTTTGCTGGCAGGCAGATGGCCCCCACTTGCCTCCCGCCCAGGAAATCCCGCCCTGCCCTCTGTGTACAGCAGGCGCTTCACCTCCAGGTTATCCAGATAAACAGCCACATTATTCTTCAGCTCTGTCACACACAGCGACACCCAGTGGAACCTCTCTTCCAAGTCATCAAATTCCTTGTCTTCCGTCTGAGAGTAAAGTTCATGCTTGTGAGGGCCAAGAACAGCCACATGGGGGCAGTGTCTATCCCATGTGCACCCAATACTCCCCCAGGACTCTTCCCAGGGACCCGCCATCAGAGCCAGTTCCTCCTGCCCCAAAGCTAAGTGGGACTGTTGGAAGCAGTGAGTGCAGCTTAGTGGTTTTGTGTTTGGACCACAGAACCAGAGCCAGGAACGTGAGCCCTGGGTTACTTGCTTCCTGCTGTGTAACCCTGGGCAAGTGTTTTGCCCTCTCTGAGCTTTGTTTTTTCATCTGCAAAATGGAGAGAATATGAACACCTACTTCATTTTGTAGCTCAAATAATGCTAGGCCCAGAGTAAGTACTCAGTCAACCTGAGTTACAAGCAGCTATTCGAGGCTGGTTCCTTGCCTGGACCCATAGCTTAGCTCTCCTATCTCCAGAGAAAGAAAAGCACAAGCAGCAGTGGAGAGAGCCCTACCTTGAGACTCCCAATTTAGGGAGGACACCCCAGTACTGCCTCTTCCTGTCTATGCAATGCTGGGAAGTCTCTTCACTCCCTTGGCCTCTGGTTCCTCATATCCAAGGGACTCTAAGACCCTTTCCCCACCCACTGCACAGTCTTGCCCTTGGGATGTTTGGATGTGACCATTCCTTCCACCCATGCTTACCCTGGGCACAAGCCCGGCCTCCTGCTTCAGCAGCTGGCTTAGCCGTGTGGTCTTCTTGGAGAGGGTGTGCGTGTTGATTCGGGCTAGCCGCTCCCGTAGGGTCAGCTGCTCCACCTTGTTGTACTTGGAGGCTGCAACGACAGAGGAGAGGGAGGACAGGGAGGACAGGGATGGTAGGCTGACCCAGGAAAGCAAAGTGTCCCTGGCATGCCTTGAAGCCTTTCTCAAACACCAGAGATACATCCATCAGCATGACTAGGCTTGAAGGCAGGGCACAAGACTCAGGTGTGAACCTGGCTCAAGAGCTGTCTGTATGCTTGACTTTGGCAAGTTACCGCTTCGTAGGCCTGTTTCCTCAGCAGAGGTGATTCATCTGAGGTCCCTCAGCCAGTGTTAGCCAAAACCACACGTTCCCACTCTGATTGGCAGAACTCTAGACTTTCTGATTGGCAGCCTGGCCCCAGGCCTGAGTGAAAGGTAGTTCCCTCTCTACAAGCTCCATGACTTGGAGCAAATGACAAGGTCTCATTCTACCTTTTTGTTTCAACAACTTGAGAGGCAAGATCCCTGTCCCCTCCCTGGTATGGGAACAGCTCTTGGCCTCCTCAGTATGCATGTCTTCCACAGTACGGAAGCCATGTGGTTTTGGTGGAATCGATTTCACTATGGTTAAGGGGTGGGGGCTGACTGATATAAACCAATCCATAGAATCCCTCTCCTTTGGCCACAGTGATTGGTTCAATGCATAATCCTGGCCTTAACCAATCAGATCAGGACATTCCCCTAACTATGGTGATTGGTTCAAGGTGAGCACATGATTGAAGTGGGTCTTACCAGGATGAGGCTTAGATTTCAAATTGAAAATTCAATTTGACTTTTACAGCTAAGGGGAGGAAGGTCCTGTTTTACCTTGGAGAATGTGGCATACAGAAATGAGTCTTGGGACAGCAATAGCTATTCACTATTTGGAGGGAGCCCAGGTTGAAGATGAAGCTGACATACAATAAAGATCATAGCATGAAGAACAATAGGGAACTGGTGCCGGTACCCTGAACAAACCCTACCTGAAGCCCATATTACCCACAAATGTGTGGTTCTATGAGCCAATACGGTCCCTTTACTGGTGAAGCCAGTAAAGATTTTCATAACTGGAAGAATTCACACTGTTGTGGGCCCTAAGTGCCCCCAAGTCCTTACCCACTTCCTTGCGCCTCTTGTATTCATTGATGTTGGCGTTCACGTCCTGGAGGGCAGAGGTAGCCCTCTGAAGGACAGGGTAGGCACTGGCATCAGGGAGTGTGTTCTCCAGGATTTTCTGCAGCAGTAATGGGTACTTGGTAATCCTCTGCAGAGGGATTACCAGTAAGAAACTGAGGCCTGAGGGTCCCGCATGTGGCCTGAGGGAGAAGGCTGGTGTTAGGTAGGTAGAGCCCACCCTCTGGGGGCCAGGGGGCCTGGGCTCTGGTGTCAGCTCTGCTACTTAACTCACTGTAATCTCAGGCAAATGACCTTCCTTCTGTGGCCTTCAGTTTCCTCATCTGTAACTTGTGTGGTCTAGAGGTTAGATGGGCATTGCTATTTCCCACTCTACCCACTTTAGGGCATTAGTTGGCCCTCTGTACCAAGCCAATGGTCTGTTCTCTGCCCTTGGCTTGCTTGGTCTACAGCAACAGACAAAGCTGACCACTCCCTCTTTCTAGAAACACTTTCTTCTTCTGACCCCAGAGATGCCCTTCTTCCTACTTCTCATAATCTATAGGCCTCCTCTGCTGGGCCTATGAGGGTTTCAAACCTCCAGTGCCAGAATGCTGGGTGCCTCCTTTCCTCCCTTTCCACTCACTCTCTTATCGACCTCATTCAGTCCTGTTGCTTTAAGCCCACCCACACCCAGATGTCCACTACCCGTTTCTGTCTGGGCCTCCAGGCTCAACTGCCTCGACATCTCCGCTCGGCTGGCCAAGCACAACTCCACAGCGAGGGCATCCAATTATATTTCACTTTATAAAATGATTCTGTCCCCTTAGGAAAGGAAAGCTTCTAAAATCACAGGAACGTAATGTTTAGAGATGTATTTAAGGACATAAGGGTAAAATATCATATCTTCATTCCCTTCAAATAGTTTAGCATAAAAATAGATAAAGCAAAAACAGCGAAACACCAACGGTAATTAATTTCAGGTGGCGGGTATGTGCGCGTTTGTTACATTATTGTATTTTTCCATTACATTACTGTATTTTTCGTTTCAACAAGTGAAATATACAGGAAAGCATGGGAACTAGTACTGCTGAGCTCCCTCCCAGATGCACCGTCAGATGTGAGGATGACTGTTGCTAGCCCCCTCTCAACGATGTCCCAAAGGTCAACAGCATCTGGGAAAAGGCTCCAACAGTCTTTCCTGGATCACAACCATTATTATTATTCAGACCCACCTTTGGAGAAATCCCAGAGGGTTTCAAACCTCAATATTCAAGCATCCCCACAAAGGACCCCATGTGCTGCGCTAGGCCCTCTCCGTGGCACCCTTGCCTCTTGCTTTTCTTCTTAAGGAGAAATCTCTAGACCAAATAGCTGGGAAAGATGGGCCATGTGGTGGGGAACAGGCAGAGCAGGAGGTAGCTGTGCACTGGCTGCAGGGCATGGGGGGAGATCACCTGTGAGACACGCCTACGCTGACCATCTACTCTCACAAGGACCTCCTAGTACATGGCAGGAGAGGTAGAAACAAAAGCCACATATTTGTCAAACTCTGTCCTCTGGGCTTACTTTCCAAGGGAAGGGACCAGCTTTCCCATGGGTTCAACATTCACCTCACAAACCAGAGGGAAGGGTATCTGTAAAGAGACGATCACCTCTCTTCTCCACAATCAGCAAGGAGTCCCTACAGAACAACAGCAGTTTCGAGAAAGACAAATACTATATGATTTCACTCCTATGTGGGAGATAAAGAAACAAAGAAAAGGAACAAAGAAAACAAAACAAAAACAAATCCTTAGTTTCTGACAACAGAATAGTGGTCACCAGAGGGAGGGGGATGGTGGTAGGTATGTGGGATAAAGGGATAAACAGTATGATAGTGGACAGAAATGAGACTTTTATAAGAAGCATAATGCACCATATACAGATGACGAATTATACAGCTACATACTTGAAACTACATAACGTTATAAATCAATGTTATATCAATGTATGTTTCCTTAAAAAGTATTATGATAGTCTCTTAGTTCACTTTTTATGCAGCCTTTCAGAGAGGCAACAAAAATTGAGAGACAATACTCAGACCCTCTTAAATTCTTTCGGTGGGAATATCAATCAGTGAGATCTTTTCAGAATAGTTTGGCGAATTGCGAAATGTACAAACCCTGGGCTTCATCGGTGCTACTGCCCAGAGTCATCAGCGCAAGTGAGCAACAACAAAGGCAGAAGTTACTCACCAACTCTGTTTATAACAGTAAAAAATTAGAAACAAGCTAAATCTCCATCAATAGGGAAGCACTTCATAGCCTGTGAGTTGCCCTAGCAAGGAACTCTACTGCAGTCACTAAAAGGAGTTTGGTAGGGCCTCCCTCGTGGCACAGGCGGTTGAGCGCCCCTACTATGAAGCTGTCCGCAGCCTCTGCAGCGCGGGTTTGATCCCGGCCGGCCGGGGAGAATCCCACATGGCACAGCAGACCTCTCCTGTCGCGCCTGTTCTGTTCCCTGCCCTGTCTCTGGTGAATCCTCTCACTTTCCCGCACATCTGACTTATACCCCAGTTCTTGTACAAATAAATAAATCTTTAAAAAAAAATAAAATAAAATGAGCTTGGTAGATTTTGGTAGCTGTGAAAAGATATTCATTGGTTTACGGTTAAGTGAAAAATGCAAACTCTAGAACAGTACTATGGTAGGAGCCCCTTAAAAATTTATCTATCCCCATCCACCCGTCTGCCCACTTACCTATCCATCTACCCGCTCACCTGCACATATGTCCAAACCACCAATCCACCCACCACTCATCCACTCCCCTCCATCCATCCACCCATCCATCCATTCCCATGAGAAGCCTACTTCCTATCTGTTTGTGTGTAAGATATACCGAAGAAAATTTGGATGGGAAATGTTAACCACTAGGGGGAACGATGGGGAAACCAGAAACCAAGGGGAAAATGGCTTTCCTTTTAACTTTATATACTTGGGCATTGTTTGAATTTTCTCTTCTTCAATAAGCATATGTTACTCTTATATTTAAAACAAACAGAAGTTGCCAACAAAGAAAAGCAAAGAAGATTAAGTGCCTTCTTTTTTTTTTTTTAAAGATTTATTTATTTATTTATACAAGAACTGGGGTACAGGCCAGATGCGCAGGAGGGTGAGAGGATTCACCAGAGACAGAGTGGGGAGCAGAACAGGCAGACTGATGAAATACACGGCTGAGAGGAGCAGCGGGCATGACAGGAGAGGTCTGCTGTGCTATGTGGGACCCTCGCTGCTGGCTGGGATTGAACTGGCGCTGCAGAGGCTGCGGACAGCTTCACAGCACGGTGCTCAACCACTTGCGCCACCAGGGGAGGTCTGCCTTCTTTTTTTTTTTTTTAAAGATTTATTTATTTATTTAAAAATTTATTTATTTATTTATACAAGCACCAGGTACAGTCAGAAGCGTGGGAGGATGAAAGAATTCACCAGAGCCAGAGCGGGGAGCAGAACAGGCAGAAAGGCCGAGGTACACTGCTGAGGGGGGTAGTGGGCCAGACAGGAGAGGTCTGTCGAGCCATGTGGGACCCTTGCCCGGCGGCCAGGGATCGAACCGGTGCTGCAGAGGCTGTGGGCAGCTTCGCAGACCAGCACTCAACCGCTGCGCCACCGGGGAGGCCCAAAGATTTATTTATTTATTTATGCATACAAGAACTTGGGTACAGGCCAGAGGTGTGGGGACTCACCAGAGACAGAGGACTCACCAGAGACAGAGTGGGGAACAGAACAGGCAGATTGACTGAAGTCCACTGCTGAGGAGAGCAGTGGGCGAGTCAGGAGAAGTCTGCTGAGCCACGTGGGTTGCTCCCTGGCCGGGAATCGAACTCGTGCTACAATGGCTGTGGACAGCTTCACAGGTTGCGTCTTAACCTCTTGCACCACCAGGGAGGCCCCTAATTGCCTTCTTTAAAAACTCTGCCTCAGTCATTACTCCAGAACCTTGGTGTTCTGCACTTGGTGTTTTGATCTGCCTCTGTGAGCAGCCCCTCAATAGCGATGCCATTAAGAGGGTCCTACCTAAAGCAGAGGTCCTGCTCACTGCAAGGGCAAGCCTTTGATCCCCTGACATTCAGGTGGGAAGTGCTGTCTTAAGAAACATGACAAACGGGTGGCCCTGGTGGCCCAAGGGGTTAAGTCTCAGTACTATGAAGCTATCCACAGCCACTATAGCACAAGTTTGATCCCTGGCCAGGAAGCTACCCACATGGCACAGCAGACCTGTCTGGCTTGCTGCTTCCCTCAGCAGTGTATTTCAGTCAATCTACCTGTTCTGTTCCCCACTCTGTCTCTAATGAATTTTCTCATCCTGGCACTTCTGGCCTGCACCCCAGCTCTTGTATGAATAAGTAAATCTTAAAAAAACAAAAAACAGTACAAACTGAGCACCTACTCATGCTACCACTCAAATAAAGGGTGGAAGGCAGCATACATTTTGGAATCACAAAGACTAGATGGCACCATCTATCCCAATTGTCTGAGAAAGAACCACTATGGCTAGCATGGTGATCTGAGTCAGCCAAGCTCCAGAAAGTGGTCCATGCTGAGAAGCAGAAGAAAGCATCTCATGAGGGAGACCGAAAGGCAAGCGATCAGGAAGAATGCGGTTCCTGGTGCAACACTGGATCAGGGTTCTCATTGAGGGCTCTGAGAGACTTGTGGGTTATGGGGTCCTACAGGCATGTAATAGGTAGGGACTGGGGGATGCGGGACATCTGGCAAGGACAGTCTAGTCCTAGTCTATGGAGGACAGTTCTATGTCCCCTGTGTCGCTCTGAACATTCAGAAGCTGAATGAGTGCCTCCAGATGGGCTGATTTCAAGAACTGAGATGCTTATACTTCGACTTCATCCAGTCACATGTCATAACACTGGACTGATGACAACACTGTCTTCATAAATAAGACCTAGACCATCTGCAAGATTCTACCACTTGACCTCTCCAGCCTGTAATGTGATCTCAGCTTCAGTTATGTTATCCCTTCTATCTCTTATCACATACACGGAAGTCCTGTTTGTGACCATTGCTAGCTGTAATTTGAGGGTGTATACACTCTCTGCTATTTCATTTTCTTGTATTTCATATGCAAAATGCCTTCTGATTTTTCTTTCCTTAGATCAAAACTTATTTATTATAAGTAGCTGCAAGCATCTGACTGCTTCATTATACCTTTGTGGCAGGGCCCAAGCATTTGCCACTGAAATACATATCACTGTATTAGAACTCATTTTATGTATATGTATTTTATGTGTTAATTTTTTCCAGAATATATCTCAGGATAATAAATTTATTTAATGTTAGTTATTAAAAATGGGGACATTGGGACACACAGAAGTTGAGAAACACAGTGTAGTCTCAGAGAAATGTAACCCTGCCTAGCCAAGAACACTCTAATAGCTGGGATTTATTGAGTGTCACTGGTGTGCAATAAGTCTGTACACCCATGAGGTGCTGCTATTATGCTCACTTTGCACGTAAGGAAACTAGGTTCTGAGACATGAAAAGGCCCTGCCAAGGTGATGGAGGGGCAGAGCCAGCCCCTACACTGCAGCCTGGCGCCTAAACCCATGGGAAAGGCCTGGGCTGCCCTGGCTAGGGAAGATCAGCATGCAGAGGGTGTGGGCAACAGCAGCCGCTGCCAACCCTGCAGATCCCTCCAACCCAGCCCCCAACGTACAGCATTTCTGAATGCCTGACCTGGGTGCCAACATCTAACACATGGGAGACATTACATCAAAGCTTCTGGTTTCTCAAAAAAAAATCAGAGGATCTGGCCACAGTGGACTCACATTTCTACATGGCAACTGAGGTAGATAGTTTGCAAAAATGACTGCAATTATTCTCTATCTATGCCCTTTGAATATGACTATGACTGTTTCTCTACCCCTTGAGTCTGGACGGGCCTCAAAGGTAGAATGAGTGACAGCATGCCAATTCCCAGCTGAGAACTTTGAAGGCTTCGCTCCCTTTGTTCCCCTCTGTTTTCTCTCTTTCTGAACCTTGCCATCACCCCGAGAACAAGCCTGGACTAGCCCGCAGGACCATGAGGCTGTGCAGCAAGAGCAGACAGAGTCTGCTTGTGTTTCCCAGATACACAAGAAAGTCCAACCAAGATCAGCAGACCTGATTTGAGTTGCCTGCAGACATGTGAGTGTGCTCAGGTAGGACGACGAGACTAATTTACCGAATCCAGCTCATTGTAGAAGTGTAAATTAAAGACATGTTTACTTTAAGCTACTACCTCATAGTTTGCTATATAGCAAAGTTACCTGAAACAGCAACATTCAGCTGAGACCGGGCTGCAGCTGTGAACCGCACAGTGTCTGCTGGCTCTGGTAGACCAGAGTCTCCACTACTCCCTTTTGTCCCATATCTGGCACCTTGCTACCCTCATATCTGTTATCTGCCTCGCTCTGAGAGAAATGTATTTAGTGACCTTTGCAAAAGCCTAAGTTTGTAGGACCTGTGAAGGTTGAATCAAAGAGGAAAATGAGTGTCATTTTTGGAGGCAGGGAGGAGCTGGGATACGGGTACTTAAAAGGAGACTTCAGGGGCAGGATAGGTAAGCATTAGCTAAGGGCGGTAGAAATGTAGGGAAAGTTTGACTAAGACAAAACAATATTAATAACTAATAATAATAGTAATAATAATAATAGTACATTATTCTGATTTCCAGAAAATGCGCTTTATTGGTAAGCTCATCCTGGGGAAGATGTACGCCTTTTTAAAACAGAAAGGAAGCAGAACAAGTCACAGGAAAGGAAATAGAAATGACTCTCAAAAATGCAAAAAGATCAATTTTCATCATGAGAAGATAAAAGCAAAATGCAACTATATTGAGACACCATTTTTCACCTAGCTCAGAGGCAAATATTCTCAAGTTTAATAACACAGCTTGCTGATGAGGCTGGGAGGAAACAGAAGCCTTCATATGGTACTTATGGGAATGTAAACTGGCATAGCCTTTAGGGAGAGAAACTTTGCAATATTTATAAAGATTTCAATATATATGTACTTCTTTCAACCTAGCAATTCCCTGTATGAAAATTTACCTTCCAGATTTACTTGCAGCTGAGTAAAATGACAAATACTCATGAATATTCACTGTAGTACTGTCTGTAATATCAACAGAATAGACACAATCCAAAAGTCCATTAAGTAAACTGTGCAACAGCCACGTGATGGAAGAACAGGTAATGTATTGAAGTGGAAAGACCTCCAAGATATATTAAAGTGGGAAAAAAAAAACTTTCATGAAAAAGGCAGTAAGAGTATATAATTGTATTTTCTTATCGATGTATGAAAGAACTCTACAAAGAACCATAAGAATTTTAAAAGTGGGGCCTCCCTGGTGGCACAAGGGGTTAAGATGCAACCTATGAAGCTGTCCACAGCCACTGTAGCACGAGTTCAATCCCCACCCAGGGAGCTACCCACATGGCGCAGCAGACCTCCCCTGAATCGCCCGCCTCTCCTCTCAGCAGTGTATTTCAGTCAGTCTGCCTGTTCTGTTCCCCACTCTGTCTCTGGTGAATCCTCTCACCCCCCCCATACTTCTGGCCTGTACCCAGTTCTTGTATGCATAAATAAATAAATCTAAAAAAAAAAAAGAATTTTAAAAGTGTTTACCTTAATTTTAGGATGGGGTAATAACTGGGTGAAGGGACAGGACTGGAAAGATTTTTTTACTATATAAACTTGGATATTTTTATGCTTTTGAGCCATGAATTATCCATTCAAATTTTTTATTTATTTTTATTTATTTATTTTTTTAAAGATTTATTTATTTATTTATGCAAGCACTGGGTACAGTCAGAAGTGCGGGAGGGCGAGAGAATTCATCAGAGCCAGAGCAGGGAGCAGAGCAGGCAGAAGGACCAAAGTACACTGCTGAGGGGAGCAGCGGGCGGCAGCAGAAGAGGTCTGCGTGCCATGTGGGACCCTCCTCCGGTGGCTGGGGAGCAGCCGGGGATAGAACCGGCACCGCAGAGGCTGCGGGCAGCTTCGCAACCCAGCGCTCAACCACTGCGCCACCGAGGAGGCCCCCATTCAAATTTTTTAATTAAAAAATTCTGTGCTTCACATATCTCTGCAGCTTCCACCCACCTGTGCCAGCTCTGGATTGTGGGATCACCAGGGACAGTTCTCTTTCTTTTTTTATTATTAAAGATTTATTTATTTTTATACAAGAGCTGGGGTAAGTACAGACCAGAGGCACAGGAGGGTGAGAGGATTCACCAGAGACAGAATGGGGAGCAGAAGAGGCAGACGACTGAAATACATTGCTGAGGGGAGCAGCAGGCGCGACAGGAGAGGTCTGTTGTGCCATATGGGATTCTTGCCAGCCAGCCAGGATTGAACCCACATTGAAGAGGCTGAGGCTGTGGACAGCTTCACAATGCTGCGCTCAACCCGCTGTGCCACCAGGGAGCCCCGACAGTTCTGTTTCTTTTCCACCAGCAGGACTTCAGCCATGTGTAAAAGACTTCCCGACACTGCTACCTATAGACTACGTTTCCCACCATCTCCCTCCCCTTCCTGCATAGTCATGAGAGAAGTTTTTCAATGGTTTCTGCATTTCCACCTAACACACATGGCAGGATTTCATGCCAGGATTGTATGCCCTGGCCTCTTAGTTAGCTGAAGCCATGTGATCAATAATTTATGAGGAACAATGGATATCACTTCTGAACTGGAACATTTAACTACCATCATTTTACCCTCTTGAGCTCCTTTTTCCCTTGGCCACAGTTATTGGCAATGTTATGGATGATGGTTGCTGTCAGTTTGGGTCTCACAGTGAGAATGATGCAAAGAATCCCAAGTTAACCCACAATGAGAAGACTATGAATTGCTGTTGTTTGACGCCACCAAGGCTAGGGACCTATTTGTCTCTGCAGCATAACTTGGGCAATCCTGACTGAGACAGTCCTGAGGAAGAGTGACAGTACCATGTGGTGGTAAGACTATAACTGCTCCTGACCTCAGGGTCAGCTGCAACAGGAGTGGGTGCTCACTGGTCATTCTACTCACACCACGGCCTCAATAACAGCCTGGATCTCCTGCTGCAGCTCTGGTTCCTTCCGGTAGGTCTCCACTAGCAGCAAGGCCTGGTTGTAGGTGGCACAGTAGACCTTATAAACTCGCTCCAGGTCTTCTTGGAATTCCAGGAATAAGTCACCTGACAGTGAAGAAGCAACAATGAATTATCAGAGTCTTGTCTGTCTGTGCCCTTGCTTGGGATAACAAGACAGTAAGTGAGGTTACTGAGCACCCCATCCCTTGCATGAGGTTGCCAGGCTTCATCAGTTGTGTCACCTTCCTGAGCTTCCATTTTTATCTCACTTTCAAAGAGCTGTCATGAGGATTAGGTGACAGAGTGACACAGGGCTCAGATTGGTGCACTGTTGCCCTGAACTCCATTAATAACTGCGCCATAATTATAGTGATAATATTGATGAGTCTCCTATTTGCACAACAGTTTGCAAAACACACCTGTGTTAAAGCTTTACAATGATACTTTTACAATGAACATGTGTGGCAAGTACAACTCCAAATCTCCAGTTAACAAAGATACACTATGAAAACACTCACTCAAAAAGGTAACTGCACCTCGTGTTTATTGTTATATTTATAGCAGCCAAGATAAAACAAGTGTCCATGGATGGAGGAATAGATAAGGAAATGTACTATATATACAGAATGAAACATAATTTAGTCATAAAAAAGAAAGAAACCCTGCCATTTGCAACATGGATAGGCTTTGAGGGCACTATGCAACGTGAAATAAGTCAGAGAAAGACAAATACATATAAATATCTATATCTATCTGTCTATCTAGATCTCATTTACATGGAATCTAAAACCAAAATCAAAACAACAATAAAAATGAGTTCATAGAGACAAAGAACAGACTGGTGGTTGCCAGAGACTAGGGCATAGGGACTGGGAAAATTGAGGGGGGTCAAAAGGTACATAATTCTAGGTACAAAATAATTAATTCATGGGGATGAAGGTATATCAGAGTGACTATAATGAACAGGTACTGCATATTTGAGAGCTGCTAAGAGTGTAGATCTTAAAACTTCTCATCACAAAAAAAAAAAAAAATGTAACTGCAGTGCCGAGTGCTAACTGGACTTACTGTGATGACCACTTTGCAATATACACAAGTGTTGAAAGCTTATGTTGTGCACTTGAAACTAACATGATGTTATATGTCAATTGTGTCTAAAAGAAAAGAAAGAGGAAGGAAGGAAGGAAGGACGGACACACACTAGCACAGCACAGGGGCAAGCACTTGACCCCTCTGGCCCTCCATCTCTCCTCTAGAGACAGGGAGAAAACAGTCCTCAGTTCCAGTGTTTCTTGTCAGGATTAAATGAAAACTCAAGTAAAGTGCCCTACACAAATTCATTCATCAAATATTGCCAGGCTGTGCCAGGTAATGAATAAAATACAGCCCCTCCCTATACGCCCAATAGGCATATAGCCTATTGGGGAAGACAACAAATAAATTCAATACATATGCCAGGCAGCGAAACAAAGTCAGATAAAGAATGAGTGTTAGAAGATCCACTTAGGGAAGGCCTCTATGAAGACAGGAATGTTTGCCAGAAATGAGCCCAAATACTGATAAGTCGTGGAGAAACAAATGCATGTGGCTAAGTGTAAGACACCACTGAAAAGGCTTCATATTGTATGAATCCAAGCATGTGACATTCTGGAAAAGGTAAAACTATGAAGGCAGTAAAAAAATCAGTGATTTCCAAGGGCCGGGGGTGGGATTGGGGGGGAAAGAGGGAAAGATGGATAGAAGGCGCACAGAGGATTTTTTGAGCATGGAAACAACCTGTATGATACTAAAATGGTGGATTAATGACATACATGGGTCTTCTTAACCACAAAACTGTACAACACGAAGAGTGAATCCCAATGTGCACTACCGTCCTTGGTCAATAACTTATCGGGTCTCCTTGGTGGCGCAAGGGGTTAAGTCTCAGCACTATCAAGCTATCAGCAGCCACTGCAGCATGAGTTTGATCCCCCAACCAGGGAGCTGACCTCTCCTGTCTCTCCCGCTGCTCCCCTCAGCAGTGTATTTCAGTCAATCTGCCTGTTCTGCTCCGCACTCTGTTTCTGGTGAATCCTCTCACCCCCACACCTCTGACCTACACCCCAGCTCCTGTATGCATAAATAAATAAATCTTTTAAAATAATAATAATAACTTATCAATATTCAGTCATTGATTATAATAAATAGACCACACTAGTAATAAAAGATGTCAATAGTAGAGGAAACTCTGGAGGGAGGGGGTTAGAGTATGGAGGAGTTAATACATAATTTTTCTGGAGATCTGAAAGTGCTCCAAAACATAGAGTCCACTAAATTTTTAAGAAAGATCTATACCATGTTGATACTAAACTAGTTTTTGAATGCCATAACAGGAATGGCTATTAGGAGGGCACCACAAACATCCAGGTATCAGGATCTGGGTGTCCACCTCGGGGTGGGGGGGAGATGGTGAGGGCGAAGAGAACTATTTACAGCAGGGCAGGTGCAAGCCAGGAACCACAGGAAGTCCACTGACCTTTCCGCCTGCTGAAGTTCCGGGTTGGATCTCTAGTCTAGACCAGGCCTTGGGACATGTCGGATGGTGCTTAGAAGAATGAGCAAAGACCCTCAGAGAGAGATTATCCTGATCCCCTGGGCTCAATCCTTCTTGAGTGCTGGTCCCAATCTTCAGGAGAAGACCCCAGAACTAGAGAGAACATGATAGGAAAGATCACCAACACTGCAGCTAGCAGGAGACTGCATGTTGGAGACAGGCTAGCTGCAGGATGACCCCTGGTGAGAGATAGGCTGGGCACAGCCATGATACCTAGGGTGGCTCCCATACTCTCCCCAACATGGGTGTGGCCCATCACTGTGACTAATGCCAAAAAAAGTATATCATAACCAGTCTGATGAGGGGTGGGGCAATTCAGTAACTGAAGAGTAGAGGAGGGCAAACTCCCAGAGTACAGGCACAGGCAGGAATGCCCAGGGCACAAAAGTGAAGACATCTCTTCTCTTCCTATGCCTCCACAGTTACAGATTGTAAGGAAACCACAGCAGCAAAGAAGTTACTCCTGGCATCAAAAGAAAACTCTAGTGGGATTAGTGAGGGAAAAGAGAAGGGAGGCACAATGTCAAGAACTAGAGCTCTGGATTCTGAAAGAGTCAAATGACTCTGAATGAGTTGATTTCTGACTTCCTGGTCAAGCAAGCTGTGTGACCTTGGGAAAGTTACTTAACTTCTCTGAGCCTTGGGTTTTTCTTTAGTAAGATGGGGATAATCATCACCATTGTCATCAACAAGTAACAGTGTTGTGAGAATGGAAAGGGCTAATACATGTGTTAGTGGGCGGACTGAAGGATACCCAGGGATCCCCCAGACCTATACACTCTAAATAGGTTCCACCATCCACCGAATAAAGATAAAGCATTCTCTTAGTGTGAAAGAACTTTAATAGGATGAGTGTGCATAGACAGAGAAGAACAAAAAAGGATAATAGTTTCCCAATGAAACACCCAAAGTTACCCATCACCTTGTGGGTAAATGCCCTGTCAAAGAGGGTTGGCCCAAAGTGGGACCACTGAGGCCTGAAAATTTGCCACAAGTCTGAGGCATTTTCTGGCCGGGAACCATGGGGAAGGGGCAGAAGGGCCAGACAAATCTGGGATAAAAGGAGCAAAACCAAAGTACAAATCAAATTACAGACTGTCTTTGTAAGCCTCTCCACGGGTCTCTCTCCCTCGGCTCTTCCAAGTGCCTCTATATGTCTCAGCTCCACATGTCTCCTGTCCTCTTTCAAGTCTTCCTCTGTTTTTCCTACACAGTGGCAGGGGACATGGAACCTCCTCTTTTTATGGAGATCACTCTGGTACACATGTTATATGGTCGAGTCATGCCTGGCATAGAGGGAGACTATTTTCATGCTCATTTTATTTATTTTTTAAAGATTTATTTATTTATGCATACAAGAACTGGAGTGTAGGCCAGAGGTGAGGGGGTGAGAGGATTCGCCAGAGTCAGAGCGGATAATAGAACAGGCAGATCTACTGAAATACACTGCTGAGGGGAGCAGCAGGAGAAACAGGAGAGGTCTGCTGCGCCCTGTGGGTAGCTCCCTGGCCAGGGATCGAACTCTTGCTGCAGTGGCTGGTGATAGCTTGATAGCGCTGTGTCTTTAATCCCTGTGCCACCAGGGATGCCCCTTCAAGTTCCTTTTAAAGAGGCAGAAATTGGCCCAAAGACATTAAGGTACTTGTGGGCAGCAGAGCCTGGCCAGGCGGATTCCACAGGCCCTGGTCTACACCTCCAGCTCTGTGCTGCTGCACATGGCCATTGGGCACCTGAACATGGAAAATCCCAATCGAGATGTGCTGTCAGTGTAAAACACACTACATTTCCAAGACTTCACAAACACAAAAAAAAGTAAGCTATCTTGTGAATAATTTTTGCATTGATTATATATCAAAGTATTATTTTGGATATAGTAGGTTAAATAAAACGTGTCATTAAACTTAATATCACCATATTTAAAATCTTTTAAATACAGTTATTCATGGTCGGGTGAGGGCCTCTTCTGGGTCTTGTATCCTCATATGAGGAAAGGGTGAGTAATTTTTTAATATAATTGTGTCCCATGTTGTATGGGATATATTTATACTAAAAACAGTATTCACTGTTTATCTGAAATCAAACTTTATTTATTTTTATTTCTTTATGCATACAAGGAGTGGGATGCAGGCCAAAGGTACAGGGAATGAGAGGATTCACCAGATACAGAAAGGGGAGCAGAACAGGCAGATCCACTGAAATACGCTGCTGAGGGGAGCAGCGGGCATGACAGGAGAGGTCTGCTGCACCATGTGGGTTCACTCCCTGGCCAGGAATTGAACTCAGGCCTCAGTGGTAATAGCGTGATAGCGTTGAGACTTAACCCCTACGCCACCAGGGAGGCCCCTGAAATAAAAATTTAATTGAGCATCTGGTATTTTATCTGGCAATCCCACCAGGAAAGAAGTGAAGGAGGAGAAAGAAGAGATCACCATGTGTGCGCAGGAACAAAGGGGCACCTTGACTCTGCAGGCCAAGCAGGAAGCAAAGGGGAAGCACAGACCCTGACCAAGGAACCACGCCGAAGCTCACACCTACAGCAGCAGAGGAGCCTGACCCGAGTCCCGGACCTTGGAGGTCCTTCAGCTTGAGAATATATCAGTGCCAACTCAAATAAGTGGTCATTATTAACAGAAACCAGCATAAAAAGATAAAAGGTAAGATTTTAGAAAATCCTGTTCATTAATTTTATAGTCATCTATTATTTAAAGAGTAACTCATTCACATAGCAGCTTTAATAAAGAATGATATACTCAAGGGAATAGCACACATGCTGGCTTTAACCCCACTCTCTGCTAAGTGGAAGGTGTTTGGGTCCCAGTTGAGAGCACCAGTTCCAGTGGCCCAAGGTGTGAATTCAAGTCCCGGCTCTTCACGAGCTCTGTGGCCCTGGCCGGGTAACTGCCTTTCTCTATGCCTCAGTTTCAATTGTAAAATGAGATAACAGCATCTACATTTCCGGGTCATTGGGAGGGCTGGGTGAGCTAAGATGCCACTACAGAACAGTGCCGAGCACTCAGTCAACACTCAGAAAGTGGACTGTTTAGAAACTCCTTGTTTGGAGCATCTGGGTTGATGAACTCATGGCAATTTGGGCAGCCAATGGGAAGAGACCTGAAGGAGAAAGAGATGAGAGGGTCTTCTCTCCTTATTTATGCTCTGGTTATCCCACCCAGCTCACAATCAATCAGGAGGTGACCATCATCTCTTACCTGGTAAACCAGTGACACCCCCAACTGGTCTCAGTGCTTCACTCTCGCCACCCTGTCACGATTCACTACCCACAACAGACAAAGAGATCTTCAAAAAACATCAGTTGGACCCTGTTCAAAACTGCAATGGCTGCTTATCACACTAAGGGTCAGATTTGAACTCCATACCAGGCCTTACAAGGTTCTGTGTGACCTGGTCCTGCTCTGCCTCTTCTGTCTCATCCTTTGAAAAGGCTTCCTGGAATCAACTGTAATGTGGGTGTGTGTGTCGGGTCCCACACCAAGCAATTCTTGGAAACCAGTCCAAATATTAAACTTAATTTGGCTCAATTCTGACACGACCTGCAGAGAGCATCGGCTTCCACAGGAAAAGGGCTCAGTCTTCCAAGACCCCCCTTCACCTCAGATCACAGTCTCAACCCCAATCCCACAGCCTGGCGATAAATCAGAGGTTCCCATGATCTGCTTCTCAAGTTTAATTAACTTGCTAGAGTAGTTCACATAACTCAGAAAATCTGTTTACTCACTAGATCACCAACCTATTACTAAGAATATTATTCAGAACGGTGGGAGAGATGCATAGGCCAAAGTCTGGGTGGAGGGAGGGAATGCAAAGCTTCCATTCTCTCTCCAGGCACACCACCCTCCCCAAATCTTTACAAGTTCACCAACCCAGAGCACTCCCACCTCTGGGATTTTATGGAGGCTTCATAACATAGGCATGATTGATTGAGTCACTGGTCATTGGTGACTGATTCAACCTCCAGCCTTTTCCTCTCCCCAGAGGTCTGGATTGGGACTTCCAACTTAGAAATCATGTGGTTGATTCTCCTGGCAACAAGCCCCCATTCTAGGTGCTTCTCAAAGTCACCTCATTCACACAGTAAGAGGCACAACACTCTCTACACTTGGAAAATTCCAATGATTTTCAGAGCTGTGAGCCAGGAACTGTCAATGAACACCAAATAGGCATGAGGCATGTGTTCCGGTCATCTAAATATTCATTTTCTTATAAATCACAATATCTCATCCCCTAACATTCTTCCCTTACTAAATGCCCTGGAACCACACCAGCCTTCCTTCTGTCTGTCATTCAAACATTCCAGACTCATCCCTGCCTCGGGTCTTTCCACAACTATTCTCTCCACCCTCCCTCCAGATATTCTCACCGCTGCTCCTTCCCAACATTCACTTCTCAGTTTAAATAAAGGTGTGGTCAGACATTGTCTTGTAAGGCAGGGGCTTATGTCCATGGTTGGAAATTGTTTCATAAGACACAGAAGATTTTGTAAAGTAAAAAGTCATGTTGCAGTGCACAGAGGTAAAAGGCAGTCTTGCAAAGCACAGGCGTCTGTTTTTTCAAGGAAATCAAAATTGTGTAAAGAACTAACTCTACTCTTCCTTTCCCATGTATATTCCTGTGAACCTATAGTAAAATTTTCTGAGGTCCCACCCTCCACTCCCCAGCTAGCAGGCAAGAGAGCAAAGTTATCTTCATAGACTTAAAGCGTGAACAGGCTCCACCCCACAGTTGATGCAGGAATTCTGCTGCCTAAAGGTAAAGCCAATCTTCACACCCACTCCCGACCAATGAGCCAGATAAAGAACATTTAACCAAGCACTATAAACCAGGGACATTCTGCATGGGGGAAGAAGGGAGTAGGATCGAAACAGGGG
The DNA here is from genome assembly GCF_964194135.1 of Talpa europaea. Taxonomy (NCBI): domain Eukaryota; kingdom Metazoa; phylum Chordata; class Mammalia; order Eulipotyphla; family Talpidae; genus Talpa; species Talpa europaea. The sequence continues at coordinate 41,994,165 of NC_140080.1, read as the reverse complement.
TGGGAAGAGAACAAGGGACCATAGTGACGGTACACTGGTGAATGGGTGGTGGGAATTTCATGGGGACAATAACTGAGTTGAGAAAGCACACATTGTAAATAAATGAAGAACCATGTAAAAAAGTATTTAAAAATAAATAAAATTATTAATTAAAAAAATTTAACAATGGGTACCCAGGTTGCATCTCTGCGCTACATTCTTTTATTTTTCTTTTCTTTTCTCTTTCTTTCTTTCTTTCTTTCTTTCTTTCTTTCTTTCTTTCTTTCTTTCTTTCTTTCTTTCTTTCTTTCTTTCTTTCTTTCAACATTTATCATTTTTTACATTTTTTAGACTTTTTTTTATCATTTTTTAATCATTTTTTTTACATATTTTACATCTTTGCTTTCCCCCACCCCCTCAGATTGAGTCCCCTAGAATTTCCTTCCCCAAGGCATCTGTGCACCATCACCACAGTCCCCTGTGCTCCTCCCTCCCTCCCTCTCCCTCCTCCTCCCCTGCAGGATGACTCTGGTTTATAATTGTCTGTTTTTGCTTTGTTGTGGCTTGTACTGTTATTATTATTATTTTTTTACACTGTTGTCTTATTTGGTTCCCCTACATTCCTGTTATAAGTGAAACCATCTTTTTCCTTCTGGCTTATTTCACTTAGCATAATTCCTTCTAGCTCCATCCATGTCATTGCGAATGGCATGAGTTTATCTTTTTTGATTGCTGAGTAATATTCCATTGTCTGCACTGCATTCTTTAGAAAGGAAGAGAGTGAGCCCGGCATTGCCTCCTGCTAGCATCAGTATACCTTTAGGTCAGGACAACTTAGAACCAAGAATAATTACATTGTTCATGTCAATGACTCACTGTTCCTACCTATATAAGTAAATTCAAACTTATTTTATCAGATAAGCGATCAGCTCTCACAGAGTAATATCTTTCAAACTGCTTCCTGGGTTCAAATCCTCACTTTGATCATCTAATAGACTCTCTAACTATTATTGAAACTTTGTTTCCAGTTTACATCCTCCTTTTCGGGATTTATAATCTGCCTGCTTCTTTTCAAAGTTGGTCGGCCTGACCAGTCGGGGACCAGTTGGGGCAGGTTTAGACTGACCATCCGTAGAAAAGTCCCAAAGTACTTGCATGACTGCCTAAAAGCTGGCTGAGAATAACCTTGTGAAGTGGAGCCCAACAAATCCCACAACCCTGCACATACCAAGCCTCCCCCACAATGAGCATGTGACGCATGAAGAGGCATGAACAGCACCCATTGCTTAGAAAAACTCCAGATTTCTCCTTTTCCTGACCACTCCCCGTGGTCCATTCCCTACTTCCCATTTACCCTACCTTTAAAAAACCTAAACATGGGCCTCTGTGATGGCACAAGGGGTTAAATCTCAGCACTATGAAGCTATCCGCAGCCACTGCAGCATGAGTTCAATCCCCAGTCGGGGAGCTACCACATGGAGCAACAGACCTCTCCTGTCTCGCCCGCTGCACCCTCAGCAGTGTATTTCAGCCAATCTGCCTGTTCTGCTCCCCACTCTGTCTCTGGTGAATCCTCTCACCACCCCTCTTGTATGCATAAAAAAACAAAATAAATCTTTAAAATAAACAAGTAAATAAATAAATAAAAGACTTGACCCACATGATAGGAGGAGGCCAGATTTCAGCAGACTCCTGGCTTCCTTACCGGACTGGTTGATGTAAGAAGGGAGATACAGGGTCGGGACCCTGGCTGGCACAGGGAGGGAGGGGTAGATGGGATGAGTGTAGGCCAGTTGCAGAGACCAGGGCCCCTAGGCATCAACACCCAGATCAGGAGGCACAACACCCAGAAACTATTGGACTGCTGTGGGGAATGTCAGGAGCACACCATTCACCTACAAAGAGGCCCTCCCTGAAGATGAAAAAACCTAACGCAGCCCTCACAATGGGGCAGCAGTCTGTCTGCCCACGCAGTGCTTCTTTTCACCAACTGTCTCCCTCTGCAGGGCAGCAGCCTTCCTGCCTGACCGTGACCTGTCCCATGCCAGGGCTTCTCTTTACTGACCTCCCTCAGCAGAGGCAGCTCCCCTCAAGAACGCCCGCCTGCAACCCTACAGGCCTTTCTCAGGCCTGTTCCTTCCCGGGCAGCTCGTCCTGCCTGCCTGTGTCTATGCAAGTGTCTTTTACTGCTTTGTCTCTTTCCCTAATAAACCTGCCCTTTAAATATAACTGACGTCTCTGTCTCGTGGAGAAACTTGCCTGGGAAACTCGCTGCAACAGAACTCTGGTGAAACCTTTCCCAGAGTGAACCCAAGGACCCCGCACTCCAAATCCACAGACTCTGAAAACCCCATCATGGTCAGTAATAAGGTCACTTTCCCTGATGCAAAACGTATGTGGCAGATCACTGCCTTGCTGGGCAGAGGACCCTATTTGGGGGTCCTCTTCAGGACTCAAGTTACTACAATTGTTTCTTTCCTCTAAATTACAAACTACTACCTAAAATTCTGTGTTTATCTTTTATCTTCTGTCTCACTAACTTGTCCACCCATAAGAGCAGAAGCTGGGGCTCCCAGTTGACGCTGTGACACCAGCATATTGCACAGCACAGGCGCTCGGGGACAACTGTCCAATGAATTGATGTGAAAAAGCCACATAGTAAGACACAGGCTGTGAGGGCAATGCCTCTGGCCTCAATGTCTTCATCTGTAAACTGTGTGATTGGATTAGGTATTATTTGAAGACCCTGCCGGCTCTGAAATGCTACGGTTCAGGAATCACCTAAAACAGACTCTTGCTGAGCTACATTTCCTCAGAACACTGCAGACAGGTCAGCAGTGCCTACAAGCAGAGGACAATCCCCCAGGAATCCAAGGCTGACAAATGCTCAGTCCCTTGCTTACCAATTAGCTGCGCTTGTTCCTCTCCCTTGGTGGCAGTCTCCTGCAGATCGTGAAGAAATCTGCTATTTACCTTGATGATATCATCGATGTTTGAGAACAGGACATCCAGATCTCCCTGTGGCAGCTGGAAGAAAAAAGTAGCCCTGGAGGTCACTGGGAACTTGTCAAAGTGACTTTATTTGCAAACTTTGCAGAGTTGTCCTGAGCCCTCACACCATAGGGCCCCACCCCTCCAGGGAAAACTGTCACCATGGAATGTTTGCAAGGACTTTGAAATTTTATAAATTAGATATTTTAATTACTCAACAAGAAGAAAGAGATGGCGCACTCAGCATGGAAGGAGAGCTGAGCTGGGGCTTCATTCTACATCTGCTGCCAATTATTATTTTCTTCATTCAGTTTCCCCATCTGTCATATCAGGTCATATCCAGCTCCGACATACTTGGCACCTACCAGCATTACCTTGAGATGTATTCTGAGCTCACCTCTCCCCCTATTAATTGGGCAACCCCCTGTTTAAAAGGTTGCAGGACATCTATATAAGTGTTTGGGCATGCAGAGGAGGTATGTATGTATCTATCCTGTGCACACAGTCAAGTGGGAAAAGCTAACTCTACAAATATAGCTAGACAAAGCTCTCATTTTTGTCAGAAAAAATAATAATCTCTCTTTGTTGAATGTCAACAGAATAAAGCTAATTTCTAGAGAGTAAAATAAGAGAGAACTTTCACTTTATACATTATTGACTTTAGTATTTCATTCATTCAAGAAATACTAATTGAAAGTCCATCACCTACATGTCAGCAATTGGAATATATTGAACTAAACAGCCCTTGTCCTTAGAGAGTTACATGCTAGGGAATGCCTAAAATTTTATAGTATGTTCCTAATTATTTCTGAAATCAGGGGTGACAAAAATGTTAAAAAAAAAAAGACACCAAAACAGAAATCCATCATGGTGATAACATCTCCATGTCACCACCCTTCAAATGAGATCATTAGAAGGCAGGTCAGTTTAAGCTGGCTTTCTAAACTCCAAAAAGGGCCATTTTATCCATTCACTCATTTAATGTAATTATCTCCCCCCCCCAATTCAGCAAATGTATCAGATGTATACATTAAGGCTCCAAGGCATTAAATACCTTGCTGAAAGTTGCATGGCCAATAAATTGGAGGTACTGGCCAGGGCTTATGTCCACGTCTGTCAGAGGTCACATTCACCATGCCTTCCCCTGCTAGCAGGTCCATCCCAGGGACAGAGGTGAGGTCTCCTGAGCCAGGACCCTCTTTACCACTGTAACAACAAACTGTGTGGCCCCACCCAGGTACCTGCTGCAGGCGGCTCCTGATGTCTGAGGCACAGAGCTGGAGCATATGCAAGTAGGACACTTCAGTGTCTATGAGCTCCCTAATGGCCAGCCCCTGATGGAGCGACCATCTGTCCTCCTGACCGTCCCCATCTGAACTCCCTGTCCTGGAGGAAGGCTCCTCAGCCCCATGATCGGTCATGTCAGCAGATTCTGGAAAAGACAACACATATTGACTCACTTCCGGGAGCTCTGGGGGGACATGCTGTCTCTAAATCAGACAGACCTATTTATCAAGCAGCCTAAAAACATCTTTAGCCACATACAGAGTAGAGATGAACTGTGTATTAGCATTAGTGGGCAGCACCTGAACAATATAAAAAGGTAGAACACAGCTCAATTACTGTTGATGTTTTCCCAAGATTCAGACAATGTGCTTGCTTAGCATTTCTTCCCCAGTTTTTGACCCAGATTTCTTTTTCAGGTTCTTTATCTGGCTCAGTCTCTCTCACCGTCTCCCTCCCAAAGGCTCCCTCCTCTTCATTCCCACAACTCTCTCTCCTGGGCTATTTCCACAGCCTACACCATCAACTTTCCAGACCCGGCTGGCGCAGTCAGCAGAGCATGAGACTCTTTATTTCAGGGTCATGGGTTCGGGCCCCACGTTGGGCTATTTCCACAGCCTCCACCACCAAATTTCCAAACCCAGCTAGCTCAGTCGGTGGAGCATGAGACTCTTAATCTCAGGGTCGTGGGTTTGAGTCCCCATTGGGTGCCAACTGAAACAGGGGCAGAGAGGGCCACAAAAAAGGCCATGAGGCAGGAGGCTGGAAGGAAGGATGCCACCTGCATCTCTTCATCTTGAACATTCAGTTTAAATTTCCTAGGACAAAGTTTGTGATTGTACCATTCCCTTCTATGAAACTTTACTAGCTCCCTGCTCCTTGTGGATCCCCATGCATTTCCCCTTCACAGACACACTCCAGCAGATAAGAGTTCTGTGCTGTTCTGCAGACCTGCATGGTCCTTTCCTGCTTCTGTGCTTTTGTATCTGCTATGCCCTCCCCAAGTTTCGCTCCCCGTTTATTCCCCTAACATCTTTCCTGACCTTTCAGTTGGATGTTTCTTTTAAGCTCCCACTAGCCCTTTATCTCTCAATCTTAAAAGTACAGACGCTAACACTGTGGACAAGATGGCCTGAAAAATCTTCTTACTCCCAAACACCTAGAAATGCTGGATCAGCTATAACAAACTTCCTTCTCTCTGCCTGTCAGAACTGGCAACAGGGTAAAGCAAAGGAAATCAGCAGGCCCTCAAGTAGAGGGAGCTGAAAACCAGAGCAGGAGCAGCTGAGCTGATGAGGCTGTGACAGGAAGCAGAGGGGGTGCACAGGAACAGGCATTGTCCAACATGGTGGACAGGATTTGGGTGTTAGTGCCAGGAAGGAACAGGAGACAAGTTCTTTCACAGAACAGACCCCCAATGATTCTGGTGCAACAGTGGATCAGAAAAAGCTGTCTCCTCACCCACACAGAAGGTGACGAAGTTGCTTCTCTATCTTGGCCTGAGTCCTGCATGAGGATAAAATGTTTCCTCTGAAAATTCTTAACAACAGACTTGCCTTCATAGGATTTTATTTTTTTAAAAGATGTATTTGTTTATGCATACAAGAACTGGGGTACAGGCCAGAGGTGTAGAGGGTGAGAGGATTCACCAGAGACAGAGTGGGAAACAGAACAAGCAGATCTACCGAAATACATTGCTGAGGGGAGCAGTAAGTGGTCAGGAGAGGTGTGCTGCACCATGTGGGTCACCTTCCTGCCCGGGGATTGAACTCATGCTGCAGTAGCTGTGAATTGCTTCATAGTGCTACAACTTAACCCCTTCCTTAGTTTTTAGATTCAAATTTTGTGGGAGTTTGTATTATTGTGTGCCTCATATATTCTGCCTTGATTATTCATTGCTTTGAGTATTTTGTGCCTCTCAGTGTGAAGAAACAGGGAAAGTTGATAAGGAACTCTAAGGTCAAAAGTCCTGGTATGAGGATCTATACATGCTGAAAACAGCATATGTAGAAACAGGGAAAGTTTAACATAAATAACCTCTCAGAGCAAAAGTCCTGGTGTGAGGATCTAGACACACTGAAAACACCATGTGCAGAAACAGCAATAGGTGTTATGGTTAGAGTAGCATAAACACTGAGACTTTCCATGGCTTTCTTTCTCCTTATTTCTCAGCCTTGCTTGGGGCCAGCTGGTTACGTATCTCCCATACACTTGTGCATTCCTCGTTTGCCTGCTGGCTTCTTTGATCTTTTATTTTCTGTCTGATTCTAAATAAAAATGAGACTGCCCTTGGAGCTGGGCTGCACCTTCCTGGTATAGTCCCTCTAGGCTTCTCATTGTTCTGGACATGGACTCTGAGTAATCCATTTTCATCCCCCCGCCACATGCCGTAACAAGACAAAATTTACATGGTCCAAGTAGGCCCAAACTGAGAAATTAACAAAAAGAGATGTTCTGGACTAATGCTACTCTGAGTGCCCACAGGACAAATAAAATATCTTCAGAAGGACAAATCCTTAACCTAGGCCACATGGTAATCCAATAGATAACCCTATCATGGATTTAGAATCCAAAATTACAAGTACTCTACTCTGAATGAGCATCACAGTAAAACACCAGATTAGACCTCAAGAACATCAGATAAACTATCCTAAATGATCAAATAAGTAGGGGGGGAGACATTACAGAATAATAATAAAGACCTGTATGATTACCTATAGCAACAAGTAGAACTTAACAGAAATTAAAAATTTTTTTCTTTTAAATTTAAAAGTTGGACAGGTTAAACAAACACTTAGGAAAAAGAAACAGTAACTTGGCAGATAGATATGAAGAAATTATTCAGACTATTAAAGAGAAAGAGAAGCATGATAAATATAAAAGAGAATTTAAGAGATCTAGATAATGAAATAAGAAGAGCCACATATCAGATCTTCATTCTAGGAGGCAAGAATAAAGACAGTGAGGAAAAGCAACAATAGAAGAGGTATGACTAAAAATTGTACAGAATTCTAAAATATATGCAGTCTTAGATGCAGGAAGTATAGGTCACAAGCTGGATAATATTTTTTAAATCCACATCTAAATACATGGAGGAGAAATTACAAAACCTTGCAGTTCCAGAGGATTTACTTTGTATGTTCCTGTCTCAGGAAACTACTGGAGAATGTGTTACATCAAAATAAAGAGTTAAGAAGGAGGAATTTATAGGATACAGGAAATCAGTGATGTAACATGGTAGAGAGATGAAGAAATCTCCAGGATGGGTGGAGAAAGTTCAAGAATTGACTGTTAGCTACAGGTGGAGGGCAAGCAGTCTGGACCAGAATACTGCTGAAGGTACTAGAATGTCTTGGATTTATTGGACTAATAGAGAACATAGTGTTTATCAAGGAATAATTACACAGATAATACATACACAACTAAGGAACAAATGTAAAAAAAAATACTGTTATAACAATTTTTATAATAAAAAATTGTGAAAAGGTAAAATTATATATTATCAACTAGTGCTATTCTAAATAGAATTTACACAAATAATAATGCAAGTGAGCTAATTAATGTTATGTATTACTATACCGGGAGGCTAGGGTGATGGAGCGGAAGTGAAAAATAGCTAACTCCTTATCTTCTATAGTGGAAATCAAAGAACAATGCCTAGACTTAAATTTCAAAAAGTAGCAGTGCATGCATGCTATTTAATGACATGGATGGGAGAAAGCCCACCAACTGGGAGAACATTTTTGCACACAACACTAATGATAAAGGACTGATCACAGAAATCTACAAAGAACTGATGAGGCTCAACAAAAACAAATAATCCAGTCAAAAATTGGGCAGAAGAGCTAAAAAGAAACTTCTCTGAAGAGGAAATGCAAATGGCCAACAAGCATATGAAAAAATGTTCAACACCATTTGTAATCAGGGAAATGCAAATCAAAACAACAATGAGATACCATCTTACACCAGTGAGAATGGCACATATTGAAAAAACTAGCAACAACAAATGTTGGCGAGGTTGTGGAGAAAAAGGAACTCTTCTGCACTGTTGGTGGGAGTGCAAACTGGTCCAACCACTATGGAGAGCTGTGTGGAGATTTCTGGACCTACTAAACATAGAGCTTCCATACGATCCAACAATTCCACTCCTAGGTATTTACCCAAAGGACACAGAAACATCAATTCCAAAGAGCACCTGCACCCCTATGTTTATAGCAGCACTGTTTACAATAGCTAAGCTTTGGAAACAGCCCAAATGCCCAAAAATAGATGACTGGATCAAGAAGATGTGGTACATATACACCATGGAATATTACTCAACATTCAAAAAAGATAAACACATGCAATTTGCAGCAACATGGATGGAGCTGGAAGGGATCACGCTCAGCGAAATAAGCCAGAAAGAAAAAGAAAAATACTGGATGGTCTCACTCATAGCAGGAATCTAGAAAACCTAAATAAGGGACCAGGAAAAAGAATAACTATAAGAAAGAAAATATCGAAATCAACAAACAACTATGAACCAGAGACACTCTATGCGGGGTGGGGGACGGGGAAAGGAGGAAGTGGGGTCAAAATAAGGGGGTTGTAATTGTATGGGGAATATAAAAATAAAATTTAAATAAAAAAAAAATAAAGACATGGATGGGGACTCCCAGTGGCACAGGGGGTTGAGCGCAGCGCTGTGAAGCTGTCTGCAGCGTCTGCAGTGGGGGTTCGATTCCCAGCTGGCCAGGGAGATTCCCACATGGCACAGCAGACCTCTCCTGTTGTGCCCGCTGCTCCCCTCAGCAGTGTATTTCGGTCCATCTGCCTGTTCTGCTCCCTGTTGTCTCTGGTGAATCCTCTCACCCTTCTGCGCCTCTTGCCTGTACCCCAGCTATTGTATAAATAAAAAATAAATCTTAAAAAAAAATAAAGACATGGATGTAAATACTAAGATAATCAGCTAACAATGACAGAAGGGGGGTCTCCCTGGTGGCACAAGGGATTAAGCGTCAGCACTACTACGAAGCAATCTGAAGCCACTGCAGCACAAGATCAATCCCTGACCAGGGAGCTACCCACATGGTGCAGCAGACCTCTCCTGTCTCGCCCACTGCTCCCTTCAGCAGTGTATTTCAGTCAGTCTGCCTGTTCTGTTCCCCACTCTGTCTCTGGTGAATCCTCTCATGCCCCACAACTCTGGCCTGTATTCCAGTTCTTGTATGCATAAATAAACAAATCTTTGAAAAAAATTTAAAAATAAAAATGACAGAAGGTATTGCCTGGTAGTGGCTGAAGCAGGAAGGAAAGAGAAAAGGGCAGGCTGTTTTTCTTAACAAATATAAAAGTACCCACTAACCCAGCTCTTTAAATTATGTACTTTTACAGCTTTGATATGAACTAAAACTAAATGTAAGGAAAAGTGAGAGTTACTCAGGTTTGCTAGAAATCAATATTAAAAAAAATCATGTTCTTATATATAATGACAATATTTAAAAATACAATTTAAAAAAATTTAAAAATAAAACATATGTATTCCTTTCTAAAATGTTAACAAAAGCTGTATAAGATCTTTATCAAGAAAATTATTAAAATGTATTGAAAGATATTTAAGAATGAATTAAATATGTTCATGGATAGGAAGATGCAATATCATAAAGATGAAAATTCCCCCAGAATCAATAAAATTAAAATAAAATTCCCAATTTTTAAAGTAGAACTTTATGAAGTGATTATAAAATACAAATGAAGAGTAAAAAGGCTAAGAATAGCTACAGCAATTTTGCAGAACAAGTAAGACAACCTGTCCCAGCAAAGATCTAGATCTACTTGAAAGCTGTAACAATTAAGCAGTATGATACCCACACAGGGGCAGAGGAAGAGATCAGTGGAAGTGATTAGGGAGCCCAGAAACAGAACAAAAGTATACATCTGGAAACTTGATATGTAACAGACTGTCATTAAAAGTCAATGGAAAAAGAATGGCCCATGTGAAACTTGGCTTCCCTATATAGAAAATAAATGAATGCATTTCCACATCACACCCTAAATAAACTACAGATGGATTAAAAGATCTAAATGTTAATTGTGAAGGGTCTCCCTGGTGGCACAAGGGGTTAGTGCCACACTATGAAGCAATCCTCAGCCTCTGCAGCATGAGTTCGATCCCCGGCCGGCCAGAGAGAAACCCACATGGCGCGCAGACCTCTCCTGTCTCGCCCGCTGCTCCCCTCAGCAGTGTATTTCAGTCAGTCTGCCTGTCCTGTTCCCGGCTTTGTCTCTAGCGAATCATCTCACCCCCACCTGCATCTCTGGCCTGTACTCCAGCTCTTGTATGCATAAATAAATAAATCTTAAAAAAAAAAAAAAAAAAGATCTACTTCCTAGGCAGCTATGAAAATTTAAAATAAAAAAATAAAAAAAAAATGTTAATTGTGTAACTCTAAAATTCTTAAAAGAGGGCCTCCCTGATGGCACAAGGGGTTAAGACACAACCTATGAAGCTATCTGCAGCCACTGCAGCACATGTTCGACCCCCAGCCAGGGAGCTGCCCACATGGCGCAGCAGACCTCTCCTGACTTGCCCGCTGCTCCCCTCAGCAGTGTATTTCAACAGTCTGCCTGTTCTGTTCTCCACTCTGTCTCTGGTGAATCCTCTCACCACCCCCCTTGTATGTATAAATAAATAAATCTAAAAAAAATAAAAATAAAAAATAAAATTCTTAAAAGAAAACAAAGAAATAATTTAATATAAAATGGAAATACTTTTATTCTCTCAATGGAAAAGAGTTCTTCAATAAGAAACAAAATATATAAATCCTAAAAGATTAAAAAACCTCAGTATAATAATATTGAATGTTTCTATTTATCAGACAATTCTATATGCAAAAGGACAAGAGAGGTCTCAAACCAGAAAATATTTGTAATGAATATAACCTGTAAGAGCTTAATACCTAGACTATATAAAGAATTTCCATGAATCATTAAAACAAAGCAATCTAAAAGAAATATAGACAGAAATTATTGTTGCAAATACAGCATTTTAATTGACTCAATGTCAGTTTTAACCTCCTCCTTGGAAGTGTTGCTATAATACTGAAATTAGAGAGCTAAAAACCATTTTCTACATTCCCTTGAGCTAAAATTAAAAAATATGGTTTCAGCCTCACCAATCAGATGGCCTCATGTAAACCCTGAATTTAGAACTGAGCTAACTAGGAAGAGAGGTGGTGTTTAAGGTGCCCGTGTAATAGTACCTACTGTGTTACTCCTCAATAGAGTGAGGCTAAAACTTTGGAATCCTGAAGGGAGCAGGGGGAAGGCAGCTTCCAGTCCTCCAGGGTCCTGGCTGTCAAGGAAGACAACAGCTCCACTAGAGGCTCTTTCCTGCAATTTAGCTCTGGGACCCCCTCATAGAGTCCCAGTCTGTGGCCTATTGTCTGGCCCCTCACCAACCTGATAAATACCTGGTACCTGCTTTTAAATCCTTTACTAATTAAAGATGAATGATTTAAGAACTAAGTATTTCATTAAAAAATATAGACTAGGCCTCCCAGGTGGTGCAAGGGGTTAAGTCTCAGCACTATGCAGCTATCTGAGGCCTCTGCAGCACGAGTTCGATCCCTGGCCAGGGAGCTACCCACATGGCGCAGCAGACCTCTCCTGTCTTGCCCATTGCTCCCCTCAGCAGTGTTTTCGGTCAGTCTGCCTGTTCTGCTCCCCACTCTGTCTCTGGTGAATCCTCTCACCCTCTGCACCTCTGGCCTGTACCCAAGCTCTTGTATGCATAAATAAATCTTTTTTAAAAAATGCAGACAAGTTTTCAGCAATCAGATGTTTGAAAAAAATTAGGTTAGGTCTATGTAAAAGATGTCAGACATTTTTCAACTCTTATTCTTTGTCTATCGCCTCCAAATAGTTTCCTCGAAATATAAAGTAACAATTTTTTTTAAAGGAATGGTGAAGTTTAGAGTAAATCAGTTGTTAAATCATGCTTTTTTGTTTTTCTCTATGAAAATTATGCTATTTTCCAAATTACCCACCTTTATCTTTCTCTTGGTTTAAGTTACAGTAGGACTTCTCTGTTCATAGTTTATTTTGTTTAGCTTTTATATCATATATCCCAGAAGTTTTCTGTAGCAGATATTATCTGTTACATAGTTGATATTTATATTGTATCTGAGTCAATAAACATTGATTGTCAATCTATCTTGTGTATCTCCAATAAAACCCTGACTGATACTGCTATGAACAGGTAATTCACAGACAAAAAGAAACTTAAATGGCTAATACACACATAAAAATTGTTCAATTCACTAATAACTAAGCAAACGTAAATAATCAAAACCACATTTGATTTCATGCCCATCAGGTTGGCAAAATATAAAAATATTGATGAGACTATAGAAGAATGAGAAGTCTCACATACTGGTATACTGTTGTGATAATGTAAATTGCTGTTGCCACTCTAAGGAGCAATTTGGCAAGATCTAGAAAACATACACTGCCAAGCCAGAAATTTTTACTTCCAGATCTATCCTGAAACTTTCCACATATACCGAAGGAATGTGGAAGTATAGTCACTGCAGCCAGGTTAACAGAAAATTAGAAATGCCCTAGATGTCCCAACGAGAGTAAATGAGTAACTCATGGTAGAGACATATAATGGAATTCTGAGCCAACCGTGAAAATGAATAAACTATATATTCACATATCAATATGGATACCCTCATAAACACTGTAAAGAAAAATATAAAGCAAATCCCAGAAGGGTACACAGAGCATGATACTATTTTTAAGTTTAATATATGTAAAACAATACTAGAGATTGTTTGGGGACACATACATATGTAGCAGAGGTATTAAAATTTTCATGGAAATGATGACAATAAATTCAGGCTAGTGGTAACTTCTGGAAAGGGAGGCAGAGGAATGGATCTGGATCAAAGAGGACTTCATGGTATCTGAGGGCTTTTTTAGTTGAACTTTTAGTTTTTAAGTAATTATAGATTCACATGTAGTTGCAAGAAATAGTACCTTTATTCAGTTTCCTCAGTGGTGATATCTAGTACAATAATATCACAGCCAGAACATTGATTCAGTCAAGATACAGGATGGTGGGGGCCTCCCTGGTGGCGTAGGGGTTAATTCTCAGAGCTATCACCACTACAGCCTGAGTTTGACCCTGGCCAGGGAGCTACCCACATGGTGCAGCAGACCTCTCCTGTCTCTTCCGTTGCTCCCCTCAGTGGTGTATTTCAGTCAATCTACCTGTTCTGCTCCCCACTCTGCCTCTGGTGAATCCTCTCACCCCCACCCCACTCCTCTGGCCTGCACCCCAGCTCTTGTGTGCATAAATAAATAAAATAAATCTTAAAAAACTGAAGCAAATTTTTTAAAAAGGGAAACAAAATAAGAAGAAAGTAAAATAAACAGCTGAAGCAAATATGGTAAAAATGTTAAAATTAAATAATGCTAGGTGGTAGAAACATGGGTATTTGTTATTCTTAGTTCTTTTCTGAGTGGTTAAAATATTTCTTGATATTTAAAGTGGCACACATCCCATTTAACCTTGTACTGGGGTTATTTATAGCTCTGCCTCATTTTTCCAGTGAGACACTATGCTCTTAGAGACACGATGAACACCCATTCATCTGTGTCCTCCTCTGTGCCTCAGAACACTGGTGATTAACACAGATTCCATACATAAATGATCTTTCTGGATATGTTAGTAGCAACAGAAATTTCTGTTCTGGTATTTAAACACTGACCTGCTTTGACCTGACTAATGATAATATGTAAGTTGAGTGGTAAAAGCAAGGTTGGTCAAAAAGTGAAGGGTCCAGAAAGATCCTGGAAGGCATTGTCTGATGCACATGAAGGCATTGTCTCTTCTAGCTCCTGAAAGCTGCCTGTGTGTGGTCAGCTGACATTCACCACCCTGTGTGTATACAGCAGTTCTAGAAAGTCTTAGCAGGTTTTCAGGAGAGTCACTCATGTTCTACAACTCAGAACTGTTGCTAAAAAAAAAAAAAAGCATTAAGTAATACTTTATAGAAAATTGCTGAATATTTAAAATAGCTTTAATTTGCACTTAGGTTAATTGCAATCTAGATCTCCCAGCAGAGCTGGCAAAACCTCTCTATAGTTATCTCTTAGTTTATAGCCCATGTAATGGAAAGAAACATACTTTTAGTTCTTTAAAAATATTCTATGTCATTCGGCAATGAAAAGGAATTAAGTCTTGCTAACATGCTACAACATTAATGAATCTTGATAACATCAGCACTAAGTGAATGAGGCTAGACACAAAGGACACTGTGTATGATTCCACTTATGTGAAATGTCCAGAATAGGCATATCTATAGAAACATAACGTAGATAAGTGATTTTCACTGTTAAAATGGACAGGGATTTGGGTGTGGTGGCTATGGGGTGCAGGGATAATGAAGATATTCTAAATGCATTGTGGTAGTGTTTACACAACTCAGTGAACGCATTCAAAACCATTGACTTCTACACTTTAAAAGGGGGAATTATCTGATGTGAATCCTATCACACCAACACTGTTACCTAACAAAATATTAGATAATACCAAATGCTGACAAGGATGCAGGAGAAGTAGATCTCTCATTGTTGGTGGTCTAGCCACTCTGGAAAATTGTTGGTTTCTTTAAAAACTAAACATACCCTTAGGGCCTCCCTGGTGGCATAGGGGTTAAAGTCTCAGCGCCATCAAGCTATCGCCAGCCATTGTGGTCTGAGTTCGATCCCCAGCCAGGTAGATGACCCACATGGTGCAGCAGACCTCTCCTGTCTTGCCCGCTGCTCCCCTCAGCAGTATATTTCAATCTCCCTGTTCTGCTCCCCACTCTGACTCTGGTAAATACTCTCACACACCCCCACCTCCACATTAAGTCTGGCCTACACCCTAGTTCTTTATGCATAAATAAATAAAAATAATCTTTAAAGCAAAAACAAACAAAAAAACTAAACATACCTTAGCAGTTGTCACACCCTTAATAGCAATCACAACCCAGTGCATCTATACCAGAGGGGGAAAAAAAATTAAGCTCATACAAAAATCTATGTACAAATGTTCACAGAAGCTCTTTGTAAGAGCCAAAAAGTAAAAGCAGCCAGTTGTTTTGCTTTTACCAGATTTCTTTGGTTTAGCAACACAATGTTGTTTTAATAGACGAACGATTTAAAAAACAACGGTGGTATATCCAACACCACTGACTACTCAGAAATAAAGAGAAGTGGGTACTGATAACCTACAACAACCAAGATGATTCTTAAGGTTATTGTGCTGCCTTAAAACATACTTCCAGGGGTTGAGCGTCCGCCTCTGCTCGCGGCTCTGCCATGGTGCCCAAAGGTGGCTCCAAGCAGCAGTCTGAAGAGGACCTGCTTTTACAGGATTTCAGCCGCAACCTTTCGGCCAAATCCACCGCCCTCTTCTTCGGGAACGCCTTCACTGTGTCGGCCATCCCGATCTGGTTATATTGGTGAATATGGCATATGGATCTTATTCAGTCTGCTGTTCTGTACAGTGTGATGACCCTTGTAAGCACTTACTTGGTAGCATTCGCCTACAAAAATGTGAAATTTGTTCTCAAGCACAAAGTAGCACAAAAGAGGGAGGATACTGTTTCCAAAGAAGTGATGAGAAAACTTTCTGAAGCTGATAATAGAAAGATGTCTCGGAAAGAAAAAGATGAAAGGATCTTGTGGAAGAAGAACGAAGTTGCTGATTATGAAGCAACAACATTTTCCATTTTCTATAACAACACTCTTTTCCTTGTTCTTGTCATTGTGGCTTCCTTTTTTATCCTGAAGAACTTCAGCCCCACAGTGAATTACATTTTGTCCATAAGTGCTTCATCAGGCCTCATTGCCCTCCTGTCTACTGGCTCCAAGTAGACCATTTCAGCCTCACTCCCTGGCTTTGTATCTATGGGTGGCCTGAGGTATATGTGAAAGTAGCAGGGTGGTCGGTCAGGGTGGGAGACTCACAAGATGTTTTTATAGTCTGGAATTTGAGGGTTTAAAAAAAAAAACAGGAAAATGTAATTCAATATGTGTTTGTTGGCTCTTTTTGACAGATTGTTGAAATTAAATGAATTGAATGGGAAAAAAAAAAAAACTTCCAGGGCCTCCCCGGTGGCGCAGCAGTTGAGCGCTGGGCTGTGAAGCTGCCCGCAGCCTCTGCAGCACCAGTTCGATCCCTGGCCACAGGGGGAGGGTCCCACATGGCATGCAGAAGTCTCCTGCCGCCGGCTGCTCCCCTCAGCAGTGTACTTCGCCAGTCTGCCTGTTCTGCTCCCCACTCTGGCTCTGGTAAATTCTCTCACCCTCCCGCGCTTCTGACTGTACCCAGTGCTTGTATAAATAAATAAATAAATCTTTAAAAAAAATACTTCCAAAGGTTACATACTGTGAGATTCATTTCTATGGCACACAAAATTATAGAGACTGGAAACAGATCATTGGCCACCTACTTAGGGAAGAGGGTGAAAGACAGACAGGAGCAACTATAAAGGAACAGCACCAAGGAGAACTTGATGGCAATAGAGTTCTGTACCCACACCTATGATTAAATGGCATAGACCATCATACACATGTATTTTACCAATGCCCACTTCCTGGTATTGATAATGTGTTTTATTTAGATAAAATGCAACCACTGGAGAAACCTGGATGGAGGGTACATAGAATCTATACTATCTGACTTAGGATTGATCTTTTATTATTAAAACGTAACAATAAATGAAAAGAAGCAATATATCATATAGCTTAAGTTATCCACTATCTCAGGTAAAATGCATCTTAAAAATCTGGGAGGGCATTCCTGGTGGCACAAGCGGTTAAGTCTCAGCTCTATGAAGCTATCGGCAGCCACTGCAGCACGTGTTCAATCCCTGGTCAGGGAGATAACCCACATGGCTCAGCAGACCTCTCCTGTCTTGCCTGCTGCTTCCCTCAGCAGTGTATTTCAGCCAATCTGCCTGTTCTCTTCTTACTCTGTCTCTGGTGAATCCTCTCACACACATACATCCCACACCCCCACCCACACACACCTCTGGCCTATACCCCAACTCTTGAATGCATAAATAAAATAAATCTTAAAAAAAAAAAAATCCCTGGGAGAGTAGGTTGGGTGCGTTGTTTCTGTCCCTGGTCAGGCCAGATAAGAAGATTTATACCAGAGAACACATTCCACAACATGTTCAGTCCTGACACCTCTTTGATGTTCTGTAACAGGCAATCAAGAACAAAACTCAACCCAGCACACAGTTGAGGCTCAAAAACAAAATGTCCAGGGCCTCCCTGGTGGTGCAGGCGGTTGAGTGCAGCACTGTGAAGCTGTCCAGCGTGGACAGCACTGTCTGCAGCACCAGTTCGATCCCAACTGGCCGGTGAGGGTCCCAAATGGTGCAGCAGACCTCTCCTCTCTCGCCTGCTGCTCCTCTCAGCAGTGTATTTCATCAGTCTGCCTGTTCTGTTCCCCACTCTGTCCCTGGTGAATCCTCTCACCCTCCTGTGCCTCTGGCCTGTACCCCGGTTCTTGTATAAATAAATAAATCTTTAAAAAAAATGTCCATGGAACGTTCTGCAGCAACTGCCTCTGACACTCAGGATAAAACCAAGTTAATTCTCTTTTCCTCTCTCTTTTCTAGCCACGCTGCTACAGAGGGATTTGGGCATTCACACATTCATTAAACAAATTTTTGGAGCATGAATTGGCATGGATTCTGAGGACATAAAGATCACGAGGGGTAAAAAAAAAAAAAGGGGTTCTACTATAATGAGAGGATGTTAAAAATAAAAAAAAAAAACTGCTTATTTGTTCCCGGTTTCATCAAAGTAAAAGCAAGAAAGACTAAAGTAGTGTTATGGACAACCTGATTATGTTACCCATAATATGTTACCCATAATGTTCTTATGTAGAAGAAATAACAAAGGAGATGATTCTCAGAACCTAAGACATAAGACCTGAACCCATAAAATATATAGAAGGAAACATAGGCGAAACACTACATAACATGCACCTCAAAGACATCTTTACAGATGCATCACCCAAAGCAGTGATAGTGAAGGCAAAGATCAACAGCTGGGACTACATCAAATTAAAGAGCTTCTGCACAGCAAAAGAGACAATAACCTAAACAAAGAGAAACACCATCGACTGGGAGAACATTTTTGCACACAACACTAATGATAAAGGACTGATCACTAAAATCTACAATGAGCTGATGAGACTCAACAACAAAGAAAATAATCCAGTCCAAAAATGGGCAGAAGAGCTAAAAAGAAACTTCTCTGAAGAGGAAATGCAAACAGCCAACAAGCATATGAAAAAATGTTCAACATCACTTGTAATCAGGGAAATGCAAATCAAAACTATAGTGAGATACCATCTCACAGCAGTGAGAATGGCACATATTAAAAAAAACTAGCAACAACAAATGTTGGTGAGGATGTGGAGAGAAAGGAACTCTCCTGCATTGCTGGTGAGAGTGCAAACTGGTCCAACCACTATGGAAAGCTATATGGAGATTCCTCAACCTACTAAAGATAGAGCTTCCATATGATCCAGCAATTCCACTCCTAGGTATTTACCCAAATGACGCAGAAACATTAATTCCAAAAGGGCACCTGCACCACTATGTTTATAACAGCACTATTTACAATAGCTAAGCTATGGAAACAACCCAAATGCCCAAAAATAGATGACTGGATCAAGAAGATATGATATATATATATATATATATATATATATATATATACACACACACACACACACACACATATACACACACATACACACATACACACACACACAATGGAATATTACTCAGCCACCAACAAAGATAAACTCATGCAATTTGCAGCAACATGGATGGAGCTGGAAGGGATCATGTTCAGCGAAATAAGCAAGAGGAAGGATTAGGGTCAAAATAAGGGGGGGTACAATTGTATGTGGAATATAACCACAATGAAAAGCACACATTGTGTAAAAAATAAAAAATTACACAATAATTATATAAAATAAAATATTCAAAAAATAATAAATGAGCATCTCATCAGAAAAAAATAAGGGACTAGGAATAAGACTAACTATAATAAAGAATAAAATCAAAATCAACAAGCAACTATAAACCAGAGACACACTACAGGGCGGGGAGGGCAGGGAGAGGAAGGATTATTAGGGTCAAAATAAGGGGAGTACAATTGTATGGGGAATATAATCAAAATGAAAAGGCATACATTGTGCAAAAATGAAAAATGATGTAAGAATTATATAAAAAATAAAATATTAAAAAAGAAAAAAAAAGTGAATGGAGGAATGGAAATAAGCAGATTTCTGGGAAATTGAAACCACCATTTTAAAGTACTTTCAAAAGGTAAAATGTCACAGCAGGGAAATTTGAACATCCATCAGCCTTCCACTCCAGGTTTTAGAAGGATGTCACTTTGAACATTTAAGGAAAAAAGTTAAGGAAGTAAGATCTCTAGCCAGAAGCTCTAGAGAAAAGTATCCATGTGAGGCTATCAAAGGTGAATTCAGGCATCATGGCAGCAAAACCGTGCTGAAGAATAACGAAGAAACACCTATAGAACCAAGAGTGGTCACACGGGAGCCCCAGTTAACAAGCCTGGTTTATAAAGGGTGTGTGTATCCATCCTGTACAAAGAGCTTGCAAAACCCTAAAATCTAGAAGGTTCTGGGATTGACAAAATTGTAAGGTCACAGCCTTACTTTGCCAAGTATAGTTTAAGATTTATGTTTAGAAAAAGCAAGAAACAGTCCTATGTGATGGCTATACTTTCCTTTTCTTAGCCCTAAAGCATCACTGTGGGAAGCATTGTGAAGGTTTAGAGTCCAGACCCACAGTCAATTGGCTGGCTTTCCTGGATAATTATGTAAATATATAAATAAGTAATAGCTTAATAATACATGTAAAGACCTAACAGACTGCAAAGTACATAGCAAGCTACTAACAATATTAGCAGGTTGGGTTTTGTTAATTATTGTTTAACAGGAAAGGATAGTAATACTATGGATCAGATGGTTGAAGATGTGGTCTAAGGATAGTTGGCTGCTCATATTCAAGCAGATGGCAAGAACAGCTAATCGTGATGATGTTATAATAAGCAATAAAAAACTATACACCCAGGCCTGACAAGAATGCAGCTAACACCAAAGGATGGAGCTGAGAGATGAGTCCTTATGACATCACTCAATCCAGTCATTATGGAGACCGAATTCCTCTGGATTTTAAAGCTAATACATTTTCATTCCCTACTGCACTTGGCCTAAGCCACTCTGAGTTTTGGATTTCAGCCACTTGATTAAAACAAATGGTCTGTCAGATCTTGGGAAGGGAAATAGAGATCACTTACAGTCAAGATAGGTCAACAACAACAAAAAAATAAAACAGGTTCTGTAAGACTCTCTTCATTCCCTTACAGAAAGTAGACTAGATCAGCAAGTCAAAGGAATGCCTTAAAATAGGGTATCTGGATCTCATAACATCCTTACAAAAAAGGAGTAAGATGTGGTAATGGAATAAGAGGTGGTGAGAGAAGCTGAAAGGTAAGGTATGAAGGAGGAAGCAAAGGACAATAATTTAGACCAAAAAAATGATAAAAATGCCAAATTCAAACAGTGTAGGTCAATTGTCAACCTCTGGACAGTGTCCTGTTTTATTGAACATAAATAAGCATTACTTCTTTTGGTGTCATCCTGCTCTAAGAACCTGTGAGTCTAAACTTCTACTCCTATACGAGCTCCTGACTCACATTCATAGCAAAGTAGAGCAATCTTTCACAGGATGTAATTGACAGCTTCATTTTCCTGCTCGAAATCCAGACAAGTCTCCCTGATTGCCACCCCTCTCTACCAAAGAACCACAACTTCACCATTAAAAAAGAAACAACAGGCCCAAAATGGAGTCAGTTATGCCAAGAAAAAGAAATGAAACTTCACATTGTTCCTTCCTTTTCAAGTCTATGGCCACTGCTCTCCCAAGGAAAGCTACTGCCTTTCTGCTTTTCTTCTTTTATATCCTGAGAACTTGGCTTGGTAACTATCAGGCTGAAAACCAAAATATCGCCAGACAGAGATATGGGTTATAAGCCACCTTTGCTGCTACAGTGTACTGTCAGTGCCCCTGGGAATTATCTTTATTTATGTATTTATTTTTTTTGCAAAATCAGAAGAATTATATTTCTTTTGGCTATCTTTGGGAGTGGCTCTTGGGTGAATAAAGCATAACAGCATTTTTTTTAAGACATTCTCCCTTAAGCTAAATGAATCCAGAGGGGAAGAAAAACATTCCAACATAGGTAGATGGGCTTGTCGGTATTTTGCTATCGGGTGTGGCTCCAAAAACCATTCAAAGTCTTATCTCAAAGTCCACCCAACTCCACCATCCCAAACCTTCATCTCAAAATGCTTGCAGGTATTTTTAAAAGTTTGATCTAAGGAAACTGGAATCTATGCCTTTGTGATATAAACTTTCTACCTCCACCTTCTCTAAGACCTAAGAGGCCCCACTTTGAAACGCAAATTCAAAGGGAGAGGTTTTGAAGGGCAGGAAATGAAACTACTGGAAAGTGGGCTAATGAAAGTTAAGCGTCTTCTCCACAAACATTGGTAATAAAAGACTTTGGCCATCTGAGCAGATAAACTTGATTTTTTCCAACTGTGAGAAACAATCTGAATCCAACTGTTCCTTTATAAATGAGGGGTCTTACATTGTGCCTGACTCATGGCTAAAATCCAAAATAAAAGTCTCATGTCCTCTGCATGTGCTCACATGTTGAGCCTGTGCTACCGTGTATGTTAATGTATTTCAAATTTTTGTCTCTGGATGCTATTGCCGAATTAATTTGTGAAAATTTTTATTTAATTGGATTCTGGTAAGTGCCTATATAAATTATATCTAAAATTAATAAATATAAAGCTTGATAAATTAAATGTTTTTCAATGTCATGTGACTTAGGGAAATTTGGGGTAAATAAAAGCTAAGTCAAACTTATCGGTGGAATTAAAAAAAATAGACACATCTTAAAAGCTATTAACAGTGGCTATAAAGCTAAAGTCTCTCCCTGTTTACTAAAGAGAAAATAAGAAAATAAGTTTGTGTTATTGTTACAGGGCAGGGAGAGGGGCACCCCAGAGCCCCCAAACCTGGCTGCTCTAAATAGCAGGTTCTGCCATTCACTGTATCAAGACAAAACATATAAGACCTTTAAAGGAAAGGAACTTTAATACCATTAGTAAACAATACAGAAAAGACAAAGAATATAGTTTCTAAATCAAGTACCCAAAGTTACCCATCCCCTCGTGAGTAAAAGTTCACCCAAACGAGATTGGCCCAGAGCAGGTCCTGAAAACCTGCCACGAGTCTAAATTAGCACCTTCTGGCACAGAAAAGGGTCTGAAACAGTTAGACAAGTCTGGGAGGAAAAGAGCAAAATCAAAATCAAGATAACCTTGTAACCTTCCCACGGGTCTCTCACCCCTATCTATTTTACCGAGTCCAGGACCAAAAGGCAAGCGCGGTTTCTTCACATGTCACTCTGCTCCAAGTGCCGCCTCCAGGTCTCCTTCTGGCTCCCCATCCTGCCTCTTTCCTTCCTCAGTCTCCTCTCTAGGTTCTTCTTCTCCCTGCCCAGCTCCACCCTCCTTTGGGTGGCAGGGAACCTGGAACTTCCCCTTTTCCTGGGCACCACCCTGTTACAGTAACTGTTACAAAATTTATAGTTGCCTAATGTTACATAAAGTTTCAGGAGTAGGTTAAACAACTTGGTGGGAGTAAATGCTTTAAGTAGATGTAAACAGGATAAGAGTTTTTAGGTGAAATTTTCTGTAATGATTGTTTTATGATATGTCTACTTAAATGGTTTCCTAACTCTTTTTTGGCAACTCAAAACTTTAGAGTTGTTAAATTAAGTTAAATTAAATGATGGAAGCTTATTGAATATCTAGATTTACTATAAATAAGATAAAATACTGAGGCATTAATTACTGAACATAAATTTATTTACTTTAGCTTATTAAAGAGAAAATAAAAATGTGGGTCAATGAGTAAACATATCTTCTGCCACATTGAAAAATTAAATGAGGAAGCATGTTCTAGAAATTATGAAATACATTCATTAATTTGCCAATCTAAAGAATGCTGGTATAATAGATAGTTCATAATTGCTTACTTCTTAGTTTTTACTAGAAGTTAAGCTTTCTAAGGGTTAAGGATTCTAATTAATGTATGTAATTAAAGCTACAAGAAATACTAAAGGAAACATTCCTGTATGTAGAGAAAGCAAGATATGTTTTCACCAAGTGAATGTATGGAGATGTGCTTTTGTTAAAGGGAAAGAAAGTAATTTTGTCCCCAAATTGAGACTGGCTATCTAACGATAATGAATTTGAAGGTAAAAAGGAGCATAGGGAAAGAAATTTTATGTGAGAACAAGTTGGGTAACATTGAATAAATTTGTTATAACAGCTTCTATTTCTTTTTTCTGTTCACATTATTTGTTTATTCATCAAGAGAAACTATTCCTTAGCCCAATCATTCATGTTTCATAGTTCAGGAATACAGGTCAGTGACAAACTTCCATGGAAGTCAAGCCAGGGAAATTCTTTGTTTCAAGATCATTTTGCACTCTGAAAGATACCAGCCTTCCCCATCTCCCCAAAAGCTTTCATGGAATCATAATTTCTTTAGAAATCTGCATATACCTTCTTTTCTGGTTCAGCCACACCAAACTTATAAGAAACTGCAAGTCCCAGAGATACAACGAATAGTCCAACAATATGAAATGGCAGATGCTTGGCCAGAAGGCCTCACATTGGAGGTTTCAACAATGCGCTGGAAGTCAGGAAGTCATCGCGACAGTTACTCTGAACATAAAGTGTTCTTCCACATGGAAGGAGAAACTGAGAGTGATTGAACCATAAGTGATTTTAAAATGCTTTAATATTAATATTATGTACTTATATAAAAGCAAAACCCCAATTTTCTTTTACACGCTAAATGGAGAAAGGTTTTCTTGGATTATTTTTTTAATAATAGATTATAAAGGGTTTTTCTCTTTTTATTTTCTGTAATCTGTTTAGAGAACAAAGATGTATTTTTAGCAATATAATTTCATCTTTATAATCAGGTCCTTGGTTATTTAAGTAAACCTAGTCTTCTTGAAAACAAAAGAGCTAAGTTTTGTCTATAACTGAAAGCTTCTATATTTGATTTTAAAACCTTTCATCATTACTTTAGTTAAATGGATAATAAAGCATTGTTTCATGATGAACTGTGATCCTTTTTAGTCAAATGTCCAAAATATTTTTATATTTTTGACCAACTTCCCAAATTCAAATTCTAAATGAAGTCTTTTTTATTGCTAAGGTGGTGGAAATTTTTCAGTCTCTGGAACATCTCGCACATGATTTGTTCTCTTTCTCCTTATAAAAAAAAATAACAAACTAGGCTTATTTGGTATGGTAAGCATAGCCAAATAAGAATATTAAGTCTTCTTTATTTTTTATTTGTAAAACTGTTCTAAAAATTGTGTGAAATTATATGAAGTCTGATACATCCTGGTATAATGTTAATACTAATTCTAGTTATTATCTGAAAATGGACAGCACAGAATAACATTTCCTTGTCAATTGCTTTATAGTAAACTCTGGACAGATGTTTAGCCATCTTTGGTCATTTATAGTTAATGTTTTACTCTGATGTTTTGGCAAAAATGTTCCTACAAAGGTGCTTCATCGTCAAGGAGATTCATGGGAAAAACTTGGACAAATACAGGTTCCTAATAACTTTAAGATCATAACACTGAACTGGGTAAAAATTTCCAGAACTAGTAGAAAAACTGGATTCAACTAAAACAAGAATTTATTACATGGAGTTTAAAAAATTTTTGTTGAAACATTGCTGATTCCTTAATGTTTGAAATCGTTCCCCTTAAGAACTATCCATGATTACAGCAATTTGGTAAAGAACACTTTTGTAAACAAATGAAACATTTTCCTTCCTACCTGATCCCTCCAGAATTTAGTCAATATAGCTAATTATTTGCATAAAGTTGATAAATATATTATACCCTCCTTGTAACAGGACACAATTGGAAATATTGGTTATATTATCAAGACTTTTTTTTTAAAGACTTATGCATCTATGCACACAAGAACTGGGGTGTAGGCCAGAGGTGTGGGTGGTGAGAGGGTTCATCAGAGACAGAGCAGGGAACAGAACAGGAAGATTGACCGAAGTACACTGCTGCTGAGGGGAGCAGCGGGTGAGTCAGGAGAGGTCTGCTATGCCATGTGGGTATAGCTCCCTGACTGGCTGGGGATCGAACTAGTGCCACAGAGGCTATGGACAGCTTTACAGTGCTGTGCTCAACCCCTTCGCCACCAGGAAGGCCCAAGACTTTGACAAAAATGGCATATTAGAGAAATTCACCTAAACTACAGGTATTGTAGGTAAAATCTGATAGTGAATTCTTGACTTGACCTCAAAAGATTTTGCAAAGTGCCAGCAAAGCAGTCTTAAAAAGAATTTCACTTACATCAATAACCAGGCCAAATTTTGCACAAATTAGTATTAGAAAATATTGGAGATAATTGTAGAGAGAAAAATTGTGTTTGTACCTTTGTAGATACTAGCAATCCTGTTAATTATCTTTGAGGCTTTGTTATAGTCTGTAAACTGAACTGGATGCTGAATTCCAGTTTCTTCGAATATCTGGTTACAACTCTCCAAACTAATATTTCTAGTTTTCTCCCACTCTCCTCATTTGGAATCACTAAGAATGAAGACTGCCCTTGAATTTCCTTAGAAAAGACTACATCACCTCCTCCTCACTATTCACACGGCAGCCAAACTTCAAAGGCAGGAACCTTGAGAATATATCTCAGAGCTAGTGAAGGCTCCACCTGACATCTGGCTCTGGGCAGATGCAGGAAACTGCCAACCAAATTGACGAGGAGGAGAAGCAGCTGACATCGATGTGGGCTGTGTCCACCCAGGAAAGCATATCATACTTTAACTCTTTCTTCTTCTTCCTTTTACTCTGGTTTTGGCCTGGCAAGATAATGTCCTCATCTGCATCTCGCAGGCCCTTGCTAACGTGTGCACATGGGTGGGAGGGTGGGACAAGGCCTCTCAGACTGTTGGACTTGCCAAGAGTTCTGCCCATCACAAACTTCTCCCTGACTTCCAAAGCTTTCGTTTCTCTGAAAAAAAGCAAAACAAAACAAAACAAAAACCTCAGCTCCTATATTGTGTAAGACTCCCTAACTCTGGGGCCCCTTTCCTTGTTTCTAGTCATCAACACCCAATGCAGGAAACCTTGTTTCTAGGATCTGTGCAAAGAGAGGCACACCAGAGTTAACAGAATAAAACTATCTGAATAGGCTGCAAATGTTTAAATTTGACTGGCTTCCATAGCTGTAATATCACCCAACTCTTGAAGATACTGCAGAATCTGCTGCTAAAGCAATAGCTGCCCCACAGGCATGCTCCCACCACCACCCTGTCTCAAGAAAGAGGTGCAAGGTCAGAATCAGACCTAGTCGTGTGAAGAGGCTGCAGCCCCTGAAGATAGCTATCTCAGAGCAAATCAGTAACTTCAAGGAAAGACAGACTTTGAGGTTTATGACACCACTTAAAATTCCCAGTTCCCAGAAGATAAGGTTCTAACCAAACAGGGTAAATTTAACAACCCTCCTTATTTTCCTCAATGCATAGATAATATCAGATAAATACATTAACAGACACCTACCCAAATTTTCTTTGCCTCTACAGGAATCCTTGAAATAACTTTATATAAACCTTACTGAGAAGATCAGAATTTGGGGAGCTTTTCCAGAGTTACATGGGGCCTTTTTCCAGGCTCAAATCCTCACTCTTGATTCTTGAATAAATTCACTTAATTTTATTTGCTTCAATTTATTTTTAGTTGACAATGCTTTTTTTTTTAATTGTACTATTTTAGATGTCTGCCAACAATATAGAAGACTTGCAGTTCTGTTCCTTCACATCTTCAACACTTGGTATAATCCGTCTTTTTCATTTCAACCATCCTAATAAGTATGACGCGATAGCTCATTTGTGGTTTTAATGGGCATTCCCCTAATGATTAATGATCTTGAATATCTTTTCAAGGGCTTATATGCCACCCATATATCTTCTTTGCACACCACATTTTGTAATTTAAATTATTTTTAAGAAAGCTCTTGCTCATTAACTAGACAAACCATACAGACATTGATAAAGAGGTTAATTAGTCCTCCATTACCAATCCCCAAATAGGTAGCCAAAGATACATAGGAATCACCAAGAGCACCAATTAGGTATGCAAATTCTTTCTTCCACAAAGTTTCTGATTCAGCAGGTCAGGGATGGACATTTTCACACGCCCCTGATCAAAAGTCCCTTGTATCAGGTATTCTGACGCAAGTTGTCTGCAGATCATTTTTTTTGAGAAATTCTGCTCTTAATCTTGTCCTACTAAGGAATGGTTGAAGGAATGAAATAAATAAAGAACCTTCAAATAAAGAACCTATGCCTGAGAGCCTATGCCTGAGAGAACAAACATGTTTGCTCTATGCCCCATGAAGCACATAAAGGTCAAATCAGAAAAGTCAGAGCTATTTAGAAATATTAGGCCACAGAGCCAAGAAGGGAAGGAATTGCCAAAATCACTATGCTTGCAGAGGAAGGACTTCTAGGTTGAGAAATAAGTACTTGGGGATGACATACAGAGTAGGCAAAAGACATCCCAGAAACATGATAGAAAGAGAGAGTTTTCTGAGGAAAAACTCCCCTCTATAAACACATGAAAAGGACTACAACTCACTAGACAGGTAATGTGTGTCTTAATACAAACCAAGTAGCAGCTATTTGCCCTAAGTCATATTTTCCTGGCTTTATCTGCAAAGCCTAAAATGGCAGAGAAAGAAGAAGGCACAGTATTTTGCAAGAGCAGTCCTTACAAATTTTGTAATGGCAGTTCTTGCCCAGGCCCTGTTCTTACAATTTTGGATCCAGAGATTTTTTAAATTCTTAAGCCTGTCAAGAAACAAGCAACAGACTCTAGCTCAACAAACATCATTTTGCTTCCATTATGGAACCTAACCACACGCCCCCCCACACACATACAATCGTTAATTAAACAAAATGCTTTTATTTGATCTAGAGCAGAATCAACCAAGGCACCGGTTAGCACAATAAGCTGCTGACCCAAGGGGATGTGAGCCAACTGCCAACAGCTCCTGTACCCTGGCAGAAACTCAGCTGAGCCTCCACCTCTGGGTAATGTTGGGTGTTGCCTGGATCCCCATTTATGTCCTCCTCTTTCTTCTCATTTGAAAACAAACCATTCAAAGAGGTTAGCGAGGCCCAATAAACAGTCCTTGTTAGAATGTCTGGTAGTTTCCACATAGATACATTCAGCATTTTACCCTGGGTCAAATATTGAGAGTGGTGCTTTATTCTAAATAAGTACACTCTTACTTCAGTTCTGTCACCAACTTTATGTTTGCATGTTTATAATTTTATTTATTTCAGATGCAGCCCAATTTCTTGCAGGTCATCCTTTCCAAACTGGCAGCGCCATGATTAGTCAGCACTTTTATGGAGCAGATACTACATGCCAGGCTCTGGGCTCATTCATTCTTAAGTTTAACAATAACTGAAGGATGAAGCAAACAATCTTAACTCCATTTTACAAATAAAACTGGATCTTAGATAGGCTAAACTCTGTGTCCAAAATCACACAGTTAGCTGTGTCCAGCAGTTGTCTGGACTCAAGGTAAGTAAGTACTCACTCCTTCACCAGTTGCTTTCTTTCAAAGGAGCAATGAAATTACTCTGGAATGGCACAACCCAAGGGCCAGGCTTCAGCCTCTCCTTACGGCAGGAATGCCTCACGCCAGATCTGAAACTGTGTTTCATGGGCATGAGCCCCTTTGTGGGAAAGGGATCCAGATTCCAAAGGGCTCAGTGATTCCAAGAAGGTTAAGAACCAGTGCCTGGGCAGACTGTGGGCATCTCCACTCCCCTTTAAATTTCGGGTGCTCACTGTGTGGGGTCACAGACATTCTGGCTTTGAGTTCCAGTTTCAGCAATATTTTCCTGAGGGCCGCTGGTCAAGGCAGCTCACCTTATGGACCTCATATCTACATTCTCTTTACCCCTGGCCTCGTCCGTCTATTCATAATTTTACTGTCCATGGCAAAATTCTTTACCATTGTTTGCATTATTCCATTGTTTAAACATGAGTTCTTTTGAAAAACTGCCCCAATTCAAAGCAGGTAGGGATAAACAGACACCAGGGATAAGAATTAGTTCTCACTAGACCAGCTTACCTCTTTGAGCCTCAGTTCCCCTCTGTAACCCAACACCTGGATCACATGGTCAGGTTGCTTGCATTCCCATAAGGCTCAAACACACGGCTGGATACCCAGCAATCCCCACCGTGAAGGCTCCTGCGGTCCCCCCACCTCCCTTTTCGGATCTGTCCAGCAGCTATTTCCCGGGCCCCCTCCCCGACCCCATCCAGCCGGCCAGCCCCAGTGGCCTTGGCAGACTCACCGCGCGCGCCAGATGCCTAGCTCACGCGCGTAGCTCCGCCACCAGGTGACAGTGCAACCCCGGCCAAAGGGGCTACCTGCTCCCCCGACCCGCGCCGCGCTGGGGCCTGGGCGCGGCGAGTCCCACGAAGGGCGCGGGAGGGCGCGGCTCTGCTCACTCTGCGCGCGTGCGTGCGCCGTGGAGGCAGTGGGGGCGGCGGATCCCCTGCCTTTGTTAATTGTCTCTCTGAAGTCAGGTTGTTTTTCACTCTCTGCTACTGGTGGCGGCCTGGCCGCAGCAGCCACCCGCCGTGACTTGGCCCGCAGCCATGCCAGGGATCCACCCACTGCTCACTAAGCCGCCTGCTCCTGGCCTTGGCTCCCCAAAACGAAAAAGGGGCAAGCACTTAGGCCACTGTGTTCACTGGCTGGCTGTGTTCCTGCGTGAATCATCAAACTTCAGGGCTGTGCCTTGATTTATTCTGAGAGCCTGCTGCCTGGATCTCTGAATTCTTACCCCAGCTCTTCCTCTGGAAGATTTCTGCTCAACCTTAGACAGATCTGCCAATCCGCCTGCACCCTGTGAAGGTATTTTCTGTGCTGTGAAGGTATTCGTTCAATGTCTCATTATTGTGAGCTGTATTAGCTAAGTTTTCAGCTGGGAACACGACATCACAAGGTCCCCACCCTCTTGGGAGCTTGGTCTGACATTGAAGATATATGAGTGTTAACAGCTATGATATATTACGTACTGAATGCCCTAGAGATTCCACCCAAAAGCTATTAGAAACAATAGATAAATACCGCAAAGTGGCAGATTAAAAAAAAAAATACAGGGCCTTCCTGGTGGCGCAAGGGGTTAAGTCTCAACACTGTGACGCTATCACCAGCTACTGCAGCAAGAGTTCCACCCCAGCCAGGGAGCTAACTCACATAGCGCAGCAGTCCTCTCCTGTCTCCCTGCTGCTTCCCTCAGCAGTGTATTTCAGTGGATCCACCTGTTCTGCTCCAGGCTCTGTCTCTGGTGAACCGTCTCACAACCCCCCTCCCATCTCTGGCCTACACCCCAGCTCTAGTGTGCATAAATAAATAAAATAAATCTTAAAAAAAAAAAAAAAAGAAAGAAAGAAAGAGCCTCCCCTAGTGGTGAAGGCGGTTGAACACAGTGCTGTGAAGCTGTCTGCAGCCTCTGCAGTGCTGGTTCAATCCCTGCTGGCGGGTGAGGGTCCCACATGGCACGGCAGACCTCTCCTGTCTCACCCGCTGCTCCCCTCAGCAGTGTATTTCGTCAGTCTGCCTGTTCTGTTCCCTGCTCTGTCTCTGGTGAATCCTCTCACCCTCTCGCACATCTGGCCTGTGCCCTGGTTCTTGAATAAATAAATAAATAAATCTTTAAACAAAAAAAAAAAAAAAGAAAAGAAAAAGAAAAATCCATAGCTACAAACAACAAACAAGGAAGAAAAAATTAAGAAAATAACTCCATTTACAAATGTTTCAAAAACAATCATACACCTGGGAATTAACCTAAGGAGGTGAAGGACCGGTAGGACAAGAACTACAAGATGTTACTGAAAGATAAGAAGACATCCTATGCTCATGGATAGGGAGAATCAAAATAACTATCCGGTGATATGTAAATTTAATGCCATATTCATGAAAATACCAACAATATTTTTTTTAAAGAAATTGATCAAAATTTATTGAAATTTATATATAACCACAAAAGGCCTCAAATTGCAAAAGCAATTATGAGAAAAAAGGAAAGAAACAGAGGCATCATGTTACCTGACTTCAAACTTTACTATAAAGCAACAATACTAAAAACAATATAGGTATAGGTACATGGATCAACAGAATAGAACTGAAAGCTCAAACATAAATTTGAATATAGATCAGTATCTAATCTAAGACAAAGCAGCTACAACCATACAAGGGGAAAGGAGAGCCTCTTTAATAAATGGTTAGGAAAACTGGAAGGTCACAAATAAAAGAATGAAACTGGAACACTCTCTAACTCCATATACAGAAATAAATTCCAAATGAATTAAAGATTTAGATATAAGACTTGTGACAATAAAATATAAGAAAAAATATTAGTGACCTGTCCCATGACATCAACGATAAAGATGTTTTTGGAGACTCAACCATTCGGGCAAAGGAAATAAAAGCAAAAATAATTATAAACATTAGAGGAATAAAACAAACAAGAAACAATTGTGTTGGGCCTCCTTGGTGGCGCAGGAGTTAAAGTCTCAGCATTGTCAAGCTATCACCAGCCACTGTGGCATGAGTTCCACTGCAGCATGAATTCAATCCCCAGCCAGGGAGCTACCCACATGGCCCAGCAGACCTCTCCTGTCTCACCTGCTACTCCCCTCAGCAGTGTATTTCAGTAGATCCCCCTGTTCTGCTCCTGACTCTGTCTCTAGTGAATCCTCTCATCTCCCTACCCCCCGCCCCCACCCCGCACCTCTGGCCTAATCCCAGTTTTTGTATGCATAAATAAATAAAATAAACCTTTTAAAAAAAATTGTGATTACCTAATGTTAAAAAGCTTTTGCACCATGAAAGAAAATATCAGAATATTGGGAGTCTCCCTGGTGGTGCAAGGGGTTAAGCACAGCACTCTGAAGCTATCCACAGTCTCTGCAGCATGAGTTTGATTCCCAGCCCACCAGGGAGCTACCCACATGACGCAGGAGACCTCTCCTGTCTCACCCCACTGCTCCCTTCAGAGTATTTCAGTAGATCTGCCTATTCTGCTCCCCACTCTGTCTTTGGTGAATTCTCTCGCCCCCCACAATTCTGGCCTATACCCCAGTTCTTGTATGCATAAATAAATCTTTAAAAAAAAAAGAAAAGAAAATATTAGAACATTGAAAAACATCCCACTGAAAGGGAGAAAATTTTTACATAATATATAACCAACAAGGGATTAATATCTAAGATATATTAAAAAATTCATACAACAGTAAAAAAAAATCCTGGGTCTCCCCTGGTAGCACAGGCGGTTGAGCGCAGTGCTGTGAAGCTGTCTGCAGCCTCTGCAGCACCGGTTCCATCCCGGCTGGCAGGCGAGGGTCCCACATGGCGTGGCAGACCTCTCCAGTCTCGCCCGCTGCTCCCCTCAGCAGTCTGTTTCATCAGTCTGCCTGTTCTGTTCCCCGCTCTGTCTCTGGTGAATCCTCTCATCCTCCCGTGAATCTGGCCTGTACCCCGGCTCTTGTGTAAATAAAAAATAAACAAATAAATAAAAAATCCAACTAATATATGGGCAGCAGATATGAATAGATAATTCACCAAAGAGGATGATATCCAGAAGGCCAGCAGACATGTGAAAAAAAGTTCATTATTGCTTCCAATAAGAGAGATGTAGGTTAAAACCACAATGTGGCTTTTTAACACCAGTGACAACAGCACGTATTAAAAAGACCCTCAACAGCAAGTGCTGAAGGAGACTTGGAAAAAGAGGAACCCTATTACACTGTTGGTGGGGATGAATGTAAACTGTTGCAGTCATTATGGAAAATGATCTGGATTTACCTTTAAAAACTAAAAATAGAAATACTGTGTGGGGCCTCCCCTGGTGGCACAGTGGTTGAGCGCTGGGCTGCGAGGCTGCATGCAGCCTCTGCAGCGTCAGTTCGTTCCCCAGCCGCCGGCAAGGGTCCTACAAAAACACAAACAAACAAACAAACAAACAAAACAAAACAAGAAGTGCTGTGTGACCCAGCAATCCCACTCTTGGGTCTATATCCAACAAACATGAAATCATTAATACAAAAGTCTTCTATGCCCTCCAATGCTTATTACAGCACTATTGACAATAGCTGGGATGTGGATGCAGCCTTATGTCCATCAACAGTCGCTTACTCCAAGAAGATGTGGTCTATCCACCCATGGAGTACTACTCAGCCAGGAGGAAAGATGAAATGCAGCCATTTACAGCAAAAAGAAGGGATTCAGGACTCCCTAATGGCGCAAGGGGTTAAGACACAGCCTATGAGGCTGTGCACAGCCACTGCAGCATGAGTTAGAGTCCCCGGCCAGGGAGCTACCCACATGGCACAGCAGACCTCTCCTGCCTCATCCACTGCTCCCCTCAGCAGTGTATTTCAGTCAGTCTGCCTGTTCTGTTCCCCGCTCTGTCTGTGGTGACTCCTCTCATCACTACCCCCACCTCTGGCCTGTGCCCCATTTCTTGTATGCATAAATAAATCTTCAAAAAGAAGGGATTCAAGGGAATTATGCTTAGTAATGCAAGTCAGAATGACAAAGACAAGTACTGAACATTTTCATAGCAGATGATCTGACATAGTAAAATGCTTATTAAAATATTTTGAAAATACTTATTTTTAAATATTGTGAGGGCTCTGAGGTACAGGGAGGGAGAAAAAGACAGGAGGTAAAAGAGCTGGTGGTGGGGAAAAAATAAAAAGAAGTGTGGGATACATCGTTGAGGTAGTTTAGGGGGCAGAAGAATTTTATAAGCCTAATACATCCAATTTACTTTTCTGATAAATTTTTTTAAAACTGCCTACTTATTTTAGAGTCTTGAAATCATATCTATTTTTTCATTTAACTTTGTGAAAGTTAGCACTCTAATTTCTACAGTAATAAAAATAGGCACCACTCATTGAGGGCCTAATACATGTTAGGACTTATTCATAGATTATTTCTAATCCTGATAATTACCCTCAATGATAGATATCATTCTTTGCATTTACAGATGAAGAAACTGAGGCTCAGAGAGATCAGATAACCTGTCCAAGATCACATGGCTCACAGGTGACATGTGGTAGCCAAGTCTGCTGCTACACCAAACTGTTGCTTGTGAGGTTGCTTTCTCTTTTTTTTTTTTTGGTGGGACCCTCGCCAGTGGCCAGGGATCGAACTGGCACTGCAGAGGCTGCGGGCAGCCTCGACCGCTGCGCCACCAGGGAAGGCCTCGTGAGGTTGCTTTCTTCAAAAATTCCCATCACCATTTTTTAGAAATTTTTCTGGGTCTGAATGTCAGTGCTGCGATTTATTTCTTCTACCTTCTGAGACATTAAGTTGATAGAAACATGAGTCAAGAAATTATTGGCTTAGTATCATTCTCAATGGTGAAAAGCTGAAAGCAATTCCATTAAGATCTGGAACAAGACAAGGATGTCCACTCTCACCACTGCTTTTCAATATAATACTGGAAGTCCTAGCCAGAGCAATAAGACAAGAGAAAGACATACAAGGAATCCAAATAGGAAAAGAAGAAGTCAAACTATCACTATTTGCATATGATATGATAATATACATAGAGAACCCCAAAATCTCCACAGAAAAACTAATTCAACTCATCAATCAATTCAGTAAAGTGGCAGGATACAAAATCAACACGCAAAAGTCAGTAGCCTTCCTATACACAAACAATAAATCTGAAGAAGAAGAAATCAAAAAAACCACCCCTTTTATTATCGAAACAAAAAAAATCAAATATTTGGGAATAAATCTAACAAAAGAGGTAAAGGACCTATACAAAGAAAACTATAAAACACTGTTAAAAGAAATAGAAGAAGACACAAAGAAATGGAAAGACATCCCCTGCTCATGGATTGGAAGAATAAACATTATTAAAATGGCCATTCTACCAAAAGCAATATACAGATTCAATGCTATTCCAATCAAAATTTCAATGGCATTCTTCAAAGAAATAGAACAATTATTGATGAAATTCATATGGAATCACCAAAAACCCTGAATAGCCAAAGCTCTACTGAAAAAAAAAGAAGGAAATGGAGGCATCACACTCCCAGACTTCAAACTATACTACAAAGCCATAATCATCAAAACTGCATGGTATTGGAACAAGAACAGACATACAGACCAATGGAATCGAATAGAAAATCCAGAAATAAACCCACAGATTTATGGTCAACTAATCTTTGACAAAGGAGCAAAGACTATGCATTGGAGCAAAGAAAGTTTGTTCAATAAATGGTGCTGGGAAAACTGGGTCGCTACATGCAAAAGAATGAAGCTTGACCACTACCTCACACCATACACAAAAATCAACTCAAAATGGATTAAAGAACTAGACATAAGACCTAAAACCATAAAATACATAGAAGGAAATATAGGCGAAACACTACGTGATTTGCACATCAAAGACATCTTTACAGACACATCACCCAAAGCAGTGATAGTGAAGACAAAGATAAACAGCTGGGACTACATCAAATTAAAGAGCTTCTGCACAGCAAAAGAGACAATAACAAAAACAAAGAGAAACCCCACCAACTGGGAGAACATTTTTGCACCCAACACTAATGATAAAGGACTGATCACAAAAATCTGCAAAGAGCTGATGAGACTCAGCAACAACAAAGAAAACAATCCAGTCAAAAAATGGGCAGAATAGCTAAAAAGAAACTTCTCTGAAGAGGAAATGCAAATGGCCAACAGACATATGAAAAAATGTTCAACATCACTTGTCATCAGGGAAATGCAAATCAAAACTACCATGAGATACCATCTCACACCAGTGAGAATGGCACATATTAAAAAAACTAGCAATAGGGCCTCCCCGGTGGAGCAGCGGTTAAGCGCTGGATTGCGAAGCTGCCCGCGGCCTCTGCGTCGCAGGTTCGATCCCCGGCTGCTCCCCGGCCACCAGAGGAGGGTCCCACATGGCGCGCAGACCTCTCCTGCCGCCCGCTGCTCCCCTCAGCAGTGTACTTCGGTCCTTCTGCCTGCTCTGCTCCCCGCTCTGCCTCTGGTGAATTCTCTCACCCTCCTGCGCTTCTGACTGTACCCAGTGCATGTATAAACAAACAAACAAACAAACAAACAAACAAATAAATAAATAAAGCATGCCTCTATTTTAAAAAAAATAAATAAATAATAAAAAAACTAGCAACAACAAATGTTGGCGAGGGTGCGGAGAAAAATGAACTCTTCTGCACTGTTGGTGGGAGTGCAAACTGGTCCAACCACTATGGAGAGCTGTGTGGAGATTTCTGGACCTACTAAACATAGAGCTTCCATATGATCCAGCAATTCCACTCCTAGATATTTACCCAAAGGACACAGAAACATCAATTCCAAAGAGCACCTGCACCCCTATGTTTATAGCAGCACTGTTTACAATAGTTAAGCTTTGGAAACAGCCCAAATGCCCAAAAATAGATGACTGGATCAAGAAGATGTGGTACATATACACCATGGAATATTACTCAGCATTCAAAAAAGATAAACACATGCAATTTGCAGCAACATGGATGGCGCTGGAAGGGATCATGCTCAGCAAAATAAGCCAAAAAGAAAAAGAAAAATACCGGATGGTCTCACTCATAGCAGGAATCTAGAAAACTTAAATAAGGGACCAGGAAAATGAATATAAGAAAGTGAAAATCAAAATCAACAAAAAACTATGAACCAGAGACACTTTTTGGGGGGTGGGGGGCGGGAGGGGAAGGATTGGGGTCAGAATGGGGCGTTTGCAATTGTATGGGGGAATATAAAAATAAAATTTAATATTAAAAAAAAAGAAATTATTGGCTTCTGTGTCTTTAGCAGAATTAAACTTTTATCATATGACTTGCTAGTTTAGTGACCTCATTATAACATATGAACATTTTTATAACAAGAGTGTCCGCTTTATTGAATCCATATAATAATCCAGGTGTTCTGCCAGTTTGCCCTAAAAGATAAGTATCACCATCTCTTTTTCACAAATGAGAAACGTGAGATTTAGAGAGGCTCAGAAACTCACCTTCCTATCTGGAGCTGCAATTGCAGTATCAGCACCATAATCTCGAAGCCTGCCATTTCTTCCAGTATGTCATCCTCCGTCTGGACCAGTTTTATTATTTGCAATGAAAATGTGACATAGTACCTCTTCTGTTTCTTCCTTTTTCTTGCTTCCAGTGCCTTCTACCTGGGTTCCTGCCTCTTGGCAGGTATAAAAACCCTCCAAAAGACAGATGTTCTCTCTTCCCTCCAGGTTTCCAGCTCTCTCTTCAAGGGCAAGGTCACCATATCCCCATAAAGACTTAGCCCTCACCTATGAAACAGTGCTGTCATAATCTATAGAATTATTTAGAATCTTAGCTTTGAAGCTTAGGAGGCTCACTGTAAGTCTACTTTGCTGGAACTATGCCACAGATAAGTGTGTCACTTCAAGCAATTGCCTTTAACCTGTAACCATTGTCATTTTTAGCCCAGTTTTAGGAAACTTGCTTTGCTTTCATCATACTACTTGTATTAGTTAATACTCAGTTCTTTTTTTTTTTTAAGATTTATTTATTTATACAAGAACCAGGGTACAGGCCAGATGCGCGGGAGGGTGAGAGGATTCTCCAGAGATAGAGCGGGGAACAGAACAGACAGACTGACGAAATACACTGCTGAGGGGAGCAGCAGATGAGACAGGAGAGGTCTGCTTAACCATGTGGGATTCTCGCCGGCTGGCCGGGATCAAGCCCATGCTGCAGAGACTGTGGAGAGCTTCACAGTGCGGTGCTCAACCTCCTGTGCCACCAGGGAGGCCCCAATACTCAGTTCTAATGTCAGAAATCCAACTCATCCAGAAACAGTACGCCCAGTAGAAGAAAAGGACATCTCTGCCTGTGTATCTCTTATAGCAAGAGCACATCCTTCCAAAAAGCTCCCCAGCAGACTTTTCCTCTGGCTTCCTTGACTAGAATAGCATGTCCACATCAAGCCATGAAGCCATTCCTAAACCAATCACTGGCTGCTTAGAGGGATGAAGACCCAGTACTGAATCAATGCCTTCTGCAGCAGACACTCATGTTGCCTTAATGAAATTTCAGTCTTGTTGGGAAAGAGGAAGGACAAGGGGAATGTTCTTGAGAAGGCAGCCAGCAATGTCTGCCACTGAAGGAGAGGGCAATTCTACTGGGCACTAGCAGAGCAGAGGATCAGGGAACTTTTTCCTACTGAGTTTTTAAAAAGAGAATTGTTGGGCCTCCCTGGTGGTGCAAGGGGTTAAGTCCAGCACTATGAAGCTATCTGCAGCCACTGCAGCATGAGTTCAATCCCTGGCCAGGTGGCTGACCCACAAGGCACAGCAGACCGCCCATCTTGCCTGCTGCTTCCCTAAGCAGTGTATTTCACCCAATACTTCTGTTTTGTTCCCCAATCTGTCTCTGGTGACTCCTCTCACCACCCCTCAACCCCACACACCTCTGGCCTGTACCCCAGTTTTTGTATGCATAAATAAAAAAATTTTCTTCAAATTTAAAGAGATAGATGGGCATGGAAAGTTATTCCAGGTAGGAAGCACTTCATGCAAAGGCATAAAAAACTTGGTGATTTTCAGAAATTATAATCACTTCTTTGTCACTGGATTGAGTGTTATACACTGGCAAGTACAGTGACAGAATGGAGAGGGTAGGCAACAGAACATGGAAGGTATGTATTTCATGCTAACAGATTTTATCTTTAGATAATAAGGGATTCACTGAGGAATGGACATGCATGATATTATTTGAATTTTGGAAATACCACCTGTTTAGAGAGTGGTACACCATAGAGGAATTCAGGCTGAAGGTAGGGAGATCAGTTAAAATGCTGAATAAAATTTAGCCACGGAAGAGATAATAAGGCCTCAGATTAAGGCTGTGGTAACAGTGAAGTAGAGGAGATGGTAAGAGTAAAATGTTGAATGACATAGGACTTGATGACCTACAGGATGTGAGGGGACGGAGGACATACGCTGACTAAGAGTTTGTCTTGGTCATGTAGGTAGGTGGTATAACCTTCACTAAAGAAAAGGCTAGAGAAAGATGCAAATGTTTGGAAGCCAATGATTGGAGCAAATGTTTGGGAGTAAGAAGTGAAATCAGTTTGGGACTAGCTGAAAACTGTGGCTTATACAATGAAGGTTTCCCATGGGAAGATGGATGTAAGGTTCTGGGAGAGGGAACTTTGGTTTTAGAGGTCACTAGCATGTTTATTGTACTTGAAGCCATAAGAATGAATGAGATCAGGCCTCCCTCATGGTGCAGGGGTTAAAGACACAGTGCATCAAGCTATCCCCAGCAACTGCAGCATGAGTTCCATCCCCAGCCTGCCAGGGAGCAACCCATATGGTGCAGCAGACCTCTCCTGTCTCATCTGCTGCTCCCCTCAGCAGTGTATTTCAGCAGATCTGCCTGTTCTGCTCCCACTTCCTCTGGTGAATCCTCTTACCCCCGTACCTCTGGTCTACACTCCAGTTCTTGTATGCATAAATAAACACATCTTTAAAAAAAAAAAAAAAAGAATGAGATCACCGCGTAACAGAGGAAGCTGTAAAAGGAAAAGGACTAAGGAATTAGACCTGTAGAACACAACCAAGGGGCAAACAGAGAAAGAGGAGTCAATGAAAAATACTGAGAAGCAGCAATCAGATAAATCCCAGAGGAGAGCAGGCCTTTCATTAAACTTCCATATGAACATTTCCCTTCCACTGCTGTGTCCCACACCACCACGCAATACTATAGTTAAACTATTTTAACCAGCATTGTTTGAATTATTCTAATATCTGATTTTTATTTGTTGATTTCTAGATGGAAATTTCCTCTGGGTCAACGCAATGCTTTCCTGGAAACCGCATGAGAAAACAGTCCAGCAAGAAAGAGAACCCTTTCCTGCAATATGCATTCACTGCCCTGGAAACACTGTCTTAAGGGCTTGTTAATACCCACTAAGAATGTGCAATTGTGAGGGCAAGGGTGTAAATACAGTGATATGTTACATAACAACAAGGATCCATCCTAAGAAATGAGTTGTGAAGAGAGAATCTCATAAAACGTAACCACACAAACCTGAATGGTATAGCCTACCATACTCCTAAGCAGGCTTTAAGCCCACCAGCATTGATGTGGTTCATCACCGACCAAAATGTCTTTTAAGGAGCACATAACTGCAGTTTGTTAGAGTGTAAGCTGTTAAGGCCTTTTGACTCAAATTTCACTTCTATTAATTTATCCTACAGAACCCCCTCCCCCAAAAGTGCACAAAGGTACCAGCATAAGATCGTTTATTGTGCCTTTTAAAAAAATCAAAATGAAAAGCTAGAAAGAATCCAAATATCTATCAGCAGGAGCTAGTTAAATAAATCCCAATATATCCACACCATGAAATACTATTCAACCCGCAAAAAGCAAGGCCAGGCTGTGGCAGCCTCAGCAGACAGGCACTCCAAGCGGTGGGGCTGTGTCTACGTGGACCTGAGACCCATTGAACCCTTCTTATAACTTGTAAAAAGGGATAGATCTTGTAGGCATTCGGGATGTTAATTTTAGTGACGGAGTCTGTAAGATTGAATTTGAACACAGAAGCATATCAGGCAAGAGAATGGTGTAGGATAATGGGAAGGAAAAGGTAAAAAGAGAATGGATGTTCAAATTAGTAGGCAAAGAAACCTCCTGCACTGGAGCTGCAAAGACAAAAGCAACCATAAAAAGAGAGGCTGTCAGTGGTTCTGTTTAGGAATGCACTCTGGCAATGATGGGAAAACTCTTCAGAAGTATATGGAGAACAGATCAAACACCACAAATACTTATATATTATGCTGAGGATATTAGAGTTGTGTTAGAAAAAGACAGGATGGATGTGTCATGCAATGGTAAAAAGAAAAAATGGAGACAGGGCCTCCCTGGTGGCACAAGGGGTTAAGACACAACCTATGAAGTTGCCTGCAGCCACTGCAGCAAGAGTTTGATCCCCCAGCCAGCCAGGGAGCAACCCACATGGCGCAGCAGACCTTTCCTGCCCGCTGCTCCCTTCAGCAGCAGTGTACTTCGGTCAATCTGCATGTTCTGTTCCTCACTCCATCTCTGGTGAATCCTCTCACCCCCCACATTTCTGGCCTGTACCCCAGCTCTTGCATGCCTAAATAAATAAATCTTTAAAAAAAAAAAAAGCTTAAAAAAAAGGGAAAGAAAAAAATGGAGACAGCAGCTGATTTTGTAGATGATGAAACTGAAACTCATTTCAGTATTGGCAACCATGACTCTTCCATAAGGCTGTCTGTAGTGGGATGTGAAAATAAAGAATTATTCATACTCTCAAGGTGGATAGTGAAATCCTGGAGATTTCTGAATGAGTTTTAATCTTACCAAGTAAAGATCAGGACTATTGAATTAACATGATAATTAAATGTATTCAATATACATACTTCTCAGTACATTAAGTTTTCTATCACCTCATTTTTTAGTTACATGAAACTAGCATTCCAAAGATCAGGGGAAAAGTTATGCACAATCACAAAAATTGCACTTATTTTGTAAGTAATGTAAAATATTCTACAATCAAGAGCCTCTCTGGTGGTGCAGGGGTTAAAGACACAGAGCTATCAAGTTATCACAGCCACTGCAGCATGAATTAGATCCCCAGCCCGCCAAGGAGCTAACCCACATGGCACAGCAGACCTCTCTGGTCGTGCCCACTGCTCCCCTCAGCAATGCATTTCAGTAGATCTGCCTGTTGTGCTCCCTTCTCTGTCTCTGGTGAATCCTCTCACACACCCCCATACCTCTGCCTTGTACCCCAGTTTTTGTGTGCATAAATAAATCTTAAAAAAAAAGAAAAAGTGTTTTGAAGGAGAGAACATTTTAGTAGTGACCTGAATGAGATGAGGAAGTATATGAGAGTTTTCCAGAAAAGCAGAGCCAACAGGAACAGGTGTGTGTTTGTGTGTGGGTGTATGTTTGTAGAAAGAGAGTGACTGATTTATTTTTAGACATTGGCTCATGTGGTTGTGGAAGCCTGGTAAATCCAAAATCTGCAGGGTAGGGAAACAGACTGGAGACCAGGGCAGAGTTGCAGTGTGAGTCCAAAGGCAGTCTGCTGACTTGCTTAGTGGAAGTCTTTCTGTTTTTTGTTTTTGGTTTTGGTTTTTGTTTTTTTGTTTTTGGTTTTTGTTTGTTTGGGTTTTTTGTTTGTTTGTTTTTTAAAGAGTGTAGGCCAGAGGTGCGGGGGTGAGAGGATTCACCAGAGACAAAGTGGGGAGTAGAACAGGCACTGCTGAGGGGAGCAGTGGGCAAGACAGGAGAGGTCTGCTGTGCCATGTGCGGGAACTCAGGCAGCAGTGATAGTAGTGTGATAGCACATAGCACTGAGTCTTAACCCCTAGGCTACGAGGGAGGACAGCACTGAGACTTAACCACTAGGCCACCAGGGAGGTCCCAAAGTCAGTCTTCATTTTATTAAAACCTTCAATGGTTCTATTAAGAGTAGAAGAGACTCACCCACTTTGTGGAAGGTATTGGCTTTACTCAGAGTTCACCTATTTTTTTTTTAAAGATTTATTTATTTATTCATACAAGAACTAGGGTGTAGGCCAGAGATGCAGGGAGTGAGAGAATTCCCCAGAGACTGAGTGGTGAGCAGAACAGGCAGCTGTACTGAAATTCACTGCTAAGGGGAGCAGAGGGCGAGACAGGAGAGGTCTGCTGCATCATGTGGGCACCTTCCTGGCTGGGGATTGAACTGGTGCTGCAGTGGCTGCCGCTAGCTTCATAGTGCTGCCTTAATCCCTTGTGCTACCAAGGAGGCCCCAGAGTTCACCTATTTAAATGTTAATCTCATCCAGAATAATGTTTGACCAAATATTTGCACACTATGACTCAGCCAAGTTAACATATAAAATTAACCATCACAAGTCCATCCCTTGTCAATTTGGCATCTATATGCATTTCTTTCCACCACCGTCTCCAAATAAAGACAATAACAAGGTCCAACTTCCACCTAACACAACTGTAAAGGTGCTGCCTCATTCCGCAAAGAGGATACAAAGTCCTTGGGTAATGTTTACTCTTTTTCCTTGACAACCAGTAACTGCTCTCTGTTATATGAAAGCTGCAACCTAGAAAAGGATTCTTATTCAACCATGTTGGCAACCCGAT
This sequence comes from Talpa europaea, assembly GCF_964194135.1. Classification (NCBI taxonomy): domain Eukaryota; kingdom Metazoa; phylum Chordata; class Mammalia; order Eulipotyphla; family Talpidae; genus Talpa; species Talpa europaea. The sequence goes on along the minus strand of NC_140080.1, from coordinate 41,950,434 downwards.
CTTTGACTTCCAGACTCCACAACTGTGAAAAAACAAACTTCTGTTCTCTCTCTCTTTTTTTTTTTAATAGAAGCGATACCTTCTTTTTTTTTTTTAAGATTTATTTATTTATGCATACAGAAACTGGGGTACAGGCCAGAGGTACGGGGGTGAGAGGATTCACCAGAGACAGAGTGGGGGAGCAGGAGAGGTCTGCTGCGGCATGTGGGCAGCTCCCTAACCAGCCGGGGATTGAACTCAGCTGCTGCAGAGGCTGCGGATAGCTTCACAGTGCTGTGCCTAACCCCCTGCGCCACCTGCAAGGCCCCAAACTTCTGTTTTTTAAGTCACCCAGTCTATGGTATTTTGTTACAGCATCTCAAACTGACTAAGATGAGGAAAAGGCAAGTGTTTCAACCAGTGATGGATGATGTTCGAATAACTGGTTTTAAATACAATCTTTGTTTTCTTTCGTCTTTTATCTCTTCCTCATGTAACATACAAGATACATTGACTTTCCATCATAATATTCAAATATTGCTAACAAGAAATCATAATGCTTAATCCTGAACTGGATTTGAACAAGGTATAATTGGTGAGATTTAAATACAGACTTTGGAATACATATTGTATCAACACTAAATTTCCTGATTTTGATAATTCTGCTATGGCTATAAAGAGACTTCCTTGTTATTAGAAAATATACTTTGATGTATTTGACATGATTATAAACACACAATTAGAAGTGGGAGGAGAGGGCCTCCCTGGTGGCACAAGGGGTTCAGCACAGCACTGTGAAGCTATCCACGGCTTCTGCAGCATCAGTTCAATCCCCAGCCAGGTTGCTACCCACATGGCGCAGCAGACCTCTCCTGTCTCATCCGCTACTCCCCTCAGCAGTGCATTTCAGTCAGTCTCCCTGTTCTGTTCCCCACTCTGTCTCTGGTGAATACCCCCCGCACCTCTGGCCTGTACCCCAGTTTTTGTATGCATAAATAAATAAATCTTTAAAAAAATTTAAAAAATAGAAGTGGGAGGAGATATAATTCTCAGTGAGATAAATACTGTTGGACTAAAAGAGAAACCTACACAAATCAACAAGTAAATACACTGGTCCTTACCATATACTAAAATGACAATGAACATTGTCTGGCTGCTCTACTTACTATCTTTGTGACTTTGGACTATACCTGATATTCAGTCTCTTAATCTATGTGAATTGAGTATAAAAAATTTATCTATGGGGACTACACCTGGGGTGGGGGGGAAGGAAATATTGTTTAAAAATGAACAATGATGTAAAAAATAAATAATGTTATGGGCCTCCCCTGGTGGTGCAGGCACTTGAGTGCCACGCTGTGAAGCTGTCCGCAGCCTCTGCAGCGCGGGTTCGATCCCGGCCAGCCGGTGAGGGTCCCACATTGCTGGAGACCAGCTCCAGCTAGATGTCGTGTCAGGGGTCTCAGAAGGAGAGGACGGCGTTGGCGAAATCTTGAGGGGCTGAGGGGAAGTGGAAATGAGGCAGACACAGACACTTTCTCTCGAGCAACTATCTTCTGCTGAGGGTCTCAGCGGGTCTTTATTTATACCTTAAGGCAAGCAGTGGGATTACATCAGCGTAAGCACTGAAGCAGAACAAAGACAATCAATACATGTTTTCTCATGAACATATAGAGACTCCCTTGGTCTCATATCAAAAGGGCATTTCTTTGGTTACCTTAAGAAACATCAGGGACAATTAGTTTCCTAGGTACAGCTCATTTTCTAACATGATCAATTATATAAGACAGCACAACATTTGGTAACAATTAAACATTCTATTGAACTTTCTTAGTTTTAGAGTGGGCATGAAAGTCCTAGTCTATATTCTATTACTAAAATCAACCTATCTCCTTAGCACTCAATTAACTTGGCTAATTTATCAATTACTTCAAAATGGCCTAAAGCAACTCATCAAATCTATGTTAGTTCTACTGAAGTCTTAACTCTTCACCAGAAATACCTAACCTCCACACAGTCTGCAAACTATGGACCTTTTGCATACACCAGGCTCCAGCACCACATGGCACAGCAGACCTCTCCTGTTGTACCCACTGCTCCCCTCAGCAGTGTATTTCATCAGTCTGCCTGTTCTGTTCCCCCTCTGTCTCTGGTGAATCCTCTCACCCTCCCGTGCATCTGGCCTAAATAAATAAATAAATCTTAATAAATAAATAAATGATTTTTTTAAAAAGAAAGGAAAAAAATCTATGTATTTCACAGGGCTGATAACAACACATGAAATACTCTATGAGGAAAAAAAAGTGTAAACTTTAGAATGCTACAACATGGGGTAATAATAATACCCCACATATAGGCCTATAAAGGTTCAAGCAGTTTATACAAATTCTGAGACCACAGACAAAGCAGAGTTTCTGACATTTTAAAGTTTCTGACAAAGGCCAGCTCTTGGAATAAGATGTCCTCACCAAATAATGACTGCCATATGTGGCTCTACTGGATCAGTAGCATGGTCTGAGTGGAGGGTAAACACGTAATGTGGTGGCTATCTCTCTTCTGCTCTTGTCCTTCACTGCCACTCCATCCTTAGTATAATGACTGGTCCAAAGTAGTATTTATTTGTTTGCTTGTTTGTTTGTTTGTTTGTTTATTCATTCATTTATTTATTTATTTTTAAAGACTTATTTATTTATACATACAAGAACTGGGGCAGAGGCCAGAGGTGTAGGGGGGTGAGAGTATTCACCAGAGACAGAGTGGGGAACAGAACAGGCAGACTGGCTAAAATACACTGCTGAGGGGAGCAGCAGGCAAGACAGGAGAGGTCTGCTGCACCATTTGGTTAGCTCCCTGGCAGGGGATAGAACTCCACAGCAGCGGCAGTGGATAGCTTCATAGGTTGCATCTCAACCCCTTGCGCCATCAGGGAGGCCCCAAAGTAGTATTTAATAATTAGCCTCAGACACATGCCTAATGGTTACTCTCCTTGGCAGTCACAAAAACATTAGATAGGGCCTCCCCGGTGGCGCAGCGGTTGAGCGCTGGGTTGCGAAGCTGCCCGCAGCCTCTGAGACGCCGGTTCGATCCCCGGCTGCTCCCGGGCCACCGGATGAGGGTCCCACATGGCGCACAGACCTCTCCTGCCGCCCGCTGCTCCCCTCAGCAGTGTACTTCAGTCCTTCTGCCTGCTCTGCTCCCCGCTCTGGCTCTGGTGAATTCTCTCACCCTCCTGCACTTCTGACTGTACCCAGTGCATGTATAAACAAAACAAAACGAATAAATAAATAAAAACACATGCCTCTTAAAAAAAAAAAAAACATTAGATATACAAGTATGTAGCACTTAAAGACAGGGACACATTCTGAGAAATTCATTTTGAGGCAATTTCATCCTTGTGCAAATGTCACAGTAACACAAACCTAGAAAGCAGAGCCTACTACACAGGGAGGTCACAGACACAGACCACTGTTGCGAGTGCATCTGTCATTGACCAAAACACTGTGTGATAAGTGACTGCATTTTCATTTCTCTTAGTAGTCAGAATGCTTTTGTCATGTCTAAATGTATGTGGTATAGCGACCAGAACACTGCTCTTGGGTGTGGAAAACTGGCTCTGCCATGACCCTGACTTTGTCCTCAACTGTCTAGGCCTGTCATTCATTAACTCACCAAATATTTACTTGATACTTATCACCCAGTGTCCTAATGCTGGGGATGTAATGGCGACACAACTATAAACAGGTCTTGCTCTCATACCCCGTGCTCCGTTGGGAGACAGACACCCAGACTGCATTACAGCATGATGGCACCATCCTAGGAGGAAAAGCAGCGTGCTTTGAGAGTACATGAAAGCCCCTTCCTATTTGTCCTGCATATACTATTTTTTTTTAACCAGTATGAAATAATATTTTATTTATTTACAAAACTAATGACATGAAGATTATTTCTTGCTAACAAATCAATATCTAACCAAGAAGCATGATCTTCATTAACCTGAAGGAAATGAAAGAAAAATGATGGTACATGATTTGGAGAAGGGGATTGAGGCTAGGTTGAGACAGATGATCAAAAGTTTGGATTTTGAAGGTAGAAATGACAGACCTGGTGACTGATTAAAGAGAAAATGAGAGTGAGAAAGGAGAATTCTAAGACTTTTGTTTGGAGAACTTAGTGGGAGAGATAAATAATAGAGATGATTGAATTTAGTTTGGGTCTTATTAATGAGATTTTTATATGGTGATGACCATTGAAACAGCTGAGACCAAATGCTTGGACTAAGCTAGCTTATATAGCAAAAAAAAAAAAAAAAAAAAAAGAGAGAGAGAGAAACCAAAAGATATCAGGTCAGAAAAAGGAGAAGCAACTCCAGAAAACAGTAAATTAATCAGAAGTCAGAAAATACAAATTTTTAATTTTGGGGATTTCATTCCATCTAAAGCATTTTGTCTATTCTTTTGACTGCTAACAAGATATGAATAATGGGCTTTCTAAATACATTACTTGCACATGGAAGCTTATGCATAAAACTATGAAATTTTTAAAAATTAGGATATGATTTATCTTTTCATGGTTTCAACTACCATCTAACAGCAAACAATGCCCAAATCCTCATCACCTGTTACTAATTCTCTCAATTATATACACTATTTGATTGTTCCCTGGTTTCCTGTTTCATTCATCTTTTTCCAAAAGCACCAAAGGTTTGCTCAAAATCCTAGAACTTGCTTAGCCCTTCAAATGTTATTCTAAGTTCCCTGGTTCCAGCCCTTTCGTGAGCACTTAACATTTGACTGTTGGATCCAACTAGGTAATTTTGGCCACTCCTGATGCTAGACCAGAGGCCAGCGAGAGTAAGAGTAAGTGAGCATCCCACAAGATGGCAGCATTGTATAATTATTGGAAGCCATGACGTGGCAAGGCCTCATGAACTATATACTCTGTGGCCTGTTCTATGATCATATCTGTGTTTCTATCTACACTTAATCCTGAAGTAAATGAGCAGTTTCCTTCCCAGGGTGTCTTACAATTCTGAGATGCATGGACTGGAGAAATGAAAAGCCAGCTTCTCTGGAGTAAGAAAAAATTCTGAGTTCAAGTACACAATGGACCCCTGACTCATTAGTGCATTTTTGGTCAGTTAACTAAGATCTCTCTGAACCTCAGCTGCCCTATCTAAAATTTTAAAACAATAAAATAACTTTCCCCATGAAATCCTTTTTATGACACAATATAGGTAAGAGTAATACTGTATAGAGTACTATATATATATATATATATATATATATATATATATATATGGAGTTATTATCTCAGCATGGGAAAATCAATCAAAGTAGATAGTATCTGAAAACTCTGTATCTTGAAGTTGATTGGAAGAAAGGTTCTGAGGCCTTTAGAATAGCCTCAAGTATTTGATCTGTTTCCTGTGGCACAAATAACAGCCTATCATGATGACCTTGTCAGGAACATCTACACGAAGAAATCAGCTATAGTAGTGTCATAGTTGCTATACCTTTCTTTGGAAAATAATTGTGCACTTCCTATTTCAGCTGATAGTCTGTCTCCTCTTCTAACCTTTCTACCAAGAAGGTTAGAAAAAGTCACCTCTGGCTGGATGTGCCTAATAATAACAGCAGCAGGATATATCTATATGAGGTTTATGGCTGAAACAAAGTGCTTTTACATATCCTATTTCAACTCGGGCATAGGCTATGGCCGTCAATGATGTAGGCCATACAGGCTAAGAAGGTCAGTAGATTTTGACATTCTGAGCAACAAAAGAAAATACAAACCATATATGAGCTTCATATAGGTTAGAGGGGAGGCATGCAGAAATGGTCTTCTGTCTAGAGAGCGCAGGAAAGTGGGAATCACGGGACTTCATATCAGGTTCAGAGTCCAGATAGAATGTAAGGAGAGTCTGGAAGGTCTGGTGGGTAACTAAGATTTAAATAGGCTTTAGAATCTGATAGAGGGAGAGGCAGAAGAAATTAACACTGGGCAGGCAGGAATAAGCAGCATTGTCTAGGAAGGATGGCTGGTGGGGATAGGCAGATGGAGGTAAAAAATTGAGATCAGGTAGACAGAAACCAGAAACCTGCTAGAGAGTCAGGTGCTATTGGGTTTGAGACTCCGATATGGGAGTTCCAATATGTGTCAGCACTCAAAAGTGTGGGAGTTCAAGTATCCAGGTTGGTGAACATGTGAAGATTTGGGGAGAATGACATGTTACCTTACCCTAACCATCTCTTTCTTCCCTCTGGATGTTCATCTGTATTTCTTTTTGCAACCTTGTATAATAAACCATTAGTCCTGGAAAAAAAAAAAGTGGGAGTTTAGGCACAACTGTAAATCAGATCCCAGACCCTGATTACATAACTCCTGTATTGAGGGGTCATTTGTGTCAGGGTATCATTTAATAATGTTAAAATCTAAGCCCTGCCCTTTCCCCAGCAGGAAGTTTTGGGAGGCTTGAATAAAGGGAAGTGATGAGATTGCTAGGGAACCAGGCTATAAGACTATTCGCTTTGCCCCTGAACAGGGAAGCAGGGCCAGGACACATTCTGTGTCAAAGGTCAACATCCAAGACCAGACATCCTAGCACTAAGTGGCCCAAACCAACTCCCAGTCATGAAAAGTCCCCAAAACAGGTTATAAAAGGGAGCCCCAAACCCTACTTCCGGCACAGACCTCTGTCTTGCCCACTGCTTTCCTTAGTAGTGTTTTTCAATAAATCTGCCTTTTCTGTTCTCTGCTCTATCTCTGGTGAATTCTTTCACCTCTGAGAGAGAGCCTCAGGCCTCACTCTAATCTCCCCAAACAATTTGGGCAGCAGATAGGTGGGGTCAACCAGGTGGAGAAGGATAACGTCAGTGAAATGTAGATCTACTGAGGTATTGGCTGCTCATATGCTCCCTTTCCAGATGTAGACCAAGCACTGAGGGTCAAACAGGACATGCTGATTGTGAGGGGAAACGAAGCAGTGCACATCACAGAATTCTCGAATTATAGGATAACTATGTGGCTTGCGGGGAGCCTCAAAAGGTGGTGTTATTAGGTAAGTTACCACACCCTTCAAGTTTTGGCTGCCTCACACACAAGATGACTATAACCTTAGCCACAACTATAATTGGTGAGCACAAAATACTTTAAGAACTGTAAACAATTTCAGAAATATAATTTGACTTTCTTCTTGACTTTGTGGCTGAGGGCTGTGCCCTACCATCCAGATTTGTTCTTTAGGCCCATCTGGCCCCTGGCTCTGTTCTCAACAGGAAGTCTTTGCAGCAGTCTTGGGCTTGGCTAGCATGGAGTGAAACAGCTATTCTATTCTCTGTCATCAGTATCAGTGCTTCCAGGCATCAGTTCGGAGAGTTGAGAGTTAACAGGATATGTTCTTAGGACAGCTCTCATCAGGAATGGCAACTCAAGCATCTTCCAAATTTAGTCTCACAAAGAAGAGTAGATTACTATAGTGAGTAATAATGAGTCACAAGGAGAACAGTCTCATGCCCTTGCCAGTGAACAATGCAGAAAAAGAGAACAGGGACTGAGGAAAGAAAGGGACATAAAATTACCAGAAATCCAAAACACTAATGAACCCTCCCAAATAAAAATAGGCAACACAAATATCCCCAAGTGCCATGTGTGGCAGTGCATTTCCAGGAATTAATGGCTCGTGTGATTAAAATAGAAATTTAAAAATATGATTTGAGTGTTTAAATATTGCCAGGTCAGACAGAGTGACCAGAGTAAGAAATGGGGGTCATGGGGTGGGAGGATGATGGGCAAACACATTTCCTTTTTCTCATGCCTTTCAAGTCCTGGCCTTAGTAAGGCTTTGAAAAATGGGTGTAGGGAATAGCAAGGATTTGAATTTCCTCCCTGTCAGGACATAGCTCTAGCTTTTAAGCATTACACTGTAGAATATACATTGCAGGCAAATGAGTTAAAGCCTCAGGCATTATTTCAAAGCAACCCTGAGAGGAAGGCTTGGTGAAAAGTTTTATAAGAGGACAAGAAACAAGCTTAGCTTGATTTTCATTGTTCAATCTCATCCTTTGCCAAGAATAAGATTGTGTTGAAGAGAAATCATTTTGTGCTTGCCTTCTAGGAGAATCTAGGCAAAGATTTTTGTTTTTTAGATGAAATAGCAATGACAGGGCTTCATTTAAGTGAGGCCCCTTGCCCACCTCCAGGAAAGGCTACAGGTACCTTTGCAAAGATACAATCACTGCCCATTCTTCAGTATTTCAAAAAGAAGGACTTCCCCATCTCTTCTAACTTAGGGGTCTCAGAATTTCTATCAGGAATCTGACTTCCTGATTTATTAAGTCGTAATTAAGGTAAGCTGGGACCTGCCCATCAGAAATTTACATATTATCTGAATTTTAAGAAACCAAAAGAATGTTAATTTTCTTCTACTTCAAAATATAGGAGTCATCTTCAGTACATAGCACTATATTTTAGAGCTAGAACAGCGTGCTCTCGCGAGAGGCGGGAAAGGGCGCAGGGTTTGAAACATGGTGGGCGACGTGGACCAGCAACAAACTACAAACACTGCAGAAGAACCCCTGGATCTCATTAGACTCAGCTTGGATGAACGAATTTATGTGAAAATGAGAAATGACAGAGAGCTTCGAGGCAGATTACATGCTTATGATCAACATTTAAATATGATATTGGGAGATGTGGAAGAAACTGTAACTACTATAGAAATTGATAAGGAAACATATGAAGAAATCTATAAATCAACAAAACGGAATATCCCGATGCTCTTTGTCCGGGGAGATGGTGGTGTTCTAGTTGCCCCTCCATTGAGAGTTGGCTGAAACAAAGAATTTATCCCATGTGGAAAATAGGAGACTTTGTGCGATTGCTCTTTAGATGTAGAAGATGCTCAGAGACACCTGCGTAAATTTTGATATTAAGAAATGATCAAGGATTCTTCCACTCCTGAAATGTGTTGATTTGCAGATAACTCACAATTTCTTAAGCTAAATGGCATTTTTATTTTTCTCCAACCCTTCCAATAAATGTGGTCAACAAGGCCGAAAACCTTTTCAGGAGTTAATTTGCTCCAGTTGTTTTTTTCACTTTTTTTTTTTTTTGTAAAATTAAACTTGTTCCCTTTTTTATTTTTTAAAAATGCAAAATAAATAAATAAATAAATAGATAAATAAATAAATAAATAAATAAAGCTAGAACAAACCTTAGAATCTGAGGTCTCTTAAAAGAGTATAAGCTTGAAGCCCAGGAAAATATTAACGTTCAGCTTTCCTGACTATTTATATCAGGATCCCTTGCCTGATACCATTTAACCTAGCCCTTAAATATCCAAATAAAAGCTTTTTCTTTTTTCCCACCCCAGGCTACTTTCCAAGAATAAAGTTAAATTTCCAATGCTTAGCATTGTAACAAAAATTGAAACAACTTAATTGAATTTTTTATTTTTATTTTTTTAAGATTTATTTATTTTTTTATTTATGCATAGAAGAACTGGGATGTAGGCCAGAGGTGCAGGGGGGTGAGAGGATTCACCAGAGACAGAGTGGGGAACAGAACGGGCAGATCCAGAATGGGCAGATCTACTGAAATACACTGGTAAGGGGAGCAGATTGAGGGGGGGGGGTCTTCTGTGCCATGTGGGTAGCTCCTTGGCTGGGGATCAAACTCATGCCTCAGTGGCTGGTGATAGCTTGACAGCACTGAGACTTTAACCCTGGTGCCACTATGGAGGCCCAAACAAGTTAATTTTAAAGATCTAATTGACTTTATTAAACGACTCATGAATTGGGAAGCATTCAAATTGAGAAATGCTTAAGATTGTCCAAAATAAGGGTTTTGAATCAGAAAGAGGGTGGCACAAGGTTATCAGCAAAAGGAAAGGAAGATTACTTCAGCCACTTGCCATTGGGGGAAGGCAGGGTGTGCAGATTGCTTCTCTGGTGTTCACTGGTAAACTCCAAATTGGTTAGTTTAAATTTCCACTTGGGAACTCCTAACACTGCAGTTGGTTAGGTGTTAAGTCTGGCAGGGCTTGGCATGAAAGACCCCATTTTTGGCCCGTTGTTTCTCTCTTTTTAACACTACTGTTGTTTCCAGGGGCTCTTGCTTAAAACTAGAAAAACCTCCTTGGTTCTCTAAGACTCTACATGTAGATGATGTTTTACTTAGATAGTTGGAGAGGGTCACATCATCATGATGTGACTAAAATATGTAACTCAAGCATCTACAAGATTATTGTAGGGCCTCCCCTGGTGGCGCAGTGGTTGAGCACTGGGCTGCGAAGCTGCCCGCAGCCTCTGCAGCTCCGGTTCGATCCCCGGCTGCCGGCGAGGGTCCCACATGGCGCGCAGACCTCTCCTGCTGTGCCCACTGCTCCCCTCAGCAGTGTACTTCATCAGTCTGCCTGTTCTGTTCCCCGCTCTGGCCCTGGTGAATTCTCTCACCCTCCCGCGCTTCTGACTGTACCCAGTGCTTGTATAAATAAATAAATAAATCTTTAAAAAAAAAAAAAGATTATTGTAAAGTCTGGGTTAACCTGCCTTAGAACAGTGACAAAATGACTTCATCCCCATCTCCATGACCTTGCCCATTGATTTCTCTTTTTTTTTTTTTTTAAATTTTGGGTTTTTTTTTCTTTTTTAAGATTTATTTGTTTATTTATACAAGCACTGGGTACAGTCAGAAGCGCAGGAGGGTGAGAGAATTCACCAGAGCCCAGAGCAGAACAGAACAGGCAGACTGAAGAAGTACACTGCTGAGGGGAGCAGTGGGCGGCAGGAGAGGTCTGAGGGCCATGTGGGACCCTCGCCGGTGGTCAAGGATGGAACCAGCGCTGCAGAGGCTGCGGGCAGCTTGGCCTCCCAGCGCTCAACCGCTGCGCCACCAGGGGAGGCCCCTGCCTATTGATTTCTGAGGGAATTCTTGAGTTCATGCAAAATATGAGCGATTTGAACATATATCAGATTATTCTTTTTTAAATACTAAATTAAGTTAAATTCTTGGTTTTGTGGGCCCAGTTCTCTTGCAGGAATGTAATTCCTCCCTTCAATTGCTTCACTGACGGTCAACAAATGTGTGAGGTTAGCTGTGTCCTAAAGGGACTTTTTCAGTCTTATGTGCACATCCTTGCAAACCAGAGACTTGCAAAATTCTTGAGATTTTGAAATGGGTAGGGAAGGGAACAGGGGAGTTACACAGAATTAAGTTAATTAAGTTGGGGGAGGAAGATGGTGAGGGGACCTTAACAAACTCTTGAAATTTGTAAAGATACAGTTAAGAAATGAGAAGATAGGAGACAGGAGATAGATTTAATCATAAATTGTGCCAAAGTGTAACTGGAAGTTATGATACAGGGGATTTGCAGGCTAGTAACCTTTTTTTTTTTTTTTTTAAGATTTATTTTTATTTATGCACAAAAGAACTGGGGTGTAGGCCAGAGGTACAGGAAGTAAGACAGGAGAAATACACTAATTGACTGGGGTACAGGCCAGAGGTGCGGGCAGGTGAGAGGATTTACCAGAGACAGAGTGAGGAGCACAACAGGCGGACTGACTGAAATACACTGCCGAGGGGAGAGTGGGCAAGACAGGAGAGGTCTGCTGCGCCATGTGGGCAGCTCCCTGGCCAGCTGGGGATCAAACTGCTGCTGCAGAGGCTGTGGATAGCTTCATAGCGTGGTGCTTAACCCCTTGCACCACCAGGGAGGCTCCTGGTGGTGCTAACCAATTCTAGAGAGGATCAGGCCACACTTGTGTTATTTTCCTCTTTATAGTATCCATCTATGCTTGTTGTGCACATCATCATTTTACTCAAAACACTGGTTACCAGTGACCCTTCCTTGGTTGGTAAATGCTGTGATTAAAAAAAAAAGGTTTTCAATCTAGCCTGACCTCTCTATGAACATAGATGACTGGAACGTGATTGTCCCAATATGCTTTTTACCCCCTTTTCCTCTTTTGGTTAGCTGGGGTTCTGGTCCTGTCTTTGCCACTCAGATCTGTACGCTCTATATGCAAGTCACTTTGTCTATATGAGGCATACTTGACATGTGTGAATGCATTCTGTGAATTATAGCATTTAAAAATATGATTACTGAATTTGATGATTTCTAAATTTCTTCCAAGGTCTAAAATTTTAATTATATGCATTGGATTCTATTTTTAGTGAATTCATCTGATCCAGAAGCCAGGAACTGCATTTTGGCACACTTTAAAAGATTCCTCCCATTTCACCAAAGCTGCTGATGATTCAATAAGTACAGAATGATTTGTAACTTTAATATAGCTGCAACAAAAGCAGGTACTTTTTCAATTGTTGAAGCTTAAAGTTACCACAAATGATACATGATTTAAGAAGACTGAGTCATAGGCAACACCTAAAAACTTCATATTCTACATTAAAAAGCAAACTTTTGCCCTTCTTAAATGCGACAAATTTAAAACTTAAGGTGAAATCAAATTTGAAAAGGTCACAACCACTCATGTGACATGTTAGTATATTTCACTGGACACCTTCTATGATGGAATAGTATGACTATAGCAGGCAGGAAACAAATGAGGTGGCCCACCAAGTATATACATAAAATAATAAAGATAAGAGTTGGAAGAGCTTCTAGAAGTCATTTTGAAATGGGGGTCCCAGCGTGCAGGGTTTTATTTATTTTTTTAAAGATTTATTTATTTATGCATACAAGAGCTGGGGTACAGGCCAGAAGTGGGAGGAGGTGGGGAACAGAACAGGCAGACTGACCAAAGTACACTGCTGATGGGAGCAGCAGGTGAGTCAGGAGAGGTCTGCTGCGCCATGTGGGTTGTTCCATGGCTGGCTGGGAATCGAACTCATGCTGTAGTGGCTGCGGATAGCTTCATAGGTTGCGTCTTAACCCTTGCGCAGCCAGGGAGGCCCCATGCAGGCTTTTAAAGGCATACAAAAATTCAAACAAAAAAACAAAAGGACAGGTAGTAACCACTTTAATTTTACCAAATAAAGTTACTAAACAACCAACCAAAGAAAAACCAAAAATCTCTAACATTAATACCATTTTACAAAGGAGCATTTGAATGAGGTAAAGATAAAAATCTCAGAATAAAGTACAATTTGAAATTAGATGAATAAAAAAATACATCATAATGCTCTTATTTTTCAAATCTCTATGGAAAAAAGTAAATGTGTGGCCATGCATACATAAACCTTTGGGAAACCCTAAACTAATCCACTCTGCACATACCCCTATTCCCTCCCAAGAGGTAAAACTCTTTTATTTATGCATATACGAACTGGGGTGCAGGCCAGCGGTACAGGGGGGTGAGAGGATTCTCCAGAGACACAGTGGAGAGCAGATCCACTGAAATATATTGATATGGGGAGCAGGGGACAAGACAGGAGAGGTGGGTGGGGACAGACATTGAACTCAGGAGGCAGTGGCTGGCAATATAATCCCTGTGCCACCAGGGAGGACACAAAAATTCGTTTAAAATTATATAACCGCCCTTCACTGGGAACTTCTCAAGCCAAGGAATCTATTAAGTTTGGGATGGCTATGGTAGAAAATCAACAGAAAAGTAACTATTTCCGGAAACTTCAGAAGCTTTAACTCGGCTTTTTTATTTTTTATTTTTTATTTTTAGATTAGACTCTAGCAGCAGAGAATTTTAAGTAGGCCAATCATGCTTCAGAGTCAGCAAAGGAGAATGTGTAAATAGTGCTGATTTGAGAATCAGGAGTCTGGGTTTTGGTACTGCCTCAGACTTCGTGCTAAACCGTAGGGGAAGTCTCCTCTTTCTTTTCTCAAATTCAAGACATTTAGCTTCTTACGACTAAAAATGTCTCAGTCAGCATGAGTAACACAGAAATTTTTTTTTATCTTTTTTTTAAGATTTATTTATTTATTTATACAAGCACTGGGTACAGTCAGAAGCGCGGAGGGTGAGAGAATTCACCAGAGCCAGAGCGTGGAGCAGAGCAGGCAGAAGGACCGAAGCACACTGCTGAGGGGAGCGGGCGGCTGGAGAGGTCTGCGCGCCATGCGGGACCCTCCTCCGGTGGCCGGGGAGCAGCCGGGGATCGAACCGGCGCTGCAGAGGCTGCGGGAAGCTACGGACAGCTTCTCAACCCAGCGCTCAACCGCTGCGCCATCGGGGAGGCCCGTAACACAGAAATTTGAGTTAAGATTTACCTTCCAGGCTGAACCCCACTACTAATTACTTGATCAGTTTTCAAAGTTAGTTAAGTCTACATTTTCCCCAATTCCTATTTTAATGAAATTATTTTATTTGGGGTAGATTTTCTCTTTAAATTTCTAGAGGTTTGAGTCATTCACCCAAGTTTGATTCTTCTGGTAACTATGATGGTATCAAACAAGGATCTTCCTTTTATGATCATTAGTACTACCAAGCCCAATTTCCTCAGGTCAAATTTTGCAAACCAAAACGTGGTCAAGATTTGATTGTTAGACAAATTCTATTTAAAAACTTTTTCTCAAGCTTTAGTGAAAAGCTTTGCTGTGTCAACTTTCAAACGTTGTCCATTTCACCATGTAATAGTTATTTCCACTGTATTTTTTTGCTAAATACTGCAGTTGTAGGCACGACCAAGATACAGCTCTTCAGGAAAGGATATTTTTAGCATGTGCAACTTTTCCACGGCTGTAAATTAATTAAATTAATTTTCCACCATTTCTATTACTAAAATTACTAAAATATTGGGGTTTTTTTGGGGGGGAATCAAATATACCATTGGGGCAACAAAACAAAGACTCAGGGGGCAAGGTAACGCCTGTTTTCTCTCTTTTCCCCTCCTGAAAGGTCTCCCAATACTTCGCAGACAGCAGACTTCTAATTAAGACTAGTGAACTAGTCTAAAACCGAGAATCTTGAACAACCCCAGCCCACCCAGGGCTGTTTTTCTCTTCCTCTCCACCAGAGGCGACAACCGCTTTCAAAAACAGAAAATGCGTTGAACAGGCCGGTCCGGGGAGTGGAGCGAGCAGAGATCAAAGGTCAAAACCGCCTCAAAAACCCGCCTCAGACAAAGAGCAAAGGTCAATACCCAATTCCTAAGGGGGCCTGAAGCCTCCATGTTCCACGAAAAATGAGGGTGACGCCTTCCTAACATGTCATGGAGCCCCGGGCTCCGCGGGCTTTCACAGACCGGGTAGCCCTAGGTGACTAACAAACAGGTAGCCAGGATAGAAGACCTGGCGACCGGAAGTGGAAGTGAGCTCGGGGTGGGGCTGAGGCGAGGCCACCAAGCGCCTGCGCAGTCCGCAGAACCGGCAGTACGCCTGCGCAGTTGGGCCGTGACGGGATGACGCTCGGAGCGTGGGCTGCGACTCCCACGGATCCGGTTCCGCCCTCCTCTTTCGGCCGAGCCTCCCGGGCGAGAGCCCGAGCTCCTTTCCCAGAGTGCCCTGCGCCGTGAAGAAGCGGCTCCCGGGGACTGGGGGCATTTTGTGTGGGCTGGAGCCGGAGTAACAAGATGGCGGCGTCGGCGGAGTGACAGGGGTCCCTCCGGGCGGGAGCCGGCGGCAGTGGTGGCAGCGGTATCGCCGCCCTAACTCACCGTACCCCCTTTCCAGCTCGCGACGTCGCTGCGAAAGCGAGGCAGCGGCGACCACCCAGAAACAAGTGGCCCAGCCTGGGGACCGCGAGAACCCCCTCAAACTCCGGCCTGGCAGAAAGAAACCTGACTGAGCGGCGGTGCTCGGGTCCTCCTGGGCGGTTTCTGGGCCTTGTCACGTCGAGAAAGAGCCAGCTTTCAGCTTCCTGCCTCCCTCCTCCGCTGCCTCGCTTCGTGGACCAGCCCTAGGGCCTCGGTCTCCCCTTCGAGGTGTCGGGGCTTGGCCCCAGCCTCCATCTTCGTCTCTCAGGATGGCGAGCAGCAGCGGCTCGAAGGCCGAATTCATTGTCGGAGGGAAATATAAACTAGTACGGAAGATCGGGTCTGGCTCCTTCGGGGACATTTATTTGGCGATCAACATCACCAACGGCGAGGTAATCACTTGGGGTGGGGTTCACTACGACGCTGCGCCTGTCCTCACCGCCCCCCAACCCCCGAACTGCTCTGGCCTCTTCCCCTCGCCCGCACTGGGTTGCCCAGAGGGAGCCGGTTTTCCTGGCTTAGAAACCTCTCCCACTCTCTTTCCCTACAAGGGAAAGAATCCTATAGAAAAATGGGGTGAACGATGAAGTTTCCCAGCTTGTTAAAAATGGTCCTTAATGGAACTTTTAAAACCGTCGTTGACGATGAAAACGGCAAAAATCCCCTGTCTGTGATCCCTATGTTTGTTGGTCTCGTGTATGTATATTTAGTTGTACTGGGGTTCTTGTTCCAATTAGGACAGTTTCCGATCTCCCGGTTGCTCCATAATCTCTCATTACGTTTTTTGGATGAATCATTTTCCTGCACTTTAGAGGACGTGCGGATTTCGTCACTACCCCCTGAAGAGGCCTTTGAGGCTGCTAGCCTCGTTTTATAATTACAAAGGGAGCTTTCTCTTCCCGGCCTCTCACTTCCACCTTTCTAGTCGCAGGTTGGAGCTTCGCTAATGTCTCCCCTCCGTTCCCAAGTGACATTGACTCCGTAGGGATGTTGATGCCATCCTTCCCTCTTTCCCCTGCAGGAAGTGGCAGTGAAACTAGAATCTCAGAAGGCCAGGCATCCCCAGTTGCTGTACGAGAGCAAACTCTATAAGATTCTTCAAGGTGGGGTTGGCATCCCCCACATACGGTAAGCACCCATAAACAAATAGGCGATCCCCAGAGGAAATTACGATGGGGAAAATGGGTCGAGGCAGGTAAGAGAAACAGCTGAATCCGGGCCTTGGTGTTTGAGTTACCCGACTTGCCCTTAGCTGGTGGATTCCTGTGAACCGTAAGTTGCCACAATCACAAAGTAAATTTTAGTTTGCCAACTTAGTTTAGAATTTCAGTATGTTCCATTGAGCTAGCGACATTCTCCCCGCCAGGCTTTCGATTGCAGTTAAGTGTGCGGGTCGTCTTTGAGCCCAAGGCACAGGCTTGGCTACTCTTTTTTTCCTTCAGCACCTCTGATGTTCTTAGGTTTATCCAGTGAAGTGGATTTGAAGGTGCCGAAGTGACCGTGCTCAGCCAGTTGCTATTGGAGCTGGCTTGGGAAATGGCTGCTCTTTTGTTGTGTTTTTGTTCCAACATGTCTTCCTCCTCCGCTTAGAAAATGGCGGAACGACGTGACTCAACCACCTATTCCTGCCCTTTTCTCTGCTTGGGTTCACGAATCATGCTTCCTTGATTCCCTCCTTAGCAGCCCCGAGTGAATTAAGCCGTTGAAAATCCCAGAATAAAGCTGTAGACGGCTGTGGGGTTCAAGGAGGGTGTTGGCATAATGATAGTCTGTTTGTGATCTCTGCAGCAGATGCGATGTGCAGTTGTTAAATTGTACTGTGCAAAATCCTTTATATTCCTCTTAAAGGTGTGAATTACTTTTTCATGAGTGGTAGTGTTTGCTGCGTTTCAGTCCGTGTACTAAATATTTATGGGCAATGACATAGGTTTGAGTTGCGCCAAGTGTAGGAAATGTACTCAAATCAGTTGTATTAAAAGAAAACTTAATCATGTAACCACAGTTCGATGAGTAACTTTAACCTGTTGAGCTACTTGGTCAGCAACACAATTGGGATGATTGTGGCCCTTTTTTTGGGAATGGAATATTGGTAAAAGCAAATAAAAAGGTGGCCAGATAAAGAAAGTGAATTCTTTTAAATGGGTAGCCTTACAGGGTTTCAGAATAGTTTGATTTTTAAGATTAAAGATCTCAGAATATCCGAGGTTAAAATGTAGTTTAAAACCCAGACACTTTCCAGCAATTACTGAAAATACCATTTGCAGTATTATTCTAGAGGTAGAATAAATGAACTTCTGTTACTTTCTAGCTTTTTCTTTTCTGGTTTCTATTCCTCAAATTTTAAGGACTGAATTACATTAATTCTGATGAGGAAACACTATTAACATAAAGTGACACTACTCTTAAAAGATTTCTGATGTTCACAGACCTTTTAATGGAGAAATTGAATGATAGAATTTTCTATTGCTTGTGAGCAAATAAATTATTTGGCAGAAAATTCCGATTTATGAGGTGAAGATTAATGTGGAATCTGAGAAGATACAAATTTGAGATTTTAAATGATTCCTATCCTTTAAGAAAACTCTGCTGTGTGGGGAAATAAATTTGTTATTGTGGAAGAATAAAAACCTTGATTAAAATATCTAGCTTTTTTTCCTCAGGGGAAAAAAAGAAAAGAAACATTAGTTGTGTTAGCCTAAACAACTGAAGCTCCTTACCCTTATTATAGTTTAATCCCC
This sequence comes from Talpa europaea, assembly GCF_964194135.1. Classification (NCBI taxonomy): domain Eukaryota; kingdom Metazoa; phylum Chordata; class Mammalia; order Eulipotyphla; family Talpidae; genus Talpa; species Talpa europaea. The sequence continues at coordinate 41,932,111 of NC_140080.1, read as the reverse complement.
CCTCCACTTGTGGTGTCCCCACTGATTTGCTTTCCTTCACTCTAGCTTTTCCTAGAATTTTATAGGTATCAGTCAAACACTATGAAGTCATTTCTGTCTGACTTCCCTCCCTTATAATGCTTCTGAGAGTCATTTGTGTTGGGAGGTTTTATAAATTTTACAAATCAGTTTGAGTTTCTTGTATTTTAAATCATTTTCAGAAAAGTATTAAGCATCAGGCGTTTTTAGTGCTAACCCCAAATTAAATACATCCCCTTTTATCTGCATGCTTATTACATATTACAACACTAACAGAGAAGACCAATAAGAACATGTGCATAAACACATGAATCAATGAAATTAACTTGTGCAAAATAATAGGTGTCTATTATAGGATGAGTATAGAGAGAGTTGTGGTAGTCATAAACTGTCTGGGTGGAGCTAAAGAGAGATTAACCTGGCTTTCAAATTAAAGACTTGCTGGGAGAGGAGATGCGATTTCAGGATCTGCCACTAAGGAAGAAAGCTGGGTGAACTGGTTGGGGAGGGTATCCAAGAATAGAGTGTGGCTTCTGGGAGTAGTCTCTACGACAGAATTAAGTAACTGACTAGGGTGGAAAAAGAGTAAATTCATTTTAGGAGTGGTAGAATCCACTTCATAGAAACAAAAGTGGTTTATTGGTTTTAAAGTGAAGTGTTTTCCAAACGAATGGGAAAGGATGAAAAAGACGTAATGCATACAGGCATTCTTGTTTTGTTGAAGGGGATTGCTGTCTTCCCACCTCACTATTTACACATCACCTATATATGGTATACAGTTAATATATTTACTTGGTAAATTTTTGGTTAACTATAGTTTTAGCTTGATTAAATAAAACAGTTTTGTTACCAATTATTTTAGAAGTGATAATAGTAATTTTAAAGTTTTAGATATTGCTGAATTTATGCTTAATTTTTCCACCCCACTTCTTTTTTTTTTTTTTTTAAAGATACCATGGGAGCTCCTAAAGTTTTGTACTGCTCTGCAAAGCAGACCTTACAGTTACTGTTTAAGAACCTTACTAAGAAATCTGTTGTTAAATAGAAGCCAAGCATCCTATATAAAAAGCAAAAAAAAAAAAAATTATGAAAGGAGGATGACTTTTGAGTCTCTTGATTTTTTTTTTTTTTTTTTTTCTTTTTAAAGGAACTGAAATCCTTGAGTCTGGTGAATTGACATCCAGGAGCTCATTTAAAATTACTGCAGGGCCTCCTTGGTAGCCCTGGGGTTAAATACACAGCACTATCAAACTGTCTGTCACCGGCCACTGCAACATGAGTTTGAGAAAACCCACATGGGACAGCAGATCTCTCCTGTCTTGCCCACTACTCCTCTCAGCAGTATATTTCAGTAGAACCGCCTGTTCTGCTCCCCACTGTGTCTCTGGTGAATCCTCTCACACCCTCCCCCTACACTTGTATGCGTAAATATGTAAATCTTTAAAAAAAATACAGAAAATTACTGCCTTTCTCTCATAACCGTCCCATACTTTGTGCCGTGCTGAATTGAATTAACAAATTAATGTGTTCTAAAGAAACACAATTATGATATGAGGTAACTCAGGTTCTCCCATGTGGTTATCTACTGAGTGATGTGAGTTCAGTCAATCCCTTATTCTCTTTGGGCTTATACATTTCCTCATCTATAAAATAAAAAGGATTTTATTAAGTTAGTGATTTTATTATTTCTTGGGTGGAAAAGGTGGCTGCTGGTAGACAGGTATAGTTATGCCTTTTCTGTAGGAAGACCTTTTGCATACTGAGCTTTGGGGTGGACTTTTGTTTGAAGAAAGCTCCCCACTTAAAAGTCATTGACCTACTGGATCTCAGAACTTTCAGCTCTGCAATTTTAAGACATATTCTCAAATGACAGTAGCTAGAAAGCATGTCATCATAGTTTAATGTTATAGCTAGAGCTTACCTTTGAATGTTCTTGTAGTAGTAAGGCACCACATGCCACTTTAAAATGCCATCTTCATAGGGTGAACCATAGTTTGATCATTTAGAAGGAAGTAAATTAATGAAGATGGGAAAGGACATGGGAGAATTGTTGCCTTGTATTTTAATTACCATTTTTGCCCTCTTTGTCAAGCATTCTAGAAGATATTTATAAAGTACTAGTTAACCTTTATTCTTCATCTTGACTTTTTGGCACTGAACTTATGTTCTGTAAATAATGCTCTGAGGAGAAAGATGACATCTCTACTGCCTGTGTCTGTATTCTTGATAGATACATTACACACCTCATTAGATGCATAAGAAATGTAATTTTAACTCACAGGGTAACTGAATCCATGGTATATGTTCTAAAGGTGTTTTATACTGTCTTATGGTAGATATCTAATTATGGGATAGTGTGTTGATGCTTAGATAGCATTTTTGAGCTGCTTGAAACCTGAGAAATAATAATCCAACAACTCCTTTTTACAAATAAGATGCTTGTGTCACAGGGGGGTTACTAGAGTCTCTTAACTCCCCATTATCTTGTGAGCCATTTTCACCTTTATGTCAAGGTCATATATGTCATGCCTGCTCACATACCTCCACATCTTTGCACTTGATGCTGCAGAGCCATAGTTTGCTGCTTCATTGTATGGCACTTAGGTCATACAGAGAAACGGAAAATCTCTTCTATAAATATAAATAATCTATTGTTTCTACCACTTAATTGGATGCTTATAATTCTTATTCTCCCATATGAGCAGATGAATCTGTGAATTCATAGACTGAAGGCTATGTACTTAAGTTGGCAATTATTAATGTGCCTCTTAATTTGGAGCAAATACTTATGAAACTCTTGTTTGGTACCTGATTTTACTACCTTGAATTTATTCATTTTTAGAGATAGATCATTTTGTGTGGAAGTATATTAAGCTATACTTAAAGTTCTAGCGTAAGGGTTTTGTCATGATTTTGTCAATGTTGATTAGGAACTTGAATCTCAAGAAGTCTATAAACAATTAGAATTTGAAACACATGATACAAATTTATTGTTTTAAGCTTATTCTTAAAATCAGTTCTTTGAGTTTAACAGCAAGTTTTCTGGGTTTAAGTGAGTACCTTAATAGCCTTAACAATATAAGTGAATATGTAGGTAAAGTGATGTTTTTGTTAATGTTCCTGTTTCTGCTATCATTTCAGGTAGTTCTTAGAATTTTGGATGACCGGTCACCGCATAGGGTCTTTATGGATATTGGGGTTTTTTTTTTTTTTTAAATAAGGTATAATTTACCTACTAGAAATACACAGATCTTAACCCCACCATTGAATTCGTTTTGTCCACACCCTCTATTGAGATGAAGAATTTTTTTTATCCTTCAATCTTTGGTAAACTACATTCTTTGACAACATGGATTTTATTTATTTTTTAAGTGAATCTTATGGGTCATAGATACTTTGATTTCTGGTTTTGATATTGATTTGCTTGCAGAACTGCAGGTTGTTAATCTGTTTATCACCTTGAAGTACATTCTGAGACTTATCTGATAAATAGATGTACTTGGTGATACTCAAGCAGTTGAGGTTTTTCACCTGGTTCTCCTTTGAAGACCTGGAATCCTGCCTCTCCCTTTTCTGTGAGTGGTCAGTGGGGGAGGCATTGTGTTTTAATGGGGACTTTGAAAGTGCTGTACAAAAAAAAAGGTTTAGCTAGAGAGGACATTATGATCCTTAGAATAAAGGGAATTGGAAAGAACATTATTTTGACAGTTAAGTGTTCTGTTTGTGGTGTCTTCTAGATTGAACCTAGAATGAATTCTATTAATATAATTTGTAATGTCAGCTTTCACTTATAAGGGATTTTTAAGACAATCTAGGTTTTTTTTAATGTATAAATTGATATGATCAATTGGATAAAAGATTTCTTTGATGCAGTGAGAAGTTACTCTAACTTTAATGTGTAGTTCTTTTTAGTCATAACATTTGATTTGTACAACTGAAATAAGTGGTGAATGTTTGAATTCTTTGTTGGTATATACACCTGTTCTCCATCAAGAAAAAAAGTTGATTATGTAGACATTGTATTTGTTCTTGTATAATCATTACCACAATCCTGTAAGTTGTGATTTCATATAAAGTGTGCCAATCAGATAGGTTCATTTGCCTGAAATCACAGCTAATATATTTGAATAGATGTTATTGCCTCTTTTCAACTGTACTGATGGTTTCCAAACTTCACAGCACATGGGAGTCATTGGGAGCTTTCAAATTATTGACACCTAACTTCTAGCCTCAGATACTTTGATTTAATGACTTGGGCATCAGTAGCTCCCCAAGTGGTTATGATGTGCAGAAACTTCAGGAACCACTGAACTGAACCATATCTCAGAGATTAATAATCGTTGCTTCCTTACTTACACCTCCCAACACCCCTTTTCCTAGAACTACAACTTGGATGGCTGGATTCTTAGCTTATTCATTTTGTCTTATGAATTGGGAGATTAATTCAGGAAATCCTATACCAGGAAACATGGCAAAGTGCACTATAATCCCTTGCAGTCTAATGCTGTGATAAATGAAAAATACCTGAAACCAATATATGAGACCATTTTCCTGTTCATGTCTCATATGCATTCCTATAAGAAAGCATTCAGAAACTCTTTGAGGGAAAGAACTGGGTCTTGCTAATGGAAGTATCTTTTATGTTTCTTAGCATAGTGCTGGCAAAAATGCACTGATTTATAGTGAGGACATTTGATTTTATCTGTGTGTGTTTTTGTAATGGAACCCTGTGCACGGTTATGTTTCCTACACATTTTTAGCATTTTAGGAGTACTTGAAGCATGCATGGTTCCTCAGTTCCTAATAGGAATATGTGGTCATCTTATGATGTGGTATTTGGTATTTAAGTACTTGCTGAACTCACTAGCTGGCAGCCATTTTACAAATGAAAATGTGGCTGTACTAGTTTATACATCTTTAAATGCTAATGTAAAGAAAGATACTGTCATCTTCTTAAACCCATGTCTGTTCACTGGAAGATTTGCTTTTGTGGATATTCACCAGCTTAAGTTAGTGCTGCTAACCCTTAGGGAATCTTTTTGTTCTAGTTGAGCATCACCAGAAAGTTTAAATTTTTGTTACTGAAGCATTTTTTCTTTTTTAAGGGCAACAAGATAATTGACAGTGACTGAAGCATACATAGTATACATCATCCAGATGTTCTCATTTGTGCTACCATTAAGTATACAGTGGAGAGTTTTGCAAATTCTGAAATTGAGGTCTCCTGTATTTCAGCTCATCTGGAAGCTGTTCAGTGTACTTGTTATACTTCTATACGCTGCCAGACTATTCTTTCCTGAAGGTGACTTTTATGGAAAGGGAAATGTTAGATCTGATTTAAAGTTTCTTTGCTTGTTGGAAAGCAGTAGCATAAAATTTTTGTAAATTTTAAGTTCTAAAGTCTTTCATTATATTAGCAGCAAATTGAATTATTGTCCTTCATAACAATTGAAATAATGTTTTTCTAATCAGACTCAAGTTCATGCTTTTATAAATACCATTCTTTCCCTTTTCTATCCCTTTACCATGCTGTTCACTATGTATTCAGGTTAGGTTTTTTGGGGTTTGTTTGTTTGTTTTTTGCTGTTCTCACTTGATTGAAATTACTCTTAAAATTTAAACCAAATCCTGGTGTTCCCATTTTGAACCTTCCTAATTTTAATATTTTGTCTTCCTCTTAAAGAAGGGAATGTTGGCTTATTTTCTTTGAATGAAAGCTCTGATATTTGAGAGTATTTCAGTGAACTTAAAACATATATTGTACAGTACCTTCCAGAGAATAAGCAAGCATTTCTTTCAGTCAGTTGTGTGTGCGCGTGTGTGTAAAGAGCAGATAAATATAAATACAAATAGATCTAGCTATATATCTTTGAACATCTGCTATGAACCTGGCATATAGTTGTAAATTTTTCTCTTACTGAAAATTAGGAGAAACAGTGTTCTCTAAATCTCAAACTATGTGAGGACGTGAATGTTTCCTTTCCTTCAAACAGTACTCTGAACCAGAGAATGCTTAATTCATGAGGTTATTTGGTAACCCCTCTAAGGCTCCCTGTGAATTCTGCTTAGTCAGCATTTCCCAAACCTCAACCTTACATAATTATTACTTGCAGAGCTTTTTAAAAATGCCTCTCCTACACTTCTCTCTGACTAGTTTTGGAGTGGGGCCCAAGAGTCTGTAATTTTAACAAATACCCCAAAAACTTCTGCTAAATAGAGGACCACACTATGAGAAATGATGTGCTCAGGTTTTGGCACTCATTCCTCTGAGCCTTGGGGATAGTTAGCAGTTACTTTGCTTAGAGGGCTGTGACTATTGTAGCAGATGTTATTATGTGTTTCAGGCCCAGATTTCTGTCTTTTCTACTTAATTATGTCAGACTTGGGAGCAATTCATTGTTTTCTTTATGTGTTCATTTTCTCTGCAAATGTGGAGAGAATTTGAGTTAGTTTTGTCCTAACCTTTTCAGATACTTTTCCAAACCTTAAATGCTTAGTCCTTTATGATTGTACGTCTGTTCTTCTAGACTTAAGACGCTTATAGCCTATACCTGTGGTAAAAGACGCAGTCGGTGCTTAGTAACTGTTGAATCTGCTGAAAGTGCAGATTTTGGAAAGTGATTTAATAACTTTATTCGGATAGTTTATAAACCTAAAGTTTCACCCATTTGGAAGGTATAGATTAGGCCTCCGTGGTGGGGTTAAGTCCCAGCACTATGAAGCTCTAGATAGCCACTGCAACAGGAGTTCGATCGCCGGCCAGGGAGCTGACACACATGGCGCAGCAGACCTCTCCTGGCTCGCCCACTGCTCCCCTCAGCAGTGTATTTCAGTCAGTCCACCTGTTCTGCTCCCCACTCTATCTCTGATGTATCCTCTCTCCCTTCCCCCTGCACCTCTGGCCTACACCCCAGCTCTTGGATGCATAAATAAATAAAATTTAAAAATAAATAAATAAAAGGTATAATTCAGCAGTTGTGCAACCATAGCCTTAACCTTATTTTAGAATATTCTTAACAATCCTCAAAAGAAAAACTTGAACCTATTAGCAATCACCCATACCCTGCCAGCCCTGGACAGCCATAAATAATCTACTTTATGTCTCTATGTATTTGCTGATTAGGAAAGATTTGATCGAGCCTTTTTTAAAAACAAAAAAAAAAAGATTTATTTATTTATGTCTACAAGAACTGGGGTATAGGCCAGAGGTGTGCGGGGTGAGAGGATTCACCAGAGACAGCGGGAAACAGAACAGGCAGAATGACTGAAACACACTGCTGAAGGGAGCAGTGGGTGAGACAGGAGAGGTCTGCTGCGCCGTGTAGGTATCTCCTTGGCTGACCAGAGATCGAACTTGTGCTGCAGAGGCTGCAGATAGCTCATAGTGCTGTGCTCAACCCCTTGCACCATCAGAGAGGCCCTGATCAAGCCTTTTTAATTAATTAGTGTTATGGAAGCTCCAGGTATATTATCTACTTCCCAACAGAAAAGTATAACTATATTTTAATACTTGAGTCCTCTGGATCTTTTAGTTCTTTTCAGCACCACTGCTAGCAATGTTAGAGAAGTGATGATAATTAGACAAAAATTAGATCATCTGTGATCTTTGAATATAATTTTAACTGTGTGATAAGAATGATAACCATTGTACTGGGAACCAAAAAAAAAAAAAAATGAGAGCAAAATGGCTGATGGTAGGTTTTCAACAAGCTCAGCTAACTGAACGAGAAAATAAGGTGACCTTTTCTCACTGTATACCAACTACGTCTGCTGCTTTCAGTTTTGAGGACCAAAGTCACGGGCATACTAACCCCATAGTTATCCCTTCATGTTTTAAGAATCAGCTGGACTTCAGCAGAAAAGCTTTCTAATGCCTCCCTCCAAAAAATAGGTTGGTCCCCATAATTTGTACTCTCAATACCCAGTCACTCCTTGCCACGTGTGGTGTTTATTTGCCTGCACACACTGTTCTATAATCTTTGAGAACAGGAATTTGGGTTTGTCTTGTCATATACCATAAATACTGAATAAGCAAATAGTAGTTTTAGTATTGCATGGTGATATAGCCAAGCACATTTCTGTGTGTTTTTATAACTTTAAGGATTAAGAAACATTTCTGCCTCTTTGAAGGTAAAGGGCAAGGTATGGGGAGACTGAGAAATACGGCACTGTTACGCTATATATAGTTCAGATATCTTGGCGGTAATATTGTAAGGAGTAGTGGTAGCATTTAGGATGAAGAAAGTAAACTCTGCTGACAGTATATTGCTGACTAAACCATACACATGATGTCCACATTGTTAATCTTAGTCTGTGTCTGCTTACCTTAAAAAAACGGTGTGGATATGGGTTCTTATCCTGGTTGAATAATGTTTACTACCTCTATCCTCCAAGAGGTTAGTGAATTTAGATAGAAAGCAATTATACTTGTAATTTTCATAATCCTCTAGCAATCTAGTATTTCTTTTATGACTGTAGGCAGGAAACCCTCCACTTGTTTTAGCTGTACCTTTGGCTTTGTCATAGTGGAAATCAGATATTTTCATATTACATTATTATTGCAGATATCTCCATATGTTGCTTACACTGAATATTACAGTGCTAATTGAATTTGTGTCTATATCTTGTTATTTACAGCATTAATAAGGACAGCATGAATATTATTGTATCACAAAACTGATTTTTAAAATAATCTAATGTGGCCTCCCCGGTGGTGCAAGGGGTTAAGCACCACACTATGAAGCACTCCGCAGCCTTTGCAGCACAAGTTCAATCCCTGGCCAGGGAGCTACCCACATGGCACAGCAGACCTCTCCTGTCTTGTCTGCTGCTCCTGAGAGAGCAGCAGTGTATTTCAGTCAATCTGCCTGCACTGTTCCCCACTCTATCTCTGGTGAATCCTCTCACCCCTCTGGCCTGTTCCCCAGCTCTTGTAGGCATAAGTAAATAAATCTTTTAAAAATAAATAAATTATAGGTGGTCTTGTGTGCAAAGTAAAACGAAGGTCACAAATGTAAGGAGAACCAATTATATAGATTAATAGAAATCCTCAGAGAGACCATTTCTTGAGAATGTAGATGCTAGGAAAATGGATGTATTATAGCACTGATTCAGTTCTTATACTTTTTAGTTGGTTAGTGAGAAGCCTCTGACATTAATAATCTCAAGGTAGATAAGTAGCGTAGGTAAAGACAGTACAAATAAAATTGTCGCTTAAACCTTTGTAATTTTTTGACTTATTTGAATCGAAGATGAATAGATGTTTCCTGATGGCTTTATACTTTAATTGCAGGGTGTGTTTTTGTACTCCTTGTGTTGTTATCTCCTCTGCCAAATCAAGCACCTCATAGCCTACTACAGCCTCTAATAGGACTTTTCATTCTTGGTTAGCAGACTTTACTGAATTTTCCTGCGTATAAGGCGTTGTGCTTGATTCTTTGAATAAGACAAATATAATGACTGCCTTACTACTAGTTAGGATTCTCATCATCAATAAACATATATATATATATATAGATATAGCTATATGGCTCACATAAGTATGGAAGCTGAGAAGTTGCAATTTACAGTCTTTAAGCCAGAGACTCAGAAAAATCAGTGGTGCACTTCTACGCCAAGTGTAAAGGCTTGTGAAGCTGGAGTTCTGAATTCCCAGCTCTAGTGGAGAATGAATTCTCCTTTCTTCCTTCCACCTTTTTGTTCTCTTCAGGCCCTCCACTTGGGGAGGATGACTTTTTTATATGTTGATCTACCATTCACTTGCTAATTTCCTGAGATACCTTCATGGACAGAACCAGGTTAAGGTTTTATGGTCCATGCCTATATCTCTAACCAGGTCAGATTGACAGAAAATTAACCATCAAACTAATTGTCTGAACAGAGAATGGACATTAAATGCATATATTTGCTGATATTGTCATAGGGATAGAACATATTTAGGCACTTTGAGCTGCATACTTAAGGTTCAGCTGGAAGTCACTAAGTCTCTTAAGAGTATGTAAAACATTTAATTTCAGCCATTTTATTTCTTTCCTGAGATACTTCCATTTTCATAAAATGATTTCTCAGAGAAAGAAAACCCCTCACTTGAATCTTCAACTACAGTATCACACTTCCCTAGTTAGTCCCCGTGTTGTTGTCACTCTTTCTCCTACTCTCCTCCATTTCATTATTGCATACCGATGTTAAGCCTAATCCTACAGTATTGGTTTAATTATATTATGTTCCAGCCACATTCTGCTGATAGTTTCTTCAGTTATTTATAGAATTCAGAGCTCTTTAATGCAGCCCTAAACTGTCAGCCACTTTGTAGGACTCATGGTCCAAAATGATTTGTCCTTGTCTCTGTCTGGGACATCCTTTTGTATCTTCACTATCAAAATATTATTCCTCCAGGGTCTGACTTGTAACAGTATTTTCACAAGCCTTCTTTGCACAGATTTAAGTTCCCTTTGATCTTTTTGCATTTTTTTTTAATCAGCCCCAGTGGCATATGAATGTGTCATCTTATAATTGTGCTTTTTTAATGCATGTCTTAATTTTTTAACTAGATTTATTTTGGATATGCTTTTTACTTTGGATAGAAGATGAGAGTAGAGAGATAGAACTTGCCTTCTTTTGGCATATTCTTTAGACCTTAAGGTACCCTTTTTTATGCCCTTATGTAAGCCATGACTTTATAAAGTGCAAATCATTCTTCAGCCTTCAGGTAATACTCAAGTCGAAAGTACTGGTTGAAGCAAACAGGAAGCAAGACCCCGGCACACTTTTTCCCCCCACTTTCGTCCATTAAATTGATTCTTATGCATGTTTTGAAACTGAGGCAGAATAAGGTTCACATCAAACTGGAGTTGTTTAAATATAACTGCCTTCTTTGTGTGTACTTCCCTTTACCACAGTGTGCTTAGTAATAGCAACACCTCTCATACTTAGCATAAAAAAAGTCTCTAAAGATAAGACCGGTTTGAAGGTACCTAGCTAGAAAGTGGAGAAACGGGTGAGTCTTCCATGTTAGGTTTCAAATTGTCTGCAAGCTTCAGTTCAGTGCTTGTTCATTACCCGGTTCCGCAAACTCTTAAACACAAAAACCATTAAGCCCTGACAGGTACAGGAGTAGGAATAACAAAATAACAGTACCTGTATTGTCAAGAAGTTAGATTGTGAATACAGTTGTAGTCCTGGCTTAGGGAATTCTCTAAAATGGGAAGCCAGCACAGGATGGGCTACTTAAAAAAAGATTTCTTTGGCATCTGGGTATTAGGAGCTTGGGGTTAAAAATAGAGAAAAACTTCTAGAATAGACATGGGAAATATGGAGGTGAAGAAACTTCATAAAGTAGCATTTGGATCAGCAGACAACTGTTTTTGGCTCCTAATCTGGCGTAATGTCTAGATGAGTTAGTCCAGGTGGAAAGCACAGATGGAAGGTTGTGAAGTGTTAACTTTAGAGAAATAAGCTATATTTTCCTTAAGACCAAAAAAGCAAGAATGACAGACATACGTGTCAGTTAGGTTTAAGGAGTCATGTATAATAGAAAGATCTAATTATTTTTGAAATGCATGGTTTAGCCACAGAGAAAAATGCTAAATGCTTTTGTATTAGCTGCTTTTTATTTTCTCTACATTAAGAATAGTGGGTATATCTAATGTTCATACATTTAAGTAGGGAGAAAAATGGTCAATAACTTGATTTAAAATTTTTTTAATTAAAATCCTGGTTTCTATTTATGAGAATATTCTGTTAAAGACTTGATTTTAAGAGACTTCTCAAAATGAGCTTTATGAAATTATGCAGTTGCTTGAAGATAAGAAATATGAATTTGTACCATTTATATTTCGGGTTTGTCTTTGACTTAGATGGATGGGTGTTTATTGTAGTTTTGTTAGTGAGCTTTCAGTGCATATCAATGTAGAGATGAGATGTGGTCTTGAGAATTTTATTGCTTTCCTTTTTGTTTCTGACTTTTCTGTTACTTTAGCTCTTTCTGCTCATATAAGTGTCACTTTTCCTTAAACCTAGATAAGTAAGATTTATATTAAAAATCTGCTAAAATTATTAGTATTTGACATTTGTATTAGCAAGAACTGATTTTGAAGTTCCTGACAGCTCCCTAGCACAGATTTGCCTCTGAGGTTTAGTAAAGGAAAGAAGGAAAGGGGGAGGGGGTATGCAAAATAAAAAGGAAAATACAACTTTTTTTTTTTTTTTAAAGATTTATTTTATTTATTTGTACAAGCACTGGGTACAGTCAGAAGTGCGGGAGGGTGAGAGAATTCACCAGAGCCAGAGCGGGAAACAGAGCAGGCAGAAGGACTGAAGTACACTGCTGAGGGGAGCAGCGGGCGGCAGGAGAGGTCTGCGCGCCTTGTGGGACCCTCGCTGGCGGCCAGGGATGGAACCGGTGCTGCAGAGGCTGCGGGCAGCTTCACAACCCAGCGCTCAACCGCTGTGCCACCAGGGAGGCCCAATACAACTTATTTTATTCATCATTTACCTCTAGTATTATTTATGTTTTATGCACTTATTGCCACCACCAGCCCCATCAGTTAAAAAAAAAAATATTCCCAGGCCTCCCCTGGTGGCGCCGGCAGTTGAGCACTGCACTGTGAAATTGTCCGCAGCCTCTGGAGCGCTGGTTCCATCCCGGCCACCGGCGAGGGTCCCATGTGGTGCGACAGACCTCTCCTGTCTCGTCCGCTGCTCCCCTCGGCAGTGTATTTCGGTTGTCTGCCTGTTCTGTTCCCCACTCTGTCTGTGGTGAATCCTCTCACCCTCCCGCATCTGGTCTGAACCCCGGTTCTTGTATAAATAAATAAATAAATAAATCTTTTTAAAAATTCCATTTCCACTGTGAGCTTTCAAACAAATATTTGAATGAATATGACTGGTGTCTAATTCCCCTATGGAAAATAAAGAATGCAAGAGACAAAGAACAGCAGCTTTGTACAGTTTCAGATATAATGAGGACAGACTAGCTCTGCCTCTGCCATGCTAATATATTGACACATCTATTGCTTTTAGGCTAGTGGGCAATCTCAGCTAGGTAGCACAAGCTCTTAAGTCCAGTTCTCTTAAGTCTTTTATGCTCAACATAAGACTCTAAGAGCATATTCATTCTATCTGAATGTGGGACCGATATGAATAGGTCTGAATTTAAAGGTAACTGTGCTTTAGAGACTTCCTTTGTTTCCCTTTTTGGTATCATCCTGAAATTCCTGCAATTTTGGTAAGTGATGCCATCAAGGGGTAGTAATCAGTTGTCCATGACCACATTAGATCATTTTTTAGGGATAGCAGACCAGCACACCTGTATAGTTACTTAACTTTGTGTTTTCTAGGAATACATAATTTTCTAATATTAAATTCTATGCTCTTATTTTTAGCTTAATTTTCCTTTAAGTCATCAGCATAGCAACAGAACATCATATTAGAACAAACTTTTAAAAAAGAATGAGCACTAAAAGCACCAGTTATCTACCAGACTGATAGTTGTTAATGCTTCTGATACTGATTTGGGGTTGAGAGGGAGGTTAAATCTTTTTCTGTCTTTTGAATAGTTTAAAAACAGATTTTTCAAATTGGTATTAGTTTTTATTGGAGTTGCAAAGAAATTACTCCAGTCTACCTTCGAAATAACTTGCCTATTATTTTATTTTGTTTTTTAGACATTTTAAACATTGACCCATTTTATTTCCAAGAAGAATATGTAATTAGATAAATTTGAAATAAAAATGGTAGTGTTTATTTTTAGGAAAGTACCCTTACCAGAATCATAGAATTGGAATCATGTATTGCACTGATTCCCAATCCTAGTAGATTTTCTTTGAGTTACTGAGAACAAATATATATTTAGTCACAGTAATTTCAAATAATAAAATTAAGATAAGATTCCTCTTTGGTATTACTGGGGTTTTTTTTTTGTTTTTTTTTTTTTTGGTAATCTGAAACTAAGCAAAAATTGATTCTCTTTAAAAAAAAAGGGACATGTAATTATTGATTAAATAAATACAACTTGGCATGAAATGGAACAGGAGTTAAAATAAATGATCTTTGCTTTCTGCAACATTCTGGAATCACTGATACAGTTGCCTTTCTTTCTTAAATTAAGTAGTGACATTAAAGAACTTGTCCAAAGTCTCAAGCATCAGTGACAGGCTGGTATAAAATTTAGCTGCTTTGGTCAGAGGAGTGTTTGGCTGCCATTCCCGCCTTAAGAGGGACAGTGGGGACATTTGACCAGAGTGGGGTTTCATCTTTATTTTGTAATTAGTCCATGGGCTCATTATTTGAATAGAGGAAAACTTAACCAGAGGAGAAAAATTCCTATGTTTTGTAGGGCTTAAGAATTTTTTTAATGTAGTAATACTAAGTGATACATGCTTTTCATAATGCCCTCCTTTCTCCCCTTCTGTTTTGTTAGGTGGTATGGTCAGGAAAAAGACTACAATGTGCTAGTTATGGATCTTCTTGGTCCCAGCCTTGAAGACCTCTTCAATTTCTGTTCAAGAAGGTTCACAATGAAAACTGTACTTATGTTAGCTGACCAGGTATGTGAAATTTTTATGAAAATACCCATACTATTTAGATATAATTTGAATGGCTGTAAACCAGTACTATAGTCCTGTGTATCACTGTTTAATCTTATGAGCACCAGGGAAAAAAAATTTAATAGTGTGTTCTCATTCATGTATATTACCTGTAAATGTTTGTCTATGAGTATTGGGCAAACCCAGAGTATATTGATTTATTTCCCACCTGTAGACTAGGAGTTTTAAAGCTGCTCCATCAGATGGAAATATATTTGTTTTAGCATTGAATATAACAGGTTTCCTTGTAAAATTTTTGCCTGAAGAATGCCTTCAGTATGATTTAAAGATTAAAAATATATATGTATATAGTGAATTTTTAGTTAATTAAGCTCTGTGTTTTGTGGGACCCCTGTGAAAGCTGTCTTTTGGGGGAAATAAGGAATTGAAAGAATTTAAGGAATTCTGACCAAGTACATATTTTTTGAAGTAATGGATTCTCAATTTGTGGTAGTACTTAAAACCCGGAAACTTTTGAAGATGTGAATTAGATGCATTGGTGGAGGTTAGATCAAATTATTTTATTTATTTATGTGTTTGTTTGTTTATTTGAAAGATTTATTTATTTATGCACCACTGGGTACAGTCAGAAGCGCGGGAGGGTGAGAGAATTCACCAGAGCCAGAGCGGGGAGCAGAGCAGGCAGAAGGACCGAAGTACACTGCTGAGGGGAGCAGCGGGCGGCAGGAGAGGTCTGTGCGCCATGTGGGACCCTCCTCCGGTGGCCGGGGAGCAGCCGGGGATCGAACCGGCGCTGCAGAGGCTGCGGGCAGCTTCACAACCCTGCACTCAACCGCTGTGCCAGCGGGGAGGCCCAAGATCAAATTATTTTAAAACCAGAACTCAAGGTTTTTTGATTTTAAGAAAACAGCAAAGTTAGTTTTTGGGGTTTTTTAAAAAGATTTATTTATGTATGTATACAAGAGCTGGGGTATAGGCCAGAGGTGTCAGGGGAAGGGGGTGAGAGGATTCACCAGAGACAGAGTGAGGAGCAGAACAGGCAGGTCTACTGAAGTACACTGCTGAGGAGAGCAGCGGGCAAGTTAGGAGAGGTCTGCTGCGCCATGTGGGTCAGCTCCCTGGCCGGCAATCGAACTCGCTGTAGTTGCTGCCAATAGCTTCATAGTGCTGAGACTTAACCCCTTGCACCATCAGGGAGGCCCAGCAAAGTTAGTTTTAAGAAAATTAAGATGGAGGTGATGAGGTCAGGAGCAAGCCCTTGAGGAAATAGATATATAATAAAAGCTAATAGGTAAGAACTGGTAATTTTTTATTTGGGCAATATATCTTTTAAGCGCAGGGAAATACTGGGAACACTTCACTGTCTTTATAAAAATGCTATGGGAGAGGATGTTATTTCTTGAATATACACTGGATGTCATCATAAAGTAAAATGAGGTGATAAACAGAATTGCCAGTCGGTACCTACTTCCTAAGCATAACATAAAAACCACTAAATGGCTCAAACAAGAGTTAATATTTTAGAGACTCAGCGACATATGGCTGTCATACAATGACATTTAACTAGCACTCGGAAATACAAAGAATAACTGGTCCCTTCCCTTCAGGAGCGTAGAGTTTAGAGAAGGATGGGGAAACATGATATTCAGGATTCTGTGATAGAACTTTATGTTGGGTATACTAGTAACACAAGAAAGAGTATATAGATCAATGAGGGTTGCCGCTGAAAGCGTTTGTCCAAGGAGACAACAGCCAAGTCTTCCTCTGTAGATGACAGGCAACACTCGAAGTAGTTTCTGTAGTTTGTGCCATTAGCCATCTTTTGCTCAGTCTTTTCCCAGTAAATTATTAGTTCCAGTTGAATGGTAGGTATTACTTGGCTGGGACAAAAATGCTTGTATGGAGTGAGCTAGATGTTTTTAGTAACTTTATTGTACAAATTACTGCTGTATCTAAAGACAGTATTTGAACATTGTGTGTGTGTGTGTATATATATCTTCATCATCATTAAATGTATAAGTTGTTTAAGCTAGAAATTACAGGTTTGGTTTCAAAAGATAGTTATCAAGATAAAGGAATAAGATTTAGAATCTTTATATCCATGGGAATGAAAACTCTAAGGGAAATGGGGCAAATAAAAAATAGAATCCTGACATATATTACTAGAAAAGCAAGAACACATGGGTAGAAAGATAAACTGGCCATCTTACACATATAAAAATGCAATTCTAAATATCTCACAAAAATGATAGGCACATTTGGTAATTAGAAACTTACAGAAGAGATACCATAGTCAAATCAAAAAAAGACATCAAAAATTTTAATTTCTTTACATGACAGACAAAAGATTGTCTATTGTGGGCCTCCCCTGGTGGCGCAGTGGTTGAGCACTGGGCTGCAAAGCTGCCGGCAGCCTCTGCAGAGCTGGTTCGATCCCTGGCCACCAGCGAGGGTCCCTCATGGCGCGGAGACCTCTCCTGTCGCACCTGCTACTCCCCTCAGCAGTGTGTTTCATCAGTCTGCCTGTTCTGTTCCCCGCTGTGGCTCTGGTGAATTCTCTCACCCTCCCGCACTTCTGACTGTACCCAGTACTTGTATAAATAAATAAAATCTTTTAAAAAAAAAATTCTTAAAAAAAAAAAAAAGATTGTCAATTGTATTGAAAGAATTCTTTAACATTGAAAAGGACAAGCCAAAAGGATAATGGACAGTATATATAGATCAACAGTTTATAGAACAGCAAATCCAAACGGTCAGTAAAAATGAGCAGGTTTTCAAATTAAGTGTGACGAAAGTGCAAGGGAGATCAATTCCTGTCAAAATGGCAAAAATTTGGAAGGACCCAAAGTGACTTTGCTAGTGGGGAAAAAATAGCATCAAATGCTACTACTGGAAAAATTGTTAGAGCACTGTTTTGAAAGCCAGAGGCAGTCTGACAAGAGACCTATCAAAATGAAAAATAGACACATCCTTCAATGTAGCAATTCTTCCTTTATTATAATAAAATCACCGGTAGTTAAAAAGTTATATATCTACGTATATTAATACATTATTACTGTTCATAGTGGGAAAATACTGGAAACAATATGTGAGTGGGCAGTGATTTGGGGAAACATACCCATACAGAGAATATTTGTAACCATTAAAATAAAACAGTAAGACCTGTACCATTTGACTTGACATAATTTTCAAGTTCATTGAGAAAAACTTGTTAGAATGACATATTTACTATTCAGTTTTCAAACATGTTATGCAAATGTGGAGAAAAAAGCATCAAAGTAGAAAAAGCATGCAAGAAAGGAAATCAGGGCCTCCCCGGTGGCGCAGCAGTTGAGCGCTGGGCAGCAAAGCTACCCGCAACCTTTGCAGCGCCGGTTCGATTCCCGGCCGCCGGGCAAGGGTCCCACATGGTGCGTGGACTTCTCCTGCCGTGCCCGCTGCTCCTCTCAGCAGTGTGCTTCGTCAGTCTGCCTTTTCTACTCTCCGCTCTGACTCTGGTGAATTATCTCACCCTCCCGCACTTCTGACTGTACCCAGTGCTTGTATAAATAAATATTTTTTTTTTTTTTTAAGAAAAGGGGGAGAATCAATTGCGTGTATGTCCTCATTTATATAAATGTTGTATACTGCCAATTTCCAGGAATACTTAGAAAATATGTTTAATTTAAAACTAATTAACAAGAATAAACTGAATAAAATATTTCTAACATAATTACATTTGATAGCTGTTAATAGCTTTCAATTGGTCTATACCCCTTACTCCCAAGTATCTGTGTGTTTCTGAGTTTGTGTTTTTAAAAGCAATGAAATATGTTATACTTGTTTTAAGTAGGTTGCCATGGGGCATAGGATTAGGGATGGAAAGTGAAGATGTAGCTTTTACTTTTCATTATCACGACTAAAACAATTCTAAAACTATTATTTTTACAGTTTAAATTTTATAATTTAATAGGAATTGGTGCTACCACCAATTCTTCCCATGAGGGTTAGAGGCTGCCATCAACAGTGGGAGAATAAGCCAAAGAACAGTGTAATTTTATGCTGGTTTATGCTTACGTTGTCAGTCTGGAGACAAACGGGGAACCTAGTTGCCCTTTTCGTTTAATTTTGTCACTCTGTTATTTTTAACTCTAAAGTTATTAAAACATACCTGTGATTTTGAGAAAATAATTGAGATATGAAAACAATGTGTTGTTTTAAATATCACTTAACTCAGCTATCTCTCCCCTCCTCTTTTTTTTTCCAGATGATCAGTAGAATTGAATATGTGCATACAAAGAATTTTATACACAGAGACATTAAACCAGATAACTTCCTAATGGGTATTGGGCGTCACTGTAATAAGGTTAGTCAAATGTTCTTTGCATGAAAGAACAGAGTAAAATATCTCCAAGAATTGCTTTGGTGAATTTTCAGTCTTTAAAAGTTATAGTAAATTGAATTTGCTATTGATAATTGCTTTGAAAGATTGTGCTAGAAGGAT
Organism: Talpa europaea; assembly: GCF_964194135.1. Taxonomy (NCBI): domain Eukaryota; kingdom Metazoa; phylum Chordata; class Mammalia; order Eulipotyphla; family Talpidae; genus Talpa; species Talpa europaea. Next base: position 41,913,064 of record NC_140080.1, on the reverse strand, counting down.
AATCACTTAACTCTATTAACTTAGTAACTGGAAATAAATTTTCTCTGACTTACCCAACAAAGGTTATTTGTACAGAAGTATAAAATTTCCAAGGGCACTATAATGAAATGTAATCGTCTACGTTATTTAACTATATTCAGTAGTTTATCTTATTTTTCATTCATTTGAATAGTGAAACCCCATATACTTTTCTTCCTGAATGCTAAAAATCATATTTTAACCTTTGTCTCTGAAGTGTGGGTTTTGGTAATATATGTGCTTGTGCCAGTGTGGGAACCACTGACCCATCTGTCACCATGGCGTTAACATTGCTGATTTAGCATGGTTGATAATGAAAAATCTTCAGTCCTTGGATTTGTGTACTCAAAAGGATAACTTTTAGACTTGCTGCAAAAGTCAATGACAGTTTCTTACTTGGGTGCTAAGTTGGGTGGGTTCTCCCACTTCTATTTCCCCCTTTGAAGAAAAATACAAGTGATGCATTCATACAACAAAATTGGTGTTCATTGGGGTCTCAGAGTGGTTGAACTTACGGGGTAATTGGGTTTAGCTAGTGGCGCATGATTGTAGTTAGAAACTAATTGTGTTAATTTTTCCTGCAATGATTAGTTTAATGAGTGAATTGCTTTATTTATCAATTCAATGTTGAGCTCGGGCAGACAGGCAGCATTGGCAATGCACTAAGCATATTATGATCTGATGATTACATAGAAATTTTCAACTTCAGGACAACTTGGGGCTTTCTGTTTTTTTTTATGTTTTTTTTTTGTTTTGTTTGTTTTGTTTTTGGAAGGAAGATTCCCCTTTGTTCTATTAAACCATTAGGGTCTGTTTGGTGTTTTTAGGTCTAGCTCTAAATGTTTACCTTTGTTTGCCTGTGTGAATGCCAACTCAGAGCCATTACTATCAGAACTGGTGTTATTTGTTAACGCATTAGACATTAATAATGTTGGTCTAATCAGGTTTTTGGAAATTTTTGAAGTTGACTTTTAATGAAAGATACTCAAATCTGCATGTAATTTATCCTGCCACCCCCTAGTTGCATCCCCCCCCCCCAACCTCCCCCACTTAATGTAGTGTCTCTTTAAAGCAACCAGGTTCTTAGTTCTTTGAAAAGCCTGGTAACTTCATTGGGGGAAAAAAAAATCACTGTTCTTCATTTTGGGGGCAATTCTGTCTATTTAATTCAAATCTTTTGGCCATTTCCCAACCTTCTCCTTCCCATTTTCTTTCCCCTGAAGATCCATCATCCTCATATGAGCTGTGATCTGCATAATTGACATTGCAGTACATGATTTTTGCCTTAAAATTCAGTGATGGCCTAGATCATGTCTTTGTCTTTTTCCCCTTTTTAAAATACCTTGTAGTTGTGTTAGGAAACCCATATTGCCTAGGGTTGAAGACCTGGATCTTGTGTCCCGTAGAGATGATAAAAAAAATATTGTGCTTGCTGCTTGCTGTTGTGCAGATTCAGAAACTAGGGTAGAAGCACAGTGTCTTACTAAACTAACATTCAAATTCTAAATGTTGTTGAGCATTTTATTTTAGATTAGTGTTTTGTTTATGTAGTCGGTTTTTAGTGTTTTTATGTATTGTAATTTGATAAATGCCAGTTGTATGAGACTGGATTCTCTGGTCAGCTGGTTCCAGCAGTTTTCTGTTCATGGGAAAAATGTTTGGGGGGGTGATTGAAGTTGATTTTTTAAAGAAAAATTTCTTACTTGGAAAATTGTTCTGAATTTGATATTTAGGAGTGGCCACTCCAATCTTAGTGAATTTGCTCATCTCTTCCAGTAATCAGCCCTGCATGCTTATGAAAATAAATTTTAAGGTGACTAAATGCCTTCTACCTCTTCCTTACTGAAGATTTTTTTCCCCTGTATAATCTTTTTTGGGGGAAGGGCAGATTGTGGTACCAAAGACAACAGATCTAAATTCCCCATTTTTTATTAAAAAATTAAAAAGCCAAATGTCACCATCGCTATATCCCTGTTTCAGGCAGTGACACGATATAGTGGCATTTAAAAACCTGAGTATTTTCCAGAATTCAAAAGTTCTTGAGCATGTGATTCTCATTTGGAAAACTGAGAAGCTACAGTGCTTGGTGGAAGAAGGATGGCATTTGGCTACCCTGTTCTTTCTCTAATGCCTCGGTGTTGCCTGTCTGCGCCGGCCATTGTTGCAATGTAAGCAATACTGTTTGATGCACTGCCACCCTCTATTGTCTGTTTAGTGTTTAGAATCTCCAGTGGGGAAGAGGAAAAGAAGCATGACTGTTAGTACTTCTCAGGACCCATCTTTCTCAGGATTAAACCAGGTCTGAAACTGTCTCCTATTCCAACCTCAATCCCAAATTCATGTGCTTTTCTTTTTTATTGTTTTACTTTGATTATTTTTATTTTTGTTTTAATTCTGGAGAATGTAGATCTTGTTCAAGCACCTCTTACGTTGGCATTATTCAGACATACTTGGCAAACATATAACATTACTGAGATGTTTCTTTGTGGCTTTGCTCAAAGCTTGTAAAGTTTAGAGAAAACTTAAATGACATCAGGATTATATTTAGCGCTCTGACATCCACATGAGGGAACGATATGTTGGTCTAGTATTGAAATTCTTTATCTAATGGTACACTTGAGATAGAGTATTTAGTTTTTTTAAATGTATTTGGGGTTGCAGAACTTAATACACGATACATATCTAAGTTCAGTTGCATCAGAGCTGTGTAATGAATATATATATATATATATATACTGGCTTACCTCTAATCCCCTTTCCTAATGAAATTCGGGTAAGTGTAGATTAGTTTTCAAATCTAGTGTTTCTAGAATTGATTTACCTCATTCTCAAAATCTCTCGTCCTCAACCAAATGGCCTAAGATGCTTAAAAGAGCATTATATGCTCTGGAATTAGAAGACTCTCGCATCCTCAAAAAATCAGCGTAACATCAGTGAAGCACTTACCAAAACAATTAAAGTTTGTAACGCATGATATACTATAAATGAATGCCTTACCTGATGATTTAGTGTTTGGCAGGCTAAACACCTCAGTACTTTTCTAAATGTTTGTTAAATGTTAAACAGTCTTTTACTGTCATAGAAGTTAGTTTTCTTTCTTTATGTGTATGAATTTTCAGACAAACAAGGGAAAATAAAAACTTATTTTAATTTTAAAAAATGAATTTAAACAAATGAATCTTTATTGTTCATTATATCCTGAGAAGGAAGTATTGGCATAAGTAATTTTAAAAAGTTGTATTTGACTAAAGCATACTTTGTAGTTCCTTAACACCACATATATCATCTTGGTAATCATTTAATCCTTTTCTCTACTATCCAGCTTTGTTCCAGGGTCCTGCTTCTGTTAAAAAGGTTTCAGAAATTCAAATATATTTTTATCCACAGACAGTGAAATATAAACTGTGGTGACTAGATCTTGGTTGAGGAGAGAAGGAGGATGATGGATAATAGGTACATTATAAAGCAAATCTGGGGTCCATTTTTACTATCCATTCTTTCACATGTTTTACTTACAGATTATAGCATAATCATGGAATAATTTTCATTAAGTTGTATTGAATTGTTTTTATTCCCTACATACCATTTATCTGGATTGTGAGGAAATGTGATCTTGTGAATTTTTATGGACGGGCAGAGGAATGTGATCACTAGTCAGGAGAAAATTTGCCATGAGTGCTAAAAGCTAAAATTTACAGTAGTATTTCTGCACTTCTGAATGTTATGCCAGTATATCAAACATTAACTTGGGCCTCCCTGGTGACCTAGGGGTTAAATCTCAGTGCTGTCAGCTTTAGGGCCTGAGCTTGATCCCAGCCAGGGAGCTAACCCACATATCAGGCCTCTCCTATCTCACCAATGCTCCCCTTAACTCCCCACTGGTCCTCCTATCTCACCACTGCTCCCCTTATATTTCAGTAAATCTGCCTGTTCTGCTCCCCAGTCTGTCTCTGGTGAACACACACACACATACACACACACACCCTTCTTCACCACCACCACCCCACACCTCTGGCCTGCACCCCAGTTCTTCTACATTTAAAAAAAATTAACTCATTTCTACTTGCATTTGAAAAATAGACTGCATTTTTAAAAACAAGCACAAGTTTTACTTAAAATGTATAACTATAATCTCCAGAAAAGCAGCTTGGCCCACCAATGAGATTAGACTTTGCATGTGCAGACTTACAAAAAATACATTCTCTTGTGCCTTAATGAGCATTGACTTGCTTCTCCCTTTGTATATTTGCTGCTGTTCAGTTGTATCCCTGGTGTCACATAATTTCATGTAAGCACTTTCATTATATGTTAATATTCATTTTTTAATTTAAAGCATAGGGAGCTACTAGAGCGCTTCATACAGGTACCGGAAGATAGCAACTGACATTTGAAATATTTGTTTCAGGTAGTTTTCCTTTCAGTTCTTTGCTCTTAAAATAGGAAACCTTTGTTTTAGCAGTGACATTACTTTTCCTTGGTTTATTTTCAATTTCTACAAGAAGAGAAAGTTAAAATTGCTTAGTAGTTTGTTTTGATACTAAAGATTGAGATTTAAGAAGATAGTGGTTGTATATTTTTTCTTTGTAACTTAGTTTTTGTCCTTTAGAGTTGTGAAAGAACTCACTACTAGTGAGTCTTTTAGTTGTGAGAAACTCTAGCTTTTGAGTTGGAAATTGGAGGTACTGAGTGTAGATTTAGACAGTAATGAGGCTGTGGAACCTCTTCACAGCAGAGTTGTTGGCCTTCTTCTTTTTTCTTTTTGAAGTATTAAAGGAAGCAACCCCAGAAAATATCCCTTAGAGATTCTGTCTTAAATCATTTTACATTCAAATCCACATAAGCTTGTAGGGCTATTTTTAAAAACCACTATGTAGCCGGATGTCCTTTTGTGTTTGTTTTTCCTTGTTTTCTTCTATTACGAATCTGTAGAACTTAAGTTATTTTTATTTTGCTTAACAGAAGTGTATTTTGCTCATTTTAATCTTTGTGTACTGAGCTCATTTTTATATCCAGAGAAAATTAAACTATGGATTTTATTTCTCTTAGTGTTTTATAACTAATTCCTCATATTCCTATAGTAATTTGATTGCTTAGGAAATGAGTTTAATCTGCTAGAGAGCTTTCATCATCCAGTTAACATTTTTCTAAGAATTTAGTCTTCATTCTTTTATGGTAAGCCAAGTGAAAATAAGTGTCTCATTGTTAACATGGTTACAGAAACTCAAACCTCAGTGCCTTTTCCATCCATGGCATAACTAAGATTAGGTCACAAATATATCTTACATATTTGACCAAAATAAGTGTTTTTTCATCCACCTAAAGACTTCCTTGATCAGGTCTTTTTCAAATAAATCGGCCTTTAAAAAAGAAAAAAACCCTGACAGACTATTAGGTGATCAAGTTTCCCGGCATTATAAACTAGGACAGAAGAGACTCACTGTCAGCCTCATGGAAAGAATGGGAATCTTTAGGCATAACTAGAAAAGAACAGTAGTTTAGGTACATAGCGTATGAACACATGGACCTGCTTGACTTGATCATCTTTGTCGCTAAAGTAACTTTTCATAAGTGATTTTATGATAAAAGGTAAACATTTTAAGTAAATATTTTTATTTTACTTTAGAAAATAGGCAATTACTACTATTTTAGGTGTTTTTTGTCAAAAATAATTTTTCCTTTTAAAGGTTTTAATTTGGAGAGTAATCTGAATTACTTTTAAAAAATTAGCTACACTGTCTGATATCCTGTGTACCATATAAATGAGATAGCCACTAAATGTCAGTTTGTTCTTAAACACTAGTCTGGTTTTTAAGTTAGCCACATGAACTACAACCACTTGATTTAAATACTAAGTGCTTTTTAAAAGATTTTAAATCAGCTTGTATTTTCCAGAAATTTGACATGCATAAAATGGTAATGTAAAGTAGTAAAATATAATTGTTAGTAAAAATACTGGTTTTGTCAATATGAAACTTTCAGAGTTCTTATTTTAGATAATGAGCTTATTTCAGTATGAGATGGCATACTGAAGAGTGGCCTTTGTAGAATGGAAGAATTACAGATAGGTTATGTCTTCGTTTTTGAAACCTCATGCTGTTTACCAGTAGTAACAGGATGTCAGGTTCTGTTTTGGAACATAGTACACTTGTCAAATGCTATCAAGCATGTATACGATTCCCCACTAGTTTTCTAAAGATAGGCTCCTGGGTATACATTGAATGACCTGGGCCTGTGAAATTGTTCTGACACACGTTCAACCACTTGACTTAACTATGTTTTTTAAATTTGATTTATTGATGAGGATTAGTAAAAGTTTATTGGCGTGTTAGGTTTGTTCCTTATCTGTTCTATTTATAACACTTTAGTTTTATATATTTGATCAAATTTTGTAGAATAGATGCCATTTAATTATTAATAAGGAACTTAATTGAACAAGGTTGGAAACCTAATGTCTCTTTATTTTCTTTTAAAGTTATTCCTTATTGACTTTGGTTTGGCCAAAAAGTACAGAGACAACAGGACAAGGCAACACATACCATACAGAGAAGATAAAAATCTTACTGGCACTGCCCGGTATGCTAGCATCAATGCACATCTTGGTATTGAACAGAGGTGAGTTTGGAAATTGAATGTGTTTACCAAGTACATCGGAAAAATCATTAGTGGGGTTTTTATTTTTTATTTATTTTTTTTAAAGATTTATTTATTCATTTACACAAGAACCGGGGTACAGGCCAGATGCGCGGGAGGGTGAGAGAATTCACCAGAGACAGAGCAGGGAGCAGAGCAGGCAGGAGGACCAAAGTACACTGCTGAGGGAAGCAGCGGGCGCTGCAGGAGAGGTCTGTCACGCTTTGTGGGACCTTTGCTGGCGGCCGGAGATCGAACCGGCACTGCAGAGGCTGGGGACAGCTTCACAATGCAGCGCTCAACCGCCTGCACCACTAGGGGAGACCCCAGTGGGGTTTTTAAAAAATATTTCAGTGTTTCATAATATCTAAACATGTCTTCTGGCTGAGGATTTGAAGGATGCTTGTCAATCCTTTTACCTGCTCCTTTAGTCAGCACAGAGAAGCCAATTAAATGAGGCCTATTTGTTTGCTTTAAGGTGTCTCTTGGGAAGAAAATAATTGCATGATGGAAAGTTAGAAGCACAAATGCAATTTTATCTTGATGTTTGTTTTTGCACCAAAAGCCAGTTTAGCTCTTCCACTTCTAGGATCTGGTTTGAAGCAAAATTGATCAGTTTTGCTTGTTCACTTTTCATATGTTGACATGGGTTCTAGTCAAATTCATGTTCCCTTCATCTTTATCAATCATTCTTGCTCCTTTACACAAGCATATAAATGACAAATGCTTCTAGGGATCTTCGGGAGAAAATTTGAAGCTTAGGAAATACCAATGAATATTTGAATACTTAGCTTACATTGTAATTTCACATTTCCAGCAGGCCAGAGTATCACCATTTCTTCAATATATGTATCTTTCTGAGCATATACGTATGTGCTATATGTTTCGTTAGATGTTTGGTTCTTTTTTAAATGTTAATTTATTTCAATATCCCTAAGTTTATTTTATGAGTGCCTGTGAAACTTCTAAGTGTCCTGCCGAATTGTAGGAGTGTGTTGGTTTCTATTTTGAATTCAATGAGAAAATTTTAACTAAATACCTTCTTGTACAACATACCAAATAGCTCTCTCTTCACTTGGGAAAATTTCTTCTTATGTACCTGGCTTTTTTTCACATGTCTTTCATAATAACTCTAGGTCATAAATTCATATTTTCTTTTCCAGTCGCCGAGATGACATGGAATCATTAGGATATGTTTTGATGTATTTTAATAGAACCAGCCTGCCATGGCAAGGACTAAAGGTAAACTAGACTCATACTACCTACCAGTGTTTTGTTGTAAGAAGAAAAATGGGTATTGGAGATGACCTTAATGTCCCTTTCAAATACGGAGTTTCCTGAGAATAAATTAACTTTCTTTTTGCCTTTTATTTGGAAAATCAGGTCATTTCAGTAAGAATTAATAGAATCCCACAGAACAGTTTTCTTTAGGGACAGTAAATAGGTAACTTGTAGCTTTATCTGAGTGGTAGTTGACATGAACTGCGAAAGGTAGAGACTTGTCTCATTTTGCTGAGTTGCCATTTTGTTGAAAATAGTACTTATATTATCACCCCCCCAAAAAAAAGTGATCTATCCAATAGTAATAGCTATATCCTAACATTTTGTTTCTATTAACTAGGAGTTTCACTGTTAGTTTTGTGTTTGTGTTAATGATGAATAACTATGGTCTGCTGCACCATGTGGGTTAGCTCCTTGGCCATAAATGGAACTCAGGCCTTAGGGGTGACAGTGCTAAGAATTAACCCCCTAGGCCACTAGGGAGGCCCCTTGTGTGGGTAGCTTTATCCCCTATGAATATTTTTACTTTGAAACAGGTTTAGACTTACGCCATTTTGTAGTCTCTAATGATGAACACATTTTATGGTATGATTCTGTTTTTGTGTTAAATGTGTCAAGAAAACATGCTTTAAATTTAACTTAATTTAACTTAAATCACACACCTTCATGTTCTAATCCTAGTAAGTAAAAATGGTTCTGAAGTAGAAACTCAAAAATAACAGTTCAGTTAAATATTATATATTGATTTATTTTTTATTCTTGGTTAAGATTTGTCTTGAATCTTAATTGTAATTTATGCCAGTGTGTTTATCAGGTTCTTCTTGGTAGTGTTGAGTATGTCTGTGATTTCTTATTTTCCACAGGCTGCAACAAAGAAACAAAAATATGAAAAGATTAGTGAAAAGAAAATGTCTACTCCTGTTGAAGTTTTATGTAAGGTAAGTGATGAGTATTTTTTTAGAAATATATGAGTCAGGAACACAATGGAGCATTTTCCTTGCCAGCCTTGGTAATTAAATATCCTAATAGGTATAAACTAGCTGCTTACCATCTTAAATTTATTTATTTTTTTATTCTAAATATCTCTGGAATTGCTTTGTCTGATGTCTTCTGTTTGCTTGGGCTCTACAATCTTTAAATGATGCTTACAAATTATGAGGAAAATTAAATTTTATTCTTAACTGTAAACTAATGTCAGAAAAGGAAGGATATCAGTAATTGGTATATTAAGGAGGAGAGAGAGAAAGGCAGGAAGATCAGAACAATCCACAATAGGAAAATGTCAAACAATAGTGCAACATTGGTAACAGCTTCAATATATTCACTTCTCTGAAATTTCAAACTTCAGAACTAGACCAGTAAGTTTTGAATGGAGAGCTGTTTGTGTCTTGATGAGGAATCACTGTCTTTTCCTTAGAAAGAACTTTGCAACACTAGGGTTCCTGAAATAATTAGTAAACAGCATACAGTTAAATAGTTGGGTGACAAAAAGAATTGCAACTGTACATTTTGTAGAAAAGGTAAAGGTTTTTTTTTATGTGTCTCCTATTCACAAATCTGCTTTCCCCTTTGCTACCAATCTAAATTGAAAGAGGAGTGGGGTGTATGGACTATGATCTTTACCAAGTCTTTGGGATTTGTTTTACATAAATTTATAGAAACGGAAAACAGATTGGTGATTACCAGACGAGTGGAGGGCATTGGGTGAAAAGGGATCAAGAAGTACAAACTTCCAGTTACAAACGAATTAAGTCGGGGGTGGGGGGTGTACAGCATGGGGCTACAGTCAGTCATAGGGTGTTACAAAGTTGAAAGTTGCTAAGAAAAGATGGTACATAGACTTACTGTGATCATTGTTAATGCAGTGTATACAAATGTCATTATGTTGTGCACATGAGACTAAAATGTCGTGTCAAATTAATTATGACATTCTAGCTTAATGAAAAAATTCATGTGTTACCACCTACCCAAATAATTTAAAAATCTGTATACTCCAGGAAGCGCAGAACATTACATTTTCTATACACTACCTTTTTTATGCAAGAGAAAGATTCATTTGGTTTACTAAAAATAAAAACATCACCCATTTTTCAGGGAGATAGGGAATTTAGTACATTCTCTGCTTGTGGACTGCTTAATATTGATCTTGAAATTGTGGACTATTTCTATCTGGATTAGCAACATATAATTGATTCAGAGTTGAGTGGACACAGAAGTGTTAGATATTAGTATAAAATAGTAAGATTTTTGCAGTTTCATGGTCCAGTGGTATCTCTTATTTCCTGTCTGTATTGCTTCTGATATTGGTAGTTTGTTGTTGTTGTTGTTGTTGTTTTAAGATTTATTTAGTTATGCACACAAGAACTGGGGTACAGACCAGAGGTGTGGGGGGTGAGAGGATTCACCAGAGACAGAGTGGGGAACAGAACAGGCTGATCTACTGAAATGCACTGTTGAGGGAGCGCAGTGGGCAAGTCAGGAGAGGTCTGCTGCGCCATGTGGGTAGCTCCTTGGGTGGGGATGGAACTAATGCTGCAGTGGCTGTGGATAGCTTCCATAGGTTTGCGTCTTAACCCCTTGCACCACCAGGGAGGCCCTGATATTGGTGAGTTTTTTCTGTTATGTTTTGCCTGCTATCAGAAAGCAGCAGTGTGTGAAGTCTACTATTTGACCCTCAGTTGTGGTTAATTCTTTATCTAAAAGGTATTAATTTCAATTCATTTGGTAAATGTTACTTACCACTAACACAGATTGTGTGTAAAAAAATTTTTAAAAGAAAAATATACAATAAATTAGTTTCCGGTGCCCACCTCCAAAATGAAATAGCTTGAAAGTGCTTGGTGAATTTTATATCTGTTTATGTAAGTGTGGTCATAAAAATGTTGAAAGCATAGCCATTCTATCCTACTCTGACTATTGGGCATCAAAGGTTTTCAAAATGTTACAGAGTGTGGGAAGGAACTGCCTCTTTTTACTCAATCTTCCTTCACATATACTTGAGGAGAAGGGTATGTGGGGCTTTTTGTTGCTTTAATATTTTGTATTTCTTCATAGCTGGAAGTAATGTCCTTTTGGTGACTGACATCTATAACTTTAAAAATGTTGATGTACATCTTTGAGTATCTTTCTTCAGAAACAGAACAGTAATGCTTTTTTTTTTTTTTTTAAGATTTATATATTTATTTATTTATTCATACAAGCACTGGGTACAGTCAGAAGCGCGGGAGGGTGAGAGAATTCACCAGAGTCAGAGCAGGATGCAGAACAGGCAGAAGGACCGAAGTACACTGCTGAGGGGAGCAGCGGGCAGCAGGCGAGGTCTGCGCGCCATGTGGGACCCTCCTCTGGTGGCCGGGGAGCAGCTGGGGATTGAACCGGCACTGCAGAGGCTGCGGGCAGCTTCGCAACCCCGCGCTCAACCGCTGCGCCACCGGGGAAGCCCAGTAGTAATGTTTTTAATAGAGGAAAATTTGAATTCCCTAAATGTCCAAGTTAATTATGATCTGTTTAGTAGTTAAGTATATGCATCCATTTAGAAGTTTATGAAGAGGTTGGAAATAACACTGATGCTTATAGTATACTGTTAATGGATGAAAACAGAATATGTTACATATGTAATATGGTAATAGTTACGGGGGGGGGAGCAGTATCTATATAGGAAAAAACATTAGAATGAATTTGTATCACAACAATGGTGGTTTTGTGTGATTGCACACTTGGTGGTTTTACTTTTCTGTTTACCTAAGTATATACTGTTGTCCCAAGGGGTGAGAAAATGCACATTTCATTGTCTTCTTGTGGCAGAAAGAACATTACTGACCTCCCTTTCTCATTTCAAATTAGTAGATAATGATAAAATAACAAATTAGTGGGATGTCTTAATTTATTGAAGAACATAATGTTCTAAGAAAAGGATACATATTTCCTCTCCCAGTATAAAAAGTATACTGTATGTAATAAGGGCAGGATGGTGAAATTTTGTTAAATTTATGAGGAGGATACCAATTCACAAGTTATTTTAGTTGTTAGATCTTCCAGCAAAGTTGTGTAAAATACCCTCCTCAAATACAATTTTTCATGTAATTTAAATATATTTCTGTTCCTATGTTAAAATAAATTTGTTTTAACTCTTGAACTTCTAGGGGTTTCCTGCAGAATTTGCCATGTACTTAAACTATTGTCGTGGACTGCGCTTTGAGGAAGCCCCAGATTACATGTATCTGAGGCAGCTATTCCGCATTCTTTTCAGGTTAGTTTTTAAGACTGTAAACTTCATTGAGGGAAGTTAGTTAAATCCACCCAGCATACCTACTCTGAGAAGTAGGTTGTTTAGTGGATTTAACCAGTATGAGCAACATTTCAAAAACTGAGTTTGTCATTTTTCCATTTGTAATGCAAATATGCTTGAAATTGTTTTGAGATGGCAAAACAGCTGAGTAAAACTCAGTAGAATCTGATTTTTCCACAAGAATTAACAATTCACATTAGTGAATTCACATTAGTAAGTGACTTTCTCTGGCCCTTGGAACACTTCAGTTTTGGTACAGAGCCCCTATTCAAACCCAAAATGAAAGCAATTTAAAAAATGACACAGTCGTGGAATCTATAGGATAGTGTGGAGGCAGCCCAGCTCTAGAGTTCCTAGGAACAACTCATAACTGGTCTTGAACAAAGGGGGGAAATAAAGAGTACAATACCTCAGATCTTAGTTGGAAGAGTAAGATTTTGGGGAGTAATCCTTGAACCCCAGAAAAATCTTCCATAAAGCTCAGGCTTAGACTTGTCCCCCACAGAGTCCTTCACCTACTCTTAATTTGTTTTCAGGAGGCACCTTCTGCATAACTGATGACTTGACTCAGTGTTTTGGTTGCTTTGGCTCCCTTTTCTCTCTATTCCCCTGCTCCTTTCAAGAAATGCAAAGGCAGCTGCTTTTTGAGAAGGGAGAGGATTATTTTTATACTAAATAGCAGGCTGTTTTCTTTTTCCTCCAGTCTTGACATGCAACAAGTAGAGTTCATTATAACTGAATCGTTAAAAAATTATCCTAGGGATAGATATCTTTTAGAAGCTTCACACGTAAGAGAAAATACCCATCTCCTTAAAAATGCTCTGTCTGGAAAGTTCAGTGGACTCAGTTGTTGTTAAAGGATTAACATACAAATTTCTATTTTCCAGGACCCTAAATCACCAATATGACTACACATTTGATTGGACAATGTTAAAGCAGAAAGCAGCACAGCAGGCAGCCTCTTCAAGTGGGCAGGGTCAACAGGCCCAAACCCCCACAGGCAAGCAAACTGACAAAACCAAGAGTAACATGAAAGGTTAGTAGCCAAGAACCAAGTGACGTTACAGGGGAAAAAAAATTGAACACAAAATTGGGTAATTCATTCATTTCTAACAGTGTTAGATCGAGGAGGTGGTTTTTAAAATGCATAAAAATTTGGCTCTGTTTTAAAAAAAAGACGTCCTTGGAAAATTTGACTACTAACTTTAAACCCAAATGTCCTTGTTCATATATATATGTATATGTATTTGTATATACATATATGTGTGTATATTATATCATTTCTCTTGGGATTTTGGGTCATTTTTAACAACTGCATCTTTTTTACTCATTCATTAACCCCTTTCCAAAATACACATTTGGTGTTGGGAATATGGTATAATCAATCAATCCAAAATCCTAGACCTAACACTTGTTGATTTTTAATAACGAATCTGGTTAGCATTGGTATTTTGACTTTTCTTAGACTAACAGTGTTAAGAATTTTTTTGCATGTTAATGCATTAGCATTTAAAATGGACAATTGTGAACATAATCTAATTTCAAGATGTGAGTCTGGCATTGCCCCAACGTGTCTGTCTTCTCAGTTGCAGAGCGTCTCATTTACTCTCATAAAAGCTCAGGTAACTGAAAAGCTTGGCACATCTTTCCTAGTTACAAATCTCTTAATTGCTTTTTAACTACAGATGTTCTTAATTTCAAGATGATTCTTTGATTTTTGTCTTCATTTTTTAGTATCTTGCAAATACTCAGGGCCTGGGGAGTCCCGTGTGGAATTGAATTCTGCAATTAGACCTTGCAAATTGAAATGAAGTGGGGCAAATGCCATTGAACTACGAAGCTCTATTTCCTTTCTCTTTCTCAGGCACTCTTTATAGCACGAAGGAGTAGAACTGTTAGGGCACAGCTCCGTTTCTTACCACTGTTGCCATACAGTTGGACTCCTGTGTTTGATGTTTTTTGCTTGTTTTTCTTTTCCCCTTTCTGGGGCTTACCTGCTGATTACCTGCCTACTTTCTGGAAGTGGTGGGCTCTGGTAAGATTTGGTTTTGGTTTCTAATTATATAATTTCTGAATGACTGCTCTAGTCTGAACTTGATCTTCTTTGGTCCATATTTTTAGTGTTGTATTTAAACAATTTTGTAATTTAAAAACAGACTAATCTGAGAATGCTTTTCAAGAAGTATAATTAACTGATGTTATCCTCATCCCAGCAGCTTATCTATTGGGAATGAAATTGAGATCCTTCTCTTCCATGTTTTGTATTGGGGAAGGCTTCATAGATGGAGGCTGATGGTAGTGGGGGTTCCAAGATGAGGAATATTCTTAGCTTAGGATGTTAAACTAATGTTTGCCCAGTGCTCTGCCTTTGCATCTCAATTGGGACTTAATTACCCCTTTTGATTGTTTTAATTATGGTATCATTTAATCATAGTGCTGAGAACTTCTTAATGAGGTAGGTAGCTAGTGTCACTGAGAAATAGCCCTACCTTTTAGATAAGATTAGGTAGTCTGAGGACTTGTTATACCTAATGCCTATAGTGCTTTTGTTTTTTCTCACAAAATGAAACAAATTTTTGCCTAAAGCTAGCTGGGATAATAGGATCATCACGAGTTGCAGTTTCTAGAACTAAAATTAGATTGAAATCTCTTCTGACCTAGAATATTTCACTTCAGGCATTCAGCAGCCTTCAGAAAGAATAACTTTATTTTGAGCTAGTTTCCATTGTTAGTTTACTATGTGTCTCTTACTCAATAAACAAGCAGAATTTTTGTCCTGCCTTATCCAGGTCTAAAAGATGAGAAGTTGGATCCACTGAGTTAGTATGTTACCTTGGAAAAAAAATTGTAATTAAACTTAAGTTTAATCCTTATTTTTTGTATTGTAGCTATTTTTCATAAAGCAACTTAAAATCTTACAAGATTAAATAGCATTAGACATGGGCTGTACGATATTACATAACCACAGACTTGGAAAATTTTGAGGAAATTGGACTTACTATAAAACATATCACACACATCATTGACTGTTTTAAGATATACAGTTACAAGTGATGTATTTTGGCTCCAACAAAATACTGTTTGCTACTAAAGCATGCTACTCCACATAATACAAACAACAAAATTCTTTTTGATCTTTGACTTCTTGAAAACATTTGTATTATTTTGGATAATAAAAAAAACTTGCTGCCCAAAACATACCTTACACAAAACCCCCTATATAGAAAGCCATTGAAGTCCTTAGGTTTGAGGATGGTGAAATAAGTATTGCCCTCCCTTCTCCTCCAACCCCCTCCTCCGAGTCATCAACATTAAGAAATCTTATGAAGTCTAGAGATCGAAAACAACTGATTCAGGTTACTTCTCACTCCAATCTCTAAGTAAAAAGGTGTTTGAAATCATGGTTTCCTAGGGTCCACTGCGATAGGCTTTTTCTTCAAGAGCTGGTACGACTCAGTGATTCATTGACCCCAGTAAATTCTTTCAGTAATGATGAAAATACCACATTATCTTTTTCTAGTTAAGTTTTATAAAGTGCTTTTTTAATACATTACATGTAAATATATATATTCTTCATAGAAATTAAATTTTCAGAAGTTTTCGCCATCAGGGAATTGAATTTCTTAAATTAATCCTTGGCAAGTAGATATCTCTAATGTAAGAATATCTGTTCTTGCAGAAATCTCCCGGATGGTAGCATTCACTAACTAATACATTGCATATGATTTTCATTTCAGAAAACTTTATACCTAATATTTCTTCATGAAAAGCTATAGCAGATCATTTTAGCAGTCAGTAAGAATGTCCAAAGACTCTAAAGTCTGTTTATTCAGTCAAGATGGGTTTGTTATATATGATCAATTTCTATTCTAATTACTTTTCTAAAGAAAAAACCTTTTTTCAATTTTTCTGTTCCAAAGTCCATAAAAAGACGATAAAACAAGTACACCCCCTATGATTTATTGCTCAGCACCAAATTCACTTCACCACCCTTTCCTTCAGCTATAAGTTGGTTTTCAGAAGGTACTTTAAGACATTTAAAAAGTAGTAAAAGATATTTTTAGGACATTTAGAACGCAAGTAAGGTTACTG
This sequence comes from Talpa europaea, assembly GCF_964194135.1. Classification (NCBI taxonomy): domain Eukaryota; kingdom Metazoa; phylum Chordata; class Mammalia; order Eulipotyphla; family Talpidae; genus Talpa; species Talpa europaea. The sequence continues at coordinate 41,896,755 of NC_140080.1, read as the reverse complement.
TTTCTTTAGTTGAGAACACAGATGTGAGAGAGAATTTCAGAAGTCATTAAAGGTAAAGGTGGATCCTCATATTATTCTACTATTACCATCATCTTAATCCATTTGTTCACTACTGCAGCCATCGATGCTAAGCATAGTTTTACCATAACATTACATGGATATCAAATTGTTGATGTTGAAGAGATTAGAAATACTTTTCCATCACATTATCCTACCATGTCATGGTCTTTCCTGAACTACCTTCCAGTATTTACTGGGCTTTTACCTACCATTTATGTCTAGCTTAACTTTTTTTGACTTCACCAATTGCTGCTAGGAACATGGTTAGTCACTCAGCAACGTAACCCAAATCACAGGGGAAGACCTTGAAATACCTGGAGAAACTGATCTACTTTGAATACACTCAATCCAAAGAAGTTGCAAGGGACTTTCATCTTGTTGCTGAACTTTTTGTCAGCTTTTTTCACTGGACAGTTAAGCTGGAGAGAAAGAAACCAGCCCAAAAAGAAGTGAAGATGAGGATGCAAGAGTTGATTTCTGGTCTCAAAGGCCTATTGGACCTATGAAACTTTCAAGCTGTCATACTGTCCAGATGATAATACAACAGTCAGGACACAGAAGAGTACAGAGTTGCTGCGTGTCTGGTGTATAATGCACTCCATCTACCATATGGGGAAGGAATCCATTGTAACAGGTATTTTAAAGTTCAACAAACTCAAATCTGTAGCAGATTGACTTCTATACTAAAAAAAGACCCCAAAAGTCAGATTATCAGTCTTTTTTTTAATGGTTAACATATGATGTGTACCGGCTATACTTGTCATTTATCTTACTTGTAATGATAAAAATCCATTTCCTTTGTCTTTCCCAACTTAATATACTTTAGTTTCTGTGGAGAATTAACAGTTTGTGGTTTGTTTTTCTTCTGTACTTTCAAGTAAAAAATCTTAAATTCTCCAAGCTAAAGTCTGTGCATAACCAGAAGACCACACAAGCATGTTTTAGAAAAAGTAGCATAAATGGCATTGTATAATGAATGTATTTCGTTAAAAATTGCTTTTTAAAAAGTCATGTCTTATACTATGAAAGGACATTAAATTTCAAAAGTCCAAGCCTTACTAATTAATATAAATAAACCTTTGTGAAAAACTTTGTGATTCTACCAAAATGTCAGGGACCTATGAAATAAATTCACAAATAAGAGTAGATAGTTTCCAGATTGAGGGCTAGAATCTCCTGGTTAGTTATATAAAAGTAAACTTTTTTTCCTTTTGCAGCTTTGAAAAAAAGAAAAACTTAAATGTAACTGTTAATTCCTGAGTTGTCTCGAATTAGTCCGCCAAACCTGTTTTAACTCTTCCCCTCCCCCTCTTTTTTTAGGAACAAAGGAAGTCACTCCTTATTTTAACTGTTGTTGCAGTGAAGATGGGTTTTTGGACTTTGGAAGTCAAGAGACACCACCTCAACTACAACATAAAAACCAAGGACTAATGCATATTTGGGAAAAGAATGCTTAGTACTTGAAGACTGAATGTTGAATCCCTGCTGAATGATCCTATGGAGATTTTTTTTCCTAAACAGACTTCAGTAACATATTAGGACAATTCACTGGAGAAACTGATTCCTGGGTGGAGTATCCTACCATTGGCCAGTCTGAAGAGTTAAATCTGGATTTGACTGCTCTGTTCTACCAGGAATATTGTTTAGGCTAGCTCCTTTAACCAGTCCCTAAACAATTGTAATCATTTAATTGACCCAGCCATTCCTCAAATACCAGATTAAAAGATGAACAAGTATCATTCGTACCTACACAATTCTTGTCCCTATTAAAGACACAAGAGTTTTCTAATATTTTGACTGACAACGTAACTTACATTCCTCTTTAGTTTATCTAATTTGGGTTTCATTAGACAGTCTTTAATATTTTCCTTGCTAATCCTATTTAACAATATAAATCAAATGTAGATAGTATTCACTGTGGTGAAGTACATTTTCAGGAAGTTTTGTTACCAATGCCATTTGTAGCATTTGCTTTCTGAACTTTAGTAATTATGCAGGCCGCGGAGGTCTTTTCTGTATATCTGGGTAATTAGGCACAATGGAGAGACAAAGAAGTATAGCACTTGGATCTGCCCTCACATGAAAAAGTTCCTAGTTAATGTACTGTATTTATCAAGCAAGTACACCTACGTCCTTGGTGTTGAAAAAACAAATGCACATATAAATGGAAAGGAAACCAGAACTATTTTACTTGTCCTAGAGAGCACATTAGGGTATGGTCTAACAAATACTTAAGTACAAGAAAAGGAGTTTATGGTTGACAAAAACATAGTTTGTGCTAAAGAAGTGGGAAAAGAGCAAAGTGAATTAAAATGAGCTGATATTAGGTAGACTAGAAGAGTTTAGAAGGTAGTGGGCCAAGGAGCATCTTCAAGGAAGGGCCGTAGATGCAAGGAGATGGGTGCTGGTGCCATTTTCACGTTAACTACTGCAAGGCATACTTCTGTTTGCCTAGATAAAGCATGTAACTACCTGAAACCTCCTTCTATTGAAATCTGCCTTTGTGTTGAAGCTCCAGTCTATTAAAGTGGGGGGCGAGGGAAGTGTAATGTGTGTAAGGTGAGAAGGCATAAGAAAAAATAAAAACGAGCTTCCCAGGTGGCGTAGGGACTAAGTCTCAGCACTATCACTGCTGTGACTTGAGTTTAATCCTTGGCCAGGGAGCTAAACTGCATATGGCCCAGCAGATCTTTCCTGTCTGGCCACCTGCTCCCCTAAGCAGTATATTTCAGTAAATCTACATGTTCTCCCCACTCTATCTCATGAATCCTCTCAAAGCCCACTCCTCTGGCCTACACCTCAGTCCTCTTACGCAAAAAATAAATAAAAACAAGTTCATCTCTTTACATTTTCAATCAGTGATAAAACCTAGCTTTTTTAATATAACTGATTGAAGTAACCTTTTTTAAAGGTAAGAGGTCTGTACAAAAATGATGGCTTGAGGGCCTCCCTGGTGGGACAGGGGTTAAGTCTCAGTGCTATCAAGCAATCACCAGCAGACCTCTCTTGTCTTGCCTGTTGCTTCCCTCTCTTGTCTTGCCTGCTGCTTCCCTCAGCTTTGTATTTCAGTAGATTGCCTGTTCTGCTCCCCACTCTGTTTGATGAATCCTCTAAACCCCCTGCACCTCTGGCCGACACCCCAGTTCTTCTATGCATAAATCTTTTTAAAAAAAATGATAAGCTTGAGAGATTTGTGGTCAGTGAAATTCAAATTCAAATAATCACACCTTGAATACATTTATTAAAGCTTACCATTTTTGCATCAAAAACAGTATACAGGAAGGTTCTTGTTTCAATATGATTATAAAGTACACTTTCTAGTTAAAGCAGTCTATTTTTCATTCATTTCACAAATTGTTGAACATATCCTATGTTCTAGGTACCAGAAGTACAAGATGTGAACAAAACAGGCTCATTTGAACTAGTAATTCTCTAACTTGAGAATCATGTGCTGACTGGAAGACTCCATGTAAATCTCTCCTACCTATTGGTTCAGAACAGAAAAGTTTCATTTTTGCATTTAAATTGAAAGACCAATATTTAAATGAGTGAAAATAACTTGAGTCACCATTCTATAGTAATTATTGGCCCAGTTCCACCTAATTTCCCTATTTTTGGTATAGTGTAAGAATTTTTAAACTTGGAATTTTAACATTCTTTTTTTGTTTTGATTCTTTAACAGGTTTCTAAGCATGAATGAGGAACAGAAGAAGCAGAGCAGATGATTGGAGCAGCATTTGTTTCTCCCCAAATCTAGAAATTTTAGTTCATATGTACACTAGCCAGTGGTTGTGGACAACCATTTACTTGATGTAAAGAACTTCCTTCAGTATAAACTGGCTCTGGACAGCATTGGTGATGCTGTGTCCTGAGTTGTAGCGCTGTAATTGTGAATATTAACTGAGATAGTGAAACATGGTGTCCAGTTTTCTATTGCATTTTTTCAAGTGGAAAAGTTAACTAAATGGTTGACACACAAATTGGTGGAGAAATTGTGCATATGCCAATTTTTTGTTAAAACCTTTTATTTTGAACTATACTGCTTTGAGATCTTATTTCGGAAGAACGGCATGAACAGTCTTCGGCCACAGTTGTGATGGTTGTAAATGCTCACAATTGTGCGTCTTAGGGTTTATCCATCCCTGGGGTTTGCAAGTTGTTCACTTAAAACATTCTTTAAATGGTTGGCTTCTTGTTTGTAAGCCAGCTGATATGGTAGCAACCAAAGATTCCAGTGTTTGAGCATATGAAAGACTCTGCCTGCTTACCTGTGCTAGAAATAACAGCATCTAAAGTGAAGACTTAAGAAAACTTAGCGACTACTAGATTATCTTTAGGACTCTGCATTAACTCTATAATGTTCTCGGTATTAAAAAAAAAAAAAGCATACTTGTCACAAATTTAGTTAACATCTTACAACTGAATATGTATGTATGTTGCTTAGATAAATGTAATCACTGTAAACATCTCTATGATCTGGGATTTCGTTTTTATTTTGAAATGGGAACTTTTTTGTTTACAAGTTCATTAAAAACTAAAAACTGTTTCTGTAAGGAAATGAGGTTTTTTTTAAACAACAAAAATGCCTTGCTGACTCACTATGAAATCAAAATTGCCCCAATTTTTTAATAGACTACTTCAAGCCATTTGTTACATATGATTCCTTTGCAAATCATTTTAGATAGTGTTTTGACTTGTCAATTTTTTATTTAAAGAGTTTTGTTTTTTGTTGTTTTTTTTTTCTCGTCCTAAGGGGAAAGGCATTCTGTGATTTTTCTTTTCTTTTTTTAAAGGACTTGTAGGTACAATACCTGGAACTGCAGATGCCAAGACCTGGTATTGTAATTCTTACCACTGCAGACTAACCGTTGGGCTGATTTTGAGTAATAACGAAAGCTTTAAAGGGTTTGACTATCCAATGAAATTTTTCTTTAAATTCCTAGTTAATTGGCTTTGAGCAGATTTACTTACCCTCAGAGTGCATCACACCACTTAAATTTCCATTTGAGGGCTGACCCTCCCCAACCTCACCCAAACCGAGAGAGAGCTTTCTCTCTCAATTTTAAATGCACCTTCTTTGTTTTTTCTAACCTAAGAGGAAAATAAGTTTATTGACCACAGTTCTCCTTAAGTAGCATAACTTACTCATTTATAACATGTCAAGATAAATTTAAAAGAACCTCTGTCTGAAAATGCTGCCAGGAGCCTATTGTGTAAATGTAGGTATTTTGTAAAATAACCTTGAAACTGTAAATTGACACGTGTTTGGTTCAGATAGTGTCAAGTTTGATTTTTTTTATCTGAAACCTACTTTAGCAATAATTAATTCCATGATTGCCACAATCTGCCATTAAAGGATATATTAGCATCGACATACTGCAGTAATCTTAATGATTATGAACTTTGGGGTAGGCAGCTTCTTTGTTTCTTTTCTATCCACTCATGTCAGTTAAGGTATTTGTTTCTTGACTAATAAACCCTTTGATACTTTTAGCCAGAAATCAGTCTCATAAAGCTATTTTTGAGTATAGTTTGTGTAAAATAAAAACGTTTGGCTTTGGTAATAACTTTTCCAAGCTGAACTCCCTCTAGCAAGATATTTTTCAGTGCTTTTATTTACTATGCACTTAGACTATGCACTTTTTCTGAAATATTTTTGTAACACTTAACTTTTTTGTATTTTTGCCATTTGAAAAGGTTGTGGTTGTAGTTGGTCTGTAATTCAGTTGCAGATTTAAAACTGTTAGCTTTGTAAATCAAAATATAGGTATTCTTGTGTGGTATATCTTCATTCCGTCTGCAGCTGGAGCTGGAATCCCATTGATCTTCTAGCTACCATTCATTTTCTTCACAGTTCTCAGAAGAAGAATGAAATTGAGTGAATGATGTTACTAATCCTGTCGGGAGATGAATCTCATTTCACCAAAATTAAATTATGTTTTTCCACTAAAATGACACAAGTTGAAGACACATCACTCTGAAATTGGAAGACCTCACCACTTTAAGGCTCCACAGTGGCTTACTCAGCTGAACTCTAGGTTACTTAACTGCTCTTTACTTTGTTCCCCCATTGGGGGGTGCAGTTTTTTAAATGTTGGGAGATGGCCATTCTAACTACTGTTGATTGTCTGTTTTGGGAAGGTATAACAAAATAAAAAAGAATATATATGAAGGGAGAGACTGGTTATCTCCTCCCATATGGTTGTGCTCATGCTCTTATAGCCTACAAATGGATTTTTGGAGGTTTGCTTTTACTAATACTAAGATTTTTCTATTTCTACTAGTCCTTGCAGTTTTGTTAAATGTTTCAAGCAGAGTGTACTGTAACAATTACAAACTTAATTCCATTATAATAAAAAAAAATACCATACAAAAGGATTTTATAGCCCAAGCCAATGAGCTAGTTTTCCCTAAAACTTGATGAAATAACAAGAATAGGTTTTTGTGACTTGACTAGAATGAACCATGGTATTTCTAGGAGGTTGGCCTGGATGTATTTAGCTTAGTGTCTGAAAATTCAGCCATAGGCTGTAGATAACAAGACTGAGCCAAACCAATATGTAGCAGTATTTTGTGGCTCAGGTGTACTGTCTTGAAGTGAGACTATGAAACTCTTACTGAGTTACATTACTGTTGCTCATAACATTTGGGGGCTTTTACCCCAAGAAACTTATACTTCACCTCGAGTATATTTACTGATGGACAGGTGGTTTAAGTATACTTGCAAACATCGAAGAATCAAGTTTGTCTTATTGGGGTTAGTGCATTCTTAATTATCAAGTATATTGAAATAGAATGATTTGTTTTCTGAAATTACTTGGTTAAACCAGTTTTGAGGACATAGGCAAAAGGGCAATGAAAATGCTGAGCAATAGCAGAGCTATTAGAAAAACCAGCTTTCGAGAACATGGTTGTAGTTGGTCAAATGCATTGTGTCTACTGGTTGAAGTTATATACTGCAGAACGCAGAATCAACTTGTTTAAGAGTGCTCTTGGGAATCCCACTTAATTACTTTGTTTGGTCTCTGCACCTTTTTAGCCTGATGGAGTGAATTGGCTCATTCTGTCTTGCCTTTACCAAACTGGTTCCTGGAAGGGACTTTTTTGAGGAACTTCTCTTGCCTAATGTATGGAAAGTATATAATAATGATGGTAAGTAGTGGGAATAGTGTCCATGTGTCAAAGCACCTAACAAAGTGGAAAGAGGCCTTGAAAGATAAGTTAGGCTCATAGCAAGCATCCTGCCAGAACATGTATGTCAGTTATTCATCTGATAGCTGGTGCAGGATATTCTGTTCTTACTCCCTATTTATCACTATGCTCATGTTCTTTTTTAAACATCCTTTTTTATTTTTTCACAATATAGAATTTCTTCCGTTGGGTGTGATCACCACTTTTCCCACCATCAAAGCACCCATAGTTATCCAGCATATTCTGTGCTTGCTTTCCCCCACCCCCTCTTGAATATCTCAGACCTCAATCACTTGTTTTTCATAGGTAAGCATTTATGTAGAGTTTAAAGAAATTCACACCTATTTTGGCATCACAGCACACTCCAAATGGGTTTTAGACTGTCAGGAGTTGTGCTTGCTATGTGGAATTCAAAGGTGGCCAAGACAATCTCTTTAAAGGCTCTTGGTGGTATTGGTAAGGAGTCTTTTACCATGCTAGCCATTGCTAAAGAGTAAACATTTGAATGTGGTGGGAGTACCTAGGTGGTCATCCATCTTGGTCTTGGGTTGTTTCAGGCTTTGGAGAAGAGATAAGAAATCCAGGCAAATGTAGAAGCAGATTTCTTAGATGGAGAAGAGCAAATAAAAAATCAGAAGTAAAGCTAGAAGAATAAAATAGCTAAAGAGCAAAGAGATGAGCACAACAAAGTAATCCCTGAATGATTGTCAAATGAAATGAATGGAAAAAAATTGGCTGAATGAAAAAAATTGGCGGCGTTAATTACAGCTGTTGTAGAAAATTGGGATCATTCCACAAAAGGAAGTAGCCTGAATAGGAAGCTGACCATACCCGAGTCCTAAGTAGCGACCTTTAGAGTCCATTTGAGTATAGACAAAGCTGTTAGGAGGATGAGGTCATCCAACGGTAATGAGAAGACAGAGGCCTACCCTGTAGATAATGCCTGTTCCATCAAAATCATGAAAAATAAAGGAGTGTGTTTGTGAAGGTGGCAAGAACCACGGTTGGGTTTTGGAGGGAATTGAGTGTGGTTCAATTCCAAATAGATCTCATACTTGGTCATGTGGATTTCACTTGTAGGGAGTAGGTCATCCCATATTGAAATAAAATTGAGCAGCTTTATAAAACTTCACGTTGCTAACCAAAAAGAAAGTGACTGCCAGTACCAAAATGTAGGTGTTAAAAACATTCTTACCTACTTTTCTCAATGCCATTAAAAATGTTAGCGATTGGTGGTTGTAACATTCTAAGAAAAATTTTTGTTGTTTCTCATTGATGGAGAACAAATTGCCCATTTATCTACCAAATAATATGATCATGGTTCAAAAAACAAGTGAGAGCTTAATAGTGAATTGAGTCAGTATCCTTAGAAACTTTTCTGTAAGTCTCTGCCTTAACAGGTGCTTTTAATCTTTTCTTCTTTGTAATTTAATTTTGAAAATTATGGTCTCAGGGATACACAGTGATCTCCCTTAATGCTTTTTACACAGTTTTCACATACTGTTTATTTTAGCTTTTGCTCCATTTACTGTTTGTACATTAACTGAAAACACATAACCATTTGGAAGTGGTTACAGAATCATGCCACTTTACACCTGGTGTTTACTTCCTGACATCAAATACATGGCACTGTTATCAAAGTCACACCTTTTTTAATATAGTTTTATTTCACCAGTTATCCTGGTATGAAGTTGTACAGGATCCAGCACAACATTACTGTGCTTAGTTGTGTGTGTGTAGTTTTGGCTAATTTGGAACAGTTCCTCACCCTTTGTTTTTCATGGTTTCAGTGTTGTGTGTGACTGTAATGTTCTATTTAATTCCCAATTGGGTTCACTGTGGTCTGGAATCATACTACAGTAGCAATGAGCACACCTAGCGTCCAGATCTTGATTTCTAAATACAGGAAGGAACGATGGCTTCTTGGAGAAAGTCTGGCTTCAGGGCTGGGGCAGAAAAAGCACAAGATGAACATGGAACATGATGTGCAATGAATCCTGAAAGTGATGGGTGCATGTCGAGAATACAAGAGCCACTTAAAGGGTTTATCAGCTAAAAAAGTTTAAAGGAATGATGCATTAGAAAAGTAACCACTTTGTTTAAAGTAAGTGCAAAGTTGATGGACAGAACATTTAGATTGTCCTTAGTATTTCCCTACATGTTGCTTACTGAGGGACTTGTCTAAAAAAATACCCGGTCTGAACATTATATTTCTTGTACATCAAATGTGTAATTTTATTGAATTGAGGAACATTGAATATGGAGACCATGCATGTACCTAGGAAATACATACTTGACGTCATTTAAGATGGCATTTAAGTCAGTACCTTACTTTGAAAATATTTAAAACCGGTGGGGGAAAAAAAAATCCCTTACCAGAATTGTTTTTGAGGAATTTTAAATGTTACTGCCTAGGCCAGTCTCCTGTGAGACCTGTTTCTCTGCTCCCTTTGCTTATGGCTCTTTCTCCTTTGTTCCAGCTGAGGAATCAGCTGGTTTGACAGTAGGTGATGCTGGAAGACCACGGCGCTGTCCTCCAGCATCACATCCCTATCCAAGACCCTCTGCATAGGCGCTAGGCACCAAGGCTGGGCCATTCCTTCTCTGAATTACTAAGCCACATCCTCAAAAGGCACGGATTCCTGGAGCCTGACTGTAAATGACATTGCTGTCACCTTTAAGACCTCTTATTCCTGTCTTGGGAAAGGGTAGACATCTCAGGAGCTTACCAGAGAAGGTTTTGGGTACTCCTTGCTAGTCCTCGCAAACCAAACCCTCATGTTAAAGGCAACCATGGTGGCCTGACAATAAAAATATTCTTAACGTCTTTCGATCCTCATTCTCAGTTGAAAAGGTGGTAAGATCATCCCCGTCTTAAATTATGGAACACTATGTTTCATAGACTATCTTAAAGAATTAAGGAATTTAAATCCACGTAGAACCCTTTACAGTCTTCAAAATTCTTAAGTACATCTCAACCTTGTAACAATCATGAAAACTTACTTTTTTCATTTGATAAGAACTGAGAAGTACAGACCACCCAAGGTTGCACAACTTTGTCAGTTATGCAGAGCCGGGACTGAAACTTGATTTTCCTTTTGTCACCATTTTAAAACCAGAGATCATTACTCACTCATGGTTGAGGGCTATTCTCAGGTATGTTTCTACGTGCTTCACATGTATTGATTTTCCAGTCCTCATGGTTTCCCTTGAGGTAACTCCTGGCTCCATTTTACATTTGAGGATATTTGAACCCTAAGTTGGAAAAGGTAGTTGTGTTCTCTTGGCTTCTTAAATAACATTTACCCTTATAAAAGAACTTGTACTATATATTATTTTTGTGTGTATGTATATATATGTACACACACATAGCAAGTATCAAATGGGGTGACAACCTTAGAGAACTTAAAATCTGAAATGATGTAATAGAGCTTTCATCATTTATGCACCCAACTGTTGCAGTTAGCAGGGTTCACTTTTAGGACCAAGTACTAGAGCTTGTTTTCTTCAGTCTCACGGGGGTAAGTGAGTGGATGGAAATGAAGCCCAAAAATATTGTAAACAACCCAGCCAAGTACTTTCCACACTAAAAAATATGCCCTGGGCCTCCCCGGTGGCGCAGCGGTTAAGCGCTGGGTTGTGAAGCTGCCCGCAGCCTCTGCAGTGCCAGTTAGATCCCCGACCACAGCGCTGGTTCGATTCCCGGCCACCCGGCGAGGGTCCCACATGGGGCGCAGACCTCTCCTGCCACACCCACTGCTCCCCTCAGCAGTGTACTTCGGTCCTTCTGCCTGCTCTGTTCCCTGCTCTGGCTCTGGTGAATTCTCTCACCCTCCCATGCTTCTGACTGTACCCAGTGCTTGTATAAATAAATAAATAAATCTTTAAAAAAAAAAAATATGCCCTGGTGACACAGGTCATTATATGAGAACAATTCTGGTACATGTTGCTTGTGTCAATCTATCACCAAGGTCCTTGTGTTGATAGCAAAAGGAAAATGTCAGCCAGTTTTGCTACTAAATAAAATTTGAAATCAATGTTTTTATAATCAGCTTAAAAATTAAGTTAACTTAATATTGAATGGATTTAAGACACATTGTCCATATCTAGGGATCAAGAGCAGGATACATCAATAAAACTTGTACAAGAAATGGGGAGATAGGAATGTAAAGTTATTTGGTTCAGTGACACATAGCAGACTTCGAATGGCGTATCCCTCAGCCGACAGTTTCTGGAGCCCCCATCCTCTGTTGACCCGCATTGAGCTGCACATGCTCCTTTTGGCCTGGGAAATGTAATGGAATTTGATGGGGAAGAGAGCTGACATAATTATGCGTGATTATCAAATTTAACAGTAAATGATACCCTGAATGCAAATGGAAATTTAACTCAACGTTTTTTCATTATTTTTTTAAATGTTATGTTTGTGTAGAACTGGGGGGGTATAGGCCAGAAGTGAGTGGGGGGTGTGAAAGCGCTCACCAGAGACAGAATGTGGAGCAAGCAGGCAGATTTACTGAAGTACACTGCTAAGGGGAGCAGCAGGGGAGACAGGAGAGGTCTGCTTCACCATGTGGGTCACCTCCCTGGCGGGGAATGGAACTTGTGCTGCAGCTGCAGGCTGCTTCACAGTGCTGACCTTCAACCCCCTGCACCACCAGGGAGGCCCCCTTAACTCACAATTTTAAAAAGGATTTATCACTTTTCTAGCCAACGTGGGCAGTCACCTGAGTGCATAGAGCACTGCTTGCTTTATGGAATATTTTTTTTTAGTTTCCTGTCCTTGAAGGAAAGGTCATCTCCCTCTTTTTTAGCAAATTTGAAAAGTAAATAACCACAGCAGTATCTCAACAAACAACATGTTTATTTCATGCTACCAGAATGTGAAATAATTGGGTAATATCTTGTGGGGAGAATGACCAGGATAACGGCGTTTTGAGTGTAACCGACCAAAAAAATAAATAAAAATAAAACTTGCATTCTGCTAAGATTAAAAAGTCTGGGCAATTTATTTTTGCTTGTGATTGTAAATCTCACTTAGACTTTTGGAGCGTTTCCATGTAACCAGGCTTACATGGCTTCTGATACTCTAGTGTGTGCACAGAAGGATTTCCTCTCTCCCCCACCCCCCCCACAGCTCTTTATAGCTGGTATGTTATGTGCAAGAAAAATGTCCTCAACATGACCATATTAAGTCTGCAGTGTTACTGATTCAGAGAAGTGAAATAGTTTAACTATTTGGAACAATTTCTGAGGGCTATCAGGCAGTCTTCCATTGGCTCTCTGCCAAAGACGGAGGCACAAATCTTGGTGGTGATGAAGTATTGCATTTGATATTTAAGATTGGAAGAAAGGGGGGAGGTGGATATTTTTAGACACTGCTCTCAACAGTTGCTAAGTAAATATTTTTTATTAATTGCAAAACTGGTTTCCACTGTGCTAACATGTGACTCCATTAAGTGTAATGTTTTGGTCTAGATTTAGACACAGTAGAACTAATTAGATGGAGAGAGTGGCCACCAAAAAGCGTGAAAGTAAATACTTTGGACAATTTTTAATATCATTGACCACCTGTCTCTTAGAAAAATGGGGAAAATGTAAACTACTGCTGCTTTATTAAATGGTACATGACGGCATGCATGATTTTTTTTTAATCCTATACAAACAACAGAGATTTGCTTTTTGGGTTTTTTTTGTCTGGTTGGTTTTTTGTTTTTGTTTTTTTTTTAAACAAAAAGGTTAGCAACTAAGAAACATTTGCTGACTCTCAAGTGCCAGGCTCTGTTCTGTTGCCTGGGGATGCAGGATATAGCTCACATGACTATATGAAATACAGAATATGACCAAATGAATGCACTGCTAGTGGAGCAGATGGAAACCAGATTGCATAATCTCGGAGTTGTATCTTGAAGGATGAATACAAGGGTTTCACCAGGCAATGACTCTCCTTACCTTGAGGAGACTAATCTTGGAGAAATAGTAGCAAAACACACGCAAGAATAATCTAACCCAGCTAAGCCCCATTCCTTTAGCGCAGAGTCAGAAGGGTAGAACAGATGGCGAGTCCCAGGAGTTCTCATCTTTTTGGCATGAGATTGCCTTCAGAGATAGATTTTTTAAAAAGGAGGAAATACAGAGGTGTATGTGATAGGAAAGTTCCCACCCAGGTGTGTTTCTACCCAGACACTTTTATTGATCTGCAAGTGCTTGCATTGCTGTCAAGGAGAACTGAGGATGATAATGAGATAAACGATCTTTTCGGTGGTGGAGGTAAGGGAGGCTGATAAGATGAGAAAATCCCAGTAGCAAGCAAGCATAAACTAGGGAAATATAGGGGATCAGGGTTTAGAATGATTTTCAGAGCAGATAAAATATCTTCCCTCATCTCACACCAACTCCGGTCCACTGTCGAAAGGTCACAGAGCTGATTAGTGGCAGCGCTAGCAAAGAACGCAGCCAGTACCTTTTTGCCACTAAACTGCACAGACAAGGATTCATACGTGTGGTTTTAGTGCCAGCAGCAGGCGTTGCTCCCTAAATGTTGCTGAAAAAAACTCGGGACAGAACCTAGCAATCTGTTACACTTAACCTTTGAGAACCGCTCAAACCAACTGGATGGTCGAGTGAGCTGGGAAGGGCTTGGATGTCAGACCTGGGGGTTTCCGCTTGCTCATCTACAAAAAGGGAATAATCACTGCAAGTTGTCACCCTGCTGGTAGTTGTGACTATGAAATAAAGTCAGAGACACTATGTGGGGAGTTTTGACCCTGACAAAACTGAGAACTGAAGCATCGCCCTCTGAGTGCATGAACATTACACATCTCTTCCCAGCTCCACAGTTGGTGACATGCTGCTAAATGGAGATTAGCTGTGATGGGAAACTGGAAAACCCTATCGGGGCTTTCCTCCCAACCCCCAGTTGGCTTATAAGCACACAACTGGTTCCAGTAAACAGTTCAGCAGAACTTGAGTTCAAATGACTTTTTAAATGAGTGTAGACTCTCTTTCAGTTGCAAACTTAAAAAAAAAAAAAAAAAGTTAACCTGGGGAGAAATCTGATTTATAAACCTCTTTAAAAAAAAAAGATTATTTATGCATACATGAGCTGGGATGTAGGCCAGAGGTGCAGGAGGTGAGCGGATTCACCACAGACAGAGTGGGGAGCGAAACAGACAGATTGACTTAAAAACACACTGCTAAGGGGAGGAGCGTGTGAGACAGGAGAGGTCTGCTGTGCCATGTGGGTAGCTCCCTGGCCAGGAATGGAACTCATGCTGCAATGGCTGTGGATAGCTTCATAGTGCAGAGACTTAACCCTTTGCGCCACCAGGGATGCCTTGATTTATACATCTCAACAGAATTTCATATAAGATCAAAATTAGTTATCCACGAATCCTGTAAAGCCCCACATTTTGCATAACGTTAAGAAATGGAGTCACAACTTTCCCAAGCCAGAGATGTAGATTTGGGAGTCGTCACAATGAGGGTGACAACCTAGATTAGGTGAGTTTTTCCTCACTTGATTTAGACCTGGCTGTGAAGTAGTTTGAACCAGAGCTGGGAGGGGGATGGTGGTGGTGGTGGGGTGGTTGGGGCAGGGTACAAGAAGGGGGGAGATACAGAGATAATGTTGAATTACTGAAGAAAAGCGGGGAGTTGTCACAGGGCCACGGAGAGGGGTCAAGAAGGAAGGTGGGTTGTTTATTAGTCAAGGTACTTTATTCCTCTGGATGTAACGGGCAAAGTCTACAGTATTGGTATGAGCAAAGCAGATTTCTCCTGAATGTGAGCTGATTGGCCTTCCACTTGGTAACTGTAGCATCAGGAGCTCTAGCCTCCTTGACTGCCAGAGTGGGATGAACCTCAGGGGAGTGGCTCTAAGTCACTTTCTTTTTTTCTTTTTTTTTTTTTTTCAGAGAAGATGGGCCAGAACTAGTCAGGCCCTGTCTAGTTACAGGAAGGCTACCAGATGAAGGAAAGAAGATAGGCATTTTGGGAGTTCTGATGTTTGCAAGTACTGCTGTAGGGAAAGTAGGGTGTGTCAGACAGCTCCCAGTTGTCTGTCCCCTCGGGTTCCCGGCTGGATCTTCAGGGAAGGTGAGCCTGGAGCAGGTCAAATCCAGATCTCTGGCACAGCCCCTCACTTCTCGTTCAGGGCCTGTTGGGAAGGAAAACAAACCATGCAGCCCCCTGTTGCTAGGAAATACATAAACACAGCAAGAAATAATCTGCCTATCTGCTGAGGGCTTAGTATTGCAACTTTCCCGCAAATGGCCAGCAGCTGTTGACCTTCGGGAACTCTGTATCTTGCCTGCTGGAAGGGAGTGGCTTTTAGGGTAGAAGCCATCTCTGTGTTTCCTTGTATTCCTCGACTGTAGTAGGAGAAGGGAACCAGTCAAACCCCTGCTGACTATTTTTTTTAGAGATTTATTTTTATTTATTTATGCACATAAGAACTGGGGTGTAGGCCAGAGGTGTGGAGGGGTGGTGGTGAGAGGATCCACCAGAGACACAGCGGGGAACAGAGCAGGCAGACTGACTGAAATACACTGCTAAGGGGAGCAGCGGGCAAGGCAGGGGAGGTTTGATGTGCCATGTGGGTAGCTCCCTGGGTGGGGATTGAACTTGTGCTGCAGTGACTGCTGATAGCTTCATAGTGCAGAGACTTAACCCCTTGTGCCACCAGGGAGGTTCCCCCCTCCCCCCGCCCCCGTTGACTATTAA
This sequence comes from Talpa europaea, assembly GCF_964194135.1. Taxonomy (NCBI): domain Eukaryota; kingdom Metazoa; phylum Chordata; class Mammalia; order Eulipotyphla; family Talpidae; genus Talpa; species Talpa europaea. The sequence goes on along the minus strand of NC_140080.1, from coordinate 41,880,780 downwards.
TGCAGACCAGGAGGATATCTGCTTGCTTTCAGCAGCACATGCTGTTGATTCATTGGATTTGCAGTCACTTAAAATCCTGTCTCTTTCTCAGGCCTAATGTAAATGTTGCCTACATGCTGATCTTAGCTTTTAAAGATTCCACCATTACTCAGTAATACCCCCTAAAAAGATCATCAAACACCCCTTCCCCTATTCAACTTAGTTAGAATAGAATTATATCCCTCTCCTGAAGCGTAAAAGAAATTTTATCAACACTTAATTCGGGAATTGGGGGAGGGAGGGCTAGTGTTTACTGTGTTTCAAAAAACAAAAATGGTACAGGCCTAAATCTGACAACCTTAGTTTTTTATCTTCCTTAAACAGTGCTGACCCTTCAAGCAGAATTTTAAACTGAAGTGTTTTTTTTGGTTTGTTTCTTTTGCTTCTTTTGTTTGCTTGTTACTCCAGAACCTGCCTTCCCTTCTGCTTTCCAAAAGTCCACAGAAGACAATTTGAACTTGTGTTTGCATCTGTTTAACATCTGGCTCCAGAGTCCGTGCTTCAATAACTTATTACTTTGATTACACTGTGAGCTATAATGATTTGCCACATGTGAAAACTGATAACTCTCATCCTTGGCTTATGTGTAACCTGGGACCAAGATCCACGCCAGCTGAGCCCAGGCCTGACTCATTGTGTCCATGAAGGAACCTCATGTCTTGCCTCCCTAAACCTGCTCTTCCTGTAATTCTCTCTGGATGAATGCGGACGCCAGCTGAAAAACAAAATTCTGCCGAGTAAATTTGAAGATGTAATTGGCTTTACTAAACAATTCATAAGTTAGCCGGCATCTCATGTAACAGAAGGCTGCTCTGGGGAGTTGTACAAAATGGACGGTTTTTATGGGCAGGAAGGCGGAATTAGGAAGAGTGACTGGTTTCAGGCAAGGTTACCCACCCTTAGGGGATGGGGTCTTATCAGGCAGATCACTCAGTTGTATTAATCAGGAAATTCCAGACTGATTGGTTTAAAATATCACTCCTGGGAGAGACTGCAATTGCAATTAGGTTAAGTATTAAGTTTAGCATCAGTGACTCCATTTTGGGCCTGCAGTTTCTTTTTAACACTCTCTAGCAGGACACGTGGGAGCCATCTTAATTCCTCTATCAAATCCATCTCCTCCCGCACCTCACTGTTTCTGCATTTGGTCTTCATCATCTTTCTTGCTGTGGCCCCTGAGCTTAGTCTGCTGGCCTTGACTCCAACCTCCCCGATCTATTCTCTTCATCATTTTTAAGGTATCTTCTCGCTCCTCTCTTAATTGCTTTCAAGATAATGGCCAACTCCATGATCTGGCCCCTACTTGCCAACCTGTCCAACGCGCAGCTTCTGTGCCCAGCCCCAGCCCCAAGCCCACTCCCTGCACTCCTGTTCCCCTGGCAGACTCGTGACTCGACCCACGAGTCTAAAACATCCGCTTTCTTGCACTTCTCCAGGCTAGAAATACCTTGCACTTTCTTCCTCATCTGTTCAGTTGTTCAAACATCTCTAGGAAGCTCCCCCAACCTTCCGGAAAGGTTGACCACGCCCTCCTCTGGGCCTCAGACAGCCTTTTCCTTGTTTCCTTGTTTCCTGTGTTTGTGGATGTCTTTCTGCAGTTGCTCAGACACACATTTCTCCCTCACCAGGCTGAGAGATCCCATGAAGAGCTGGAGTTTTTTGTACTTTTTTCCCCCTGTGGTCGCTACTCTTCATGTTTGAGCACTGGCACCTGGGAGCAGATGCTTGGTGCATGATTCGTTCCTGATGGCCTCACAAATGCACCAGCTCAGTTAGAGCAAAGATAAGACACTCTTGGGGAAAGGGAGTGAGGAAGTTCCTACCAGAAATTCACACACTTATAAGACACAGGGTCTCAAATTCAGCATATTTCACCCAAAGATGTGCCCATTCTGCTCCAGGAGGGAGGGAGCTGGGAGAGGGGTCAGGAACAGGCATATAGGAAGACAGCAAAGACTCTAAAATGATCACTGAGAAAGGGACACGCAGAGTCATTACACTTTAGGACAGTACATACCTTCAATCTGTATGTTTAAGAACATGATCCGATACCCTTGCCGTTGAGTAAACAAGGCCCAGAAGGGGGAAGGCGAAGCACATTGAGGCCCCACAGCAAGTTAGTGGAGCAGCGGAACAGCTTCACGCTCAGCCCTGTTGTCTATTTACACACTGATACCACAGGTCTCATGGGACTGAGATGAGCTTAGGAGAAAACATGGTTCTCATCCCCTCCAAACTGGAGATAAGAGTTTTTTGAGAAAAGTGACCTGTGGAGCCTCCCTGGTGGCCTAGGGGTTAAGTCTCAGCATTATTACCACCACAGCCTGAGTCTGATCCCCGGCCAGGGAGCTGACCCACACGGCACCACAGACCTCTCCTGTTTCTCCTGCTGCTCCCCTCAGCGGTGTATTTCAGTAGATCCGCCTGTTCTGCTCCCTGCTCTGTCTCTGGTGAGTCCACTCACCCCCCCTGCACTTCTGATCTACACCCCAGTTCTTCTATGCATGAATAAATAAATAAATATTTTTTAAAAAGCAAAGTTATTTAAAAAAAAAAGTGAAGTGACGTGTGGATGATCATCTTGTGGGTTGCCACGGTTCTTTTAGATTTTTGCTTTCACACTCTGCTGCTCACATGTTCCCTTAATGACATTTGAAAAATGTGTATCTCTCTGCACAATGTTGACATTCAGTTTTATTTAATCCTAACACTCAGTAGTTGCAAAGGACAGACTGGAAGTTTTTCTGCAGGGGCTGCACATGACTCCTCTGCTGAGCACCGTAGACGTCAACTTTGAAATTTCTGTCTTTGATTATATTCCAAAGGGGGTAAAAAAAAAAAAAGAGACACCCACAGCATAGCTTCCTTCTGGCTAACTGGGCTGGCGGCACTGAAGGTGGGAGAGAAGCCAACACATCTCGGGGCCCTCTACTCACCATCGCCCTTTGAATATAATGCATGGACATTTTCCAATCAAAATTTTATACACACTGATCCTTTTTCTCTTTGAGCTCCTGTTCCATCCTCTCTCCCCACAGAATTCAATCACACAGGCAATTGATATTTACGCTTATAGTCCGAAGGATCACATGGTATATTTCTTTTTGTGTGTGTGTAGAAGAACTGGGGTGTAGGCCAGAGGTGTGGAGGGTGAGAGGATTCACTAGAGACAGAGTGGGAAGCAGAACAGGCAGATCTATTGACATACACTGCTGAGGGGAGCAGCGGGCGAGACAGGAGAGGTCTGCTGTGCCATGTGGGTAGCTCCCTGGCCGGGGGATCAAATTCATGCTGCAGTGGCTGGTGATAGCTTGATTAGAGCTGAGACTTTAACCCTTGTGCCTCCATTTCTTTGCAACAAAAATTTGCACCTAAATTCCAGTTTTAATGTTTAATTTGCCCAGACATCTTGAAGTGCTATTTTCTCTGGCTAGAGTTGCTTTTACATTTCTTACACCTATATAATCAAAGCCACAAAGACATCAAAACTTGGCTTAACAATTTGAATATGGAGTTAAATTTTATCGAGATGAATTTTTAAAATGTGTTTTCATGTACACATTGATAAGTGTTATTTATTCCTAGTCTGAGAGAGGAGTCACCATCGATCATACCCCTAATTTTCATTTTAATTGATATATGAATTTAGAGCCTTGTTCATATAATTACATGGAAGCTGGAGGAATCTTGTGCTCTCAGTGTCACTCAAATCCTTGAATTCTTTCCAAGAGATGTACTGAGAATCACTTACAGATCTTTAACCGAAAATCAATGAACATCTCCATTAGACCTTCCATGTTGCACCATGGAAACCTCTGTTTTCTAAGGAGCTTCTAGAACAAGTAGAACAGTTTTACAATATGCCTACTGGAGGGACTCTTCAAGTTAAAGGGGCCTCTGGCCCCAAGCCCATCAGGGGCCGCTAATATTTCTCTCCCAGTTCCTCTCTTTCTCTCTCAGATCTGAATCTCTGGATCCAGTGCCTGAAACTCCCTTGAGCAGAAAATCAAGATTGTCTTCTGCCTCCCACTCTAACAACTCCTCTCCTGGAATTGACTGTCTCTGTGGGACAAAGACTCGCCCCGTGGGATTGGCAAATCAGTCCAGTGATCTAAAGTGATGTTGCTGCTCTTAAAACAATATCAACAAATAGACCTCCCCGGAAAGCCAACAGTCCACATGCACCTCCTGGGTTCAGAATGTTGTGCTTTTAAAAGAAGAGTCTGCTGAAAGCTTTCAGCATCAGCTTTTTGAGCTCTCTACAATCAGCTCTTGCACAATGCAGGGAGCTAGCAGGCTCTGCCGATTCTCTAAACCACTCTGAAAAATCTGTGTGGGCTCGTCCCAACTTGCCTGGGTTAGCATTTTAGTTCAGGGCATTAACTTTGTTTTTGCATCTGCGCCTGCTTGGAGTCCTGCCTCCCTCTGACCACATTCATTATGTCAGTTTCCAGCACACTCTCCTCTGCCTGTTTCTGCTTCCAGTAAATCTGAAGTCACCATGTCAAAGGGTGGACACTAGTAAGTTCCTCTTGCATTAACCTTTGCTCTGAAACACAAGTAGCATCTTTTTGCTCCTGGAAGGCAGCGTGATGCCTTGGAAATGGTACCGACGTGGGAGGAGACAGAAGACCAGGAAACTGGATTTCACTCTCACCTCCAGCGACCCAGATAGCTCCCTCTCTGCCCTCACTTCTGGCACCTGAACAATTGGGCACGTGCTTTTACTGTCTTATGCTGCTTCCTGGGATCCAGACAAAAGCTTTTCTGTGTTTGGAACAGTGCCATGCTGTTGACCAAAGCTAGTAGCCACTGTTAATATCCAAGAGGAAGCTGCTCCCCAGAATTTGAGGCTTGTTTCAAATGAAATCTTTCTTAGATCTCAGGGAACTGGTGGATTCTGTCAGAACCCTGTTCAATAAAAAAAAAAATCTAACCGAGTTCACCCAATTAGTTAAAGATCTAATTGGCTATTAAATGATTTGGGAATCCAGCTGGCAAGTAGAAGGGCTCTGCAAGAAGGTGTTTAAATGGAGGGTTTTTACAGTCAGAAACAGGGTGGGATTGGGTTATGAGCACAAGAGGGGTAACTTCAGGCAAAGCCACCTTCCAGGAAGGGAGGCAGGAAGGGAGGGTGATATCACGCAGATTATGTCACAAGTGCCAACTAGGAAACCCTAGATTGGTTAGCTTGAATTTCCACTTTGGGGAGAGGCTGAAACTGCAACTAGGTGAGATGCTAAGTTTGCTGGGGCTTGGCATACATGACTCCATTTGGGGCCTGTTGTTTCTTTCTTCTTCTTTTCATTTTTTAGCTCTAGGGGGTGGGCAGACCTAGAAGACAGAATGTTATTTCCCTAAACCCGTCATCCCAGTGGGAAAAACCAGGGTCACATGGCCACTTGGGCTGGCAGGGAGAGTGGGCAGATGGGGTGTTCTGCCAGTGCAGACCCACCCAACTGGTCTCCACAGCACTTCTCAGGAGGCAGGAGGGCCGTGCCCAGGCTGGGGTGAGTCATGGGAGCCGCACGTCTGGGCATCAGGTAATTAACCTTACCTGCTATGGGGGGTGTTGGGGCCACGGGGTGAATGTGCCCTCCCCAGTCCTGGGGTGCAACACGAGAAGTGCTCTCAGCAGAGCAGGGAATAAAGCATCTGCTAGACCACCAGGGCCCACATCAAGGGGCTGAGGAAAAGTAGCCCTGACCTCAGAGAGACCCACATGGAAAGGGAAGCAGGGAGAGGAAGTGTGGGAGTCGGGGAGAGCTGGGTGTGCCTTCTGGTGCTGCCACCTATGAGCTAGCTGTATGACCTCGGGCAAATCACTCAACTCATTAGTACAGGAGGGGGTGATGTGAGAATTCAAGAACGTTTTATAAAACAGAGGTGAATATAAAGGACCATGCAAATGTCTAGCTGGAGTTGAATGCAGGCAAAGCTGAATCAAGGGCGTGAGGCTCGAAGTCCGTCCTTCCTGGGCAGAGACCCGGTGTGGGTGGGAAAGGAGCTGTGGGCATCATGGAGCCTGGTTTCTAGAGACAGGCTCTTGCTCCTGGGGCTACAGGGAGCCCCCAAATGTGTCTGCAGAGGATAGGGGTGACCCCGGGGCCCAGCAAGGCACAGCTAGACTGCATTTTCAAATGTAAGACTTGGCAGGTTTCCTGGGGGAAGTGAATAGACAGCCAAGACAAGACAAAACATCAGCCTACCTGAGACACACCTGTGGGCAGGTAACAGCCTCACACTTGACTCCTCAGGGAGGTAAGTAGTCAGTAGATGACCCAAGGGTTAGCTCTAGGAAACCCCTGGAAGGAGCTCCTCCAGGCCCAGCTCCCCAGGAAGCGAGACCAGGCAAGGTGGGCTCTCTGGATGTGGCTGTAGAGTAGAAGAAAATATAGTGCTTTATTTCGCAGGATGGAGCAGAGCCCAGACTTGGAGCTCAAGCATAAGCGGGGTGGTGGGAGGAGAGAGAGGGACACAGATGGAGGGGCTCCTCTCTTCACTCTATCTGCATGGATAAACACCTCCCCCAACGCCCCTTCCCAAGCAGAAGGGGCCAAGCTGTAGGGGAGGGCTGCTCTGTCCTGTGTCCCCAGGGCCCCAGCTCCACCCCTCTCCCCCACAGCGAATGGGCCTCCAGGAGGGAGGCAAGGTCAGCATCTCTCCAGGCAGGGGAGGGAGGCTGAGACAGCTCACAGCCTCCTTGCCAGGCAACCTTTGCCACCTTGGAAAGCCTCCAGAAGAAATATAAGGAAAGCACGCCTATCTGCATTCTGTATTCTCCAAAGGCCTCCTTATCCAGACAGCCTTGGGACTCTCCTTAGCCTCTTCCAGCCTGCGCTAGTAGAGGGCAGAGACTCTTTTCTCCACTGCCCAGAGGCCAAGAGCCAAGCGGCAGAAGCTAGGGCAGTGCCTGGCTCCCTGCCCTCTCTTCCTGGGCAAATCTCCTTCCTTTGCAAATATTCAGCCAGTCATATCAGCTCCCCCAACCTCCCACCCCACTCAAACCCCACCTCAGTCTGGATGACGCCTACATCTAACAAGCCTCTTTCTAGACCTTGATTCTTTGACTCCCCTTCAATCTCCTCCAGTCACCCAGCCCCTCTGTCCTGCCAGACACACGCCCACCCGCCGTGAGCATCCCTGAAACAGAAACACCTTCTAGTCTGTGCTGAAATGTCCTCTTCTCAGAGAAGCCTTCCCAGGCCACCCTGTTCCAAAATGCCCTTCCCTCCTTGCCCCTTTTCCTGTTGTGTTTCCTGTTGTATTCTTTACCTGTTGTGTTAAAGTTGTGGTGATCTCAATCCGGGCAAGTGGATCAGCAGCACCCCAGCAGGTATGCCTGCAGGTCTGCTCACCCGCACCCCAGGGCCTGCAAACCTTGAGAATGACATACTAGGAAATGCCTAAGTGGATCAAGAGCACAGCAAGAAGCGACTGTACCCCCCTGATGGGGAAAATTCCCTCCCAGCTGGGAAAACCCTATCAAGTACCAGATCTGGACTTCGCTAGGAATGAATGGACCAGACTGGGGGGATCAGGTCTTGTTCAGAGGCAAATACTACCTTCACTCCAGTCCTCCAGTCACGCTTCCTTTATTTTGTAAAGGAGGCTTATTCCACCTCTCTAGTCCCATTTATCACTCTTTACTTGTCCGTTTTCTTCACATCTTTTTTCTTTCTTCTTCTTTTTTAAAGATTTATTTCATTTATGTATGCATACAAGAGCTGGGGTACAGGCCAGAGTTATGTGGGGTGAGAGGATTCACCAGAGACAGAGTGGGGAACAGAACAGGCAGACTGACTGAAATACACTGCTGAGGGGAGTACCGTGTGAGACAGGAGAGTCTGCTGCGCCATGTGGGTAGCTCCCTGGCTGGCCGGGGATCAAACTCATGCTTCAGAGGCTGCGGACAACTTCACAGTGCTGTGCTTAATTCCTTGCGCCACCAGGGAGGCCCCACAAATGACCCATGATAAACGGCACAAATCTAGTGTGCTGTGCAAGGAATTTGTGCAAATGTGTCCACTTGGTGATCACCCCCAATTCAAGAGCTGAGAACTTTCTGTCACCCCAGAAGGTCTTCCCAAAGGTGACAACCACCTGGCTGTACATGTCAGGTCTCCACCTGATGGAGGAGTCTGTGTGCACCCGTGACCTCCTTGTGCCCAGCAGCGTGTCTGTGACTTTCCCTCGTTTCCCTGTGTCATTTGCTCTTTTTTATTGAGGTTTATACTTCTCTTCACTTCTTGGACCAGGTCTTCCATCGAACCTAATGGTGGCACCATTTAGGATGGAAGCTCTCACAAGGACAAACACTAGAGGTGGGAGTAGAGATGATTAATGAATCTAGACTAAACCCAGCTACAGAAGTTTCCAGGAATCTGAGGTGGGGTCAGAAAAGAATATCAGCCAGAGGTGGGGGCAGCGGGGACCATCCATCTTAGAAGACCAGCCCAACCTGACCCCAAGGTGATAATTTCTACAGTAATTTCATCAAAGAACATTATAAAACAACACCACCACTTGCCCTGGCAAAGCACAGCCTTATCTTTTAAGACGTCTGCATTTATGCGGGCGTCTCTCTTGTTCTCTTTTCGTTTTTTTTTTTTTTCAGGATTTATTTATTGATGCATACAAGAACTGGGGTACAGGCCAGAGGTGCAAGGGGTGAGAGGATTCACCAGAGACAGAGTGGGGAACAGAACAGGCAGATCTACTGAGATACACTGCTGAGGGGAGCAGCGGGTGAGACGGCAGAGGTCTGCCGCGCTATGCGGGAATCTCCCTGGCCAGCCGGGAATCGAACTAGCGCTGCGGAGGCAGCAGACGGTTTCACAGCGCTGCACTCAACCCGCTGCGCCACCGGGGAGGCCCTGTTCTCTTTTCTTAATAAACTTGCCATGTGCTGAGTGGGAACATCTGTTGAATTCTTTCTCAGAGGGGCCCAAGAATCACACTCGACACCCGGTCATCTGAACTCCAGCACTAACAAAGAGGGGGAGTCCCATGCTTGCCCTGTCCTCTGGTCTTAAACTTTCCTGGGGCTAGACAGAGACTTGGTTACTCTGCCTCAGCCTTGGGGACCCCAGCAGTCCCCAGGAGGCAGACCAGCAGCTGGGCAAGGGCTAGGTGACCTTGGGCAAGTCACTAGCCCCACATTTATTTACTTCATCTGCAAAATGCATGTATAACCATATTACTGATCCAGTGGCATCACTGTGAACATGAAAGCAAATGATCTGTGCCTGAGGCACCCGGCAAGGTAGACCCTGGAGAAATGCTGGTTACTTTTATTATGGCTTAGACTACCAGACACCCTGCATAATTATCTTTATGGGGATCCTTGCCCAACAGACCAATCCGCAGCTATTTCCTGGTCTTCTCCCCTCACCCCTACAGGCTGCCTGCTTGGGCCTCAATTTCCCTGGCTTTCAAAACACTTTTATAGACAGGCACAAGGGAGCAACCGGAACCCGGGAGAAATATGAGGAAGCACACGATACATTTACGAGCATCATAATGAAAGCTTTGTATCCTGCTCGGATAAGATTCATTATCAGATCCTTCATTCAGGACTTTGAACTTGAGCTTCATAAAGTGCTGAGTGAAGAAGTAGCTTAAGTACAGAAGGCAGGCACCAATTTGAGATTCAATCTGCTCTCCCAGACGGGGAAGTGAGCTGCTCACACCCGCTCTTGATGGTTCACCGCCTCCCAGCCAGAAAGCTGCCATCCCACCGACACGCTGTGCGGGAGACAGCCCCACCTAGGGGTCCTGCATGCAGGTGGGGCTCCACGGCCTGATGGCTCAGCTCCTGGGGATCTGAGCCTGGCCACCGCAAAATGGCACAATCAGTGGCTGTATCGGGGTGCCTAGGGAGCTCTTAATCACCCCACCCACCACCACATCCCCAAGAAACATCACAAAGGTTGATAACAATAGCAGCAGTATTTGAGACACGTGACCATCGACAGCTTCTCAGTCACACTTTAAGGGAGACTCCAAGGTCTTCAGGAGCCCTGGCTGTCTTTGTGGAAGCATCACCTGGGCATACTAAGGGCCCACCTTCCTCAGTGAAATTCTGGAGCCACCACAGGCTACGTTCCAAGGACAAGCACACTGTCCCCGCAGTGGCCACCCCACCGCGCACGCTGCAGCACACCAGCACCCACCGCGTGAAATGACGTCACGGGCATCAAGGACATTTGCCGGTGATGAAACTGTAGCGGCGCTGCATGCATTAGCTCATTTAATCCACTCATCAATTCTTGAACTGGGCAGGGTGGGGAGGGGGGTTAATGGGTTGAATTGTGTGCCCTGCAAAAGATTTTGAAGTCCTAACTGCCACTACCTGTGAAAGTCACCTTGTTTGGAAATAGGATATTTACAGATGATTAAGCTGAGATGAGGTCATTGGGGTGGATCTTGATGCCATGAGACCAGTGTCTGTCAAAAGAGACAGAGCAGAGTGACAGAGTCTCTGCGGAGGGACTAAGGGAGCTCAAGGAGGCCGTTGGTTCCCTGACTGCTGGGCAGGTGCCTCCTTCCGCCCCTAGCGGGCATCCAGGGAATGGCACACCCAAGCCTAATCTGGCATCTTGTCTCTGCTCCCTCCTATCCTTGAAGGCTGACAGAAGGAAGCGCTGAGTCAGTGGTCAGAGGAGGAACTGCAAATAGCACAGGCTAAAGGCTGCAATGCAGAGAACTGGGTCTGGACACATGTGGGGCAGGTCTGGCTTGAGGTTGAAGCAGCCACCTTCCCCCAAGACCTCTCCTTCTTCCAAGTCCTGAATACACCTCTGGTGGTGGTGGGTACCCCACTAAGACCACAGAGGGGAGCAGTGTGGGTCCCCCAGAAATGGAAAGAACTGCCACAGTGGAAGGATGTAGAGACCTGGTGGAGAAAGCATCAATTTCCTCATCTGGAAAATGGAAATAATGATATTACAACCTTTCCTTATAAAGCAGTGGCAATAACACAGGCCCTGGTACACAGTAAGTACACAATGAATGTTAGTGATTGTTATTATAGATATGACCCTGAACCAATTCTGAGAATAAAATTGGTGTGAACAAAAGCAGGTCTCGTGTGTTCTGGACAGAAAGGTACAGCATGGTGCTGACAGCTGCTGGTATTTCCACACATCTGTCCACCCTGCATCCCAGCTCCCTCCCGGCTCTGCCACAACCTCCCAGGGTGAACATGAGTGAGTTCTAGGGCAGTGGAGTGTGTGTGCGTGTGTGTGTGCACGCGCGCGCGCGCGCGTGTGTGTGTGTGTGTGTGTGTGTGTGTAGCATTTGGCTTTTGCAGTCTCCATAGTCAGAGGCTGAGTGGAGAAGGGGGATTGGCCTCAGAATAGGATTTAACCAAGGGGAGGGACCCAATCAGAGGCTTTCTTTCTTTTTTATTCTTATCTTTACTTTTCCTTTTTTTTTTTTTTAGATTTATACATACAAGAACTGGGGTGCAGGCCAGAGGTGTGGGGGCAGGGGGTGAGAGGATTCATTAGAGACAGAGTGGGGAACAGAACAGGCAGACTGACTGAAATACACTGCTGAGGGGAGCAGCAGGCAAGACAGGAGAGGTCTGCTGTGCCATGTGTATTAGCTCCCTGGCCAGGCATCGGGGATTGAACTTGTGCTGCAGTGGCTGGTGATAGCTTGATAGCTCTGAGACTTAGCCCCTGCACCACCAGGGAGTCCCCTCCTTTTCTTTGGGAAAAAAAAACAAAACAGAAGTAGAACAGTTTGTGTTACCCAATATAGGAGACAGCTTGCCATATGAAGAGGGTTGGGGGTCCATAGTCTGACCCACTCCAGCCCTCCTTGGTCAGAAGCACCCCAGGACTTGTTCGGGAAACCCATGCTGAATGAACACTAGCCCTAAGGCTCTACGTCGTCAATCTAGAAATCTATCAGTATCCAGTGCTATAGACGTTGTGATGTGCTATCTGTACCTCAGCGTGTGCATCAAGTCCAGGAAAGTCAGGGTGCTCCCCAAGTGAGTAATAAAGAGGGAGGGGCTTCATCCTCTGAAAACTGACCTGGGATGAGCTGCTATAAAGGCTTCATCACATCAAAAGTCCCCTGGATACCTTACCCATGCTGCCCTCTACTTGCTGGCTTCTGAGAGCCGAGCAGTGTCAGCTACCGAGCAGTGTCAGCTAAGCATTCTCGTGGGGGGGGGGGGGGGGGCTGCTCCCAGTAAGGATGTGTCCAGAGCAGGGAGGGAGCTGCACCCCTCAGGTACCATGGGTAGCAGAGCCTTCAGTTCTAGGGGTCACTGGGAGCAAGGGGCCTGCACTTGCCTGGCCTTTTTCTGCACAAGGTGACACTTTGATTCTTTTTTCTCACAATCTAAAGGGAGTTGCAGGGCACCCAGAGAAAGTGGTCCCCAAGGGATTCCTTTTCCTTTATTTCCATAATTTGTGGGGCTAAGAGATAACCAGGTATCACCTGAAGGTGGAGTTTTCAACGGTGTGTGCCAGACTGGTGAGGCTCAGGGGTCAGGGTGCAAGAGGGCCTGTCAGGGTTCTCAGCTGGTCCCAGTGAGATGACACCCACCTCCCGTGCTCCCCTTGGTGTTCATGGGTGTTCTCTGTGTTAGGTCCTATTCAGTTTTCACATTGCAGACTTCTCACTGAGCCTCTCGTTTCTTGAGGTGTTCTTCAGGGGGAGGTTTGGGGCATCCATGCCCCCTGAAGAGTAGAAAATCTAAGTAGAACTTGTTATTCCTCCCAAAACTTGACGAACATCCATGAACCTGCTGTTGCCCGGAAGCCTTACTGATAATGTTAACAGTCAACGTGAAGCTTAAATGTCATAGGTACTCGATGTTCTAGCTGTGTTCTTACAAAAAGTCAGCTAAAGAAAAGAAAATGTTAGTAAGATCATAATAAAGAGAAACCCAGATTTACAGCACTGTGCCGTATCTATTGTGACCATAAGATGAGGTCGTCCGTTTACGAAAAGGACAAGTAAACACGCGCATCCCACAGCCTGTTGTTCCAGGCCCACTGGACATGTTGCTGGTTTCCTGCCCCAGGGTCCCAAAGATGTGCTCCGTTTTTTCCTCTGAACTGTCGCACTGCTTCTGCTGCAGACGTACCCCCTGCAGTGAGTGCAAGGGTTGGGTGGGGTGAGGGGGCTCCTCAGATGGTGAAGAGTCCTCCCAGCACCAGGTCCTGAACACTCTGGTCCTAACAGGCTGAGCGTGCTCGCCTGGCCTGGTGGCTTCAGGCAGGCACTGGACACCCCTGCTTATCATTCCTTTGTGTGCCCACCTCTATGGCTGCCCAGAGACTGCGGTAATGACACTGAGCCTGTGATGGTGGTGGAATCACCGTGTAAAGTAGAAGGGGTGTCACGTGGGCTAGGGGCAGTAGCAGAGGGGCAGGTTGGGCAGATCCGGGAAGGTGGCAGGGTGGTGGTGAGTGGGAGCCCTGCCCTGCAGCCCCGTTCCTAGTGATCACCTGGGAGACACACCTCATCTGGGGCAGGGGGAGTTCCTACTGTTTCTCAAATATGCACCCCCAGCACCAGGGCCGTGTGGGCATCCAGGACCTGAATGGAGCCTTAGGGGCCACCTGGACGAATGGCAGAGGCCTTCCTCCGAGTGCTGGAAAGATGAGTTTTCCAGGAGTCGTCATTCCTGGGGTCGGCCTGTTACCCAAATGAGTGTGGTGGGAGGGGCTGGATGGGCCGGTGGCCTGGGTCCTGGTTCATCTGGACTTTGCATTTCTGGGTCTCTGTCTCCCCACCTGTAACTAATAGGTTGTTCCTGCCCAGTGATAGTATGGGTTCCGTTTCCTACCTCAGACGACAGTAAGTACTTAGTGATTTCTGGGTATCAGGGGGCAAAGTCTTCACCTGCGTTACCACTTTAAACCTCACCTCCAGGAGGTGTGACTCCCCACTCTCCACAGACGAGGACACAGGGCTCCGAGAGGCGTGTGGCTGCCAGAGGTCACACAGTCCCACTGGCAGGGATGGTGCTTATGCTCACAGTGCTGTGTGAGAACGTGCCGCGGCCCAGCCGTCATCGCTGTCCTCCTCACACATCACAGGGCACTGGGCTGGGGCTGTCACCCACTGGCACATTCTCCAGAAGGGCCTCCTGTCCAATTAACTAATAAAGATGGTGTTGAGGACCAGAGGGGATAAGCTGTGCCAAAGCCATGACTCGGCAGGGAAGAAGGTAGTTAAGGGCGGGCCCTTTTCTGTGGGTGCTGCCTCACCACTCCCTCCTTCCCTGCCCCCACTCCACGCTGTTCTGAGGAACCAGCCACACCCTCTCCAGGAGAAAGGGACACTGTTACCCCAGGCACTGCCTGGACAGGGTCAACCAGGTGCTCTGATTTCCTAGGTCCGGGCCTCCCATGGAAGGAATTTCACCTGATTGCAGGCCTTGACTGTCTACTACTTCCACTGCCTAAGGCCTTGAGCCTACTTACCTGCCACCATTTTCTCCCGAGTCCCTCCGACACGACCAGGTGTGGGCTTTCCAAAGGGCCTTTCCCAGCACCCGGGGTGTATCTGCTGTCTGGTCCCTGCTCAGCCCGGCCGGCCCGGCCCAGTCAGTCTAGAGTAGGTTCTACTGTGGACTCCACTCAGGGTGTGTCCAGAGCCACATTCGTCAGCCTGCATGTGTGCTTGGTTCACATTTGGAACTTTCGTAACTATTCCAAAATATTTGAGTTCAGGGCCTCCCCTGGTGACGCAGCGGTTGAGCGCTGGGCTGCGAGGCTGCCCGCAGCCTCTGCAGTGCTGGTTTGTTCCCCGGCTGCCGGCGAGGGTCACACACACACACACACACACACACACACACACACACACAAACAAAAATCCAAAATATTCGAGTTCATCAGGATTCTCTGTGCTGGCCTTCTGCCACCCTCTCCCCAGACCACTTCTTGATGTCTCTGCCACTGGGATGCTTATGGGCATCCTGGCTGGTCACTCAGGTTCTGAAGAGCCCGAGAAGAGACTCTGCACCCTGGGTTGGTCAGGAGCTTTCTGGTTTCTGTGATGACAGAGCAGGTGGCACTGGGGAGTGTGAGGCCTGGCCAAGCAGAGCTCTGGGAAAGCCTCTCTGTCCTGTGGTTTGGCAGCTCAGAGTCTGGGCAGAGGACAAGAGAATCTCTGCCTTCTGGCCAATTAGCTTCCCAGAGCTGACATCTTCAGCCTCATGGTGAAGGAAGGTTATGGAAGAAACTAGACTGGAAGACCTGGGATTCTGCCGTCAAGGATATAAAGCAGATGCACAAATTAAATACTTCAAATGAAAAATGAATCTTCCTAATTAGTTGCCACAATGTGAAAGTAAAAGCATTTCACACAAAAAATCTGGATTTTCCTCTCCTGTTGAAAATTTGGAAAACCTGCCCCTGTTGGGCCTGTGCCTCATGTGGTAAAACTTAGTGGGAGTGGGGTCCTTGCTCTGACTTAGGCCCGAGTTCTTCATTCAGGGTCCTTTAAACCATGCCCCATTTTCCTTATATTCAACCCTCTTTCCTCATTTCTGTTTCTGATTCCCTCTGTCGGAGGCATTTTTTTAAACTCCTAGGTAACCTGTCTGTCAAAACAAGCCCATCATTTGAGGAAGGCACATATATTTTGTCCTGCTTGAGTTTCACAGTCCGCATGAACCTGGTAAGGTTCTGACAAGTCCTGCAATCTCCAAAGCATGATGTTCCCCACAGGACACAGCGGATGCCTCACAGATGGACGCCCTTGTTGGAAAGTCCCCTAGGTTGGATTCTTTGCTAGCTTCTGGAAGTCCTGGGCAGGTCTCAGTCAACTGGCTGAGGAGCACTCCTGTGATGAAGGGGGAGCTGCCAGCTTGACTCACTGAAAAGACAGAGACAAAAGGAAAGCAGGTGACGAATTTCAAACCCGGAGCCAGTGAGTCAGTGTCTCTCCCCCAGCCTTGCCCTTGGCCTGGGTGTCCTCCAAAGCCTGGCTGATGCCTACATCCTAAGCACTGTAGGTAATTAAAACCTCTCCCCCGGTACCACTGACCGCTGGATCGAGGCCCCTCCCAGGATGCATATTCTGCTTAAGTCTGAGTGTTGACTCAGACTTTGCCACGTCAGCGCCCAAAGCAATGGTCTAGAGACCATTCCACTTGCCTAGTTTTTTTTTTTTTTCCTTTTAAGATTTATTTATTTATTTATGTATACAAGAACTGGGGTGTAGGCCAGGGTTGGGGGTGGTGATGGTGAGAGGATTCACCAGAGTCAGAGTGGTGAATTGAACAGGTGGATTGACTGAAATACACTGCTGAGGGGAGCAGCAGGCGAGACAGGAGAGGTCTGCTGCACCATGTGGGTAGCTCCCTGGCTGGGGATTGAACTTCTGCTGCAGTGGCTGTGGATAGCTTCATAGCGCTAAGGCTTACCCCCTTGCACCACCAGGGAGGCCCCTTTGCCTAGTTCTTCATGTCAACGGGAATTGCTTGGCAATGGTCTCCTGGAACCTACCATTAACTGAGTCTGCCTGATTTCGTGCTCAGCTCAGCAAATAGGACAGAGTGCTATGATGGATTGGCAATGCCTGCTGTGGCTAGAAAAGAAAGAGTGGTGGATTTATCCCAAATTGACATCCTGGCTTTTTTGAGTTGAGGTGAGTTCCCAGTTCCTTCCTGGCATTCAGAGAAGCCCAGGAGAGGGAACTGGACTCTACAGTTTATACAGGGAGCAGAGGCAGGGAGGTTTCTGGGGTTGTCAGTCCAGCCTCAGCATGCCGGCCACACCCTTGGCCTTCCTCACCAAAGCAGTCCTTCCCTGTGCTCCTCGCTCCTGGCTGCAGCTACGGGTGGGGACTCAATCTCTAAGCAGATTCACAAGCCTTTGAAGTAGCCAGTAGAAAAATAAACTCTACAGGTAGAGACTCTTGAGAAATATGAATTCAAAAGTTGGGGACCAGAACAGAAGCTGTCAGAGGAGGAGAGAAGCTGGGTGGGGTCAATGATACATCTGGAGTGATAACCCCCAGTTCCTGCTTCCTGGGAGTCCCTTGGGAGAGGGTGTGAGAAGACAAAGTGACCCTTGCTGACTTATCGATAACATGGTCCCCAAAACCTGCTGACTCTGTTTCTACCAACCAGGTGTTAACCAGATCTGACCCTGCTTAACTCTGGCATCAGGCATGTTCAGCTTGGCATGGCCACACACACCAACAGGCTTCTGGCCAGAGGGAATTTCCCTGTGCCAAGGGCTGGGTCTTACCCTTTGGAACTGCTTGGATCTCACCTGGGGCTGGGGCTCTCACGGCGGTTCCAGAGGATGTGTCCTCAAGATCTCAGAATGGGTTTCAATAAAGTGAAGTCCCACTTCAATTAGAACTCAGGCTGGACACATTTCTGGGGTGCAGGCATGGGGGCAGCCACTGTGGGAGATTACGTCATCCACTCTGGACACCTGCCCTCAGTTGCTAACAACAGGTCTGTTTTGGGGTGGAGACTGCCCCTTAAGAGAACACGTATAAATTCATGACAGGCCGGTCTGGTTTTAGACATCCGGTATTTCAATAAATATTGATAGGGACTAGACAGAGCCGGAGCTCTACAACTAGACCACTGGATTTGAAGCTAGTTCTGTTGATTACATATAGTATGACTTTGGGCATAAAGAAAGGCTGTGCCTCATTTCCTCAGCTTGAGAGGTGGATAATGACAACCCACAGGATTGTTGTGAGTGCTAAATATAAGCACTAGTAAGTACTATGCAGCCCTAGATCCTGTGCCTGGTGTTGATGAGACGAATGGATTTGGAGGTTTCTGCCCTCATGGATGTTACGAGCTAGAATTCAGAGGCTCCCAGGGCCTCTGCCCACCTCTGTGTCCCATGGGTCTTTGCTGGGCTTCATCTCAGCCAACCTTGGTGAGGCTGCTTCAACCCTCCTACCCAGTCTGCAGGCCTGTCCCACAGTTGGTGTGGACAGGCGTGGCGCTGGGGTCTGGCAGCAAGGGAGGGAGGCCTGAAGGGCAGTATGTCAGGAAGACCCCTGCAGGGATGGGGGGGAGAGGCCAGGTGAGAAAGCAGGTCTTTCCTCTGTAGAGCGGCACAGCGTGGCAGACACATGCCTATGGCCCTCCCGCTCACTTCCCAGGGCTGCTGGAACAGGCTACAACCAACTGGTGGCTTTAAACAACACACATGTATTCTGTCACAACTCCTGAAGCCATAAGTCCAAAATCAAGGAAGGTGTCAGCTGACTCACCCTCCTTCCAAAGGCTGTAAGGAGAATCCTCCCAGCCTCTCCGGTCTCTGGCAGCTTCTGGTTCCTTGGCCTGTGGCAGCCTCTGCCTGCATCTTCACGTGGCCTTCTCTCTCTGGGTATCTGTGTTTTGTTTCTGTGTGCAGAGTTCCCATAAGGAGACTCCTCTCCTCTGCCTTCAGGCTGTGTGGGTGGTTTTTCCTCGCCATCTCTCTCTTTTTTTTTTAATTAATTAATTTATTTATACAAGCACCGGGTATAGTCAGAAGTGCGGGAGGGTGAGAGAATTCACCAGAGCCAGAACAGGCAGACTGACGAAACACACTGCTGAGGGGAGCAGCGGGCGCGGCAGGAGAGGTCTGCGCGCCATGTGGGACCCTTGCTAGCGGGCCAGGGATTGAACCGGCGCTGCAGAGGCTGTGGGCAGCCTCGCAACCCAGCGCTCAACTGCTGTGCCACTAGAGGAGGCCCCCTCACCATCTCTTCTCACAAGAGTTTCAGGACCAAGTGATTCCTGGGCAAGAAATAAAAACAGAATTGTCCATTCCCCGGTTGATTCAGATGAAAACTGGTAATAAAAGCAGGTACAATTCTAAGAGGAGACGTTGGAGAAGCAGCAAGCTGGGCCTACAAGGAATCACAAGTGGATGGCGCACAAATTTAAGCTGTGTCAAGCACACGTGCTTTGGCTGTGTTTGTTACAGGGCAGCCCTGATATGAAATGGGTTGCCTGACTGTGGGTCCTCACACATGCGCTTAAAGGGACTTATAAGACTCAACCGCAGGCACATACAAAAAGGGTTTATTCACAAAAGAAGGGGAAATGAAGAAATGAATAACTCAGGGAGAAAGAGAGGGAGATAAATTGGTGAAAGCATCCTACCAGTTCCTCCGAGCTGGAATCCCAATGCCATGCTGAGAGTTGGCGAAAAGCCAAGAGGCCCGAGAGGACCCCCAAGGCCCACATGTCTGGTTTTATACCAAACCTGGCTGCTTACCTCCATCTTCAGGTCCCAGCAACCCTCCCTTCAGTGATGATGGAATTTGCAATTCCCAATGTCTTGATGGCTTTGGTCTGGAGTGGGGGTGGAGTCCACAAAACCTGTGTGGAGTTTGCTCAGGACATCCTTTCCCCCTAACAATGTCTAGTCCAGTAGTGCCTGCCATATCACATTGAAAACATGACTGCTTTGTAGACATGTTTCTCTTGGTCCGCTTCTGTCCTTGGCTTAGCAATAAATTCCCGCAAGGACACCAGTCATACTGTACTCCGGGCCCACTTAGTCCAGTCTGACCTCATCTTAACTTGATTACATTTGCTAAGATCTTATTTCCAAATAAAGTCACATTCTCAGGTTTCAGATGACATGGATGTTGAGGGCATGCTAGTCAACTCAGTTCAATCCCTTAGACATCACCTATCAGAATGAATTTGGTGCTGATCTCATCATTTTACAAACAAGAGCACTGAGGCCAGACTAGCCCAAGGCCACACAGCAAGTGGGTCTTCAAACTTAGCTTTATGGTCTACAAAGGGCTGCTGAACCCCTAACTTGATCATACTAGACGCTGCAGGACAGTGAAGGGACTGGAGCTGCACTTAGGAGGAAGAAGGAAGCAGGAAATTCTTTCTCAGGGCAATGTCCCAGTCTTCTTATCAACCAGGGGTTTGACTTCAGCCTCCCCGCCCTTCTTCTCCCTTCCTCCAGCTCCAACCGTCCCTGTACCCCACTCACCCCCCAATTTGCCCCCCTTCCTCGGGCAGCAGCCAGGAGGTGTCTCAGCCCACTGCTTTGCTGAGATCTATTCTATGCTGACCTGGCTGGCATGAGCCAGCAGCTACCCAGGAGACAAAGCAGTAGCTGGAACAAGCTAGAAAGAATGTTTATCTGGGGTCAACAGAGGAAGAGGCCTGCAGCCTGGAGCAGAGGCCTGCTTATCTCCTCCCAGGGGCTGGGCTCTCTTATGTGTGGGGACCAGAGGTTCTGAGTGGTGGGAACAGCATTTTCACCTTTCCTTTGGCCCTGCTGAGCTCTGGAGTTGCACATTTAGATCATAAGGGTGTGTTTATCCAGGAAGGGAGGCCCCTAAGAGACATCTCAGCCCAGGGATCTCAGACAAGCAGACAGCTCAGACAGCTCCCTCCATAGTTACTATCCATTGACTGGAGCTGGCACAAGAGAGTCAAAAACTGCCTTGTGCTTTCAACCAGGCCCAGGAATCTGAGCTTAGGTGACATCTTCCGTGAAGGTTTGAAGTGCTCCCTCTAGGTCGCACAACTTGAAGAGAGGCAGGTCAGGGCCAGCCTCCCCATCCAGACCCCAGGTACTTTCTCATGACATTTATACTTTCTCCACAGAGGTGACACCCAAAGCTTCCTGCCCTTCCACTCCCTATGAATCATTTCTAGCTGCTGCCAAGAACCAGCTTTTGCAGCTGCTGCAATTGTAGCCCTGGTGCTGGCACTGGGCACAGCAGTCAGACCCACCCTGCCTCTAAGCTGGGTTGGTTGTGTGGTGGGAAAGCCCAGAAAGGTTTTGAAGTATAGGTAGGAGTTTGCCCTGTCAAGAAAGCTCACGTAAGGAATCTTGGGCAGAAAAATTAGCATGTGTAGAGGACCAGATGGCACTAAAAGGAAAGGGGCTGAGGTGGGGATTGAAGGGGTTGGGAAACGGCAGAAACATGTGAAGTGATTAACCACCACACTTGGCTTCTGGTCTTGGCTTAGTCACCAGCTGGCTGTGGTGCCAGGATCAAGTCCCTGCCCTTTTTGGGGCTTAGTTTCCCAATCTGTATAGCAGGGAAGCAGGGTCAAGTGCTCACTGCTGGCTGTGCCTGCCTTGTCAGGGATCCCCAGTGCCTTCCTCCTCCCTATCCTACCAGCAGAGGGGACCAAATGTTGATCCCCAGAGGAGCCCAACCCTGTTGTCTCTGGAGTGGGGGTGGAGTCCACAAAACCTGTATGGAGTTTGCTCAGGACATCCTTTCCCCCTAAAATGTCTAGTCCAGTAGTGCCTGCCATATCACATTGAAAACATGACTGTGTGGCCCAATCTGGGACTGGGGTGTGTGTGGGGACACTGATGTCCTGTCTGTGCCTCAGGACAGGAGGTAGCCTGGCAAGGGGAGAAGCCCCATACTGCTCTGACGCTGGGGGATGTCAGACCCTCCTCTTGTCATGCAACAGGCCACTGGCCAGGGTCCTGCAGCCTTGGCACTGATGGCGAGGCTGGAGCCAGGACGCCTGCATGCCGAGGAATGTGTTTATTTCCCCCTGAGCAAGCAGGAAACCCAGCCAGGCCTCCGCTGGCTTCTTTCCCGGCCAGGCCAGCAGGTCTCTTGGCCCCTCCCCCGGGCTCACCATATTGTTCTAGGCAGCCCCCTGGCCCCCAGCAGCATTTCAGGGCTCTCCTGCCTCACTGTCTCTGTCCACAACTGTACCAGGACCTTTCTCCAAAACCTTTGGTTTAACCACTGTGAGGGCCTGACTAGTCACCAGCCCCCTTGGCTGCAGCTTTCCTTTCCTATCTATCATGATGGGGGTGGATAAGGTGCACTTTGAGAAACTCTTCCGTCTCAGGAGTCAGAGACCCTGTGAGTTCTCCAGGGGAGACAGGGTGACCCGAGGGTGCTGGGCATGGTTGTCTCAAAGGGTTCGTCATCCGAATGTGACGGGCTCTGTTGTAGGTGCCACAAATCCTGCCTCAAACGGGATGTTTCTGGCCTTGGTGAGGGAGACAGGTGTTGAGCAGCACCCAGCCTGGCGTGTGTTGAAGAAAGGAGGCTTGTTATGAAGAACTATCTGGGGGAGGGGCCTCCTTGGTGGCGCAAGGGGTTAAGTCTCGGCAAGGGGTTAAGTCTCGGCACTATGAAGCTACCTGCAGCCACTGCAGCATGAGTTCCATCCCCGGGCTGGGAGCAACCCACATGGTGCAGCAGACCTCTCCTGACTTGCCCGCTGCTCCCCTCAACAGTGTATTTCAATCAGTCTGCATGTTCCGTTCCCCACTCTGTCTCTGGTGAATCCTCTCACCCCTTGCACCTCTGGCCTGTACCCCAGTTCTGGTATGCATCAATAAATAAATCTTAAAAAAAATGAAGAACTCTCAGGGGTTGAGTGTGCTAGATGGTGGTCAGCAGAGGCCTTTCCAGGAAGTGATATTTGGACTGAGATGTGGAGAAGATCATGCCAGTGTCATCAAGAAAGGTACAGGAAGTGTGTCCAGGTGGAGGGGCAAGGCCATCTGAAGGAGAGAGGGGGAATGGCAGCGGGGGAGGGCATGGGGCCTTAGAAAAAGCCCTCAGCCTCTCTGAGGTTCAGTGTCATCATTGCAAATTAGCAATCACATCTAACTTTCAAATAGTCATGAGGACTTAATTACTAGAGCCCCCTGCTTATTTCAGGCCTTATGAAGAACAGTCACTCAGTGAATGGCAGCGAAGTATCTAGTTATACTCTGGGCCACACTCAATGCATATCTATGGTCTGCTTGTATTTCTCTTTGTTTTTCTGTATGCTTTTGCTCCTATTTTTAATTTGTACTTTATGTATGTTTTATTCATTCCTTTACATTTTTATGTAGGGCTCATTATTTTTTCGATTATTATTACTACTACCGATAGTAATAAGATGAAAGTGTGGGAGAATGCTTTCAGGCGTGCAAGCTGCTATGCAAATGTGAGGAATTCTTATCACCTATTCCAAGTGTCTTTGAGTTGCTTTGATACATAATATATTGCATCACAGAATCAAGGGCTCCTTGCAAACCTGCAGCCTCACCCATGTGTGGGGGAACTGTGGATTTTGGACCTCTTTTCCCACGGGGCTTTGGGAAGTGGCATGAAGGAAGGCTGAAAGGAGGCGGGCCCCACGAGGCAGGGAGAGGGTCAGGGAAGTACTGGGAGCCCACGAGCACAGGTAGAGGGGGTGCGGTGGGCCAGCCAGAGGAAGAGAAATGTGCTGTATGCAGGCTGGATAAATGAAGACAAAGAAGAACTTTCTGACATTTTCCTCACCACTCTGTTCCAAAGGTGAAATCACCTTGACAGGCAGTACATGCCCTGTCACTTTAGTTGTGTGATCTGTACAGCTATTCTTGAGACAATGGTTTGGAGACAACTCAAGCCATGGATGGAAAATATATGTATCTAGGTGACTTGGAAGGTACTGAAGGGAATGTGAAAGTGGGAAAGGATAACATCAATTAGGATTAGATTTGACTACAAGAAAGAGAAGTCTGGACCAATGGCTTATACAACATGGAAACTTCTTTCTCCCTCTCATAAAAGCATAAAGATGGGTAGTCCGTGGCTGGTGCAATGGCTCCGGTTTATCTAACCCTTTGGGTTCACACCCACTTTCTCTACAGGGATGCCCTCATCCTCAGGGTACAAAATAGAGCCATCATACCCACATTGTAGGACACAGATGGAAGAAGGGGCTGATTTAGAAGGTGAGAGGACAGGGCTTCCCTGGTGGAGCAGGGGTTAAAGATAGCGCTATCAAGCTCTTGCCAGCCACTGCAGCACAAGTTCGATTCCCGGCTGGCCAGGGAACAAGTCACATGGCACAGCAGACCTCTCCTGCCTCACCCACTGCTCCCCCTCAGCAGTGTATTTCAGTAGATCTGCCTGTTCTGCTCCCCACTCTCTCTGGTGAATCCTCTCACCCCCTGCACCTCTGGCTTACATCCCAGTTGTTATATGCATAAATAAATAAATCTAAAAAAAAAAAAAAGAAGGTGAGAGGACAAAGATGGACTATGGAATACTCAGGTACCGCCATGTGAGTGTTATACCTACATCTCATTGATCAAAGCTAAGGAAGATGGGAAATTTAGTCTTTACGTTGGGTAGACACAGTTTCAGCTAATAAGTCCATCTTTGTGGAAGGGGAGCATGGCTACTGAGGAACAACCATCATATTTCTGAGGTCACTGTTGTAAAAGACCATGAGTTTGTGATGATCCTCTAGCACTATAGCCAAGGCCTAATCACATGCTCTTGACCCAAAGTGGGTACATGAGTAGAGCAGGACATGCTGGGACAGGAAGGGAAGGAAGGGGGAGGTCTCAAGGAGGCCTGATATTAGAGTGGCGATGGCCCACTCTTCTCCGCATTGCCGGAGAACCATCTCGGTATCTGCACGTTCTCCCTGGGATAAGTGCATTCGGCAGCCAACAAACTTTCTGTGGAGCAATGAACATTTCTGTCCTTGGCTTTCACAGGCAGGCGATTTGTGAAATGTAAGCTTGAAGGATGTTTCCGCATCTCGGTACAATGGAGGTAAAGCTTTTGTCCAATGTGTCAGGAAATGCCCAGGATTTAATTGCTTGTGTGAAGGATTCATTCTGGAATTCTGAATCAGGAAAATGCTTATCTCCAGCTGAGCTCATGTGATTTTCTTTTCCGTGAACACATTGAACAAAGCAGTGGTCCTCTGTTGTGTTTACTCTTACCATTTAGACTCCCCTTCCTCCTTTTGATAATGTCACCTGCTTTTCTTTTGGGGAACATTGCCCTTCCCCAGCTTTCAGTTCATGTGGTTCTGAATTCTTCTCCAGGGGTGGGCACCATGCCCATGCCTGGCTAGTCAGAGTCATGGTGACTGGTTCCTAGATTGGCTCAAGGTCCTTTTTTGGCCATTAAATGACACCTCCAGGACTTTGGCTAAAGTTATTAAGCGGTGGGGTGCCAAACTGATAAGATAAATCCGAAGTTGCTGGTGGCCACCTTTGCACCTTGTAAAAAGAGTTTGCTTGAGAATGAGGTCAGCACAGAGGACAGTTGAACAAAGAATGGAAATTGTGACATATTCCTAATGATATCATTTGAGCTGCTGGATCCAGCCATGACCGAGGTCATTATCTCTGAATTTCCTGGACCTCTGAATTTCCCAATATATAAGTCAATACATTCTCTTTTGTTTATTCATTTTTAAAGATTTATTTATGCATACAAAAACTGGGTTGTAGGCCAGAGGTGTGTGTGTGGGGGGGGGCGTGAGAGGATTCACCAGAGAGAGTGTGGGAGCAGAACAGATCCACTGAAATACACTGCTGAGGGGAGCAGTGGGCGAGACAGGAGAGGTCTGCTGCGCCATGTGGGTAGCTCCCTGGCCAGGAACTGAACTCAAGAGCAGTGGTTGGTGAGAGCTTCATAGCACTGAGACTTTTGCCCCTGCACCATCAGGGAGGCCATTCTCTTTTGTTTAAACCAAAGATGGGCAATGGAAGATGCCAAAGCCTCCATGTGATGGTCACACCTACGTCTCATTGGCCAGAACTAGTCACATTGTGAATTGAGTTCCCATCATTTGCCAATGAAATAATCCCAATGCAGAAATCAAAATACAATTCCACCCGGAAGCTGAGAGCTTTGTGATTAAGGATCTACATTGTCCCAGGTACCTGAAATACCTGCTTTTCAGATTCTTTCATAGGAAATGTGTTGGGAGCTCACCGAGGTTGCCCACTGTGGCAATGCCTATAGAAGTGGTTGCCAAAGATTCCACTCACCCCTATGCACATGTGTAGCTCTTCCCAATTGGAGGTGGGGGGTAGTGATGTCCATTTTACCACCATTAAATAATGACTCATGACTTGCTTTGTAATTTGCTTTGACCAATAGTGTGTGACTTAGGTGAAGCTGTGCTAATTCTAGGCTTAAGGCTTTAGAGGCCTGGCTTCTGCTATTGTTCTTCCTGAGCCCTGAGCTGCCTTGGGGAGTCTGGCTCCTCCTACCTGAGAAACCATGGTCGGGAGGAGGCCTGGGTAGCCCCCAGATGTTCCAGTAACCACCACAGAGGTAAGAAGCACATCAGGGAAGCCAGCCAGGACATTCCAGCCCCAGTCACGTTCCCTGCTGAACACAGCTGCCCTGGAGTTCCAGCCAACACCACGTGGAGCAGAAGAACCATCTGGATAAACCCAGCCAACTCACAGAGTCATAAGAAGTTGCTGTTGTAAGCACTAAGTTCCTAGTTGATTTGTCATGCAGCCATAGCTGACTGAACTATACATTGGGCAACTCTGGAGTTTCAGGACATGTCTGAATGAGGCCTCATTGGAAAATGGTGATGAATAGTGTTGGGACCCAGGGTCAGACTAGTGGAGCATCAGGACAGAGACTCTGGGACACTGAGGGAAGGATCTCTCTGCTTCAGTGCTAAGGGTCCTGGGGGGCTGGGAATTCACCTGGAAGAAGAGAGAGGTTCCAAGCCAAGCCCTCAGCTCAGCATCCTGACTGCAGGAGGATGGGGAACACCTTAAGGGAGATTGTTTTTCAAGTGACTTCCATCCAGCACTTGGGGTAGCAGGGTGGTGGAGGGGAATAGAAAAGCAGAGGTCAGGGCCTCCCCGGTGGCGCAGCGGTTAAGTGCTGGGTTGCGAAGCTGCCCGCAACCTCTGCAGCACCGGTTCGATCCCGGCTGCTCCCCGGCCACCGGAGGAGGGTCCCACATGGCGCGCAGACCTCTCCTGCCGTCCGCTGCTCCCCTCAGCAGTGTACTTCGGTCCTTCTGCCTGCTCTGCTCCCCGCTCTGATGGATTCTCTCACCCCTCCCCCACCCCGTGCTTCTGACTGTACCCAGTGCTTGTATAAATAAATAAATAAATAAATAAATCTTTAAAAAAAAAAAAAAAAAAAGCAGAGGTCTGTCTACCCAAACACCCCAAGAGAGTTGGGCAAGCTGGCAGGGCTTGGAGAAATAAGGTTATGCTTTTAATGCTCTATTTTCCTATTTTCTTTTTCGGTACCCTATTTCATTTGTGATTTAACCTTCGAAACCATCATAAACCCTTTTGGGAAGTGGGTGGGAGGAGGTGGGCCCAGAGGCCTGAGAGCTGGGATTACCTTCAAACCGCAGCAGACCCCCGCTGGGGTTCAGAACCCGGCTCCAGTCCTCCTGGCTCTACCCGCCTGACCCTGCAGGTCTCTGTGTGTGAGTGTGAGCACATAGGAGAGTGTGCGAATGAATGTATGCAAGAATTAGATATGTGAGTACTTGTGTGGAAAATGGGTGTGCTTGAGAGGGTGAATTGTGAGTTGTGTGTGTCCAAAAGTGTGAGTGTGTGAGCTGTGAGAAATGGGTTTGCATTGACGTGTATGGATGTGTTAGTGTGAGCGTCGTCCTGGAGAGTGTGTTAGTGTGTATTTGAATAAGTGTGAGTCAGGTGTGCTTTGTGTGAAACTGGACGTGTCTGTGAGTCTGAAAGTGTGCAGGTGTGAGAGCTAGAACCTGAGCGTGTCTCAGTGTGTATTCTCCCCACAGCCCCAGAATGATCTCTGGAACACCCAGGTGAGGAGTCACGGCCTAACCAAAGCCCGCGCAGGAGCCCCACAGCTCCGAGGACAGACTGCGCTGGGGACGCGGTGACCGCGGGCCCCAGGTGTGGGGCCACCTCCCTGCCCGCCAAGCGCCCCCTCGCCCTCGGGCCCCAGCGCGTGCCCCTCCGGCCCAGACCGCCTGCCGCAGCCCAAAGGCGGCCCTGGCCCGGCTCCTCTCGGTGCTGGCGAGTGTGGGGGTGTCGGCCGCGCGGGGGCTCAGGGCCGAGAGAATGCTGATGTGCCAGCCAGGCCCGTGGAGCTTTGCCCTGACAGCAGTGAAACTGAAATTCCCCAGGCTGCCCTCCGCCCCCGCGCCGGCCGAGGTCAGGGCTTCTCCGCCTGGCGCTCGGGTCCGGCTTTCTGGGCTTTCTGCTGCCCTCTCCTGGGCGCGGCCCGGAGCGCGTCGGTCCCCTCCCCCAAGCCCTCGCCCACGCAGAGCAGAGGAGCCCCTGCTTTTTTTGCTTCTCAGGGGCCACAGAGGAACGCTCTCCAAAGCCTGGGATTGGAGTTCACTGTCTGCGATGCTTAGTGCAGGCTGATACTCACTAGATGCCTCCCCAGGCAGAAAGAATGCATGGATTCGTTCAGGTGGTAGGCAAAGGGGAAACTGAGGCCCAGGAGCTGTTTGCACGTGTGGACCTGATACCAGTGCCCAGGGCCGGTCGGTCATGGCTTCACCTGGGAGTGAGTCCTGTTCTCTCCCTGCTCTTCATTAACCAGGTTTTCTCAGCTGTCTGGACTGTCCCAGGAGAAACAGCTGTCCCCAAACAGGGTGGGAGGCCAGAGCTGGGAAACCAGCCTGCCTCTGCCTGGCATCCAGGTTGGTCCTGCCAGATTGTGCTGAGCTGGATGCCCTGGGGCGAAGATGACGGAGACACAGACACACCCTGGGCTGGAGGGTGTGTCTTTGTTGGGGGTGGGGGGAAGGGGGAGGGAGGTGGACAGAAGCCTCTACTCTACCCATTGCGTCCTCCATGGCATCATTATCCCCTCTGGACAGAGATGAGGCACCCATCTGGTGAGAGGGGCCAGCGTTGTCCATGGCCACAGCTCTGCATGTCCAGGCCTGTCCCAGTCTCCCTGCAGCTCTCCTGGGAGCCCTGCTTGTTCTCCAGCTACCTGGAAGCTGCTCCCAAACCCTTTAGATCAGACAGGACCACCTGGATCCATCCAGGGTTCCCAAATAATGACAACTTGTCCCTTCTCTTTAGCTACTCAGTGTAGAAAGACGGAAAACACAGAAAAGCAGAAAGAAAACAAAATTGCCTGAGATACCACCCTAGTATTGAGCCCATTCCCCAGATAGACCCCTTAACTCTCAGGTTCCTGAACTGAGTCTAAAGTGATTCTGCCCTGAAGCTTCCTCTGGGACTGAGCCCCTCCCTGAACTTCCCTGCTCCACCTGTAACGCTCACACCAGCCAGCAGAGAGGGTCCCCTCTCGCCCCCCACTGGCTTCTCCCATTGTGCTTGCTTCCATGATGGTGCAGGGCCTGGAGGCCACAGGTACCAAGATCCCATGTCTAAGTGAGACGATTGGGTCAGCCTGTCCCTGCTCTCAGACCTTCTGAGGATCCAGGCCGACAAGAGGAGGCACTCAGGCCCACACCATCCAGCCCATCGCCACTGCAGCCATTATTTCTACACAAGTAGGGAAGTCTGAGCCAACCAGTTCATTCCTGCTAATAGCAACCAGAGGCATTTATTCAGCAGGTGTTACATTCAGCACTGTGTTGAATGACTTAGGAGGATTCCTCACTTCGTCCTTAAAACTCCTCCGGAAGGTGGTGACACTCTAATTACAAAGACCCATTTTCTCAATGAGTAAACTGAGGCCCAGAGACACTAGGTGATTTGACTGGAATCATATCAGCCTTCCCCATGCCCGCCCACTGCCCCAGACTGTAGTTTGCCTGCTCCTCCCACGTAGGCACCCGGACTGCCTTTCCGGGCTCTTCCCCATCCTCTGTCTGGGCCCAAAGGCCCCACCATTTTGCTGCCACTGGGGATCAACCCCAGAGTTCCAGCAGTTCAGGGCAAGGCCTGGCTAGTCTCGGCCTGACTGTGGCTGAGCACACCAGGGAGGCTACAGGGATGGGCTCCATAGAGGAGAGGGGGGGTTGGATGAGGCATAGGGGGTGCACAGCTGTTCTTTCCTGTGATTCAACAAGATGCAACAGGTCAATTTGAGGTCCTGAAACTCAGGTTCCTGAACTGAGCATGAACAGATGCAGTCTTAGAGACGCCTGGCCTGGGGGCTTGAGCCCAGGCGCAATTGCAGACTCGCTAGGGGACCTTGGGTAAGGAGCTTAGCTCCGCCAAGCCTCAGCTTCTGCATCTGAAGAATGGGCTTGAGAATACCCACCGCACAGGGAGGATGAAAGGGGAGCTGGCTTGGGAAGACATTCCTTAAATCACAAAGCTCTGATGAAGGGTAAGGGAGGGGATCTTAGAGCCCTGCAGGTCTGGGTGGCCTAGTTGGGAGGCTGGGGGAGGTGCCAGATGAGGCCCAGACCAGGCACAGGTTTTTCTGGTTAGAATGTGTGCAAGGGGGTGGTGGTGGGGGAGTGGAAAAGGGGCTTATGAAGGTAGGTGGGGCCTCTGTTAGAAGCTGCGTGATCCCAAAGGAGCTGCTGAGTCAGCCTCCTCCTCTCTATACCTTCTTTTCCTCTTTCAACAAAAGTCTTGACTGCTTTTTTCTGCTTACAAAAGCAGCACATGCTCATTGCCCAGAATCCACACCACACAGAGGTATCCGGTGCAGAAGTCGGCTGCTTCTTTGGTTCCTGCTCCCAAGATGGAACTGCTGTAGAAATTTTGCTGTATGTTCTTCCAGATGTTTTCTTTTGATGAATGGATGCATATATTTTTTAAAAGATTTATTTATTTATACAAGAACTGGGATACAGATCAGAGGCACAGGAGGGTGAGAGAATTCACCAGAGACAGAGCCGGGGGCAGCCCAGGCAGACGGACCAAAGACACTGCTGAGGGGTGCAGCGGGTGAGGCAGGAGGGGTCTGCCACACCATGTGGGTTTTTCTCCCTGGCCGGCCAGGAATCAAACCCTCGCTGCAGAGGCTGCGGACAGCTTCACAGCACGGTGCTCAACCCGCTGTGCCACCAGGGAGGCCTGGATGCATATTTTTAAGTTAAAGAAGACTGTTCCTTGAAGACCATTCACAGCAATGTAGAACTGCATTAAGTCGCTCCCTCCCACTACCCTCTTAACTACCCACGCCCTCAGCTTTGTAGGCATCTCCTTGAACTTTTTATATGCGTTGGCAGCCACAGTGGGCATAATGAGGAGGAGACAGAATGCTACAGACACCAAGGCCAGGACTGCCTGGAGACAAGTGCCAGTCAAACAATTACTGGCTGGGTAACTGTGGGCAAGTTACTTAACCTCTCTGAGTCTGCTTTTTTTTCTCAGTAAGATGAGAATAATGATAGTGCGGACTTCAAAGTGTCCTTGAGAGGATTAAATGAAGTAAAGTATGCAGAGCTCAGCATAACGCCTCGGTGAGGATTAGCTATCATTTCATACACACTGAAAGAGCCGACCCCCCACAGAAACAGGGTCACGCTGTGCCAGCAGTCTCGTTTGGTTTAGAGGCAGAGTCAGATGGGAAGATTAGTCATTGAAATCCTGAAATTTCCATCAGAGATGAGAAGTTCTGCCTGCATTTAGATTCAGAGTTGGTTGTCTGCTTGTAGGGTGGGCGAAGCCTACATTTCCAAGCTGAATCACAACCCCTCTGTGAAAGGCTGCGTTAATAGAGGCTGAGCTTTCAAACGAGGGAGGTGCTTCTCTAGCCTGCGCCTGCCCTCCGCCTGGGGCTCTTATTCCTGTAAAGGCTTTCGCTGCCTTCCTGCCACTCACCAAAAGTACATCCAGCTGTCCATACCAGCCCTTTGACTTCCAAATGTCTAAAACTTCCCCTGCCCATGTCTAATTCTCCCTCCTTCAGGCCCCCATGTCCTCAGTGTGCCCTAAATCTGCTCATTTGCTCGAACCAGACCCAGGGAGGTGGGGGTGTTATTTTCTGACCACTCCCCTCAGATTCTTCTGCTTTTACCCAGAACCCAGCCCCCCCAGGCCCTTCTCTCCAACTGACTCCATCCCGAGACCCCACAGTCCAACCAGACCAAGCAAGGACAAATTTTTTGAAATTTAATTTGGTCTTTTGAAATAGGTATTGCAATAGGTTGAAAGATGGCCTTCCCCCCACTCAAACATGCACTCACCATAGTTCTTGCAATCTGTGACTATGAATTTACTTGGAAAAAGGGTCTTTGCAGATGTGACTGAGGGTCTTGAGGTGAGGACATCCTGATTTTCCAGGTGGGGCATAAGTTCAAAGGCGAGGGTCCTTACAAGGGATGCACCGGGGCTGGATTTGACAGACAGAAGGGG
This sequence comes from Talpa europaea, assembly GCF_964194135.1. Taxonomy (NCBI): domain Eukaryota; kingdom Metazoa; phylum Chordata; class Mammalia; order Eulipotyphla; family Talpidae; genus Talpa; species Talpa europaea. Next base: position 41,848,777 of record NC_140080.1, on the reverse strand, counting down.
ACGCAATGGGGGCAGGAACAATAACGCCACCACCAGGAGCAAGAGGCAAGAAACAGAGAGACGCTCTTTTAGGGCCTTCAGAGGCTTCTGGAACTGGGAGAGAATATGTCCCTATTGTTTTAGGCCACGCAGTGTGTGGTCAGTTGCTATGGCAGCCACGATAACAGACATGGTCGAAATGTCAAGATGACATAAGATGTAAATACTACAAGGTCTTGCTCTTCTAGGTAGCTATTTTTATTAGGTTCTTTTGTACTTTTCCAGGGTTAAAGGATATATAAATATTAAAGGGGATATATATTTATAAGAAAATATAAACTATAATATAAAAGAAAGCATAAAACATTCGGACTCCCCTGTCCATTTTTTAAAAAGATTTATTTATTTATGCATACAAGAGCTGGGGTGTAGGCCAGAGGGGTGGGGGTGGGGGGGTGAGAGGATTCACCAGAGAGAGAATGGAGAGTAAAACAGTGGATCTACTGAAATACACTGCTGAGGGGAGCAGCCGGCGAGACAGAAGAGGCCTGCTGTGCCATGTGGGTAGCTCCCTAGCCAGGCATCGAACTCACGCTGCGGTGACTGCGGATAGCTTGATAGTGCTGGGACTTAACCCCTTGTGCCACCAGGGAGGCCCTCTCCTGTCCTTTTTAAGGACCATCTTTTGATGTGTATCTGGCTGGTCACTCTGCCCACAGGCCTCCCTAGGTCTGACCCCGGTGCCTCCCCGACCCCATCTCACACTCTTCACCTCCATTCCAGACTGCACTTTGCAATGCAAAATCCTACACTGCTGTGTTATGGAGAATAGAAATAATCCTAAAAAATCCTTCCCCTCAAGGAAGGTTGTCCTTCCAGGATATGCCACAAGAGGGCAGCCTCCTCTCCCTTCCTTTGTCCCCTCAGTCTTTGTCCCTGGAGGGACCTGGTCACAGTCAGTAAAAGGAGGATAGACCCGCACTGCTGGAAAAGCCTGGGCCTCTTCCAGGGGATCTGTCACTGAAATTGTCACCAGGACTGCCAGTTCCTTCTCCCGACGTGGTGAGACATTTAGAGATGAGTTTGCAACTGTAACTACTTAAGGGCTGTGTTAAGGAATGGTCAGGAGGCTGAAATTCTGAGGATCTCCTATGTGAGTGTGGTGGAATTTATCCTCACACCCAGTTCTCTGCTTGTCTTGTTTGCTGCTGTGCTGGCAGCACCAGGCATATGGAGGCACTGGCGAAGATGTGGAGCTGTATTAGGTGAATAGAGAGGGCACTCCTTTCATTGGCTATTTGCTGCCCACCCCTCCCCTTGGCACCCCTCAACCCCCCTGAAATCCCAAACCGCAGTATGGAACCCTGAGGAGTCAGGATGCCCCGAATTAGCTGCCAATGTGTTCCCTGAGGGGGTGGAGAGGGAATTCCAGAAGGAAATGTGGCAAGGCCAAGGGCTGTGAACTTCGAGAAGGCCCTATTTTGCCCATGTCTGTGGGAATTATCACGTAAGAGGTTGTCAGGTTTGTTTTTTTTTTCCCTCCTCAAAATGTGGCAGAGCTTGGAGAATTGTGCCAAAAGTGGGGTAATTGTGTGTAGAACATCCCCTCATGGAATTATGCTAAATGAAATAAGTCAGAAGGAGAAAGACACATACCGTGTCACTGATATGGAGACTACAGAGAAGCAAAACAAAGGTTCAGACAAACCCAAACCAAAACCCAAACCCTAGAAATCTAACTGCAGAACAGAGGCGGCCATGCCACTGAGAGAGAGAGTGGAGAGCAGGGTGGGAGGGGGCCCAAAGGCCTATGGCAGAGGACTGGGGTGCCTTGGTGGTGGTGTGGTGCAGTAACACACATGGGAAGAGGTGTGAACCTGGGCATCTGAATTGTATACAGCGCTGTAAACCAATGCCACCTCAATACAAGTAAAACACAATGTCCTTGTGTTCGCCGTAATGCCTCTGGTACAGCTGAATTCAGAGCTCACCGTGAACCTATTAACTCCTGTTAATAGGTGGGCACCCACCTCAGACTCCAGACTGTCTTTCCTGTCTGACAAGGTCAGTCACACCCTTGAGACTGAAGGAGCCAGGCTGCTGTGGTGAGACCTCTTGGCTCCATTCTAATGGATTTAACCTCCTGGGGCTCACCCACAATCCTGCTCCCCGCTGCCCCCACCACCTGTGCCATGACTGCTTCCTGGGACTTGATTGCCCCTGTGTGGGTCCTGATTGGTATCTATGAAACTGCCATAGAAGCCTGAACTTGGAATCAATTCTGGCTCTACCTTTTGCTGTCTGAGTGACCTTGGCCTTTGGAAATGCCCGGAGGTGAAGTTGAAGGCCTCATGTGGGGCGGGGGGGGGGGGGGGGGGGTAGAGGTGGGGGGGTTCGGGGGTGGGGAAGGGGAGTAGGATTACCTCAGTTGGGCTGTGTTATGGGCTGAATTGTTTCCCTGAATTCACACTGAAGTCCTAAGCTTTGGCCACCTCAGATTTTGACTATATTTGGGGGAAGGTCTTTACAAGAGGTAAGTAAGGTAAAATGAGGTCATTAGGGTGGACCTTCCATCAATGGGACTGTGTCCTCATAAAAAGGGAGATTAGGACACAGGCTCACATGGAGTGAAGGCACGGGGAGAAGATGGCCATCCACAAGTCAGATAGAGGCCTCAAAAGAACCCAGCCCTGCTGACACCTTGATCTTGGCCTTCCAGCCTCCAGGACTACGAGAAAATACATTGTTTTAGTTGCTCCATCTGTGGTACTTTGTCAGGCAGCCCTAGTGAAAGGATTCAGGCTCAGGGGCCTCCCCGGCAGTGCAGTGCAGTGCCATGAAGCTGTCCGCAGCCTCTGCAGCACCGGGTTGCTTCCCGGCTGGCCAGGGAGATTCCCACATGGTGCAGCAGACCTTTCATGTCTCGCCTGCCCGCTGCTCCCCTCAGCAGTGTACTTCCGTCAGTCTGCCTGTTCTGCTCCCTGCTCTGTCTCTGGTGAATCCTCTCACCCTCCCGCGCCTCTCGCCTGTACCCTAGTGCTTGCACAAATAAATAAATCTTTTTTTTTTTTTAAAAAGAAAGGATTCAGGCTCAGGCTCTTTCCCTGCTTTCTCTTCCTCTCCACTCTCCCCACATTCCCAGGAAGAGACAGGACACAAGTCAAGGAAGGATCCAGCACTTTATTATAGTCACAGCACACAGGGGCACAGGGGGAATCACTGAGGCTTGTTATACCTGTTCCTCAGGGAAGCCACAGGGAGTAAGTCCCCTCTGCTAGGCGAAGCCAAAAGGGAGGAAGGGGGCGAGGGCAGTTTCCCCAACGTGATGGTTGAAAGCATAAACACAGATTTGATTTTGGTCCCAGCTTCACAACTTCTTAGCTGTGTGCCCTTAGGCAAGTCTCTGAACCTCTCTGAACCTTGGCTCTCTCACCTGGTAACTGCAGTGAATGATAGAACCTACCTCACTGGGCGGCTGTGAGGATTAAATGAGGCAGTGTCTATGAAAGTGTTTAGCACAGTGCCCGGCAAGTCGAAAACAGCCACTGATGGGGAGCTATTATTGTATTACTATCACTATTAGCAAATCCAATTTCTCCATGGTCAGGCCAGCTCTGGTTTCCGTATTTGATTTCAAGCGTCATAAATATCTTCAAGGTAGCCTTTGGAAGACCATCAGAAACATGTGCGGGCACGACCTTGTGCCTGGGATTTTGGGTTCAGGCACCGACTGTCTACATCTCCATGAAAGCTCTAAGAAGGTGTTGCAAAAAGCTCCAGTTTTGTACCTGGACCACTTCAAACTTCAGCAATCAGCCAGTTCTCACATCTTAGGATTCTTCAGAAAGAGTCTTGTTTTTATGTTTTTAGTTTTGGCCTTTGACTAAGAAACATCCATAGGAGCCTGACCTTGGAATCAATTCTGGCTCTACCTTTTGATGCCCGAGTGACCTTGGGCTGGTCACTTCACCTGCCCAAGCCTCAAACCAACCTGGCTGACCTTTTGGAAGCTTTGAGGATGAAACCAGACTGTGAAAGACTGTCAACTATGGAGGCACCATCGCTAGCAGGTGAGAAAAGGGCTGGAGTGGGCACAGTCTCAAATGGAATCAGCAGTGTGTGTGTGTGTGTGTGCACGCATATGTGCGCGTGATAGCTTATGTGCCTGAAAGGGGGCGGGGTTAAAGCAGGTGGTGCCACCAGAGGGCGCTCTGAACTTTTAAATCCTCTCCCCCTTAAAAAAACATTTCATTTTCTGTGGCTGCATTCCAAATCCGACTAAGATTCATGGCTTTCAGTTTACCTAACTGATTTAATAAACTTTTAAATAAATTCCTGAGGTTTCTTAGTTTATCAATAACAGCGTGGACATGATGTTGTGGCCCCTGCCACACAGCAGACTGGAACTTGGGGTAAGGGCAGGATGGAGACAGGAAGAAACTCATGGGTACTGTGTCCTGGTGCAACCACTGCTCAGCCGAGAGCCTAGACAAATCCCAAGAGTACAACAATGGTGACGTTCCCACATCCAGCCGCACGGGGACATTACGAAATGGACAAGATGGAAAGAAAAGCAACTTAAAGGTCAAGAACACAATCTGCAGCCCTCTTACCTCCTGTGCGCAGTCTTCCACTTGACCCTCACCCGTGCTAGAGCTGAGGCCACACGGGGACAGCTCTGGGATGGGGGAGGCGCGTCCAGCTGTTAAACCATGACCTCAAGAACAGTATTTCCAGGAATCCCCATCTTAGCATCTAAGGGATTCCTGGGAAAACTGGACCGTGAGGACAAGGTGAGAGTGTGGCCTTCAGCACCAAGGCCTGCCATGGCCCTAAGAGCCAGCTGGGGCCTGCATCCAGGCCCCTATGTGGACGTCAGCATGGGATGTGGCTAATTGCTCCTGGAGGAGTGGCTGGAACTTCAAGTGCCCTGGAAAGTACCTTCTCCGTAATCAAAAGTCATGATGTTGATCAGAAACTATCTGGCCTCCCGGACTCCCTCCCCAGGACAGTCATGGTCGGCTGGATTCCTGAGTCCCCAGCCAAAGGGAGGATTTTCCTCTAAACCATCTGGATAGATAGATCTGGTTCCCAGTCTCTGTTTGGCAACTTCCTTGCTGGCGACCTCCACCAAGTCACTTAACCTTCAAAATGGGACCATATGTAACCTACTGGATAATGTGAGATAGACAACTTGAAGGGTGCGAGGGGTGAGGCAGTAAGTGCTCAGGAGGAGGAAAGTCCATAGGATTAAAGGAAAGTGTCTGGGCCTGTCTTGGCTAAAAGCGACCCAAGATGTAAGGACAAGACCAGAGAAGGATTTATTATATTTTCCTCCTGCTCCCTAGCCCCAGTTTCCAAAATCAGGTGCAGTAGATAAGAACACGGATTGGCAGCAGACAGATTAGGTTACTATGCCATGTCAATGCCATCAATGTGTGCCCTTGGGTGACTTGATTATCTGAGCCTCTTTCCCATCTGTAAAATGGGTCAATAAGAGTGGCCACCTCCCAAGCTTGGTGGCAGGTAAATTACGTGGTTCTTAGCCCTATGTTCCTCCTCTGCTGCTCCTTGCCTATCTGACGCCTCTGAGGGGGCAGATATTTGTGAGATGCCTGGATGAATTTACCAAGGTTAGGAGCCCAAAGAGCAAGAGCCCTACTCAAAACCCAGGACTTCTGGGCCTCCCCGATGGTGCAGGCGGTTGAGTGCAATGCTGTGAAGCTGTCCGCAGCCTCTGCAGTGCAGGTTCAATCCCGGCTGGCCTCGGAGCTACCCACATGGCGTGGCAGACCTCTCCTGTCACGCCCGCTGCTCCCCTCAGCAGTGTATTTCAGTCAGTCTGCCTGTTCTGCTTCCCGCTCTGTCTCTGGTGAATCCTCTCACCCTCTCGCGCCTCTGGCCTGTACCCCGGTTCTTGTATGCATGAATAAACAAATCTTTAAAAAAAAAAACAAACAAAACAAAGCCCAGGACTTTTGTCCTTAGGGTTGAGAGGGATTTTAGGAATTGTCCTATCCACACACCACAACCATGAACGGTGGCTATCCAGGACTTAGTGTTGAGAAGGATTCTGAAGCTGCATCTGAACACTTTACGCCTAGAATTACTGTGCCCGCCATGGGCTCAGAAGGAGAAAGCAGAGGCAGGGTGCCTGGTGGCAGGAGTAGGACTCAAGTCTGGGAACTTGCTTAGAAGTAGCAGCTGATGGTCTGGAGACTGGAAACACCCCGTCCTTCCTGGTGCCCTCAAGCACCACGGCTGCTTCCCGCTTCCAGGCTGCCTGCGGCCGCAGAATATCTTCTCCCTTCCTGAGCTACAGTGCTTCATCTCAGACTCCCAGCTGACCAGAGATGCAGCACTGCACCTCAGGCTGGGAGACAGGGCGCCGCGCTCCGGCCGGCCACGCAGGGACGCCACCCTAGGCAGAGAAGGGTGTTAGAGGGGCTCCCCTCCAGCTCAGAGACCCCTGCAACTACCCCGCCGTGCTTCCCATCCTTGGGGCCAGCCAAACCTCAACTTTCCCCTTTTTTTTTTTTCTTAAAAAACAACCCAGCTTACTGTGACAGCGCGCAGCCATTTGAAGTGTGTAGTAGAATGGCTTCGAGTCCAGTGAGAAGCCTCAGTCCATTTTTGAACATTTCATCTTTTCAAAAAGAAACTGCCCACCCTTCAACCTCTCCCGGTCCCCCAACAGCCCCAGCCCTGGGCTTAGACCACTTTCTGTCTCTAGAAAGTTGCCTATTCTAGACTTTTCAATAGATGGAATCATCTTCTGGGGTGACCCCATGCCCCATCTTTATGCTTGGTGCGCACCCGCCAAACAGCACTTTCAGGGGACCTGATATTTTATATCATTGAACATTTGCCTTGGCCCCCTCCTGGTCTCCTTAGTCGCACCCACTAACCCCCTCTTTCCCCCCTTCTCCCAGAGTGACTTTTCAGAATGCAAGTATGATCATATGTCTTTTCTGCTTAAAATTCAAAAGGGCTCTACTGCCCTCTGGCTGATTTCTGGAACCCTCACTAAAGGCTGCTCAGCCTGGCCCATCTGGCACCAGCCATTTCTTCCCGGCAGTCACCCCCTGTTCTTCCACCCCTCTGGGGAGTCCCTATGCCTGTCACCTCAGGGCTTTCTAGGTGCCATGCTGCTCCCTCACCTTACACCCCTTCTGCCTCCTCTTCATAGGCTTAGTTGCTACTCAAATAAACACCACCTCTGGAAAGCCCTCCTAGATTTCCTCAGACAGCTTGGTCCTCATGGATCCTGTGCCCTCTTGCTAATCCCTTCCCACGCTGAGGATATAGTTTTTGTTGATGACCACCCTCACTTGTCAGCAACTCACTTCCCCCCTGAGGAAAAAAACCCCATACTCACCACTGAAATGAGGGCCAGGTGGTGCAGACACCCAATAATCAGCAGCTGAAATGACAGCTTCGCTCCTCGCCTTACTCTCTCTGGTGTCGGAGCTATTTGCATCAGGGCTGACTGGACTAGATCTCTGGTTCCTAAGGACAGCCCCTACACCTTAATTTTTTTTGGGGGGAGGGCAGAGATCCAGGGTCTTGCTGAGGCTTCTGCACCTGAGGTTGGCCACTGGTGGATGAACAAAGGGCCGCGGAGATCATACCTTCCTTCCCGAAACCTGGCTTGGGTGGGCACCTCTGGTGGGCAAGCAGAGTCCTCCTCCACTCCTCTTGCTCCCCCAGGATCTCAGGGAAACCTCAGGGGACCCTCTTTCTTTGCTGGATGCTCACTGTGGTGGCCTCCCTTTTAAGGGGGCCTGAAGGGTGAAGGGGGGTGGGCAGCTATTCCTCAGGGCAGGAGGAGAGCAGGGAAAACACACACATCCTGAGAAATCAAGTGTCCCCTAGCAGAAACCGGGAATCAGCCCAATCTGAATTGTGGGAACAGTGGGGGGAGGTTTCCACTGGTCTGCTCATTGGGTCAAATCAGTCTCGATGACCTCTGAGGGGAGTGCCCCTTCCCGAGGGATCCCCAACCAATAATTGCCTCCCTCCGCCCAGGCGTGCTTGGAGGAACTCTTCACGCTGCACTTGGCAGGAGAGAGATTGCAGCATCAGGACCACTTGAGGGTCCTGGACAGCCTGCCAGCTGCCTACTCCTTTTGGATGGCTCCCTCACCACTGCACCCCCGCCACCAACATGTGGGAGGAACAGTTGCCTAACCACTGCGAAGCCAGAGAGGGTGGTCCTGAAAAAGTGAGGCTTGCTGTAAGGCCGCGCCTGCACGGCTGCCCCGGTGGTTGTCCGCGAAGCCCCTCATCACTCCGCCTTCGGCTTCCGAGGGGCGAGCAGAGAGTTAGCACCAAGGGACATGGAGGACAGCCTGTCAGTTTGCTTTTGGCCCCTCTGGTTCCTCGGGAAAAACCCCCCACCCAGCATGGAGGGGTCCTGACTCTGACACCCCACGCTGGACCAGCGTCGAGAGGAATGACGTTACCTTTTCCTTCTCATTATGGACAGTGTCAATTTTTCACTGACAGTCGCTATTTATATTGCAGTATTACAAATGGCGTCTTAAATGTCTAAGTAGTGTGACTGCTTGAAGATAGGGCAAAAAAATAAAAAGGGGGTAGCTGGGTAACTGTAGCTGGGGAAAATGTACCCAATGAAACTTCAGAGCAGTTGGTGCAGGCACTTCCACCACGAGGAGTGGTGCCCCTCCAGGGCAGGCAGCGCTAGCGCCCTTCTCCTCCACTCCACGACCGGAAGGGAGGGGATGTCCCAGGGCCCCAGTCTGGCTCCAGCCAGGGGAGCTGAGGCCAGTTTCCAATACATCTGGGCTTAAAATACTGCCGCCAAGGTGTAGAAACTGGAAGCGATGGGAGGCAGGCCCTTCCTGTGGGAGCGGCTGACCCAGGAAGGGGGCTGAGGCGAGGCCTTCGGCTAGGGGATGGCATTTGCTCCATCCCCCCGTGCCTAGTTCTGTTCCTTTGTATCTAGAAAAATCAGCAGGATGCTGAAAGTACTAAGGAGGGTCATTTATCGAGTGCTTTAACTGTGCCTGCCCCTGCATCCCTGAAGCGTTCTGTGAGAAGGGGATCTTCCAAGCATAGAGTTAGGAGCCAAGATGGAATTCCTGACTCAGAACAAGCGGCTACGACCATCATTTTAACTTTTTTGCTACAGGTCCATCCCCTGCCGAATCTATCAGTCCTTTCTGTTTGGGACAGGGTCTAATTCCATCTGTCCACTCAGCAAAGCCAGCACATTGAGGGTAGACAGAACTGACCGTGATAGGGCCCTTGCCCTGGGAAGACAGTCAGCTGAGGAGGAAGGAAATACTTCCGGCAAGGTGAATAGGGGGCAGACCGAAGTGGCACAAGAGCAAACCAACAAGAGGGGCCTCCCAGGTGGCGCAGGTGGTTGAGCACAGCACTGTGAAGCTGTCTGCAGCCTCTGCAGCGCGGGTTCGATCCTGGCCAGCCGGAGAGAATCCCACATGGCGCAGACCTCTCCTGTCTGGCCCGCTGCTCTCCTCAGCAGTGTATTTCCGTTAGTCTGTCTGTTCTGTTCCCTGCTCTGTCTCTGGTGAATCCTCTCACCCCCCCCCCGCACATCTGTACCCCAGTTCTTATAGAAATAAATAAACTTAAAAAAAAAAAAAAGCCAAGGGCATAGATTAAGAGATCCTGTTTCCAGAGCTGGGTGGGCTTCCTGGAGGAGGAGGTTGCACAGCTGAGAGGAGGGGCAGAGGTACAGGAGGGGTGACCTTCTGGCTCTCTGGCCAGGGAATACTTTCTATGGTCTGGTGGTCTCACAGGGCAGGCCCTGACTCCTGGTCTTTTGAAATTGAGGGACTCCGTAAGAATGGGATTGGGAGCCCTTCTCACCCTCTTACCACATAAGAAGCTCCTTTCCTCTGGGTTCCCAGTCAGAAGATGGGGGTCACTTAGGAGACCCAGGTCCTGTCACCAACTGATGCGGCCCCTCTCTCTGTGGCTCCCTACCTTCTGTCACAGGAGGCTGTGGAGGGTGGCCTGGGATTCTTACCTGGCAGGTCAGCCTGGGGAATGGCCAGTCAGCCTGGGGGATGCCTCTGGAGGGAACTCGCAGCGCCTGGGAACCTCTGCCTTCTGCCGGGAAGCACTGAGAAGCTAGGCAGGAGAAAATAAACAGTGTCTGTCTGGGTTTTCTCCCCAGGCCTGAGCAAGGAGGCCTCCCTGGCTCTTTCCCTTATATGGCCAGGCTGCTCTCGGCTGGGAGCCGCCGCCTGCTGGCTCCCCACCCTCTGCCACAGAGAACTGGGGGCCACTGCTCAGTTACCTGGGACTCTGGTGCTGCCGAGTCTGGGGCAGGGCTGAAGGTGGTGGGACCTAGGACATGGCCCAGCACTGCCTGCACCACCTGCTGGCTTCTGGGCTGTTTGGGTGTGGCAGGTAGGAGGGCTTATATTAGGAGGAAGGGTGGGTCGGGGAGGAGGAACACTCCAAGATAGGGGGTCCACCCAGCCTTGACTTACTCCCCAACTCACAATGTGAACTTGGTCAGGCCTTTTCTCTCTTTGGGCCTGTCGAATGAGAGTATGTATGGACAGTATAATTAGTCTTCACAGACAGGGCTATGAGGTGGGGGCTTTTGTGTCCTCATTTTGCAGAAGGGAAAACAGGCTGGGAAAGCTAAGTAATTCTACTGAAGCTCTCCAGCTTTCCAAGGATCAAGACAGGATTGAACTCCCTTTGGCAGCTGGGGTCGAAGGGTTGATTGCTAAGGCCTCTTTTGGTGTTACCATTTGACAGTACTTATGTTGAATGCTAGAGGCTCAGGGAAGCCCAGAGAGGCCCAGAGAGGCCCAGAGAGGCCCAGAGAGGCCCAGAGTTCCCCAGGGCCCATGACTCGGCCCACAGGAGACTCGTGCTAAGCAATGGGGGCAGTGGCTATGACCCACACAGGCCCTGGTAGACTCAGGACTCAGGAAAGGAACATCATGAAATGAGCCTCAGTAGTCACATATGTGCTATGGGTACAATCTCCACATGCCAGGCAGGATGAGGATGAAACAAGATAGTGGATGAGAGAGCACTGAGGTGCTGCCGTCAACGTACCACTGTCTTTTTGCTCACAAGCTCTTTGTCTCAAAAGTGCTACCTGCATCTCATCCCCAGGCCTTTGTCTCCCGAGTTGACTAGTCCCTGCTTCCCCCAGCTGTGGAATCAGGGGTGGATAGGCAGGGGCCTGGGCCCCAGGCTCTGGCGACAGTGACCGTGGGAGAGCCTGCAGGAGGGGAGGACCGGAGGGGAGGCGGGGAGGGTTGCTGGGAACAGTTCGGAATTGAGCCTCGCACAAGCATGAACATCCTGTGGCTCTTGAGCTGCCCTGGAACCCCCCTCAGCCCATCCATCATCGTGGCATGCTCTCAGACCCGGGCCCTCTTCCTGGGGCCGGGGTGGAGTGTGGGAGCCGTGACGGCTGTCAGCGCAGCCGAGAGACCACAGCTGGCAGCCCTGCGCAGTGTCAGGGCCGGACAGTGGGGGGAGGAGGTGTCTGCTGCCCCCTTAATTCAATTTGCTCAGGCCTGGCTCGTTTGTTAGCGAGTGAGGCTGACTGCGTGTGCCGTGCTGGGGTGCACGTTTGCACACACGTGTGGGGCAAGCCGAGGTGAACAGGTGTGCCGTGTTACGTAAACCAAGCCTGGGCCCTGTCCCAAGTCCCCGGGTGTCAGTTCCGTGCTGGAGCCTGCCTGCTCTCCTTTCGCCCCTGCTCACCTCCAAATCCTCCACTTTTTCCGTCCTTTTGGGTTCTGAGGCCAGAACCTCCCCGACAACAGCGGTGCGGCCTCTGAGTGCATTCCCGTCCCTCCCCGGGCCTCATTTTCTCCTCCTGTCTTGTGGAGCGTGGTAAAAACAACCCCTATAGTTTCTTGAGCTTCACCATGGGCCAAGCACTTGGCCCCAGGGACTCGCGCCTGACCCTCGAACCCTTCCAAAGCCCCGTGAGCTGGTTCTGTTGTCAGCGGTTTCCTGCAGACCCAGGTCGATCTGTGCCCAGAGTCCTTTCCTCCCAAAGTCTCCTTCTTCCCAGGGAGGGCTGCTGTCACCCTCCACACCAAGTCCTTTATGTTCTGCGGTGCTCGGGCTTTGCGTGACTAGTCTGCAGGGCGCACACGGTGGGGGGAGTTCTGGGCTCCTGGCTGGTTTCCCCTTTTCTGGGTTGTTTTGGGCATTGGGGTGGGAGTTGATCCAGAGGGACCAGCTGACTGCAGGAGCCGCTGCCACTGGGGTGGGGTGGGCTGCAGACCGGGGAGGCACTCACTGTTCTGCTCCAGGCCCCGGTGCCGGCCCCGCTGGTCCTCAGGGGGCCTCTCCCTGCGGTGCTTGTTCCTCCACGTCAGGATCCTAGTGGTGGCTCCCACTGGCGGGTGCCCTTACCTGAAAGGAACAAAATGCTACCTGTTAGAAGGGTACTGGAGTGCCCCAGAAGGATACTGGGGTGTCCTGTGGCCGGACCCTGGTCTTTCGGGGTCCTGGCCAGGCTGGGAGGTGCCGAGGGATTGGGGATGGGCCTGAGGTGCTGCTGCGTCCTCAGAAACTACAACCCCAGTGTGGGAAGGGGCCAGCAAGGGGGCACAGCATGCATGAGGGTGGCACGGGGATGACTTCTAAGGGACTTAAGCGCCAAGAGCACACCCGGCCTGTTCAGCAAAAGAATGGGTCTGGAAGGAAACTTCCCTCTGACCTGCGGCCCCCGCTTTCAGCCTCACTGATTGGCAAGAAGCCATTTAGGGGTTGATTGAAACGTGCAGTTAACACGTAGGCCAAGGAGGGGACAGCCCTGGGACCACCTGTGACCCATTTCCCAGCACAAGGGAAAATGCCTCCTATGGTGGCAGGAACACTCGAGACCTCTGCCAGCGAGAGAAGAACTCTTCCTGCCTGCTCACTCCCTTCAAGAGGCTGCAGTGTGCCAGGCTCCCTGCCAGCTGTCAGAGCCCAGCTTGCACCCTGGGCTGCCCAGGCTCAGTGCAGTCTGCTGAGCTGAGCAGCGGCCAGCCGGAGGAGCACAAAGCAAAGCACACGTCGTCACGATCATTGCAAAAAGCCACGGTGCTCTCTCCCGGCCTTGTTAGTACCAAGAAGCAGGAGAGGCTGGGGATGGGCCACATCTGTGAGCCAGATGGCACCGCGTGGGAGAGGGTGCTGGGGTCGGCGCGCCAGGCAAGCACACACGCCCGTGGCCCTCCCTTCCTTTCGCAGGGGCTTCCTTGGCCGCAGCACGCCTTCCTCCGAGCTCTGTCATGAGTGGCAGGACAGCCTGGCTCCCCTCGGGCTCTGGCCCCAGGGTTTCCACCCTACGTTTGGAAAGAATAAAGAAGACCCAGGCTCTGGAGCCAAGCAGACCTGCGTTTGGATGCCATGCCTCGCTCTTCAGCTGCGCATCCAGGGCTGGCCACGCCCTGCTCCCCACCTGGGCTTGTTTGTCCAGGTCCAACGAGGTAGACATCAAGGGCAGGGATAGCATCCGGCACATAGTATGCCCGGCACACAGTATGCCCGGCACATAGCATGCCTGGTGCAAATGGCGGCAATTTCCATCATGACGTCAGGCTGGCCCCACAGTGAGGCGCAGGCCCGGGGGGTGGAGGAGAGGCAGCAAGGATGAGGGCAAAGGTCTGACGAGGAGATGTGGATGCAGGAGGTGCCGCCATCACGCGGGCCCGTCCCCTGTCTCCTCCGTTGCTCGGCTTTTCTGGGCTGTGGTTCCCAGAGCGCCCTCCCACCCCCACGGACACCCGCTGAGTTCACCAGCCTCACACGCTCCCGACTTCCTCCCCAGGGAAGGTCCTGCGAGGGACTTTTGAGCAAGCCCTGGGAACGCTGCTGGAGGGTGAAACAAGAGTGAGGCAAGAAAAAAGGGAAGAAGGGAAAGGAAGGGCCCAGGACTAGAATCTAAGTCCTTCCCGGAGCCGCTGCAGCTCTGAGATGGCGGCGGTGGCGCCCCATCTCCCTGGCCGTCCAGGGCGGACAACACCGGGACAACAGTGACAGCAATGACAGCCACCACCTGTCAGCTGGCCGTGTCCCGGGCTCTCGGGGACACGCTGGGGTCGTAACAATGGCTGACACACTGGCACCGTCCACGGTGCTCCCCACACTGGCTGGAAGTTATTCGCATAGATTTTTCTCACCTGATGCTCATAATCACGTAGGAGGTAGGTACCACTCTCATCCCCATTTTACAGATGAGGAGCCCGAAGCCCCAGAGGTGACCGCACTCTCTCTCAAGGTTGCACAGCCCATAAGTACCAAGACCAGGATTGGCTCTGACAGCCCGAGATGCATCTTCACACCCCCCCAGCCCCCTAAGACCGGGCTACTATTTGTGGTGTCATTTTTACAGGGCTACAATCTGAGTCAATATCTCCTGGCATTTTGTCAGCATTTGTTAGTTTTCTGGAAAGGGGGTTGTGAACACAGAAAGCATTTTCAGTATAAGTGGAAGCTACGTGGACTACATGGGACCACTAGTTTCCAGAAACAAGGGGGACTCCCATTTTAGTTGTTGCTACTTTTTCCCCACGGTATTTCTCCTTAGCACACTGGTGTGTTGTTGTTGTTTTTTTTAAGCCATAATAAAGGAATTGGTCTCCCCATGTCCTGTTGCAAAGTACAACACACTTTGCAAAGAAATGGGACTTCCAGGGCTCCAGGGGCTTTGCTGGCCTGACAACGCTTTCTGGATAATACAGATGTTGAGTTTCTTCGGGACTGTGTTGGAAGGACGAGCAGCAGGCCATGCACCAGCTCCCCTGTAGACATGCTGTGTGTGACCGCAGGCAAGTCCTTCCCTCTCTGGCCTCCTCACCAAGTGACCACTGCCTGGTAGCCAGCATCCTCCCGGGGTCATCCTCCCAGGATGGGCTCAACCCCAGTGTGAGGGTCAATGTGAAGAAAGACCAGTGGTCCGTGTCGATTCCTGGAGCCAGAGAGATGGGGCACGGAGGGTCGGAGCTGAACCCTCCAACCCCCAGCATCCCATTGTCCTTGCCCTAAACCACTCGCTACTGCTCAGACCTGAGCAGGCCCTGGGGCCCTGGATGTTCTCCAGCAGGACTTGAGGTTTCAGAACACTGGGCTGTAGGCAGCTAGTCTCTGTCCACTATTCAGGTGGCGAAACTGAGGCCTGGGAGAAGCCAGAGCCCAGAGTAATCTGTCAGCTAGAGGCCCAGCTGGGACTGATCCCTTCTATTCACTGTGGAAGCCTAATCAGTCAGATCTTAACAAAGGGCCCCGAGGAAGGAGGGAGAGAGGAGGGCCTTCACGTCCCTTTGACTTTGAAGATGGAATAATCATGACTTCCTTTCCCAAATATCTTTTGGCCCTTCTTAGGACCAGATGGCGGATGTTTGGAGTTCATGCTGTAAACAGTGTTTAGGAAGGGAGTGGGGGTGCAGATGTGTTACTTTCTCCAGCCACCAAAAAACAAGAGCAGGGAGAGGGGCTGGGGGAGGGGAGCAGACCACGAGCAGATTTGGGGCGAAGGGAGAAGTGAGGGGGACGGATGAAGCAAGCAGACCGCGCAGGAGCGGAGAGGGGAGCAACAGGAAGAGAGACTGACGGAGGGAGAGTGGGCGAGACAGAAGGAGGCAGAGAGGGAAACTGGGAGCAGCATCCAGTCTATCCAAGCTTTGCTTTTCAAGTCTGGAGAGCCCCAGAGAGGCAAAGAGCTGGGAGGGCCCACAGATCACCTAGGGAGGGAATCTGAGACCAGAGAGGCGGGGAGGAGAGGTGGTGGGAGAGGGAGTGGGAAGGGGCTCCCTGGGTGCAGGCTCAGACAAGCTCCATCTTGAGCTTAGGAGCAAACCCTTGAGTTTTCTAAAAATAGCTCAGTCTTTCCCCCAACGGGGCTGGCAGCAGGGACCTCGAGAGGCGTGCTTGCCCTTTTATGGTAAGAAAAATCCAGATTGGCGAGGGGGAGCTGGGCCAGAGCCTGCAGTTCTGGATGAAGCCCGGCCCTGGGTCTGGGGGCGGGTGTGTGTGCCTTAGTGGGAGTTCCTGGCCCGGGGAACACTCCC
Source organism: Talpa europaea (assembly GCF_964194135.1). NCBI lineage: Eukaryota > Metazoa > Chordata > Mammalia > Eulipotyphla > Talpidae > Talpa > Talpa europaea. Next base: position 41,832,761 of record NC_140080.1, on the reverse strand, counting down.
CCCCCCCCCCCCGCACCCCCGACCGAGGAGCCAGCTGAGGTGGGTGTTAGCAGGGGCCACACTGGAAATCCCTGAGGGCCTGTAGAGCCCCAGTGTTGGGGTAGAAGGGCTCCCAGAGACATCTGGTGTCCCCTCTCTCCCTGCTTTCTAGAAGAAGAAACTGGGGCCTCCCCGGTGGCGCAGCGGTTGAGCGCTGGGTTGCGAAGCTGCCTGCAGCCTCTGCAGCGCCGGTTCGATTCCCGGCTGCTCCCCGGCCACGGAAGGAGGGTCCCACATGGTGCGCAGACCTCTCCTGCCGCCCGCTGCTCCCCTCAGCAGTGTACTTCGGTCCTTCTGCCTGCTCTGCTCCCCGCTCTGGCTCTGGTGAATTCTCTCACCCTCCCGCGCTTCTGACTGTACCCAGTGCATGTATAAACAAAACAAACGAACAAACAAACAAATAAATAAATAAAAAAACATGCCTCTATAAAAAAAAAAAAAAAAAAAAAAAGAAGAAGAAACTGAGTTCCAGAGTCGGGAAGAGTTTCTAGGTTTCCCACATGGGTTGAAGTATCCACAGCAAATCAGTGTCCTGCCCACGTGGCTCACATGCCCGTTTCCCTGGAGGGCAGTGTGCTTAGTGGAGAGAGTACGGTCTGACAGTTAGGAGACCCCAGGCCGTTCTGGTTTGTACACATCTTACTGTGTGACCTTGAACAACCTGCTGAGCCTCTCTGGTCTCAGATTCCCTCCCTAGGTGATCTATGGGCCCTCCCAGCTCTTTGCCTCTCTGGGGCTCTCCAGACTTGAAAAGCAAAGCTTGGATAGACTGGATGCTGCTCCCAGCAGAGGGGAGGACATAGACTTCTGTTTTCCTCCAGAAGCAGCTCAGATGGACAGAGGGAGAGAGGCCCCATGGGAGAGTGGATCATGGAGGGAATCTTTTTTTCCCCCTTTTTTAAAGATTAATTCTATTTATTTATGCATACAAGAGCTAAAGGTGTGGGGGGTGAAAGGGCCCACCAGAGACAGAGCAGGGAGCAGAACAGGCAGACTGACTGAAATACACTGCTGAGGGAGCAACAGGCAAGACAGGAGAGGTCTGCTGGGCCATGTGGGTAGCTCCCTGGCCGGGGATTGAACTTGGGCCCACAGTGGCTGAGGAAAGCTTCACAGTGCTGAGACCTAATCCCTTGTGCCACCAGGGAGGCCCATGGATGGGATCTTTGATTGCACACTGAGGAGAAAGAGGACCTTTTTCTCAAGGTCATATGAAGGCTTGGGGCAGAGCAAGGAATGGAAACAAGGGCTTCCCCACCCAGCCTCACTCTTTTCTCAGCAAGAGGCCTCCCCTCTGCAGGCAGCTCCGGGTGCCAGCTCTGCCCAGAAAAAAAGGCCTTCCCAGGCAAAGCAGCCAAAACTCAAGACAGGGCCTCAATCTGACTGCCTCTTGGAGATAGCCACGTCTTGACTGGCTATCACCCCCTTCCTCTGTCCCCTACCCTGGGCAGCAAGGAACAGTCCCCATCTTTGGCTGGAAAGCAGGGAAGAGGCACAAAGGTTGTACAGGGTTGGGTGCTGCTGCAGCGTGATCTTGGGCTGCCCGCCTCGGGCTCTCCGTCTGTGACACGAGGAGAGAGGCAGGCCTGGCGCTTTCGAATGTCCTCCTCAGCTCTAGCAGGACTGTGAGGCTGAGTCATTGGATTAGGACTCCATGTCAGGAATATTTATTCAGCATTTAGCAGGGTCATCAGGGTGAAGTAGGTGGATAAGGGCTTACGGTCAGTGTGAGGCAGAGTCCCCATGCCCAAGTTTCCTGGAAGCCCCAACTCCCAGACCCTTCATTCTTTATTCTGGGAACTGGAGCAGCCTCTCTGGCCACAGTTTGCAGTGGGGCTCAGGCAACTCTGGCCCTGAGTGTCCAGAAGTCCCGCTGACCTGGGGGACGCCCCTGTCTGCTGCTCAGGGCCCCGCCAGGCCCTGTTAGCAGTTTGACTTAGCCCTTCCCTGCACACCAGTCGGCTCCTCAGGCCCCACATCCCCCTCTTTCCACACTCTGCCTTTCTGGGGCTCCACTCTACAAGGAGGCTCGCTTCCCTCTTCTAGCCTCCTGTGACACTTCCTCCCACCACTGGGGAGAGGGGGGACAGGAAAGAAAGGGGGACAAAAATAAAGCATCTTGGTCTAAATTGGAAGCTTCCTGGTGGCCCTCTTGGAATTTCCATGTGGACTCTGGGGCGTGTGAACAGGGCTCCCAGGGACCCTGGCCCCTCTCCCTCATTCCTGCTGGGCGGAAGGCCGTGGGCTGAGTGTTCCCTGGGGACCCAATGTCACAAACAGGCTCCAGGTCTGCAGGCCAGGCCTGGTGCTCCCTGGGAAGGGCAGAAGGCAGCAGTGGGGTGAAAGGAAATGGGAGGGAGGGGAGGCCCCTGGAGGCCCCTGTGTGAAGTCAGGGCAGAGCTGATATCTTGCCTGGCTGGGAATCTGACATCTAGGCAGAGGAGTTCAGCCCCCTGAGTCTGTCCCAGGGCAGCTGGAGCTGTGATGTGGAGTCTCAGGCAACTGGCGGGAGAAACCTTGAGGCCCAGCCTCCTCTAGCTGACTTCTCTTTGCATGTCCCTGCTAAGCTGGCATACCGTTGGTGATGGAGCCCTCCCTACTTCTAAACCACCCAGTCCTCTTTAGATAAACCTTTGGAGACTCCCTCCTAATATCCTTCTGACATGGTCTCTCTGAAGACCCTGCTCCCCAGAAAGCTTTCTGAGGTTTATAGGTGGTGACTGCAGCCCCCAGAGTCCTACCCCTTCCAGTCCCCCCAGGATCTCCTATTCTCTTTCCTTGACATCTTCAATCACCAAAGCCTAAGTTTCCAGCTCTCCCCCGTGTTGGGGATCTCGGCCTGTTTATGTTTTGGGGAAGGGGCAAACTGGTTCTAGACAGGGACACCCTCTAGAGACAGACGGCCCTCTACCACCAGGCCAGCCCTACTCCGCCAGCCTCAGATCCCACTGAGCTTCTAGACCAATCCTCCATCCCAGCCAGACAGGCTTGTTTGTTGTTCTGGAAAGTTCTTCCCAGTGCCCTCTTCACAGCTTTGTATGCAGAGCTCTTCACCTGGAATGCTTTCGCCCGTCATGCCTTACACCCTCGCAAACACCTACTGTCCCATGGGTGATCTGGGAGGTCCCCTTTATGCTCCAAACATGGGCTCAGGGCTGGAAGGTGGGTGTTCGCTGCACAGCCAGGGCCAGAGTCTTAGCCTGTTTCTTTCCCTTTCTCCCCATCGTCTTCCACTTCCCTCAAGATGTCCTTCATGGGCTCTGACCAGGCTAACCAGTGGCTTCTGAGCCTGGCAGCCCGGTCGGGGTGGTTTCTCAGCCACAATGGATGCCACCCGGCGATGGCAGCCTCCCTCTGGATGCTTCACCCTGTGCCTGTTTCCCTAGAGACAGAGGCAGAGGGTGTGGGGTGGGCCCCAGTGGCAGCGAGCAGGACCCTGATAAGCTGACAGGGTGCAGTGTGTTGTCCACTTTGAGGCTTTCCATCTCCCTCAGAGCAAGACTGCAGTCAGAGAAGGAACCTGCAGAGGGTTCCCTGCTGGTGTGGGCTCTAAGGTAGGGGCCAGGGCGGGACTGCTTCCTCTGAAAGTCCTTTCTTCAAATCTCCACTGGGCTGTGGCAGGGAAGGGGCTCCTGGGACCGATGGGGCTTTAAGGGGGCCTAATCTGGGAGGGTGCATCAGGCTTCAAGTACCCCCTCCCCCAAATGTCAAAAGTGGGTCTTATTGCTCAGGGTAAAACCAGAACCTGGCTCTGGTGCAGACTCGTTGGGGTGTAAGTGTGTAGGTGCTGACATCAGCCAGGCCTGGGTTGCAGCCCCACTTTGGCCTCTTCAGAGCTGACAGAGGGATTTTGCACAAAAAGCTAAACCTCCCTGCGCCTCTGGGTTCCCAGAGGGATAATGGCACTTACTTCAGAGAGCACTGGGTGAAGGGCCGGGCACGCGGGGAGACTTGATCTATGGCAATTGCTATTGTCGAAGGAACGGGGCACTTTACCTCCTGGCTGGAGAGAGGACTTGGAGCCCCAGATGGTGCCTTCCCTCCAGAAGAAGCTGCCTTTAGTGTTCACACTTTAGTAGTCATTTTTTACTGAGTTCTTAGAATGTGCCGGTGACTGTTCTAAGGGCTTCCTGAGTTTTAACTCCCTTAATCCAGACAACTCAATAACTTAATAGGACAGCTACTTTCTATTATCACGGCCACAGGCAGATCTGCTGATCAAAGTCTGACTCTGACCAGCATCTTCCATGGCCAGGCTGCAGCACCCCAGCCCACTGCGGCAGTGCTGGGGCCCTTGCTCCCCCGTTACCTGTGCAGAGGGATGCACCCACATCTGCATGCCCTCTGGCTCACGGATCAGCCAGGTTTCCTAATCCAAACAAAACGATGCCTGATTGGAATTGGAGAAAAGGTTTCTGGTGGGGAAATGTTGCTGCCAACAAGCCTCTTTAGCAAGAGAGGAGGGGCCGCCTCTGCATCTCTGGCTCTCTCTCTCTCTCTCTCTCTGTGTGTGTGTGTGTGTGTGTGTGTGTGTGTTTGTTTGCCTGCGTGTGTGTGGTGAAGTCCTGTGGGGTCTGTCTAGACAGGCCATTAGGAGGTGGCAGCCACTGTGGGTTCTTTCCCCTGAATTCCTGCAGATCACCCCTCCGGCGACCCTGGCTTGGACCCTGGCCTCCGCTGCTGCACGGGGCACAGCCACTCGGGCAGGGCCCGCTCCCCCAGGGGCTTGGGCTCCCTGCCATGTGACACATGGAAGGCAAATTTCTATATACCCATGTGGACAGGCGTGTAGCAACATTTTTACTTATTTCTTCCTTACATTCTTTTATGAAACAAATCTGATGCTTGCCAAATAAACATGAAGGCTTCAAGAAATCTGATCATTTCGAGTGTTGTTAAGTAAGGGCACCCTCAGACACTGCCGGCGGGAGTGTAAGTTGGTTCAGTCGCTTTAGAGAGTCACCTGTGTGCCCTGTAAAGTTCAAGGCCTGCACCCCAGAACTCCACAATCCTTTCTAGCCACCAAGCAGGAGGAACTCTGGCATTGTGCACCATGGGCTATAGACAAGATACCAACAATGATCGGGAACAGCCTTTATCATGGTTCTTCACATGACCCCTGAGGAGTGTTTTGCTGGAAAATTGCAGAAGGGGCTGGCCCTGGCTTAGCCAGATGGGGAGCGCCTCGTAGCCCACCTCTCCCAGCCCCTCAAGACTACCGCGGGGAACCACGCAGCCCCGAGGCTTAGAGCGGGCGCAGGGCCTGGGCCTTTCTATTCCGGAGGACGGTGTGTGTCAGTTCTTCCCCGGAACTGGCCAGACCGGGAAAGGGCTGACTTTGCCTGGAGAGCTGCGGTGTGGCTCCGCGGGAGCCGTGCAAGCAAACTTTCTGTCCGGGCAATGGCGGGGCTGAAAGGAGAGAAGGGCCTTGGAACTGATAGACTTGAGTTCAAGTTCCGGCATGGCCACCCTCTTAGCCTCGGTGGGTCAGCGTGGAGTGGGCCCCCTCCTTGCTGCTCTCCGAGGTGCAGTGGCAGACATGTGTCTTAGAGCCACTGACTGGGTTCATCTCCCCTCTGCCACTTTCTAACTACAGGCATTTCCTTTCCTGTAAATTTGGGGTGGTTGAATGAGGCTGATGCTGGCCTCACAGTAATTCGGGAGTAACTAAAAATGCAAGCGACTCAGCCCAGTACCTGGCCCATGGGGTGCCTCCCACCCATATTCCATCCCCTTTTACAAACCCGGGAAGCTCCAGGGTGGCCCAGGGGCTGGGCAGGAGATTTCCAGGGTTTAGAGCAGCGGCGGCAGCCAGCACACGTGTAGTTTCCAGGCTTAACAACTCACGACATGCATGAGTAGGCCAGTACTCAACCTCCCTGTGTCTTGGTTTCCTTATCTGTGCAGTGGGATAAGGATTGCCTCCACCTCACAGGGTGGTTGTGGCATCATGCTAGCAACATCATTTTATTTGCACCCTGCTAGAGTCCTGGGCTGGGTCTGTTCCACCTTGGCCATCAGTTGGCTGAGTTCTATGGATTCAGGGCCTCAGCTGTCTTTTCTGAGGTCCCAGGCTGTTCACAGCACAGTATTCTCAAAACTTCCTCATGCCTGGGAATTTCTAGGGGGCTCGGGTGTTCGTAAGGGTTAATGCAGATTTCTGTCATAGATGCAGAGCCCCTGTCATAGATGGCTGTGCTGTGGTTCAGACACGGTGCTTTGGACACATTGTCCACACCCACATCCTAACAGTGCAGGAAAGGAGACCTGAGCGCAGCGCTGTGAAGCTGTCCGCAGCCTCTGCAGCACAAGTTTGATTCCCGGCCGGCCAGGGACATTCTCACATGGCACGGCAGACCTCTCCTGTCTCGCCCACTGTTCCCCTCAGCAGTGTCTTTGGTCTGTCTGCCTGTTCTGCTCCCCGCTCTGTCTCTGGTGAATCCTCTCACCCTCCTGCACCTCTGGCCTGTACCCCAGCTCTTGTATAAATAAAAATAAATCTTTAAAAAAAAAAAGGAGACCTCATCTAGCCCTTCCGGCATCTCATATGGATTCTTCTTCTGTGCCCCTTAAATTCCAATCTCTGGACTCATCCATCTTGCTTCTTTTTGGATCTTGTTCTCATTTCAGCAACACTGGATGCTCGGCGGCTGCATCTCACTCCTAGGTCACTCTCTAAACACAGCCCAGGGCTTTTTGTCCCCCCAGAGAGGAGTGGGATCCAATCATAAAGTAACACCAACCCTGTTCACCCTGCTCTTAGGCGCACATGTCCCCGACTGCTCAGGACGATTCATGACAGCTAAGGGAGGCAGAGCCAAGACAATACCCATTTTACAGAGGAGGAAGCTGAGGCTCAGCGCTGGCAAGGAACTTGCTCAGGGTCACCTGTTATGGGTAAGGCAACAACCTAGAGTTGGACCCAGGCAGTTGGATTCCCAAGTCTCCGTTTGGGCCATGACTGCTTTGGGTCTTGTGTGACCAGGGCGGGGGCGAGGTGCTGGCAGGCCTGTGCTGGAGGATTGTGTCCATTCTGGGACCCAGATGAGGGCAGAACAAGCTCAGAAGAGTAACAGTGCCTGGGCATTTTCCAGCCTGGAACCGAGGCCTCTGCTTCTACCAATCCTACCGCCCATGAGGCAGTCCCCTACCCTCTGCTGTGTCCCCACCACTGCAGCCGAGAACCCTCTGCTGTCTTTTCCGTTCCCATCTCTCTCCAAGGCCTTGTACCTCTGGATCCAGAGGGCAGCCCTTCCCTACCAGAGTCTGTGTCGCAGTGGCTGGGCCTGTACCCCTCCAACCGGCCTGCAGCTAGAGGCCCTTTACTCCTTCTCTATTACTAGACCCTCACCCCCCATGTCCCCAAAACTCCCATGAACTTCGGGTACCTGCCCATGTGTGTGGGCGCTAAGCCCAGGGTCAAGGGGCAGACTCAGCTTAGGGCCTCCTGGGGGAACTTCCCAACCCTGACTGCCCTTTAGGCTCAAATGGGGCTCAGAAGCCACAGCCTGCAGAGACCACGTTGTCCAACGGTGTCCTCATACAGTCGGGGAAACAGACCCAGACAGGGAGGGCACCTGTCCGACTGGCCCAGGTGACGCTGGAGCCCCTCATTGCCCAGCCAGTGTGCCCGTCCCTCCGCCACAGCCAGCCAACACCCGAGCTTCCTGCTTCTCTGCTGTGTGCTGGAGCCTGCTCTGACATTGCCTCTCTTCCAGTTTTGCTTCTTGAATCTATTATTTGGAAACAGTTTTCCTTGCCAGGAGCCCCAGGCTCTTGGAGCTGTGAAATCAAAACCTCATAGAACAAGGAAGAAACATCTATAGAGAAGTCACAAAGATGGACCCAGACTCAGGTCTGATAGTGAAGCTCGGCTGGCAAGATTAACTCTGCCCTGGCCCTTGTCTAACCACAGCGACAGGAGTCCTGGATGCCAACAGGACCACAGATCCCGCATGTTCTGGCGGGGTAGGGTGGGCAATTAAAGATCATTCAGTCCAGCCCCTGTAAAGATGGAGAAACTGAGGCCCAGGGAGGCAGAAGGCACAGAGCAGGTTAGCAAGAGAGCGAGGATCAGGCAACTCCCCACCCCCCCACCAAAAAATCCAATTTCCCCCTGGGGAGGATGCCAGAGTGCCCCCCCCCCCATTCATAGGCCCCACGTGGTTCTTACCTTCTGGAGGTCTGGTCCAGGAATGGCTCCTTGCAGTCGGTAGATGGGGGTCAGCCCATTTGGGGGACAGTTGGGGTGTCACTGCTTCTCAACTAACTTGACCCAGCCTCTGGTAGCCCTCATTGCCACAGAAGCATTTTTAAACCGCTGGCACCGGGTCCCCCTCCTCTTAGACCCTTGCCCAACACTCCCTGGCCGCAGAGGCCCTTCTGCCTTTTACCTTATATGAGCTGAAGAGGCCAGCCTGGTGTTAGGGTGAGGCGGGTGCTGAGTCCTCTCGGGGCCCCCCATTGGCCCGGGCACTCGCCACGTGACCGCCTCGCCTTGACCTGCCCCCGGTGCCGAATGTTGCTTTTACCCCCTAAGGAAGGAGTGGTTGACAATTTTCATATTTCTTCTAAATTTGGAGATTTCAGACAATGCTGGGAGGCTTGGCTCCAGCCGCCAGAGGCCCATGTGGAAGTCATTAAGCCTGAGAAGGGGGGTAGGGGGAGAGGGGGAGGCAGGGCAAAGGGGGGGAAGGAGGGGGAAAGGCGGGGAGGGGGAGGGGAGGGGAGGGGAGGGGAAGGGGTGGGGGGCGGAGGGGGACGGAGTCTGAGGACGGCCAGTCAGCCTGGGAACAGGAGCAAATTCCCTGGGAGTGAGCTGTGTGTGAGAATTTCCTTCCTCTTCCCCAGCCCCTGTGTCCAAGGACAGGAGTGAAGTCCTGAGATTTTCTGGGAATCCTCAGTGGGGAAAACACCAGTCCTGGGGTCCAAGGGATGGTGGGAAACACCAGTCCTGGGGTCCAAGGATGGTGGGAATGGCAAGGGGCAGAGGGCCGTAAGGAAGTGAATCCCCTCCACACAGAGCCGGCGCCCCGTGCACAGGGATCCTGGGGCGCCGGTGGGGACAGACCTGGTCAGTCACACGGGGGGCTGCAGAGGGCAGGCGCGGACGGCCAGGGTACCCGCCTGGGCTGCTTTCGCCTGCAGCCCTGGTTGAGAAATGCCAGCTTTTGCTTTACTTTCCTGTTCTGATTCTCTGACCACGTTGGCCTATGGATTCCTTAGCATTTTTCATGTCGCAGGGCCTTTGCACTTGCAGCTCTTGCTGCACAAAGCACCCTCTTCCCAGCGCATCCTACAGTCCGTCCCTTTTGCTTCTGATCTCAACTCAAAAGCCATCTGTGGGAGAGGCCCGGCCACCCCACCGTCCACCATTATTCTCTCCTCTCCCTGCTTGTTACCCTCCAGGAGTTCCCCACGCTGCGATTATTTTTCCATATCCGTGGGTTTCCTCGCTTGTCCACCAGCTCTTCCAGGAGAGCGACTCCCGGGCAAGGTCTGTGTCCCCAGGCTCCCCACGGTGGCCGCCCAGAATGGCTGGAAAGCCGCCCGCGGGGGAGGGCGCCCCCTAGTGGCGAGCCGCGCGCTGTGCCCAGGCTGCGGGTCCTCCCGCGGGCCGGTTTCACGGGGCGTGTGGCCTTGTGTGGTCCACGTGGGGCCCGGCCAGGTGACCCAGAAGGGCACGGGATGCTGAACCTGAAATGGTCGCTGGAGAATCCTCACCTCCACTACATTCTTTCTGAAGAAAGAATTCTCTTGAGGTCCAGAGACTGTGCCTGTGCCTGTTCCCGCCCCGGATGCGTCCTAGCTCTGCGGTCTGGCAGTCATTTAACCACTTCACGGACCCATTTTCTTTATTTGTGAAATGGGGACAGCAGAACCAGCCTTGCGCTGTTGCCCCAAGGTCAAGGGGTCAAGGGGCAGGGGAGGCCGGGCTCTGCGCCGACTGGGCAGGGCTTTTTCTGCTACCTCCCGTGATGGGCTTTGGAAAGCACTTCATGTCTATGAACCTCATTTTTCTGGTAGGAGAGGACAATGCAAACCAGCACCCGCTTTCCAGGAGTGCTATAAAGACAGAGTGAGATGCCGCTTAGGACAGGGTGGCTGCTCTGGCTTGAGAACTAACAAGTGAGTAATCGCTAGACAGGATTATAGATTATGGCTCCAGACCTGACGCACAGCAGGTGTGCCATTACTGTCACCCCTTCCTTCCTGAGCCCAGAAGGAGGATTCCATTCCGCCCAACCCTGGGGTAGGATGGTGGGCAGGGAAGGCTATGCCCCCCCACTCCCCACTCCCCACCCTTCTTAGTATCCACAGTTAACACACCAAAGCACGCCCAGGCAGCCCCATGGAGCCATCAAAATTATGGAAAATCTGCTCTGGAGATTGTGAAATTTGTATTATGCTTCTGTTGTTTCTGCTATTGTATAAACATCAGAGATTTTTTTTTTTATTTTATCAAGACAGAAAAGAATAACAGAAAAACTAGTGGTGTAAGCTGTGGAGAGACACACCCATCATCTCAGTCCCCAGGAACTCTGTGCCTGGCGCTCAGGGAGGTGCTGTCTGGGAACCCACCGGCTCAGCTATCAGAAAGCCCATCTCCAGAGGCCAAGACAAGGAATTAAGCCACCTGGAGAAAGGTCCTCCCACACTGTCTCTCTGAAGGCCAAAGACAGGGCAGCCCTTATGACTCAGTCTCCATAAATCTGTCTCAACATTTCCAGGCTGTTTCTTTTTCCTCCCATGTCTTCTCTTGGGAGTTATGAGTGCTCTGTGTTCACGACCCAGCGTGTGAAGTGGCTTTGGTTTCAGGCTGTGGTGAGGCAGCCTTGAAATCCTTCCTCTCCCAAAGGCAGCAGATCAATGAGAGTCTGGCCTCATCTGTGTAAGGCTTCTTGGAAGGTGGGGGGTTGGGGGGCTGGCTAGGAGCTGGGTAAGAGTGTGCCTGGTGACTTCTGTGTCCTCAGAGGGGGTGTGCAGTCTTGGGAAGGGACACCCCAGCCAGGAGGTTGAGGGTGATTCTTGGGGTCCGGGAGAGCTGCCGCACCCCTGAGAGAGATCAAGGAAGAATTGGTTCAGTTGGAACCTTCAGGATGACGAGCTTAGAATACAGAAGAAGGGTCTTGTTAATCAGTGGAGTTACTCATGGATGAGACAGGCTAATGGGCTGTCTTGGTAAAGTGGTGAGCTCTCTGTCACTGGAGGAAGGTAAGCAGAGGCTGGAGAGCTCATGATTTTATCTCACACTTTGTTTTTTTACCCCCAGCTTGTCCTGAACCTCCAACCCTGACTTCATACCATTTTGACCCAAAAGACAGCTCAGACATGATCAATTTGGAGACACTTATATATTGACCAGGGCTATAACCTCTGATTTAAAAATCAAATTCCATGTGTCTTCTCTAATAAGCATAAGACTTCTCATTTTATTGAGTTTGATTCTGAGAGGTTGACTATTAATGAAGAAATGCTTACAATTCTAATCAAATCAATTTTTCAAAAACAACGTTCCATTTCAGAACATTGTGTATGGCATAATATTGAGGTTAAAAATTCTGGTACAGAAGAAGATATCTGATATAACATAACATCTTTTTTTTTAAAATTTATTTATTTATACAAGCACTGGGTACAGTCAGAAGCGCAGGAGGGTGAGAGAATTCACCAGACACAGAGCAGGGAGCAGAACAGGCAGACGGACCGACATACACTGCTGAGGGGAGCAGCGGGCACAACAGGAGAGGTCTGCTGCGGCATGCGGGACCCTTGCCAGCTGGCCGGGATCAAAGTGGCACTGCAGAGGCCACGGACAGCTTCACAGCGCTGCACTCAACCACCTGCGCCACCAGGGAGGCCCATAATATAACATCTTATATAATATAATATCTGCAATGACATGCCACTTCAAAATCATTAGGGTGTTCACAGCAGTAAGAATAACAAGCGCCTGATGTTCATACCAATGTTACTCACAATAGCTAAATTGTGGAAACAGCCAACTGTGTATTAGTGGGTGGATGGAGAAACAAAAGGTGACACATACATACAATGGAATATTATTTAGTCCTAAAATTCTGACATAGGCGACCACATGGATGAATCTTGAAAACATGCCACGTGAAGGCAGTCAAATACAAAGGACACATACTCTGGAAGGTTCCATCTATATGAGGCGCTGAGAGCAGACAAGTTCATAGAGACAGAAAGCAGAATGGTGGTTGCCAGGAGCTGGGGAAAGGGAATTGGAAGTTCCTATTTAATGGGGAGAGTCTCTGTGTGGAATGATGAAGTCCTGGAAATGGGTGGTGGTGATGGTTGTGCAGCGTGGGCAATGTGCTTAATGCCACTTAATCATACACTTGAACATCATTAAAACGGACAATTTTATGTTACACATATTTTACTATCATTTCAAAAAATGACATGTTGGGGGTAGCTGTGCATGTGGCAAGGTGCCCAGGAGGGCCTGAAGGGGGTGTCTCTGAGAAAGGCCTGCGGTTGAGCCTCCCGTTGTCTTGGAAGAAGCTCACCAGGGAAGGACGGCTGACTGTGGGGTCGGGGAAGAGGGATTGCACAGTCCTGCCAACCTCTGTAGACCCCTGCAGGCAAATGCTGATAGGATAGGCCAGGCCTGCATGGAGGGGCCCTGGGTGGTTGATGTGGAGCCCTTTGCTGCTCTGGGCACAGACAATATTAGTTTCTTCCCCTGTGGCCACTTTGGAAATTGTGAACTTGACCCACAACTGGGGATCTGACTCATCAAGGCCTGCGTTTGCTCAAACACTGGCGTCCTTCTTCCACATGGAGTTGGCACAGCACCAGAGGGGACCGCACGCCACCCTCCACCCAGGACCCCTGGCTTTAGCAGAGGGAGGGAGGAGGGCCGCGAGGAGAGGCTGCTCAGCCTGACTCTCCTCTGCTCTTACCAACACGTCGCCTTGAACATTTGAACTCTAGGATCAGCCGGGCCACACAGGGTGCAATTCACTCTGAACTGTGCAAAGGAACACCCCGGTCACACACGATGGGTGTGCATGTGAGTGCACAGGTGTGTGGAGATGTTGCTAGGTGTCTGACGGGACGTGCTTGATTTAGGTGAACTTCCCTGTAGTGTTCTGCATCTGATTTTTTTCCTGAATTACCTTGAGGATTTGTTGATTTTCTCTGTCAGCAGGAAAGGGGACAGTACTACTCTGAGAAAGATAAACAACAACTTCTTGACCACTGACTTTGCATTAGAACTTACAAATGCTCTCCTGACTCACCACTGCTCTCCTCAGCAGTGTATTTCCATCAATCTGCCTGTTCTGTTCCTCACTCTGTCTCTGGTGAATCCTCTCACCTGCCCATACCTCTGGCCTGCATCCCAGTTCTTGTGTGCACAAATAAATAAATCTTTAAAAAAAAAAAACTTACAAATGCCAAACAGGCAAAATTAAAAAGTGAGCAGTATTATATGAGGGGGCCATCAGGGCTCACATATAGGAAAGCATTTATTGATTTTAAGCAGAAAGATATTTTCTACCAGGAGAGAGGAGTTTTTTTTTTTTAAGATTTATTTATTTATTATTATTATTTTTTAAAGATTTATTTATTTGTTTGTTTATTTATTTATTTATACAAGCACTGGGTACAGTCAGAAGCGCAGGAGGGTGAGAGAATTCTCCAGAGCCAGAGCGGGGAGCAGAGCAGGTAGAAGGACCAAAGTACACTGCTGAGGGGAGCAGCGGGCCGCAGGAGAGGTCTGTGCACCATGTGGGACCCTCCTCCGGTGGCCGGGGAGCAGCTGGGGTTTGAACCGGCGCTGCAGAGGCTGCAGTCGGCTTCGAAACCCAGTGCTCAACTGCTGCGCCACCGGGGAGGCCCTAAGATTTATTTATTTATGCTTACAAGAACCGGGGTACAGGCCAGATGTGCGGAGGGTGAGAGGATTCACCAGAGACAGAGTGGGGAGCAGAACAGGCAGACTGACTGAAACACACTGCTGAGGGGAGCAGCGGGTGAAGCAGGAGAGGGTTGCTGTGCCATGTGGGTCACCTCCCTGGCTCTGGGGATCAAACTCGTGCTGCAGTGGCTGCAGATAGCTTCACAGAGCTGTGTCTTAACCCCTTGTGCCACCAGGGAGGCCCCAGGAGTGAGGAGTTTACACAACTGTAGGGAGTTTGGATCGGCTCTAGGCGGGGACCCTGGAAACGACTGGGGGACACCACCACAGAGTGGACCCTCCGGGTACTGCTGCAGTCAGGAGGGGGTGGTATCAGAAAGGGCAGCCAAGGGCCGCTGTCACTGGCTTTAGGTGAGTCTCTTGGGGCTGCTGTAGCAAAGCACCACAGCTGAAGGGCTTGAACCATACTATTGTCTGACACCCTGGAGCCTTCAAGTCCAAGATCAAGGTGTCAGTAGGGCTGATTTCTGAGGGCTGTGAGGGAGCATCTGGCCTCCCTCCTCGCTCCTGCAGTTTTGTCAGCCACTCTAGTTGGTAGATGCAGCATCCTGGCGTCTGGGTTTATGTCAACATGACCTTTTTCTGGTTGTGTCTATGTACACATTTCCCCTTTTTATAAGGACGCCCGTCATGATGGATTTGGGGCCGTCCTACTCAAGTGTGGCCTCATCTTAGCTGATTGCATCTGCAATCACCCCATTTCCAAATAAGGCAGAATTCTGAGGTGTTGGGGGTTGCAACTTCAATCTATGAATTTTGAAGGGGATATGATTCTGCCCATGATATGAGTGATGAAGATTACTGAAGGAAAACCCACATGCTGGTGTTCGCCCTTAGCTACTGTGAGGAAGCAAGCAAATGACCTTCAGAAAGGACCCTGTGAAGCCTGTGAAACATTCTCAGCTTGTTAGACTCTGCCGTGATGAAGCTACTCTAGAAGTGGGTTGGAAGCAGTGTTCTGCAAATCCATGACCCACCCTCCTCCATCTAAGTCCAACACCGTCTGCCCCCGCCCCCCCCACACCCATTCCTGGGCATTTTGCACCTGGCAAAATCTAAGACATAGGAGTGGAACTCTGGTCCACTTGTTAACCCACGACTGACAACCACAGAAAATCAAACCCCACCTGACAAAACATCCTGCCCTCTGCAATTCACTCAACAAACACTGAGGTGCTCACTGTCATTGCCACATGCTACCACCTTGTGCCAAACACTGGTGACTACATGGATCCATTTCTTACACAAGCCTGTCTCAGCCAAATTTCTTTCTTTATTATTTCCTGGTCTCCTGAGGTTATCTATTTATCTACCTCCCAGTCATGACCAATTTCCTGCCACCATTGTTTCCCTTTGAAGTGCTTGCTGTAGGTGAACTCCAAACCCAGCATCCTCATTTAAGGGCAGGTAATTGATTTGGGAGGAACTGAACCAGGAGGTGAAGTTCCTCACCAAGCTGTGCCAATGGCAAGCTAGGTGGCAGTGACTGTCATTTCCCAACTTGGCAGCAGGGGGTTGGGCTCTGTGAACCTGGCAGAACTAGGGCAGGGTCCTGGAGAGCTTTAGGGGACAGATGGTGTGGCGTGGGTCTGTTCACCTCCATCACCAGCCCCAGGTTTTCTGCTGCTCTTGAACAACGTGTGGGTGAGGGTGCCCATCACCAGCACAGTCAAAATCCAAGTATAACTTTTGACTCCCAAGAATTTAACAACTAATAACTTGCTGTTGACCAGAAGTTTTACTGATAATGTTTACATTTCTCTTGACAACAAATGGAGCCAGATATGGTCGTTAAGTGTTTGTGTGTGTGAATTTTAATACATTTTAACTTTTCTAATACATTTGTGCATATTTTATGGTAGCAAATGATATAATGGGCTATTACTTGCATATATTTGATGAATTCGTGGCATACTTTTTCTTCTTTTCACTATTTCTAGGCTGCATGGTTTACGAGTTTTTTCAAATTGTTGCAAATCTCGAAAAACTTTTCCAGTATTTTATTGAAAGAAATCTATGTGTAAGTGGACCAATGCAGTCTAGTCTGCATTGTTCAAGTCAATTGTAGCATGTGCCGTGCAAAGGAAATCACATCATTCTGAAAGAATTAAGGATATTCTCATATACCACTTTTTGGGAGAAGAGTAGAAACTTGACTTCTAGTGTTTTCAAAACAAAAGGGAATTTACTGATTCATAAATGAATCAATAGATAATCCAATGGATGAATCACAGATAGTTCAGCTTCAGGTGCAACTGGATCCAGGGGCTCAAACAAGATTCCTGGAATCTGCCTCTCTGGGGATGGATTCTGGGAAAAGAAAAGAAGGGAAGGAGGGAAGGAGGAAGAGATATGTGCATTGCAGCTATGCCTATAAATAACTCCACTATACAGAAGATAGTACTAAATGAGGTGAGAGGTCTCAGTGAAGCACAGAAGAGGCAGGAATTAACACACTCATTATTCATCCACTTCTTTTTCTTTTTTTGTCTTTCTTTTTTTTTAAAAAAATATTTATTTATTTATTTTTTACCAGAACTGGGGTACAGGTCAGAAGCACAGGAAGGTGAGAGAATTCACCAGAGCCAGAGCGGGGAGCAGAACAGGCAGACTGACGAAGTACACTGCTGAGGGGAGCAGCGGGCAAGGCAGGAGAGGTCTGCTGCACCATGTGGGGTTCTGCCTGGTCGGGGGAATTGAACCGGCGCTGCAGAGGCTGCGGACAGCTTCGCAGTGCGGCGCTCAACCGCTGTGCCACTGGGGAGGCCCATATTCATCCACTTCTTAAACATCAGACTCCTATTCTGGGCTTCACACTGAAGTAGGCATGGGGTCCGAGAGAAGATCACATCCCTGTTCTCAGGAAGCACCCCCCATCTACTGGAGAGGGCAGGGAATGTGTATAGCACTGCAGGGGTACCCCAGGCATGCTGAGAGGTCATTTCCAACTGGGACATCTGGGAAGCTTCTTGGCAGCAGTGTGTTAGGACTGAAAGAATAAACTTGTCAGGGAAGGACGTTTGAAGCAAAGCACGAGCAGAAGCTCAAAGGTGACACAGGATTTCACAAACTGGGCCTTGGTCTTTCCATTTCTACAGTATTGTAGTTGGAAACCTATTACTGAAGAAGAAAAGGAAAGCAGTCACACACAATGGATGTGACTGTTCCCACCTCACAGGGACGAGGACTAACTCACTTCTAGGTGGCTTTGTTGACCTTAAGGGAGAGGCCTCCTAGGCCCAGCCCAGAGAAGAGAGGGAAGGAATTGATCCACATCGTATAGGAACAGGTGTAAACTTTTTCATCTAAAAGCAGTAATTCGGGTCTCCCTGGTGGTTAAGCACCTCACTATGAAGCAATCTGCAGCCTCTGCAGCATGAGTTCAATTCCCGGCCGGCCACAGAACATCCCACATGGCGAGGAAGACTCTCCTGTCTTGCCCGCTGTTCCCTCAGCAGTGTGTTTCAGTCAGTCTGCCTGTTCTATTCCCCGCTCTGTCCCTGGTGAATCCTCTCACCCCCACCCCCGCATCTCTGGCCTGTACCCCAGCTCTTGTATGCATAAGTAAATAAATCTTTAAAAAAAATAAAAGCAGTAATTCTTGTTAGAATAGATATTATCTGCACACGCTCATGCTCAAGAAGGCACAGAAGAAGGTGAAGATGAGTATCCTTTTAACCCTTCCCTTATGCACCCAGTTCCCCTTCCCCAGGGGAATCTGATACAATTTTTGGTGTGCTCAAATCTTCCTCTACTCTCCATGGGGTTCTATTTTGAGAAACCCATCGTAAACTGAAACCATCTAAGTCATAATGCACTTAATATGCCTAACCTACTGTCCACCGGAGCTTAGCCTTCTGCTGAGAGCCCCAGTTTTTGCAAAGTCAAAAAAATCAAAGTGGGGGACCAGCTGTCCTTCCAGAGAGAGCCAGCGCCAATGCCAGCAAGTCACTCCAGTGGGCACATCCACATCCCTGCATCCTTTTGCACATGTAGGAGCAAACTGCTCATGACCTGCACCTCGCCTCATTTGTTAATACTTAATAACACAACTCTGCTATGGCAGCCTGCCCTCACGCAGAGCGCTGTTTACTGCTCACCCATCTCCTTCTGGCCCCTCCTACAGGCAAGGCTGTCTGGGCTGCACCCATTTTCCCCTCTCTACTTGGGACTTTCCCCTTACCTGGGGTCTGGAGAGGAGTAACTTCTGGGAGTACACCCCTATCCCCTGCATCACCCACAGGGTCTCCTATTTCCAGCAGGTGATGTGGACAGAAAACAAAGCCTTGCCAGCCAGGGGACCCACAGAGGGGTGGGCTGACCCAGCAGGCAGGGGAGAGGGTGGAGGGCCCCTGCACCACCACCAGCAAGCCCCACAGTGTATTTTGGTGATGCTTACTCAGGGCCAAACCCTGAGTGAGGGACTGGAAGCAGGGACAGAGATGGCACTGAAGATGTTCACACTGGGGGGTTGGGGAGGACAGGGTCCTGCCCGGCTTGATTTCTGGCTCTGTCACTCTTACCTGCTGTCTTTATGTGTCTAAATCTGCAGGCTGTTTGTTTTGGTTACTGTCTCTTCTGCTGTAAAGAAGCTCTTTAGTTTGATGTAGTCCTATCTGTTTATTTTTTCCTTTACTATCACTGCTTTGGGTGATATGTCTTTAGGATGTTACTGAGGTGTATGTCGGGTAGTGTTTTGCCTATATTTCCTTCTATATATTTTATGGTTTCAGGTTTATGTCTAGTTCTCCATTTTGAGTTGGTTTTTGTGCATGGTGTGAGGTAATAGTTAAACTTCATTCTTTTGCATGTAGCGACCCAGGTTTCCCAGCACCATTTATTGAACAAACTTTCTTTGCTCCATTGCATATTCTTTGCTCCTTTGTCAAAGATTAGTTGACCACAAATCTGTGGATTCATTTCTGGATTTTCTATTTGGTTCCATTGCTCTGCATGTCTGTTCTTGTTCTAATACCATGCAGTTTTGATTATTATGGCTTTGTAGTATAGTTTGAAGTCTGGGAGTGTGATACCTCCATTCCCTTCTTTTTTTTTTTCAGGAGAGCTTTGGCTATTTGTGGTTTTTGGTGGCTTCATATGAATTTCATCAATATTTGTTCTATTTCTTTGAAGAATGTCATTGAATTTTTATTGGAATAGCAGTGAATCTGTAAATTACTTTTGGTAGGATGGCCATTTTGATAATGTTAATTTTTCTAATCCATGAGCAGGGGATGTCTTTCCATTTCTTTGTGTCTTCTTTTATTTCTTTGAACATTGTTTTATAGTTTTCTTTGTATGGGTCCTTTACCTCTTTTGTTAGGTTTATTCCCAAGTATTTGATTTTTTTTGTTTCAATAATAAAAGGAATGGTTTTCTTGATTTGTTCTTCTTCAGATTTATTGTTTGTGTATAGGAAGGCTAATGATTTTTGCGTGTTGATTTTGTATCTTGCCACTTTACTAAACTGGTTGATTAGTTTGATTAGTTTTTCTATGGAGTTTTTGGCATTCTCTATGTATATTATCATATTATCATATAAAATAGTGATAGTTTGACTTCTTCTTTCCCTATTTGGATTCCTTGTATGTCTTTCTCTTTTCTTATTGCTCTGGCTAGAACTTCCAGTATTATATTTAAAAGCAATGGTGAGAGTGGACATTCTTGTCTTGTTTCAGACCTTAATGGAAATGCTTTCAAGTTTTCACCATTGAGAATGATATTGGCTATGGGCTTGTCATATATGACCTTTATGATGTTGAGGTATGTTCCTTGTATCCTGAGAATTTCAAGGGCCTTTATCATAAATGGGTGTTGTACTTTGTTGAAAGCTTTCTCAGCATCTATTGATATTATCATATGGTTTTTATATTACTTTTTGTTGATATGTTGGATTACATTGATTTTAGGATGTTGAACCAGCCTTGTGTCCCTGGAATAAATCCTATTTGGTCATGGTGAATAATCTTATGGATACCCCCACTGACTGGGAGAAAATTTTTGTACACACACTAATGAAAAAGGACTGATCACAAAAATCTACAAAGAGCTGATGAGACTCAACAAAAACAAAGTAAATAACCCAGTCAAAAAATGGGCTGAAGAGCTAAAAAGAAATTTCTCCAGGGAGGAAATGCAAATGGCCAATAGACATATGAAAACATGTTCAACATCACTTGTAATCAGGGAAATGCAAATCAAAACTATAATGAGATACCATCTTACACCAGTGAGAATGACACGTATCAAAAAAACTAGCAATAACAAATGTTGGCAAGGATGTGGAGAATAAGGAACTCTCCTGCACTGCTGGTGGAAGTGCAAAATGGTCCAACCACTGTGAAGAGCTGTGTGGAGTTTCCTCAATCTGCTAAAGATAGAACTTCTGTATGATCCAGCAATTCCACACCTAGGTATTTACCCAAAGGACACAGAAACATTAATTCAAAAGGGCACCTGCACCCCTCTGTTTATTGCAGCACTATGTACAATTGGTAAGCTATGGAAACAACCCAAATGCCCCCTAATAGATGACTGGATCAAGAAGATGTGGTACATATACACAATGGAATATTACTCAGTAATAAAAAAAGATAAACTCATGCAATTTGCAACAACATGGATGGAGCTGGAAGGGATCATGCTCAGTGAAATAAGCCAGAAAGAAAAATACCAGATGGTCTCACTCAAAGGAGGAACTTAGAAAACCTAAATAAGGGACCAGGAAAAAGACTAATTATAATAAAGTAAAAATCAAAATCAATAAGCAACTATAAACCAGAGACACACTATTAGGGGGGCAGGGTGGGGAGAAGGGAGTAGGATCAAAACAAGGGTGGTGGGAATTGTACGGGGACTATAACCAAGATGAAAATGCATACATTGTTCAAAAATGAAAAATGATGTAAAAAATATATAAAATTAAAAAAAAAAAACAATAAATAAATAAATAAATAAATCTGCAGGCTGCTCAGTGTGTGGGTGAATCAGAAAGAATGAGAGACGTTTTCCCTTGCTGATTCAGGAGAGTGAGCAGGCCTTTAAATCCTTGAGGCTGGGGTCCCTCGCACCACCCACATTAGAAGACATGGAGTTCAAAATCCTGGCTAGGGATCCTCGAACCTTTCTGATCCTACCTGTAAATGACAGTTTGTTTAAACAAGTACATTTCATTTTATTTTATTTTTTATTTTTTTAAAGATTTATTTATTTATTTATACAAGCACTGGGTACAGTCAGAAGCGCGGGAGGGTGAGAGAATTCACCAGAGCCAGAGCGGGGAGCAGAGCAGGCAGAAGGACCGAAGTACACTGCTGAGGGGAGCAGCGGGCGGCAGGAGAGGTCTGCGCGCCATGTGGGACCCTCCTCTGGTGGCCGGGGAGCAGCCGGGGATCGAACCGGCGCCTCAGAGGCCACGGGCAGCTTCGCAACCCAGCGCTCAACCGCTGCGCCACCGGGGAAGCCCAGTACATTTCATTTTAAATAGCTTATTTTAAAAATAAATCATTACAAATTCTGTAAAGTACTTTCTACTGGTATAATCATTCCTTTAATGTATGCACAGATAGAAATCAGAAAAGATAGCAGTAAAAATAAAAGTCCTCAATATTTTTCCTAAGCCTTGAATAACACCCTACCTTGGAAACCACTGACTTAACTTCAGGAAAGCACAGAGCTGGGTTGTCCAAGGGACTCAGAGGGCCGTGTGTGTGTGTGTGTGTGTGTGTGTGTGTGTGTGCATGTGCTGGTGTGCAAGTGAGATCACAAGTCTTAGCACAGGAATAGAGCTCCTGGGATTTTTTGGGAGATGAGGTGAGGATTTGGGGGTTTCCTTGAGTAAGGGTGTGTGCCTGGATTGAGCTTGCAATGGAGCCCTGGATGAGCCTTCACCTTCATAGAGATCCCACCTCCACCTGGAGTCCCCACCCCTTACCTTCTTGATAGTGAATTTAGCAATATGGTGACCATGGAGATCCAGCAGAGCCACAACCCACAGAACATTTCATCTACACGGCCCAAGTATGGAAGAGTTGTGGTAACAGGGAGAAGATGTTGGGGATATTTCAAAAGGGAGCTCACTGGTTGGTGAGATTAGCAAAAATTGCTATAATGACCTCCTCCTCTTGTCCATCTCTCCCGTTTGTTGCAGAGGCCCCTTCCCTGTCTTCCTGGCCCCATCTGGCCCCTGTTTCCCCCTGACACGCCTCAGTCAGCCATCAGGACTGTGGGCTGTCTCCCAGCCTTCACCCCCCAGCCCCCACCCAGGACTGTTAAACAAAACCTATAATTAGAAGCCAGGTCTCCTAGAGGCAGTGAAAAATGTAATGTTCTCCTCTGTTTGTTCACTGGATGTTCAGCGCATGTCCCGTGACCCAGGGGAGCTGTGACTTTGGGTTTCCAAGAAGCCTTAATAAGGTAATGTTTATAAAGTTCTTAAATTTACAACTCCTCTAGAGTACAACTGTGAAATGAGGACACACCACAATTCCAAGGAGATCCCTCTCCACCCTGCCCCAGTGGTGAAGAA
Source organism: Talpa europaea (assembly GCF_964194135.1). Classification (NCBI taxonomy): domain Eukaryota; kingdom Metazoa; phylum Chordata; class Mammalia; order Eulipotyphla; family Talpidae; genus Talpa; species Talpa europaea. The sequence continues at coordinate 41,810,244 of NC_140080.1, read as the reverse complement.
CGCGGCCCTCTCTGCATAGCAAAGCCCAAGACTGGGATTCCAGAGAGTGGATCCAGCCCCAACTCGGACACTGAGTTTCTGTGTGATGTTGTATCAGTCTCTTTCTGTCTCTGGATTCGTATTTCTACCTCTGTCCAAGAGAGGAAATGACGACTTGCTTGTCCTGTCCACCGCTCGCAGCCTGTGGTGTGATTTATAATATTGGGCTTATCTCGAGCAAGGATTCTTCTTCAATCTTGACCCCCCCATCTCTGGATTCCTCAAAAGGACTTGGTAATGAAACTTGAGTTGGGTATATCCAGTTTGGTGTTGGCCAGACACATAGCCTTTTTCTACCTCAGTTGGATCCAGAGGCCTCTTTCAGAAAACAAAATGCATAAAAAATAATGTGAAAATGACTTGTGGAAACGAAAAAAAAAAAAATGAACCCCTTAACTCTTTGAAGGAATTGAAACTGGCCAGCGTGAGAGACAGGGGACAGCAGTATCGAGCACTGTTAAGATAATGTAATGTGATGTAAACATCATGATAGCTAACATTTATTGAATTTTTTTTTCTCTGAACCAGACTCTCTACTATGGGCTTACATCTGTCTTCTCAGTTAACCTAATAGTAAATCTGTGAGGCGATCCTCATTTTATAGAAAAAAACAAAACAAAAACCACCTAACACTTAGATGAAAGAATTTGCCCAAAGGAAATATGTGGCTGGCACAGAGACACCAGAATGTACTCTTGATCTCTTGTAAATCCACAGCCCACAAACCTCTGGTCCTGATAGGAAGTAAATGTGGGGTCCCTGAGTGATCTGAACAGGAGAGCTCACAATGGCAGCCCACACAGGGCTTGGGGAACTGTGTGGATGGACACCTGTGCTGGGTTAAGCCTCCGAGACCGGAGGCTTGTTTGTTACCGAGCACAAGCCGACCCATCCTGACTGATACTACGTGTCCTCAGGCAGGGGAGCAGCTTCATTCTGTATACTGTTGAAGAGCTTGTCACCTGCAGATGGAAACAGCAGGGAGATGGACATTTTAAACAAGTTGAGACTAAGAAGAGACTTGGGACATTTCATGGGGGGATTATTGAGAAGCCAACAAAATGACCTGGAAAGCTCCATAGCGTCTAAGAAATGGTCTTTAAAATGAGAAGACATGCCATGATTCTGGGATGACAGGATGAGAGCTAGTTCTGTGGTTGAGAGTGGAATTGTCTGCAAGGGAATCCCAATATGGAAGAGAAGAACCATGGCAGAGCTTTGTGATTACCAGACAGAGGATTCAAATAACCCCAGTTTTTTCCAAAAGCACATTACTAGGATCAGAGGGATCAGGGTCAGCCTGACCCTTGAATTCCCTCCAGAGCTGACTCAGAAAACATGTCCCCCTGGCATGATGCCCTCTCGCCAGACGCATTTCCCTCCAGTCTGTCTGTAGACACAGACAGACCATGTCAGAAATACTTCGCTGGCGGCTGGTGCTCCGTGTGTGCTGCCTGAGATGGGGCACTGCCTCCCACCACTGCCAGGTCTGCACCAGGGCAAAGGTCAGGGTGGGTGATGGCCGAAAGTGGCCTAGTTGGGGCAGCCTTCCATCTCAGTCTCTGTCCATCCAACCCAGACAGGTTATTTCTCTTGTCTGGGCTTCAGTTTCTTCTGAAAAAAGTCTTTGTATTCACCTAGCATTGATACAGGGGGTAAATAAAGTTATAATGCAAAAGTGATTTGTAAACTAGAGTGCTTTCCACAAGCAAGGATGTTCCACCTAATCACCAGTTAATTTCTGGCGGCATCTGTCTGAGCCTGGGCCTGGACGACCTCTGTCTCCCAGGGTCAGAAATCTTGAAGCTGTCTTCTACCACCAGAGCAATTATTGAGCTTCTTTGCTGGAAACAGACTTTGGAAATGGTCAGATTCCATAGCAGCCATTTCTTCCTCTTCTCTCACAAATACAATATTTATGAGAACTGGTCTTCCAATGTAAATTTGGCAAGATTTCACATTCTGGAGACATTGTACCTTCCTCTACATACCCTGGGGGCCAAGGTCACGGGCTTCCCAGGAGATGGGGCAGTTCCCACGGATACAGGAGGTGCAGGAGACCGAGGGCCCAGCGAGCACTCCTAAGCCATTGGTGTTTTTATACACAACATCTTCTATAGGAACAGAAGCTCAGGAATTGCTTTCCCTATTCACTGCTGTATGTCTGGTATTTAGCACAACGCCTGGCTTTTAGTAGGTGCTCAACATACACATGTTAAATGACATGAACAAACCTCCCTCCAAAATTCTCAAAGGCTCCTCATTGCCCATACTTTGAAAGTCACAGTTCATAGAAACGTACAGAACAAAGGAGGCAAGACATCTAAACCACCAACAAGGGCAACGTTTCAATATCATCCTCAACATGGTCAGTCCACAGACATAATTATGCTTCTGCAGAGAGGTCAGAGTTGGGGTTCACAGTTGGGGTTCACTGTAGCCCAAAGGTCCTGGCTATTTTCTGCGGGGGGCAAGGGGGGGTATAAAGACCTAGAGGCCTTGACTATGTCCGGCCAGGATCTTTGCTGAAGGGTGATGTGGCATCTCAGAGTCTGCCTGTCCCCCCAGTGGGGGGAGTAGGTGGCTTTCAGGGTTTCTCTTCTCCTCCATTGAGTGTTGCTCCCCAGCCAAGCACTAAGAAGCATGTGAGAATAAGACATGATTTGCCTGCTAGAAACTTCCACCCAATGACCTTCAAAATAATAACAAACCACGCACATACAAGACACCATCCACACATTCCCTCACACAGATATACCCTGAAACCAGCATGATAAAAACAGCACTCTCTGAGCCCATAACAAAAACCAGTATGGAAGGTTGACTTTGCTCAGTCCCAGCTGTTCAGAGCTGTTTGAGGAAGCAGGCCTTTGCACTTGGACTGCAAAGGGAACCTCTTCTCCCTCACCTCCTCTTTCAAACATGTCTCCATAAACAGCCAGGAGATACCAACACTTTCCTTCTCCTGTTCCCCAGTGCCCAGGCTTCTTTCTCCACCAGAGTCTGGCTCTGGGGGTCTGAGGGAATGTTCCTTAAGCTCTATGCTCTTCTCCCTGGAGAATGGAGCCTCCCACCCAAAATAGACACAGACCCACCCATGGAGAGGAGGGGCTGGTGACTTTGGGGGGAAAGTCAGAACTCTGGATCTTGTAAGTCCAGACGTCCTGTAAACTCCGACCAGAGTATAAACATCCCCTGGGACCGAGCAGAGGATGTGCCGGTGGGCAGGGGGCCCGGCGCCTCTGTCTGCGCTGGGACAGGCTGTTTATTCCACGTCTTTCACAGGCCCCTTCAGCTCCTTCCTGCTGTACGTCTGGGCAAATCAAAGCAGGCAGGAGAGTCCCAAGCGGGGGTCTGAGGCCTCAGACATAAGACCCAGACCTCGCCGGGCAAGAAGAGAACTTTTAAAGCCCAATAAGGTCAATTCTTTCCTTTTCTCGAATCTCCCTCACAACACCCCCAGTTGGTCTCTGGCTTCTGCGGCAACACCTTGGCTGATGGGGGGCTCAATTTTTCCCAGGGTGATCCATTTTATTATGGGGACTCTGGCATTGAGAAAGTTCTAGAATACAGCAAATTAGAATCATTCCATGTGACCCGAGTAGGCAGAACTAAGAACAATGAGTATAATAAAAGCATAGCAGGGCCTTTCATTGAAAACCACCTTTTTCATCCTCATTAAATCCCCCCTTTTCAAGGAGAACACGGAGGCTCCGAGAGGTCAGGTCACTTGCTCAAGGTGACCCAGCTCTTTTGTGGAGAGGCTGGGGTTACTCAGGTTCAAAGTCCGTGCTTTAAATCTTACTGGCTTTTCATAATCACAGGCAAAAATAGCACATACACCCACAAAAATACCACCCAACAGACAGAGGCTCACACAAAGCCAAACCAAGTTACAGTAAAAATAACCCAAACTCGCCAATATGAATGTGCCAGGCAAATCATAATTTTTATGATAAATCCATTTTTATGATAACACCCTACAGAGAAACAGATTCTTTAAGGTTAGGAAAAGTGGACAAGGCCTTATAGAAAGAGACAAAACAAGAATACAAACACCATTTCTGAAATTTGCCACAGGAGGGGGACTTCAGCAGAAAGAGAAAACACTTATAAATGTAATTATTATTTTCAACAGCTAGAGCTTTTAAAATGTGGGGTGTGTGTCCTCAGAGAGAAGTGGTCTCCCTGTGTAGAGAGAAGGGGTTCCTGGGCTGGCAGTTGTGGGCAAGGCATAGGCCAGCCCCGATGTTCCCGGGTGGTGGGCGCTGAGTGCTGGTAAGAGGGGACTCAGACTGCAGCCCAGGAACACGAGCTTGGCGTCTTCAAGCCTGGATGCTCCGTCACCCAGTCCCAGAGCGCAGACCCACCTCGGGGAGTCCCACCCCAACTCACCTCTCCCTCTTTGCCCCCCTGGGGAGGGGTAGGCACCTGGCCTGGGCAGAGGGTCATGTGGATGTGGCGGCCCCTCTGCACGTCCCAGGGGCCGCCCATTCACCCAGGCCTTTCCCTTTTTTGAGAACTGGGAGCTTGCTGGCTGGGTTTGTTCCCACCAACAGTGTTCCCGTCCAGGGAGCTTAAAATAGTGCCTCTTGGCTGGGGCTGCGGAGTGAGCAGTGAGGCAGGCATTTGTGCAAATATGGGCCTGGGAGAAGGATTCCTGCCCAGGAGGGTGGGGGGCAGGGTGGGCACTCTGCAGGAGAGCCAAGACCTCCCGTGGTGGGTGCGCCCTCCTGCGAGGCCCCTCCTGCATCCCGACCTTCCCGGGTTCACTAGGCAGGTCTTGAGACCAGATCCATCAGGTCCACCTGGCCCAGCTGAGGCTCCAGGGCAGGGGGCTGTCTGCATCCTGCTGCTTCTATCCTTCTTCCATATCACATGCCTTTCCTACTAGGAACACCCCAGAAGTACTGTGCAGGCCCAACTCAAAATAGCTTTAACAGCAACAGTTACCAGTGACCACTGCAGCCGCCATTAAGCGAGCACTTTTCTCAGGCACTGCGCTAAGTGCCTTAACATGCCCGGATCTCATTTAATTCTCACACCAGTCACTGAGATCCAACCCTTATTATCTGCATTGTGCAAGAGAAACTAAGGCTCAGAAAAGTCAAGTAACTTTCCCAAGGTCATACAGCTATGCACAGATATGGGGGGGAAGTGGGGGTTGAGACTTAACCCTCAGCCTCTGGACTGACCTTTTGCCTCCTGGGCTGCACCCACTGCTCCTTCCCCACTGCTCTGAACCCCCATTGTCCATCCCAGCATCCTCACTTGGCATTGCATACAGTGCATCTGATTCAGTGTCTACTACGTGCCAGAAAATTACCGGGTGCTGTGTCCACATCCCAGAGCTCTCAGACCCCCTGGAAGGCTCTAGTTTGAACTTGGACTCAGTGAGCTCTTCCACATGCAGGGTCTGGATTGTGTGAGGATGTGGGGTGCGACTGAGGCAGCCAGACCTTCCTCCATGGGCAGCTGGCTTTACTGTCTCCTCTCTTGCCTGCGATGCACCTCTTCTTCCCCCACTGCTGCAGGGGGCCTTGATGCCCCAGCCAGATAAGACGCTGCTTCCCCACTTCCAGGAACAGCCAGGGCAGGCAGCAAATTGGCTTTGAATCCTCTGTGACTTGGGGAAAGTGACTAAGCTCTCTGAGCCTCATTTTCCCCCCTTGTAGATTTGGGGTAAAATTAAGACATCACCACAGGGTGCCTGGGAGGATTTAATGAGATGATGTGCAGAAAGACCTAGCACAATGCCTGGCATCAGTACACAGATACTAAGCAGCCACTATTGTTACTATTAATTGTTATTTTCCAAAAATGGCTGTGTCCAGGTGCCAAAACCTAGGCCTTGTACAGGGCAAGTTCACTACATGGAGAAACTCATTCGCTTGGCACGCAAGAGCCTTGCCTGGTCCTGCTGCCCCTCTACCACTACTGCTCCCCACATGCTGCTTTGGGGTGGAAATTGTCTCCACAGGTGTCTCCAATGCCCCACCCTTCACCCCCTCATGCTGGTGGTCCTCATCAATAGAGTCGCTTGGGCAACATGGGCAATGCAGGACCCCTTTCCTCTTAGTCAGCCATCATTTTCAGCCCCAAGGCCCATAACAGGCAAAAGGAGTGGCTGGTGTGGAGGTTGGGTCTGGTCTGCTGTGCTCTTCGGGCGTCTGGCTTTCTGGTGGCGCCACCTGGTGGCAAGTGCAGGGCTGCTCCTGGTCGGCTGCCACTAAGGGTTCTGGGGGGAAACGCACCATCTCCTAACCCTTCCACCGCTAGCCATTCACCCTTCCCTCATTCTTGGGTACTGGTCACCTCCAATGGGAAAAGAACAAGGCCCCCCAATTTGCTGTTGGCCTGAAGCCCCTGGAGCCAATTTCCTTATATTCCCCCTTTAGCCAAGCCCTGGCCTGTGGGACCAGGGCTCACCCTTGGGATATTCCTGAGGCCCGATGATCCTTCAGAATTTTCCAGAAACCATGACTGGAGAAAGGGGCCTCTCTTTTGCTGTGACATGGCCCAGGAATAGGAAATTCACTGGTGGTAACTCGTCCCATTCCAGATTCCCCACAGCACCTACTTTAGTGCCCCATAGATGTCTCTCCTCATTGGAAGGGGTATTCCCTCAATCCCCAGGATTCACGCTTCTCCTCGACCTCGTCCAGACCAGCAAAGAGGCCCAGTCTGGCCCAGAGCTGTTGGTCTGAAGTTTGGAGGAAGAGCAGTAAGAATTAGGAAAGTGAGCTGAGCTTAGCCAGCCTTCCCCAGATCCAGCACAGACATGCTGTGTGGGCTTGGGGAAAGGCTGTCCTTCTCTGGGCCTTCGTCTCCTTGTGGCAAAAAGGAGGGTAAAGAGGGAGAGTGACCCTCGGTATCTCCCTGACTAGCTACTTACTAAAGTGCAGCTACCCGGGGGGGGGGGGGGGGGGACACTGGCTTCTATGTTCGCTGGCGCTGAAGGGAGGGCAGCCCCTGTGTTTGGGGGACAGAAGCATTGGGTATGGATTGCCAGCAGGTAAGGAGAGTGTGGTGGTTTCAGGAGTTCTGAGGACCAGAACTCCACTCCATTTCACACTTTTCTGTGAGTTCAGGGAGGGTCACCCACTTGAGTGTCTGTCAGGCCCACTGGCAGCAGCAGCAGAGGGGTGACAAGGGGCCTTTGCAGGGTACCAACAGGCTGCCGCATCCTTCACCCCTTGGTGTTGGCTGCTTCCCTCATTCAAAGAACTAGAGGTTGGTGGGGGCGGACAGCCTGGGGTGGGAGTGGGGCCCCTGGTTGCCTAAGGAAGTATTTTCAGAATCCCCCTCCCTCTGGAGTTTCCAGCGATAGAATAGAGCTCTGTCTAGTATTTGACCAAATATGGTGGTATCTCTCCAAGAGTGAGCTCCAGCCCAGCCAGCCTCTCAGTTATGCTGTGGAAACCTGCCCCGGACAGATTAATCTTGTGACATTCAGGAGTGCCTCGCACCGGTGTTCTTCCCTCCAGCGATTCCCGTAAATGACCGAGAGTGGCCCCCAGCAAGACGGTGTGGTCCCAGGTCTGGTCGCTGTCCTCTCCACACTGCCCAAGGCCTTTAAACCCAGAGGGTGGGCCCGAGGGGGCAGAAAGGGGTCAGCTGAGCCAGAGAACTGTGCTGTTCTAAGGCTAATCAGAGCAGTGACTGTGTATAGTAATAATTAGGCAGTCACTTTATAATATTCCTTTTATAATAATACAGTTAAGTGTTTGTTGAGCACTTAATAGGCCAGGCATCCGCTGTTTAACATGGTTCTTGCGATGACAACCCCTTTCTAAAGGTGTGGGGGCTGAGATTCCGAAAGATTTCAGGAAGAAATGGGCCAGGCCACTGTCCATTCCTTGCAGGACCCAAATTTTGCAGAGAGGGAAACTGAGGCTGAGAATTAAAGTCAGCGGCAGGCACACAGGGCAGAGTGGAGTGGAAGCTCCCTACAGGAGGGGGTTGTTGCGTTGGCAAGGCCAAAATCTGAGGCCTGGTCTTGTGAGAGCACAGATTCAGAAGCATGTTCCCAGCGGGCTAGGGCCGCGTGACAGAGAGGCCAAGAAAACAGCGTGGGGAGGTGGGGCGAGCCCCACAAAGGGACGGAGTAGGAACCCGCTCCGTCATTTTGAATTCACTGTGTCATCCTGGACAGTTCCCTTCCTGGCTCTGGCCTCAGTTGCCCTGCCTGTGCTGTAAGGGGGTGGCCTCTGGTTGCTGAGGGCTGTTGAGCTCACCTGAGGCTGGCTGAGGTGGGGGTGCCTAGGGCTGTTTCCCTGGGAGATGGGGCTTGTCTCCTGCTCCTGGCCAGTACACTCTGAGAACATTTGCTCTCCAGACCAACGGACAGCCCGTCCCCCTCCACCCTCGCCCCCTTGCCATCTCCAAAGCCAACGAAGCTGATTGTCTCAGCCGGCCCTGTGGGTGCTGGCCGGGCGGCCGGCCGCAGGCCACAGGCGGGGGTGCCACCCGCCAGAGCCCCGCCAGACACACAGGGCATTGTCCCTCAGTCAACAGCCCCTGGGCACCTTGGCCTGCTCCTGGCCTGCCCCCACGGTCCTCACCGCCTGCCTCTGCGCCAGGCCCAGCCAGCTGGGGGCCCAAGCCTCCAGCTGATGACGAGCCCACCCACCCACTCCCCCAGCAGCCCCCTGAAGAGCTATAATTGCTTCGCTGCGTCCTGTCGCTGCCATTCTCTTGGCGGAGGCCTCAGGGGTTCCAGGCGGGTGGCAGCTGCAGGCCGGCTGCCCTGCTCTCAGGATGGACTGGCCACACAGCCTGGTACGTGGTGCTTCCCCACCCCCACCCCACCCCCTTTTAGGGCCTGAGTGTCCAGGACTTCTTTCCTATTGATTCATGGCTGCCTCTGTTTGGCTTGGAATCTGCAGAAGCCAGTTCTCCTTCTGTCCTCTTCCCCAGCAGGAGGAAGAAACAGAGGTGGGTCTCAGAGGCTGCCGGCAGGGTCCCAGCTCAGGCTCCTGAAGTGGGCCCAGTCAGCCCCTCGACACTGGAGCCCTTTCAGGCCAGAGGCATCTGGGGAGATCCTGGCAAACTCACTTCTCGGGGTTTTTCCAAAGTGTCTCTGGGTCCTGGGATCCAGGCCTTGTGACCTTGGGCAAGTCCTTCTGTTTCTCATCTCGGAAGTGGGGGCAGGGGACTATGGAAGGAGAGCTTGGATTTCTCTATGAAGAGAAGCTGAGTTTAAGAATGCTACGTGAGAAGCTCAGAAGAGAAGGCCTATTGTTAGGGAGAGTCATTTCTGAAGCAGAATGTAGGACCAAAAAGGAAAAATTTAGCAACTTGAATCTCTGTTGTGAATTTTGTGCCAGCAAATGGCCCTGCCAAGAGGGGCTATGCTGAAACTTGTTTTCAAGGGTCAAGTCTTGCTGGGTAGCCTGGAAAAATCAGGCACAGGCCAAGCAGGCCAGGGGGTAAGGGAACAGGGCAGGTAGGAACCTGGCTAGCCTCTGGGAGGAGATGAAACTACCTCTGCAGATTTCTCCCTTCTGGTCAGCCCTGGACCCCACTCAGCCGGGGTTCTGCTGGCTCTCCAGTCCCGATGCCTTCTGGTGTTGGGGTACGGAGTTGGGAGGAGGAGAAATGGATGGTGGTGGGTGAGGGTGGGTAGGAGAGGGGAGGAATGGACCAGGGCTGGGGTATGGAGAGGGGAGTACAGGGTTACAGAGATGGAGTCCAGCAGGGATCCTTGGCCACAACCTGCCCATCTCATCTCATGCTCTGCCCTTCTTCCTGCCCACTTGAGTCCAGCTTCACAGTCTCCTTTCAGCAGAGCTGACTTCCCCGCACACTGTTCCGGCTGCCTGTAAGGCTCTTAGACTCTGTCTGACTCCTTCTAGCCTTCAAACCTCACCTGACGTGTCCCCTTCCCCTGGGGTAACCTGCACTGCTCAACCACACCCTGCACAGTCCATTGTTGGCCTTGTTTTGAGTGAGCTGGTTTGTTATCTTGTTCGCTGTCTGCTCTCCCTCCCAGACTGCAGGCTGGGGAAGCGTAGGGTCTTTGGCAGCTATTCGGCTACTCGGCCAGTGTTTAATGACTATCAGCGCCAAGCACATGCACACACAGGAGGTAGACAGGGTGAAGCACTAATGCCAGGCCTGCCCTCATGAGTCTGCTTAGTGGGGGTCAGAGTGCAGTGACCCACCCATACAAATTGAGACTGCGAATTCGCATGTGATGATGCAAGGCCAAGAAGGCCCCGGGAAGTGACACTGGGCAGCGGCATGAGGAGTCAGAAGCATTAGGAGAGGATTTGCGGCAGGACTGTGCAGGCAGCAGTCTGTGCAAAGTCCCTGTGGCAGGAAGGAGCATGGGGAGAGGAGGATCTAGGTCAGAGGCTGAACCCCATGTCAGGAGTGATTTGAGGAGACAGAGCTGAGACCCAGGAAGGTAGCTGTCAAATTTGCTTATCAAATGGCTAATTGATTGGAAGGAGCCGAGCGGGCTTGGAGAGATCAAGCAGGAGAGCTGAGGTGTCTAGGGAAGTAAGGATGGTGGTAGATAGAAGTGGATGGTTGGGGAGATTTTTAAGAGGTGTAAGAGACAGCGCTTCACGATGAGTGTGGTCTACACAGGGCTTCATACACCTCTCCTCTTCCCTCGCTCCTTCCTGGGCCCTAAGTCTCGGCCCAGAGGGAGCCCTGACTTTCCCATTTTTGATCCATGGCCTCCTTCCCCAGCTGTTCCTTCTCACCATCTCCATATTCCTGGGGCTGGGCCAGCCCAGGAGCCCCAAAGGCAAGAGAAAGGGTCAAGGACGTCTCGGGACCCTGGCCCCCGGGTCTCACCAGGTGCCACTGGATCTGGTGTCACGGGCGAAGCCATATGCCCGCATGGAAGAATACGAGCGGAACCTTGGGGAGATGGTGGCCCAGCTGAGGAACAGCACTGAGCCGGCCAGGAGGAAGTGCGAGGTCAACCTGCAGCTGTGGCTGTCCAACAAGAGGAGCCTGTCTCCCTGGGGCTACAGGTAGGCTGTGCTTGGCGGGGGTGGGCAAGCTGCGTTTTGGGGGGATGGGGGCACCTGACCCCCACCCCTGTCATTGCAACAGTTAAGCCCTGGGATTCGTAGAACGAGCGCCTGGGTCTGAATCTGTCTCTGTCTCTCACTGGTTTCCTGGCTTTGGACAAGTCACTTTGAGTCTCCGAGCCTCAGTTCCTTCAACTGGGAATGGAGGTGACAGTAGCATCCAAGCCCCAGGCTTGTTATTAAATGAGGGATCCATGCAGAGCATTGCCACTGCTGTTCTCCAAGTTTCCGCTGACATGTCCACAAGGCCCAGGTTTCCTCCAAGCTTGGAGCGTGGCGCACACCTACCTGTCGGACGTGGCCCTTCCAGTCTGATGGTCACTCCTGGCGGGTCCGTCTGCGTGGCGACATCAGAATCACCGTAGGATTCTCATGCCTGGTCCAACCAAAATCTTCAGGGGTGACAGTGGACGCTCCCTTTTCTGGGTCTCCACTTCCTAGCACAGCAGCTGGCACACAGAAGGGGCTAAGTGCATATGTGTTGAATGAATAATGAAGAAAGAGCCTGGACTGAAGGGTCCTTGCTTACCACCAGGCCAAAAAAATTTTAGCCCCATTCACCTGAACTTTCTGTGACTATGTCAAGTCCAACATGGCGGCCACCATGGGGACCGGGCCCTTGCAATTTGGGGACTGGGCCCTTGCACGTGGGGACTGGGCCCTTGCAATTTGGCTGTTGCGACCAAGCAGTTAGTTTTGGATGAGTCTCACTTTCATGAGCTGGCTGGTGGGGCTGTGTCTGGAATGTGGCAGTTGGAAGGGCATGTAAGATCTGAAGTTGGGCCTCTCACTCTACTATGCCCTGGACTTTCTGGGGGATTGCATGAAAATGCAGACTCTGGTCAGGAAACCTGGGCAAGGATCAGACTCTGCAGCCCTGGGGAGCTCCCAGGGGAGGCTGGCACAGCAGCTCTGCGAGTGAGTTCACCTCCCACCTTCAGCCGATGAGGAGGTGGTGGCACAGGGAAGCAGGGCTCACAAAGCAAACCCTGTACCCTAGGCTCGTGGAGGGGACTCGTGTGATGCATCAGAGCCATCCAACGTCTAGCACAGGCTCTCTCACATGGTGGGTGTGTGAAAAATATTTGTTGAATGACTAGAAACCAAGTCGGAACAGACCTTGGGGCCTCCCGACTCCACTCCCAGAGGGCACTAGGCATTAGTGTGCTCACCTGTTATTTCCCGTGGATTAAGTTTCCTAAGGATATAAACAGGGGTTGGGGTGTGTGGGAGGGGAGGTAGGAGTGAGGAGGTCTGGGGCCTTCGGCTTCTTTCATGATCCCATAGCGCAGTTCTGCCCCCGGACGGCCACCATGCTGATGAGAGCAGGGAACTGGGCGATAGCGAAACTTGGGGCTGAGTCTTGACTTCTAAGATCTTTGGCTTTCTCACTTGGAACACATCGTTGACTGCTGGGCCCTTCCTGCAACCCAGCATAGTCTTGCTGTGAAATGAAAACTCGGGCTAGGAGGGGCAGGGCGTGGGCACGGTGCACACTTGCCTATCTCCACTGCCTTCCAACCAGCGCTCTCTCCTGACTCCCCGCAGCATCAATCACGACCCCAGCCGCATTCCTGTGGACCTGCCAGAGGCTCGGTGCCTGTGTCTGGGCTGTGTGAACCCCTTCACCATGCAGGAGGACCGCAGCATGGTGAGCGTGCCCGTGTTCAGCCAGGTGCCCGTGCGCCGCCGCCTGTGCCCGCTGCCACCCCGTGCCGGGCCCTGCCGCCAGCGCGCCGTCATGGAGACCATCGCCGTGGGCTGCACCTGCATCTTCTGAATGCCCAGGCCAAGGGCCCCCCTGTACCTGCATGCCAAGTCAGACCAATGAAAAGTAAACACTATGTTTTGTAAAGCAGAACCTTGGATTTGCTCCTTGAGGCTCTCAAGCCAATACCAGGGTGGGAGTCAGTTCCTGGGAGGTAGATTTCAGATCAATATCCAGCACGAAAGTAGGCTGTTTAATCACAGAATTTAATTCCTCTACCACTGCGCATGTACCAACCACCTAGGACAATCACATACTTTCTTTAAGAAAGCCCTGTTTCAGCCACGCCAATCTGCTTGGTTGGTGGAAATCTACACAGCACTGAGAGCACTGACTGCCCAGGGAGGTCGAGGAACATTGCAAACAAGCTGTTGGAGGTGGTAGGTCCCTGTCTCTGGAAGGGTCCAGCCAACGCAAAATCTCTAAGGCTAGGTGGTGCAAACCCCTGCTCTGCTGGGTCTCTTTAGACTCTGAGGGTCCTTGCAGGTCAGACCTAGAGCCGGACCACAGCCTCTGCTTGCCAAAGAGCGGGGATTCTAGCCAGGGCCATTGAACCTCTGACATTTTCACGCAGACATGCCTTCTTCTGGGCTGGGGTCCTGGACTTTGAGATGGTGTTGAGAACATCCACTAAGATCATTCTCCTGCCCAGTTTTTCTGCAAGAGAACCTTAGATATCAGTGGTGAGACTTTGCCTTTCTCTGCAATGGTTGTTCTGTATTTTTAATGCAGTGCTCTCCAGGGGTCCTGGGACTCCACTTTGAGAATCACTGTCTTCTATTTAGACACTGCAGATCAAAACGCAGTGCCACTGACTTGTCCTGAAGCCCGTGACTCCTGACCCCTGGTTGCCTGCCCCCACCCCCACACTAGCCCCTTGCAATTCAATCCTCCCCCGTCCCTCCACAGCAAATACTAAATCAGCTGTTCTAGAAACTAAAAATACTTCCTCTTCCCCAAGACAGCTGAGGGGCTCAGGCTATTTTCTGAGGGTAAGAATAACTAGTACTTGAGAGTTAATTTCAATAAAAGGGCCAACAGCCAGTGTAGGAATACTTTGCTTGGCTGCTTTCAGTTTACTGCTTGAAGCAGTTTTAAGTTTGAATGTTTTAAGGGACTAATTCATGAGAGGGCAATGGTTAGGTATGTGCCTGTCTGGGGTGGTAAGTGTCTTACCTTTTTTGGTATTGTTCTAGAGTGGATACTGGTTAAAATTACCCCCGGAAGCTTCAGCCTGGTTCCAGACACATGGAAAATAGACTCATGTGCCAGCCCAGCCGATGCCTCTTCTCCCTGGGGGTGACTCGCCTCTTGGGCCCCCAGTCTGTTCTCCAGATTGTAGGGTTGCAGCCACACGAGGGAGCCTGGCCTCTAAGGCCTTTTAATGGGGTGAGGGTGTGAGTAGAATTCAGCTGCTGGACCTCCTGGCCAAGGGAGACCAGGGTGTCCTCGTAGGGGTTGGCTGGTGCCACTTCTCATCTGGCAGGGCCAGTCTTACTCCGTGGAGCACCAGGCACACAGAGGTCCCCAGTAAATGCTGTTGTTTGGATGGCACCTTATCCTCTCTCTGGGCTTCAGTTTGCTCATCTGTGAAACGAGCAGATAGATTCAGGGATCTTTAGTCTTTTTTTTTTTTCCTCTAAGATTTCCTTATTTATTTATACAAACACTGGGTACAGTCAGAAGCATGGGAGGGTGAGAGAATTCACCAGAGCCAGAGCAGGGAGCAGAACAGGCAGAGTGACGAAAATACACTGCTGAGGGGAGCAGCGGGCGGCAGGAGAGGTCTGCACACCATGTGGGGCCCTTGCCAGTGGCCGGGGATCAAACCGGTGCTGCAGAGGCTGCGGGCAGCTTTGCAGCCCAGCGCTCAACGGCTGCGCCACCAGGGGAGGCCCAGGGATCTCTAGTCTTGCCCGATTTTGCGATGAGAGGCAGGCCTCATGGGTGGGGAGCAGCCTTTTCCAGTGCCCAGGTGGCGAGGCAGCACCTTAACCTGAGCCTGAACTTTCATAACCAATGCAACCCTTTTCTTGCTTATGCCAGTTTGAGTTCTGTTCTCCTTCAACCAAAATCATTCTTACTGTCAGACTCCAAATTTCTGCAGAATCTACTAGTGCATGTACCCCTCACTACCACCAGCATCACCTCAGCAGAGTAAAACCAACTTGAGTCAGTTTGGCTTTCATCCACTTGAAGGGTGTATGCCCCGTGCTGACTTCATGTAATTTTAAAAAGCTACAGATTTCAGATCTGCTCTGTGCTCGCCAAGAGACCATGGAAGTGTGATTTCCTCACTTTGGGCATCCCTACAAAACAAGCACGTTAGTAGCATGACTTGTGGGGCTGTCCTGAGGAAAGCCTCCATATCAGTGTCATTTGGCAGCATTTCCTCCTGGAACCTGAGGCCCCCTGCTCCCCACCTCACACAGATTTAGTGGGTCTGGGTAGCAGTGGGCATCTGTATGAGGCTCAGCTCTGAGTAACTCCAACCCAACCCTTTTCTTCTCCTGGGGTGAATGTTTCGGTGGGAGGTAGAACTGCCCTCTTCTATCTGGTAACTTGTCTTCGTGCCTATGGAACAGAATGGTCAATTGTTGCAGGTGCCAAGGAAAAGTGTTCCTCTTCCTATGGCCTGGTATGTTTCCCTTTTTCTCTTGATTGCCAGGAAGCTCAGAGCTGTAATGACAGTTCTGCTATGATAACTATTTCTTCCCTGGGTCTTACCAGTCATCTCTCCCAAAATGCAGTGTGCTAAGAGGCTTGGAGATGGGGTCTAGTATGTTCTTAGCTGGTAGCTTCACTTCTAGCAAGCCCAGAGTTAATAGGAGCTATTATCCCACCTAAGTTTTTTGATCTTCTATCTTATTTATTTGTAATGTAACCATTGGTTATGTTTCATTATAGGTTGTCTCATGTCCACTTTGGGAGTAGACAGTGGGAAAAAAAAAGAAATTAGACTCAGACTTTGCTGGCTTATGTCACCTCCCACGGGTATCCCCATCCACTAGTTAGAAAACCAAGCCAGGAACAGCTAGAGAAGACAGATTTTTATTTCTTCTTAAAAAAAAAATAAATAAAATGAATACATTGGTTTGAATTTCCTTCCTTTCTCTTATTCTCCGCCTTAAAAAGAGCAACCACTGTAAGGATCCTTAAGATAGAGAGGCAGAGAGTGGCTACCTGCAACGCCCCCCCCCCCCCAAGAGAGAGAACACTCCACATACCAGGGGTAAGAGGTTGGGGAGGGCATGTGTGACTTGTCCAACCTTGACTGCGGTGGGTGATCCATCTTCACTGGGGGGCTCAGCGGGGATGGAATGGTTCTAGTCTCTCTCTGGAGCCCTCACAGTTCAGTCTTCACCTTGTGCATTAGATCCTTTTGGTCAATCTTGTCTAGGTCCTGGTACCAGCGATTAAAAGCCAGCAAGGCCACGTTCTTGGCTGCTACGGCCATCACCTCCACGGAACTGGCTGCCCACTCCAGGGCATTGAGGTAGAAGAGTTGGTCATGGAGCTCGAAACGAGGGAGGGTGGCATGGGAACCGTAGAGGGGGTGGGCCTGCCATTCGGCCGTCTGGACGGAGTAATAGGAACGAAAGAGGGTCTTCAGCTGGGTCCGCAAGAGGGGCTTGGGGGACTGGACTCGCCAAACAGCTGCCTCCTGAGGCTGTTTGCGCCGGAAGCTGCCTGAGATATTGACAGGACAGATGTTGTCCAGCGCACAGAAGAAGTTGGGGAAATCTGTGGTGAGGATGCTGGCAAAGGGGAAAAGCTTAGGGTCAGGGAAGCCGAAGTAGGAAGAGTTGAGGTAGCCGTGGACCAAGGAGATGACGGTGGGCTGGAAGGAGCCCTGGGCAACAGCAATGGGCGGGTCGAAGCCTTGGAAGGCGATGGTGCTATTGCCGTTGTCCAGGGGCAGGGGCGTGGCGATAACCACTATGTCGTAGAAGTCGGAACCGTTTCCCATCTCACTCTCATACCCTACTTGGTACAAGGCTTTCCCTTCTGGAAGGAGAAAGAAGAGAGCACGAAAGTCAGCTGATTTCTTGGCTTTCACATGTGGATTTCCCATCTAGGTTCCAGCATTGAGGGTACAAAATGACCCAGGGGAAAGGAGGCTGGTGGGCGGCCTGCATAAGAGGGTGGGCCCGCATGGAGCTCTCTCCATGCTGGCGTGGCTGCAGGGGAGCACTGGGCTGGGAATCAGCTGAAGCTGTGGCTGATGAGCTTGGGGAGTGCTTGTGGCAGCTGCTCAGTGCTCAGGAGATGAGATGATAGGTGGATGCTAGCTGGATGCAAGTCCCTGCTTCCTGGCACTGACATATACATCTGACTCGGGACAACAGTGCCCCCTGGTGTCCCTCAGCAGTGCTGGGGCTTCCCATTGGATTTTTGGGATTAAGCTCCAGCATGTGATAGACCAGGGTGTAGAGACAGAAGAGACAGAAATGCTGCGCTGTTTAGGAAGGGAGTGGCCACACTCCAAGCTCTGTCACTCACCTTTACTGTGCAGGGTCACGGAGGTCACTGTGGCGTGGATTACGTTGGCCTTGGTGAGCCTCAGCAGGCCAGAACAAACCAGCTTGTTGCCTCCCTCCACGGACCACAGGCTGCCCTGGGCCCCAGCTAGAGACATGGCTCCTGGGCAAAATGGAGAGGGTGGCAGGTGGGCTCTCAGCACAGGCTACCTGGACCACCTCCCAGCCCAAGACTCCTTCCAACCACAGGCACTGACATAGCAAATGCACAGATAAATGCCACCAAGTCCATAATGCTACAAAGACAAAACATGCTCGGTACAAGAACCAGCTACAAAGCCCACAGACTGTGTGACTCTGTATTCAGACAGCCCAGAGTGGGCAAATCCATATAAACACAAAGCAGATTGGTGGTTGCCTAGAAGGCTGGGGAGGTGATGGGTAAAGGTTCTGAAACTGATTGTGGGGCTGGATGTACAACGCCGGGCATGCTCAAAACCACCCACGTGCGCTGTACACGCACGACCTGCAGGGTACGGCAGTTACGCTCTGGGGGAGGCTCCTAAGGCACCGGAAGAGTGAGCAGGGCTGTCCTGCCGACGGGGCCCTGGGAAGGACCTGAAGCCTGGGAAGGAGCTAGCTGTGCCAGGAGCCAGAGGAACAGCAGGCCAGGGGTGTGGGCAGTGCTTATTAATTCCAAAACTTTTCATTCACTTTTTCATAGTGAGCTGAGCACCTACAGTGGCCCAGGCACTAATGTAAGGGCTTGGGATGTATCAGTCAACCAAAGAGACAAAGACCGCTGCCCTGGGGATGCCTGTAGTCTAGTGGGAGGGGAAACGGAAGGGGTAGTCCGCTAGAAGACGTGACCTGCAGGTGGGGGTCAGGCCTGCTGGGGGCGAGGGCCGTGGGGCAGCTCCAAAGAAAAGGTACCAATTGCACAAAGACAATGGGGAGCCAGTTTATTGTGTCTTTAAGGAAGAAGCCCCAAGATAGGAGCATATTTGGCAATTGGAGACACAGAACCGGGGTGAGCAAGTTGGGAGGTAGAGGGGGGCCTAGACTTCTAGATGGAGTTTGGATTTTACTTAAGGAAAATGGAAGCCACAGCAGAGTTTTACACAGGCCTGTGGTCCATCTGGCTGATGTGGGGTGGAAGACCTGGTAGGGAACAGGGGAGGGGTGCTGGTGGCTCAGACCAGGGAGGAGGCAGTGGTGGGGAGTAGACTGTGGATGTACATGCTAGGTGAAGCAGAGGGGTTTCTTGACACACCACATGAACAACATGAACGGACAGAGTCAAGGTTCTGACCAGAGCGCCTGAAAGGACTGTTTACCAGCTGGGAGGACCATGGCAAGGGCGGGCTCAAGGGACAGGCTGGGAGCTCAGGTTGGGATGTGCTGAGTCTGAGAAGCCTGTTCGAGGTCCTAGGGGAGATACAGGGGTGACAGTGGACACGGGGACCTGCAGTTCTGGGGACAGGTCTAGGCTGGAGGTTGTGTTTGGGAGTCAGGTGGGTGGAATTTAAAGCCAGAGGCCGCTGCGCGCCACAAAGGAGCATGAGCAGTTGAGAAGGGAATCAGATGGAGGACAGAGCCTAGGAGAAGGAGCCAGCCTGGAGGCTGGGAGGAAGGGCCGGCCAGCGCCCGTGCAGATGGCACCCTCACCAGCTGGCCAGGTGCTGCCACATCTTTCAAGGCCCAGAACAGCTGCCATGCCATCGGAAACTGGCCATTATCCTCTCAGGTGCATTAAGTCAGACCTGAGTGTGGTTTGCATTGGAGGAGGGGGACTGTGTCTGCTCCCATGGGCCTGGTAAGATCAGGGGGAAGTTTAGGGGCCCTGATAGATGGGTACGCAGGGGCCCAGAGGTCTTAGGGGCAGTTCTTGAAACCAATCTAGTGAGCAATGGTAGAGACACTTTGGACTGAGATCTGAGACGTGGCATGAATACTGTCCCCTGTCAGTTTGGGGAACAGATGCCAGACTCAAATGGGGTTGGGGCAACACAGTGCTCAGGCAACAGTGACACCCAGGGCAACATGAGCTACTGTGTGCACCCGCCTGTTCTGGGCAGCACGGGCCTGGGGCAGGCAGGTGAGGGAGGGCTCACCAGCAAAGGCGGGCATCGCTGCTGACTGGCCATAGCTGGCGCGCAGGACAGCAGAGACCACGTCGTCAATGAAGCGCTGAGTGACGCCCACCTGGAGCAGGGACTCGGCCACAGAGCGCTGGGTCATGTTGACGAAGGCAGACTCCCCCAGCGAGTAGAGCAGTTCCTCCACGCCGGAGAAGGCGTAACCGTGGGCCTGGTACTTATAGATCCTGGGAGACATGCAGGATGGAGCCCTTGCGCAGAAGGTCTTTAGACCGACCCTCTGCTACTGTGTTACCGCCCCAGGGACCTGCCCTCTTGTCCATAGAGGGATGGGCGGGGGGCTGGTTCTGCTCCCTTGGCCTGTCCCCTGCTGTGGTGGGCCTGTCCCATCTAGAGGGGGAATGTGGAGGGAAAGACTCTGGAGTCCCCCTAGACCTGCTTCACACGGAGACTCTGTTGAATAATTATGTCACCTCTGAGCTACTCCATGCCTGAGGTCACAGCTTCTTCTCACCCAGCTGGCACTACTAGACAGGGGCCTCAGCCCACCTGCTGACACCCCTGCTCCAAGTTTCTCCATCTTCTAGGACCACTTTGCACCTGCTAGTGGCAGGCTCAGACCAGCGCTGTCACTGCCCCTCTCCTCCGGCTAAATCAAGGGGTTCTCACTCCCCAAGGTCATATCTTGTTCCCTGACAAGTCCCCCCAATGCCAGGGACTGGTCTTTGCCTGGAGCCATCTTAGGGTGGATTTCTGGCTGGACTGGCATTGAAGCACTGCCTCTGCTTGGGCTGCTGTGTGAATATGTGGGGCTGGTACCCACCGGACATCAAGGTGGAAGGATCTAGAAAGCAGTTAGAAATGAGGGGAAACATTAAAGGGGAAATTGGAGCTGACAGGCAGGTATCATTTCCCACAAAGGGAGAACGTGACATAGCAGGCTTGTATATTGATAAAATTGACAAGGCAGAAAAACAGAAGGAGGGTAAGGACATAACCATGGGGCAAACCTGTGAATAAAGTTGACCCCTGTGGGAGAGGGAGGAATGGAGAAGGCCGAGGGCAGAAAGGAAGCAGCAGCCCTCTGAGTATCTGGGGCCAGGAAGCAGGAGAACCTCAGCGAGGGTGGTGGGGGGTCTGGAGGTCTTTACTATCTGGTGGTCTTTACTATCTGGTGATGGGGTGGGGGCCAGGACCCCAAGAGGGGAGGAGTGCTGAAGAAAGGGCTGGGACCCCAGAAGGAGAGGCGTGTTGAAGAAAGGTGTTTGCTCTGGATGGGGAAACTGGAGAGGGGACGGCAGAGTTTGTAGATGAGGGGCCTATAGGCTGCGCGTGGCCTACACGCCTGTTGTTGTTGGTTTACTATTCAAGCAACTGACTCTATTGTATAGCTGGGAGGTTTCACGTCTGGATTTCCAGATTCTTCTGAGAAATTGAAAGATTCAGTCCCCTGAGGTACACATTCCCACATAGCCAAGGCTGGTTGCCCCCCTCTGGGTGGTGCCTTGCTCTTCAGGGTACACCCCGCCCTGCCCACAGCTTCCTCCTCTCTCTCCCACCTGATGCTTCACTCATTCATACTCCAGGTCAGCCCTTGGAGGTACCCAGGTTTGCAGATGACACTTTTATTGACTGAATTAGCAGAGGGAAAGAGAAGGCTGGTGAAACTGTAGAAGAGACCCCCACTGTGACAGTGCATACAGCCCTCTCACTGGGGGCTGCAGGGCTGGGCTCTCACAGCCACCAAGTATCTCTTCCTTCTAGACAATGTACACAGTCAAGCTGGCTCCTTCACAGCCTCTTTCTTCTCCCGCCCTGGAAGGTCTTCCCACAGGTCCGCCCAGCCCTACCTCATGAACTTCTCCATGACCTCCTCCACCCACATCTGCAGTCTCAGGAAGCTGATGCCATAGTGCCACCAGAGGCGGAAGACGTTTAGCAGGTACCAGTCGGTCTCCTCCAGCACGAAATGCTCCCCACCGAAGATGGCGCTCCTGCCAACCACCTCTCGCCGGTGCCTCAGCCCTGAGGAGACAAAGCGGAGCCTCAGGTCCCCTTCAAAGGGTTCTTCAGGAGGCCGGGAAGCACCTACAGCGGAAGGCCTGGCTTTCTGAAGAAGGCAAAGGGACCGGCTCTTTAAAGGAAATACAGACACTAAGGGCTGTTCATCAGTGCAGCTGAACTACAGGGAACAAAAGCCCTGGGGAAATGCCTGGCTTTGCTACTCAATGACAAAATGAAAAATAATGCACCATTTTACATTTTTTTTTCAACAATGGGAAATGCAGAACAGCTCAGGGAGCCCTGGGCACCCAGGCCCAAGTCACAGCTCAGTACAGCCGACCACGAGCCACACCACAGAGCACGGGGCTTCATCTTCTCCCTGCCGAGGCAGAGGCCGATGGGTGTCACCACCCTAGCTGCAGATATGGAAGCTGAGGCTTAGAGCCCAGAGGACCTGCCCCAAATCACAGGTCTTTGCTTCTTTCCCTCAGATTCCTGTTGCTGAGTTACTACGTCCTGCTCTCCCAAGGCAGTGAGTGAAGTCCACCCCTTCTGCATCCCTCCAGAGATATTTGGTGCCAATTCTCACAAATGCATCCACATGTATGCCTGTTCCCCAGCCGCACGTATGTACCCCACTGGCACCTTGCTGACGTACCGGCATCGGCAGCTGTTCACACCTGGGCATAAAGGATTCCTCATTCTGCCTGTTGAGCTGTGTAACTTAAACTAAAATGGACTTAACCTCAGGCCCCTCAGGTCCCAGGCAGGTGCTGCAGGAATAAGCCTGTGTGTATGCCACCCGTCCCACGTGCTGGTATGCTGCAGGGGCACTTCCAGCAAGGGACATTTCTGTGTCACCCTGTAGACACATATGTGGTTTTGATAGATGTTGCTGGAGTTGAACCTCAGCTCTCTCAATTGCTCCTGGCCTCAGACAAGGTGGACCCATTTTCTGTTTCCCTAGGAGGAGAGAGAACACCCCTCTTGTGGGCTGGTAGGGAAGACTTCAGGTAATGTCTCCATACCATCTACCTAGGTGCCAGGCACCTGGCAAGCACACAGCATGTGGGAGCTACTGTGACTACGATTACGAGGCAGTAAAGTGAAAGGGAAAGCAACTGGCCTAGGAGTCAAACCTGAGTTCTAATCCCGGCTCTGCAACTAACTTGCTGTGTAACCTCCTTGCTGTGTAAGGCAAGCTCCTTCCCTCTCTGGTCTCAGCTGCTCCATCTGTAAAATGAGGAGATGGGGCTCCATGACCTTACGGCCTTGACCCTTGGGGCAATCTGGGAAGGGCCTGATGGCTGCCGCCAGCCCTGTGGCACCGTGGACCTGGAGCCCCCGGCGGGAACTCACCCAGCTGCTTGACGAAGTTCTGCATGTGCAGGCTGAGGGAGTGGAAGGAGGCGGCCCCGCTCTCATAGTGTTGCTTGTTGACTGAGATGGTGGCCAGGCGGCCGCCCACTGTCCCCTTCTCATACACATCGATCTGCACCCGGGGGCCGAAGTGCTGCTGGAGAAAATGGGCCACGGCAGAGCCCCCGATTCCAGCCCCAACCACCGCTGACAGCCGACGGGGAGGCAGGCAGGGAGAGAGACAGAGCAGACGTGTGAGAGCCCGAGTCGGCTAGGGGCCCAGGTTCCCAGCACTTGTATTTCATAAGCTTATAACCCCTCAAAACGGAAATCCACAGACTAGTTGTTACTAAAGCTATTAGTAAAGAGCAAAGGAGCACCTCAGAACTGCCCTCATTTGACAGACTTTAGTGGCAAAGAGTAGAAGGGAGGGCCTCCCTGGTGGCGCAGGTGGTTGAGCGCAGTGCTGTGAAACTGTCTGCAGCCTCTGCAGCGCCGGTTTGATCCCAGCCAGTCGGCGAGGGTCCCACATGGTGCGCAGACCGCTCCTGTCTCGCCCGCTGCTCCCCTCAGCAGTGTATTTCGTCAGTCTGCCTGTTCTGTTCCCCGCTCTGTCTCTGGTGAATTCTCTCACCCTCCCGCACATCTGGCCTGTACCTCGATTCTTGTATAAATAAATAAATCTTTTTTTAAAAAAAAAGAGTAGGAGAGAATCTCAAAAATACAGGCTAATCATTTCAAGAGGGCATTTCAGTGTGCTGAAATGCGTCACATTGTCCTTATTTCACTATGAATCGGTGGCTCCTGATGGATACTGTTGGGTAGAGTCCCTTAATCCAGGGGCTGGGGAACTACAGCTCATGGGGCAGATCCAGGCAGGTGCCTGCTCCTGCAAATACAATCTTATCAGAATGCAGTAACCACACCAATTCCTTAGCTTGCTGTGCCAGGCAAGAATGAGTAGTTGCAATAGTGATTGTATAGCCTGCAAAGCCTAAATATTTACTCTGGCCCTTTACTGAAGAAGTTAGCCAACTACTGGCCTCATCCAAGCTGCCACCAGCCACTTAAGTTGTTTCCACCTCTGTGTCTGCCAAGACTGGAATGCACCCCCGGCAGGTAGTGCAAACCCTTCTTGTTTGGCCTCTTGAGGTCTTTTGGGGTCTTAGCATCCACTCTCTTTACTGTACCTCTTGCCTTCTTGTTATTTGCAGACTGGGTTTGTAAGCCATGCGTGTGCCACCCAGGTCACTCATAAAAATGCTCTGAGGTGCTCCCAAGAAACTGTCTGCCAGTGTGAAGCTTCTAGACGGCTACTCTACCCACAATTTTTGTGGATCATGTATCTGAGACAGTTTTCCTCTCATTGACAAAATTGAGTCTGGTGTGACTTGTTCTTTCTGATCCACTTTGGACCCTAAGATCACCAGCTGCAGTCAAGAAGGCAGGAATGCAAGGTCTTCATGGCCTAGCCTTCACTTACTCCTCCATTTCCAGGCTGCCTGCGCCATACTCCACCTTTGGGTCTGTCTCGATAGCTGTTGCTGTGCCCCACATGATTTTGTTCTCATACTTGTGCCTTTGCCTTGTTGCTCCTTCATCAAGAATGTTGTCACCTGTGCCCTGCTGATGCCTACAGTCCATGATGTCATTTCCAGCTTGGCTTGCCCTTTGCACCTAAGACGAGTTGGGCATCCCTCCTGCATATTCCAGCAGGGCACTCTCCTTCCCCTGGCCTAGACCTGGCACACTACACTCAAGTGGTCTGTTGAAGGACAGAGCAGTCTGCTAAATCCCCCATACCTGGTAGGCAGCCAAATGCATTAAGTATTTGTTGCATATTGAAGGAACACTTCCAGGAATGCCCTTTATCTTTTTTAAATTGAAGTGTCCCTGCCTTCCAGTCTTGTCCAGAGAAAGTGATAGTATAAGGTCTAGAAGCTGCCCAAGGGCTACAGGCAAGACCTCCCCCCTCCCAGCCACTGAGAATCAACGCATTGAACTGCCACTCATGCTGGTCCATGGTAAGATGCGCTGGGGCACGAGAGAAAACAAATGGGGCTTTTGTTCCCCTTAGCCCTGGCAGGAGTGGGCACACCCACTTGCCTGATGTGGGACTCAGTGCAACAACTGGCCTGATGTGGGACCCAGTGCAACAACAGCGCTCCAGGGAGTTCTGAGGGGGAAGCAATGACTTCTGCCAGAGGGTATGGGGGGGACAAAGTTTTGATCAGGACCCAGTGTCTCTGCAGAGAACAGCAAGAGTAGTGTGGGATTAGGGGGGAGTTTAAAGGGCCCAGTGCCACACCAAGGTATTCCTGTCACTTCTGCAGCTGCCTGAGGGCGAGTACTCATATTAGGCAGCTCCTCATTCTCACTGTGGGTAGAGTCTAGACCACCAAGGTGGACAAAGGCTCCTGTCTCAGGATAGTCACGGCAGCTTGACATTACCAAGTGTCCTGGCCTGGATGAAACCTGGGGCAGGGTGGGCAGCGCCAGCTGAAGTGAAGCATGCTTTGCATGTCCAGAAATCCTGTTGGAGGGGGTCGTGCTCCTCCCCCAATGGTCAGTGGGAAGCACCCTGCATCTGCACACACTGCCTGCTCAACCCTTCCCCATCCTTCAAAACCCACCTTCTCCACAGGCCTTCTCTGGCCACTCTAGTTGGGAATTCAGGATTCTCTTTCCTCTGAAAACCCTAAATTCTCTCTCAAACTGATTTCTGGATGCTTTGGTCTGACTTACAGCCCGAGCCGTGGTTTTGGAAGCCTTTGTGCGGCACTGGCCCCAGTGAAGTCTGCATGCTCTTGTGGGACACTGTTCCCTACCCACTGGGGTTTAAAGAGGGCCTCCTCCTGGAGTAGGGACTCCTCGTCCCACACACCAGAAGCCTAGCATCTCTGCAGATGAGAATCTACATGCGAGGGACTTGAGTCATTTGGAGTTAAAATGACAATTAAGAGGAAAATATAAACAAAAATGGAATGCCAGCCAGCGACAGGCACAGTGAAGTATTTAGCCACGTCCTGATGTCTGCAATTTGAAATGCACTAAAATATAAGCTGGATGAATGGAGGTGTGACAGGTGTAATAAAGCAAGTACGGGAGCAGTTTGTTAATGGCAGAACTGAGGTGTGGACTCGATCATTCTTTCAACTTTGGTGTCGGTTTCAACACATTCAAAATAAAATATTGCAAGAAAAAATAGACAATGAATTCTGTTAAAAGTTGCCCACTCTGTCACTCAGCAAATCTATCTCCGGTGGGCTTACCACGGCTTCTGCCTCCCCTGGGGCCATGTCCTGCTCACCCCAAGGTCTGGGCTAGGATGTTCCTTCTAGGAAGTCCTCCCAGAGCCTGCAGGCTGGGGTGAAGTGCGAAAGCGTATTCAGCTGCTTTCTCAGGCTGGGCACGAGCGTCAGACCGGGAGGGGCACTGCGCCCCTACGCAGACCACCCTCAGTAAACCTGTGCATGACATCGGGACGCCGGGCAAAGAGCTGGGTGCAGATGCTGGAGACCCTGGGCCTTCCGTGGCATCGTGGCCGAGTCGCCCCGGACCAGAGCGCAGGCCGCCCACCCCATCAGCAACAGCCCGGCCCCCGCATCCCCTCCCGAGGTCCCTCCGCCGCGCAGCGGCTCCCCTGCCCCCACGCGACGGCTCCCGGCGACGAGCCCCCTTCCCTCCAGGCCTCCCAGCTCCGCGCCCCACCCGTCCTTCCCGCACCGATTTTGTTGGGCCGGACGTCTCCGCCGGTCGCGGCGGCGAGGAGCGCGGCCAGCGCGGCGAGGAGCGGGGCGGCGCGTGCCATGGCGAGCGGAGAGCGGGCTCCCGCCGGGCTCGGGCGCTGGCGAGTGGGCGCTGGACTCGCCGCCCCGCCCCGGCGCCCCACTGGCCGCGCCGCCCTCCTGCCCCTCGCGGTGCCAGCCTCTCATTGGGCCCGCGGCCGTCCCTCTTCGGGGCGAGGCCCTCATTGGCTGCCGCTCTCTCGGGGTACGCTCCGGCATAGGCCGCTCCCCCGGCTCGCCCTGAACGCGGGCGCCTCACTGGCTGGCTCGGCCCGCCCCGGGCAGGTGTGCGCGCTCCGGGCTCCGGCTCAGCCTCAGGATCCGGATCCCCGTGCAGACGCTGGAGGAGGAACCAAGCTTGGCTGTCCTCGTTCAGGTTCAGCCTCGGGGTTTCTAGCTTCGCAACGTGCCTGCCTCTGCGTCTCATTCAGTTACCCGGTTCTCCCTCTCGAGGTGATGGTGGCAGCCATGTGGATTGAGGGAGGTGGATCCGCTTGTCAGGAGCTGCAAGTTCGGGGAATTGCTGACCCAGCCCGCAGCCCGCGCTGGCTAGCTGCTCCCTTCTGCGTCGTTGGCGGAGACGAGGCCAGCCGCTCTCCAGACTGCTGTCACCTGTGCTACGGCAGTGTCTACCAGGTCCTAGCTCCGCCTTTGAAAACAAAAAAAGGAAGGAGTTTCACTCACTTTTTTCAGAGGGGCGGAAAGGTAAAGACACAAACTCCCTCTAGGGAAAGTGACCACACAGTGAAAGATTTCCTCTGGCAGAAAATAAAGTTGGGGATGAGTTTCAGGGTAAACAGGCAAAATCCACATTCATTTAGGCAGATTGTGGCTAAGAGAAGCAACCGAAGGGGTCGGAGTATAGCACATAGCTGGGGTTCTTAGTTTTAATTTAACAGGGCCAACCAGGAAGGGGTAGGTGAATAAACATGCATTTCTCATAATATTAAGAAATTGGGACAGTGTTTGCGTCAGAATGCAAAATATTTGAAGTTAACTTCCAAATGATGGAGGAGAGAATAGAAAACCTAAAGGAGTCATCACAAGACTCACACCTGACTCACACAAGGAGGTGGGGGTCAAGGGGGGGAACATGACCATTCACCCAGCTATAGAAACCAAGGTCCTTGAGCGACGGTGCCTTCTTACAGGGCATAAGACCCAACCAGGTGTCAGATGCTGTAGGGAGTGTCTAGAGCATAGACCTGAGGCTAAAGCTATGGAGATTGGGCCCATCCTGGAATCTCTGGTCCCTTTCGGATTCTGCAGTTATCCCAAATCAGCAGCAAACAGGCCACTCCACAAAGGAGTGAGCCCCTCCCAAAGAGAAAAGGACTGTATCAGTGCAGTCTCTGCACAGGCTCAGGGCAGCAGTCCTTCTGCCCACCTGTGCCTATGCAGGTGCTTCCTTTCACCAACTCTCTCCCTCTGCAGGGCAGCAGCTTCCTGCCTGCCCGTGACCTGTCCCATGGCGGGGCTTCTCTTCACTGACCTCCCTCAGGGGAAGCAGCTCTCAAGGCCGCCCACCTGTGACCATGCAGGCCTCTCTCAGCAAACCTGTCCCTCTCGGGGCAGCCCTTTCTGCCCACTTGTGTCTATTCAAATGTACTTTACTTTTTCTGTCCCTTTTCTAATAAACCTGTTCTTTACCGTCTCTGTCTCGTGGAGAAACTCGCCTGGGAAACTCGCCGTGTGCCACTGAAAGGGGACCTCTGGTGAAAACTTTCCCAGAGTGAACCCAAGTTTCCCGCACTTCAAACTCCAAAAACTACATCACAAAGATTGAGTATTTTTTTTAATTTATTTAAATTTTATTTTTATATTCCCCATACAATTACAACCCCCTTATTCTGAACCCAACCCCCCCTTTCCCCGCCCCCACCCCCCATAGAGTGTCTCTTGTTCATAGTTGTTTGTTGATTTTGATATTTTCTTTCTTATAGTTATTCATTTTCCTGGTCCCTTATTTAAGTTTTCTAGATTCCTGCTATGAGTGAGACCATCCAGTATTTTTCTTTTTCTTTCTGGTTTATTTCGCTGAGCATGATCCCTTCCAGCGCCATCCATGTTGCTGCAAACTGCATGTGTTTAAAAGGTTGAATATTCTTATGATTTAAAAAAATAAAACTTTATGCCGCAATCTTTTACATGCTGACTTAATCTGATTCTTGTAGTTTTTATGTATAACAGATCATACTAAATTCTTACGGGCCTCCCTGGTGGCGCAGGGGTTAAAGACAGCACTATGAAGCTATCCGCCGTCACTGCGGCATGAATTCCATCCCCGACTGGCCAGGGAGCTACCCGCATGGCGCAGCAGACCTCTCTCTCTTGCCCACTGCTCTCCTCAGCAGTGTATTTCAGTCTGCCTGTTCTGCTCTCCACTCTGTCTCTGGTGAATCCTCTCCCTGCACTTCTGGTCTACACCCCAGTTCTTGTCTGCATAAATAATCTTAAAAAAGACAAAAAATTTAGGGCCTCCCCGGTGGCGTAGCGGTTGAGTGCTGGGTTGCGAAGCTGCCCACGGCCTCTGCAGCGCCGGTTCGATCCCCGGCTGCTACCCGGCCCCTGGAGGAGGGTCCCACATGGTGCGCAGACCTCTCCTGCCGCCCGCTGCTCCCCTCAGCAGTGTACTACGGTCCTTCTGCCTGCTCTGCTCTGTGCTTGCATAAATAAATAAATAAATCTTTAAAAAAAAATTTAAAAAAAGCTTGAAAAAATAAATTCTGACTTACAAGTTCAAAAGAGCTGGAAGCAGAAACGCAAGGGGGCATTAATTTTGGTGACTAAAGTTGCAAAACTAGGGCCAGCGGATATAAGACTGCTACACAACCGTGTGCTCCAAACCTTGGTGGTTCAGTGTGCATCTGGGGAGATCAGCTCACCTCTGGCCCATTCGCTATCAGGCGGGGCTTCACCGGGCCTTTAGTTTCATTCTGAGGCTCTTCAGCTTGAGTTTGGCTCCATGACTGGATTCCAACAATAAGCATTTGAAGACAGAAAGTGGGGCTGCCAGTTTAATGTTTGGGCTCAGAAACTGGCAGTGCCACTTCCACTATAACCTATTGGTGAGTCACAAAGCCAGATTCCAGATTTGGAGTCATGTTTGAAAATCTCCACAATGAATTGAAAATAAGGATAAAATCTAAGTGAACAGAATATGAATAAACTTAACCTGCTAGCATTGGGAATATGGGAAGAAATGGCTTATGGAGCCAGGGACTGTAGACAAGACTCAGAGGATGATGCAAATGCAAGGGCAGACAGAAAGAGGCCATCAGCTAGGTGGTTGGGCGTGTGGAAGCCCACGGAGTAGCCAAGGTAAGGCTAAGGGAAGACAGTCAAAAGGTGGGAAGGACCCATGGAAGCTGAAGGTCAGAACAAAGTCGCATGTCAGTAATCTGGTTGAAGAGACTGGTCAGGAGGGCAGCAGTTGAAGTGAGGTAGTTAAAACAGATCAAACAATTAGAATCAAGACGCAAACCCAAGAAAATGAGGCAATGCCAGAAAGGAATGCAGAAACAGGAGTCCAGATCTGAGAAATACACAGGAATCAGAGACAAGTCATCAAGACAGAAAAGCAAGTAAGACTTCCTCTGAGGAAGGGTGTGTAGTCTCTACACGCTACCCGCTGAGCAACTGAGATCTCAGCACCTCCACTGAGTGTCACAAGGGTGGCCCAGCAGTTCTCTAAGTCATCATATCAAAAAACAGTATGAACAAGGCAGACAGACACCAAACATATGGACCCCAATTATTTCAGCTTGGGTTTTATTAGTTGTTTCTGAATATGTCATCCTTAGTTTGCAATTTTGCTTTTGCTTTAGAACCTTTCTTCATTCATCAAGTCCCTTGCTGTGGAGCACCAGATAACTCATGTCAGTATAAAACTGAGAGTCCTTTTACGGCAGTGAGAAAAATCTGCGAAAGATTTCTAGAAGTCAAATATCCTCCAAAATCCTTTCTTCGAATGAGCTGGAGCTTCCTTATATACTACATGTACATCAATATTGTCTTTTCATTTTACCATCAAGATGAAAATAATTAAGAGCACTGATACAATCTCCTTGCTCTGTTGGTCTAAAAACGTGAATTTCCTGCGCAATGGTTAAAAAACAAGCCAGCCAAAAAATAACTAGAAGCTGGAAGGAAAGTAAGTCACTCTGACTGATAAGCTTACAATTGTTTTTTAATAGTTGAGTGGCTCTTAGCCAGTCTTCCCCTCCCCCTAGACTTTAGGCAATTATGAAAACAGGAAAAAAATGTGTAGATGAAAAGCAATAAAAATAAATATTTGAGCACGTACTGTAGTAGGCAATTTACGTTTGAGCCTTACAATATTGTGACAGAATGATTATAATCATTTTGCAAAGAGGAAGCAGAATCAGGTGCCCCAGGTTACCGACGGCTGAGCCGGGATTCATGCTCGTCTATGCCCCATTATGCTGCTTGAGCTCCCTTAAAGCCCTTCAACTTTTGGTGATTCCTACTGCTGGTGCTCCATTTTCAAAGTTTATACATTAAAGTTTGTAAAACTGTGAATAAACGAAATGTGTATTCTCAATGTGCCTACTAAGACAGGAAGTTGCAAGGAATATTAGAAAACTCAAGTAATCAGAACATTCCATACCTAAAATGATTATTCAAATTCATGGGTAATGGCAGCTAGTAAAACAAGAACACAATGGTAATTGTAATTGACTGATTTTCTTGTCACCGTCTGTCAGTCTCAAAAAAATAAAGGCAAAAAGACAAATTCCTATTATGAAATCTGATTGCCCATTAAATCACAGTATGTGTTCAAAGGAAGGCCCAGAGATTCTGGTTCTGAAAACCTTCCGACCAATCTTTTGCATTTTAAAAGGATGTTATTTTTTATTTTAAGTGTCTAAATCTGGTGGAGATGGCACAGCCCACTGGTGGATGGTTTTATCGATACATGTCTGTGTAGATTCCCAGACTTCATATGACATTTAAGATAACTTCTACCACTCCACTGAATTGGGATCGAGTGCCAGGAGAAATGGGCTTATCTTATGGGTAACTAATTTAAACTTAGACCTATGCAACCTGGACTTCTAACACAAAATTGTCTGCTGGAGACATAGCTGCACGTTTAGTAAAAAAATGTTGACTTTTACATGATTGATGTTATTATCTAGTTGTTGCTTATTTAAGTTCTCACTAAAGTTTAGTTCACTAGATTTAGAAATTATTCTTTTCCCTTGAGTTCAATTCTCAGAGCACTACATTTTCATACTTCAGGAGCAGCTGACAAGATGAGAACATCATTAAGGCCTCTTCTAACATTAAAATATGCATAATTGATCTCCTTTCTACAGTCTGGTTAATTCATTTGCTAACCCATTTATTGAACAAAACATTTACAGACTACTAGTTATAAGCAATACCGAAAAAATAAGAAACACATAGGCTCAATGACCCCAGGTAAATACATAGAAGGGAGTGAGATGTTTACACCATGACATAATAACTAGGAACTAAAGTTTGTCAATGTAACAGAGGTAGTGATTTGTGAAAAAAAAAAAAAAAAAAAATTAGTGTAACTCAATGAAAATGAGAAATGGTGGGAACCTAACATTTTTGTCTTGACTATCTCCTTTTTAATGAATAGGTAAAGGATAACAAGGCAAACTAGATTTCAGGGCTCGTGAAAGAAAAACTGTAGGTAAATTACTTACACAGAACAATTTATAAAATAAGCTGCTTGTGCTGCCTCATTTCCCAGAAATGATTATATACCCAGGGAGGCTGAAAGTAAGTTGAAGATACTCAGCACCAGGTTTGCTGGTCCTCCTTCCTCACAAGGCTTCGGGATAGTTCCAATGTTTCAATGTTCCCTGCCTTCCAAGCCTTGCCTGGACCTTTAGTTCTTGTAAATGGAGCCAGAAAGGAACAATGAGGGGAACTATGACATGTGCCTGACAGGGCATACAAGGACAAATGATTGCTAAAAGGAAAATTAAAATGTTCTGAAAATCCAAGTGTATAAAAATCAACTCAAATGATCTAAATTCGTACAATTACAAAGTTTTACCATCTAAGTACCCAAATGTTGAACCAATCCTTATCATCTCCTTTTCCCACAAAATATAAGATCCTAACAAACCATGGTAAAGACATTAAAGAGGAACAATCATTTGAAAATACACAAACTTATACTTGTCTTTACCTTTCAAAAAGATTTTGGAATGAAAGTGAAAAAGTATCAATTTAAAAACAATTTTCCTAAACATATTCTGATAAAGATCATACAAACACTTGTCACATTGTTCAAATGCCCAAGGGCAAGGTTTCTGATGAGACCAAACAGGTCACGTGAAATGAACAGTATCTCAGAAATAAAGCCAATATGACTAAATCCAACCCAGACCACATGAAGTACCTCATGTACAATACAAACCTAGCTTAATAAATAAAGGAGACACAGGTGACTGCACTCTGGGCGAGCGCTCAGTTCCCGATGGCCTATTCAGAGTCTTCTCGGAGACTCCACCGCCACTTCCACCTGGGCAAGTCTAATGGTGCGGCCATGAAGCTTGTAGCCATCTTGCCTGACTAATGCCACAGTGCCAGGCTGCACCCCAACACCAGCAGGCACGTGACAAATGAGTTCATGCTCATGAGGGTCATATTTGTCACCGATGGGTGTCATCTTCTCCAGGCCATGCTTAGCAAACACATTTTTCAGCTTTGCCTCTAAAAGTGACAACCCTCGGAAGATCTTCTCCAGAGTGAGCTTCTGGTCCCCAGGCTCTGTTTCTTCAGAAATGCACCCTGTTGTCTTCTCCAAAATGTCTGCCACCTCCACCAAGTCCTTACAGAAACTCTGAATTCCTATGAAAACCAAACATCTTTATTGTTTGTGGGGAAATCACTTTGACTTTAGGGGGTGGGGTTTGGGGGCGATCAGGAGAGGTGGCTAATATACTGGGTGCCCCAGGAAATGGAAAGATTGCTGCAAAGGACTTGGGGATCATCATCGATGACCCTCCCAACCTGATTTACAAGCTAGTGTTTCTCTTGGAAGGGGTATGTAACCAGGAAATGGGGAAGATGCTTAGAGCCCAAGCACTAGGCAAGACTAGGCACAACAGGCTCAGCAACTTGCCCTTTAAAAACCTGACCTTTTTAAGGGCCAAAGGGATATGAGAGATGGTGGTGGGAAAAAACAAACAAAAACTTGACCATTTTCACATACTTCTTATATTTTTTGTTGCTATTTACCTTCAGTACTGAATTATATACATCTTGAAATTGCCACCTGTCTTAGTTGTGCTGAGGTAGGAATTCTCAACTTGAAGGGGGAGATAGTTCAATTAAAAAAAATAGTACTATGTAAAGGACAGCAGGCTTTAGTTTGCTGAGCCCTAACCTGACAGTTGGAAATTAGAGGCTAAAACTTGGATAAAGTGTCAGGAGTAGTTTGGAGGTCAGTACTTAGCTGATACTCTAAGACCTGATTTTTGAGGACTACAGAAGTAGGTACAGGAAAGTAAGACACACCCACAGGGGAGGTGTGTCCAGCTTGCTTATTATAAAGCTATACATATGTGCTGGAGGCAGGCAATAGAACTTGTCTAATTTCTTTAGTCACGTGAGCAAGATAAAAGTAAAATCAGCTGTTGAGAAGGCTTATAACAGAAATTAAGGGATGTCATCATTTAAGCAACTATGACAATACAAAAGTCTTGTGCCAAAATAGGTAGGTACCTTAAATGTACTCGGAGGTAAAAAGGAAGATCACCTACTGTCAAGCAATAAAAGAACTATCATTTGGAGATTTCCCAGACGAACTGCCTGGCTGGGAAGGAACAACTCATAGAAAGGAAGGAATTCTACCTTCAATTTCTGGGTGATAAAGATCGTCATAGCTTCCTGAACAAGCCAAGTGCATGGATCTAGATTCGACTAAAAACATACATAGTGGATGTGAGGTACTGGAGACATGACCGATGAGCAGGAAGGGAAGATGTCAGAAGAAATAGGAGCCAACAGAAGTAATCTTGGTATGATCTAATCTGTTCTGGTGTAGTACAGGAAGAAAGGAGAGGGAGGAAGGAACCCAGGATGCATTTTCAAAGAACCAGACTTGGTGTGTTCAAAGTTCCAGAAGATACCTTCCTCATCCCGAGGGATGGCAGCTATGAGTAGTAATGGCTATTAAAGAGACCATCAGGAAAAAGCAGAAGAGATGAACCAAAGGCTTGAAAGTAGGCCAGTAAGATCAGAATTCCACTCAAGAGAAGAGAATGAAGGATAAAGATCAACCCAGATATCAAAGGTGTTCCCAGGCAATTCAAAGGAAGAGATACTCTAGAAGTGTGAGGGTGTAAGCGTCTGTGTTGACTTGTACACAGCCATAGGACAAAGAGACCTCTCTCCTACTCAGTAAAGTTGAATGAATTTGGGTAAACAGAAGCCTCGGTTCTCTTGTCTGTATAGTGAGGGGTTTTGTCTCTGATTCTATTCTATTGTTTTACTTCAAGAGATGGTTCTTAAGCGAAACAAATACAAAAAGTCCTTTGTAACCTATTAAGAGGAGGGAGAGTGACACACAACTATCCCTGGATGGAGGATAATCACCATGCTACATCTTACTTCCATGCTTACTGAACAATATGCAATTTTCTAAGCATTACAGTCCACTGGGAGCAAATGACCTAAGCAAATGACTTCCATAGCATGTTTTGCTAGACATATGCTAAAAACCAGATATGATCACATTTTTAGAGTTTAGTTAATGTGTTTGTTCCCAGGAACTTTATGAGGAGACTGAGAGAAACCAGTTGCTAACTTAAAGCTTGATTTCTGCTAAGTCATCTACCAGTTAGCATAACTGGGTCTATTTGCTACAGAAATCCTCCATAGCTCAGGGGTCAGCAAAGTTTTTCTGCAAAGGATCACAGAGCCAATATTTTTTGGTTTTGTGGGATAAAAGGGTCAAGGATTTCATGTAAGCAATTACAACAAATGAGAAAAAAAAGCCCATGAGTTTTTTATGATGAAATGAAGAGCCGGATTTATGGACTAACAGGCAGCAGGTATGGTCAGCAGGCTTTAGTTTGCTGAGCTGTGCCCTGACAGTTGGAAATTAGAGGCTAAACCTTAGATAAAGTGTCAGGAGTAGTTTGGGGGTGAGTACTTAGCTGACACTCTAAGCCCTGAAACACGGTGTCTATAGCACTGAATGAAAGCCAGAAGGCTATGCCAAAATACTGCCGTTGGACAGATAGCAATGAAGTGAATCTTATGCACAAACAGCAGATAAAAATCTAGAGAATGGAAAGTTATGATATAGGAGAAAGACTAATAGATCAGGGGTTAAGAGATAGTGCACTTGAGTCTGTCACCAATTAAATTTTTCTTCTTATCTGTGAAAACATATTGGACCAAGTCCCCTTAAGCACTTTCCTTTCATGGAAGTGAAAGTAAAATGCACCATATTAAATAGTGAGCACAGCGAGAAATCAGATTTGCCCTTTACCTTTGAATCCCTATTTACCAAGTAACATTTTCATGAAAACATTTGGAACAAATTGTAGTGTGTTTAGGGAAAAATGTCCAAAAGACTTTGAAACACACCAAAAAGATGCTCATCAATAAAAAAATAGATGCGATCTGGCACAATCTTAAGGGTTATCTGTTTCCATGTGGTCTAAGCCTTTGAGTTATTTAATAATGTAGCAAGTTGCAGAACACTGACAGTAATGCAAGTGATTCTTGTTTGCAGCAGTGAAAACCATCTGATGGAAAGTTTATTATTGCATGATGGATATAGGCAATTTTGCTTCTCTAAGCAGATTTCAGCATTCCTGATGGCCTATGGGTCTGCATTTTGGATTCATCTCTGAACATCTTAAGGATTCATTTACATTAATGAATTAAACAGAGTGGTATGTGTAAGAATGTTAATTGGACATGCTTGAAAAATAAAGGTTTGGTCAAAAAAGAGGGCCAGCATTCTTTTAGCATATGGTTCACTTTTAGCATATGGTTCACATTCCCAGTAAACAGCACAGAAGGCCTTTTGGAATAGCAGAAGGCGAGAGCAAGGATTGGTGAAGGACACAGTTGTGTTTTCACTATGTTCAGTTTGCAAAACTGCTACTAACTGGCCTAAATGAAGAGGTACTTTTAAATTGTGAATGAATCTCTCACCAAATATCTTGGCATCTTCTACACATCTCTGGGTTCGCCTTCTTATGTTTTCACCATCAGCTACAGCTCTTTGGTATCTCACCTGAACATCAAAAGCAAAGTCAAAGTGATGAGCAAAGAAGGCTTTTGCTTATTTTATGAAGTTCACTCTTGTAATAGGTTTTTGTAAAAAAATAACAAATAAATTTTAGGTTTAGGACTCTTAGATCAGCTACTCCAAACCCACAGTCAGAGCAGAAATCATACTCTTTATCAGCAGCCCTGACAAGCTCCCACTGAGCCTGTGAGTTTGAACACTTAACATTTGCCATGCTCATTATCTTGAGAAAAAGCTTTCTTTTTCACGGTCAGTCAACACTGCCACCCTCTAACGTTAGTTTAATGAAATTAACTCTGGGACAACCAAGAGTAAGTTCTAAAAAAATGTCACCTAGGGCCTCCTTGGTGGCGTAAGAGGTTAAGACGCAACCTATGAAGCTATCAGCAGCCACTGCAGCATGAGTTTGATCCCCAGCCAGGGAGCTAATCAACATGGTGCAGCAGACCTCTCCTGTCTCACCAGCTGCTCCCCTCAGCAGTGTATTTCAGTCAATCTGCCTGTTCTGTTTTCCACTGTCTCTGGTGGATCCTCTCACCAACCCCCACTCCTCAACGCCTCTGGCCTGTATTCCAGTTCTTGTATGCATAAATAAATAAATCTTTAAAAAAATATTTAAAATGTCAGCTACTTGAAGAGTTTCTTTAGCCCCCCCTTTTTTTTCTTTCATTTTTATAAACCTTGGTTCCTTTTAATTGCTCTCATGAGATATACTTTTCATCCTCCTTACCATTCTGGGTGTACTCTATTTGGAGATACTCTAATTCTCTATCTCCCTCAGGGTTTGTCTGTGAATCCAGTACAGGGTACAGTGTGCCAGATGTAGTCTGATGAGCAGAGCACAATGATAAATGATCTCACTCATTCAATACATATTTATTGAGTGTCCACTACATGCCAGGCACAGTACCGCCTTTGAAACTACTAAAAATATCAGATATGTAAGTACTATGATATGACATGGAACTGAAGACAGAATAGAAAAGATGACTATCTGTAGTAAGTGATGTTTTTCAATCCCTACACATTATTTTGCCTGGTATACCTAGCAAGACAATAGAGGTGGGGTGAAGAGTAAAGAGACAATTAATTTAAAAGTGACACAGAAAACTTTCTTTGGCTATTTAAATCAGAGAGAAGATGTGAATAAAAGATTAAAATAAAATCTACTCACTGTTAAATCCTGGACTTCCTTCTCCAGTTTAACAGCTTTTAGCTTTAAGGCTCTTTCTGCAAGAGAGGGCCCAAGCTCATCAGGAGGGTCCTCGGAACTGCAGTCCTCGCCAGTGGTTCTCTGGGTGGCAGTGCTGAAAGGACGCATCCATCTTCTAAAGTGGGAAGGAGGTGGCCCATAATGAAGAAATGCCATCATAAATAGCCAAGCTACAGCAAAGTCCAGTGACTGAAAATGGAGTTTCCCAGATTGACTCTCGAGACAAAGTGCCTTCAGTCATGGTAACAACACAAACACTTATAATGTGCTTACTAAGTGCAAGACACTTACTAAGTGCAAGACACAGTTTTACCTAAATACTCTTTTCATCTAACAATATGTGACACAAGCACAATCATCATCCCTATTTTACCTGTGAGGAAGCTCAGGTTCAGAGAGGCTTAAGACCACAAGACCACAGAGCAAATATTCTGGTAAGCTAGGGTACTGAGCACTTTCCTGGGAAGAAACAGTCAACGAGGAATCTACCCGAAAATAGCATCTTTCACTAACTGAAAGCGCCAACTCTGGAGACCTGACTAGTGTCCAGTCAGGATTACACCATCTCTCAATTATTTAAGTAGGAAGGATTACTCAATTTTTCCGAAACTCAGTGTTTCAATTAAATACTGGGATAAAAACAACTACCCATCCTTCTGCAATCGGATAAGTGACCAGTAACAGCAGCTTCAGATTCCCTAAGGCAGGTGGAAGGGCCATTTGGAGAGACGAAATTTAACACCCTCATATGGACAGGTAAAGTGATGGCTGGATATAGAAGGAGGAAGTGGATTAAACCCACACGGGGAGTGTGGCGAGGAAATCCCAATGTACGGGCAGCTAGCACAGCTGGGAGTGGGGTGGGTAGGTGGGGGAGGTATATCCCAATCCAGTGGCTGCTCAGAGCCCCAGAGCTCCCACTAGCGAGAACGTCACCTCGGCCCTTGTCACCTTTCTCCACCGGGCAGGAAGGCGTGGCCATGGGCCTCAGTTTCCCCCTCAATAAAATGGGACCAAGAGGGCCGGGTCGTTGTGGCCCACAGGCTTCGTGAGTCCTGTCGCCCCCCAGCGCACAACCGCCCCTCCCGGTCGTTCGTTCCGCTCGGCCCTCACGTCCCTGAGCCCCGCCTGTCTCGTTTACCTGCCGTCAGAGGCGGCACTCCAGGCCAGGAGGCGCTGCAACCGCCGCCGGCCCGCCCACAGGGACCGCGCGGCCATGTTCCCGACCTCGGCTCAAGCGAGCGGCGCAAGCGCACTTGCTCCGAGGGGGGGGGGGTGTGGAGTGAAGGGGGGCGGGGCGAGCTACGCGCTCTTTAAAAAAACCACGCTTCCCGGCAGCCTTTGCAGTTCCCTCCGCGACTGTCGGACTGGACGACCGCACTTCCGGTTGTCCCCGCGCGCCGCGCTGCTCCCCATCCTGTCTTCCGGCCCCGGCGCCAACTTCCGGCCTCCAGGGTTTTGGGCGCGTAGGGTTGCTGCCCGCCCTCGCGACGTCGGCCCTGTTCTTGGCGCGGAATCCGCGGCGAACAAAGGGGTGTACCCTTGCGCGCCCACTTCAAGTGATAAACGAAGTTAGACAAACGCAAAGGCGGTAAAAGCCAGACTATGAGCGGTGTTTACAGAACGCTCTGCTGCAGAAGCCTAGAATACCTAGAATGCCGTAGGCTTTGGGGGATTTCCCCAAAGGAAATAACTTCTGAACTGAAAACTGAAGCTCGAGTAGATGAGAGGAGGAAGAGCGAAGTTCATGGGAGGGAAATATCAGCATCTCCCAAGCCCAGTGAGACCTAAGCCGTACAGTGAGGCAGGGCCAGGCCACTTGCGGGACTTAAAAAGGCAAAACGTTGTCTCTTCCTGCCATTACTTCTCTTGCTGTTCTCCCGCCAGTTCGTATCCGCTCACTAAGATGTAAACTCCATTATGGCTGAGATTCATTTTTGTTCATTTCCAAGGAACAAGTGCCCTAACCTAATTGCTGAGAATTTTATTTCTCGAATGAACTTTAATCTTAGTCTGATTGCAATGGGGACATATTACAAAGCCTTTACATGTTTGAGGGGGTTATTCTGACTGCGTACAGAGGGGATAAGGAGGCCGGAGGTAATAGACAAATTGTTAGAATAGTCCATGCAATAGAGGATATATTGTTCTGGGCTCACTGCCATAGAGACCTTTGTAACCAACCTCGGAAGTAACTGTTTTAGGTATGTCCTGCACCTTTTTTGCTTCTCTACTAGTGTGTGCTTCATGAAGATGTCTGTCTTATTTGCAACTATTATTTCCAACATTTGGTAGAGTAGTAATAGGTGTGCATAGTAGATGCATGTCTTATGTGTTCAACTATTTTTTGAATTAATGAAGTTGGATGGTGTTAATGGACATAGAAGTGGATGGATTTTAAAGGGAGTTAGTATGGGAAGCTGAGAGGATGCAAGGATGGACTGATGATTGGGGTTGGAGGTGTTTGAGAGTTGCTGTACTAATTACTGGATAGACCCTAAAGCCAAAATACAGTTTTTTAAGAGTTGGTACGTGTGCCTCTTTATTCTGAATCTTCACTATGATGTGACTTGTAGCTATTTGGGTCAGATTTTCTCTGCTTGTCTATGAATTCCATGAAGATAGAGCTGGAGTATTTTGCATCTTTATATTCTATCCAAGGCCTTGCTCAATACCTTATGTTTCCTTTCAGCCTTCAGAGAAAAGCCACATGGTTTAAAGAATGATTATGATTCCCTTTTACACAGGAGAAAGATAAAGGCTCAGATTGCTGATGAACGGGCTAGCAACACAAGGATTCTTAACAGTACAAAGACGTGGCAGTGCTGGGAAAGACAGAGCTTCAAGTCTACCTCTGACTCATGTGCCAGTACTTTGGAAAAATAACCAAGTGTTTTAAAAAGCAGGAACTGGCATCCATGCTTAGTCATTTTGTTTACAATTCTCTTAGCTGTCCAATTTATACCACATGTGTTGCAAACATGCATCCATTTGTTCATGTATTTATTAAGTGCTAGTGTGCTAGAATGTTGCCGTGCAAGGGGAATGGGAGAAATGGATGAACAGAGCCCCAGAACTAGGAGGAAGGGCTCTAGCATCAGGCTTCTTGTATTCACATGATGACTTCACCCCTTCCTGTGAGTTTCAGCAAGTCACCTAACCTCTCTGGACTTTATTTCCTTAACTGTGAAAAGCGGTAATAGAATATTTCTAACAGGGTTTTAGTGAAGACTAAAGATAATGCCTGCAAATGTAATTAGTAGTACCAAGACTAGCTACATAATTTAAAGGGCAAAAGGAAAAATGTAGAGTCCCTTGTTCAAAAATTATTAAGAGGGCAACAGCAGAGCATTAAACCAAGCATGGTACTCCATGTGTGGATTACATGCCTGTGGAGTTGACCCTGGCTAACATGATAATTGTTGATTATTAATTATCTGGGGTTCCACCTTTCAAAGAGTGTGAAATCTGTTGGTGTGAAAAGACACTCACTTCCAAAATGACTGCATGAAAAAGACTGTCATACACTAAGAACAGAGTTATGAATGCTGGGTATCTTTCCAGAACCTGCATTTTAAAAAACATTGACAATCCGGATTATGTGAGTTTCTTTTTCATTTCAAATTAAATCTGGGTGAAAACTGTCACTAAA
The DNA here is from genome assembly GCF_964194135.1 of Talpa europaea. Classification (NCBI taxonomy): domain Eukaryota; kingdom Metazoa; phylum Chordata; class Mammalia; order Eulipotyphla; family Talpidae; genus Talpa; species Talpa europaea. The sequence goes on along the minus strand of NC_140080.1, from coordinate 41,768,511 downwards.
AGATTGGTTGCCTTTTAGCTTTCGATGGCTATATTTACCATGGAAAGATCATTTCTTCTTCAGTTGAAAGAATATGGGATTTTGAGTCAGACATTTATCATCTAGCTAATAATAAAAGCCACTTTTGATTGAGCATTTCATATTTCCTATATACTGCACATTGCTTCCAATGTATTATCTCACTAAATTCCCCAACAGTCTTGGGAAGGAAGTGCAATTGTTAATCTGGTTTTTATAGGTAAGGGGAAAAAAAAAAAGAGGTCAAGTAACTTTCCCAAAGACAACTGGTAAGTAGCAAAAGCTACTCAAACCCAGTCCTGTCTGAATCCAGTTTCGTAAGACTTACGCTCTGCCACTGACCAGCTGGGTGGTTGTGGTTAACTTCTTTTCCACCTCATGGATGGTAAAGTTTGGATGAGGTTTATGTAATAAAGCTGTAGGTAGGGGAACCATGTAAAGCTGTTAGAAAAGTGCCCAGAGGTTATTCTGGCATTTCCCCTGATCTAGCTCCTGAACAATTACAGTTAACAGCTTTATCTTTATTGGAAGGAAACATGGTAAACACCTATAAAGTGCTTAGAGTGTTTGGCAAGTAGTGAATGGCTCAGGTAGTAGAGACTTCCTAGGAGTTGGGGTTTTTACTTCCCTATAAAAGTATCGAGGGTTTATACAATGCTTAGCACCCATGTGGCAGAAATGAACCACGTTTTTCTTGATAGCAGATAGGGAAGGGAAGACTAGGTGGGTATCTGAATGCAAGATGAGGACAAAGACATAGTCATCTGAATTTCTTTGGTTTACCTTTATGCAGGCAGGGATGATTCTATTGATATTTCAGCCTATCTGTCTTGCCTGGAGGTTGTCAGTAATACCCAATGAATCCACCTGGCACAAGTGTGATCAGATGATCACGCCTCGGCTCAACACAGCACTGTGGATGCCTTAGCACTGCCTTCCATTGCCCTAAGGCCTGGGTATAGGATGCTGAGAAAGGATGGAATGGCTTATTGACACGCTTTCATTTCTCCTTTAGAAGAGAAGGCAAAGACATCCAACAAAACCTTTAAACTGTGCAAATTTCGTCTCCCTTCACCCCCATTTTCCATCCTCTGTAAAGTTATAGGGATGTCCTCCATTCCCCTCTTCCATTCTACTTCTTCCCTCCCCATGTCCCCTGTAATCATGTAGACAATAAAGGCTGGTCTTTTGGGTGTCCAGGAGAGTGGGGGCTACTTCCAGTCTTTTGGTGTCACCCAGTGAAAAAAAGCTTTTCTGTCTTGGATGGACAAGTTGATATTTCCTTTGGATGAAATTCTCTTCTTTCTAGGTCTTCTTCATTTCCCATTCCTGAAGCATAGAAAGACAAGACCAATCAATCTGTTGACTATTTGAGTATGACTTGTAGAATAAAAACATCCCACTGCATCTAATCATATAAAGGTTTCCAGTGGGCAGATTAGAGAGCCATGGGTCCTAGTCCCTAGTCCCGTCCTCTCGGTGTGTGGCCTGAGGTAAGTCACTTGGCCATGCTTGGCCTCATTTCTAAGAAGGCTCAAGCATCACAGAAACTGAGCCCAGAAGGAGGAGGGGGGTGGGGACTGCATCGGGGCCAGAGCTATTCCATAGGATCTTGATGTGGGTTAGGAGGCTTACAAGAGGGAAACCAAGAAGTTTGGTAAGGGAAGGTAAGGTCAGGCAGCCCACAGGCTCCATCCCTTTTCACAGGGTTGTCTAGGAGTTCATCTAAGAGGGATCCTGAAGTCATAGCCAACAGTGAATAGCTTTTGACTCATAAACAATGCATAGGGCTTCCAGCCAAGCCTGGGACAGGGGTGTGTGTGTGTGTGTGGGGGGGGGGATGGTATCAACCAGATTAGAACATGGTGATTAGAACATTCTTGGTGGGGGTATTCTCCAATCCCAACCAGCTCCTCCAAGCTCAACCACCTAAACAACAGTTGCTCGGGGCAATGATCTCAGAGTCATCCTTTTCCTCATCTTCCATATCCTCATCAGCAAATCATTTGGCTCTATCCCCAAAGCCACCCACCTTGTATTACCTCCACTAAATCTTTCTCACTTGAAATCTAGATCACTCTTACATCTAGATTACTACTTCTAATTGATCTCTCTTATGCTTTCAGCCATTTTAAATACAATAGTGAGAATGGTCTTTTAAAAGCATAATTCATATCCCCAAATTCCTTGCCTAAAACTTGCCAGTGACTTTCTACTATGTTAAAATATGATTCAAAAATCTTCCAGTGGCTTATAAGTTTGAAGGAAAAGCAAACTATGACCCATGATGGGTCAAATCTGGATTAGCGCATGTTTTTGTTCAACCCATCAGCTAAGAATGCTTTTCACATTTTAAAATGTGAAATGTTCAAAAAAAAAAATCAAAGGAATGATTTTTCACAACACATGAAATTATATAAAAAGCAAATCTCAGTGTCCTTGCATAAAGTTTTACTGGGACATAGTCCTAGTCATCATTCATTTACATATTGTCTGTCACCACTTTCCTGTTATGATGGCAGAGTTGAGTGATCATGAGAGTTCATGTGTGGGGTTCACAAAACCTCAGATATTTCTTATCTGGCCCTTTCCAGAGAAAGTTTTCTAATGTTGGGCCTTGATGGCCTGGGCTCTGGCTGATTATTTCTCTAATCTCATATCGTAATGCTCAGGTGTTTGTTTTTCAGGTCCTACTTTGTTATCTGCAATTCTGAATGCCAGAAAGTCCTGAGACCAATCAATATTTTTAAGTGTTTTGGCACAATCTCACTTGAGGGCAAAACCTGTCTTGAACATGAAGCCATTTGTAACCTATTTATTCCACAGGGTGTGATTTTTCATGTGCTCTACTGTAGTTATTAATGTGTTTACTTCCAGGGTCCCTACCTCGTGAGAACTTGTTGGGGTTTTTCATCCATTAGAGCATATGTGCCTTATTAATTTTATAAAATCCAAAAAGTTCTGAAACACAGTTGGCCCGAGAGCTTCAGAGATGGGACTGTGAAGCAGTGTCATGGCGTGAGCCCTGGCTTGGAATGGGGAGAGGCGGGCTTTATCCCAGTTTGGCCACAGAAGCCCCGCATACCTGTCAAGTCCTTCCACTCCCTGATTTTCAGATTCCTCCTTTCTGAAATGGCCTTTTTTGTCCCAAAACACACTAAAAAAGCTCAGAAACCAGAGCTTTTTAGAATTCTGTGTTAAGAAAAACTTAAAAAGGTTCTGAATGAGCAAAGTTGATGGTTTTTACTCCATGGATATTACCGGCAATTCTCTGCCCTTCCCACTAGCTGATTTTTTTGGTTTTTACTGACATTCCGCATAAAGGCTGAAGATCTCTGAACATTGAGTGCTGTACCTTGGCTTTCTGCAGCACCCTTCCTTGGCTGGAGGTTACAATGGACGGACTCCTCTTCCGCAGCTCAGAAACACAGTTGACAGGGAGAGGTTGCTCTGAGGTGGTGTTCTGGGGTTTATTTGCAGTTTCCTGTTGATAAGAAATAATTACATAGGTGAGGTCTAGTGCTGGCCGCCAATGCTGGGCCTGCCCTCCAGAGAACGTAAACAGAAGGCACTATGCAAACATGCCAGCACCAAAATGGGTAAGGGCCCTGGAGTAAATGTAATGGTGGCTAAAATGATGGCACCCTCACGGCGCACCAGGCTTTGTGTGGATTAGCTCATTCAGCCTCCTCACCAAGCCTCAGGAATATGTACTATTATTAGTCATTCTATTTCGCAAGTAAAGAAAATGGGAAGGTCAAGTCACAGCTCGAGATCATGTAGTGGTGAGTGGGAGAGCCCCGAGTCAACCACCACAGCCCTATTTCTTGGCCTTTCTCTTCTCTTCCCATTTTCTGCACTGTCCTCACCCCTTCACATTTTCTATCTAATTGCTTAGTACTTTACTGGGTGTAGTTCCTTATGTGTGGTCTCCTAACAACTAAACCTGCAGGGAACTTAAAGAAGACTTCTCCTTATATCCTAAGGCCATCCACAGTATCGAAAGTGGAGGGGAATGGGGACCTCAGGGTCTGCTGGCAGGAGGCGGCAGCTAGGATGAAGGAGATACTTCCAGCCCCTACAAGAGCCTGAGCCCTCCTAGACTTTGGGAAGTCATTGTGTCCCTGACCCTTAAGCTCTTCATCTGTAAATGAAGTTGGGAATGCCCCATGGAGAGAAAGTGTGGGGGCTGAAGGGACAGCCCTGGCTTCAGAGACATCAGGGTGTGGTCTGACAGACAATGCGATATGGGACAGTAACAGTAAGAATATGGTTCCCAGTGACAACTCACACTTATCAGACCAGTTAGTTCATCTTTCAGTTTCCTGGTCTGAAATCAGGTGTAACATTTATTCATTCAACAAACATCCACTGCACTCCCATTTTTCAGACTCTATAAAGGACTAAGGCTATAATGATAATCAAATAAAAACACAATCTAGTGGGGCAGTCAGATGTTAGACAAGCATACATATTTGCATATATATGGATGTATGTATTTATAAGTATGTGTACATGTATACATACATGCAAGTTGTCATTAGGTGCTATGAGAAAGAATAACATGATAGGACTGTTGGAAACTTAGACCAGTGAGGGGTGATTTTGTCATTTCAGGAGATGTCTGGAAATTTCTGGGAACATTTCTGGTTGTCCAAAGCTAGGACATGGAGCTATGAGCAGCTAGTGGCTGCTAGCATTTGGGGTCTAGGGATGCTGTTAAACATCCCACAAGACACATAATAGTTCCTAATAAAAATACATTGGCCCAAATGGGCCAATAATTGCTGAGATTGAGACAATGACATGGACTGAGGGAGTCTCATTCAAGGTGAGAGTATCTATTTCTCAGGGTTGTAGGGAGCCTTTGAGATAATGGACCCAAGCCCTAAAGATAGCCTGGTACATGGGGACATGTTCCACACTGGCCAAAGCAGGGCTCTGGAGTCAGAATTTCTGGGTTTGGAATCCTGTTTCCCATTTAGCTGAGTGACCTTGAGCATGTCAGTCAACATCTCTGAACCTGGGTTTCCATGTCTTGACAAGCAGAGTGAATGCACATAGTGTTCCCTCATGGGACTGCTGTGAAGATCGAGTGAGCGGATCCAGATGCTGTATGGCCTATGGTAGTAGATCAGCATGAGTCTGTTATTCTGATCCAACAGTTATTATCACTATTATCATGCGTAACCCAAAGGCCACTTCTTCGACGGCATTCAGTATAAAAAGCCAAATGGTGAGACCTTAGCAGAGAGAACCCAGGCCAGAGAGCTTGCTCCAACTCCCAGACTCCCCTTCTCAGCTGTGCCACCTGTGCCATGCCCAACCCTTCTTTGGTCCTCAGTTTTCTCATCTGAGAATGAGCATAGAAGCACAGCTTTGATGACCAGGAAGACCTGTAGCATGTGAGGGGCTTGTGGAGCAGCTGCCGCCAGCACCAGAGGACGTGGACTCACCCCATTCTTGTTCTTGCTGCTCACAGAGAGCCCCAGGGCCGGGCCCCCTGCCAAGGACTGCTGCAAACGCTCCTTCACAGCCACCAGCCGCAGCTCCAGGTCGATCCGGCGCTCCTCCTTTGCTCTACACTGAGCTTCCAGGGTGGCCATGGCCTCCTCCAGAACCTTTAATTTTGTTCCTGTGTCCGAAGATACGGGTGAGAAACAGCTGAGCCTGGCCTCAAGCATCAGGTTGTCTGGCAAGGCCTCAGGCCTTAGTCTTCCCCTCCTTGTCACCCATCAGTCCTAGTTAAGGGGTAGATTTTGGGTCTGGGTTCCATTTCTGAGCTGGGCTATACTGTTTTTACATGCTCAGTACCCACCTCCCAATCTTCTAGATACAGAATCCTCATTTACCACAGGGAAACCACCTTTTCTTTTTCATTCCCTAATGTTTGAGTGGGGCTAATCTCACTCTCTTAGTTGAAGGGTTTGACACATAGCTCAAACTTGATCCATAGTCATATCTTATTTTCTGGTCCCAGAGACTGGCTTAGGAATCAAAATTGGTCTAGAGTGAATCCTGTGGCTTTTGTGGAAGTCACTGGGAAGAGAAGCTCTTTCTGTTGCAGTGACTGAGAGGACTGAGTGAGGGCTGGATCTGGACAGCCTCTACATCATCATGAGGCAGAAAATGAAATCAGGTACAGGAAGGCAGACAACAGGAGGAGAGAATACGCTTCCTGGAGACATCACTTATGTTCCTGGACCTCACTATATTTGATTGATTGCTCAACTTGCCAATTTTAGTTTTCTTCATTTCTAAGCCAGTTTGTCTGTGACTTCTCTTGTAACTGAGTATAACCCTTTACATTGACCAGGTGTTACTACTAGGATATTACTGCTCATTCAGTTTAAACAAACACACCTATATCAGTACCTTCTTCACACCAAGAGCTGTTTGGGGTCTCATCAGGTTTAAAAATTCATTCCATTTTTGCCTGACAGAGGCTGCACTGGCGGGTTTTCTAGTAATGGGCAATTTTTTATGTGTCTGGACTATTCATTTGTTCATTCAGTCATTTAGTACCAACAGAGTGCTACTATTATGGGCCTTTGCAATATATCAGTGAACAAAACACACATAGTTCCCTTGTGGAACTTATACACACACGCGTGTGTGCATCATGAGGGATAGAAACAATATAATTAATAATCTAATATGTTACAAAGTGGCGTGCTATGAAACAATTGACAGACAAGGAAGATAGTCAGTCTGCTCCAAAACCTGGTTCAGACTCTTAGAAAGTTCCTTATATTGAAACCAAACTAACCTCCTTTGCCTCCCTTTCTTGATTCTAGTCCTTGACCAAACAGTACAAGTCAAATCCTTTAATCCAGATATTCTCAATCCGAAGCTAATAAATCTCAATCTTAGGCAATGTATGGGTGGGCTCGAGGGGGCACCGGAGTTCCTGAAATTGTTTGCAATGCTGTGAACTGGGCCACAGGCTCCATTGGACTCCCAAGCACTGTGTGATCCTGGACATGCTCCCTGAGGACAGGACCTCTGCTCCCGTCACTCACCCTTTGGCTGAAAGTGCTGAACTGCAGTTAGAGAGAGAAGACAGCAGTGGAAACAGCAGAGAGTGGGCACAGAGGAGCCCAGAGCGGGCAGGGTGTGTGGAGGTCATGGCCCTGGGCCTCAGAAGAGAGTTCTGCAAAGTGTCACCGTCCCAGCCGCTGGACCAATGTGTCACATTGACCGCTGGACCAATGGTCACTGGACCAATGTGACACACCAATGTGTCCGGTGCTCAGTAAATATCTGTGAATGAATGAGCTAATGTGTTGTTCAGAATAATGACTCTTATTTCCTTGATTCTAGGACATGCTGCTTTCCACATTTTAACATTTCTAAAATGAGGTAACATTTTACTACATTAAGTGCACATGTTTTGATGATGCTTTTTCATCCCCTTTCACCAAAGCAGTTATTAAATTGACGGCACTTCCATTAGGCAGGAGGGATGATGATGATGATGATGATAAGGAGGAGGAAGGGGAGGAGAAGTTCACCTGTCCTGGGTAAGAAACTTGGGGACCTGTGCAGACCACCTCCCCTTATCTCCCCTTCCTGTCCCAGAGGCGGGGCCACGGCCGTGTCCCCGACTGCCTGGGCACACACGCAGGTACCTGGGTTGCTCCGGATGGTTTCCTTCAGCTCCTTCTTCTCTTGCCGCAGCGCCATCAGCTCGGTCCGTATGGTCTCCTTCTCTTTCTCCAGCTTCTCCTTTTCTACCAAGTATCTCCGGGCATCCTCCTCAGCTCTGTTCTTACCATACTTGTACTGGTTGGCACCTGCAGAGATGTGAGGCGGAGGACGGACCTCAGTTCTGACCTGTACTTGGCTGACTGTAGCTTCTCTCTCAGCCTCAACTTTTTTCTATAAAATGGAAACACTTAGATCTGCACCCCTAGATAAACTTGGTGGCAATCTCCCAGAGAAATACAGACCAGGAGGGAGGAAGGAGAGCACAGGTATTAGCAGTCTTTCTGACTTTCTTGCTGATCTTTCTGCTAAGCTGCCTGCTTCCACTGGTGTCACACCTGCTAAATGCCAACTGCTTGTTCTACTGTTTTTGACAAGGCCTGTGGCATCAGTTGCTGCAATCTGATCCTATTAATTTCAGCCACTGCACAGTCATTTTGGAGGCCAATCTTTGGAGAATAGTCTTTGTTTTGGCCCCAGGTGGCCTCCTCTTCCCTGTCTCCTTCCTTGGTTCTCTCTAGTGAAATTGCTGGCCTATGGTTTAGTTTATTGCTCTCATGGAGCTGCTACTGGCCTCTCAAATTGGTTCCCACCGAATCTCCATGGTTTTTGAGAGAACTCTTTGGCTTGAACTTCTCCATACTGTTCCAACTCAAGGCAAATCTTTTGAGGGAGAGCTTTGGAGTTCTCTGTTCTTATGGCCTGCCTCTCACCATGGGCAACATCTCTGAGCCACTGTTCTGAATCCAGGGATGGGACCATGGCCGCTTCTCTTGGAGTGACAGCTCTGCCTGATGAGCAGGGTGCTGGTAAAGAACCATAACCCCTGTTCTTCGAGGCTTACCTCTTCCAGCGGGGAACCTTTGTCCTATAAGTGAGTTACAGGGAGGGTCATTGGGTAGGCCCTGGGTAGAACCTCTCCCCTGTGAGTTGGGGTGGGTAGGGGAAGGGAACACCCTTTGTTTCAGCTGTATTCACCTGGAATTTAGCTTCTGCAGTGCAGAGTGGGGTGGGGGTAGGGTGAGTAGTGCTGGTGATGAGAGGTGGGGAGATGTTGCAACCCTTTGCTGGGGGAGGGAACCCTATTGTCTTGTTCACATCTGCCTTAGAAGAGCGATTGTTATACTAAGCTGGGAGAAGGGTAAAGGAGTGGGTTGTAGCTCAAGTGCTAAAGACTGTTATGGTTTTTACTGAGATTTTACTAAAAACTGTTATGGTTTTTACTTAATGTGCTTTCTAGAATAAATCTTTGTTTGCTGTATGCCCTTAGGACAATTTTCAGAGACTTCAGATGACTGTTTGTTTTAGTAATTTTTACCAGTTGAGGTTGTTTTGCTGGGGAGTAGGTCTATGAAGCTGCTCACGCTATACCCTTCCCAGCAACCCACTTGTCCTCCATGAGGCTTTCTCTTTGGTACTGATGTCCTCCTGTGGTCCCCTCCCATGCTAGGCAGGACTGACTGCGTGCTATTAGGACAAGGCAGAAAACAGAGCATGAACGTCCCAAAGTGAGGTCACAAAACACTGCAGCTTCTGCCCTGTTACTCCCTCCTGGGTCCCTTGGTCTGGGAAAACCCAGTTCTCTTTATGAGGACAAGCAGCCGACTGGTGTGGTCCTCATGGCAAGGAACTGAGGCCTCATCCCACAGCCAGCACACACTCGCCAGGCTGAGGGTGTGCCATCTTGGAAAGGAATCCTCCGGCACATCATACGACATCCTGATGGCCACCTCATGACAGAGCCCAGCCAGAACTCCCTAACTCAGCCACTCTGGATTCCCGACTCAGAGAAACTGTGATGCAGAATATGCTTATATTTTTAGTTACTAAGTTTTGGCTAATATTATAGTAATAGGTAATTAATACTTACTGGTTAATCTTGGGTAAGACCCTTTGCTTATATGGTTTTTAATTTCTTCATCTGAATATGCTGCTAGACTAGCTCCGTGGTTCCACTGCCCTGCAAAGGGGCCTCTGATTCACAGTGGGGGCTCCCAGGCTGCTGGACGGGGTGGGGTGCTCAGTGGGCCTCCAGTCCCCAACCAGAGCAGCTCCACTTTCACGTCTCTTAGAAAATGGGCTCCAATATAAGATCTGATTTGAAGTATCTTTTGTTATCTTGGTTAGGTTCTTCTTTCACGCTTTGTGATTTCTTTAATCTCACACGCTTACTTGAGTTTAAACAGACATCCCCCAAGCCCTGTGTTTCCAGTGCCTATGAGCGTCACTGTTTAGACTCACACAGGGAGAGGACTTTCCCAGAGTTACACAGTGATTCAGTGATTAAGTGAGGAAAGGAGCCCAGGCCTCCTGACTCCCAGAAGGGATTATCTGTATGAGTGACATGGGGCTCTCAGAAAGAAAAGCATCACAAAAATCTTTAAGAAGCAAACAGTAGAACCTGACTTGGTTCTGGTACAGGGGGAAGAAAGTTAAAGCAGTAAGACTTGGAAAATGCTGTCCTATAGGAAGCGGGTGTGCTCATGCAGGAGCAGAGGTTAGTATTGGAAATCAAATAGCACTTACCATAGAGTTGGGTGCACGGTCACTACTGTGCAGTGTGGCCATCAGGCAATTCACCCATCAGGCAATTCACCAGCCCCTGCGGGCTGCTAGGCAGAGCCCGGGCTGGGACGCCGAGGTGAGCTCAGCCTTTCATTGATTGCCCCAGATGGTTAGCTCTCTCCGCTTCTCCCCTTAGGTATGTTTACATATATCCATACATACACATATATTTAGCCTTATTCAGTGTTAACATTTTAAAAATTAATTGCCAATATTAAATAAGTAATTTCACATGTTTCCTAGATTTCTGGGCTCCCGGTTCTTAGAATCCCCTGCCCCCCATTCCCTGTTCTTCCCTTCTGAGGCTACAAGCCAGCTGCCTTTGATCAAAGTCTAGACTATTTTCTCATACCTCAGCTTATTCATTTACTTGCCTGCCTGACCCTTGAAGGAAATCAATTCTGAGTCCCACCCCAGCCCCTCAGAACTCACTGGAGGCATGCCGCTTGACTTTGACCTGCGGGTCCACTCGATGGGACTTCTCACTGCAGGAGGAGGCATGGCGCTTCACCTGGGCCCCTGTGGGCCGCGGAGGCTCCTCGTCCTGGTGGAGATGGGGGAGGAAAGTCAAGTGCAGGTCGGTTCAGACGCACCAACACAGAGGTCTAGACCAAGCTTGGTGGGTGAGCACTGTGGGGCCTCTGAGACCCCGGCCTTTCATGTTTAGATTTGTACAGCACTCAACAGTTTATAAACCATTCTCACAAGTAGCCTATCATTGGGCCTTTAAACCTTCCTGTGAAGGCAGGAGAAGGCAACCCTAAGCTGGAATAATCTGCCACGAGAAAAATTAGGAAGTCTTTAAAGACTTTGGGACTATATCAAATATAAAAAAATCATGGCTATTTTTGTCTACATATCCTTTGGAAGTATCTTTCAAATTTTCTTTTCCTTTTTTTTTTAAGGATTTATTTATTTATTTGTTTGTTTGTTTATTTATTTATTTATTTATACAAGCACTGGATACAGTCAGAAGCATGGGAGGGTGAGAGAATTCACCAGAGCCAGAGCGGGGAGCAGAACAGGCAGACTGAGGAAATACACTGCTGAGGGGAGCAGCGGGCGCGGCAGGAGAGGTCTGTATGCCATGTGGGACCCTCACCTGCAGCCGGGGAATGAACTGGCACTGCAGAGGCTGTGGGCAGCTTCGCAGCCCAGCGCTCAACCGCTGCGCCAACAGGGGAGGCCCAATCTTTCAAATTTTCTGAATTGCTAATATATAGTCACCAGTTAGAAAAGTCATTGATGAGATTAGCCAATGGGAGAAGTGAGGTAACTAGTAGACTGGCTATCCAGTTACTTATGAAGAGTATTACAAACATAAAATCCCATCAAGGCTCAGGAAACCAGGAATGGGACATGATACCAAGGTAACAGAGTGATGATTTTGAAAACAACAGTACTATTTACTTGGTTGTAAGTCCTTCTGATGTCCAGGCCCTGTGCTAAGTTCTCTGTATTTCGTTCAGTTCTTGCCTATCTCTGTGGGGCCAGCAAGTGAGACCAGAGAAGTGAAGCCCAAGGTAACTTCGACTCAGCCCTGAGTCCCAAGTTCTTAAGTACCAAACTTAAGAACTATACTCTGCAACTGAAAACAATCTCAAGCTGCATGTACTGCCTCATCTGAGTCTCAACAACGACTGTTGAGTCCTAGCAGTGACAGCTCAAGAGTGTCGCCCAGCAACATCCAGGGCAGAGGCCCGGCCTGCAAACATATTCGCTATCTTGGCAGCCTCCTCCTCCCCTCTGGCTGTGAGGCCTGATGCACAAGTGCATCTGATCAGTGTGGTTCTCTGGCCCTCCTGGGGGAGGAGCAGTCTGGGTCACATGAAGCCTCACTATAAATAAATGCCATCTCCTTGCTTTAATGAGCAAGACAGGGAGACTATCCTGGGGCTGTAGCCTGGACTGTGGGTGCCACCAGGGGAAGGCCTGTGCGGGTGACCCAGTTAGCGTCTCCCCAAGACACCACTGAATCAGCTGGATCACAGAAGGGTAAATAGAGGCAGAGAGGCCAACGCCTCGCTCAAACTGGAGAAGTGCTGTGCTGCTCACAGAGCCCTTTCTTCCTAACTGCTCCTGCCAGAGGAGCTTTGGTCTGGGCCGTGGTCTGTGATGAGGCTCCTCCCCCACTCCCACTGCTGCTGAAATGAAAATGGTCTCTTGTGGCAAAGGAAGCAACAGGAAGAGAGAAAGGGAGGGGCGCTAAGGAGTGGCCACATTCCCTGCAGCCTAGGGACCATACCTGCACCTTCTCATAAGGGACGTCATCGTAGACCCGGGGCTCGGGCCACTGATCCTGGCAGGATCTTGCATATCTGGAAAATACAAGGTGTGATGATGACTACAAAGTGTTGCAGCTGGCAGTGCTTTCCTGTCCCCTCTCTCATTTGATTCTGGCCACAGTTTTTTTTTTTTTTTTTTTTAAAGATTTATTTATTTATTTATATAAGCACTGGGTACAGTCAGAAGCGTGGGAGGGCGAGAGTATTCACCAGAGTTAGAGCGGGGAGCAGAACAGGCAGACTGAGGAAATACACTGCTGAGGGGAGCAGCGGGCACGGCAGCAGAGGTCTGTGTGCCATGTGGGACCCTCGCCGGCAGCCGGGGTTTGAACTGGAGCTGCAGAGGCTGTGGGCAGCTGTGGGCCACAGTTCTTAATGAAGAATGGAGGTTGGAAGGTTAGTTATAATCTCCCTGCCAGGGAGCTGTGTTGAGGGCTTCAGAGGCAGAGCCCCCTGGCTCTACATGCTGAGAACCCCCTCTACACGCTGAGAAGCAGGTAATTCAGCACCTCCACTCTAGAAAACAGGCTCCAAACTGGCAGGTGACCAGCTCAAGCTGAACTCATGTACCACCCCATGCAGGCCCGATGCCCAAGGGCACGAGAACCTATACAGTTTGGTGTCAGGAGAGCAGAGCCCAGGCTACTATGCTAAAGGGCTTCTCCATGGTTGCTCCATCTATCCACAGTGTCCCCTGACCATGGGCTACCTCAGTTAGCTTCCTCCTGCCTTCTTGAAAAGTCAGGAACCCACTCTCACTTCCCAAAGAAGAGACTCTCCCTCAGCCCTTCCTCACTCTCCTTTTAGTGCCCAAGGCAGCACTCAGAGGCCCTGGGGGAGCAGAGACAGGGTAGGTTCTGGGCCGCTGTGGGTGGTAGGGTGTAGACCCTTACAGGAAGGAGTTGCGCCCGGCGCTGACGATGCTTGTTAAGGTCTCCACATCCACGTAGTCATAGTGCAGCGCCTCAGGGGTGACTCTGGAGCCCATCTCCACCAGCAGCAGCCCAAGCCAGCGGCCCATGTCCTCGGAGCAGCTCGCCTGAGGGAGAGAGGTACAGGCCAAGTCCACTTGGCATTGTCAGGACCTCTGGCTCTCTGCTCACTTCAGCCAAACCCTTATTATATTATGTTATAATACAGCCTATCAAACTGGACCCAGAACCCAAAACTTAGGGACCCAACAGGAACGAGATTACAATACACATCCAGAAATCCAGGTGATCCCTGCTCTAAAGCCATCTCCTCTGGGAGGCCTTGCCTGACTTCCTCTCTAAGATACCTTACTCACTATCGTCAGAGCCTTCCCAGGCATTTAGATGGGAACACAACATTTGGCCTTTCCCTGAGGTTTTTTTTTAAATATTTACTTTTTATTAGAGGAGGCTATTTCTCACATAACCCAATCTTTTTTTTTTTTAAATATTATAGTTGCCAATATAGTACCATATACAGGAAAATCTCCAAGGAATTCCTGGTCAACTAAATACACTTTGGTTAGTTCTCATGTAAGCAACATTATTATAAAATCAACTTAGCATGCAATTGCTAAATTTGAATAAAGGAAGGACTTTTTGCCAGAAAGTGCTGTACAGAATTTAAGAGAGGCAAGAAACTCATTAAACTCTCAAAAATAAGAGTTACAGAGGTAAATTGAAGAATGGAGAGAGGCAGTGGATACTGGGCAAAGCCAGTAAGAGCAAGAGGCCAGATTTCAGTTCTAGGATGAGACTAAGAGGCAGCTGATCCTCGGTGGAGCTTCAGAGAAAGCACTTGGCTGCCCTGGCTTCAGTTTCCTTATCTGTAATGTGAAGAGTAGTTCTGTAAATATTCCTCCAGTGTGAGCTTTTTAAATTCCAAATAGCCACAGGATTGACATGGAAAAGGGAGACTCAGCATATCCTGAATGGCCTCAGGGAAGAGGGCTGGTGCCACGGGGTCACCATGGGTGGCTGCCCTGAGAGCGCACTTGCGTCAGCTGTTTGTTCATTGAACTTTAACTGAGCACTTCATGTGTGTCTGACATCACAATGGGTTCTCGAAAAACACAAGTAGGCAGAACAGGTGTGGAGCTTGAAAGATCGCAACTCAATATAGGGAAAAGGTCCCTAAAACTCAGAGCTGCTTGATGGCAGGGGCCAGCTCCCCAGAAGAGAGGGCAGTGGTTGACCTGAGGGGATGGCTCTGGGGGATGGTTTGAAGAGGGGATTTTAGAGCCCAGTGGGGTAAAATCAGACGAGATGCCTTCCAGGATTGGGATTTCAAAATGAGGGAGGATAAACAATTTGGTTCCAGGGTTGCCCCATTTAGCAGATGAAAATGCAGAATGCTTTGTCAAATTTGATTTTCAGATAAACAAACTTCCAGTATAGGCATGTCCCAAATATTGCACAGGACAGACTCAAGTTAAAAACATTTGCTGTTTTATCTGAAATTCAAAAATGTGAGTATCCTGTATTTTATTTTTTTAAAGACTTATTTTTATTTATTTATGCATACAAAAACTGGGATATAGGCCAGGGGTGTGGGGGGTGAGTGGATTCACCAGAGACAGAGTGGGGAACAGAACAGGCAGACTGACTGAAATACACTGCTGAGGGGAGCAGCGGGCAAGACAAGAGAGATCTGCTGCGCCTTGTAGGTAACTCCCTGGCTGGGGATTGAACTCATGCTGCAGTGGCTGGCAATAGCTTGATAGTGCTGAGATTTTAATCCCTGCACCACCAGGCAGGCCTGAGTATCCTATATTTTAACTAGTGACCCTGCTCCGTCATTCAGCAACAGCTGGCCTCCCCCTCCTTTCTCAGGCCCCATAATGTCAGTGCAAAGTCCCCAGACAGGACCCAAGGCCCAGGCCCAGCTCAATCAGTTCCAGCCACCAATGACCCCAGGTTCTCCCTTCTCACCTCCAGGATGGCGACCTCCTGCTGATTGCGCAGGATCCTGAAGGCAAAGGGGTGCCTGGGGCCAAAGCCCGGGGCCACCTCACAGCCTCGGAGGGCAATGGCGTTCACGTGGGTGCGCAGGTCTGCACGGTCCTTGTGGAAATACAGTGTGTTGCACTTCAGGCAGCACCAGCGCTCCTTCCAGCCCTGGTTCACCAGCACGTTCAGATAACCTGTGGTGAGAGGAAACCACAGGCTGGGTGGAGGCGCAGGGGCTGAGGCCACCCAAGCCCGCCCCCGGACTAACTGGCCCTCAATCTCCCCCAGTGAAGGACTCTTGCCGGGTAAGTGTGGAATTTTCTGGTCAGCACCCATCAAGTTACCTTTTCTGTTGCCCAAAGGAAGGTGAGATGACCTCCTTTACATTCCATGTAGGAAGGGAAGCCTGACGTGACCCCTCTTCTCTTACCTCATCCTCTCTCTACTTATAAAACCTTTCTGTAAATTGTTTTTCGTAGGATGGCCATTTTAATAAACATTGATTCAAAAGAACACCTGTACCCCTATGTTTCTTGCAGCACTATCTACAATAGGTAAAACCTGGAAACAACCCAAATGCCCAAAAATAGATGACTGGATCAAGAAGATGCCATAAATACACAATGGAATACTGATATTCAGCAATCGAAAAAAAGATAGACTCATGCCACTTGCAGTAATGTGGATGGAGCTAGAAGGAATTATGCTCAGTGAAATAAGCCAGAAGAAAAAAGAAAAATATCAGATGGTTTCACTTATAGCAGGAATATAGGGGAACCAAATAAGACATCAGGGTAAAAATACTACTACTACCACAAAACACAACAAAACAAAAACTGACAATCATAAATCACAGACATCCTGCAGGGGGGGGGAGGAGGGAGGGAGATCAGAGGGAGGGAGGGAGGAGCACAGGGGACTGAGGTGATGGTGCACGGGTGCATTGGGGAAGGAAACTCTATGGGGACTGCACTTGAGGGGCTGTTTAAAAATGAACAATGATGTGAAAAATTAAAAATTAAAAAAAAAGATCTTCTGGATCTCAAAAGCTGAAAAAAAAATAATAAAACCTTTCATTTTGTGGAGTTTTCTGGAACTCTCCTACTTACTAGAGAGATGCTGCCCTACTCAAGAGCTGTTTAATAAAATCAATCTGATCTTTAAAATCAACTTGGCTGAATTTTTGTTATTTAGCATCTGAGAGGGCTAGACCATCAATGTGACCCACCCCTCCCCCCGCCCCCCATAGCGCCCTGGGGAAACCCAAGGTCAGGGATGAAAGTGGCAGGTGGGTCTACACTCCGGACAATGCTCCGGGAAGACCCTTGCACTCTAGCTGGAAAGGAGGCTCAGTGTGACCTCACGTATCCTGGCCTCACTCTGGATTCCAGTTTCCTGTCTCTGACACGCTGATTATATGTGCACACAAGGGCACAGGCTCTGGGCCTCCCAGGCTCCGTGAGTAGGGCAGGAAGACTGTAAAATAAATGAAGGCCACAATTCTTCCCTCTTGCCTTTCTTCCCCCCAATACCAAAACTGTCACTGCAAGGCAGGAAACAATGGCTGATCCTGACACCTGGTGGCAGCGTGTGGAACAGACACTTCTAGCTGAGATAAGGAATTGTAACACCACAGTCCTCAGGGGAAGGAATCTCCTCAATTCCTCTTAATATTTTAAATTTATTTTCTACCACCTCATGCTTGTATTCATCGGCTGAAAAGAATGTGTAATGTTTTTTTATTTACATAAGAGCTGGGGTACAGGCCAGAGTTGTGGGAGAGTGAAAGGATTCACCAGAGACAGAGTGGGGAGCAGAACAGGGAGACTGACTGAAAACACTGATGAGGGGAGCAGTGGGCAAGACAGGAGAGGTCTGCTGCGCCATGTGGGACCCTCACCCGGCAGGCGGCCGGGGATTGAACCGGGGCTGCGGAGGCTGCGGACAGCTTCACAGCACGGCGCTCAACCCACTGCGCCACCCGGGAGGCCCACTAACATTTTTTTCTTAGGGTTAGCAGACCTATTACTATAGATTCAAAATATACACTTTTCTATTGGATTCTCATATGTGGACCACTGCATTGACATGAACAAAATAACATGTCTTCCCTTCTAAACTATGTTTAACTGACATTAAGGGCATTTTTTAATGAAAAGTGCTGAAATATGTTTATCCAAGAAATTTCTTTAAAAGACTGGCATTTAACTTACACACTTGGCGTGTTCCATGTTGGGAGAGAAACACTCCCCTCTCACTGTGGTGGAGGAACAGACCCAGACATAGGCAGTGATTTGAGCTAATGTCCCCGGGAGTACAAAGATAGGGGGTCAGGTGGCTTGTTCTGCTGAACGTTAGGGTCTCGTGGGGAGAAGCGACGGAAGGCGGGATGTGAATTCTGGCACCTACCACAGCACGGAACCTCCTCCTCCGCGGAGGACGTCTGCAGGTCATCAGCCAGCGCCTTTTTCTTGGAGAAGCTGATAATGCGGGTGATCTTGCGGCCCGCAGCCCTGCTCATTGAGCCCTTCAGCTCTGCCAGGCTGCTCTTCTTCCCCTTGCCTGTTACCATGGAGATGGGTCAGGGGACTGTAGGGACCCCCAATTCCCAGATCCATCTACCCCAGCCTCCCTCTGCCCTTTCAGCCTGTACACAGGGTCTGGTCCACAGTTCCAGCTGTGGAAGGGCAGGTCACCTTAGAAGGCCTCCAGAGAGGTCAGCCCCCACTGTGCACTGAATGCCCCAGGCAAGCCTCCCCCAGATTGGCATTCTCACACCTGAGGCCCCAGAGGCTCCTACCATGTTCACGGCCAAGACTTGAGCAGTTGTCAGCCATGCCCAGGCTGTCAGAGTCTGAGGTCTGCTTCTCTTGGGACAGTCTCTAAAAAGGAACAGACAGCCCCACATCAGAGGCACAGTAGGAGCCCCCTCTGTTGGGCTCAGTTTGCACATGATGGCTAGCTAACAAGCATTGGTCAGAGTAGACACGAACAACTATGAAGGGCCGACCCCTACCAGGACCACGCCAGGTGTCACCTGGGGGACAGCAGTGACTTAGGGTGGTTGGGTCTTCAGGTTCCTCACAGTTTATTTGGAGAGCAGGACAATTAATTACAATGCATTGCAATCAATACCTTAGGCAGGCGACAGGGAGCTGGGCGGGCACTGAATGGGATGCTAATGTAACACAATGGACTTAGGAAGTTGCCCCTGCACATGGGCATTCATTCACTCAGTCAGATTTCTCCTGAGCTGCTCCTGTTGTGCCAGCTCTGTGCTGGGCACTTGGGACTTACAGGACACCACCAGGGCACAGCCAGTGCTGAGTCTCCCTCCCTGACTCAGAGGAGCCCCACTGCGACAGAGGGTACCTTGTCCGGGTCCAGCCTGCACAGGAGGACTGGGGATCTGGGTGTGTCCACTCCCTCTGCTCTGACGGGCTTGCTCACCTCTCGGATAACCTGTGTGGAGAGAACGCACACCTGTGGGCAGGTGGGCAGGAATGCTGTGAAGGGTCTGCGTGGTCAGGGCCATTGAGCAGTGGGGGATCAGGGGACAGAAGAGATGGGTTGATATCATCTCCAACCACACCTGTAGGGGAGTGTCAGGGTTTGAGAAGGTTCTCCAGAACCTGTCACTTGAACTGAAAAGACTGGGTCCAGGAATCAAGAGGCTTGGCTTCTATACCTGCTGCCAAGGTACACAGTTGTGTGGCCTTAGGAAAGTCATTTACCCTGCTCTGGGCCTCAGTTTCCCTGTCTCTCTTCTGGGGGTGCTACTGGTCCTTTGTTAATTCATTTCCTTGGTCTCTGAGGACCAGTGAGATGATGGATGTTCACCCTGTGAACTGGATGCCTCACGTGAGGGTGAGGGACTGGCTGATGAGACCACCATGGACCATCCGTGGGGGGCAGCCAGGGTGGGCACTCAAACTCTAAGGTCAGGCAGCATAAGCTTCCACATTGTAAAATAATGGCCTTTGCCTGTGGTTCACCTCTCAGTTGCCTCTACATGGATTATTCCACTGTACCTCCACAGAAGCCCGGCGGGCAGAGACCACGTGATCCCCAAGGTACAGATGAGGATGAGGCTCGGTGGAGAAGCCAGGTTAACAGGTCTTAAACTCTGGGCTAATAGTGTCTCAGGATGGGGAGGTCAAGGCAGGTCTCTGGGTCTAGGGCTTCTTCTGAGAACTCAGGGGTCCCTGGAGCACAGATCGCTTCCCCCTCTGCACCCCCAGCAAGCTGGTTCTCTCCCTTCCTTCCCCTCCTGAGACAAAGGCAGTAATGGGAAACACTGAACATTCCAGGGAGAGCAGGCTATCACAGGAAGGAAGGGAGGAAGGGGAGGGAGGTGTTTGGTTTCTTTGTTCCAGCAGGAAAATCAGAGGTGGCCAGGGAACGGTATCAGAGTGAAAGAGAGGCAGGATGCAGGGATGGAGACCTGAGGGAAGGCCGGGCGGCCACGTCACCACCATCACACAGCCACTGACAGCCACGGTGTGCCTGCTGCCTAGTGGGCTGTGTCACATGCTCTCTAGAATCCTTACAAGAACCATTTCACAGAAGAGAAAGTGAGGCGCAGCAAGGCGAAGTCATCTGCAGGAGATCACTGGCCAGTAAGCACTGCTTGGCCTGAGACGTGAGCTCGCCTGTGTGCTGCCTAAGTCCTCCCTCCTTGTACTCTGCCTCTCTCCAATGGCCTTAGGAGATTTCCCGGTTGGTTACTAAATATGAATCCATGACTCAGTTTCCTCACTTGTAAAGTGGGAGCAATAATGGTCCCATTGTGAAGGTTAAATGAGGTCACAGAATAAAGCTCTTAGCACAACTGGTGGTGCAAACACATAATGAGCAAGTGCTCACTCTAATTGTTCTAGATGCAGAAGCTGGACCATTGGTGGGTATGACAAGGGTACACATTTCACCAAAGTCAAGGCAGGAGCTTTTTATAAGGGAAAGAAAAAGGATTTGCTGACCTAATGATAACATCAGCTTGCTTTGCAGATAATAAGCTCCCCGTTACTGGAGGTATACAAGTGCAAGCTAGACAAGCCCACAGTGGGGATACTAGGAAGCAGATTCAAATAACTAGAAGGTACATAATTCTCCAGCCTGAGGTCTTTTTCCTGTCTTGGGAAACATTAAGGCCTATTTGCACACATAAGCCCTAGCCATACACAAGGTGCTGACTCCATCCCCTGACCAAGGCCTGCTCCTCAGGGACAGCAGCCCTCTCCACTGAGGTCAGAAGCTGGGGAGGGAGGAGGAAAGGTTGGAGGGCAGGTGGGAGAGGACTTGTACTCTACCTTCAGCCACTCTTCGGCCTGCTCCCGGCTCTGCAGAGCCAGCACCAAAACCTCGGTAGCCCCTTGGGAGAAGCGCAGCTCATGCCTTTTGTGCCGGCTGTCCTTGGGAACATAGATGACACTGCAAGTGTCCAGTGCCAGCCTCAGGTGTGGCCGCCGGTCCTTGGAGCTTTTGTAACACTGGAAGGTGAGAGAAGGGGTGAGGGCTTCCTGGAGGGGAGGGTGGAACACCGAGGAGCTGGACATGCCCTCCAGAGACCTCCCCTACCTAGCTCAGTGGGGAGCACTACATGAGAACAGGGTCTATGGCTGTTCACCCCAAAGAAGAGAAATCTGGCAATGATGAGATTGAGAGGGGGGCATCTTTGGACAATCTTAAAAATCCAAAGGCTATAAAGGAGCCCCAGGGTCACCACTACCTGTTTAAGAAGAGGCAGATTTTAGCACAATACTAGATCACTCTAGTCTAAGCCAGACAAGAAAAAGACTGGTTTGGGAAGAAGCCAGCCCCCTGCCCAAGGGCTACATGGCAGGAATGTGGAAGAGGGGATTCTAGCAGATATGGAGGACTGGGTTTGGGAAATCATTGATAAATAATAATTTTCACTTCCCAAGTCTTTTTTTAAAGATTTATTTTTTATTTATTAATGTATATAAGAGCTGGGATGTAGGCCAGAGGTGTAGGGGGTGAGAGGATTCACCAGAGACAGAGTGGGGAGCAGAACAGGAGAATTGACTGAAATATACTGCTCAGGGAAGCAGGTCTGCTTTAATGTGTGGGTAGCTCCCTGGCCAGGGATGGAACTTGTGCTGCAGTGGCTGCTGACAGCTTGATAGTGCTGAGACTTAACCCCTTGTGCCACCAGGAAGGCACCACTTACCAAATCTTATTATGAGGTGAACATTACCTTAATACCAGGCTCTGACAATGACATTACAAAAAGATTATAGACAAACTTCTTATAGTTGCAAAAGCCCTAAACAAAATATTAGAATAGAATCCAGAGCACATATCAAAAGCATACTGTG
Source organism: Talpa europaea (assembly GCF_964194135.1). Taxonomy (NCBI): domain Eukaryota; kingdom Metazoa; phylum Chordata; class Mammalia; order Eulipotyphla; family Talpidae; genus Talpa; species Talpa europaea. The sequence continues at coordinate 41,746,677 of NC_140080.1, read as the reverse complement.
TCAAGACCAAGTGTGGTTTATTCTTGGAGTGCAAGAGTGGGTTAGCATTCAAAAACCAACCCTATCATTCATCAGAGTAACAGAAAAAAGAGAGAGAGAGAGAAACCACATATTTCAGTAGAAGCAGAAAAGATACTTGATAAAATTCCAAACCTATTTTTAATATAAACTCTTAAGTAAAGTAGGAACAGAAGAGCACTTTTTTAATGTGTAATAAAGGCACCCCTACAAACAACTCACAGCAAACATCAGCCTTGATAGTAAATTGTTTAAATATTCCCTTCAAGACTGAACCGAGACAGGGACATCTGCTCTTACCACTTCTATTTACATTGTGCTAGAGTCCTTGCCAGTGCAATAAGGCAAGAAAAAAAAAAAATAGAAGACATAAGGAATCAAAAGAATTAGTTGAGACCCTAAGACTGGTTCTGGCCTTGGATGGTTTCCCGCTACTACAGGGTAAGAAAGGGCCGCAATTCAAATGGATGTGTTGGGTAAGGTGTGTCAACAGATTTTTGGGTAAAGAAGTATCACTTTTTTTCTTGGAATTTTCCTCCTACTTTGGAAATAAGTGTACATTTTCTTTTATGAAATGCTAGCAATGAGAGATAGTGAATTTTTAAAAATCATAAAAAATTAAGTTCTATAGTAACAAGCAGTGCGTGCGTTCAATTTAAAACAGATGTATGGACATGAGGACCAAGATATGCATATGAAAACTTAACCATGGCTAGTTCTTGGTCAATGGAATTAGAGATGGCTTTTTCAAAACATCACTTTTCATTTTGTTTTTTTCCAGTTTTATAAACAAACATATTAACCTGAATCATGAAAAATAATCAGCTTGTTTGAAAGTGATCGAAAGTTTACCTAATGGCAAAACAAAACTTAGTCAAGTCTATATCAGGTCTTTGAATTATTCCCCACCCCCTTGTGGGCTTTCTTTTTTTGAAATTCTGCTTGAGTGGGAGAGCCTCAATCACCAAAGCACAGGCTTTGTGTTTCTGTGCACAAAGCAAGTCCAGAGGTATAAAGGTAGATATCCTTGAATGCACATGCCCCACCCCCTGACATATGCATGTGCACACACGTGTATACGTGCACACACACACACAAAGCCATGTGAGGCTGAGAGCACACAGCTGTGGCCACTCACCAGGAGCTGGTCCTCCTTGATGACAGTCAGCTGCTTGGCCCATTGCCCGAAGCGCTTCTTCCGCAGCAGGAAGGCACATATCCTGCAATCCCTCACCAAGTGCATGGAGGCCTCTTCCGAGGGCCACTGGTGCGTGGGCTGCGGCCCCTTTCCTTCCTCTTCTTCCTCATCATATGACTCGTAGGAGCTGCTCATCGCGTCAGAGTCATTGTCTGCAGGGCCCAGGGAAGGACCTGTCACGGGCCATGGCCCTGGAGGCACCTGCTTCGGGTGACCCTCTCCCAATGGGGCCATGAGGGGTGGGCGTGAGGTGTGATCATGGTGATCACCAAACCCCACTTGCACTGTATTCTGCAGATTTACCACTGGTTTTGTGATTTTGGCCATTTTGCTTCTTAAAGCTTCAGTTTCTTTGCAGTAAAATGGGCGGGGCCCATGCAGTGCCTACCCAATTGGGCTACTGTGAGGGTCCGTGAAAGCAGGGTATTCAGCCAATGACTGCACTGGATGAGGACCAGCTCCTGGTGAGTGGCCACAGCTTGTCATGACATCTTCATATTCATGCCTAGTTGGACCTCACAGCGCCCAGCAAACCCTTGGTTTTATGCAGAAACTGGAGGCTCTATGAGAAAAAGCGCTGCCTAAGGTCAGTCACCACGAGTCAGGTGAGGGCTCGAGCTTGGACTTCTGACTCCCCTGCCAGTGGCCTTTCCACTGAACCTGGGATCACTGAGAATAAAGTCTTTGGGGTCTCTGGGTTGACCCCACAAGATGAGAAGCGGGGGGCACCTACATGCCATGGGGCAGGTCCGGGCTGGCTCTTGGAGGACAGAACACAGCTGTGTGCCCACCCAGTACTTACAGGAGTTTTTCAGCTCCCCGTTCATCCTGGTGGCAGGGTAGCTGCTGTCAGCGTCCTCATAGTAGCCATCCATGATGGAGTGGGCGGGGCTGCAGCCATCTGTGGGATTGGCAGAGGAGCCACTCGTTGGACAAATGCAGGCAGACTCCAGTGGTCAGGGCTAGGGATGCCTCTGGACACTGGCCCCTCTTCAGGGAGGAGGGAGAGGGCTTCTTGCAGGGCTGCTCCTCTGTATCTCACCTGCTCTGGTTCGCCTCATGCCCTCTGAGCTCCTGTTACCAGGGTATTTCTTACTGGGCCCTGCCATGCCTCTAGGTTTATGTTGATGCTATTCCCTGTGCTCTTTTAGCTTCTGCTAGAGAACTCCTACTTATCCTTCAATACCCATCTCAAAGGTCTTTCCTCTGACTTTCCAGGTAGAGTAGTCAGCCCCTCCTCAGTGACCCCAAGCATGAATGTGTATGACTGTGTGTGTTTCTTGGTCCCAGCTCTGACCCCTGTCCTGTTGAGAGTGGTGTCGTGGACGCCCGGGTTCAGACCCATCCTCCATCTCCTCCCCACCCCCATGCTCTGCCTATATATGGGTTAAAGATAGGAATACGTCCTGAGAAATGTCCTTAGGGGATTTTGTCCTTGTGCTGACATCATAGCGTGCAACTAACAAATCTAGATGGTATAGCCTACAACACACCTGGGCTGAATGTGGTACAGCCTTTTGGAGCCACCATCGTACATGTGGTCTCCCGCTAACCAAAATGTCATTAAGCAGCATGTGCTGATACAGCTCCCTCCCCTGGTCACAGTGATTCTCCTTCTATACTGTGAAGAGGAACTGGACTAGAGGAGATAATAGTAATGCAGGCAACATGACTAAAACAGCGGCTTATACTGAATTTTTACAACACATTCCCATTCATGGCTGGGAGACTGTACAATGCAGGCATTTGGGATATCTCAAATTGTATTTTGCATCAAATTACAGGGGAATGGTTTGTGGCTTAAAATGCAGATTCCTGGGCTTTATCCTGGATCTGATTTACTGGGGTGGACTGGGCTGAGGCACTTCATTTATAACAAAAATAACAGGGCATTTCTAAACATATGTGAAAATGGAAAGTACACTGAATTCTAAGGAATTATATTTAAAAATTGTTATTTTAATGCAGATGGTCTCTGGAGAACACCTTAAAGTTCAGTGGTTAAAGGCTCGTGATTTGAGGCTGATCAGATTTGAGTTCAAATCCATTGCCACTGTATTGAGTGACCTTGAAAGAAAACAGTTTCTCTGCATTTCAGATGCTCCAGCTATAATGTGACACAAACAGTCCCCCCCGAATTAGCGATCTGAAGCACATGAAATCTCAGCGCAATGCCTGGCACATAGACGCGCAAGACAAATGCCAGATATCACTATGGCTGCCATCTCCTCCATTGCCACAACACAGGGGGTCACTATCAGCCCCATTTTACAGAAGAGGAAACTGAGGTCACACACATTTGCTATGATTGAACCTGGATGAGGGCTGAGGTGGCCAGCTTGGGGGACAAGTGCACATCCCCTCCTCCAGGAAGCCTTCCTTCACCAGTCCAACTCGTTTCCACACTGCACAGTTCTTCAACCACTGCTCTGGGCTCCCAGCCCCCATAATCCATCTGTTTCCTGAGGTCAGCAGCATTCAAATTCCCAGTGATGGGGACCCCAGTTCTGGCTCCCAAATGAGGCTCTGAGCATGCCTTGCCCTGTAGGCACTCTGAGGTCTCAGTTTCTGGCAACATCTCCTGAGAGGTGGAATGGGGGTCAGGGCAGAAGGCAGGGTGGGGGAGGAAGAGCTGCAGTGGGGAAGAGAAGGGGTACACAGGCCAAAGTGCCTGGACACCTGGCAGGGCCCCACACTGTGAGAGGAAGGACACTCCCTGATGGGTTTGGCGCTCTTTCCCTGGAAGAGGTCCTGGCCCTTCCTGAGACCCTCCCTTCCCTCCTGCCCCCACCGGAACCCCACTGCTGGAGGGAGGCAACCTTTCTGCCCCATGGGGAGGGGAGTGAGCTCTCTTTGGAGGTGGAGGAGTCTTAGCCCTGCATCCCTTCTTCCTCCCTGCCTTTGAGTGGATAAAATAAAGTCACCTGCTTCACATAAACAACTGCTTTTGGTGACACAGATCCCCGGATTATCAAGGCTGCTGATAATCTGTTCTTATTCCATAATTTCACTTTACTTTTACTACTTTACTGATCACAAAAATAATATATCACAATACCCAAAGGCATCCATCAGTAGACAAATGTTAAAACATAAGGTGGTCTAGCTACACAGTGGAATATTACTTGACCATAAAAAATACTGGTGCATCAATGACACAGTTGAACCTTGAAAACGTGATGCTAAGCGAGAAAAGTCAGACATAAATGGTCACATTATATGATTCTATGTGCAAGAAATATCCAGAAAAGGCACATCCATAGAAACAGTAAGCTGATCGGTGTTAGGCAGGCGCTCTGGGGAGAAGGAAATGGGAGTGAGTGCTTAATGGGGACAGGGTTTCCTTCTGGACTGATGAAAGTATTTTGGAGTTAGTGCAGATGCCTGTACAGCACTGTGAAGGCACTAAATGCCACTGATTGGGTACTTTACGATGATTGAAATGGTCAATTTTATGTTACATGTATTTTTACCACGATAAAGAAAAATATATACCCCCAGTGAAAAGTACAATCAGTATAAAAGAACATAATAGGGAAAATAGGTTCCCTTCACCCAGATATCTTTCTATTTCCCCCAGGAAAATACTGTTAAGAGTTTCTTGCACAGCCTAGAGGATGTGTTAAAATAAATGCAGGTGACTGTGTGCCCTATTACAACAAACAGAACCACGTACTAGGCAGTATTCTGTGTCTGATTGTTTTTCTATGACTATCACTTGGAACCACTTGGGATTGGCACAGACTGACGTACAGTATTTGCTTTTGGTGGTTGGAGAATGCTCCACCATGATGCAGAATGAGGGGACAGCAGCACAAACCTTGTCTTGCCCTAGTTCAACTTCACCTGTGGGATCATCCCAAAACCAAGATGTAGGGTAAATGGTTTCTCAGGCTTTCTGCCCTCCTACCATTAGGATTGCCCCTGCCTGATGGGGTACCTGCAGTTGTTACATAGTTGCAAACTGTCTTGTTTACTTCTGTGGGCCATGGAAAGAGTATTCAGATAGTCACCAGCAGAAGCAGAAGCAGAGGCAGGAGAGAGAAAGGGCAAAAAGAAGCCAGAGAAGCCCAGAGTGAAGACTTGCCTGGGGCTTGGAGCCTACTGGCCTCCTGGCCCCCTGGCACTCCTGCCTGCCATGTACCTGGTTGCTGCACTGCATGTCAAGCTCAATAAAAGCCTGAGAAAGCCACCCAGGGCTCCAAGACTCTCCTTTACCCGTCTGCTGGATCAGAAAACCTGCTCAGTGCCCTTCCTGCCCCTACACATGGGTAGTAGCTCTTTGTGTGGAATGCTAAGTCCCCAGGCCCAAGCTGGACACACATCTGATTCTCAAAAATGACATATCTTGATTCTTAAGCCCCAGCTGCAATGCTGGAGGAAACCAACAGTCAAAAGAGAAGACTCCATTGTGGCTGATTTCAGAGAGGTTTTTTCAAAGGTAATTTGTACCTGTAAATGATTTCATTCCTCACCTATCAGTAAAAATGTAGAAATGTAACATTTATATTTATGTACAAATTACCTGTGCACATGTACACTCATTATAAATACGCTATTAATAGATTATAAGGGCCTCCCCAGTGGCGCAGCGGTTGAGCGCTGGGTTGCGAAGCTGCCCGCGGCCTCTGCGGCGCCGGTTCGATCCCAAGCTGCTCCCCGGCCACGGGAGGAGGGTCCCACATGGTGCGCAGACCTCTCCTGCCGCCCGCTGCTCCCCTCAGCAGTGTACTTCGGTCCTTCTGCCTGCTCTGCTCCCCGCTCTGGCTCTGGTGAATTCTCTCACCCTCCCGCGCTTCTGACTGTACCCAGTGCATGTATAAACAAACAAACAAACAAACAAATAAAACATGCCTCTATTAAAAAAAATAGATTATAAATACTACAAAACATTCATATATAAGTTTTAAAAAGATGTGCTCAAGTAAACATATATAAAACTTCTAACTCTTCTGTCTACAACATCTCATGAATTCTTGGGTGTCCACACTCTGATTTAGACCACAAGCTTTTTAATCTTATGTACTGACTTTATAACTGAATCCATCTATCGGATATGATTCTGCTGAAACACAAAGTATTTCTTTTTAATGGTTTTTTTTTTTCCCTTTAAGATTTATTTATTTATTTATACAAGCACTGGGTACAGTCAGAAGTGCGGGAGGGTGAGAGAATTCACCAGAGCCAGAGCGGGGAGCGGAACAGGCAGAAGGACGAAAGTACACTGCTGAGGGGAGTAGCGGGCGGCAGGAGAGGTCTGCACGCCATGTGGGACCCTCGTCTGGTGGCCGGGGATGGAACCGGAGCTGCAGAGGCTGCGGGCAGCTCTGGGGAGGCCCAAAACACAAAGTATTTCACCAACCCACTCAGGTTAGCACCAGATTCAGTGCTAGGACTGTGTGGCATCAGTCAGCCATGTTCCTACATCCTGATGCATTGATACGTGTGTATCTAGGCCCTCTTTCCTATATTCAGGGTAGGGGGACTGAAGCCCAGAGCAGAGGTGTCCAAGGCCTCACCCAACTGGGATGAGAACCCAGGCCCCCGAAGCAGGCCCTGCCTGGGGAGGCCAGGTGCTCAGGCAGCCCCTCCACCAGAAGTGGCCTTGGCTGGGGGGACCCTAGGGGAGATCAGGCCCGGAGCCTCAGGAGACAAGCCCTGTACTTACTGTGGGAGCTGATGTACTCGGGGGCCTTCCCAGGCCCAAGGGGAAGGGCCTCCTCATAGTAGTCCTCAGGAGGAGGCCTGTTGGGGAGTGGTGGAGGTAGGTCCGTGGCCTGCAGAGGGACAAAGGAGGAATGTGAGACCAAGATCACCAGGCTGGTAGAGGAGGGGGGTCAGGTAGAGTAAAAGGAGGGGAGGATCTCCCAGAAGGCAGGTTGAGGCTCTAGAATGTGAAACATTGTTTCTAATGGAGTTGAAGCAAAGCAGAGCTGAGAAACCTGGAGAGTTTATTTGACCCTGAATTTCTTTCACCAACTGTTTAAGCATTGGGTTCCTCAGCAATACCTACATGTTTGAGGGACTGCCACATAGAAGCAGTTGTGCTTTAGACCGAGCACAAGCAGAATGATCAACAGCTATTGTGAACTCTGCAGCGTCTGGAACCTGCATATGAGTGAGGAACAGCAGGACAAGTAAATGTGAGACCTGCCATTTGGGAGGCGCTAAGTGGCACTAAGAACCTGGGGCTCTGGGCCTGGAACCCCAGCTTTACAGTTAAGGTCTGTCACTTGCTACTGTGCCACACTGACATGTCACTGTCTCTGAGCCTCAGTTTCCTTACCTATGAAACTGGACAACAGTCGTGCCAACCTCAGCTGCTGTGAGCGTATAAAGGACACAGTAAGTGATCAATAATTGGTACTGATGATGGTGATGATGATAGTGACTTATGCAATCAACAGACAATGCTTGATGTGATGATGGGCCCCTTAACTTAATTCCATGGACCCAAGTCTGGGAACCGTGGATCTGGTCCAATCCTTCATTTTGTAGGTGAAAACTTCAGGCTCAGAGGGGGTAAGTAACTTGCCGGTGGCTACCGGTGGCTACAGAGCAGAAAGGAGAAGGGCAGATGTCCCCCAGCTCCCCATCCAGAGCATATGCCATTCCTTGTCTGTATTCCTGCAATCAGAGGCTGGGGTGGGATGTCCTTTGGGCAGAGGGGCCCAGTCAGTTCCCCACTTTATCCCTACTCAGCACAGGCATGGGGAGAGCAACATGGGCCGCCGTAACGCTGTGTCTGCCTTAACTACCACCCGGAGGAGAGAACAAGGGCTTCCCCAGCAGTACGGGGTAAGCTCCCTTGCGATAGGACAGCGGTGAGGGCATGGAACTGAGACCAAGACTCACATTTCTCAGGCACGGGCTCTTGGCTGGCTCAGGGCTGGCTCCTTTGCTGGGCTCCCCCTCGTCCTCCGGCATGTCGCGAAGGTCACTCAGGTCACAGTCTATGGAAGGTCAGGGCATTGGGTACAGGGATCTGAGGATGAGCATGGCAGAGCAGGCAGAGAAGGAGGGGACTAGAATTGGGGTCGGGAGGCCTCCACCATCCCCTTCATTAGTGACGCTGAGTAGTGACCCCATCCTGTCTTCTCGTCTGTAAACTGCTGGCAATAATCCCTGCCCCATCGAGCGCCCAGAGGATGAAATGAGAGAACAATTGCTGTGGGACGTGGGAAATTCTCAAGGTTATGTGCAGGCACAGTGTCCTTCCGAAGTCTCCCGGGTCCACCACGCCACACTGGTCCATCCTGGCTCCACTTTCTGCAGAGCTGCTGGATTCTCAACCTGCCACCAGGTGGCCACTCGGGGTGAACGGAGTAGCAGGCCAGAGGACCCCCCTTGTGTTATACCGTCTTTGACCTGTGTTCACCCCTCCCTCTTTCCTCACATCTCTGGGGCGATTATAATTATGCCAGAATGGACTTTCGGGACTGGCAGGGCCCAGAAAGGCCGAGGGACTTATCCAATGTGACTCTGTTGTGGTGTCAGAGCCGGGGGCAGGTATTTCCCATCCGAACTGGGGGACCTTCCACAGACTGACAGGGTCATGTGATGAGGGGGCAGCTCCCAGCCCAGGCCAGGAGAGGGCCACCTACCAAATTCCTCAAAGAGGGACTCCACAAAACTGGGCCCGGAGTGGAGATCTGCTGTGTTCACATACAGGTAGGAGACTTCTTTGGCTGCAAGGAAGGAGGACACGGGGCAGTGAGGAGGGAGCCGATCTCCCGCCCGCCCAGACTTCTGTCCCACACTGGACACAGCCTCAGTTTGCAAACAGTGTGCACATCCTAAAGTATTTCCCTTTGTTTTTATTTTTGACGTGGTTACTGATGACCTCCTTCTCCAAGTGAAAGGAGCCCCTGGGCCCCTTGGAGAAGGCAGAGAGAGGGCTGTGCTGGGGACAGCAGGCCCAGGGGATTGGGGACCACAGGCCAGGCAGGACGCTGCCTGTCGCCCTCTTTGAGGGCAGGGTGATGGCTCGCTGTCTGCTGGACATGAGGCGCAGAGTGACTTCCTACCACGTCACTCAGACCTTCCAGCCCCGGGGACTCAGGGACAGCTTGCCGGGTTCACATATGCCACCTTGGGGGCTGGCCTGGGGTATAGTGGCCAGGGCAGAGAGGAGGCCTTGCTGCTGAGCAGACAGCGAGAAAGAAGCCATGGGAGTGACAGCGGGGCACGGGTGTAGCGTGTGCGTATTAGCGTGCTGCAGGGGACAGCGTGCGATGTGAGCTGTCATGGCATGTGTATTATATGTGAAGTGCGTGTGAGGATGCACTGTGTGTGTGGGGGGCAGTATGCACACTAGTGTATGTTGCATGCTGTGCATTTGTTATATAGGTGAGGAGGGTGTTGTGTGTTGTGTCTGTATGTGCATGCATGTGCTCTGTCTGTTTCTGGAGCGGGCTGAGGATGGAGGAGAACATAGAAGGCCTGAGGCAGATGAGGACACTGCTCAGACCAGAAAAGTGTTGAGGGCCAGCTACAAGGCTTATCCTTTCGCCAGTGGGCCCTGGGGCAAGGAAGGCTCTTGAGGAGCTGACCTGGGAGGGGCTGCAGGTTCTGCAGGATGGAGGCCACGGCCATCTTCTTCTGCAGGGCGGTGTCACTGAGGTACTCATGGTCCAGGAGGCTGAGCAGCCCGGTGATCTCGGGAAGCAGCTGCTCCAGCACTGAGGAGGAAGGGCCGGGGGCATGTGAAGTTCTGAGGCCTGAGTGCCGGCCCTGCGCCACTCACTGCAGTGAGGGAAGTGAGGCCACAGGCCCGGGCAGACGAAAGAGTCGACCTCAGAGGCCCTCACAGCTGTCCCCGGGCTGGCTGCCCAGCCTCCCCTGGGAGAGCCATGTTCAGTTAACCATGATGTTTCTCTGGGCCTCCTGCTCTACCTTAGGTCTCATTTGGCCTGAGGACTCACCTTCTTGGGCTCAGCTGGCAGCTCTGGGCCCATGTAGCCCCCGAGCAAGGGCATCTAGGCCTTCCTTTGGCCCAGCCTTTCCTCTGCTTTGTAGGCCCAGGGGTCCGTCCTCATTGAGGTCCCTGGCTCAGTATAGGTTCCAAGCTGCAGCCGGGCTGTCAGGACACAGGCAGGAAGGAAGCCTTCCTGTCCCATCTGATCATATATTTCAATCTCTGGAAACTTCTGTTTCCGGTGCCTTGGTGGAAGCCAAACTAAACATTAACCCTTCCCATCCCAGGCCCTAAAATATGGTCACCATTCTTTATTTCCATGCCACACCAGTATTTCTCAAACTTGAATATATTCAGGTATCACCTGGGGACGTTGACACAAGGCAGATTCTGACTCAAGGGGCCTGTGGTGGGACCTGAAAGTCTGCATTTCTGAGAAGCTCCCAGACGTTCTGCAGGCCAAGACCACAGGGAGTTGCAAAGTCCAAAGGAGAATTCTTTAAAGCCTGGAGCATGCCAAGGCCATGATGTCACTAATGTCTCTCTGTCCCCAATAGGGAGTAGGGGCTTGGTTTTCCTTGGAGCTAAAGACCATCTTCATTACAGTACAGGTATTGTCCAGCTTTGCAACTTGCCAACAACTTGTGCATAATCATAAAAATTAAACTTGGGGAACAATTATTTTGAACTGTGCTAAGCCTTTCATACTTATAGTCTCATTTAAATCTTACATCAAGCCTTTCATTAGTTCTAGTATATGGAGGATGACACTAAGGCTCAGAGAGGTTAAGTAACTTCTGCAGGCTCACACAGCCAGCAGACCATGGTACTATAACACCTGGCAGTATTTTATACAATCCTACTAAGTTTTGAGCTAGGTCCCATGATCACCCCTGCTTCTTAATTAAAGACACTAAGGCTCAGTGATAAATAAGTTGTTTTCAGTTACATGGAGACATGCAGAAGAGCCAGGACCCCCACCCCGGGTCCTCCTGTGGACGTGGTGAGCCCCTGACTTGTAGTTACAAGGTCTGGAGGGATGAGGGGCTACAATATGCTGACGGGAACCAGCCATAGAGTCAGACTGTCTGGCTTCAAGTTCAGGCACAGTCACTCATTAGTGATGGCGCCTTTGGCAAGTTACTTAATGTATGACTTGGTTTCCTCCTTAGCAAAGTGGAGAGGGGGGAGTCTGGAGCACCAGCCTCATGGATTTTCTGTGAGGATTAACTCTACCAGGTGTGAAAAGCGCCTTGCCCTGTCCATAGTAAATGCTCACCCCGAGTGGGCCACTGCTTCCTCTTAGAGAATCTGCCTCTCTGACCTGTGGGGTGTGGGTCCACGTGCCTCTGTGTCTGTCTTCCTCAGCAGGCTGTGAGGCTCTAGAAAGTATAGCCAGGGCTGTGAACAGCAGCTTCCTCAGCATCTGGCCTGGAGCCTGCTCAGTGTGGGCACTCTGTGTGTGTTTGATGAGAGAAGGGATGACCAGAAGACCACACCAGGGCTTTTTTTTTTTTTTTTTAAATAGAAATCTTAACACAGAGAGTGGCACTTCTTAGAAAAACGTGATGTTGCAGTCTCTCTGTGGCATTCCCACTTTTACTCAAATTTGTTGAGTAAAATAAAGGCTGAAAACTGGCCAGCTCCCCGTCATGAGCTCTGCTCACCACTGGACACTGTCCACATGTGTCCCATCGAATCTCCATGCCCCTCTGTGGGGAGGCGCTAAAGAGGCGGCCACTCGTATTCCCAAGCCAAGATGACACAGTGCCGAGGACAGCCGAGGCATGGCTGTACAGCTCCAAAGAGGTGGAGTGGGCTGATTCCAAGTTTGCATGATTTGCACAAATACAGGGGGCGCTGCTCCCCTTGGAGACCAAGTGCAATGTGCCTGGCGGGCCCACTGTTTACAAAGCTGGAGCCCGCCCTCGCAATGCCATGCCAGTGAGGGTTCTTTGAAGCAGAAAATTATTTAAGATCTTTTAACTCCAATGTCAGCGGTGGTGAAGGCAACCTTTTCAAATGGAATCACAAATCTTTCTGGCACCCTTTACAGGCACACTAAGAGTCAATTAATTCTAAAATCTTTGCTAAGCACTAATAATGTGCCAGGCTGGCCAGTGGGGAATTAGAAAATAAACAAGTAGAATTGAATACTAGTGCAAATTAGAAAAGAATGAGAATACAGTGGGCATTCTCTCTCTCTCCTCCTCAGCGCCACCCCCATAACTACGGATGAGGAGGCCAAGGTAAATGCATGTGGCCGGGAAGTCACCGCGGGACACCATGGGAGCCTGTGTCTGTCTCTCTCGCTGCACCCATTTCTTCTTGCCTCTCTCATTCCTGTTTCTAAAAGCTCTCCTGCTTCTAATTTAAGGTTTCTTACAATTGCTGCTAAAGTAAGACAATTTGCGGGAGCTCTCTGCATTTCAATCATGAGCTTTAGCACCCAAGTTCTATAAAATCTTTTCTTCCACTTTTTTCCTGCTTCTTGATGGGATTCTTAAAGTGGAATCTTGACTACTATGCTTTTTATGTGGAACTGAGGTGTGATCACACAAGTCCAAATAGAGCAAAGAAAGCAGGGACTGAGTGAGGAGGAAGCAGCAGGTGGGGGGTGGGGCTGCCAGTGCTGCTGGCTTTCTGCAGCCTGGAGGGAATCAGGGGCAGTAGGTGGCAGAGGGACCCTCACGTGGGTCCCAGGGCGGTGGGCAGGAGTGTGTGAGCAAAAGCTCAGTTTGCAGGCAGGGTCGGCAAGAACCCTTCTGGAGCTGAATGGGTGCTAGGCAGTTAGCTTGCGTCACCGCAGTCCCCATAAGCCCCACAAGAGGTACACAGTGTTACTATCTTTGCCCTACAAAGGGGGCGGGGGACAGAGGCTCAGAGAAATAAGGGCACCCAGCCAGTAAGCAGTAAGGCCAGTTCTTGAGCCTAAGTGTGACTTCAAAGTTTGCACCCCTGCGCCTGCTTCCTCAATTGGACTTGGGCTCCAGGCAGGGGAGGTCAGGATGGGGAGAAGGCAGGCAGCCCCTCAAAGCCCTCCTGCTGAGGAGCCCAGGTCAAGACCTCTTTGATACTCCTGGCCTGGGTGGGTGGCCCCCCCCCCCATTGTAACTGTTGGAATTCCTGCTCCCTGGGCTCTCTCCACCCGACCCTTTGAACTTGAGAGTCCTAACTGTGAAGATCTCACAGAAGGAAAACAAGTGAGGCTAGCATATACCTGACTTATCAGCGGGATCTTATCCCAGGGAGAACCTTCTGTAACGTGGTTACAGGAAACATTTCACCAGCACCAGGCTCTTCAAGGACAATTCAGAACTCGCCCAAGAGAGAGTTTTCAGGTACAGCAAGTGCAGAAGAGACTTCAGGGCAGCTTTGCCACACACGCCAGATACTCCCAACCACAGTGATCTACACTGTCAAAGAATTTAATTTGGAGAGAAAGTCTGCATATGTAAGGCACAGGTAAATGGTTCAGTCAGGACTCACAGCGCTAAGAGCAGCCTCAAATTTTAGGAAGAGTAAGACTCTCCCAGGGGGTTGTCAGAAACGTAGATCCGGCCCTCGCCCTCGTAGGCAGAGAGTCTGATCCAGCAAGCCCTGCATGGGACCTTGGAATCTGCATTTTAACAAGGACTCCAGGTTGGTCCAGGCTCAACCTTTGAAAAATATTCCCCTAGGAAACATACACTGAGCATGTCTGTGAACACAGGAATGTGGAAGACCGCTCTCATTCCTAACAACATTATTACTGGACAGTCGCTTCTGAAATAACTGAGTCAAGGCAGGAGGAAGGGCCTCACAGAAGGTGCCACGGTGCATGGAGTCTTGCTTACAGGAGCCCTTGACAGGACCCCGGGGTCAGACCAGCTAACTAAAATCCTCATACCCGCCATCCCTTACAAATTGTGCAAAGATGAGCACGTCAGCGAATGCAGAGTCCTGGTTTTCCCAGCTCTAAAGTGTGAATAATGGGTGTCCAACACCTTCTAGGACAGCTAGGTCAGGCCATGCCCGCGGGGCCCTCGGTGTGGAGCCAGTGCTCACACAGTGCGGTCCTGCATCCTTGCTGTGCCATGTACCAGCACACCCCAGAACACACAGATTCCAAGGATGGATCAGACAGCACTCAGCGGTGGAGCTGCTGTAGCTGTGGTACAAGCTCTATGCAGCAGGGGACAGGGACTGTGTCTCATTCATCAGTAGATGCCAAAGGAGCCTTTATTCAATGACACACTATTTTGAGTACCTCCTCTAACCGTCTCATTTTAAAGATGTGGTTCAATCAAAAACACTAAGTAGTGTTAAATGCCAATGTTCACGAAAAGTCTGACGGGTCACTGAAGAGTGGCTGGAAACACAGCACCACATGGGTATTTCCAGCTGTTTCCATCTGTGGGCCTCCCAGGACGCTTCTTAACTCTCCTAAGTTTCCAGCTCCTCGTGGTTGTGGTGAGGATGAATGGGCAGAGCTTATAGCGCTCAGCAACCTCGAAAGGTGTTCTGTTCCTGCAGGGACATGTGACTTCTGGCAGTTTCAGTGCAGGGAGTGCTGGGAGCCCAGGCAGAGTGCCTCAGAAAATGCCTAAGTGGCATGTTGATGCAGGGACAGAAGATCCAAGAATGAGGTTTTGCCTAATTACCTATCTCCCTAAAACCAGGGATGTCTGGGGAGGTGGGAGTAGTCTTAGTGTTTCATTGCACCAGGCCAGGGCTTGCAAAGGCTGTTTTCGATGCATATGTAGATTAAACCCTGCAAAATTCCCTTTAAATTAAAAGCTCTTTGTTAGGTTTTTCTCTTCTAAATGTATTGCACCCTTTCTAGAGACTATATATCCTCACTGGAATAACCCAGATGACAGGTTCTCTCATTCTAATGTGTGGACCTCCTTGTGTATATAATTAAACTTGGTCTTTTCTCTTGCTAATCTCTCTTGTGTCAATTTAATTAATTTCCAGTTTATGGACCAAGAAGGGAAGAGGAAAATGAGCTTCTTCCCCAATGGTAGGCGGGCACAGGGAGTAGCTGAGGGCAAGAGGACTCGGGCCACACTGCATGTGTGACCAGCTCATGGTTCTGGACCCTGGACTCAGAGTGCTTAGGGCAATAAGAGGCCCCAGAGCACTTCCCTCCAGGTGCTCCATCTCAAGGACCCCCCTTCAGGCCAGATGAAGGAACAGCATCTTCCAGCATCTTTGGCAGTAAGGCAGCTGAGGAATCCTGTCCCCTTTCCTAATCCAGAAAGATATCTCTCACAGTTCTGCCCCCCACCCCCATCTTTGCCCATCCATGTCTCCTCTGCTTTCTGAGGACAGACTGGGGCACTGGGAATGATTTTATGTCTGAAGTATATTTAGAACCACCAATAATTTCATTGATTTTGTTTGGTTTAGTTGAGCCTAAGGGAGGTGCAGTGAATTCCAATGGGGGAAGAAAAAAAAAAAAAACAACCAAGAAAGGTCTAATTATTGTTTGTAAGTCTTCAATCTTTCCCTAAGTGGGACAGACAGGCTCAGAAACCCAAGTTGGGCAATAATTGTTCTCTGATGCAAAAAAGGTAGCCAAATAAAATTAGAAACCTACTAAAAACTGTATCTAAGATTAGACCACTAAGTGCTTATTGTTTCTGGTCAATACCCAACCAAGATCAATTTTCTCTCTGCTCCTCTACCCTCCCCATCTCATTGGAATCCAAATGAGATGGTACATAGCAGGAATTAAGTCACAGGCAAAATACACTATCATTTGCTCCTAGGACTACATCCTTGGTCTGAACCCCTGATGGCCTGAGTGAAACCTTCAAACAAAAGGCATTTATCACAGCCAGTATAGGTTTGAGTGCTGGGAGAGCAGAATTATTTAGAGATCTCAAAGGCACTCAGTATAATTTCCATAACAAAAGAGAAGTGAATAATTAAACTCCAGCAAATCACAGGAATAATAACCCCTGGCTTGGCTCCTATCAGGTCACCCCCAAACCCAGTGGATGCTCTGATTTGTGATTTCATCACTGGCACATTTTAGACTCTGGAATTAAGTAAAACAATGCTTGAAAGCAGCTTTCAAGTGACAATTTCATTAAACGCAAAGTATTAGGAGGAAGTGCAATTTCTCTTTCCCTACCTCACTACTTGACAAGCCTCTTTGGGACAAAGATAACTCATCCTTATCGTTTTTTCTAAGTCAGAGAAAATGCAGCCAACATGATATTTAAAAAAGCAAGAATTGTCAAAATGTGGTTTTATGAAGGGCCTACAATTTTTCTTTTGGTTTACCTAAAATAACCCAATTTCCATCTCATAGAGTTTCCTGTCCAGAGAAAGAACAAATGCATTACTTACTTAGAGATTATTTTCAACATATTGTGCTTTAATGAACTCACAGTTGAGGGCCTCCCCGATGGCGCAGCGGTTGAGTGCTGGGCTGCGAGGCTGCCCACAGCCTCTGCAGCACCGGTTTGATCCCCGGCTGCCGGTGAGGGTCCCACATGGCGCGCAGATCTCTCCTGCCGCACCCGCTGCTCCCCTCAGCAGTGTACTTCATCAGTCTGCCTGTTCTGCTTCCCACTCTGGCTCTGGTGAATTCTCTCACCCTTCCGCGCTTCTGACTGTACCCAGTGCTTGTATAAATAAATAAATAAATCTTAAAAAAAAAATAAACTCACAGTTGAATGAGGTATGACACCTTGCAGTCACATGTCACTTAATGTTTGGGTCAATGGCAGATGTTGGTGGCCCTAATAGATTGCACCAAACCGCCCAGGTGTGTGGTAGGTTGACCATCTCCATTTGTGTAAATACAGTCTACTATGTTTGCATCATGAGGAAATCACCTGAGGACTCACTTCTCATAACTTATCCTCATCGTGAAGGTATAAAATGGGGACATAAGTCACTGTGGCAGGAAAGCAGTACACTTAGCAAGTGTGGCCTCAGTGTTTGGGTGGGGGTCATCTCAGTGTTTGGGTGGGGGTAGGGAAAGGAAGAGGAAGCTTCTCTGTGTGCCTTTACCTCCAGGATGACTTCATGCTCGGTCCAGTCCTCTGACTCTTAACCTAGGTCCTTTGCATATGCTGTTCCCTCCACGGATCAGAACTCCCTTCCACTGCCCCCTCCAGCTCTCAACTCACTCTTGACTATCTCAGGGAAATGGTCCTCGTCAAGCCCACATCCACTATGCTCCTCTGTGCTGTGACAGCATCCCTCTCCCTGTGGCCCTTGTGACAGTGAAATGTGATATGTATTACTTCTTTCATTAAGTCAGTGTCCCCCAGTGCAGCCTGAGCTCCCTGAGGGCAGGAAGAGTGCCAGCTCTTGAATGCCTGACACAGTGGAGTGCTTAAGTATTTATGGAATGAATGAATTTCTGGAACACAGTTTTCTTAAACATTAATAAAGTCTAACAACCAGCTATGTGTCCTCATAGTGGCTCAGCATACATGCTTGGGGTAATAAAAGCTAAGCTTTTTTGGCTAAGTTCCCTAAGCCCTATTTAGTTGAACTTCTCTCATCTGAAAATGGCTGCAAACTGATGCATCCTTTATAGTTGGTGAATTTTAATCCTAACATATCATTGGGAAATAATGATGAGTAGCATATATTGAGCAACCCACATTACTTGAGTTCATCTTCTGCTCCCCATTTCCTAGCTGTGCTCCTTTGGGACACATACATGACCGCCCCATACCTCATGCACTTGTCAGTGACCCACAAGAATATCTACTTCATCAGCAGGAATAGGCCTAATACATGAGAATGTGCTAGGAGGACCTGTAAGTGCTCAATAAATGTTAGCTATTTACATTGCTCTTCCATTACTGTCATATGTCATTCCCTGATTTAAGAGCGTTTACATGTGGTATTTATATTATCTACTCCTTACACAGTGGGTTGGCCCCACTCTACAGTGTGAGGATTGAGGATTACGGAATGGGAAGAACACAGGGAGCTACCCAGTGATGCCTCCCCACTGCTCCTTCAGGAGGCTGCTCTGTCTGTGGGTTAATGCTACGGCCACAGCAACACACTAGCAACGTACCAGCAACCAGTCAATAGAAGCAACTTTACTTGGTGGGTGTAGAAATCTCTTTACCCTGCTACTTGTGTCTTGAGGTTGCTGCAAATCTACCCATTGGGAACCTTGGGGACATCTTCCTTCCTTCCTTTGAATTTGTAAGCACTTCTCTCTGAGTCCAAATGAAGGCCAAACACTGGGCAGAATGTGGGATGGGGCAACACTGGGGGGACAAGCATTGTTGGTTGCTAAAACAAACTCTTCCTGTTGTCCCAGAGTGTAGAGGGAAGACCGAGGTTCATGCTGGCTGGAAAAGGATGGACAAGAAGCAGCAAAGAAACCCCAGCAGCAAAGTCAAGTCTTCGTGCTGACTGCTTCCCAGCAGTTAAATATAGCCCCATGCGAGGGAGGGCAGGGCTCACCAGGTCACCTTGGAAGGCTTTTGTGTGTGTTAATTGCAGTTAGCACAGGAAATTGAACATCCTTCAAGCTGAAGAGAATAGCAAAGTCTGAGTCCAAGGGACAGCAGAAACACAGAATCTTGAGGAAGGGGAAAAAGAAGGGTCGACGATGGGGGGAGGGGGGGTTGGGATTTTCAGGTTTGGCTCTAACTCCTTCTGCTTACTAGAGTGGAATTCGGGGTAGTCATTAAACTCTATTGAGCATCACTTTCCTCTCCTGTAAGAAGGCGTTCAAATACTCACGAGTAGGTTTACAGGGGGCAGTGGAGGCGGCTGGGGAGACTTAGGGAGCAGCAGGGTCACTATCAGGAATGGCGAGTTCTCTGATCCACTCTTACTACAGGGAGATGGGGGGGCAAGAGTTCAAGGGAGGGCAAGGGTCAGAGCAGAAGCAGGTGGCGGGTTGTTGCTGGGTGGTGGACAGGGTTAGGTTAGGGCAGGCTCAGGGAAGCCCTGCGTCCTAAATTACCTTTCTAGCAGCAGCTCTGCCCAGGAGAGCCCTTTCTCTGGGCACCTGGTTTCTCAGCTCTGGGCTGCCAGCAGAGCAATAGCAATACGCCACTTGTAGACCAGGCAGGCTCTCTGCCTCACATGAGGGGGTGGGGCAAGCCACGGACTTCCGAGGAAATGACTTCTGGCTATGGGACTGGGCTCTCCCAGAATTGTTTCTTTGTCTGCAGATTCCTCCTTGTTTAGCTCACAAAGGAAATGGTTCCAGGAGGAAGTGGAAAACTGTGACACACAGATCCCCCTCCTCCTCCCAAGATGGCAGCTGTTTCCTTTCTGGTCACCTGCACCATCTCCTTCACCAAAGGCTTGGGGAAACACAAGTGGTGCTGGGAGTGGTCTGGGACATCAATGATAAAAGCAGGTAGTGTTTTTGAGTTCTTAAGTGATGTTCCAGATGTGGTGCTAGGCATTTTGCATGGATTACTCACTTAATCCTTCTAATGACCCCGTGAGGTAGGTACTGTTTTCACCCTTTGTCTTACATATGAACCACTTGAGGCTCAGGACAGGCATAGTCATTGGTCTTAAGGTACATCACTAGGAGCCCATGATTTAAGCCTGACCCAATTCTCACGCCTGCAGCATGGAAAGTGGAAGGGTCCCTACTGCCAAAGCTTGCTGGAACCAGTAGTGAGCCCCTCGTGACCATTCCTCTCTGGTGTCCACTCACAGGAGGGGGATCTGGCATGAGCCCTAGATGGAACTGAGATTTTTGCTTCTGTGAAGCTTGATTTTGAGCTCAACAGGCTGGGGCATATTGGGCTCTTAGCAGACAGATAATGCCGCTGATGATAATAAAAATATCCAAGAATGACAGTGACCATTTATCAATCGTTTCCTGAAGTCTAGGTACTATGCCTAATAATTTTATTTCTTTTTATACATAGGACCTGAGGGAGGTAACAATTGAGTTAATCTTAGTTGCTGCCTCATGAGACTCTCTCATCTTTGGTCTATGCATACTCCATTTGGATTTAGTTATTTATCTACATAGTCAGTTATTTTTGCTAATGTGACAAGCTCAAATAAATCTACCACTCACAGCAGAAGCCAGGATGGGGCAGCACCTTACATCTAACTGGGTGTGATGTCCATACAATGCTCCTTTCAAGTTAGACAAGGGCAGGACGCTTGATTGCCCTGGGGCAAGAGATGTAAATACTGAGGTATGATCTGGGAATGCCTGGAGGGCGCTTGACTGCTGTGCTCTGGGCCTCAGGGACTGATCAATGGAATGCCTTGTTAATAAGATTGGAGCCATGGGTGGGGGTCAGAAGTATATCAGCAGACTCACCCTCCCTAAAGCCCGAAATCCAGTATTCAGTTTGACCCACCCTCAATAAAAAGGCCAGGATCTTGCTCTTGAGCAGCATCCTGCATCCTACAGTCTGCTCCTAGACTCCTGTTTCTTTTCTTTATCACGTTATCTAACTATGTGATTAACACATCAAGTATTTATATCTCTTGCTGCTCCCCATTTTAACTGCCGACTTCTCTCCTCAGGTGTAGTGTCACTGCAGCTAGAGGAGGCCATGAAAATAATCTGAAAAATTTTTAATTTTATTGGAAGTGTATAATGCTACAGGTTATCTTTTGTGAGCTTTATTTTAAAATTGCACTCCAGGAATTATCCATATTGTTATCTGTCACTGTATTCACTGATTGTATTCTATGATATTCCATTGTGGGACTATTTTCTGTGCCCAATATTCTGTGTCTATTACCTCATTTAATCTCCCCAGCAAGCCTATGTAGGAGCTCATTTTGTTCCCATTTTACAGTCAAGAATCAGGCCCAGAGAGGATGTGAGTCTTGCTGTTAATTTCAAATCTTTCTGGCCGCCCATGGTACACCGTGTTTTGGATGGAGAAGAGAAAGCCAGGAACAAGAGTCAGACACCCGAGGCTCAGTCCCAGCTCCGCATGTACTGACTGTGTGACCTTGGGCAAGTGGTTTCATGTCTCTGAGCCTCATTTTCCTCAACATTAAAGTGCGGAGCTAAGGACCTACCTTCTTCTTATCTCCAATCCAAAGTCTGTGAAAAGTGAGAGCACTCTAAACTGATGTTTTGTAAATTGGTAAATTTGATGAACAGAATACATGCCACCAGCTCTCCTTCCCCACAATCAAATATCAGAAACTGCCTCGGATTCAGGGATGAGAGTGAACAGCATCCTTATTCAGAAGGGGTAAGGATTAGGTCGACAGCCAGCCTCTAGAAACCTCCATGTACTGAAGGGACCAGAAAATGATCAGTACAAACCTCAGGCTGCACATAAACATAGCATGTATTTATCTTATTTCTAGTCAATGGAAGTTCTAAAAATCACTTGAAACTATTTTTTTACCTATTTTCAGTATCTTAGATCCCACACCAGTGTTTCCTTTTCAAAGCTTTTCCCTCTGCAATTGCTACCCACTACTAGCTGTCTGACCATGGGCAAGTTACTTAACTTCTTTGTGTATGTAGAATGGAGCAAATAATACATATTCCTTAGAGTTGTCTTGAGGATCCAGTTGATATTACATGGAGTTCTCAGAGCAGTTCCTGATGCCAAGTTGACTTACTGCTATTGGAAATCTCTCCCACTCCCCAGACAGTGCCCACTCATCCTGTATAGTTGGTTTAGATGCCACTTCCTCCAGGAAGCCAGTCCCGCCTTCCTGGAAAGGTGAAGTCACCCTGTTATATCCTCCAGAGTAGAGGACTTGTTCAATGTGCTTTTCACTAAACTGTGATGCCATGAGGCCACATGATTCCTGATTTATAACCTGCTCAGGGCCTGACACAGTAAGGTGTAGTGGGGAGGAATTAACTAACTACCTGGAAACCTGAGGAAGGCCCACAGACTAGGGAGGAGCTGTCATCCTGCCTGTGACAACTGTTTCCAGAAGGACTCGTGGGGGTTGAGGAGAGGGAGGGTGAAGAGGCCTGTATTCCTGGGATGCTGGGGGCTCTAGAGGGCACAGCTGGACCAGTGGTGACAGCTCCAAGACTACAATATTCAATTCACTGTGTGGAAGAACTTTCCAGAAATCCAGAAGATGTCTGAAAGATGTAAGGAGAGAGTAAGAAGAGAGGCAGGTGTCTCTTCCAAGGCAGGTTGGACTTAGTGGGATGGCTCCTTGGCAGGAAGGTGGGGGTGACAGTACAGTGGGGAGTCATCAGTGGGCACCTGGGGCGAGGACCACTCAGCATAAAGCCTGGGATTTGCCCTCCATGGCCTGGAGGCCCCAGGCAGGTGCTGTGACCTGTTTTCTCATCTGTGAAACAGATCATGAGAGCACTCACCCGGGAGACTGTGAGCAGAAAGGAAGATAATATACACAGAGCATGAAGAATAATGCCCGGCACATACGAATCCTCTGTAGAGGTTGGCTAAGACCTCTCGGTTGTTGCTATTGTTAGCGGTCACAGGGGAGTCAAACATTCCCCAGAAATTAGACTATTTCCAGGTGGGAGGCTCAAAGTTAGGCTCAGAATGGTGACCTTGACTGATGCCCAGGTAGGAAGTCTCTACTCTCCCTCTCTTTCCCTCCCCCTCTCCTACAAAATCCTCCCAATGCTCACCCTGCACTTAGTTCTGGGTCAGGCACCCAGGAATCCAGCCCACAGGAAGCTCAGTCTGGAGAGCAGGTTGTGGGAAACCCCTGGCTGCTTCCTATCTCCAGGGCTGGTCATGGGGATCAAGAAAATGATGGTTGGGGCCTTGCTGGTGGTGCAAAAGATTAAGGTGCAGCACTATGAAACTATCCGCAGCCACTGCAGCACGAGTTTGATCCCCAGCCAGGGAGCTACCCACATGGTGTAGCAGACCTCTCCTGTCTTGCCCGCTGCTCCCCTCAGCAGTGTATTTCAGTAGATCTGCCTGTTCTGCTCCCCACTCTGTCTCTGGTGAATCCTCTCACCCCCCGCATCTCTGGCCTGCACTACAGCTCTTGTATGCATAAATAAATAAATCTTAAAAAAAAAATAAAATGATGGTCAAGGGTTGAAGGAATACAAGCCTGGAGTCTTGCAGACTCCCAGACCAATGTGTCCTCTGCTCATCCACGAATTCAACAATTTTATACAATGAACTGTGCTTGCAAATGGACAGAGTTTGCAATGTTATGTCTCCCTGTTCTTAAACATGAAGGCTAGTGCATCTCACAGTCCTGGCACCCACCTGCAGCTCCCAGCTGGTCACTTGCTCCCAAGCTCTCCCTTCCGATCCCATCTGACCCTGCTGGCTTTCCTAAGGTCCCCAGATTGCATCGCTTAGCGTAATCCCCTCCTGCTCACCACTTGGTAAAGCTCCCCAGGGCCCAGATACCAGCTTCCTTTGTGACATGGATGGTGAAACATGCTCCATTCATTGCCCAAGTTTCTTCCCAGTTCCTCTGGAATTCCATCCCTTCCCGGGGCAGGTAGGTGAGAATCTGGAGTCCTCTCAAATTCACTAAGAAAGGCGATCACTTACAAGCCTGTATTTTAAGCATTGACTTTTTAAAAACCGAGTGCTTCCCAGTGCTGAGTGGTCTTGCACAAATCCAGTGACCCCTTGGAGGTGGCAAGAGCTCATTGTCTCTGCTTCTAGTCGAAAACTCAGGGGATTTGGTGGAAGAGGCAGAACTGGAATTCAAACCAGACTATCTGACACCGTGGGCAGCGCTTGTGCCTTCATATCATGCTGCCTCTATTATTAGCTACAAATCACAAGCTACAACGGCCTTTGGGCTGCACACTCACCCAGTTAGGAAGCACAGGATAAGATCCTTCTCTTGGGCGGGGTGTGGAGGCGCCACTTAACGCTTCCCGATCCCAGAGCTGTTGCAGGCCCCCTGCTTCAACCTGAGTGTACTCTGTGCCTTTCTTCCATACCCACCTAATGCTGTCCCCCCAGTGTTTCTGGCTGCTGGCTCTAGAGCCCTCTGGTCCTTGGTGGACACTGACCAGATATGACCTAATGTCACTGGCATTGGTGACCAAGTTTCACTGTCTCAGCCTCACTAGAAGATTTGGGGTGCAGGGACCCTGAGCTTCCCCTCTGTTGCTCTCCAGAGCTGCACCCTGTTGCTGGCTGGAAGTGAGGAAACACAGTCAGTCTCTCCAGCTTCCCAGCATACTCCTGGTTCACTTTTCTTCTTGGTTCAAGTGCAGCTAAAAAAATCCCTATTGGTTTCATATCAGCTGGATCTGTGCTCAGCAAACCCTCCAACAAGAATGGGCAGGAAGAATAAATATTGATTCTAGAAATGAATAAATCTGATTCATCTTCAAAAGAAAGCTTTGGTATAAATTATCATAATTTCTCCATTCTAAGATGCTCTATTTAAAGATGTTTTATCTACTAAATAACAGCTTTTTAAAAAAAATGGAGAAAAGGAAATACATTAGTGTATCAGCTATTAGGTAAGTTTTGATATTTAAAAAATGTCTCAGCATCAATGAAAAAAAATTTTTAAAAATATGCTCCAATTCAGTTTTTGTTTTCTTCTTTGGAAGCTCAGAAAAGAGACTTCCCACCATAAAGTATGGGTAGGTGTCAATAATGTGTCCTGGCCAAGTCTCGGCCGGAAACCCCTGTGAGCGGCTGGGGTAGCCAGGGCACATCAGGGACATCCACACATTGACAGATCCCTGGACCCCCAAAGCCAATGGACAGGCTTTCTGTCCAGCGGAGCTAAGCCCTGAACCCTGCCCACTCTCTGGTCCGAATTAGTGCTTTCATGGAAGCCAACTGGAAGCCCGTCGTATGGCCTCGGGCACACGAGGCCTGATCCAGAACCTGATCCTCAGTTTCCCCAGTTGTAAAATGAGGGGCTTAGGGTTTAGATAGGTGGTTTTCAAATGCTCTTCTGATGGAGCCGGGGGGGGTCTGCATGGTTCCCGCAGGGGCTGCCTTGGAGCAGGAGGGCTGGAGTGTGCTGTACTCCGTGTTCTCAACCCCACTTCACCCATAACAGCGATTGCTTAAGATTTGTTTGTAAAAGGATTCTGGGACTGAAAGTGGTTTGAAAAAACACTGATAAATGGCATTCTGGGGTCCTTTCAACACCGCTCTTGAATAAATATTCTCGGTTATTCCCTACGGGCAGCGCTTCATTCCTCCGTCTGGACACACCCTGAGAATCCTCTCTCCCAAACTCTACCATCTCTTGCAGGGGCTGGCAAACTTCTGGAAAGGAGCAGCGAATACACACATCAGGCTTTGCAGGTCAGTCGGCCTCTGTCGCAACTATCCTGTAACGAGGACGCAGCCACAGACAATGGGTACAAAGGAGGTGGCTGTGGGCCAATAAGACGTTATTTACACCATCTCATTTATAAAAACAGGTGGTGAGCCAGATTTGGCCCAGGGCCGAGGGGTGCTGATCCTTGCACTGTCATACTTCACCTGGCAGGTGGAGAAACTGCCCTGCCCAAGGAGGGGGTTTAAGGAACAGGGCGTGGCTGGCTCCTGGCTCCAGGACAGCAAGCGTGCTCCCATCCCCCCACAGCTGCTTGCTCAGTCATAACTCTTAGCTCAGTTTGAACTACAGGTATCTGGGGCTCCACATTCTAGGGAGCGGTGCCCAGAAAAGACACATGCCCCTTTCTCTCTGTCAGGAGATCAGTTTTCCTCTAGGTTCTTAGAGGGCTATAAAAAGCCCTGGAGCTTGCCCCGCCATGGGACCTGCTGCCGGTAAATCCTCTAGAGCTGGAATGACTGCAATGTGGTGCCACATTCTGCCCCAGATGAGCCTGACAGCTGGACCAGGAGACTCACGCCTGCCTGGCCAGCTCTGCACCTCCACCCCCACGGGGCATGGCTGGGATTCCCCGCATGGAATTTTAGATGGAGGACAAACCTTCTGAACCCTCCCAGGCAGCCTCTTTGTTAAACCCAGGGGATGAATTCTGAAGATCAGAACTGGTAAGGGCCACCGCAGGGGAGTGTGAAGGGTAAGAAATAAAATCTGCCAGCTGCCTGGTCATACCATTCCCCTGGAACTGCTCGAATTCCCATTCCCTCCCCGACTTCTCAGCACCCTCCCTGCATCCCTGTAGCTATCTAGCCAGTCCTTAAGACAAATGACTTGGGGACGATCCTCCAACATTCAGTAAAGAACTGAGGTTTGGAGGTGGGCAGAGCTGTGTGTTAAATATCTTAATCGAACTTTCTAAGCCTCAGTTTCTTTATCTGTAAAATGGGGATAATTAAAGAAGCATATATAGAGATATATCTACACCCACACAAAAAAACAAGCTCTCAATTATGCGCTGAAAAAAAATAAAAACAAAAATAAATAAATAAAAGTAAAATGCAAGAGAGGCAAGTCATGATAAACCTTTGCCATTTAATTTCCTTGGTGAGTGAGATGGTGGTGCTCAAGGAAAAGAAACATTTATCAAACACTTCGAATAGTCTGTGCATCACATGCTGACCTGAATCATGAAGAGTCCTTTACAGGGACTGTACATATTAGCCTGCACAGAGCAAGACTTGCCACAAACTACAAAACTTTTAATCCAAAATCACACGTACATATTTATCATTCATATACATGTCCAATCTGCAATTTTAGAATATAAAAGCTACGCACTATAAGACACTCTGAACTTATAGCTCTAGGCAACATTTTTGGATGGCATTTCTCCGCCAGTAAAATGAATGGCATATTTTACACACGTGAGGGTTAAACTCCATTGGCTTCATGACCATTGAGAGGCAAGCTGCCTGTTGCATGGAGGCTCGGCTGGTTACTAGGATTAAACATCTGTTATGTGTAAGACACTGGAGTTGAGATGAAAGGCCAGTCTCAGACCACAAGACTTGTAAATACCTAGAGGAGGCATTTAAATTAGTGCAAGAAAATCGTCTAAAAGCCAAGATGGAGAAGGGTGGTGGGAACCCAAAGTCCAAAGGGAGGTGGAGGGGGGACATGGCAGTTGAAGAGGCAGTTGATGCTGAACAGGATCTTTCAGGGAGAAGTAAGAGCAGAGTCACCTTACTGAGCCTCAGTGTACGCATCTGTTCAATGGGGAGAATGTCTCAGTTGAGCACTTCATGGGGCGCTTGCCAGAGCTGAGGGAAGCCACAGAATAGAAAGTCAGGCCGGGATGGTCACCAGAGAAATGATTTCAGTGGTCAGGTCTCTGACTGATGATGCCTCTTCATACACAGGTTCCATCCTGGCCACAGGGAACCCCCAGTGAGCTAGCACGGAGTGACAATGTGTCTATCACCAGAGGGTGCCTGCATGAAGCACCTGATGATACTCAACACCTGACACTAAGCTGAAATGGTCACAAGAGGTGCAGATGAACATGCTTCTGAAAGCTGAAGATTAGGGGTTAAGTCTCAGCACTATCACTGCCACTGCCTAAGTTCGATCCCTGGCCAGGGAGCTGACCCAAGGGCACAGCAGACCTCTCCTGTCTTGCCTGCTGCTCCCCTCAGCAGTGTATCTCAGTAAATCTGCCTGTTGTGTTCCTCACTCTGTCCCTGGTGAATTCCATCACCCCCCACACATCTGGCTTATACCCTAGCTCTCCTATGCAAAAAATAAACAAATAAAATCTTTTTTAAAAAAGCTAAAGACCTTCTAAATCTCTATTTCTCCTATCACAGAAGCGAGTGGCTGAGTCAGGCTAGGATGTGGGATCTCTGCTTCCATGTCCAAGTCCATTTCCACTCGGGCACGGTGCTGGACATTTGTTGGAGGTTCGTCTTCTCAGGCTAGAGCTCACATACCCTGGGCGTCCACGGTGCAGAGCGGGCAGGGTGGGAGAACCCGGGATAAACAGTGCTTCTGCTGAGGGCCAGTGCACTAAAGTTGTCTCAGGGGAGGAAGGAGGGTGTTCAGATCTATTACTGACTATAATAGAAAATCTGCTGGGTTCTTTAAAGATACAATGAGACATCTTTGGCTTTCGGAAGGCTGCTCTGAAAAGCATGAAAGGCAGTGCTGGGGAAGCAACAGGCAATCCCAGGAGGTGTTTGGGCAGAGTCAAGGGCGTGATGCCAGCAGAGCATTAGAACAGCGGCTGCGTTGGATGCCTTGGAACTGTGCAGAGCACACGTTCCCACACCTCACCCAGACCCAGCTCTTCGGGACTCAGTCTGAAGGAGGCGGGTCTTAGTCCAGTGAGTTCTGAGCAGCCCACTGCTCAGACAAACACAGGGCGGGCCTCGGAGAAGAGGCCTGTGGAGGCGAGGACATCAACAACGCCCCTCTAGGCAGTGGCAGGACACAGGGGAAGTCATCCCACACACAGATTTCAATAACCATCAACAGAATTTGGGGTCTCATGGTCTAAAGGACAAAGTCAAGGAAAGGATAATGATGAAGACACATTCCTGTTGCTAAATTAAGGATCATTGGTATGGAGAATGCTGGAGCTGGAGTGACCGTGTCTGACCTGTATTCAGTGACTTTTGTGGTTTTTTTCATTTCATTCATCATCTCAACAGGCATTTTTCAAACACCTACTAGGTGCCAGGCGAAGGGCAGTGAACTAGGTCAGAAGGGCCCTGCCCTCCCAGGGCTCGTGCTAACAGCTGGGGCAACCCCATAGTTATCTCTAAGTGTGACAATGGCTACGTCATGGTGAGGCCAGGGTGCCAGGGGCACCACAGAGGGTTGGGTAAACAGTCTTGAGGAAGCCATGTCTGAGAAGGTTGCTAAGGATGAGCAGGAGTTAACCAGGTGAAGGGTCAAGGACCAGAGTAAGGATTACCCAGAGCAAGAGGCAGATGGGAACCCAAAGTAAGTGGGGCAAGGCCTTGAGGCTGGCAAGAATTGTAGTTTATATCTTTTTTTTTTAAGATTTATTTTATTTATTCGTACAAGAACCGGGGTACAGGCCAGATGTGCAGGAGGGTGAGAGGATTCACCAGAGACAGAGCAGGGAACAGAACAGGCAGATTGACGAAATACACTGCTGAGGGGAGCAGCGGATGAGACAGGAGAGGTCTGCTGCGCCATATGGGACCCTCGCTGGCCAGCCGGGATCGAACCCATGCTGCAGAGGCTGTGGACAGCTTCACAGTGCAGCACTCAACCCTGCGCCACCAGGGGAGGACTTATAGTTTATATCTTAAGACCAATAAGAAGCCTCTGAAAGGCTTAAGCATGATCAGGTATATATTAAAAATATATTTCTGGGCCTCCCCTGGTGGCGCAGTGGTTGAGCGCTGGGCTGCGAAGCTGCCCACAGCCTCTGCAGCACCGGTTTGATCCCCGGCCTCCGGTGAGGGTCCCACATGGCGCGCAAATCTCTCCTGCCGTGCCTGCTGCTCCCTTCAGCAGTGTACTTCATCAGTCTGCCTGTTCTGTTCCCTGCTCTGGCTCTGGTGTATTCTCTCACCCTCCTGTGCTTCTGACTGTACCCAGTGCTTGTATAAACAAACAAACAAACAAACAAACAAACAAATAAATAAGTCTTTAAAAAATAATAAAGGACACCTCATTTAAAAAAGTAAAATAAAAATATATTTTTATAAATGTATCTGTACAGACTTATACAAAAATGTAGATTTATATCTAAAATTTTTAATTCTTTAGGTCCTCTTCTTCCAAAATTCCTTCCTCAAGTGTAGCTCACTCATAAATCCCTTTACAAGCTATGATATAATGTATATTTAAGTAATAGACATGAAGTGTATGTTTCTAAAAGGCTTGTTCTTTAGAGTTTGCAAAAGGGTCATACTAATGGAAAACTTTTTTTTTAAGATTTATTTTATTTATTTGTGCATATAAGAACTGGGTTGTAGGCCAAAGGTGTGTGTGGGGGCGGGGGCGGTTTGGGAGGATTCATTAGACACAGAGTGGAAAGCACAACAGGCAGATTGACTGAAATACACTGCTGAAGGGAGCGGCGGGTGAGACAGGAGAGGTCTGCTGCACCATGTGAGTAGCTCCCTGGCTAGGGATTGAACTCAGGCCTTAGTGGTGACAGTGCTGAGACTTCACCTCTAGGCCACCAGGGAGCCCCCCGATGGAAGCCATTTGAATATCGCATGACAGTTCTTAACATGTACACGTAGTATAGCTGTATATTTATGAGACTGAGGCCCCAGAGCTGTGTTCCGAGGTTGCCCTGATTGGTGCCCACTAAATCTCTACTTTGCCATGCCCTTGGGAAGCTCCTGTTTATCCTGAGCCAGCCTTTCCTGGAGAGCTGTGTTGGGGCCCCTTCTACAGGACAAGGCTGATCCCAGGTGCGCTTTTCAAATATAGTCTTGTTCACAGAAGTCCCATTTCCTTCAGTGGCTCCTCACGTGGTTATGTTGTTAACAGAAAGAGGGAAATAGGAAGGCTCATCTGATTTGGTGGTGAATAAGATGAGTTCAAAGTTGGGTCACTGGAGGCTGGGATGACCATGGATTGGGAATGTACCGCAGATGGGAGCCCAACTCATGGCTGAAGGTGGACACTGGAGCGCCATCCTCACAGAGGGTTCTCTACAGGAGCAAGGGCAGAGAGAGTGGGTGAGCAGATGAGGGGAGAAAGGGGAGGGGACCAACAAAGGAGAAAAAGACAATTGAGCAGAGGGGGATGAGGGGCAGAATTAGTCAGCACACCGTGGGCCAGGCAGGGTGCTGGGCTAATGCCACCACACGTCGTCTTCCAATTCTGGGCATCTTTCCTCCTGCTTTACAGATGGAGGGACGAGACTTAACTGGGTAACTGGCTTTGGGGCAGGAGAAGCCCAGAGGCTGTGAGCACCTGTAACAGAGGGATTGGGGGGCCAGAGAAGGGGCAGAAAAGGCTTCTTGGAAGGATGAAGTGTGATTATCTACCACAGAAGTTTTTGATTCCAAAACATTCTGTACTTCGCCCATCTCTGCAAATAGGAGAACACATTTGGAAAGGAGTAGAGGTTCAAAAAGCTACAGAGAAGCCCAGGAGACAGGACATGGAAGAGGCAAGAGATTAGACAAAACAGAAGCACCCGGAACCCTTCGGAGGGGACTCTTTGCGGAAGGTGTGAGTGGCAGCGAGAATGCAGGGAGTGGAGGAAACGTGTGTGCAAGGACGGGAGGCCACGTGTGCTGACTATTTGTTTGGCCAGGAAAGAAAGGAGGTGAGTGCTGAGGGGCTGTGGGGTGTGTGTGTGTGTGTGTGTGTGTGTGTGTGTGTGAGAGAGAGAGAGAGAGAGAGAGAGAGAGAGTGTATGTGTATGCAGATGTCAGTGTGCAGGTATGTATTTGTGTGTGTGTGTGTGCATGCATGAGGGTGGTGGCGTGCATGAGTGTGTATAGATATGGGCAGGTATGTTAGTGCATACAGGTCTGTGGGTGTATGTATGAAAGCATGTAAGTGAGCGTGAGTATGAGTGTGCACCTGTGTGAACGAGTATATGTGTCCATGCATGTGAGTATGTGCTCACACATATGACTGGGTGAGCATGTGTATGCTTCACTTTTTGTTCAGCTGCAAGTTTTTTCATAAGAGTAAGAAGGGTATGAGAAGTGGATGGTATCCAAAGCCAAGATTATTTCTCCAAACCAGAGATCAGAATGGAGTAATGATAGGCTCCTGGCAGAGGGTGAGGAAGGAGGGACTTAATTGGCAGAGCGCTCACCCATATGAAAAGGGGGAGGAGGGTTGAAACTGATATTTGAAGAAAATGGAGAAGCCAAAAGCCATGGAGGCTGAGCAGGACAGGAAATGATGTAGTGCCTGGTGACAAACTGAAGACTTCAAGGGGGGAGAGAATAAGGTCAAATTCCACGCCCCATAGGCCTATTACACCCACTGCTGATTGGGACTGACATCCAAGGCATTATATCTGACTATCTGATAAACATAAGTCTATCATCCACTGAATGCTTCCTAAGTGCTAGCCTACTCATATACCCCATGACACTCTAGATGGAGTTCAGATAAATTAAGTTGGTATTTATTTATTGTGTGGAAGAACTGGAGTGCAGGCCAGAGGTGCGAGGGTGGTGGTGAGAGGATTTACCAGAGACAGAGTGGGGAGCAGAACAGGCAGATCTACTGAAATACACTGCTGAGGGGAGCAGCGGGTGAAACAGGAGAGGTCTGCTGCACCATGTGGGTCAGCTCAGTGTCGGGGATCAAACTTAGGCCATTGCGGTAATAGTGTTGAGCCTTAGGCCACCAGGGAGGCCTGGAAATTAAGAATTAAGCTGTTTATCCAATTCATAAAAGATCACTCAACTAGAAAGTCACAGTCAAAACTGAAACCCAAGTTTGCCTGTTCTCTGAGTCACTCAGCTCTACTGCATCTTTAGGCTGACAAAGATGACCTCATGGGATACGTTTGGATGGAAAGATGAATACAAATGAGTGTTCCTTTCAGAAGGGGAATAATTGGTAGAAGTAATGTGGAATGAATTTGGATGTCAGGAAGAAGTATGTCTGCATGAGAATTCACAGTCTTGGGGACGGAAGACGGGGACAGATTGACGCAGGGACAGCTATGGGCTGCTGGGTAGTGGAAGCTGCAGATAGAGAAGAGGTGGTTCTAATATGGACCTCAAAGAGGAAAGACACAGAAAAGGGTTCTTCTGCCATCTCTTGAGCCCTAAAAAATTCACATAATGAAAGGAATTGATCTCTTGAGTTTTCCACTAGCCAAAAAAATCGTCTCCGCCCCCAGAATAGAGAATACGGCAAAAGAAATTCTCAACTTGGGTTGAATTCAACCAGTTCTTGAAAAAGAAGCAATTGTGAAGGGGAAAGGAAAGGGACCCTGGAGACATTAGTCACCTCGCATGAGCCTGGTATGGCAGACATCACCTTGGGCATGCAGAAAGCATATTTAAAAAACCAGAGAAAAGTTAGACCAAAGACTTTACAGAGAAGATGGCTTAAGAAAGCAAAGTTCGGGCCTCCCCTGGTGGCACAGGAGGTTGAGCGCCGTGTTGTGAAGCTCTCCGCAGCCTCTGCAGCACCGCTTTGATCCCGGCCAGCCAGCGAGGGTCCCACATGGCACGCAGACCTCTCCTATCTCACCCGCTGCTCCTCTCAGCAGTGTACTTCGTCAGTCTGCCTGTTCTGTTCCCCGCTCTGTATCTGGTGAATCCTCTCACCCTCCCGCGCATCTGGCCTGTCCCCCGGCTCTTGTGTAAATGAATAAATAAATCTTAAAAAAAAAAAAGAAAGCAAAGTTCACAAAAGTAAAATTGTGAAGACACAACCATTCCATGTTATGAATCAATGCCAGAGGCACAGATAAATGAGAGAAAATGGGTATATGGACAAAATGTACCAGCATTTTATCCATCACTCAGAAGTGTTCCAGTTATCGAAGGTCCATGATAGATTTTCCAGGGACAAGCGCCAGGAAGGAAAGTAATGGGTGGTCCCTATCTTTGAGATATATGCAAAGCTGTCTAGCCAGTATTTAAAAGAATAAGGACTCAGAAATTGTCATCAAAAGCAGACCAGCTTATGGAAGAACCAGTGATGTTCTATAAAGCAAAGTTATTATGCTGAATCTGATAAAAGAGAGTATAATTATTATAAAAGCCTGGATTTAGTGAGCAGGTTCCATGTGCTAGTATTTTTCATGATTTAATTTTTACAACCCCAAGAAATAGGTATTTTCAGCATCCAATTTTTATCCTCATATAAGAATAGAGAGTTAATGAACTTGACCTGTAGAAAGTGGTGTCTCTAGTCACCAGCCTGCAGTGAAGGTGTAACACTTTCACCAAGGCTGATTCTCTTTGTATGATATTCATGGATCTAGAAATCCCACTGGAAGGAATCTCCTTATAGTGTAAGTGGTTTCTATGTCAGTTACTGCAGCATATGAGTCCTGTTTTATTCATAGGAAGACACAGCTTCTTTTAGAAGAGAAATCCTACTTCCCAGCTTTGTTTCCATGCTCCAGACTTTGATGCTGAATTTTTTAAAAAAGATTTATTTATTTATTTATTTATGCATAGAAGAACTGAGGTGTAGGTTAGAGGTGCAGGGGGTGAGAGGATTCACCAGAGACAGAGTGGGGAGCAGAGCAGGCAGATCTACTGAAATACATTGCTGAGGGGAGCAGCGGGTGAGACGGGAGAGGTCTGCAGCACCATGTGGGTCAGCAACCTGGCTGGGGATTGAACTCAGGCTGTGGCGATGATAGCTCTGAGACTTAACCCCTAGGCCACCAGGGAGGCCCTGATGCTGAGTTTTTATGCTACAATTGCCACTGAAGATCTGACCATTCCATGGAAACATCCAGGCCTGCTGCAGGAAAATTCAGTATCTAAGCACTATTTTAGGCCTTGGGCAGGTCACCTGGTCCACAGAGATGGTCAGATGTAGCTTAAGATCAAGACTTTTGTTCAAATTCAGCTCTCTGGAGGTGACTGTCTAAATTACTATCAGCAACCTAACTGTGCTGTATGGTCTCCAATCCATATTTTGAAGCCCTAACCCCCACTGTGACTGCATTTGGAGTCTGGAGCCTTTCGGGACATCATTAGGGTTAAGTGGAGTCATAAGGGTAGGGCCCTAACCTGATAGCACTGGTGTCCTGGTAAGAAAAGGAAGACACACACAGAGAGAAGAGGTTTCCTGAGGTCACAGCTAGAAGGTGGCCAACTGCTAGCCCTCACCGGAAACCAGATAGAGGCCTCACTAGGAACAACCTAGATGGCACCTTAATCTTGGATCTCTGTCTCCTGAACTATGAGAAAATAAGTTTGTTGTAGCCGCTGGGTGTGTGGGAACCCCAGCCAACCAATAAGCCTGCCGAGCCTGCTTTCAAATAAGGGAGAGGGGGCAACAACAGAGCCTGCTCCTGGCCCCTGCTCTTGCCCACTGATTGTCCCTAGAAAAGTCCTGGAAAAGCAGATCAGGGTGCTGGGCGCATGGCCGGAGCCCCATGACTCCAGTTGCTATTGTTACTAATACCGAAGACGAGCTTCCTCTCCAGTGTCCTAGGCACAACAATCCCACTTCCTGCAGGGTAGGTTTGGGGTGGAAATGAGACCTGCACTTCTTAAACCTCGCCTGACAACAGAAGACCCTGCATACCCAGCTGGGGACAGGGTCACAACAAGAAAGGTTTTCTGAAATGATCGCTGAAGTCTCTAAAAAGCATACAAGTGTTGCATTCTAATTCATACATAGTGAATGCCTGTTTTGATTCACAAGATGTCTGCAAACATTCATCAAAGGAAACAACTGACCATCTAGATGGATAACTTTGTCTCGTGGGCCGCTCACAGACTACTCGCATTTTGGAAAAGCTTTTCAAGTCACTACAAACTGTGGTGATGTGCGCATTCAGAAATGTTCTTTTAAAAATCCACTTTACAATTAATCAGCTTGAGCTGCACCGTGAGGTGTCATGTGTAAGAAGGAGTAGAATGTCTTTAGTGAGCTCCTACTGTGTGCAGGTATTGTGTCAGCAGGCGCCACACACATACATGCCCATTCCTCTGGAAGCTTCCATGCAGGAATGTATATCCATAAAGTACAGCACATTGTGACAAGAGCTGTGACGGAGAAGGCATACCAGCTAGAAAGCCTGCCCTGGGGCAGATGCAGAGAATTCTGAGACTAACACTCCCAGGAAGCCCGCCTGCAGGCAGCCTCTGAGGGGAGGAGTTGGCAGCTAAGCATTTAAAGCCGAGGGAAATAGTGTCACTCTTGGTGTGTCTGAAGAAGACACAGTC
Source organism: Talpa europaea (assembly GCF_964194135.1). NCBI lineage: Eukaryota > Metazoa > Chordata > Mammalia > Eulipotyphla > Talpidae > Talpa > Talpa europaea. The sequence continues at coordinate 41,710,937 of NC_140080.1, read as the reverse complement.
TGGGGATCGGTACAGTACTGGTATCTGACGACTTGCAGGGGTGATGAGGCTTCAGATATAGAATGTGGAAGGCTGGGACAGAGGACAAGGGGCACAGAGGTGCCTCTGTTCTCTTTCTGGATTTCCTCGGGGCCAGTGTGAACATTCTAGGTCCAGTGTATAAACTTCCAGTACTCAATTAACAGGTGGGGACTGCTTCACAAATCAGTCTCAGCCCCCATGAGCCACATGGTCCCCCTCCATTTTCTGCCAGCCCTTCCTGACACTCAGAAAGGAGAGGGTGCAGCGAGCATCTGTGCTGGGGGTGGGTGGGTGGGGAGGTTGGCCCTGCATCTTGACTGGAAGTCCCCCACAGCCGGCTCCACTTGTCCTGGGGGTGCAGGGCAGGTGACCTAGACTCCTCTCACACACTAACTCATGCTCCAGAGCCCACCTAGTTTCCACACCCTTGGTCACGCCTTTTTACCCCCTTGGGGGCCTTGAGCAAACAAGCAGGTGGAGGAAGAGTCTGAGATTATTGTAGGCAGGAGGAGGAAATTTCCATTAATAATAACACGAATAATAACGTTTCCATGCTGGCACAGCACTCCCCCTGGCAGAGTGCATTGCCACCTGTGACCTCTGGACGCTGGAAGTGGGGTTAGGATTCCCAGCCTTTGGCCCTGCCCTCACGTAGGCCACCCGCGACCATCCACGTGGCCTTGAGATATCTAAGCCATGACTCCAGCATGGCCCCCAAGAAGGCTCTTTGTCCAAGAAAATCTCAACCCCCAGGCATCCCCACCCCCCACTTGTGTAAAACTTAAAGCAAACATATCCCAGCAGGAAGGGGCCTCAGAGCAATTAGTCCGACTTTGTTACTAGTCCAGAGGGGAGAAAACAACTGGGCTAAGGTCACACAGCTCCTCACGGACAGAAGCAGACCACAGACCTGCACACGCCTGCGCCTCCTCCTCCCAATCGCCCCAAGACCCCAAACTTCTATTTCCTGGGGCTTCGCAGAGCCCATGTCAGTGGGAGTTTGGGAGCATAACCTGTCAACCCTATTTTACCCTCTTTGAGGGGAGCAGCTCGCCTGGCCGGAGCCCAGTGTGGAGCTTTCATGAAGTTGAGTCCAAGCGCGTGAAAGCTGCAGTTTCCCACACAGGGGGCCTCTCCGCCCCAGACCAGCAAGACCAACAGACCCCGGGAGGCCCCGGGAGGCACCTGCGTCCAGCACCCGGCCTTCCACGCGCCCCCGCGCGCCCCTCCGACTCCTTCCCGCCCCGGCTCCATGGCCCCCCGCCCTCTGCTCGCCCCCTCCGGGCCTCTCCCCGCCGGCCCGGCTCTCCCTTCTCCGCCCGCGCAGCCACCGTCTCCAGCGGGCGCCGCGGCTCTTACCCCGGCCTCGGTCCATGGCGCCAGCGATCCCGGGCGCGGGGCGCCGGGCTCCAGCGGGGAGGCGGCGGCGGGCGCTCTCCACTCCGTCCGCGCGTCCCTCCCCCGGCAGGATGCTCGCCCCGCCACCCCGCCCGCCCTGCGCGGCGCTCCCGGAATAGACCCGAGCGCGCCGCGCCCCTCGGCCGCCGGCCGGTGTCCCGGGGCCCGCACTCGCCCGCGCCACGCCCTGCCAGCCGCGCCCCTCCCGCTGGCCCGGACCCACCCCCGGCGACCCCGCGCCCGCGCGCCCATCCCGGCCCCCGAGGCGCTTCTGCCGGCTGGCGCTCGCGGGTGCCGGAGGGCTCACCCTCGGCTCCCGGGCCCCTGTGGCCGGGGCTTTCCTCGGGTGGAATCAAAACCTCTTTCCCTGCGTCTGCCCCCAGTTTCCTAGCTTTGGGTTTGTCTTCTGCATTTGTCAGGTATTTGCTTAGCACCTTCTGGAGTCAGGGCGCTATGGTCGTGCAGTGTCACTAACCGGGTGAAAGAAAAGTAAGATGATGATGATAATAAACACAGATTTTCAGAAAGCAAGCCACCTAGGAAAGGAGAAACAGGATTGCTAAAAGGTGCACAGAATTCCAGCTTTTTTTTTTTTTTTAGATTTATTTATTTATGCATACAAGAACTGGAGTACAGGCCAGAGGTGGTTGGGGGGTGGGGGTGAGAGGATTCACCAGAGACAGAGTGGGGAACAGAACAAATAGGTCGACTGAAATACGCTGCTGAGGGGAGCAGCGGGTGAGACAGAGAGGTCTGCTGCTCCATGTGGGTAACTCCCTGGCTGGGGATCGAACTCATGCTGCAGTGGCTGCGGATAGCTTCATAGGTTGCATCTCAACCCTTGCAGCACCAGGGAGGCCCTGGACATCCAGCTTTTGAGGTTCCCTTTGTACTAAAACGGGAAGAAATGCCAAAATGGAGAGATGAATTCGTGGACAGGAGAACACTTTCAGCACGCGTAACAATGCGCACTGTGATGTAAGTGCGCGCTCCCGCATAACAGTAAGATGTTGAGGAAATATCGCTGCGGTTAGTGCCGGCCAGCAGTGGGACAGGGTTTAAACCTGTGTGAAAATTTCATTTTCCCCCATCCTAATAGTGTACCTCCTTGAATAAATTTAACCCATTTATAGACATTATGTTGTGTATGAATTTAAGACCCTTTCATTATTTTAAGATAAAGTCCAGATCCAAATTGTCCTCTTAAACACCCCTCTTCTCCTCCCCAAGATGGGCCAGGCCAGGGTGTTCGGTTTGGTCTAGGCCACTGCTTTGCTTAGAACACGGTGGCATCCGGAACACCATGTGCAAGGGCGAGAGTAAGGGACGGGCCCAGGGTCTACCCTCCTTGTTCCTGGACTGGGGCTATTTCTCCGTTGCTTTCAGGGTAAGCAGAAATGAACACTGTCTTTAGCAAAATTGCATGGGTAGTTTATTTTGTGTGTGTGTGTGTGTGTGTACTCAGTGGAAACTCAGTGTCCTGGAGACAGAATGGGATTTGAGTCTGAAAACTGTTGGATGAACTTTTGCTCCTCTCCTTACCAACTGTGTCACTTTCAGCCTGTGGGGCTTGCTTGCACAGCCGTCTGTGGAAACCTCATACTGACCTCACAGGCTACTGGCAGGGCAAATGAAAGGATGATACAAACCCACTTTATAAACCACAAATAGCTATACAAATGTGAGACATTATTATTTCCAAGTTCCTCATTGTTCCTGCCCACTTTTCCAATTTGCAAAGGTCACTTTAAATTCTAAAGCAGACAATCAACAATTTACAAGTGGATGAAGTTCCAAAAGTTCACTTTTTGAACTCTAAAACGCTTGAAAATCAGGCTACAAATTGTAGTTAAGTTCCCAGGATAACCCACTAATACTTTGAAAAACACTCTTTCATTTGAAATAACCTTTTTAAAGCAGAAAACGTAATTATTGCAAAAATAGAGGCTTTTGTAGAGATTTTAAAGAGAATTTTCAAGACTTTGGAGGTTCTCTAGAGAATTGGAACAGAAGAGTAAAAAGGACTAAGGAGAACTTATATATATATGGGTGGATTCATTTATGGTTGGATTAACTGAAGCGTGTCTGTGAACAATTCTAAACATCAGCAAAAACAAAGCGCCATGATCTCGCGGTGGTTCTGGTTTATATAATACCCATAATTTCCACTAGGTGGCACTGTTGACTAAGTTGCCTACAGCTTGGTTGCTGTCAGGCTGGCTGAATGAGATGGACGCAGAGGCTCTTTGTGGGTTTTGTGCAAGAACTATCAATTTTTTCCTTCACTTTTCCTTTCATGAGGTCTATAATTACCATTAAAATTACCCCCACCTTTCATCAATTTGCCTAGGAATATTTATTGCACTCTACAATTTTCTATAGGAGGAGCTAATGTTAAAGAGCAATGATCTCCAGCCTGACGACACCTGCAATTTAGAAGAGTTAAATATGTACAAACTAATGTAGTTACAAGTGATTATGTGAAAAGTACCAGAAGAGAGGTTAAGTGTACTTGGAGGTCATCAGGATGAAACCAGAATTTCTTAGTGATGGTGCAGATGGTGCTGTGAGCATGCAGTGGGGAGATGATAGCATTATAGGCAGAGAAAGCAGAGAGAGAAAAGGCAGAGAGAGGAAACTGGCCCAGCGTCTGCAAACTGGTTTGGTTTGGCCGCATGGAGGGTCCCCTTGGCAAGCATGGAAGGGGGAGGGAAGGAGGTGTGGCTGCCTGGCTTTCTTCTCAGTTTTCCACTTCCATGAGAGAGTGCGACTCTCTGGAAGGGTCTTTATGGTCTGTCTAGAATCATTCCTTTCTTGCTTGCTTAATACCACACTTTCTAGGTTTGCCTGGTGCTTGTCTGAAGAATTCTATGTGGAGAGTTCTAGCTCTGTTAAAAGATATCAAATTTGGTCCCAGTGAACAATTCCAGGAAGAAAGCTTTCAACTCCCTCGGCCTCCCTCCCAGGCTTGTGAAAACAACTGATACTCCCCAGTCTTGTTCTCAGCCTATCAGGTAGAACTGGGAAGCCCTGGGAAAGAAAAATCTGGAGACTAAAGGTTCTTTGTCCTAGTTAGAAAAACACACTATAGCTTCTAACCTGTCACTCTGCCTCTGGGTCTGCTCCCAGCACGGCCATCCCACAATCCCTGTCAACCCCTCTGAAAAAGAACGTGGTAGCCCACCTTGCTCCCAGTACCGTGGGAGCTATATAAAGTCCAGCTTCATATTCTGGTATTTGGGGTGTCTTCTTCACTGAGCCCCAACCCACCATTCTCAAAGCAGACAAACTGCTATCTCAGGAGGCCATAGGGAGAGGAAGGAAAACCACAGATCGGGGGTTCAGACCCAAGTTCTTGAACTGACTCCCATGTGAGAATCTCAGCTCCTCTGCTGGGTTTCAATGGAGAACTTCATAGCGACTCTCTCCTCACCTGTCCCTGGGCCCCAGATTGCAAGCATTGTATGTGGGGGGTGCTGTGTCCTACTCATCATTGGACCCCCAAAACCTCTTCCAGTGCCAGGCACTTTGTGAGTGGCACTGAGTACCATGGAGAGATCGGTAACGTGCTGTGGATGGAGGAGGCTTCCTTCAGTGCCTGTCTCCTGGGGTGGGGTGGGGGTGTCCATTTATCCTCTGGTGGTTTATTTGCTTATTGACTTGCAGAGGGAAGTGAGATTACAATGAAGTGTTCTGCAAGAAATCCCTCTGCTTCCCCCCTACACCGCTCGTGGCCGTGGACCTGCTGTCCAGTTCCTGGGGCTTCTCCTGGCTCAGGGTCCCCTAAGCTCCTTTGTGCAGGCTGAGCCCCAGAGCCCCTTCCTCCAGCATCTGCCCAGGGCTGTTTGCTGCATGAAAACCTCTCTTGTTCCACGCAGCACAATGTCGCCATTATAGCTCCAACTAGGGAAATGCCACCAGCCTGCTGGGCCACCCTGGGCCCCGGAAAGCAGATAGAGATCTGAGCGGTGGCTGCTGGGAAAGAATTTCATGGATGGATGGAAACCCTTCCTTCTGTGGCCCGTTAGCTCCTTCTTCCAGGGATCAGGGCTCTGACGTGCACGCAGGCTGCAGGGCTTAGTGTCAACAGAGTCCAGTGTGCTGCTCGTGTTTGGAGGAAAAGGAATGTTTGTTTTATGCCCAAATGTGGCATAAAGCCTGCCCCTCCCTTTCGGTTCTTCCTCAGGAAAAGAACACCCTTTAGTTGGTTAAGTGAGGAAAGCTGGAGCTGAGAGAAACCTGCCAGTCGGGCCCTTTCTCTTGTCATATGAGGAAACTGAGGCCAAGTGAAGGGAAGAAATCTTGTCTGAAATCACACAGACTTTAGAAGGAGAATCGGGAGTAGGGTTGGGGCCCCCAACTTGATATCAGCTGAACCACCCTCTTCCCACCCCCACAAAAGTCACTCTGTCCAGTTGGGGGGACATTTTGGGGGAAGAACAGGACTTTGAGACAAGGAAAGCTGAATTTGATAAGTCATGGGCATGATCTTCAAACTCTCTGAACCTCAGTTTCCTCATCTAAGAATAGGGCTTGTAAAGTCTCCCTCACACAGTGTCTGTGAGGCTGGAGCCCCATGCGCCCTAGCGCTTGGTACCTTGCCTGGCTCAGAGGTCACCTCCTCAGAGTGCAGTCAGCACCTCATTTAGGGACATCATGGGGCCAGGGCTTTGTGGGGAGACTTCCTGAGTTCAAGCTCTGCCATGCGCAGCTCTGAAACCTTGAACAAATTACTCAAGACTCCATTTCCTCATCTGTATGGCAGAGGTGAGAGGCATACCCCGAAGATGAAACCAGATGTGTGAAGTGGTTAGTGCATGTCTGCCCCAGGATCAGAGTGTGAGTTCTTACTGTAATCGCATGGGTTTCCTCAGAAGATGCTTGTAGAATATTAAGGGCTATTCAGATCACATCACACAGCCAGGCTGCCCTCTGCAGGGAGCTTTATGTAAATCAAACGGTTGGGATCCACTCTGCTGGTTCCTCTTCCCTGCAGGGACACGGACCCCTGAACTTCTACCTCCTGTTACCCACAGACTGCTCAGGGGTGGCATTTGCTATGGTGTATTTGGAACAATTTCCTCATGCGGGAGGGCAAGACCCTCTAGTGTTAGTCACAATTGTTATTGGATAATAATACATACTTTATTCACAAAAGAGCTTTGGGAACAAGAGGGCTCTTGGTCCGGGCCCTTTCTGGTCAATCAATCGAGGCAAATTCTTCCCCTTCTAGTGAGTTCTATCGGCTGCTCTAGTATGTCCCCTGCCCCATAGCACCTCCTTGGGGCCCTGGACTATTTAAATTGGCATCCCTCTCCCTCAAAGAGCAAAGGCCCACACGCCGGACCCCAGTGTCCCTGTTTATTCCCTATTAATTCCTTTGGGGACTAGTGATGGGATCACAACTCAAACCGGCTCGAAGTGTAACTGAAAGTTAAAGAGGCAAGGCTGAGTTTAAGGCGAGCCCAGATCCAGGAAAGCAAACAAAGCTGCTGCTATTTTCTCTTCAACTCCTGGCTCCACCTTCTTCTGTTTGTTTAGTCTTGTCTCTGGTCTGGGAGAGAAAGGCACCTGGCTGCAGTCCACACACCTTCCCTCTTGTCATTCGGGACTGACCCACAGGGGGCGCTGGTAGTCTGATAGCTCTAACTGCGGCTCACGTGCATCTCCCTGCAGCCAGGTATGGTACCCCGAGCCCATCAATCAGTCCTTACCTCCCTAAGAACGAGTGCTCTAATTCCAGTTTTGCAAGTCTGATTTCAGACTGGGTGACCCCCCCTGTAAAACTGAGGGGAAGAGACACATTCAAGGCCAAAAGCCAATGTGCTGAGCCCAGTGGCGTGGAGAGATGGACTTTAGAGGGATGTTGAATTGACTAGCCCTGCACCTTGGACTTCTGCTTGTGCAAGATCAAGTGTGTGCTCATTTTTAAGCCCCTTTTGAGAAGGTGTTCTTTCCTTCAGCTGGAGGCATCCTGATTGGCAAGAGTGGACAAGCTAGAACTGGCTCCTGTCTCTACCACAGCAATTCAGTGTCCCCTTCAAAGCCATTTCCTCACCTATGATGTAGAGATAAAAACATGGCTTCCTCCTGGGCTGTGACAGAGGCTTCAAAGAGATGATAGCATAAAGTTCTCAGCAGAGAATTAAGCACATTGTTGTGCTAATAACAAGAACTAGTATTACTGTTGCTAGTATTTTTCTCACAGGACGTTACTTGTTGTTTGAACATCCTCTACAATCTCGCAGGACCCTGCATTCTGTGGGACCGGGTCTGAGTAATGCTCCTTCGTCAAATGTGTTTGCTTTATAGAAGGAGAAACTGAAGTCGAGGTAGTGCTCTTTCCAGACTCTTTTTATTTCGAAATAACGTGTGTGATTCAGCCTCTTCCCAAGCCACGCACTTCTACACACGCTAGAAATGACAGAAGGACACAGGACTGGCTTAAAATTATGTGCTTTTATGGGAAACAAAAATATCCAACAACAATAACAAAAGCCCTTCAATTTCACCAAGTTCTCAACCAGTGATAATGAGGCAGTGTCAGTGATTGGTCTGGCTGGGGACATTCTAAAGGGTCAGGAAAATTGAAAGACCTTGGCCAAAAAAAAAAAAAAAAAGATGCAGAGAGGGCGGACATTTTAAATGACAGTATATTACACCCCCCTCTTGGCCCCTTATCCTTTCATCCTTTCAACTACAGTCTCCTCCCTGTTTACAAAGATCCTTCCTGAACTTTGCTCAAACGCCATCTCTTTGAGAAAGCTTCTCTTGAGCTGCACCTGCTGCACCTGCCTTCTCAGTCACGTCACTCACGTTCCCATGCCCACTCCCAGCACTTCCTGCCTTACAACCACCATGTTTGAGTCCTGCCTTATGAGACCCATCACTGCAGCTATGTCCCCCAGACTGGTGCATGTGGACCATCCCAGCATGCCTGTGCTCAGTCTACAGCAGGTGCTCAGCATCAGCAGGTGCTCAGTGAGGTTTTGTTGAATTGAAGTTGGTACCACTCTGGACAAGTCCCATCACTAGCCCCTGAGAGTCTCAGCTGTCATTCTACTTCATCCTTCCTCCAGTCTTCAAAACAGTCCAACTCAAGGTATCGCCAAGAAGAAACAGACCCCACCAGACATCACCAACTCGGGGTCGAAGGTGTGGGAGGGGAGATGGTTAAGATTTCACCCCTGCCCCAGAAGGCAAGGAGGCAAGAAAGGCAGTCACTGGGGGAAATCCAGGCTGACCAGGAGTGGTGCTGGTCAATGCTTCATTTTGGAATCTTGTGAGCAGCCATTCTTCCGGAAATCTCCCCCATGAGCCCCGGCCAAGTTTGCAGCTGGAGTCCAGGACTGGGGGGTCTGGCAGTCGCCCTTCTAGCCTAGAGACCAGCAGTGGGCTGAGGACTTTCTTGGGGGTGTGGTCCAGGTTACCTTCAGGTGTGTGGTCAGAGGCGGCTGTCTAGCTGTTGGGTCGGAGCTGTGGCCACGTTAGCCCTGTGGTGTGTTGAGTGTCAGGCACATAGATTGTAGTAAGGCTGAAGAATACAGGCTGCCCCCAGGGGCCACGCCTCCAAAGGGGAAGGTCAGGAGGTGCTGGGGCGGCGAGGGGGAGGAGGGTCTCAGGGTCCTGCAGCTGCATTCAAACAGGTGTCCCCTCTCCTCTTCTCAGCGCCCGCCCCGTCCCTCTGGTTCTCCACGTCCAAAGGGGCCAGCTGGAGTGGTGCAGGGAAAGGAAGTGCCTTTTCTTCTCCTACCACAAGTCTTAGCTTTGGGCCAGGGAGAGGTTGGGGTCAAGGGAAGGAAGATGAAAGGGCTACAGAGAGGCCAGGCCCCACCCACTTCTGGGTCCTGTTCAAATGAGGAGATCTGGGGGCACCCTCCTAGCTGAGACCCTCCCAGAGAATACCCACCCCCTAGTGAGAAGTGATGAGAAAATCCTTCATGGGCTCTCAAAGGTGCCTGGTGACTTCAGAGGTGGCTGTGGATTCTCCCCTGGGAGGGCTCCTCAGGGGCTAGCAGGTGTGACAACTGTGGGGTCACCATCTGTCCTGGAGACCAGGGAAAAGCATCGTGACACAGAGAGAAGGGAGACTTCGTCAGGCACCTCCTTTAGGAAAGAGAGTTGGACCTTGGGGGACTCAAGTTGGGACAGATGTTTCGGTATAAAAAGGCTCCCTGGTCAAAGAATGGGAGTCCCCTCAAATCCTTTCCCGAACCCCAAAGCACTTAGAAAAGAGAGAGAAAGGAGCATAAAAATACCTCGATGACGTGGGCTAGCCTGGCAGTACAGAAAAGCAAGTCTCATGGCAGGCAGTGAGTCCCATTACACAAGAGAGGATTATACCAAGCTTCAGTATAGAGATTTTACATATATCTTTATATAAGTGCATATATATTTATAGAGCCTCTGCCTAGAACAGCCGGGCTTGCTTCTTCAGTTCATTCCTCTTCCAGAGGGCCAGCCGGTCAAACTCGGAGATGGTCATGCCAAAGACTTGGTAGAACTCTTCCTGGGACAGGTGGCGCTGGAAGGAAGTGGGAGGGGACAGAGAGGGAACAGCCTGAGGATGGGGTGCGGGCTGGGGTAGGTGGAGGCAGGAGCGGTCACTGTGTTTCCTCTGGGTGCCGGGCCCCGTGCCTGGGAGTGGCTCAGCCGGGGAAGTGTGTGATGGATATCTGTTTGGTGGATGCGTGAGTGATTGTCTCCTCACAGGGGCCTCTGGAGCTGGTCCGGGGGTCACCTCTCACCCCCAAGACTCAGGTGGGACTTTGATTTCACTAACACCCCTCAGTATGCCTGGTTCACCTCACCTATCTGCCTCCCTGCTACATGTACCCTGTCCACGGGGGTGCATGGATTCATGCTCTGCTTTTCTCCTTTGAGAAAAAAAGGGGGTGTGCCCATGGTTTGTATTTCCTTTTTTTTTTTTTAAAGATTTATTTTATTTATTTATGCACACAAGAGCTGGGGTGTAGGAGAGCTGAGAGGATTCACCAGAGACAGAGTGGGGAGCAGAACAGGCAGATCTACTGAAACACACTGCTGAGGGGAGCAGTGGGCGAGACAGGAGAGGTCTGCTGTGCCATGTGGGTAGCTCCCTGGCTGGGGATTGAACTTGTGCTGCAGTGGCTGGATAGCTTCATAGTGCTGAGACTTAACCCCCTGCACCACCAGTGAGACCCTATATTTCCTCTTATTAATATTTTTTACAAATGCTCTGGAAGGCTGTTTCTGAGACCAAAGAAAAAAATTTCCGTTCATATTTCTCCACCTACTGAAATGTCCTGAAAACTGGGCCAGAGAATCATTGTTCTGCATTCAGGGACACCCCCCTCCACCCCGTTCTGCCTCCCTCCATCTCTCCCCCTTTGAAAGTTAACACATTGTCTAACACTTTTAGAGTTAGACATATATGGCACTTAAAAGGTGGCAAAATGTTAACATTTGGTGTATTTAGGTGAGTGGTAGGTGGATGTTCATTTCACTTTTCTAACAACTTTTTTGGAGTTCTGAAATTTTTCTCAAAATAAAATTTTAAACTACATTGAAAGAGAGGAACATATGGCCTCTATCTTGCCTGAAAATGTCCTGGATTCACTGAGCTGACCTGTTGGTAGTAGTTACATTACCTACTAAAGCACTGAAGAAGACTCTGAGAATCAGGTACACAGCCAGGTAATGCCTAGCCACTCCTCTGGCCAACTGTCACTATGAAATAATATTTTGACCACATTTGCAGAACTTCAAGAAAAGGTAATATTGATACTTTCGATAGCTGTCACTGGCTGCTGGTGACCTTGAGCTGATTTTTCAATACTTAGCATTAGCTAAGAACATCAACGAGTCCTTGAATTGCATTTGGTCATACTTAATAGTTCATCTCTCATTTTTCTCATTTAACCCTCTAGCCAACCTGAAAATCAACAATAATTTCCATCCAGTTCAAAAATGAGAAAACCAGAAGTCAGAGAATTAAAATAACTTACTCGGCCAAGAGCGAGGGAAGGAGGAAGGTCAGTAAGTGGCAGAGCTGTGACCCAAGCCCAGACTTTCTGATTCCAAATGTGGGACTCCAACTGTCCCTCTTGGTCAAGTCCATTAACAATTCATAAATAAGTGTTTCTATCATGAAAAACTTCCATGAATTTGTGAAAGAGAAAGGAGCACAAGGCATAGCCATGCCCAGCCCCCAGATTCAACAGTTATTAAGAGTTTGGCATATTTGCTTCATCTCCTTCCTTTGCGGAAGTGTTTTTACAGCAAACCCCAGCTATCATGTCCACTCGTTCTATTACTGCGGTAGATAATCACAAACACACTGGCCACTTCCTCGGGAGCCCACAGGCCACGGCCACACCTAAGAACGACCAACAGTAAGTCCTCAGAGTCACCTAATCCCACGCACAACAAGAGTTTCACTGAGGCAAAGTGACTTGCCCAAGGTCACACACCCATATCGGCCAGGCTCTAAAACCAGCTCTTCACCCTTATGCTTCAAAGTCTGTGACGAAGGTCAAATGGGCAGAGCTGGTGAAAGTCCCCTGAGCAGCCAGGTGGGTGGAGGCCCCAGTTGGCCCTTGGGTGGGGAGTACAGAGTAGAAGCTTTAGACTCCTTCAGTGCCAGCGTCTAATTGTCTCAAGAATGTCTTTTTCAAGGTAGTTTGTGTGGCCAGGCATTTGAACTGGGGCCACACCACGTATGGCTGTTACGTCCCTAAGTCTTTTTTTTTTAAAAAAAATATTTATTTATTTATACATGCACTGGGTACAGTCAGAAGTGCGGGAGGGTGAGAGAACCCACCAGAGCCAGAGCGGGGAGCAGAGCAGGCAGACTGACGAAGTACACTCTAAGGGGAGCAGTGGGCGGCAGGAGAGGTCTGCGTGCCATGTGGGACCCTCGCCCAGTGGCCGGGGATCGAACTGGTACTGCAGAGGCTGCAGGCAGCTTCATAGCCCAGTGCTCAACCCTGCACCACTGGGGAGGCCCTGTTACATCCCTAAGTCTTACCTGTGCAGACAGTGCCTGCTTCACACTCAGGCTGTTGATGTACCCATATTTGTTTTACTCTACTCAAATGAATGCTGAAAAATAATTTGGATGTGAGGGCACTCTCTTCTCTACTTTCACAGGAAAGACAGAGCAACAGTCATTTCTTCTTCTTTGCTCTTTTTTTTTGTTGTTGGAGGTAGTGGCTACAGCTGATCACCCGATACTGGTTTCTCTACTATGCTCAAAAATCTTTTTTATGAGGCCCAGTGGACATGTTAGAGGTGACAGGGATGGTAGCGCCACTCTACTGAGTAAAGCAAAGCCTCTGCAGTAGGCAGCACTGAAGGAGACTGAAGCTTCTACCCTGTACTCTCCACCCAAGGGCCAGGCATTTGAACTGGGGCCACACTACGTAAGGCTGGGGCCTCCACCCACCTGGCTGCTCAGGGGACTTTCACCAGCTCTGCCCATTTGACCTTCATCACAGACTTTGAGGCATAAGGGTGAAGAACTGGTTTTAGAGCCTGGCAGATATGGGTGTGTGACCTTGGGCAAGTCACTTTGTCTCAGTGAGCCTCAGTCACCTCTTCTGGGAAGTGGGAGCATCCCAGCGCCTGCATCAGGGGAATTGAGAGGGAGAATCAGGCAATGTGGCTCATGTGCCCACTGCACAGGCTGGTGAGCGGAAATCACCTGGCCCCTGGTCATTCTCACTCTGGCAACGACCTCTCTGTGTGCTCCCCCAGGTGATTGAGTCCTCATTGGCCTTCATCTTCTCTCCTGTGCACTGTCACCTCAGCCACACTCACCTCCTGCAGTCCTCAAACACACCAGTCTCACTCCTGTCCCAGAGACTTGGCAGTGGCCGGTCCCATCGCTCTTGGCTCACCCTCTCTCCCACTTCAAGTCTGGCTCTGATGTCCTGTTTCAGTGAGATCTACCCTGCTCATTCTATTTAATGTGCAAGCCACCCCTCGATTCCCAGTCCCTTCACTGTCCCTCCTTTACTTCTCTCCTTGGATATTAGTACCTGCCAACATACTATGTCATTGATTCTCTGTGTCACTTACTATCTGTCTCTTCACATGAAAATGCCAGCTCCAAGAGGGCAGGGTCTTTGCGCTGTTTGTTGATATGCAGCACCTTGGACAGCACCTGGCGTGCAGATGCGTTTGCTATTCACTGGATAAAGGAAGACCGAAGCTGAGCTCCTTAAAGTCAGGGTCACGGTCTCCTTCTGTAGAAACCTTCCTGCAGGGGGTGAGAGTAGTGTCTCTACAGCCTACATCCCCAGGGCCTCTGAGAAATACAGATGCCTGGGCTCCTTGCCAAGATTATGATGTAAATGTCTAGGGTGAGGCCTCTATTGCTGTTTTTAAAAGCTTCTTGAGTGATCCTGGTGCTTAGGAAAGGTTGTGCTTCCCCGGTTTGAGCTTTTAGGTGTCCTGAAGCAGGTAAGGGAGCAACTGGTCCTCCAGATGAACCAAGGTCCAGAATTTCCCTTCCCTGAATGCAGGCTCCCTGGCGCTGCCTTGGGAGCTGTCCCGTTCAGCACCAGCAGACACTCTGGTTGACATGAAAGGAGGCCCTTTAAATGCGGGGGGGATCACTGCTTCTTGGGCTGCTATCCCAGCTTGTCAGAGCTACAAGGACTCACAGAGCTTCCTCCAACCCCCTACTCCAAACAAATTCCTCAGTTGTCAGTGTCGGGGGTGTTGATATTCTGAGCCCCCTTAGAAGCCTGCATTCAAGTCCACAGACATTTGCTGACACCTCTCCTAGGCCAGGAACCGTGGAAGATGACAGACTGTCTAAAAGGAAGTGGACATCTCGATGATGTGATACAATGGGGGGGGGGCTTGATGCGTGCTCTGGACACAGGGTGTGGGAGGCTAGATGAATAGGGAAGCAACACCCTCTATGGAAGGGTTGGCAGAGATTTGGGGGCACACCTGTCACTAGATTGGGAACCCAAGGAGTGAGGATGCTGGGGAGAAGGGAAAGGCATTCTAGGAAATGGGAAAAGCAGGGGCAGGCATGGGGTGGAGAGGGAAGAGCACTCGTGGATCAGAAGTGATCTGGGACAGGAGCTCCACACCACGCGGCTGGACTGTGAACGCCTGATGCCATGCCTGGGCCACCTCTACTCTTATTTATACTATCCCCACTGCTCATGAGGCTGTTCTTCCTCTCTCCAGCCACCCCAATCTGCCCACCTTCAAAATCCTTCCTCTGTCTGGAAGGCTGTGCAAACTAAGCCAGCTATCCTGGTCCTCTCTGAGTGACACCAGTGGGGCATTGTGAGGAACAACTCGGCATGCCAGCAGATTCTTTGCCAAGGGCTCTATGCGTACCGCCTCATAGATATCATTCGGCAACTTGTGGGAAGCACAAATCACCCCCTCTTGACAAAGGAGTAAACTGAGGTTTACAGAGCAGCCGAGCTCCCGCCTGGGCTGGGCAGGCTCAGAGCTGGAGCCGAGTCTTCTGTGTTCATTTCTGGGCAGCGCCACCCCCCTCCTCATCAGTGCTGCTGGCTGTGCTGCCCTGTGCAGAACCAGCCCTGCACTGCTGACCAACAGACTGAGGACCTCGAGCACAGGCACCAAATCTAGCCCTCTTGTGCCTGCAGGAGGCCCAGCCCCAGGTGGGGACACACAGTGGCTGTGACCACCGATGCTAACAGAACCGAGGACAGCAGGGAACAGTCTTAGACTATGGAAATGGGGTTTGAGTCTGCTTTGTCAGTAAGTTGTGTGACCCTGGAGTCATTCATTCTGTCCACCCTTCCATAGCTGGCTTAGACCAGGCCACTTCTGGGATCCCTCTGAAGCCAACTTGCTCAATGTTCCAGACCTACCTCTAAGCGGGTCCGGTCCACATCCTTGGGCAGCCGGTTCCGGCCTCTTGTGGTCACCAGCAGCAGTTCATAAGGGTAGATCTAAGGAGAGAGGGAGGTTTCCAGGCTGGGGGTGGTGGTGGACTTGTTCCTTTTAGCCACATCTCATTTTTGGATTCCCTCCTCTACTCAGAAAGATTAGTCTGGAGAAAGCTGGTCTGTCCTCTTTGGAGTTGCCTGGTAGCCCCAGGGCACCCCAAAGGCAAGGCCCAGATGCTCTAATACTGCCAGGAATAAAGTTGGTGGCATTTGGAATTAAGGTGGGCCCACGGCCTCCTGAATGTAAATGGCCAGTATGTGGTGACTGTCAAGACTCTAGAAAGTCTTTGAGGCCTTGAGGGACTATGGGATTTCAGTAGGCAAGAGAATTGGGGCAGGCTCATGGACAGGAAGTCTAGGAGGAACTGGAAATGCTGGTCTTGAGAGCACCCCTGGGGTTATTTATCTGTTTCCTTCCCTGCATACACAGTGTTGTCAGCCTCTGGCTGGTCCCCATGTAGCAGCTCCCAGGGTCCGGAGACCCCCAGGGTCTGTGCATCTCCTTTACCTTGTATTCTGTCGAGAGAAAAGAGACACACACAATGGACACTCAGCGGTCTCTGCTTTGCATTGTTACTCTGCCCCTGCTTACACCCGCCCTGTCCTTGCTGGACCCGCTGTGGCAGATAACCAAGGCTGATCCGAGCACAGTGGGTGGCCGGAAGGATCCAGAAATATGGCTTTGGGGTAAAAATCCCTTTTGAGGTACTAAGAATAGAAATGCGAAGAATCCCGAGGTTGGGGGCTCCACTGGGGAGACCCTCCCATCCCCCAGGGCTCTGCTGTGAGCTGTGCTCCTGCCTGAGCTGCCTGGGGGAGCTGGGGGGGGGGGGGCTGGCAGGACAGCGTCCTGGCAGAGAGCATGAACCTCATGGAAGTTTGCTGGGAACAACTCAAATTTGGCTGAGTGTCTCCCTCCCCCCTGGGGCTGGCAGGCAATCCTGGCTCAGCAGTTTTTCCGGGAGAAAAGCGCTCCCGATGGAACCCAGATGGGACAGATGGCCTGGAGACCATCCAAGGCCAGGGCCTCGGAAGGATGAGGGGAGAGGGAGGGAATGGGAAGTGACAGCAGTGGGAAACTTGGGTTTGAACAGAGCCCAGCTCTGGGGCAGGATCTGCAGCAATGGCTTGTGGAAGGTCAAGCACAGTTAGGAGTGTACATGGACTGTCCTTGAGTCCCGAGACAGGCCCGTGCTCACCTCGCATGCCCCAGTTGACGGCGTTCATGCTGTCGTAGTGGAAAAGGTCTGCGCTGGGCGTCTGCGGAAGACAAGGCCAGAGCGGGCCTGAGGCTCCTCCTCCTCCCGGGAGCACTCACCCATGCAGAAAGGGACAGACCCACGGGACACGGGGGTGGGGGCTTCAACCTATGCCCGCACATGGCGGGCACTCAATACCCACTCACTAATTGGTGAGTAGCATCTCAGGCTTTCTCTCACGGCTCAGATGCCGCTTTTTTCTATAACCTGCCCACAACTGCAAGTAGTCCTTTCCCCAAATGCCATTCTGCCAAGCCCCCTTCTCTTGCCCATTTTTCCCCATAATATTCTAAATTGTATACAATACTTCTAAATTCATAATATTTCCAAATTCTATACAAAGCTTCTAAATTCATATTTCTAAATTCTATACAAAGCTTCTAAATTCATCATACTTCTAAATTCTATATAAAACTTGACCTGTTTACTATTTACTTCTTGCTTTCTGTTTCTGTGGTAGGATATAAGGCCCGAGGGGCAGGGGCCTTGTATGTGGCTGTTCTCAGCACGGGAGCAGTGGCCGGCATAGACAAGGCTCTCAGGAAATGTCTGCTCGAGATGCGTGTTGAGGTGGAGTCCGTGTGCTCCTCAGCAGGAGCTCACTCTCCCTGGACGTCTCCCTGTTGTGGGCTCTAGCCCAAAATAACCTCCTAGCAGATCTGCAGTTTCCACTGGTCCTTCTAACGGCTCTATTCCATGCAACAACCAGAGTCCACTGAAAATCCAGGTCAGATCAAACAGCACCCCTGGTGGAGACCCCCAAGTCCTTACAGTGCCCAGGACCCAGTGACATTCCAGTCTGGCTTCCTCTCCTGGCTCACTCCACCCCGACACTGGCTGGGGCCCACTGCGTCCCCCTAGCCCAGGGACTTAGAAGCGCCCCCCTCTCTGGATGGTTCCTGCAGGTCTTTCGGTGGCGAAGTCCCTGGCCGCCCCTCTTGGACTCCTGCTCGCCCCCTGCTTTATTCTAGCACTGTGACCACTGACTTCGCACTGCATGTTAACTGTGTGCTTGTCAGTCTCCCCGGCTAGAACATGAGCTACCTGGGAGTTTTATTTCCTGCAGTAACCCTGGAACCTAGAACATTCCTGCCACATAGTAGGTGCTCAGAAAATAGACCTCTGTCTCACTGGCCCTGCCCTTTCTCCATCACCCGTCAGGTAACACAGCCTCTCATTTTGCTAATAAGATGGATTTTTCGTTTCTTTTCAGTCCTGAAGCCAATCAGCGGTCTCTGTGAAGGTTATGGGTCATGCCGCGTCTCACCTGGAGGCTGGCACTTGGGCGGGGGCCGTGGGGGCAACTGGTCTGGGCTCTGGCCCTGGCTCCGCACTCACTGGTATGAGAGCTCAAGCACGTCCCCCCTGGTCCCCTGCCTCCACCCCCACGTCTTCACCCACATGCAGGGTTAATAATAGAATCTACCTTGCCTCTTGTGAGGTGGCATGAGTTAGTGCTTGCCAGGTGCTCAGCACAGTGTCTGGCAAGGAGTGATGGCCCAGTAAGCACTGAGGAACACCCATGGCAAAAGAGCAATCTTGCCTTTGGCTTCCTGGCCCGGGGCTTTGTCCCACAGTGACCACTTGAGCAGTGGTGAGGCTGGGACTGTTAGCATCTTGGGATGGTGCTGCCCATGTGGGGTCCCCTCTTACCCTGTGCAGCCCATTTCTTCTGTAGGCAGGCAGGGAGGCAGATTTGGAGATGAGGGGGTCTGAAAAGAAGGAGCCAAAACAATTACAAGGAACCCCCAGCCAGGGGTCCTTCTCCCTGACTTATCAGCTGCAAATGGCTCATATTACTCCCCACCAGTCTCTCCCACTACCTCCCAGCTTTGCAACTGACTGTCTTAGGGGTGCCTACCCCTGCAGAATCCTAGGCCCACCTGAAGTACCCAAGCAGCCTTCTGGCCTTTACCTGCACCATCATCTTCCTCTGAGGAGCCCTGTGCCCTGCGCAAAGGCCCTCAACCTCCCACTCAGGACCCAGCCAGGCAGGCGTCCATGTGGGTGGAAGAGGCTTGGGATTTCATTTTTTTCCCTGGAAGGAGTTGTTTGTGGCAACTCTGGTTCCAGAACCTCAAAATGGAATCTTACTGACTGTGAAGCATAGTGCTGTGCTGTGGGTCATTTAAGGTCACGGCCCCTGTGGCCACCCCAGCTCTGGCCCACCCAGGACATGATGGACTTGAGGGCCTGGAAGGCAGAACTCACCGCTGTCAGCCAGGTAGTGGGACCGCGGGGCTGCAAGAGAGAAGTCGGAGATCAGTCAGTGTTCGTGGCGACAGACAGACGTCCGTGGCTCTGACATCTGGGCTGCTCTGGTGTAAGGAGGGTCCTCCTCTGTTCCCTCCTTTCACCCTGGTCAGTTTCCATCCTCCCTTTGCCCCGTGCTGGGAGCATCACAGGCGCTTCTTGACATCTACTGCACCAACACCATTGCCCAGAGTTGAAGTTTGCCCCGCAGAGCCTGGGGTGACAGCAGTGCCCCTCAGAGGTCAAACAGGGAGTAAAGCTCCTTCCTTCATCCCTGCTCTGCCACTAGCAGATGCGAACTTCCGGGAGGTAATCAAGCTTCCGTATTCTCATCTTTCAAATGGGGGTGGGGTGGGGTGTGGAGAGATAGTGTCTCCTTTCTACAGTTATTGCGAAGAAAATACTAGACACACTAGAGTAAGAATATACTAGACACACTAGAGTAAGGCGCCAGCACAGTGCATGATGCAAAACAAACAAAACTGGCTTTATCATCATCAGCACCACCATCATCTTTATTCTCACCTGGAGTCAAGGCACAGACTGGTGAGGAGGGAAAAGTTTATGGCCGTGGGGTCACCCTCACCTGGCTCCGTCACTTACTGGCTTCCTGACCTTGGACGAGTGACAATCTCAGGCCTCTCATCTGTAAAGTGAGGTTCACTACCCTCTGGGTCTTTGTGAGGATCAGAATGCCCATGTATCTACAAATTCCTGGCACATTATCCATCAAGTACAGACTTGAGATAGGATTTCCTGGCAAGACTGAATCCCACATATATAAGAAAGAGAGGAGACAGAGCATGTGTGTGTCCAGAAACAGGGAGGAACTTACAGTGAGAGAGTCTTAGGGCAAGGTGCTTGAAGCAAGCCTCTGCTTGCATACCTCCAGTGACAGAGGGATCACTACCTCAGTTGGTAGCCCTTTATATTGTTGAGCCATATAGACCATTAAGTGATGTTTTTTCTTTACACTGAAACTGATTAGAAGCCATAGCTTCAGATGCCCCAATGAAGCAGAAGCGACTTCTTAGAGCAGGGCATGACCCCCACCCCCATCTGTATTCCAGACCCAGGTGAGCCCAGAAGAGTTCAGATTCAATGGCGGGGTAGGGAGGAAAGCGCCCCCTTGTGTTTGGGTCTCCGGTGCAGTGCTTACAGCCATTGAGGGACATCTCATAGCCAGCTGTGTGCAAGGCCTCCCGGCTGCTGGTGGAGCTCCGGGGCGGGGTCCAGGGATCCGCATAGGAGCTGGACCGGGCCTTCATCTCCTCCTTCAGGATCAGCCGGCCAATTCCGCTCTGGAGCTGGTGTGGGGGTGAGAGGGGTAAGATGAGTTAGAAGGAAGCAAAGAACACAGGTGGAGCAGCCTTTGGAAGGGCTGAGGCATCGACCCTACTGTGAGCCTCTGTCATTTCTGCCTTCTCAGAGTCCCTTGTTCTTGGCAGCACCCACATTTTCCTTTGCAATTTCATCTCTCTTTCACAAGTAGACTGCGGTTGAAGTGGGGCTCTTAGGATGGGCATAAAAGACAGGCCTGGCCAATGACAGGGCCATATGCCCTGGCCACAGTGACTGGTTCAACAATGGGCTGGGGAGTCTTCCCTGGGACTCGGAGTGGAGTCACTGGCACCCATCTCTTAAAATAATTTTTTAATTGAGATGAAATTCACCAATCTATATTGTATTCTGTCTCTATGGATTTACCTATTCTGGACAATGCAAGTAAACACAATCCTATGATATGATTTTGTGTCTGACTTCCTTCACTAAGCATTTTGTTTTTGAGGTTAAGCCACATTATTGCATGTACAGTATCTCATTCCTCTTTATGGCTGAATAATTTTCCATTGTATGGAGAGACCATGATTTATTTATCCATTTGGGAGTTTGTGGACATTTGAGTTGTTTCTATGTTTGGATTATTGTGAACACTGCTACTATGAACACTTGTATACATGTATTTGTTTGTGTGCCAGTTTTCAGTTCTTCTGGGTGTCTGCAAAGAGTGGAGTTATTGGGTTCTATGGTAATTCTAAGTACTTTTGTGAAGAGCAGTCAAAATATTTCACCAGCAGCTGTACCACTTTCCATTACTGCAATACGTGAGAGGTGTACTTCCACTTCATGAGGACCTGCCTAAGCCTGAGGCCAGGCTCAAGAGAAAGGAGAGACAATTTCTTTATGGCCACTTTTTGAGAGGCTGGATCCAGCCGTACCTGAAACTAACACCACCATTTGACTTTTCAGTTAGGCAAAGCTAACCATTTCTTTTTCCTAAAATAAGTGAGTTTGAATCTGATTTATCACTTGCAAATTAAGAAGGCTTCAGATACACAGCACATAAGCATCTCATTCAGAGGCATGGCCTGCTTACCTTATGCATGCTGCGGTCAAAATCGTCTTCCTCTCCTCCAGATGAGAACCTTCTGGCTCGGGGCACTGCCAAAAGACAGCTAGGATCAGCTCCAGCATATGCTCCCCACTCAGCCTCCCCTGGGGAGAGGGCACAGAGGGGCAGTAGAGGCTAGCCAGGGGCTCTCTTGGCTCTGGCACTTTCCAGCTGTTTGAAATGCCCCCACTCTGGGCCTCCCACATGCTACTGTAATATGCCATTCCCTGAACCCTATTCTCTGGTCCTGAGGGCAGGTGAAGCCTGATCAGAGCTAATAAGCATCAGTGTTGCACTTTGCTGCTGCTGGCAGGACAGTCTCTTTCTGACACAGTGGAGCTGCCTGCGCTTGCTGGAGCTCATGTCGCTGTGATGGGGGCAAAGCCACCCAGGGCACAGGTCAAGTCCTGATGACACTCATTCATCCTTAGATTCAGCTGTGCCCCAAGTCAATACACCTCAAAACCTTTCAGTCCATGACCCAGGAAGTCCTATTTTGGCTTAAGCCACTTGGGGTTCATTTTTCCTTTTTTTTTTTTTGTGACCGAGTGATCTCATCTAAGACTCCCCATTTGTCCTCAGGTTGCTGGGAGTGGCTCCTCTGTCCTTGCAGCCTCTGCTCATGCATCTCCCAGGGCACTGGCTACTATCCACTTGTGTTGTGCTATGCTTGTGTCTCCTCTTTTCTAAGTGGAGAATTCTTTGGCAATGAGGCAGGGGTCACCTCTGAACTCCTATGAAGCTTTGCTCAGAATGGACATTCAAGCAACAAAGTATGTTGCTCAAAGAGGAATAGAAAGAACATTCCTCTCCACACTGGAAAGAAATGGCTTGGGCTATCTACTTGGAATGCTGCCCGAGAGCACCCAAAATGCCTTGCCAGGTGCCTATGGGAGACTTCCTTCTCCCCGCATGCTTGTCCCTATCCCCCAAATCATTTTGCACCCCAGCTAAAGTGATGTCTTAGAGACAGAAATCTGACCATGTCACCACTTTCAGTGAGTTCCTACTGTTTGGGACACAGACCAACATCTTTACTTCCACCCAAAAGGCCTCTGGGATCTGGCCCCTCACCCTTGCCTATTCCCTCCTTCTCCGAGCTCCGGGGTAAGCTGATGCCTTTCCTTTCTCCAGTGGAGCCGCCCTCCCAGCCTGGGTGTGTGCACCTGCACGGCTACTCTGCTGCTGCCCTGGTCCTCCCCTGGCCACAGCAACCGAATCTCTGTACCCAGGACTTTGGTCATCTTCCAGGCTGGACAGTGCCCTCCTGCCATTGGTTCTTCCACCTGCTGTGTAGCACCTCCTGTGCACACCTATGTCCACAGCGCAGACACCTGGTCTATTTTGCTCCCATTGCTTCCCCAGGGTCCATGACTGGCCCTCAACATAGGCTTACTGAATGCATACGTGAATGATAGTGTGAAGGGGAGGGTGGCATCTGCCTGGTCCTCTGTCCTCATTTTATGTGACAGGGCTGTGGTCCTTGGTTACCTGTGGGGTGGCTTACCTTTGGGGGACCCATGGTAGGTCCAGTATTCAGATTCCGCGGCATAGTAGGGGTCTGGGGAGTAGGCCGGACTGTATTTGGAGGTCTGGCTAATGTCTTCACTTGTTTTGCTCTTGGTGGTGGTTGACAAGTCACCTGCAAAGGACCCAAGGAGAGGTCAGGGGAGGAGAGCGGCCTGGCAGAAACCATGTGCCCTGTCCTCTGTCCAGCCAGGCTCCAGCCCAGGGACTCAGGATACTCAGGCCAGGGGCTGGGACATGGGCATTAGAGCCGGGGAGGCACTGGAGCCAAGTTAGGCATCTGAACATCAGAGAGGAGCAGGGCTCACCCGTGACCACACAGCAAGGCAGCCCCAGCTTAGGGCTCCTTCCACCATATTCTATGGACTTCTGGGGTGCTCCTAAGGAATATGAAGGCTGTGCCTCTCCAAGTAAGATTTAGACAGGTGCCAGGTGAGCGTTAGCCCTTACCTTTTTCACCCTCTGCCTTGTTATGGATTTAAGTCATGTCTAGAATGTGAATTACCAAGTAGGGCCACAATGTATGTTTTCAACCTTCTCCTCACACTGAAATGCCCAATCCCACCTGGGGGGCGCTATGTGGCCTGCAGGAAGGAACCCTGGGTGGGGAGTCAGTGACCTGGGTCTGGTCCCGCCTCTGCCATTTAACCCAGTTGTTACACTGAGCAAATCCTGCCCCTCTCTGCCTCAGTCTCCTCATCGGTGAGGATCAGGATTGGTCGGCTAGCTCAGATACTATTCAGCTTCCAGTTTCCACTTGAAATCTGCGACACAGGGTGATCACTGAATCCACCATAGACAGCGACTCTGGCCAGGGCAGCAGCTCTGGCCCAGACACTCAAGAGTCTGGTGAGGATAGAGAGAGGGCTGGGGGAGCAAGCGCCCCATCATGTCACGGGAGAGAAGCTGTAGGGACGTGCTCTCTGCTTCTCCCTTCTCGGTGGTGTCTGAGCAGCTGAGGGTCCTGTGTCAGGACCTCCCCCGGCGCCACTTGCTTCCAACGTGCTGATTCTCTTTGACTTGGGTCCTGGGCAGCCCCTCCCACCCTTGCTGATTTCCCCTTATCACCTCTTCACCACCATCCGCCTCTGCCCCGCATTCCTCTTCGGCCTGCTTTGGGGCCAACCTGGAAAACTCCGTGCAGTCCTGAGGTGCCTCAGCTAAGGTGGAGGCCATTTTTGGACATCAAAACAGACAGCGTGTCAGGTCGGTGCCTGTCCGTGGCCCCCAGGGGCACACACATGACCTCCAAGGCCGTGGGTAGACTCACCTGGCCAGCTCCTTTCAAAATCGAGGATGTCTGTCTACACTGTGGGTCTTGGCACCTACAGCGATGGTTTACACCCACTCTGCACCCCACCAGCTGAGTGAGTGTGGACTCAGAACAGGGCCTCTCCTGCCCATGTCCATAGTCGCCCAGTTCTGGGCTCTCCTCTGTTATCCAGAGAGACACACGGGCGTGTGAGGGCAACATGGGAACAGCGGCAGCTGCACCGCCATGTCCTGCGCAGGAGGGACACGCTTGGTCAGCTGAGCATGAGACTGACTGGGGTGCGGGACTGGGCCCTGGGTGCTCTCCTACTGGGTGCAGGTGGGAATCAGGAACGACTCCTGGCGTCAGGAAAGACTCTCAGTATTTGGGATCAGGCCCCTAGAGAGGGGCTCGGGGGTACATCTGCTTTAGTAGTAAGTCTGTCCGGTACTAGGGAGCTACAGACCATTCTTTCATAAATACTGCATGAGTGAATGAATGAATGAATGAATGAATGAAGGTGAGCACCTCAGTGATGCACGCCCTCATCAAACCTCCACTGCTCTAAGCAGTGGTTCCCAAACTGGGCTGGGCATTGGAACCACAAGGATAAATGGCTACAATTACAAAATTGCAAATCAATAGGTCTGGGGTGGGGCGTCCAAATCCGCGTGCCTCCCATCGGATGCTAACCAACTAGCCAAGTTTGAGGATCAGTGCCTCGGAGTGTGACACTCTCAGGGTGCTAACATATGAAGGGGTGCTCTGAGCACAGAATTTAGGGCGTCAGGGTTTAGGGGTTGGAAAGGAAGTGGGAAAGGGCTTAGGGGATATGAGGCCTTTCTTGCTCTTTTGTAATGATGGCAAACTCCTCCCCAGAGTCACCCCCAAGTGACTGTCCCTCCCTAGGCCTGGCTGAGCCCTAGCTGCCTCTATCATACCATGCCGTTTGTAGATCGGGGGTTTCCGGTAGATGTTACTTTCTCCAGCTGCCAGACAGATGGGAGGGGCAGTAGGAGGGGGGGCAAGGGGAGAGGACAGAGAACAGAGGAGAGACAGAGTTGGTCAGTCGATCTCAGAAGAGAGGGCCAGCAACCTTCCCCAAGGCGCCACTGTCTTCCCCTGGTGAGTTTCCAAAGCTGAGCTCCCAACCTCACCCCATTGGGTTCAGGAGGGGGCTGGGTGGATCCAGACGGAGCGGAGGAAGGGGCTGAGGCTTGCGCGTGGGCATGCAGGCACAGGGCGGGGTGCGCTCGGCAGGACCCCATGCAGGAGGGTGTTGCAACCTCCACCCAGCAGCAGCCATGCCTCATTCCATGCAGAACCCCCAAATGCTGCAGCCGTGGGTCGGCAGTCTCCCTCCCCCCCCCCTCGAAATAGGATGGGACCTTCCTGGAGCAGTGGAGAGAGGTGTAGATGGATCAGCAGCACCAGTTCTTAGGAAAAGTGAGTGGGAAACAAAGCTGAGCTCAGGGTTGGGAGGTTGGGGTATAGGCCTGGCTCTGCTGAACGCAGGATGAGACCTTGTCTAAATCACACCCACAAGACCACCAGGCCCCTGCCCTTCCTCTTATCTCCTATCGCTTTCCCTCACGTCACCACCTCCAGCCAGCGGCCTGTTGCTGTTTCAGTTTTACAGTCTTTTCGTTTGCCTCCACCAGGGATGTTTTCCCTGCACCAGGGATGTTTTCTTTGGTGGCCCTCATAAACCTGACTGCTTCTCATCTTTTAGCATCAATGTCACCTCCTCCAAGAAGCCCTTCCTGACTACCCCACGGAGCCCAACCTCCCCCACCCAGGTCTTTCTCTCATAGTGCCCTGTCTTGGGATGTGTATTGTACCTCCCATTACCTGAAACGACCCTTTTACTGGTTTGCTTATTCATTTATTATCTCTTTCCACACTAGCACTTAAACACCATGAAGGTGTTGCAACCTTAGGGCCCAGAAGAATACCCGGCTGTATGAGGGAACAGCAGAAGCTCAGGGAAGCTAAATAATTGGCCCAGCATCATGAGTCTAAATGGTGGAAACGGAATCAATTCCTAGACTTTCATGCATGGTGGCCGCCACCTCCTTCCCGACCCTCAGACATTTACAATCTTCCCTGTGCTTCGCCGTGGTCCTGACTGAGGCTGGTTCTGTTAGTGGTGGACTAAAGCAGGGGCGTGTCGGGCTGCGGGGTGGGGTTGTGCAGGTGACTGGTTAGGGAGGTCCCCGGAAACCGGCTTCTCCTCAGTGCCCGGCGACCCAGCGGAGCATGCACCATGCGGGCATTCGGGCTGGCAGCCTACCTGGGATGTGAAAGTGCTTGGGAGCCTGGTAAGAGGTTGGAGTGGAGGACCTGACATCTAACTGGCTATGGTATGGAGAGCTCCGGCCACTCTCGGGCCCTGGGGCGCAGGCAGTGGTCCCCAGAGAGAACAGAGGCACAGAGGAGACAGGCATTAGCCGGGTGCACTGGAGGCGGCAGTGAGTGATGGCAGCGGGGTGAGGAGGGGTTCTGCTCTCATGCACAGTGTCTGCAGAAACAGGCTTGACCCCGTTTTCTTGCTTCTCCCCAAAGTCAGATTTTGTGGGTTCCACCGAGCTTCAGGAAGGTATCTTCACTCTGTTGAACTCCCCAGCCCCATTCACCTGGGCCCCTCCCTGACTACTCCCTCTTCCAGTCACCCCTACCATCTGGATGGGCAGGTCACAGGGCAAGGGTCAGACTGAGGAGCCTTCATGCGGACAGGGCCACTGACTGCCCTCCACCCCCTCTCCTGGCAGCTCACGGCTACCTTCCTGCTGCTTCTCTGCACCATCGCCCCCTCCCCTCCCCTGCCAGGGCCATCTTCAGGGACCCAGTGCAGCCACAGGTCTGCACAGGACTATGCTGGGTGGGAGTCCCAGGAAGTCCAGCGCTATCCCCGCAGCTGTGGGCAGCAGGCCACTGTGCTGTCCCTGGCTCGTCCCACCCCTTGGTGGTTTCCCCTTCCTTACCAGAGCGGTAGTAGTGGTGAGGTGAGCGGGAGAAGGTTGGGGACATGCCCTGCCGGCTATATGTAGGGGAGTCGATGTATCCGGGACTGGAGGCCCGTCTCTGCCGGAGGTCCAGGTTCTCATAGATGTCCTGGGGGAGGAAGCGGCCAGAGTCAGGCCACCAATCAGGTGACCAGTGGCCCAGGGTCTGCAAGCAGGTGGGGGGGTGACACGGACTCCAGGTTCTAGGGGCTGACGAGCGGTGCTGGGTTCCACGTGCAAGGAAGGCTGCAGGGAATTTGCAGGGTCCTCAGCCCCACCCATAGGCCGTGAATGGAAGCCATGGTTCCAGCCTTTGGAGTTGCAAGGCATCAGTGAGATCACATCCAGGTAGAAAGGGAACATCAGGGTCTCCCCAAGCCATTTCTTCCCTTTATGCCACAGCCACTTCCTCCAGGTCATGCCCCCAGGTCTCCCCATCTGTGCCCTGGTTGGGGGAGCACCCACACAAGGGCTCAGGACCCTTGGGGGTTTATGGGGTGAACTTGGGAGTCTGCTTGGTCAGCACAAAAGGACATAATTATGTAAAAAGTCTCCTCAAACCAGCTTGATTACCTGGGAGTAGGGAGATAACGTTCCCAGCGACTTAGAGGCGAAGTTTGAAGGTGGCCGTGGAAGGAGCAGAAGGAGAGAAGGGAGGCAAGATGGAGACAGAGAGTGTGGTTAGGCAGTTCAGCAGAGAGGCCTGTGGTTGCCAGCAGCTCCCTCTCAGACAGCTTTGAGTTCTGGAATCTCAGCAGTCCAAAGGTGGCAGGAAAGCTGGAGGTCAAGACCCTCCTCTGAAAACCCGGGTCAGAGAGGGAATGGGATGGCCCGGGCACTCAGGGAGGCCGGGCCCTTGCTTGTGCCTTCGCTTCTCCAGTTCAGTCATTTCCTGCCCCTTTGCTGTCCCTCTCCCGGTTCCTGAACCCTCTGGTTCATGAGGACAGGGCCCAGGGCAAGGGGCCCCAAAGCAGGGCAGGGCCAGGCTGGTGATGTCCAGCACTTGGGCCGGCAGGGGGAGCGGCGGTGGAGGTGGAATGGCCCCTGTCAGGACAGTGTGCTCTCTGCTGCTATGTGTCGGGGCCAGACAGGGCGCCTGGCAGAGTCAGCACAGCTTCTTAAACTTGCACGTCAATTCAGAAATGCAGATCCTTATGTGAAATGGCCCAAATGTTTAAATGTTGACAAGCAACGTACATTCTTAAAGAATGTACTTTGCGGAGTAAAACAAACCAACCTGGGGCCAGCTGTGGCCGGTGAATCCTGCTTACCAACTTCAGCCAAACATTTAGCATGTTTTTCGTGATCCATTTCAGGGAGCAGACCCCCACGCGTCTCAGTATTGGGCAATTAAACCACATGGGACCCCACTCCCTTTCAAGAGGAAGGGGGCAGTGGTGGAGCGGGAACAAGAACAGGCCCCTGACCCCTGCACCAGGGTCCCTGCTCCAATACGCTTAGTTCAGGGGCCCAGAAACCTCCTTGGACATGGCCCTGTTAGCCGCCAGGGCAGGGGCCACCGGCCTTCCCCTGACAACATGTTCTATTCTCCAGCAGCCATCTTTTTGATGGTTTTGCTTCAAAAGTCACCTGACATTGAGTTTTTACGGGTGTCTTGCTCTGAGCACAGAGATGTAAGGTCAGGTGCCCAAACCACAGAACCTACCTAATGGCCACTGAGCCTGGCAGGAATGAGCATCCCGGGCTGAGCATGGAATTCCTCCCCTGCCACAACCCCTTCACCACCACACATCCCCAACCCCAGTGATGAGTGGTCGTGGGTTCTCAGGGAGTGGCAGGGACGTGGGAGACCAGGAAGTCCCTGTCCTCTCCACAGGGGGCGCTGCTTCCCACCTCCAGATGGTGGAAATAGGGTATCATGTAGCCAGTTCTGATTTTTTTGAAAAAGCCAGATTTGTGCATGAAATCTTCTGGTTTTTGAATTTGACATAAATTCTAGTTTTAAGAGTCTGGGGGCCAACAGCATGGAGGACAAATTATGTGTGATAAAGGGGAGTGGGGACCCCTACTGGAGGGAGCACTCCTCCGCCAGGCCCACAGAGGGGCGAGACGCAATACCTCTCC
Source organism: Talpa europaea (assembly GCF_964194135.1). NCBI lineage: Eukaryota > Metazoa > Chordata > Mammalia > Eulipotyphla > Talpidae > Talpa > Talpa europaea. The sequence continues at coordinate 41,681,817 of NC_140080.1, read as the reverse complement.
ATAGCCACATCTCTCCAGCGTCTCGTCAGACGTGTATCTGGAACGAGGCTCGTAGGAAATGAGGTCTGGGCGTTGTACCTCGTAGATGGACTTGACCTTGGGGAGAGCTGCCAGGTCTTTGTAATTTAGAATCTCGTTATCCACTTTAGCCTGGGGAAGAGGGAAATGAAGGAAAGAAGTGGACAGGTAAGAGGGACAGGAGAGAGGAAGCAGAGAGCAGGCATGGAGGCTGGAACTTCTCCAGATTCCATTAAACACAAGATGTTAGGGCAGAAGACTCCAGAGGCCAGTGAGATGTGTCTTAGAGGCCCTCGGTTCCCACAGGAGCAGCATGGGGAGGCCCTGGCTTTTCAGGAGCCACTTCCTCTCAGTGTCACGATGGCTCTGTGCAGTGTGTTATTCCCATATTCCAGATGAGTAAACTGAGGCTCCAAATTCTGCAAATGGAGCCCCTTAGTGGGTTTCAATCCAGTCTGAACTACAGTCTGGGGCTGACCACCTTTGACCCTACACAAGGAGGACCCCCATCACAGAGTCCTTAAAGAAGATGATGAAGATGGTAATGTCAGATAGAAGCACCGTAGTAAACCACTAGCTAACATCTGATGGGCTGTTACTACCTGTTAGAATGGACGCTAAGGCCCTTAACTCAGCGTATCCACCCAGTTCACACCTCTAATGGTAGGTAGTTATTTTTCCTCATTTTTTTTTTTTTATAGAGGCATGTTTTCTTTCTTTCTTTCTTTCTTTCTTTCTTTCTTTCTTTCTTTCTTTCTTTCTTTCTTTCTTTCTTTCTTTCTTTCTTTCTTTCTTTCTTTCTTTCTTTCTTTCTTTCTTTCTTTCTTTCTTTCTTTCTTTCTTTCTCTCTCTCTCTCTCTCTCTCTCTCTCTCTCTCTCTCTCTCTCTCTCTCTCTCTCTCTCTCTCTCTTTCTTTCTTTCTCTCTTTCACTCTTTCTCTCTTTCTCTCTTTCTCTCTTTCTCTTTCTCTCTTTCTCTCTTTCTCTCTTTCTCTCTTTCTTTCTTTCTTTTTTGTTTTATACATGCACTGGGTACAGTCAGAAGCGCAGGAGGGTGAGAGAATTCACCAGAGCCAGAGCGGGGAGCAGAACAGGCAGAAGGACTGAAGTACGCTGCTGAGGGGAGCAGCGGGCGGCAGAAGAGGTCTGCGCGCCATGCGGGACCCTCCTCCGGTGGTCGGGAAGCAGCAGGGGATAGAACCGGCGCCGCAGAGGCCGCGGGCAGCTTCGCAACCCAGCGCTCAACCGCTGCGCCACCGGGGAGACCCAATTTTTCCTCATTTTTGAGTAAGGAAACAGGGCCAGAGAAATCAATGACCTTGTCTAAGGGCACGTAGCTAGTAAGCAGCAAAACCAGAGTTCAAATCCGGTGGTCTAAACTGGGAGCCTGGCCTCCCTAGGGGCCTCTCCTGGCTTACTGGATGGGGGCTCTCACCTAGCATGTCAGAGGCTGTCTTCCCGAAGATGCGCCTTCACTCAACAGGAACGAGCCTCTGTCTACTGACCTGGCCTGAGGTTAGCCTCTAGAACCGCATGAGACAGCTTCCCCTGCACACAGCCCACGTCTCCTGGCTCTGGAGGCGTGTCCTTTCCATGCCTGCTTCTTCCAGCTGCTCCCTCTGGGGCCCAGTTTTTGCTGTGGTCGACCAGCTTCTGGCCCAACCCCCCAGCCGCCACCTATTGTGATTCACAAGGTCCTAAGGGGAGGTCAGTGAAGACAGAGGACACTAGATAGAGAACCTAAGAGAAGTATCAGCTTCAGAATGTCCTCACCCTGCCTCGAGCCAGGTAAGTCTGAGGGGCAGTCAGAGCCCTGGCTTCTCAGGAGAGAGAGCAGCTTCTATAAGGGCCTTATGAGTGCTGATATTTTAAACACTTCCCAGGGCTGTTTTGTCCCTGTCCCAGCCCACCGCTGTTGGGGTGCAGCACTATCAGTCTCTTTCTAGCCCCAATATCTACTCTCCTGCCCTGATGCAGGCTCTGAGGCACCCCAGGCTCAGGTGGGCTTGGCTTCTCAAGGCCCCGGCAGACGGCAGGTGAGGGAGTGAGAGGCAGGTGGTGTGTTCCCTTGCATCCCCCTGCCTGGCAGGCTGAGGTCAGGCATGGCTCTTGTCCCGTGGCTGCTGGTGACCACCGAGGGTGGTGACAACTGACCCCCTCTGCTAGCCCCGGAAGCCTCACGATGGTGTGTGTGCCCCAACCCCACCTGACCTCTGTAAATGGTTCCTTCATGAAGGTGATCCCATCTCATCCCTGCCAGCGCCTGCCCAGTGCAGACACCCATGGCTGGACCAACTTCGGGGTGTATGGGTCAAAGGAACCTTGCTGACATGACTGCTGCCTCTGTCCTTGGATATATGGTCTTGACCTTAACAGCTCCTGACATCTTATAAACTTGTCTCTACCCCCATCCATCTCCATTTTGGCACTTTATGCCAAACCTCAAAAATACTAAATTTGTATTTCTTCCTACAGCCACCTGGTTTATAAGCCTTAAGTCTGGGGGCCCAGTGAATGAACAGAGATTAAACAACATTAGCAGGGAGGAAGGAAGACACCACACAGGCAGGTGGAAGTCACGCCATCTGAGGACGATTCCAACAGGAAGGGGAATGGGCCAAAGCTGCCACCTCAGGGCCGCTGGTACTAAACTCCACGAGTTAGGAAAATTCAACATTATCTTCAGGATAAGACTTGCATGACCCCAAAGTGGTTGCATGGGTTTTTTCCTTGAATTTGGAAGCTGGGTTTGAAGTGATCTAATGTCCCCAGAGCAGCTCAGGGTGAGGCCCTGGGTGGGGCTGGGCGCCGAAGGGGATTTGTGCCTAGACCAGGGTTCGAGGGGTGACTGATCCAGGTGGGTGGCCCCAAATGCTATGGTTCTCCTTATAGGACCACTTGAACAGCTTTCTCCCCAATTCCAGGTCAACATCACAGGGTCTACGTTACTTCTCAAAGGTCAACGAGGCTCGTGTATTCCAGGAACAACCTTCTGGAAGCATGCTCACGGCCATAACCTCCTCACGGTGTCAGACCTGAAACTGAGCTCACTAAGCCTGCCTGGGTGGGCCCCATTCACAGCGCAGGGTGCCCATTCTCTTGTTCTGAACAGGAATCTCCAATGAGGACCGCCTGGGGTCCCTCTGGTTTGTCTTTTGTGGGCGCCACGTGGCAGTTCAGACCCATACTGAAGCTGCTGTCAATGGCAACTCGGGTCTCTTTGCTCATCTGAACAGGGGAGAAAGGGAAGCAGTTCCATCAATGGGCACTATTACCCAGGGATCAAGGAGGAAACTGGATATGGAATGGTGGTAAATACTGACTAGCAGTAGTAAGCAGCGACTGCCCCGATTGTCTGGTCACGGTCTGTACCTAGAGCTTCGTGTTAGGAGTGGACCTCCTGCTGCAGACTGTTTCCCCACATTTCTGTACTCCTCGGCTCGTCTGACTTGTGCATGGCTGGAGCAGGTGGATTCAGGCTGGCCAAGGCTCGCTTGCTGTCAGCCTCTCCTCTGCTCATTTCAGTCCCCAGGCTCTACCTCCCCTATGGCTGTTGGTTTATGTCTCTTCTGATCTGTTTTGAGTTTAAGTATTAGTTCTATTATTAGTTCTTTGGGACTCTTCTCCCCATTGCTCATCGGCAGCAGCATCAGAGCACCCTGTGCTTTTCTCTTCCTTCTACTGATCAGAACTGTACCTGCTCATCCCCAAGACACACATAGGGTTAGAGCATCAGCAGGGCAGGGTGGCTCAGCACCGCTTCCCAGGACACAGAGCAGACACTCAGTCCACATTTGTTGAATGAATGAATGAGTGCGTGAATGACATAACCAAGGACCTCTGAGGTCCTCTAAGGTGACTTTTGTCTCTTCTGCTACATCCCTGGCATATGGCACTGTCTCCCCATGGGAGTGCCTCCGGAGTGGGAGCTCAGACACACCCACACCGTCTACTCCTTTCCTGGCCTCTCAGGCGAGGAGAAAGCACCTTACAGTTGTAAATCCTCGATGGCCGCGTTTCCACATTCACCTGGCTTCCTCTCCCTTCTGTCACTTTATCACATGCGCCACTATCTCCACAACAACAGCACACCCAACACCCACTCTGAAAATGCTCTGACCCCCATTGTTCTCTTGCCCTGGTCTCAGTTAGGTCATGGGGAGGGAGGAGAACCATGTAGGTTTCAGAGCTAGTCCGAGCGTGACTATAGGTTCTTTCTTGTGCTCCTGCTGACATGTGAGACCATGCCTGGAACTGTTTACTGGGCCGTGTGCTCCGAGGTCAGGTCCCTGTCCTCCCCGTACCCGCTGTGTTCTCAGACCCACCGGAGACCAGCACGGGGCCAGCGCCCTTAGGTTTCAGTTGGAAGAGAGCCTGACCGCTGTCCTTGGCTTCCTTAAAAACTCTCCGGGTACCGGCCTGGGGGATAAGAAAGGCCTTTTGGTGACTGTAAAGCGATACGTACGCAGATGACTCGGTTGGGAGACCCGATGCTGGATCCGGGGGGTGAGATGGAAGTTTCAGACGTCCGCCTGTGCTGTGGGGGAGACAGGAGGTGAGACACTGCACTGGTGACTGTGACAGGGACTTTGGCAATACCGTGGGCTGTCCTTTCTCTTTATTTTCAGCCTGTCTAACCACTGTTTGAGTGGGCATGAAAACCAAAACACAGAGAACATGATTTTGTTTTTCACATGCTTGTAATTGGTCTTTTAGAGAGGAAGTTACATGCAAAATTTTCACTTTGGGTTCTCGCATGATTTTATGAATAAAATTGGGGAGTGTTCATTCCTTAGCAGTCTGGTCACACAAAATGGGAAGGTAGGTTAAATTCCACATAATTGCACAATATACTGATTCTTTACAGCATAGCCATTGCCACTAGACATCAACCTAAATGATAAAGTCTTTTCTGAACAACCAGAGTTGGATTAATGGCTCCTGGAGCAGAGGACTGTGGTGTCAATCTTAGTGCATGTGAGGAGCAGCTTGTTAAGTTAAAAGTAGAAAGACCGGGAATCAAGGACCTCTCGTGAGCAGGGTGATTTTAGTGGTCTCAGGTTTCTGATTGTAAAATGAAAGGGCTGGTTTTAAGGATTGCTACCTTCCCTTCCAGATCTTTCACCCTCTGATTTAAAGCATTCTAGTGAGACTAGAGAGAACTATTTCCTGGAGTATGAACTGTGAACTCCGGTGGCTCTGGGAGACAGGTGTAGGTGGAACATTGATAACATGGAAACGAGTGAGAGTAAACGCAAATTTCTACTTCAGTCCTCTTGACTAGGTAATGGAGGAAGTCTTAATTTGGTGTGAAGACATTTTAACAACTCTCTGGACCTACGAATGCCTCTTTACAAGCAAAGAGGGTGCAGGTAACATGACCTAGCTAGACTTTCTAAAATTTATTCTGAAGAATTATTTCATTTTCATTGAATGTATCTTATAATTACCTTCTATTTATAGAAAGTAATACTGGCTTTCCACTTGGTGATACAAAATTTTATTTTAAAATGCATTTGGCTAAAGAAAAAGTGGTGAATTGATTATAAGCAAAAATTAAGTGTATAATTTATATATATAGTAAGTATATAATTATATAGATAAAATTATATATAATATACACATATAAATATATATTATATAAATAAGTATATAATCATATCACATGATTATACACTTATTTATATGCTTATACACTTATTTATATAATTTATGTATATAATTATGAATACACAGATGTGATGAAAAGCATCAGGATTTGTGGAAAGAGAATTGAAATTTGAGAAATGCCATCAAAGAGGAGGAAACTGAAGAAAAAGGACAATTAGGTTTTCTTTCACCTTAAATGGCAGAAGTCTTGGAAGAAACAGGGGGAAAAAACCTCATGGCTCAAACAAAAAATGCATCAGTAGAAAAGCTCTTTCACAAGACTCATATCAGGTGGAGAGATGGCAAAGGACCCAACACAGAGCCAACTGGTCAGAAATTGTACACATATTTTTAGGTGAGACTCTAGCAGGTGACTTTTCATAGGACCCCCAAGGGGCCACACTGATATCCGGGCCTATAGTACAGAAGCTCCCTGGAAATCCTAGAGTGCCACCCAACAACCCCTGCCGCCAGCCCCCAACCCCATGTCCAGGTCTCACTCCACTCCCTTCCAGCAGTTCTTAGATCCAGAACCCAGACTCCCAAGACTCCCTGGCACCTGTCAGAACATAGTAACTCAAGAGGGATGCAGGACCTCTGCTGGCCCAGTGTCGCTGGGGCCACTGTGGTGCCTTGCCGGGCTGCATTCCTGCAGGCAAACGACCACCCTCTTGAAACCTCATCATCAGCAGAGAAGATAAAATCCCTTACCCCATCTGCCTCTGCAGGTTGAAGAAATTAAATCATATGGTGGCTCTGAAGATGCCTTACAAACTGTCAATTTCTGTGACAATATTAACTACCATTATTAACAGATGACCTTAGGTTGGGGTGGGGGGTATGTGTGAGTTCCTCATAGGGGAATCATCTTGGTAAGCAATGGTGAGGGTCAAGTCTCATACCAGGGAGCAAACTCACACAAATACAGTGCTTTACAGTTTTCAAAGTGGCTCACGTCCAAGGGCTTACTTCCTTTGAGATTCCCGTAAGAGCCCAGGGTTACCATTAAGGAAATCCAAGGCACTCTTGGGAATTTGCACACCAAGGCATGATGATTCGCTAATAAAGCACAGTGTCCCCAACCTGTGACCTAAGACCCTGGTCTGGTGTTACTACCAGCTTGCTTACCTTCAATTTCTTCTCTGCCCGGGCTGCCTGTTTGCAGATGGGGTGCCAAACCTCAGAACCTAAGGGGCCAGGGAAATAAGAGTAGCTCAGATCTTTCTGCTGCCTACCAGCATTCAAAGTCTCTCCCCATCCCCCACCTCATGTGCTCCCTCTGCAGCCCTTGTACCCCACGCACCAGCCGTGAGGAACCTGGCTTTCCTTGTTCTTTGCCACTTCATCCACCAACACTCATTGATTCAGCCACCCACAGTCTCTTCCTGCCTATTCAAATTCTACCCATTCCTCAAGGTCCAGGTCTCATGCAACATCTTGCCAACTTTCTTACCTGCCAGCTGGGTGTGACTTCTCTCTGCTCTGGGATCCATAGTCCTTTGTGTAGCTCTCAACACATATGGTGTTAAATTACAGTAGCTTGAGGACTGATTTATCACCCCAGCTAAATTAAGAGCTCCTTCTGGGTAAGGGCTGAGTTCTATTCATTGCTGGATGTCCCAGAGCCTCCAGCCTGGGGCTTTGCTCTCAGCGGAGGCTCCATACATGTTTATCGGCTGGATGATTGGCAGTGAGTGACACATAGCAGGTGGTAGATAGATAGCTGATAAATGAATGAGTGGCAGTGGAGGTGAAATAAAAGGACAGACGTGGCGAACTCCAACCTTCCTTTCTCTTCAAAGACTGGTGGCTGCGGCTATTGCAGCCATTTAAGGAGAGGACGTGTCATGGTGTGTGTGCTGCTTGGGAGCACTGTCTTGACCTGCTAATTCCCAACAGACCTCAGATTGTTCAAATTTAGCATATTGCAAATGCCCACATTTTACTATGGATGGGGGTCCAGTTGGCTGTCCCCAAACCCAAGAGGCCAATTTGGAAAGGCATGAGCAACAGGTGGCTGATCACATGTTAAGAAGCAGCCCCAAATACTACACATGCCCCTAAGAAGGAACAGGTGTCCTGGATTAGAAGGAAAAATAGGAACATATTATCCCTCTGGTGCCATCCATCTCATCACTAGCCCTAAAAGGAAAGGAGGCAGCAAATGGCTAGATTCCTGAGCACCCAGATGGCATCTGTTTGTCTAGCTTTGTTTTTAGGATCTACTTTCAATTATAGTTTGTTGCTTGGAACCCCTGGGGCTGGAAACTGGCTAAGCCACTGGGGACTGGTTGTAAGGGAATTAGATCTGGATGGGTGGAGGGAAGAGCATGGGCCCCAAGGACAGAGGCCTGGTTTCTGCCTCTGCTTGGCCCCTAACATGGCTGCTCTGTAAGTCCAGTCTCCTCATCTGAATAATGCAGTGGGTCTAGATGATCTTGGAGATTATCCATTTCCAACATTCTAATTCTAGGGCCAGTGCTGTCATGTGTGGGAAAGGGAGCGTGCTGTTTGCTTATATTAATGCGAAGTGCACTTGCTCACAGAGCCCAGTAGAGGGCCCCTGGGTCCGCAACTGGATGCAGCCACCGGAGGGCGTGTCCACTACCTATCCAGGGGGAGGGTGGGGATCCTTGCGTGGGGAGTTATTAGAGAGCATTTCCGGGTTCGCTCCGAGTGGCTGCTGAATCCAGCAGGAGTTGTTTACCACTGTGACTCTGACAGGAAGCACGTGTTACAGGTCACTGTGGGAAATGGACGAGGTGGACACAGGTGTCTAAGAAGGTCATGAGATTAAATGGCAGAGACTCAGGGAAAGGTTGGGCAGAAGTTCTCATGGGGCGGGGTGGGAATGACATATAAAGCCAGGAGATCTGACAAGATGGTCTCTCCAGACCACTAACATTGTTCTGAAATAAAGCTCAAGCACAAATGTGTGTATATGTGTGTGTGTGTGTGTGTGTGCATGCATATGCACACATCAGAAAAAAGAAAGAAAACAACTGGAAATTAAAAAAAAAAAAACAAGCTTGGGAGTTGGTAATACATCATTTAAATCAAAGCAAGAAGGAACTCATTGGTAGGTAGCGACACGTCTAGCTAAATGAAGGTAAGAAAAGGTGGTTTGCTCCTGCAGACCCCTGTGAAGTGAGGCTGGCTGACAGTCATAGCTGCACCCTGACACACACAGCATCTGTGTGCTTTCTCCCCGGGGCCTAAAACAATAGGTCATGTATGTTTAATGAAGAAATAAATGAATGAATGACTGGATCCTACCCTTGATTAAAAAAAAAAAGGACAAGGTGAAATGCATCCAGAGGATGGAGTGAGAACACAAGATTAAGCCAGAAGGCAGGGTTTCACCATGGAAAAGAGAATTAAGAGAATGATGAATATGGTTTTGGATATATTTTAAAGCCTCTTTGTTTTTGTTCTACTTTATAAGACATGCAGAACCAGTTGATCCCCCTTTTCACAAAGGGCCAAAGTTCCAGGGCAGGGAAAACGCAACCTTGAGGATTTCAGGGTTCATTCTGACAGTGAGGTCCCCATCCCTGGGGTAATGGAAGTACACACTGGTGGCAAATGATCAGCAGGTTATTCTCCAGGGGTGATGGTGACACTGAGGGATGTTTCCTACCCCTCCCAGTCTTTAAAGAGTCTATCCTTCCATTTTAATAGATTTCTATGTATAAAAAATTATTTATCCCTATCAATGATCTTGATTAGAATATAAGTTTTGTAGGGAGCAGCATTCAGATCACTCCTGACAGGGATAGGCATTGCAGATTCTCAATAAATACTCATTGTGTGAATTAAAAAAAAAACAAAACAAAACAAAAGAAAGATGATATTTTCTGTTAGGCCAGTTGAATTCTCTAAGCTGGACTCAGAGATTTGGGCAAGAGGCATAATGGAGACTCAGTTCCACAGCTGCAACTCTAGACTCAATGTCTCTGAGAGTATTTAGTAGGTTGGGGCTTGTCAAAGAGTGAGCTGGGGACCACTATCCAGCAGCCTGGTAAAGTACAGATTCCTGCTCCACTCCAGCTCCCCAGTCCCTGAAAGCAACTTCCTAGGGGTGAGGACTGGGAAAGTGAGATTTTACCTAGCTCCCCAGGTGACTTAGAGCTCAAACTGGAGAACCACGGAGCTAAATACCACTTAACTCTCCAAATTTGTTCCCTTGGAATGTCATGGCATAAAGAGACCAATTTTACAAGACAGAACTCTTTTAGCGTCTTGTAAGAATCCAACATTTTGGGCCTCCCTGGGTGGCACAAGGGGTTATGACACAACCTACGAAGCTATCTGCAGCCACTGAAGCACGAGTTCGATCCTGGCCAGGGAACTACCCACATGGCGCAGCAGACCTCTCCTGACTCGCCTGCTGCTCCCCTCAGCAGTGTATTGTAGTCAGTCTGCCTGTTCTGTTCCCCACTGTCTCTGGTGAATACTCTCACACACACCCCCCACGTACCTCTGGAGTGTACACGAGTTCTTGTATGCATAAATAAATAAATCTTTAAAAAAAATCCACCATTTTTTGCTTGTTAGATTCTGAGTTCCACCAGTCATACTTTTGTCCTCTGAGACTGTCACCCACAATTTCAGGTTCAGCAGTTAAAATCTCCTGTGAGGGTTATGGAAGTGAAGGATTAGCTATTTCTACATCCACTGATTCAGAGATAGAGATCCAAATCTCCAAAACTGTCCCTCAGCTGAGTATTAAGGCGGTTTTTAATCTTCAGCAGAGTCAGCATTCTGTCTTATCTCTCAGGCCAGTTATAGCACAGCCCCTACCCACATCATTTTGAGCTTATTAATATTTGGGAACCCACCCATCTCTGTTGGACCTTGAATTCAATTTTTTCCCATATCCTTGTGTGTGTGTGTGTGTGTGTGTGTGTGTGTGTGTGTGTGTGTGTGTGTGGTAGTGGTGATATTAATGCAAGGGTAGAGCTGGTGTGGTAAGTCTTCCAGAAGGCCCAGCCAGGGTTGCAAACACAGCAGTGACTGAAATGGGTCTGCCAAAAGGTTCTGTTTGGCCAGCATAGTGTTTTTCAAGCATCTGTGAATATGATTGTTTTTAAACCTGCAGGAGGCCTGAGACCTCCCAGCTGCCTGCCTCCTGTCCCTTCTGCTCATTTAGGCAGCTCTTAGAGTTTTCAACCTCCCACCAGCCAGGGTGTCCTCCCACAGCAGGTTCTTCTCTAATTTCTCTTGACCACAGCGGTCAGGGAGCTTTCTCACAGTGCTGCCTTACGTCAGCCGCTCCACCTCTGTGACACAGACTTGCCAGGACCTTGGAACTGCTCCTCTAAAATCCCTGGCCAGATAAACAAATGTAGTGTAGCCACACAATGGAATATTATTCAGCTACAGAAAGGAAGGAAAGTAGACGGAATCAAGTTTCCAACATGGATGAATCTAGAACTCATTAGGCTAAGTGAAAAGAGTCAGAGACAGAAGTCCACATACTGTGTGGTCCCACTGCCATGAAATATCCCCAGCAGGCATGTCTCCAGAAAGCAGGTTGGTGGTCGCCTGAGACTAGAGGGCTGGGAATAGGGAGCCACTGCATCAGGCCTATGGGTTTCCCTTTGTGATGATGAAACTGTTACGAACTAGAGAGAGGGGAGGGTCGCACAGCAGTGTGAACGCACTAAAAGCTGCTTAATTGTACACTTAAAATTTTATGTGACATAAATTTCACCTCAAAAAAAAAAATCCTCTCTCTTGTCTCCCCAGCAGGCACTGGGCTGGAAGTTTGTCACTGAGGGCTCCACACTGAGGGGGTAGAGGGTGGTGGTGGGAGAGCAAGTCTTCTGCTGAATTTGATGTGTAATAACAACAATGTTTCAGTCATTATAACCTTCAGCCCTGGTGAGTCAGTCTCTGTGTGCCAGACTCCTGCACCCTGCACTGCAATGCTGGTTCAAAGCTCCATCCTCCTTGCAGTATCCAGCTGCACCATCTGGGGCAGGTGGGCCGGCTCTCTGCACCTTAGTTTCTGCGTCTGTATGATGGGGATGTGGCCTCCTGCCTCACAGGTTTGTGGTGAGGATGAATGAATGAAGCAAAGGAGAACACTACCCACCTACACAGGTGCTATGAAAGTCTTAGTTGTCATTGTTATCACCTCCCTTCCCCTACCTCTCACCACCCCCCCAGGTTGGCCAGGACTTAGTTTAGGAAAAAGGAAAGGGGTTATGGGATGACTTGAAGGGGGTGGGTGGTGCTCATGCCTCTCCCAGAGCCAGAGCCGGGCTTGGTGAGCAGGGGCAGGCAGCCAGCGGAGGGCCAGCTGTGCAGGTGGAGCCTCTGGACAGAAGTGTGGCGTGGCTGCCAGTGCATCCTCCTGGGGGGCTGGCTCATGCCCAGGGAAGAGGCCCCGGGGGAAGTGGGAAAGGCCATTTGGCTGGTGTGACATGATCAAGTGGGTGAGCTTGAGGTTGACAGAGAAAGTGCTTACGACTTGGAAGTTGGTCCCATGAGGGTACCAGGTAGGAGGAGAGCAGAATGGCAGTGCCCAGGTGCCCAGTAATTCATAGGAAATAAGCACCACTGAGGAGCTGATCATAACAGGAAGGTAATTAAAGCATACTGAGAATGTAGCATGTGCCAGGCACTTAGAGTTCTTATCTTTCCTATTGTGGCTATAATAATTAATATTTAGAGCATGTCTGTGCTAGGCCTTAAGCTGTACAGTTGATAACAATAGTATTTAAGTAAAATACAGCACTGCTAACTAACACTGATGGAGCATGTGTGCTGAGACCTATGCTAAGTGTTATTAATAAGGATAATATTGACAGGAGCAGCAGTTATTACTGCCTGACATCATGGGGGATGGTCATTTCTACACAACAGGGCATTTATCATGAGCTCGGATGCCAGAGCTGGCAGTGCCAGGCACTATGCTAAGCCTTTAATGTGCATTTGCTCATTTAATTCCCACAACAGCCTGGTGAGGAGGGCCTACTGCTATCGTGTTTTCAGAAGGGGAAACTGGGGTTTAGGGAGCTGAGATGTCTTGCCTGCCCATTCATCATTGTGACCTCTTGGCATGGGCAAGAGCCGTGGCCCTTTGCAGGGAACACTCCCTTTGTGCCCATGGAAGCCGAGGGCAAGCTGTGCCCTATGTCCCCGACCTGGACGGCTGTCATACAGGCCAGACACTAAAAGCAGCAGGAGGAAGAACCACCTCTGTACCCTGCGGGGACCTCAGCCCAGTCCTGCTGCTTCTAGATGCTTCTCAGTGCTGTGAGCCAATTAATCCCCTTTCACCTAATGTGGTTTGAGCTGGGTTTCTGCCTCCTAAAAAGTCCAGACTAATAAAACATCTCATTGAGCTAAAACCCGAGTATCTGACAAGTTCTTGACTTACCCGCAGGCAATTCTGTTTCCCAGAAAATAGAGGAAGCAAGCAAGAAAATTGCTACTCAGAACCTAATTCTGACCAACATGGACAAATTGGTCAGTGAAGTGAATGTGACATGTAACTGACAAGGAAATGGATCTATCACCTTGAGTTTGTGGTGATCTGAGAGGTGCCAGGTAGGAGGAGGAGAGATTTTATACAACCCCACACGATGACACTGTAATATTTTCTATATGACTCGAGATGTGTGATAATCCTAAACCTCTATAAAGGGATCATACTCAGTCAGATAAGCCAGAAAAAGAAAAATATCGGATGGTTTCTCTTACAGGAGGAATGAGGGGAAGCCAAACAAGGGATCAGGAAAAAAATATAATAAATTAGAAAACAACATTAACAGGCGACTATAGATCAGAGACATTCTGCAGGGGAGGGAAGAGCACACGGGACTGTGGTGATAGCGCACAGGTGAATTGGTGGTGGGAATTTTATGGGGACTATACTAGAGAGGAGAAAGCATACACTGTACAAAAAGGAAGAATGATGTAAAATACATATAAAATAAAAAAATACTGCAGCTCATCAAAAATTAAAATGTACTGTTTTTAAAATGAAATAAGCTTAGTGGATTCAGACTTGAAGAAATATCAATTCAGTACACTAACAGGATATTTTGAAGAGTCTAAAATTATATAGTAGGGTTGGGGAAACATAATATTTTAAGTTTTTAAGCATAACTCCCACAACTTAAGCTGTCAGTAAAGAGATCCCATTTAAAATAATGCAAAGCTACTCAATTATACCAGCCAACATGGTGTCATGCAGCGTCCCTTAAAGCGGGTTTGAGGAAAGGTGTAGCTCTCTCCTGAGGGCAGTGTTCCACCATCCTTAACGATGGGGGCTCCCTCTTGCACATCTGTTAGCTCAGTGTCCTCTTAGAAGGCACTTGTCTGAGAAAAATGAGACCTCAGTGAAATAGCAGTGGCCTCCCAGCTGTGCCAGAAAGACAGCTGCTGGTCCCAGGACCTACTATGGTCTGAGCAAAAAAAAATGATGTTTTCTGAAATAAACTCATTTGCACAAGGGCCTTTGATCAACGAAACATTCAGGGCTCTGTTTAAATTGGATTGATTAGATTAATTCAGAATTAAGTTTCTCCACTTGATCTTGGATACCTCTAAAAATTTGATTAAAATTATGGATTCTCTCCTTAGAGAAATGTACCTATATACAAATTTTGGAAAATAGGGGATCCATAGAATTCAGAAGACCAGCGATGAACCACAGGGTAAGGATTCCAGTAATAAACAGAAGAAAAATGTCTAAAACAAATCCTAGCTGGACAGGCTGGCTGACTTCGGCCCAGGGACACAAGTTCTCTAAGATGGCAATATTCATGACTTTCAGCTCACAGGGCAGTTGTGAGGATAAAATAAAACACTGTGTTTAGAGCACACCGTGAGTGCCCTAAAAATCACCTGATGGCATATTATTATTGTTGTTGTTATTATTGGTAGTATTTACAATTTGTTAGAATATTTTCCTTAGAAGGAAGGATTTCATAAATGATTTCCTGCCTGGCAGGTTTTTGTGATACAACATACAAATGATAACAAACAGCTGCTTAAAATGTGCAGCTAAATGTCTGTGTTTCCAGTGTTATTATTTCTGTCTCAGGTCCTAAGACTGAGCTGGGGTGGGGGAGGGGGTGTGGTTAGTGCAGGGAGAAGGGAGAGAAAAAAAGACTCTTCCACATTTCCTGGGTAAAGGCATATTTAGAACAAGCAGAAAATCTATTTCATGAGCCACAGTTGGGGTTTAGCAAAGTGCCCACCGATGCAGCAACTGTAACCTTAGTGATTTCCATCTTAGTTTTGCCCTGAACCTGGCCATTGTGGCCATTATTTTGCTGCACAAGATCAGTGACCTAATTTCCTGGTGAAGCCCAAATGAAGGGTTTGGGCAACAAACAGATTAGAAATCTGGCATCTTTACAAAAAACAGTTAAGAGACTGAATGCACAGCAAAACTTAAAACAAAGAGAACTTGCTCTGGTCTCCCAGGGCCCCGGAAGTTCTCACCCAGACAGACTTCAGACTTCTCTCCCAATTAGAGTCCATCGGAAAGCCATCACACACCAATTAAAATAGTCAAACTGACCAAAACCCCCTCCTCGGGACTACCGGCCACTTCCACTTAGCTGTGTTCTGCTAAGGAATTGGCAAAAGCGGTTTCTAAGAGTTATAGATTCTCAATTCGCCCCTTTCCCATATGTTGCTCTGTGGGGTGCTAGGCATCTTCACATTCATTCTCTCCCTTGGGTTCACCTCTGGTGTGCGCTGCTCACTGTGCTGGGCATGTGGGCCTGTGCGGGTTTCTCTACACACAAGGCACCCTCCTACCGTGGGCCTTTGCACCTGCTCTTCGCTCTGCTCCACACTCTCCCCTCCCACCTCCTACTCATTTTCAAAATCCTGGCTTGAAATGTCCCTCCTTCAGCAGAGCTTCCCTGGCCTCCCAGACTAGACTGGAGCTTTAGGACACACTCCCGTAGTTTCCAAACTCCCTGCATGGCACTTATCACAGCTTGCCGATGAATGTTTCCACTTCTTTTTGATTACAGTCAGTCTCCCCTCCTGCGAGTATTCTCCATGGAAGCAGGCATCAGGCCTCACTCTTCACAGGATACCAGGCTCATCCCAGAGAGCCAGGCACCAGCATGGCCTCGGTTTGAATGGATGGATGAAAGACAGTGTGATTATACTCATTTTCCAGGTGAAGGAAGAGGCTCAGAGAAGAGTGTTGCTTCTCAAGGTCACGTCTGGGCCCAGGAGCCCTGCCTCTCAGCTGGTTCTTACCCTCCAGGGCTGCCCGGGAGCAGGGCTTTCTGGGGGATATCATTTCAGCTCCCGTGTGCCCACTCCAGGAGGGTGTCCTAGGCAACCACCGGCCCAGCCCTGAGCATTAGCTGACTGTCCCCCCCACCCCCATGGCTGCCACCCCCAAGACGCCCACAGCCTGAGTCCCCATGACTGCAGCGTCGGGTGGTCCAGGCCCCTCCTTCCAGGATCACTCAGCATCCTTCGAGGCAGGTCCTTGAAGGCCCTACAATTACTCCCACTCTCCCAAGAGCTGGGAGGGTGGGAATGGGGATAATTAAGGAGGAGGATGACAGGCCCTTCTCCTTTACCAAGAATATCTCCCACCTCCTGGGGCATTGCTGCCGTAGGTTTGATTATGTGTGCTCATGATCACAAAGCTGTTCCCTTCCTTGCTTAATTCTTTGAGCCTGGTGTGAATTTCTGGTTGGAAGCAGGCTTGGAAGACCATTATGCATGAGGTTGAGTTCCGTGGGGACAGGGACATTTGTGACATGCTCAAGGCTCTATCTCAGGCTGGTAGGATGGCACTGGGCACACAGGTGGTGTCCTATTCAATGAATGAACTACGACTTTCCCAGTGTCGGGCACTCACTGACCGTCAACATTATAGAGACTGGTACTAGCCTGTTTTACAGAGTAGCCAACCAAGATCGAGAGTTCAGACACTTGCCCGAGGTCAAAAACCTAGTGAGTAGAAGAGGCAGGATTCAACTCTGGGCCAAAGCACCACGTGGGGAGGGACTAGGACTGGGAATTCTGACCAGAAGTTAAAGGTGTTTGCTGGTGATGCAAATGTGCGAGCAGTTTCAACACTAGGAAATATGCTCGGCAGGGGACAGGGAGAGAAAGACCATGAGACACATTTTTAAACCAAGTGCAAAGTCAAGTGGCTAGGGGCAACGAGGCCTTCGTGCCATTTGCTGCAGTCTTGCAGTAGCTGAGCACCTCCTGTGTGTAACTCAGTTTCCTGAACCGGAATCTCAGAGGCCCAGGGTTCTGAGATGGGGCCGTGTGGAGGCTGGTGACACTCTATAACCAAGGCATCTCCCTGAGCTCCTCCAACTCCTTGGCCCCGTGTAACTCAACCTCCACCCCCCAGGCAGAGCCGGGGAGTCTGCTCAGAGCACTGCCCGGGAAGCTGGCCAGCCAAGCAGTGGGTGGAGGCGCGCAGGGATGGAAGGCAGATTACATGTCACTTCATATTAGCCACACCGGCAGCTTTCCCGAACCACCCAGAGAGGGGTGAATTAATTGCAATTTTGAGGCCAAGCCAAAAGCAGAGCTAACGCTGCAATGGAAGGAGATTGTATCTCCTTTTCAGTCATGGGAGGCTACAAAGGCCTCCCAGAGGGCCAGACTCGCTTACCTGTGAGGTACATCTCCTCCCCTTCAGTGAACATCTGGTGGCAGCGGACACATCTGGCACAGGTTGGGTGGTAGTGTTTCCCTCCTGCCTGTGGAAATGAGCAGATGAAACAGGAGGTCAGAGCCGTTGTCCGGTGAGGGCAGGCTGGGCGTGGACACCCCCAGGGAATGTCAGTGTTGCTGATGTCTCATGGCCCTGAGGGGGAGTCCAGAGGCATCACGACTGGGAAGGCTGATGATGCCACATCTGCGAACTTTGGACACTTTCCCTTCTATTTCGTCCCTTCGAGACCACCAATCCAATCTCATTTCCAGATGGGAGGACAATCTTTGCTTTGGGACATCCCAGCATTTCCCTAAGAATAGGCCCTCACCACTATCACTGGTGACATGTGAGCTGATTTTAAGTGGTATGTGGACCAGGATGGAATAACAATAGATGGGGGAGAAAAAATGTCTCCTTTTCCAGCCTCGGTCAAGTCCTCTGATTTTTTTCAAGATGAAAGTACCAGTTGTGTCTTCAACATCTACCCCAAAACTCACCAATTTACCTTTTAAGAAAGAGAGCATGGAGCCCCCAGAAGCAATTAAATTTAGCTAGAATTCTATTTTTTGGTTATTGGCAATATAGCAAGCGGTCCTGGTTTTCTTGATATGTAAGTTTTCTATATGAAGTGAGCTACCTAGAAGACAATGAAAGGATTAGGTAAGATTGGGTACATGAAGTTCATAGATAGGGTAAAAAGCTGTCAGAGAAGCTCAGGAAAGAGAATTTTAGGGCTCAGTAAACTAATAATGGGGCCTACAAAGTTAGAATCTGTTGGGGAGACTTTGAGCTCCAGGTCAAAGATGCCTTCAGTCCTGCATCTGTTGCCTCAGATGCCTTCAGGCCAGCCCCCCAAGCCCTCCCTCCAGCCTGCCCCGCTCACCCCAGTCTGGCTTTGGGGAGCTCCCTTCTCTCTTCCCACTTTCTTGCCTACCATTATGTAGTAAACATGAAACTGTTAGGCAGCTGCAAATTCTTCCATAGGGGTCAGAAGCAGCTTCAGAGATCTGCCTCAGGTGAGCAGAAACGCAGAGCTGGCCCCTGCGGCCACTCACCGGCCCAGCACCAGTGCTCATTTCCATGTGGTTGATTCTGCCGCTGAGGTCCCAGCCTCAGGGACCTGAAGTGAAGGGTCCTCAGTGGCAGCTCCAGAATGTCTGGATGGGAGGTGCTTGGTGTATCGACTGAGTTGGATGGTACTTTGAATGCTCTGAAGGTTACTTTGTATGTAGGGTGTTTTTGGAGGGGATGGGTCCACCTAGGGGAAACTGATGGATACTGGGGTTTGCTAAAGGTCTCCCCACCGCCAAGTCATCACTTGGTCTGATGCCACTGGCTTCCTTCTAATTCATAAAGATTATAATTGCACAAGGCAGCCTATTTTCAAACCATTTTGCGGGGGGGGGGTTGGGCATGGGTTTGTCTATTCTGGAGACCTTTGATTTATTCGGAAAATTTAGCAAGAATGTGGGAAGGTAGATTTTCTAAAAAAGAAAAAAAAAAAACACAACCTCTCCAACATCCCTCTCTTTTTTTCAATTGTGGTTGTGTGCGTGGCGCCCACCAATGATAACATGGCCTTATCATCATCCAAACAAACTGTGTTCAAACTTTGGAAGGAGCCTACTCTTTTCCCAAGCTGCGATGTCATGGGACTGGTTGCCTTGTACCCTGACAAGAATAATCAGCTTAATTAGTAGCCTTTTCCTACTTTGTGTCTCTTTATCATTTCAATTATAGATCTGTTTTCCAGGGTGGTACCAGCGCCTTGGCAAAACTGAAGCTTGGCATCTTTGTAAATGTCACGCCCCGCCACCCCACCCCTGCTGAAAGAGGCTTTGTGCCTCTCTGCACCCTGGTGGGGGCGGGGTGAAGGGAGAGTTTAAAAATGACTCGGAGGAAGGGAGGCTGTTAGAGCAGCCTGCACTGGCCAGCAGATGGGAAACTGAGTCAGTGAGACAAAATGAAGACCAGAGAATAGACAGAGGCAAAAAATTAGTACCTGGAAACTGGGGCATCTCACACAGGCCTGAGAATCATAAGCAAGGCTAGAAAAGGCAGTTCAAGGACATCAGTTTGTGGTTCTCCTTGGTGAGGGCACAGACAAGGAAGGAAGAAGAGCAACTGGCATTCAGCATGCTGATTGTCACTGAGGGAGGGACTATGTGTGGGCAGCCTGGGAGGGAATGGGAAAGGGAAGCAGAATTTAATTATGGGCCTACTGTGTACCTGGCTGGGCCTTGGAGTGGGCAGTTGCTGTTTCTGTCTAGCCACCACCCTTTCTTCTCCTTCCAGGAACAGTATCCAACCTTGAGTGGGTGGGACTAGCTAGTCCCAAATTAGTCCAGGTGGGCAACCAGGGTCAGGCCACCAATAAACGCACTCTGACACTATGTCACAACTATTGGGGCAGAGGTGGGCCCGAGGTAGGCCAGTGGGTCAGTCCCAGGCTCTCTGCTGAGTTATTAGACAAAAGCGGCTCTGTTCCCACTGGAGACTCAGGCTGATGGGGTGTCCCTTGGGGGCCACTGGTGTCCAAGGTGCCCATCATGAAGAGGGCCTTACTGAGAGTAAAGCCAACATAGCAGAGAGTGGAGCTAAGACGATGAGATATTCCAAGTGCATTTGAACACTGGATCCAGCCGTGCCTGAAGCCTACCTTCTCTCACCTGAGCCATTCAAGTATAGATTCTCTACCAGTAACCAACACAGTCCTGACTAACTATGGAGCACAAACACACTCCTGTGCATGTCTTTCATTCTCACACTACTACCACACCACAGCACTACTACAGCAGACGTATTTTTTTTTTTTTTAACTCCCACTAGATCTGAGACAATAGCTGTGCATCCTACCATTTAATTCAATTCTGACACTATCTACCTGGAGAGAGGATCAGACCCCACAGGTTAAGGGCTCTCCCACCCGGCCTCACCACTTCAGTGGTTAATCCTAAGTCCCAGGTTGTCACTTTGCACTTCTGACCAATTAGCTATACACTGGGGTTCTCACAACTCCCAACTTGGGTTCGATAATTTTCCAGAATGGTTCACAGGATTCAGGAGCCATGTCTCCCAGTTTATTACAAAGGATATGACAAAGGATACAGATGAACATCCAGACGAGAGATGTGTAAGGACAGGTCTGTGGAGAGGGCTGTGGAGCTTCCCTGCCCTCTCCCCCACCCTCCTCCCAGCACCTGCCAGCACCTCCACGGAAGCCCTCCAACCTCGTGCTCATCGGGATTTTATGGAGGTTTCATCATACAGGTATGACTGACCATGAACTCATCTCCAGTCCTTTCCCTTCCCTGGAGGATGTAGACTGACCGTTCCAAGCTTCCAAACATGGCCAGGTCCTGGGGTCCACTCAGAGCCTCATTAGAACAAAGGACAATCCTATCACCCAGGAAATGACATGGGTTTTAGGAACCTGTGCCAGGAACTGGGGTCAAAGACCAAATATTTGAACAAGAGATGCTCTTAGCACTCTTGTCACTTGGGAGATTACAAGGCCCTTAGGAGCTCTGTGCCAGGAACGGGTAGGGGGTGGGAGGCAGAGACCAATATGTACACTTTCTATTATTTGCGCCAACATCAGGAGTTAAGTAACAGTTGTATTCTCCACTGATAGATAAAACTCTGAGACGCAGAAAAGTGTCCTGCTTAAGGTGACACTGGACAAGCCTGCTTCACTGCAACCCTGTGTTTCCATGACATCATGCCACCTCAAAGACCCCTCAATGGTTGAGAGCTGAGGGCACTGCCGTGGGGTCCAGGAGCTCGAGCCTAGATCTGAGCTAGGTCTCCTCGGAAATACTGTGTGTGACCTTGGAAAAGCATCGCATGTCTTAGGCCTCGCTTTTCTTGTTTGTCAAACGAGGAGGGTGAACGAGTTGATTTCTAAAAGTCTCTTCCAGCTCTAAGGAAAAAAAAATCAATATGTCCAAGATGCTAATGGAGCCTCACACAAATGGAATCAATCGAAACCCAGTCACAACAGCTGCCCGGGAGGAAAGGCCCCCACAATGTTAAACAAGAGCACAGCGCGGGGGAAAGACGGCCACCACTGACATAATTTCAGAGTGGCTGGGAAATGCCGGGACCATTCCCAACTGCAGCTCTGTGTGCAATCCAAGTTTTTCTCTTTTGAGAGAAAAGTCTGCTGTTAGACACTCTTGGCCCACTGACCCTTCCCCGTACAATCTGGATGCCTCTCCCCTCCAATCCTGCAGACCCAGCAGGTTTTTCTCAGAAGGGGAGCTCCCCCACACCCTATAGCCTTTCCTTCACCGTCTGCATGGTTCTCAACTCCGCAGCGGCCCAGCGGCTTCTCTGCCAGCCTCCCCATCTTTTCTCATGTCCCTCTCTCCCCCTTTCTCTCACTGCTCTCCCCCTTTCTCCAGGGCCCTGACTGCACTGCTTCCTTCTTTGGTGACTCCTCACTGTCCTCTGCCACCTGGAAGTCACCCCGCAAGGCCATCTGTGCCCCCCCCCCCCCTTCATGGCTAATCTTGATGACTCTCACGGTGCTGCTGTTACTCAAAGCCTAGTATTTCTGAGAAGGGCCCCTCAACCAGAGTGGTGTTCCTGAGCTGCCCACATTTATGGGAGTGCTTTCCTGAAACCTTTGTGGGATTCCTATCACAACCCATTCCAAATGGGACTTGCCATCTTTCTGCCCAGGTCAGCTTCTTTCTTCCAGTTCCATCTATGACAACACCAGGATTTGTACCTCTAGGCCTGAGGCTTTGCCCTCTTCTTCACTTCCTTACAACTGGAAAACGTTTGGAATTCCACTTCTGCCATGTTGGAGGCAGAGTGGTTGCCCTAACTATAACCATCAGGACTTTGAGTCCTCCCAGAGGGTCATAGCCTCCTCACTGGCCTCCCACCTTTGGTTTCTTTCCTTCAGTTTAGTCCACACACATCATGTTATTCTCTCAACAGTGCAGCTTTCAGCTGGCCATCCCGCTAGGTGTTTCCTAGCTCCAGGCCCTGTCCTCACGTCCCACTCCACTTGCCCCTGCGAACACTCCACAGATGGTCACTCTGTGCACTTATCTTGCTCTCTGAATCTCTATACTCTTTTAAAAACTTAACTGTATCATCGTGTTCCTTGGCTTAAAACTCTCCAATGGCTGCTATTGAACTTGCCATAAAATTCAGCTCCTAACAATTCCACAAAGCCCTATGTGAAATACGCTATATGATACACCCCTCCCTCGCAAAACCCCCACCCATCATCTGGGAAGTCCAGCCTCTTCCCTGAATGTGAAAAGCCCGCTCTTTTCTAGTCCTGGCCTGACAGCCACCTCCTCACAGAGTCAGCTTGGCTGCCTCTCCTGAGTCTGGTCCTGGTGCCACACTCCCCGCCAGCTGAGATGTGGCAGACTCAACAGTGCTGGCTCCACTGACCATGACCCACCAGACTTGTCAGAACTAGTGGTTCTGCTTGTCAGAGCACACCCAGTCACTGTGGGCTGGGAAAGGTGAGGCCTAGAGAGGCAAAGATCCTCAGCCCAAACCTGGGCGAGTTAGCAGTTGAGTTGACGGTAGCGCCCATTGTTTCACTCATACACTGTTTCTCCGTCACACCATATTCTTCCCTGTTTCAAATTCTTCAAGGTGGGTGGTCACCAAAGTGCAGAAGACTACTCTGGGTGTACCGGGTGTGGGAAGGAAGGCCAGGCAGGCCGAGGTTGAGGGGGGTGGGGTCTCAGTCAGAGTGCTGGGTTGTCTGTCGCTGGCAGAAGAGCCAGCTGAGCACCAGGCTGAGGAGAGCTGTTGCCATGGTGACGGGCCAGCCAAAGGAGGTCTCTGGGAGCAAGCTGCTAGACAAGCTGGTTCTTAAATCAGCACATTACAGACCACTTAAAAAATAAATGACACTGTACCCCCTAGCAGTGTTGGGGAGAAAATCAAAATTGTCACTTCCCAGTAACTGAGCCTCTGGGAAGCAACTGACAGCCCAGCATAGCATATTTTGAACTGGGAATAATTTTGTCCTCTTTCTCATTTTGGGGACGCCCAGAGGGACAAGGTTGTCTGTTCAAGGTCATATAGGAAGTCAAGCTGGGGCAGAGGAAGCAGGTAGGTGGGGGTTATGTAGAAGGGGTATGCAGTGACTTTCTCCTTCCTCGGTGATGACTTTTTGGGGTTCAGCCATCCTGCTCAAACACCTTCACAGTTATTTGTAGCCACTCACCTCTAAGACTCGGCCGCTGATATACCGGTCACAAGTCTCGCACTTAATGCCGAACTGGGAGTGGTAGTCGGACTCGCAGTATGGAACGCCATCCCTGCAAGAGGAAATCCACATGGGAAGAAGAAGCTGGGGGGGGGGGGGTCTTGGGGTTGTCAAGTGGCAGTTCCAGGACCTGCAGCCCACGGCACTTGGGCCAAGATTAGACACACTGGCGAAACTCAAGAATGCAGATTCCCCAGATACCCTTCAGACCAATGGCATCAGAGCACCCTGGGGGAGGGGTGGGGCAGGAATTTGCTTCTTGACAAGTGAATCCAGGAACCACTGGTCTGCTGCTCTTGTGGGCACCCATTTTCCACTCTACTATCTCCTCCCCAAGGTTCCCCATTCTCTCCCCTTTATCACAAAGGGCTCTTTAAAAAATTATTTAAAAAAACCATTAAGGGTTTACTTTGTTTAGGTAATAGCTGCATATGGCCCATCACAAAAGCATAAGGGGAAAGTCTCCATGGTTCTTGCAGCCCCTCCCAGCAAGTAATCAATGTGATCAATTTCTGCCTTATCCTCAATTAAAAGTTTCTTCCACCTGTAGTGAAAGGCTCATCTTATGGTGTTCTCAGATCAGCAGGTAACAGGAGCCTCCTGACCACCTCCTGTGTGTCCCAACTTTGTCTGGTGCTTAAAACTCACAGGGCAAACTCACAAGAGATTGTTAATTACTCTTAGACTATCCTCCACCACCAATAGCCCTGGAACTCTATTGCTTGATGTGTGTGTACCCTCTGATGGGTTTTGCATAGATATTTCATTTAATCCTCAACAGTCCGACAAGGCCTGCCCTTTGTGTGGATGAGAACTCTCAACTCGGATGAACCAGAACTGGATTCAAACCCAGGTGGTCAGGTTGTCACAAGGATTAGAGGACCTGGCTCCAGGCTGTCCAAGGGCTCAGCACAATGCTCCGTGTGTCATGAGCACTTGATAAATGACAGCTAGAGAGACCCTCCTCCCATGATGGCCGAGAGGGGCCTCCAAGGGGGACATTTGGGGTTCAGCTTTCCAGGGCCCAAGTGGAAAAGCTATGGCACCAGAGAACTCAGCCCTGCCTCTGGGCCCTGCCTGGTTCTATGGACTGGAGCTGATGTCGTCTGTGAGGGAGGGACATTTTCTTCACTTAGGGGTGTAACAGAACTGCCCCCTCACAGAGAGACCTAAAGGACAGGCACCCCATGTTCCCATCTCAGGATTGTGGCTATGCAGGTTGGCCGGGAGCCCACTCCAGCAACACAGATACAGGTGATTCCTGAAGGGGAAGCAGTGATTAGGACGATGCCCAGCAAAGTCAGAATGTGGCCCTGCCCATGGGGAAGGGCTTACTGGAACATAGCCCCCCCACCGCCCCCACCGCCCCAAACTCCAGGGGGTAGGAGAGTAACCCTGCAGGTGGGAAGCCAGCTGTCAGGAGGTGGGAACCATGAGGCAGCAAAATTTGGGTATAAATGCCAAAAGCGCCTGATTAGGCCCCATGGGTCAATGAAGATTCCTGGGGAATTTGCAATACATGAATCTAGAATGAGGCAGATGGGAAGGGTAATATTTCCCAGGCACTTAGGTACACAGCACAGATCTCTGAGCCTTTACATAACCCTAGGAGGTAGGTCTTCTTATCTCCATTTTTGTAAGTGAGGGAACGCAAAGTCAGACAAGTTGAGTCTCAGAGAAGTTGAGTCAGGCAGGCTGGGTTTAACTGGGTATTGATGCCACAGCTGGTGCCTGGCACCTGCCCCTCTGCCAGCAGAGCCAGAGCCAGGCTGCAGCGGCCCAGGGTGTGGTGGGCAGTCTGGGCGGGGCTGCTTGGGAGAGCTCTGCGCAAACCTGACTCCCCCAGAGTTCTAACTTAGGTTCCCAGACACGAGGACTCCTGGCTGGCGACTCACAGGACACTCCCTACTTGGCAGGCATGGAGGGGAATGCCAAGCTCCTCCTGCCAGGCATTCGAAGCTCTGGGCGGTGCGACCTCAGTTCACCCCTTGCACCCTGGACCCCGCTCCCCCTGAGCTCCGGCCAAGGACATGGGTGCACATGGCACCTTCCTCTCCCTGCCTAGCCCAGGTTGGGGCTCTGCCTGGGAGCCTTTCTTCTTTGCACTTTCAAATCTTACCCCGCTTTGTGAGGTTTTACTCACAGGTTGCTGACACCTGCTGGCTAGACATGAGTCCTCCTGTCTCTAAACACCCTCAGTTCTTCCCTGGTACCTCTGACACTGTGTTATCCCAGCATCTATCTCCTCTCTGCTGGTCTGGGTGTGCTTGGGTGCAACCTCTTCCCCCCAGAGTTACTGTGGGTCACAGAGGACTATTCTCTAGCTTTTGGGTTCAGAGCCTCCTGGCCAGTGAGTGGTCAGGCAGGGGTATGTGACTTATGTCTAGTGAGCCGGAAGTAGCCCTGGGCTACGCTGAGTTCTTGGGAAAGATTCTATCCTCCCCCTGCATCTGCAGCACCCTAATTCTCCACACACAGCTTATCTTCCTCACCGGGCCTCGTTGACAGCAGAACCGTATGAGCCTCAGTCCCACATGCCAGCTCTGTCTAGCACTGGGCCAGAGCTGGGTTAAAGCTATGAGGGTATGTGGTCACACATTTTAAAGGAACTTGCACATGGAGATGTGGTCACCAGGCCTGGCAACTAGGGGCTTGTCCAGCTCTGCGGTGTGCAGGTGGCCAGGGCTGGCCCTCATCCTGGTGATATCACGTGTCTGTCAGTTCTCATTTCAAGTAGCTTCATTCAACAACCAGGTAATGGACTAGGGGTCGGGCTCTGGGCTGAAGGTAGCAGTGATAGAGTCCCCCGCTCGGTGAGGACAGACAGTAAATATTATCCCTGGAGCAAGTCACTTACTCCTTTGAGCCTCAGTTTCCATGATTTTTAAAATGGGGATAAAAACCTCATGTGTGTAGTTAATGGATTGAATGTGATGAAACATACACAACCTTCAGTACGTCTCTTATACTTAATAAAAACTCAATAAATGTCACTAGTATTATTATCATTATTAAAAAGTTAACACCGATAACTCTATCACTCTAGCCCATATGAAGGAAGTGAGCAGGGGACTGGGAGTGCCTGGAATAAGGTTGGGGTGGTAAGAGACAGATGGTGTGAAGCCTTCTAGGGGAGAATCCTGGGACCCCAGATCAGGGGGGAGGGAGGGAGAAAGCACACGCAGCTCGAAGGAGGGGGAAGAGCATCCCAGGCAGAAGAAAAGCAGGGAGGCTGCGATGACCTCTGTGCCCCATGGAAATGAAGGGGGTGCTGCTGGAGATCTGGGAGGGGCCCCAGAGCATCAGGCCTGGCAGGAGGCGGGAGAGGGGAGGGAGACCCACTTGCTGATGTACTCCCCGGTGAGGATGACGCTGCAGGTCTGGCATTTGAAGCAGCTCACATGCCACTGCTTGTCCAGTGCCAGGAGCGACTGGCCGTGCTTGATCTCCTCCTTGCACCCCGCACAGTCTGCAACGACAAGGGGACCCACTGAGCAAGACATCCCGGGCCCCTGCGACCACTCTGCCATCTCACACCCCAGCGCACCTGGAAGCCCCACCCTGTGCACCCCAGTTTCCCACAAGTGCCTGCAGCCTGGCTGTGACTCTGCTAGCAGAGGGGAAGGCCACTGGAGCCCAGGCCTCTCCATAAGTGTTCTTGTTGGGAGGAAGAAAGAGCTTCTAGGGTTCCTGCAGAAAGTTCCCTGCGGTCATCCGACAGCTGTCCCTCAAGTGGAGCCCGCGCTGCCCTACCCTGTCCTCAGGCTGCCAACAGCTCCCACTACTCTCCGCAGCCAGGGAGCAGGGGGACATGCCTCTGGGGCCCACCCGCTCTCCCAAATGTATCAAGATCCCGTGCATGTGAAGCACCACTCCAGGCCACAGGCTTGGTAGGCTTTGTTCTCACCCAAGGTGACCGCTCAGTGGCAAGGGCTGTGTCTGTGCTTTGTGTGTGCTGTGGTTAAGCTTGCCCCCTCCCAGGCACCACGTTTGGCTCCTAGGTGGAACTCACACCATATCTGCCGTGTGCGGATGGAAGGGTGGGCCTGGAGGTACCTGGGCCAGGACAGAAGATGCTGTGCCGGTCCCTTCCCAGAGGGCAGCAAGGATTGCCTCCCCAAGCAGCAAGGATTAAAGAGTCTGATGAAACTGTCCCAAACCCGAAAGATGCCCTCACCCTCAGTCACCATCACCCTGAATCCTGCACAGAATGTCCCCCTCCCTGGCGTCTGCCTGTTGCTCAATCGACTCTGAGAGAGGAAATGGAGCCAGCATCCAAGGTACTTGGGAGGTGCTGGGAATTCTGGCAGAGCCAACCGGATGGCCACTCTGGAGAAGGAAGGGTCACCAGGCAAAGGTTATCAGAGGACGAAGCTCCCTCTTGTGCAAGACCAAGGCACAGTTGGGAGCTGTGAGGAGAAAAGAAAATGCACGTGGAGTGGAGGGAACACTCACTTCCTGCTGGGGGGCCAGCTGGGGAGAAGCTGCTGTGTCTGCAGGTCTGCAAGAGAGGAGTGGTGGCCTGGCAGGCTGGGGTGGGTGGGGTCTGCGTGATGAAGTGTTTGTATAGGGAGGCAGCTCCCACAGGACCCGCCTCCTGGTGCCTTTTTAACATCCCTCAGCACAAGCCAGGGGCCAGAAGGTCTCCTGCTGCAAAATGCATCAAGCACAGGCCTTCAGTGAGGACTGAGAATAGTTTGAAGATTTTTTTCTTTCTTTTCTACTAGGTCAAGTCCATTTCTCACCCCCCACGCCATGCTCCATCCCCAAAATCAAGACTTCAGAACATAACAGCTGACAGACTTCAGTGACCCCCTCCCCTCTGTAGACAGACAGTTGAAGTGTTCCTGTTCAGTCTAGAGAGCTCAAGCCTGGTCACAGATGAAGGCAAGCACCTTGGAGACTTCAAGGGTTTGGCTCCACTGTAATAAAGTGACTAGTATAATAAAGCAAGTCACATGAAATTTTTTGGCTTTCCAAAGCATATCAAAATTATGTTTATACCACACTGTAGTCTATTAAGTGTGCAACAGTATTATGTCTAAAAAAACCCAACCTACACACCTTCATTAAAAATACTTTATTGCTAAAACACACTAACCATCATCTGAGCCTCCAGTGAGTTGTCATCTTTTTGCTGCTGGAGGGGCTGGCTTCCATGGGGATGGCTGCTGACGGATCGGGGTGGGGGGTGAAAGGGGGTACTGTGGTGATTCCTCCAAATAAGACAATAATGAAATTTGTCACATCGATGGACTCTTGCACAAAAAGATTTCTCAGCAGCATGTGATGCTGGTTAATAGCACTTTTCCCACACTAGAGCTGTTTTCAAAATTGGATTCAATCTGTTCAAACCCTGCTGCTGCTTTATCAACCAAGTTTATGCCATATTCTAAATCCTTTGTTGTCATTTCAACAGCATTCACAGCATCTTCACAGGAGTAGAGACCATCTCAAGAAACCACTTCCTTTGCTCATCCATAGGCAGCGACTCTCACTTGCTATACAGCGTGCACACTGCAGTCATTCAGGCACAGCTCCAGGCTCCACTTTCAAGTCCAGCTCTCTTGCTATTTCCACCACCTCTGGGGTTGCTTCCAAAACAACAATACCAACATCAAAGATCACTGATCACAGTTGGCCATGGCAGACATAATAGCAATGAATAAGTCTGAAATACTGTGAGAATTACCAAAATGAGACGGAGACAAGAACTTTAGCACATACGGTAGGAAAATGATGCCAGCAGGCTTGCTCGGTGTAGGATCGCTGTGTGTGTTCTATTTGTAAAAAAACGCAGTATCTGTCAAGTGCAATAAAGTGACACATGCCCGGACTGAACTTGTAATCTCTGTGGGCCTCCCTGCCAGCGTTAAGTAATCCCATCAGGCCTTGGACTTCCCAGAGCATTTGTTCAAATACCCCGCCCAAGGCGGGAATCTACAGCCTTCCTGACAGGTGGCAGGCACTGTCCTCTGCCGGCCCACGCGGAGGAAGAAGTTCACTTTGAGTCTGGACAGGCAGGACTGTCATGCCTGCCTGCTTTACAGGGAGCCGAGACGTGATTCCTTGGTACACCCCCCCCCCCAGATTTATGAAACCAAGAGTAATTCATCTCTTTTCCCACAGGCACTTCCTTTAAATACTTAAAGACAGCCACAGTTTCCTCTGTCTGCTCCTTACACTTCACTCTTCTTGGCCCTGCTTGATATGTTCATCCCTTGACCAAGTCCACTGTGGATTCCATGGAGAGAGACATGCTTTTGGCCAACAACACAATTCTCTATCTCTTCAATAGAATTCACTGGAGAAACTGCCCCCTTGTGTGCCACATTCAATAAGGAGTCCCATTCTTTAAGTTGCAGTGATTCATCCGAAAAGAATACAGCACCCTGAGTTAAAATTGGGGCGGCAGAACAGTGCAGCAGTGAAAGTGAGTGGTGAGACGCTGGCCCCAGGAGGACCCCAGGCCCTCCACTTACTAGTTAGATGACAGCACATCCGATCATCTTCCTAAGATGCTGTTACCAAGTGAACCAAAGTCAGGCTGGTCAAGGCTTAGCACAGGGTGTGGTGCTTATTGCCTCAGAGTGTCATTAGTTCACTAGTTCACATTAGGCCACTGTCATTAGTTCACATCCGTGTGCTTTCAACTCACTTCCTGGGCATTCTCTGGTTTTGATCTGAGGTCAGAAGCTGTCGGGAAGATTGGTTGACTCCTCCTGAGAATCCTGGGAAATCTTCTCTGTGTGATTTCTTTTCATGTTTTACTATGCTGCTCCTTCATTTTATTGGTTTCTATTTGTCAGAACCTTTTTCTCCGTCTTCCTCCTTTCACTCATGACTACTTGGCGCTGGCAGACTCCATCTGGGGTCACGAGTCTGGTGTAACAAACAGGGCCAGGAAAGCCACACCCCGCTCCAAGTTGGCTGCAGGGCCAGCTGTCCATGCCTCAAATGGCCCTCTCAACTCCAAAATGATTCCAAAGTGCCACCTTCAACTTGGCAGAAAGTCTGATGCCACCACCTGTTTCTCCTAAATCCCTTGTTTCCTCAGATCTTTGAAGACCCCAGCCAGCCATTTCTAGTTTTACCTGACTGTGTCATGCATTCTACTTAGATCAGCAAAAGTGAGTGGGTTAATGAGTCATGACAAGCTGCCTACCTTATTTTAGCCAACTACTCCAGGCAGACCGACCCTTTCCAATTAGCAAGTCATGTCTCTGGTATAGGGCATTAAGGGAATAAGCTCTAGGGTCAAACAGCCTGGGCTCACATCCCGGTTCCATTACTTATAGTCCCGAGTCTTAGTCTATCATCTGTAAAACAACTATTTATCTGCCTCACAGAGTTGTAATGATTAAATGAGAAAGTACACAGAGGAAACTTAGTTCAGTAGCTGACATTAGTAATGGTCAATCTGTGTTAGCAGTGGTGACTGTGGTGATGGTAGTGGTGGTTGTGATGGTAGCGGCAGTGATGATGGTGGGGCTGGGGTTGATGGTGACAGTTGTGATGGTGATGGTGGTGGTGATGATAGTGCTGGTGATGGTGGTGATGGTAGCGGGTGGCGGGTGTGGGACTGGGGGTGATGATTGTGGTGGTGGTGGAGGTGATAATGATGGAACTGGCAGTAATGGTGGTGGAGTTGGGGTTGATAGTGATGGTTGTGATGGTGATGATGGTGGTGGTGTCGGTTGTGATGGTATTGGCAGTGATGGTGGTGGTAGTTGTGGGGTTGGGTTGAAGGTAATGGTTGTGATGGTGATGGTGTTGGTGAGCATGGCAGTGGTGATGCAGTGATGGAGGAATTGGTGGGAATAATGGTGGAGGTGGTGGTGGATGGGGGTGAGGTGATGTTGGTGATGCTGCTGCTGCTGCTGTTGATTCTCCTCAGTCAACTCTGTGAGGAAGCATTTCTTTCTCCTGTGGCAAATAACAGGATTTTTTTCTCTCAATAATTCCCAAATATTCCTCTTGATATCAAAATTTTGAGTTGATATTGCTCCTGTTTTTTCAGAATGTCTGGAGTCATCCCCAAGGGATGAAGCCTCATACTCCTCTAGTTCAATAATACACATATTTTCCATGATATTTTTCTTCTAAGCACTCGCTCAATCCTGGTCCTGGTTCCATCTATCCCTGGGGAACTCAGCAGAAGTCTACATCTCCTCTTACCAGCAGGCTACCTCACATTTGCAGCATGAGCAGTGAGCACTTTCAGGGAGAAAACATTTGTACAAATAACTGATGCAGGCCCAAAATGGATGTCCTCGCTTCATAGTGACAGGCTGAGCCACTGTCCTGCCCCTGCCCCTGGAGACTGCCCACGTGTGTTCCTGCTCCCCGGCCCTCCTCTGCCTCCAGAGCTGCAGAACTGTGGTGGAGCTGGTAGCCTCTCCTGGAACATGCACAGGTGGGAGACTCCGGCGTTCTGCTAAGGAAAGCTCCCACCTGTCTGAGATCTTGCAGCACATGGTAACACACCCCAAATCCAAGGAGATAACAACAGATTCAGAAAGCTTATTCTCAGTCCTCCCTGGTGTGCTTTCTGGAATAAATCTCCAGGTCAACAGCACCCCTCCCTTTATATTTAGAGAATTTCACACACTGAGATGCATGTTAGTTTGATTCCCATTTATCAATGCATTTGTTCCCCGCAAAAGTGGGTAGACTGAGCTCAGGGAGGCCAGAGAACAGCTCTGCATCACACAGAGGCTCAGCT
Organism: Talpa europaea; assembly: GCF_964194135.1. NCBI lineage: Eukaryota > Metazoa > Chordata > Mammalia > Eulipotyphla > Talpidae > Talpa > Talpa europaea. The sequence goes on along the minus strand of NC_140080.1, from coordinate 41,649,499 downwards.
CTAACTCTCAGCCTGCCTCTCTCTGCAGCCACACACTCCTGCTGGCATCTGGGCACACAGCAGCCTCAGGCAGGACCGGCCTCGCTGGAGGATTTGAGGAGTCATTAAGGATAACAGCATGCACACTGAGCCAGCTGAGATGGAGGCCTCATCAGAGCAGCAAACTTTTCTTGAGCATCACCAAGGACGCTGCAGGAAGGGCGCTGTGCCTTCTGGGAGCAAAGCTGACTACACTGGAAGGAAGGAAGGGCAAGGGAGGGAACCTTTCCGCTGTCTTTCTCCCAGCTCGCCACACTAGGCGGGTGCCCCTGGGGAGCTGAGCCCTGCTGACTCGGGGTGTGCTGTGCTCACCCCTTTGTCAGATGGAGCACCAGTGCTGACTCTGCGGGAGCTAAGGCTGACAGCCCCTCTCCCCACCCCCATACCCGCAGAGTGATGCGGCACAGGGGCTAATGGGCTTGCATCGATCCTGCCAACCAGGCCAGCAAGAGGGTCACGTAACATGAGAGCACACAGGAGCTGGCTCATGAAGACTCAGGGACCGCCTGTATACCGGCGCTCAGTCGCTCACATGCATGTGCAGCCAGCACCCCGACAAGGGCGTTGGGAACAGCGATTTAGACATCTTATCGCCAGACTCACTTGAGAGCAGGGCATTCCAAGGGACAGCTTATCCTGAGTGTCCCTCCAGAGCCACGCTTTGGTGATAAACATAATATTTATGATGGCAGGGCAGATGTCCTCCTGATCCCTAATCAGTGTTTTTCCATCTTAGGAACAGCAAAAGAATCACTTAAAAAGATTGTATTGAATATAGATTCCCAAGTTCCATTCTTAGAAGTCGAAGGTGGGCCCAGGGAGTCTTATTTTTTCTGATGCTGTACTGAATCGAATATTATGGCCTGTGCTCAAACCCTCAGAGACACCAGCACGGCCCTTGTGGTTTGCTCCCTAATCTCCCATTTTTTAAGACACGTGTCTTTTTTTTTTTCAGTGGGGTTTGTAAAAATTGAGAATCTCTTATAGCAAAACACTTGATCAACTCTATTGGGAGTATGGATCTTATCTCCAGAGGGAAGATATGACCAGGAGCCCAGTTCATCTAAAAAGAGCCCCATCTTGGTGGCCAAAAAGTGGCTCAGGCATCACAGTGACAGCCAGCAGCCTGCTTATCTTGCCTCTGTGCTCAGGGAAGCTGGTGAGTCTGGGCTGCCTGCCAACTGGGTCAGGCTCTGGAGCCCTCTAGATCAGGAATCTCCCCTACTTCCCTCCAGGCCTGGGAGTGGTGAGCAGTGCTGGGAAGTCCAGAGAGAGGGCGCTCACAGGAGAGGCGGGGTCAAGGGGTGGGGGAAGGTCGTGGGGAGCTGGGACTCACGACTTGGTCCTCGGATCTTGATGGGCTTACTGCTGGTCATGGACTGGGAGCACGTCTGACACACACATTCCTTCCCGCTGAAAGTCACCTTGTCTCCAATGGGGAAAGGCTTCCTGCAAAGGGCACAGGGAGAAAATCAGCTCCTGCTCTCTGGAGGGTGTCTGCTGGTGACCTGACCACACATGTAATAAAGGCCTTTGGAAACACACACAGCTTCCTGCTAGAGCACCAGGTAAGGTCAAATGCCGTTCACAGGCCAGGCCGGCTAAGCCAGTCCACTAGGGCCCAGTGGGACCATCTACACGGGCCAGTCATGACCTCATCCTATATTTCTCATCTGTGGAACCAAGAAGCTAATAACTCCTCTCAGACTTGTTCCTTTTTTCTGGAAGGACTTTTTCCATCCCAGTTTATCCCTATATCCCTGTGTGGGATGAATTCCGTCAACTGCCAAACTTTCCAAAATTTCATTTTTTGTCTTTATTTTTGTTTTATTTTATTTTAATCAAGGTCTTGATTTTGAAGTCATATTGCCTTCATTCTAAAATACTGCAATGATTTTCAAATTATCTGTCCTTTAAGATTAAGTAGAACTTAACTAGAAAGTTATCTGCTCCTGGTGCCATTCACCAATCTGTACTGTGGCCACTGGTCCATCCAGAATTTTAATGGTAGGTAGGTCAATAATGATAATTTGCATCAAAGAGGAATAATACATTGCTCATGGTTTTCAACTTGCCATAGGGTTGCATGCAATGTTTAAGCAGATTCCTTGAAGTTCTTCCACATTAGAAGTGGCTGCTTGAACATTCCAAAATTTTTGTTTTCCTCCTCTCCCTTTTTAAAAAAAAAAATCCTAAAGAAGTGTTAATTTTATTCATCCTTTCAAATAACTAGTGTTCGAAGTTTAGCCATTATTTATATTTATTTATTTATTTATTTCACAAACACATATATAGCATTTACTCTGTGCCAAGGACTGTTTTAACCACTTTACAAATATTAACCCTTTTAACTTTCTTTTTTAAGCTTTTTTTCCTCAAGTGGGGTTCAGGCCAGAGTTGTGGTGGCTGAGAAGATTCACCAGAGAGAGTGGGGAGCAGAACAGGCAGATCTACTGAAATACACTGCTGAGGGGAGCAGCAGGCGAGACAGGGGAGGTCTGCTGTGCCAAGTGGGTTGCTCCCCAGCTGGACAGGGATTGAACTCGAACTCGCGCGGCAAAGGCCGTGGACAACCTCACAGTGCTGTGCTCAACCCCCTGCACCAGCAGGGAGGCCCCCTTTTAACTTTTTGTAACAATCCTATGATAGGCTGTCATTAACTCAATTTTGGCAAGGAAACAGGTGCTAGATTATTTTGGATTTGCCATTTAGTATTATACTTTTTTACTAATGATTTCCATCAAGAGTAATATCTTAATGCTGTAGGCTTTGAGATACTTTTCACTTTCACCAAACTCAGAGAAGTTTAGAAGGTCACCTCCTCCCTCCACCTCTGGATTTGTGTAGTCTGAGTGACACAGGTCAGGGATCTCAAGCTCCACATGTCCTGCCTCCCCAACTAATAAACCCTAGAGAACCCCCAGAACGTTCCCACCGTGCAGCTGTTCCAGCGCCTACATCTATGTTCCCTGCCCTGGGAGAACCTCAGGGCCAGGTGCAGGGTCAGAAAGTGGGTCCTCACCCCCACCCAGCCTCCTACTTGTGGTACAAGGGTACGGTATGACCTTGAGGAGGCATCTCATCTCTATGGATTTGACAAAAGCTTCACTTTACACCCTACAGACACCGACTATGCTTAGCCCCAGTGGCTCTGGGATTCCCCAAGATCCAGGTTTTCAGGGCTGGATGAATGAATTAATTCCACTGTATATTTTCTTATACACCATCATTATCTCAAGCAGAAATACTTATTGGTTAGTTATTCTAACTGATGACTAACTGGATCTAACTAGTAACTAACAGGTGGTTATTTTTTTTTTAATTTATTTATTTATTTATTCATAGAAGCACTGGGTACAGTCAGAAGCACTGGAGGGTGAGAGAATTCACCAGAGCCAGAGCGGGGAGCAGAGCAGGCAGAAGGACCGAAGTACACTGCTGAGGGGAGCAGCGGGCGGCAGGAGAGGTCTGCGCGCCATGTGGGACCCTCCTCCAGTGGCCGGGGAGCAGCCGGGGATCGAACCGAAGCCGCAGAGGCCGCGGGCAGCCTCGCAACCCAGCGCTCAACAGCTGCGCCACCGGGGAGGCCCTAACAGGTGGTTATTTTATGGGGAGAATAATTACATTCTTTTCACAACAAAAAATGCGTATGTGTGTAGGTATATGTATATTGCAATCATACTTTACTTATAATGGGAGCAACCCATTGAATTTTAATGTATTTGTGGACAGAGTTGAGGTTTTCTTTATCTTTTCCAAGTTCCTTAATGTGGTTCTTGGCACAGAGTAGACCCTTAATATCCATTTACTAAGTTAACAAGTGACTGGGATGCTGGGGGTGGGGCACTGGGTGAACTTCTCCAGGGATCTCCTGAGAGGCTAGATGATTATCATTATGATAATAACAACAACAAAAAAATACAAGCAGACACATCATGTACCAGTCACGGAGTTAATGTCTTGGCCTGCATCATCTCTTTTATCTTCATAAAAACTCAATGAGGTGGGAAGGCTTTGATGCCCATATCGTCGATGAAGCACCTGAGGCTTCCAGCAGTGGGGCCACTTGCTGGGGTCATGGAGGAAATCTGTAAACGGTATCTCTGTACCACGCATGGTGGGGGGTGTGGGAGCCTGAACCAGATCGCTGGCCTCCAAATGGAGTTCTCAGTGGTCAGTGTACTTGGGGCTCCTTGGGGGCTCCTTTGGGGTCTTTTGAAGCGAAATGAGAAGCTGAGTATAAGAGGCGTGCACTTTGGCCCTGCCTTCATCACAGGGCAAACAAGTGTTCTACATTAGACTGTATTTGCAGGCAAGGATTCAGCTGCTAAAAGGTTGGAACACTACTGGCCTGAGATTCTAGACATTTAAGCATCTAGCATAAAGCCCCGAAAGCTCAGATCTGCTTAGGAAAGGCCATATCCCCCTTCCCTGGGACATGGGTGAGGTTGCAGCTCCGCTTGTCACCCTCTCACCTGCACAAGCTGCACACGAAGCACTTGGGGTGGTAGGTGCGGCCCAGGGCAGAGATGACCTCGCCCGTAATGAAGTCCCGGCAGCTGTCGCAGCGGGTGCCATAGAGTTGCTGGTAGTCCTGGGTGCAGATGTACTCCTGGTTCTTGAAGAAGAAGCCTGACTGGGCCAGGCCACAGCCACACACTTGGGGAAAAGAGTAGATAAACAGGCAGGTTGAGTCCTGGGAGGGCGGCAAGCATGAGGTCCTCACTGGGGACTCGGCATGAGTGATCAGAGAATGGTGGTGCATTGGCCTGCATGGGCCTTAAGGTTCCTTAAAGTGTGACCCAAGGACCATTTGCACCAGAATTGCCTCAGGGCCTTCTGAAGATGCAGAATCCTGGACTGGAATCAGACTCCCAGGGCTGAAATCCAGGCACCTGCACACTCCCCAGCTGATTTCAGTGCTCCTGACTGATGTGTGATCCTCTCAACACAAGGATGAAAAGCTTTAGGCCATGTGGCTCAGGCAACATGCCACAGCTGGTGGTCTCATGAATTTGATAAAAGTATCATTCAGTTAAAAATGTCCTTGGTACTTTCTACATGACTCTGTGTGAGGTGGAGAGCAGTGTGGGGACCATGTGCTCACATCCCAAATGGCACTGGGATGGATGATTTGAAGTTTGTAATCTGTCCTCACTATTGCCATAAAAGGTGGTTTGTTCTCAAACAAGAATGATAAAATGAATCCTGACCTAGGAAGAGCTTACAATGTAGAGATGAAGACTGTTTACAAGACTGTACAGAATTATACCTCATGGATGACAGGCCTTAGGATGATGCAAGCATCAAGAGTTGTACATGGGGAGGGAAAGGGAATATTTTTCAGTGGGGATGGGATCATGGACGGCTTCGTGGAGGAGGGGGCATCTGAGTTGATGTTTGAAGGAATAGACTATGCTAAAGGATGGAGTCAGATGTGCAAGCAATACTTAATGTGGAGACAGGAAAGCATAGCGGTGATATTTTTAGGGAACAGAGTGCCTTGATACAGGAAAATATACGGCCAGTTGGAGGAGGGCCTGAGTCCAGCTTAAGAAGTTTAGAGTTTGTGGTTTACCGAGAAACCATAAATGGTATTCCTCCTAGAATTTTTTTTTTAAAGATTTATTTATTTATACAAAAACTGGGGTATAGGCCAGATGCGAGGGAGGGTGAGAGGATTCACCAGAGATAGAGCAGGGAACAGAACAGGCAGGCTGACAAAATACACTGCTGAGGGGAGCAGCAGGCGAGGCAGGAGAGGTCTGCCGCGCCATGTGGGACTCTCGCCGGCCGGTATCGAACTGGCGCTGCAGAGGCTGCAGACAGCTTCACAGCACTGCAACCACCTGCGCCACGAGGGGAGGCCCCCTCCTAGATTTTAAAGACTTTTAAGTGTATGGTTTTGCCAATGTTCATAAACAAGACAAACAAATGAATTAAATAAAACAAAAATAAACTCTTAGGCTATAAGACCAAATTTGTGGTTACTACAGATTGGGTTAATAAATTGGGTAAAAAGGGTCAAGTGGATGGTCAAGGATGAACTGGACTTAGTGGTGGTGAACTTAATGTTTGCTGTGCAGAGGCTGATTACGGTGCTGCACCCCTGGAACATATAATGCTACCATGTCATGTTACTCCAACAAAATGTTCTTACTAAATAAAACTGTTTTTCTCCCTAAACAATAAAATTTAAAACACCTTAAAAAAGTCTTAAAATTATTTAGAAAAACCTTCAATGTGCCCAGAAGTAGAGAGAAGATTATAATGATTCCCCATCATCCAGCTGCAAAACTGACCAACTGCATCGACGGCTTATTTTTTTTAAAAAAAGATTTATTTATTCATGCATACAAGAACCAGGGTACAGGCCAGATGCACGGGAGGGTGAGAGAATTCACCAAAGACAGAGCAGGGAACAGAACAGGCAGACTGACTGAAATACACTGCTGAGGGGAGCAGCAGGCGAGACAGGAGAGGTCTGCCCCGCCATGTGGGATTCTCGCCTGCCGGCAGGGATACAACCCACGCTGCAGAGGCTGCGGACAGCTTCACAGAGCTGTGCTCAACCTCCTGCGCCACCAGGGGAGGCCCCATTGATGGCTTTTGAGTAGAGAAGCGACATGACTCTATAAGGTGTTTCATAAGGTCTTTTGGGATATCCTTGCAGGCAATATGAAGAAATGCAGGACAGATAACAAAAAAGCAGGCAGATCTAATTATAGGTATTATAACATGGTATTTTAACTGAATCATATGGTATTCTAACTGAATCACAGGGGACCCTTCTCCCCCAAAGGACTTAGAAATGTGGGAAGTGAGATTTCCCTCTGAGAGTGAAGTTATGAAATCAACACATTATGGGCAAAGCAGAAAGAGGCAGTTTCTTCCAAGAGATCGAATGGCTCTGAGGCTCAGCAGAAGCACTAAGTGTGACAAACCAGCTCAAGTGGGGGCGAGGGGCTGGCCAGCACAGGTGAGCCACCGAGAGCCCTGCGGAGCCCCAGCCCAGCTCCTCTGCTCTGCGTCTGCAATCACCAAGCATCTGTCTGCACACAGATTGCCTGTGGGAGAGAAGCAGCTGGTGACAGCACCGCGGACTAGCACAACGGAGAGCTACAGCTCCTGTTCAGTCTAGTAAACAGGCGCCGTGGTTTTACATATCAGGTTCCCAGCGACTTGGTTAACTCAAGTTGGCTTTTCCAAGCAGGATCCTTGGTGGGGGGACCAGTGAAACATTTCCCAAGCCGCTAATTGTGAGAATCTGGTTCAGACCAGGGGCCACCACCCCGGAACATATGGCCTCATCTTTAATAGGGGGAGTTGTTCTGCAAGAGCAGCTAGGTTAAAAATAGGAGGGACTTGCAGGTGAATACCAGAGCTATTTCGCCCGTTTTTTTTACCTTCAGGCCAGAGCAGCCTCAAAGGAGTGGGGAGTGTGAGGAGAAGGCGGCTCCAGATGCCACAGCATGAGGGGAACAGGACAGGACAGCAGGAGACACAGAAGTCTGAGACTCACCCACAGGCTCTGGTCACTGCCACTGACTGTTAGAGGGATAATGTACTTGGCCCCTCTTGTTTGTGGCCTCTGTTTGCTGCCATTAAAATGAAGAAATTGGACAAGAAGTGACCTGAGCTTTTCTGCGGCTACTGACATCCCGTGAGTCTAGAAGGAGCACTCCCTACAGAGCTTACTGTGCACCTAAACGTTTAAAACTCAGTGTGAGGAGAAGTGGAGGCCGCTGGAGGCCACCCCAGAGGAGGGGCTGGGTCTATGCTCCCAGGGTAATGGTGGAGCTGGGAGGTGGACAAGGGCTTGTTTCGATGAAAATTCTTCATGTTGAACAATGCCTGGTCTGGAGAACAGGGGAGGAGAGAGAGCAGGGGAGGAGAGAGCACAGGCTGTTCTTAGCCGTGCAGGTGGCAGTTCAATTGACTTCACGGCTGTGGAATTAGTTAGGTCATGGCCTCCGACCTCACTGGAAGCAGATTCTGTTTTTTCCCCTTCTTTTCTCTCCTTTGTTTCTCCCGCCAGCTCTACCTCCAGGGTCTCCTCTCCTACTGGAGCAAACCAGGAGGCTCTGAGCAAACTTGGAACAATCAGTTCCTTCATTTCCCCCAAGGAGCTAAGGAGGAAGTTTTTGGTAGAAAGGATGTCAAGGTTGATAAGAATCTCAGGGGTTCCTGGAATTACAGTGGGGAGCAGGAGGATGGAAGGCTGGACCAGCACTGTAGTTGTATGTGAGGCTGAGTGCAGCCCAGTGTTCAAACAACAGGAAAGGGCTGGCGAGGCCCTGCAGGATGGAAGTGGTGTGGGATTAATATACAAGGGGCAGTCATTATTCTGTGAAAAAAAAAAAAGCCTACGTTTGACGATGGGACAGAACATGACAAGTGAGAACTGCTTTAAGAGAATCCAGAATGATTGTCCACTGTTCTACCATTCTGTGACTTAAAAAAAGTTAGCCCACCTCTCTGGAGCTCAGTTGCCTCGTTTGTAAAAATGAAGTGGTTCAGCGGTAACTAAGGACACATTCAGATGTGAGACTCCAGGATTCTGTCATACAATCCTGCTGATTTTCAATTTATCAAAGAGATTGAGTTTTATGACATTTCCAAATCAAGGAGCTAGAGGGGTCCCTGCCAGCCATCCAATTCATTATTTTAAATGTTTCAATTGTGAAATATATTATACATACGGAAACTATATAAAGTGTATATGTACAGGTGAGAGGAGGATAATAAAATACACTGCCAGGTAACCGCTAGCAAGGGTCTGAGCGGGAACATCACCAGCACCTTCTCAGCCTGCTCGCTCTTCCTAAGAGCCGTCCCTTCCCGCATGGTCTTGAATTATGTGTTTATCATCCCCTTGCTTTTCTCTATAATTTTATCACCGACGAGGTACCCACAAATAACAAATTGTTTAGTTTTTCCTGTTTTTGAATTGGCACCGATGGAATCAGGTGACATTCTTTTGTGCTTGCTTCATTCGGCATTATGATTTTGAGCTTCACCCATGTTGATGCATGTAACTGTACTTCATTCATTTTCATTGCTGTGCAGTATTCTGAAGGACATCAAGCTGAGTTTTTCTATTTTTTGGAAATGCTGTTTTGAACATTCTTATATTTTCGAGGCAATGCTTGTTTTCTGAGGACTTTTTCTAATTTACATTCCCACCGACAGTTCCCCCTGATCCATGTTATCATTAAGTCCTTGTAACACCTGCCTTCTTTTTTTTTTTTTTAAGATTTATTTATTTATTTATACAAGCACTGGGTACAGTCAGAAGCGCGGGAGGGTAAGAGAATTCACCAGAGCAAGAGCAGGGAACAGAACAGGCAGACCGACGAAATACTCTGCTGAGGGGAGCAGCGGGCGCTACAGGAGAGGTCTGTGCACCATGTGGGACCCTCGCCAGTGGACAGGGATCGAACCGGCGCTTCAGAGGCTGCGGGCAGCTTCACAGCCCAGCGCTCAACCGCTGCGCCACCAGGGGAGGCCCTGAAACACTCTTATTGTGATTTTAAATTTTATTTCCCTGGTTATTAATAAAATGAGACCCTTATTCTAAGTCTATGGGCCATTTTTGTTTTTACCCACAAGGAGCATGTAAAAGTACTTCATTTCTTCCTACCGCCAAATAATATTTCACTATTTGGGTATAGCATATTTTATTTATCTCCTTATTATCTCATGGATATTTAAACTGTTTCCACTTTTTGACTATGATGTGTAATACTGCTATGAACACTTGTGTAATGTTTTTGTGTGGGCATATATTTTCTATGGCGGCCGATCCATGGGTCAACTTTTTATATTCATGATGGTGTATTTTGCAGCACAAAAGTTTTTAAATTTGATAAAGCCCACTTTATCTATTCTTTTGTTTTTGTGCTTTTAGTGCCATATCCAAGAAGATTTTGCTAACTCAAGGGCATAAGGACCTACTCCTATACTTCTTCTATGAGATTTATAGTTTCAGCTCTTACATTTTGGTCTTAGAATTAGATTCTCACTTTGATCAGGCTCTATGCTTTGCCTCCTCTTCTCCATGGTCCCTACTCATCAAGGCAAAAGCTCAGTCTCCAAGCATCAGCATAAACCATCCAGGGTAAATCGCACTGGCAGTCACCCCAGGATTTCTGCTTTTACTTTGTTTTTCCCCCTCTACCGATTTTTTCCTTTCATGTCCGTATGTTGTAAGAGTAATAAAATAAATTCATAGTGATTTGAGAGATTTCAAATATGAAGATAACTAATCTTTGTACTGGTTACTCCTGAAAACAAAATCCTCCCAGTGGTTTTACCTTGAAGCAAGTTGACATTGACATTAGTCCAAAAAATTGTCTATTTTTCCCTACAATCTCTAGCAACAGAGATTCTATAACCTCCTCATGATAGATTGTCAAAAGGGCCAAATTCTTTCCTCCTCTGCATTCACATCCTTGAAATATGCACTGAAGATATTTCCACAAAAGGTAAAGTTTATTTCTCCAATATCTTGAATCTGGGTTGACCAATTGACTTGTTCTGACCAATGGGACATTAACTCTGACACAAGCTGCTTAGTGAAGCTTGTTCCCCTGTGGCACTGGAAGTCTGAGACCATGCAAATGAGCCCAAGCCAGCCTGTGGGAGGATGAAGAGCCAGATGGAGGCACTCAGCTCATCAGCCTGCCAGCCGCAGCCAGATGACCACCACCTCATCCTAATGAGGCCAGCAGAGAGTAGCGTGGGCAGCTCAGCACAACTGCCAGCCAACACAGAGACCCAGATGCTAAATAGAAGATTGTTTTAAGTCATTATATTTAGTAACTGATATACTCTTAAGAAGATAATTGCGTAGCCATAGGTCAGAAGCTCCTTATAACAGTTTTATTGTCCTTTTTTATTTTTTGCATAGAAGAACTGGGGTGCAGGCCAGAGACGCAGGGGCGGGGGGTGGTGGTGAGAGGATTCACCAGAGACAAAGTGGGGAGCAGAACAGGTGGATTTACTGAAATACACTGCTGAGGGGAGCAGCGGGAGAAACTGGAAAGGTCTGCTGTGCCATGTGGGGCAGCTCACTGGCCGGGATCTAATTGAACTCAGACCTTCACATTGGTAGTACTGAGACTTAACCCCTAGGCTACCAGAGAGGCTCCAGTTTTATTTGTCTTTACGCTTTGTCCTGTCTGGATTTCTGAGGATGTAAAAATGGTTACTCATTGAAATACTCTTGCATTAAAGGTGTTCGCAAGCCTCGATAGGAAATTCAAAGTACATCAGTTATAATATAATATAATATATATCAGTTATAATATATCTTCAGTGCATATAATATATCCTAAGTTATAATATAACTTAGGGAATATAGTTATGTAATTTATTTGCTCAATGCAGCATCCAGTTTGATCCTGAAGAAAGAAGTCTGGGATTTTTCTCTACGGCAAGGGAAGTCAATCTCAGACACGTGAGACTGAGGTTGGCAGTGGTTACTAAAATAGAAAGATTTGGGGGTTTCAATTGAACCTTAAATTCATTATACAGCAATGGTGTGAAGTGGCTGCCTACAAATTCAAGTCTGTGTCAGCCATATTAGCAGCATGGAGTATCGGCTGAATTGCTGGACCTTGAGAGCTGTGACCTGCTCTGGATGTCATGCTGTAAGAATGATAGTGACACATCAGGAAGGGATCAAGGAGGAAGATTCAGGGATGATGCTATAAATTGGAATCACTTCAGCAGAGGCCCAAGTTAAGATCCTGAGTATAGCTGGACATGGGGAAGACACAGCGACACCCACAGAGCAGCAACTGGGAAAAGTACACCGTGCTCACCCTGTCCATGAGAACAGAGAAATCGAGAACGGACAGGTGAAAGTAATGGGTCTTGCACTGAACTTTTTCTAAACCCACCAGGTACTCTACCTCAGGCAGGGTGCTCTGTGGAGCAAGGACCTGGGAGAATAGCTTAGGTAGTAGAGCTGGAGTGGCATTTGTCAGGGATGCTGGGGCGGGGATACTGTCCTGGTTGGGCCAGAGCTGTCCAGGCTTTTTTTTTGCTGAGCCCCTCTTATTTCTGCTGCCAGGTATTCTGCTTCTGAGAAATTCTCAGCTCGGCTGGGTCTACAAGTCCCCTTAGCTGGGGGTAAGGTGTCATAATTTGGGGTCACCCAGTACCCATCTGCTTCCAAAGTACAGACCTTACTAAGATTAAGACTACTTCTCCCTTGTTAACCTTAACTTTGAGGATGGGCAACAGAAAAGGTGTCATTGTCACAGAATAGGTGCTCGTCTCAGAAACGTGCCGAAATGCAGCTAAGAGAGCTTGCTCTGTCATTTGCTCTCAAAGTGATTTAGGGGCAAAATCAGGAGTCTTCAGAAGCGAGTCATGCCCACACCGTTGCCTTGCCTGGCAGGTGAGTATGACTACTCTGAGTTCAGGCTTCCGTCTCCCCCATATCCCAACACTTCCCTCACCCATATCTCCATCTTTAGTTGACACTGCTTAGGAGAATTCCATAAAGGGAAGACTCTTTAGGACTTTACCCATATCTCTACTGCTGGTGACTATTCTGCCCCCTCTGTGGTATGTCCTGGGGGTGACGTCATACGCAAGAATCTGAGAAGGGAGTTAGGGAATTGGACCTCCTACCTTGGCAGGTGAAGCATCTGATGTGGAAGTGGTTATTGTGGACACGCACCACTTCCCCTTTGCAGGTGTCTCCACACCGGTAGCACTGGATGACATTGGAGCTGCCCCGGGGGTTGTATGGATTCTGCTGATAAGGAACTGTAGAAAGAAACAAAGAGATCACCATCCAGAAGCCCCTTCTGCTTAAAAAAGTTTGCTATAAATAATCTTAACTGGAAGAAAAAGCCAAGAGGGTGGAACTGATGAGAAAAGTACCTTCAAGACAACATCAAGCTGAGCTGCCAAGGAAAGGTGTCTTAGACAGCAAGAAGCATTGGGGTGTGAGCCCATGAGTCTCCATAAGGAGGCAGACTTAGGGTTGAGCAGGACCTTTGTCAAATTCACAAATGAAGAATAAAACAGGAAGTAGAATGCTTCAAGGCCCATGATCCACAAACACCATTTCTTGGGTGACACCTGGATGCAAGCCAGGCCCTAAACTTGTCAAGGGAATATGGGTCTTGTAGTTGACATGTGGGTTTCAAAGAACAGCATGGCTGGCCTGCCTCCAGCTGGTCTTTTTGTAATGTTACACCCCCTCCCTGGCTCTCAGTCTTAAGGAGACAAATGTAGGTACTCTGGAGAGGAGGAGTTAAAGCTGCCTTTGAATAGTACTTTCCATAACGTTGACAAAATGTCAAATTTGTATAGTTAAGAAAAAAAAAAAGCTGATGGAGGGTGTGAAGGTTTGGAGTGCGGTGGTCGGCATTTGATGATGTTTCTAAGCTCTCCCAGCCTATCCAGTTTCTTGTTCTCTTGCTTAGACTGTCTCATGGCTAATTGTCTAGAACTTCTTTCCTTGCAATACCTTGACCATTCTAAATCTGTTCTTCTGGTATCTAATAATAATATGGATCTACCTGGAATGAACAATCTCTGGGTTGAAAGGACTATTAGCAGCTGCCTGGTAAAACCTCATTATGTATAAGCTATTTTGATAACTTTGCCTTTGGGGGAAACAAATCTCTCTTGTAGGAAGCCCCTAGGGGCACCAGGGAGAGAATCATTCAATTCCTTAATTCTCACTCAAAGTTGAAAGAATAGTCCCAAACTTCTGCTCATATCCTAGTAGGAAAAGGCACCTGATTGAAGGGGAATTGGTGTCTATCATCTCTACATATAGATTTAATGGCTACATTCTGAATAAGCATATAATAGGTCAATTCAGACTTACAGAAACCTCACACTGCCCAAGAACTTAGAGAAATCTAGCTCAGGGGTCCTTGATTTAGTGTGGTAGTTCAGTCTCTTCACTGAAATTTGAATTCTGTATTCCAGGCAATAAAGAATTACACACAGTGATTTTCTTGGCAAAGAAACATGAATGGAAACTATGTGAGTCACTTCCAGTTGGAAGCCTTTAGACCCAGCATGTGACCTTCTATATTGCCTTCCTCAGCAACCAGCAATACCCCCAGAGGGTGTGCAGGATGCATGAACTTGGACCCCTGATTGAGGGAGGAGTCATGGAACAGAGCTTCCAGCTGGCTCACAAGAACATCTATTATGAAGAGGGGAAGTTTTTGCTATCATTAGCTCTAAGACTTTTTGTTAATGCGGCATATCCTGACTGATACACCTGGGACCTAATACTTCTAATTAAATATAAAATTTGGTGTTAGATATATTATTCTATAGTTCTCTTCAGATTCTCAAAGATGATCTCTATAACTGACTCCATCTGCCCTTCTCCCTTTAAAGTCAAAGGACAAGAGAGAAGTATGCTCTGCAATGTCCACATCAGGCACCTGGATCTTCAGTGTGCTGACAGGTAGAGCTGGCTGCTTAGCCATGAGATGTAGCTTCCACCGACTCTGCTATCTGAGTCAGGAGAATATCTCTCACAGTGTTTCTCTCATGGAGTTCATGCCTCTTAACCAACTCTTTTATCTTTATCCTATCTTAAAGACAGTTAAATGAGTTAGAGTTAATTAAGTCATTAATTACCCATCAAGCTTTTCATAAAGTACATTAAATGCTCTACAAATATTCACTGATATCATAACACTCACATCCTTCTGACAACTCAGAGCAATCTCTGTGGGCTCCCTACCGCCTCCCTCCCACAAACGTCCATGAACATTCTTTTGGGTTCTATCTCCTTTCCATTTTCATCTTTTTCTGGTTCCTACAAACTGCCCCCTGGACAATATTTCACTCTGCCCCCAATTTTTAAGGAAGATACAGACCCTGCTTCAGTGAGCACAGTGGAGATCTGCTATTGCCAAGGGAAATAAAACGGTGAGTCTGAAAAGAAAGTGGGGACAGTTCTTGAAATATAAAAATTCCTCAGAATTGCTGCAAATTTTCATCTACCTCTTACTGCTCAAGAAACAACTTTGATCATTAATGAGATTTGAATTTCTGGAGAAACAGAACCATGATGTGGTCTTCTTCAGTCACAACTCTGTCCTGAACCACCCAGATAAAAAGGCATAAACGCAGAGTGAGGGGATGGATGGAGAAAGCAGACTCTCTGCAGTAGAGGTACAGATGGGACCCCTGGCCCTAACTCCACTGCTTCCCCCAGGATGTGGTTGATGCTTTGGTTATGCTGAGTGTGGCAGGCGCTCCTCATGTCTAGTGTTTGTAAATAGTTCCCAAAGTAGAGATGCACACATTGTTGCTGCCAGTTCTTTCAGATTGCTGATGTAAACTGAGATTGTGTAAAGGGCAGTGGTGTAGCAAGATTTGAGCTTCTAGATGTGACAAGACATTTCTTTATACAGACAGAACCAACAGGAACTTGGGGGTCCAGCCACAATAAGATAGGCCATCTCTGCTGGTGCCCTGAAAGCCACCTCATTTCCGGTAAGACTTTGTATCCTTGATAATGAAACTAGCAACTCATCTAACCTTATTCTCTGTGTGTACAAGTGTGTTTGGGCAAGGGGTGTTATATTTCTTCCTTCCAATCTATAACCCTCCTGCAACATTCTATTTTAGTGTTGATTTTCTGCTGGTTATTATTGCCAACTTTTTTTTTAATCTTAGAAAGTATAGAATAATTTGTGCTTAAAAAGTATAAATCAGGGCCTCCCCGGTGGCGCAGCGGTTGAGCGCTGGGTTGCGAACCTGCCCGCGGCCTCTACGGCGCGGGTTCGATCCCCGGCTGCTCCCCGGCCACCAGAGGAGGGTCCCACATGGCGCGCAGACCTCTCCTGCCGCCCGCTGCTCCCCTCAGCAGTGTACTTCGGTCCTTCTGCCTGCTCTGCTCCCCGCTCTGGCTCTGGTGAATTCTCTCACCCTCCCGCGCTTCTGGCTGTACCCAGTGCATGTGTAAACAAAACAAACAAACAAATAAATAAATAAACATGCCTCTATAAAATAAAAAAAAAAAAGCCAAAAAAAAAAAGTATAAATCAGTCACATGATTTATAACATGTTTCTTATGGTCAAATGCCTTTGAATTCCAAATTGACTTGCACATGAATTCTTCATGGGAGGCACAACCTATCTGGAGAGCAGTCATAAGCTTCAAAGGACATTGGCTCTACTCACTGTGAAATAATCTGTGAAGCTACCGAATGTAGACAGATGGGTCATGTGATAGGTTTCTAAAATGCGTACAAGGCTTCTGGTGAACGCTATTTGGCCAATAAAGGACACCCAGGAGAAACATATCCAGTCACTGTCCATGAGTAGTCCAATAGGACTTGCTGAGATATAGAAATGCTGTTCTCTGTTTGCTGTCGAATGTAATAATCACTAGCCATATGTTCTACTGGGCACTTGGAAGGTGCCCAGCATGCCTGAGGTACTGAATTTTTCATTTTATTTAATTTTAATGAACATAAATTTATAGTTAAATAGGCAAATATGGCTGGTGGCCACCATGTTGGATGCTGCAGCCTTTGTTTAAAAAAACGGACCACCCAGCATTGAGAATGGGGGGAAAGGAAATTATACCTGGTTCAGTCCTATTTCTATAAAAATAACATGTACAAATTCATTCAGGAATATCACTTCAGACTTAAGTTGTTCCTTTGAAAAGAGTTTTAAAAATGTATTTACCAATTACACACACCCATCCTGAATTTGATTTTGAAACAAAAGATTCCAAGTAGTGAAATAAGTGCTGCTTTTTTAATCACAATTTTCCAAGCATTACAAGATTGAACACTCTTAACCTTTCCAAGAATAAAAGCAAAAAATCAGTTGGCCATGACTGTCTGGATAGTTTTTAAAGACAGTTGGTCAATATTTTTGCATTGGTCCGAAACATTAAAGCCTCTTTTACACACACACCAAGCCTCTAGAGTTCCGTAGGAAAATACAGCTCAATTCCACAAACTAAAATTGCAAGCGGAGCTCTTCCCCAATACCACAAACACAACTGAAGATTGTTGGAGCGAAACAACATATTGGCAGGGAGGAGCACGGGCTTCCTGGAGAATTAGGAGGAGCACGTGGGTTGAACACAGGAAGGAAACCAGGACGCAGTGCTCCACATGGCTTCCCTCCTCCCTGTTATTCTCACTGTTATAGAGCAACCCCGATATTAAAGGGGTTCCTGGCTGTGGGTCCTCACCCATGCGCTTTAAAGGGACTTATGAATACTCTACTACAGACACACACAAAAGGTTAATAAAAGGTTTATTTACAAGAGAAAAGGAAATAAGGAAAATGTACAACTCAGGGAGAGTTGTACATAAAGTCTTTAATGCGTCCTACCCGATCCGACCTCAGAGCAGGCCAGACGCTGCGAGCTGGCGGAGAGCCAAAAATGGGGGCTCCCCAAAGCCCACGTGTCTGCCTTTTATATCCACCTGGCTGCTTAACCCCACCCTCAGGTCCCAGCCACCTTCCCTTTGGTGGTGATGGGATTTGGAGTTCCCAGTGTCTCTGGCTTTGACCTGGGGTGGGGTGGAGTCCACAAAGCCTGTATGGAATTTAGGCCATCCTTTTCCCCCTAACATCACCTCCTGTGTTTCTCTCTCCTAGACGGTGCTGGAGGGTAAGATGGGTCCCAATTCCTTCTTTGCTGTTATTTAGTTCTATGACCTCGGGCAAACCATCTAATTTCTGTGGCTCAATCCCCTCCTCTGTCACAGAAGAGACTGAACAAAATGATTTCTGAAATTTCCCCCAGTGAAAAAATTTTAAAAATTATCCTAGTTCTGTATGTCACTTCTGGGCTGCCTGCTCTCCCCTTCGCCCTCTCCTCTCTGGCGACTGGCCCCATGCTTAAATTAGACTGCTCTATTTGTTATCAGATTGATTAGTTTCTTTTGAAAAGCAGATCATGGCATGCTTCCTCTCTCATCAACACCACCACCTAAATTATATTCTCCTCACTGATGGGTGTCTGCACAATTTTTCTCCTCTGTGGAGGGTCACTTGACCTTGCAGATCAAAATGCTTCCACATTCTAATTGAGTCGTCTTTAACATAGTCAGTCTTTAAAAGGCAGAAGCACCTATGCTATCTTGGGTATAATTAAGAGAGTGACAAAATTGACTTGGAGACAGTATAACAACTGTGAATAATTGGCTGGAAGTGTAACAAAAACAGTGGAGCTTCTGTTTGAACAGTGAAACATCAAGTAGAGAATCAACCGGTTTAGCAATGAATTTGCAAGAGCCTGGGGCCCAAGAAAACATCCAGCAGAGCAGCTGTCACTCCTCAGCTTCCCCAGGGCTTCAGTTAGAGCCCCCAAGTACCCAAGTGTGCTCACAGGTATGCGCTAAATGCCACCAAGGAGACCCAAGTGTGGAGCCAGATTTTCTGGGGGACAAGTGGGTTGCCTGAGAGGCACAGCAGGGACCTTAGGTTTGAGCTTGGAGTCTGGAGTGGAATCAGGGCCTAAGGACTGATTGGGTTTCCTGTGGTGAGCCCACAGAGGCAGGCTCCCTGCGCTAAGCAGCTCAGGGCAAAGAGGTTAAGGTGACAGACACCGGGGGTCAGGTGGGCTGGCTTTGGATCCCAGCACTGACCCCCTGCTGGCTGCCTGACCCTGAGCACAAAGACTGCCCCCCCCCCACCTCAGTGTTCTCATCTCTAGAACGGGAATCACTTTGGCTATTTGTGAGTATTCAGTGACTTAAATGGTATAAACATGCTTAGTCTACCGCTTGGCATGTTATTTGGGTATAATAAATTTAAGCAAGAATTAATATTAAAGGATCTCCAAAGTCACATATCCCTACTTCCAACTCAAAGCAGGGATTCTTTGTAAATTACTTCCTCCATCTTGCCATTCAGTAAGCTTTGCTCCAACACCAGCAAAACCATCTGGGGACCAGTCTAGTTGGGCAGAGGTCTTCTGATTTCCTCTCCCTGCTAATGGCAGGCTGCAGCCCATCTGCCACCCGAAGCAACCTCTTCTTTCTGCCCCCTTTCCAAGCTTCCTTTGTTTATGGGTTTTTGTGGGCTGCAGAGGTGGGTGGCTGACATGCTTTTGACATATCCTGCAGAGGAATGTGTGAATTGGGTGTTTCCTGTTGTTGGAATGAGAGGCTATGATCTATGGTATCCTGGGGCGGTGTATTTTGGGCACATCTGCTGTTTCCAGGGGGACATGTGAGTGTGTTTGTTGTGTGCACTTACTTAGAATAAGTGAGTAATTTGTTTTCTGAAAACTTGGAGAGGGAGACACTTTTGGTAACCCCAAAGGTCATGCATGGGTCATCTTATGTCACTACACCTACGACCATCGTGGATAATGGGAACCAGACTTTCAGAGCAGAGAGGGACTGGAAGAGTGTCTGTCCACACACACTACAACTGCAGGCAATGTGGGCAAGGCCATGTCTGTTTTGTTCACCGCTCACCCTAATGCCAGGTAGTCAATAAGGGCTGGGCGAGTACTTGATGAATGAATAAAAGAATGAATGAATCTGGCCCAATGGTTTACTGCAGTGAAACAAAAGCTCAACCCAGAAGGGAGAAGGGATTCATCTGAGCTCACACGCCAACGTTTGAGGTGCCTGTCCTAGGATAATGGAAGAGAAGCAAGCCTAGAGAGTGGCTGGGCTGGGACAGGGAAAGTAGGGGAGAGCTCAGCAAAAATCAAGTTAGCATAAATCTGGAGTCATCCTGAAGTTTAGCATTACAGTAGGTAGGCTGGAGGCTAGGATGCAGAAATGTAGCTGACAGTTTAGAATGGAAGTCATGCAAGAAGGGAGGAGGGCACATGCATCAGGAAAGATCTAGAAGGATGCCATTTAAGAGTTATTCTCTGTGTTAGGAAATATGCGCAGCAATTACATATGTCATCTCATTGAGTTTTCATAACTCGAGAGGGGACATTATTGTTTTCTTCATTTACAGATGAATGGAGACCCAGAAAGCTGAGGTCACTTGTTCAGGGTCACAGAGGTCACTTGCTCAAGGTCATGCAGTCAGTACTGGTTGAGGCAGGGATGATCCCAGGCCATCTTGAGTCCTAGGGCAAGTTAGGGATAATTAAGCAGTCAGGGACAGTGCAGGCAGGGGCTTGGAGGAGAGTTAAAGAGGCCTCTGCAATAACGGAAACACAAGGAATAAGAGAAGCTCCAGAGATAAGGACGACAACTTCCAAAGGGGGTTAATCACACACCCCAGGACCAGGGGCAGCGGATGTCCCCAGACAAGGGCAATAAAGAAAAGTATGCTAAGTGCTGGGACACAGAGACTTAGTTCTGGGCACAGAGACATTAAGACAGTGAGTGAGACCACAGAGAACTAACCAATCACAAAGAGACTGGTGGAGCTTTGGAATAATTAGGGAAAGAAGGTCTATATTCCCTGAGGCATGACTTCACTTTGCTTCCTTGCCCCTCCCTGGCCTGGTTCCACCTTCCTGGGAGTCCCCTTAATTTCTATTCCTTTTCTCCTCAATAAACTTTTTCTTACATCTTTTTCTCTAAACAAATCTGCCTCTTCTCACTTGATTGCCCGAGCATCTGTGAAGTTCCTGCTGCAGCTTTGTGAGACACCAACCCATGGTGGCCTAGTGGCTGGGACTCAGCACTGTCCCTGCAGCCTGGGATCTGTTCCTGGCTGGAGACTAGGCCTGAAAACCTGAAATTATGGTATCAATCTGATTCTTAGCACTGGTGCTCCCAACACTCAGCTTCACTGCCTGCCATGTTAAAGCGCTACAGTGCAGACCAGGAAACAGGAGCCAGAATTCCACATTTACGCCAGATGATATAGAGGCTGTGAATGCTGCCCTGGGCAGGGGATACAGCCTTGCGGAGCCTCCCTGGGATGGGCAGGTACAGCCCGACAGGTGTGCATGCCAGTGCCGAGAGGCAGGCCCTGCAGTTGCTGGCAGCTGCCGCAGAGCAGAGGCAGGGGCCTCTGGGAACCGCAGGTCCCTGCACAGATGGCCTGGCCTGGCCATAGTTATCATGTCAGCAGGGCAGCAACACAGCCTGTCACCCCAAGACCACAGTGGAAAGCCTTTGCGGCAGCAGAAACCTCTCCACAGCTTCTCTGCCAGGTTCGTCAGCATGTTCCAGCATGTTCCAGGCATGTAGCTGGCACCATGGTTCATGCTGCTTTCTTCAGAACTGTGTTGTGAGGACACATGTCAGAACGGCAAGCTCTTGGCCAGACAGACTGTTTTCACCTGAGCGACAGATGCTACCTGCAGCAGGGACCTAGGCTCAGCCCAGACAGCCTTCTGCCCCAGCAGCATCACGGGCGAGGAGGCCTAGGACCCCACAGTCCAGGAAAGAAGGATGCACCTTCACTTGTTGACTAAATTCACTCCGGAAAATGAGAATTAAATATTCGATACTCATTTTGCAAATTCAGTTGTTCTAGATAGAATTACCTTTTCATTTATTTCTATATTAACCTTAGAATTTTTATTTATTTATTTTTAAAGATTTATTTTTATTTATTATACAAGAACTGGGATATAGGCTAGAGGTGTGGGGGGCGGTGAGAGGATTCAGTAGGGACAGAGCAGGGGGCAGAACA
Organism: Talpa europaea; assembly: GCF_964194135.1. Taxonomy (NCBI): domain Eukaryota; kingdom Metazoa; phylum Chordata; class Mammalia; order Eulipotyphla; family Talpidae; genus Talpa; species Talpa europaea. Next base: position 41,627,863 of record NC_140080.1, on the reverse strand, counting down.
GGCGGATCTACTGAAATACACTGCTGAGGGGAGCAGCGGAAGAGACAGGAGAGGTCTGCTGCGCCATGTGGGAAGCTCCCTGGCGGGGGATAGAACTCCTGCGGCAGTAGCTGGTGATAGCATGGTAGTGCTGAGATTTGAAGGCCTGAGCCACCAGGGAGGACCAATCTTATGATTTTTAAAATAAAAACTAGACTTCTGATTGACCTCCATAGAAGATTTTGAGGCTCAAAAACAAAACAAAACAAAACAAAAAAACCCCCACTCATTTCTTCCTTACAACTCTATTTTGTTTCTATTTCAAGATATGCAGAAAATAAATTCTAGCCAAATTTCCCCCTCCCCCGGCCCTCTGTTGTTCACTGGGGTTGTTAGTTGGGGGCAACTGAGGATCTGTACCCTCTCTCATTTAAGATTTTCTCAGAATATTTAGCTTTTAAATAAATTCTTCCTGTTCTAAGGGCACAGGCTTTTGAAATTCAAAAGCCAGGAAGGGACCTCTTTTGTCTCAGCTTTCAGCTCCCCATCCCTGCCCTGAGGCCAGGCTCACAGAACAGAGGGAGGATGAAAGAGGGGCAGTGAGGAAATACCAGTTAATATGTCAAAAATATCATCTTGAGACTCTTGGTCATGGCGTTGTAAGAATATGATACACAGAGCTGTGCAAGGATGGCAGAGGAGACAAGATTCCACGGAGAAGGGGAGAATCCGAGGATGCCGCCGCCTTGGCATTTTCCCCTTTTGCTGTGGTGCTAGTCAATCCATCCCGGCTCTCCTGACACTGCTGACTGTCCCTGGTTACCTCAAAAGACCCACTAGGGGACACCAGACACATCTATCAAGAACTGCGGTGGGGGGTTCACGTGCCAGCCCCGACACTGCACACCCTTCATCTCATTCAATTCTCACAACAGCTCCATAGGACGACACCACCGTAGGAGACCCATTTTATATTGGGGAATCCATGATCCAAAGAGGTTAATTAATTTGCCTGAAGTCATATGATATGTAAATGCTAGAGTGAGATTCGTAACCCAGGCATCACCATGGTCAGGGGAGGTACGCTTCTCCTCTTCTCCCTGCCCACATGCAGCTAAGGGTGGAGCAGAGCGCTCAGGTGAAGCTATAGAGCACAAAGGCAGGTAAGCTTGGGGCAGACATGTGGAGAAGGGTGTGTGCTTGCTTCTGGCTTTGGACTTGCTGCAGGGACTTGGAGGACTTGGAGAGACTTTTGGAGGAGAGACATGATACTTGGGAGAGACACATGGGGAGGCTGACAATCGTGGCTATTATCTTGATTTGTACTTTGATTTTGTCCCAATCATCCCCTTCCTGTGGTTCTCCACCAGAAGGTGCCTTATACTGTGGCAACCTTTCAGGCCTCAGTGGCCCCACTTTGAGCCGACTGCGTTTGACTGCGCATTTCCCCATGAGGGGATGGGTAACTCTGGGTGCTTTATTGAGAAACTACAATTCGTTCTTCTCTCTCTACGCACACAAATCCTATTAAGAGTTGTTTCTTTTACACCAAGAGTTTCCTTTGTCTTTGTGCATGTGGATGTCCAGACCCTTTTAGAGTGGGCAGTTTGGGGGTGCTGGAGTACCCCTCAGTCTGCATGTTAACAGATTTGGACAGGCATCTGTGAGGAGGCTCAATTTTCTCTCCTCTCCCCCCGCTCCTAGGGGACACTGGGCCTCCTCTGCCCAGTGTGGTTGCACAGGCTGCCTTGTGCTGAGGCCTAGCATACCCTTCTCAGCCTCTCTCAACTTATCTGAAAATTCTATTTGGGTTTCATCTGGAGCCCTGGAGACCACATTGGAAGTAGAGGAACTCCAGGAAGCCAGCAATTGTCTTTGTGCTCCGAATGACTCAGCCCTTGGGCCTGTGAGCCAGAGACTTGAATACTTATACAAAGTTTGCTTCCTGAAACCCAGGTGGCCACTGATGTCAAAGATGTCATGGGGAAACCAAGGCACATCAACTGTCATCTGGGTCCCCCGTGACATTCAGGTTTCCAGTATCAGAGCAGAGAGAGAAAACACCTAGTCTAGAAGTTTCCACTTTTTAAAATCTACCAACACTTTCTTCAAATGGTGAAATGGCTAGGTTATACTGATTGCTTTGCAAACCACACATGGAATGCAAACATGCGGTGACCTGGTGGTCATTCAGGGAAATCCCCCCGGCCAGGGGTTGCGTGCCTTGGATGTGGTTCCCAGACAAGCTTTATTTGGCGGCCTGGTGTTTGTTTTTAAATGCTTCCAGATCACCATGGTTCCCACCTCTTCCTTTTGCCTTACCCTTGGCCAGCTGCTCTCCTGCAAGGTGGGGTGCTCAAGGGCATTGGAGTTGTGACCCCCTTCTGGAGCCCACAGGGCTGCTGAGCTGAAGTAGGGCAGGGCCTGGATCCATCTCTAAAGGGTGAGATAGGCTTTTTTGAAGATGTCCAGAGTAGGACTTTTCTAGTATGTGTCACCCTGGTATGTGGAGCTAAGGTTAACCAAGGTCCTGTGAGGCCTCGGGAGGAACTGTTACCATTAATACTTAAAGAATGAAAATAGATTAAGGAATATCTCCAGAGACCAGTTTTTTATCAGAGAAACTTATCTTATGGCAGGGCAAAATTCTACAGGCAGGGTTTTACCACATTTAATCACCCCTCTTGTCATGTGAAATTCCATCTTCTTTCCTCGACATCCTAGATTCCTTAGCATGGGCTATAAACCCCCAGTTTGTTCCATTTACTTCAGAATTTACTGCCATGCATATAAATTCTCCTTATGTATGTTATTAATTTTGGTCTTCTTCTCCTACTGTCTGATGTTAATTTGTTCGTCTAGCCTCAGAAGAACCCAGAGGGGTGGGGGAATTTTCTCTTTTTTCCCAACACATGCCACCTAATTGTGACCCCCTGTACCCCCAAGGTAGCCCCCAGAGCATCTACTCATTCAATCCCCATCTTTACAGATACAGCCCTGAGACACAGGAGGGAAGGAGCTCAGTCAAGGTCCCATGGCTTGGGGTGCCTGCCATGCTGGCTGCACTAGGATCAGCAGGAAAACGCCATGTTTTCTGATCAGGCACAGTTTTCCCAAAGCAGGCCAAGATGAGGTGTAGATCAGAACATCCTAAATACCCCCAATTCTCAGTGGACAGAGGTATCCCGGGGTTCCTTCTTTGGTGTCTAAAGGGCTATACCAGTGCTCAAAGCTCTACATCCCTCCCCTTGAGAATGGTTGTAGTCATTGGCTTACTAGATGCTTCTCTACACGGTCACACACCATAGGGGGGCTCCCTCACACAAACGGAACTCCAGTTAGCCCTCTCACTGTAAGGACCGTTGGCCTTCCATCATTCTATTGCGTTCAGTCCCTCCCCCACCACTCCCTCGGCTGCCTCTTCCCTCGCCCTCTCCTCCCTCACTTCTTTCTCCTCTGTCCTAGCAAGATTTCTGTTAATGTGTGGTCTTCCCTGTGAGAGGGAACCGCTTCCTTCTACTCTTTACTCCGCCATTAACTTAGTGTGAGGCTCTTGGGGGTGGGGGAGATGCACTCACCATTTCTGGCTCACGGTTTTCCCATCTATAAGTAAAAGGGTTGCATTCTGTGACCCTCATTTGCTTTCACATTCAATACTAGACAGTCGCAACACAAAATGTCTTCAGAGATCAGGCAGATAAAGTTAATGGAAAATTGATTCAAGGGGACCAAACTGGCAAGACTGACCCAACTCAAGGGGAAGAAGCTACATGATTCAGGCAGATCCTGCCACACACACCAAGGTCCCAGGGCCTTGCTGTGGATGTGGCTTCTGCCATGGGCCACCAGCTGTGATCTCTGAATTTAGACAGACAGATGAGCACTCAGTTCCAATTACCATCTGTAGGATCTGGAAGAACAGTGCACCCCTGAAATGACATCTGCAGAGCCCTAAGCTGAGAAGGGAGGCCTGTAAAGCAAGGCCCTCTCATGATCTCAGTGACGTGACTCTGGGGCAGACAGAGGTTATCCAACTTTCTTTGACCACAATCCACTGGAAGGAACTAATTTTGCAATGACCCAGTACATAAGTATATGAAACAAAAGTTTACAAGCAAAACTTATTCTGAGTACACAGGATATGGACTGATATCTCCTTTTTCTGTTCCATTCCATTTCAAAGTTTTGTACCATAACATTGGTGTTTTACCCCAATTAACTGATTTCAGGATTTGCTTATGAGTTGTAATACACCACTGTAGGATATGTAAAAGATCAAAGGCAAAGGGAAGGATAAATATTATCCTAGGTTTTCATGGTTCAATACCATGGTTCAATACCATTGGTTAAGCTTAACCATTCAAATTTAAAATTTTTTTTTTAAAGATTTATTCATTTTTATACAAGAGCTGGGGTACAGGCCAGAGGCATGGGAGGGTGAGAGGATTCACCAGAGACAGAGTGGGGAGCAGAACAGGCAGACGACCAAAACACACTGCTGAGGGGAGCAGCAGGCGAGACAGGAGAGGTCTGCCATGCCATGTGGGAATCTCCCTGGCCAGCCGAGAATCGAACCCGCACTGTAGAGGCTGTAGACAGCTTCACGGTGCTGCGCTCAACCAGCTGTGCCACCGGGGAGGCCCTCAAATTTAGAATTTAGTCCTCTGTCATGGTAGCCACATTTCTGTTATTCAAAAGTCACATGTGCCTTGTGGCAATTGTTGGTTGGCACACGCACAGAACGTTTGCATCACCAGAGAAAGCTCCATTGGACTCCCCTGGTCTACAAGACTCTAGTTTTGCCAACGGAGAAACCAAGGCCCAAGGTACTTCAAAGAGATGTGCTTGAACTTGTGGATGTGTGGGTTGGGAACAAATGGAAGTAGCCCTCAAAAAGTCTGCTGGTGTCCACACACGGAATTAGCATGATAAGCGGGCACTTATAAATTTATCCTCACCATGGGATTCACAACTAAAAGTCCTCATCCTACACCCCACATGGTGATGGAACTGCATTTTAACCTTCATAGAAAAGCAGAAGCTCATTCTCTGCTCTACAGGACATTACGGAACAGGTTTTACGAGTCAGAGAGGGAACAGGTCAGGGACTTGTCAGATCTGCATTAAAAGCCAGTCTCTCTCAGGGGCTGTATGAGATTAAATAGATGCTGTCACTATCCCTCACTTTTCCCATCTGTAAAATGGGTGTAACAATAGTTGTCTTTCAGAATTTCTGAAAGGAGCAGAGCAATATACATAAAACACCTAGCACAGTTTAGTGTATTATAAATGCTAAACCAAATCTTTCTATAATATTGAAAATAATAATAATACTAGTAGTACATTTAAAATGAAACTACACAATTGACCATGTTAGTCGCCAAATGTGGCTATTATGTTTGAGAAATTGGGTTTTCTATGTCATTTAATTTTAATTAATTTACATTTAAATTAAAAAAACTAACACTCAGCTCAATTATTGGAAAATTATTAAATACTTTTGGAACAACTGGGTATAGGAACCTACTTTTTCAATTATAAATTTTTTGAAATCTAAATACAGATCAAATATTTCTAATTAAATTTGTGTCCAAATTGAAGTGTGCTATAAGTGTAAGAAGGAGGTAAAATATCCCTCTCATTTTTTCAGTGTTTACATTTTGAAATAACATTTTGGCTATAATTCTGTTAAATTAAAATACAATGTTAAAATTGCAGTAATAATAAAATGAAGCAAAATATCTTGGAGATGTAAACATAAAACAGGTCTCTTATACGAAAAAAATCCCAGGATAGAATAGGGGAGAATTTTCAAATTGTTATTGTTAATGCTACACCCAGGGCCCAGTACTAGCAGGCACTCAATTAAAATTTGACATATTAATAAATGATGAAAATATACCCCTGAATGCTTTATACTCTATGACAGAACTTGGTGAAGGAATTCAAGAGATCCAAACAAAGGGGCTAGCATTTAAATCAGCCTTCTTTTTTTTTTTCTTTTTAAGATTTATTTATTTATTTATACAAGCACTGGGTACAGTCAGAAGCGCAGGAGGACAAGAGAATTCATCAGAGCCAGAGCAGGGAATAGAACAGGCAGACTGACGAAATACACTGCTGAGGGGAGCAATGGGAGACAGGAGAGGTCTGAGCGCCATGTGGGACCCCTCGCCGGTGGCCAGGGATCGAACCAGTGCTGCAGAGGCTGCGCGCAGCTTCACAGCCCAGTGCTCAACCGCTGCGCCACCAGGGGAGGCCCACAAAGGGGCTAGCATTTTTATGAATTATTTCTACAGGAGAGAAGCGTAGAAAATGAAGAACAGAAGAAAGCACTACAGGAAGACGAAATTTTTCTGTTTTTAGTAGGTTGGTACGTGATCTGTGGGATGAAGAAATGAACGCATGATGAAGGACCAAGAAAAAAAGAGTGAAGAAAAAGACAAAAAGATAATAGCAGGAAAGATAAAGAATACTTTTTCTTTTCAGATAAAAGATTTTTTAAAAGCAAAGCTCCATCCCCTAAAAGTCAATGGACAAAAACTGCTTTTATATTTTTAGGAAACCCAGCATCATTCCGAGTTTCAAATAGAATCTGCACAGTCGTGGGAGGAGGGGAAATATTTACTCTCTGTGTGGATCAGCAAGTAGTTCTCAGTTATAGTTTGGCCCATGTATAATGTCCTGCGAACAGCCTTTTCTTCATCCCTAAATGAGGTGGGCATCTGTTGTTTTGCCTGTTCAGCATCTGCTCTCTGCTTCTTCTGGCAGTAGAAGCTTTCTTTCCCATGGGGAACCCCTTCCACAGGCTTTGGGTGGGCTGCCCAGCTCCAACACAAGACAGGGAAATCAGCCAGCCCTGACCTACTGGACACCCCCAAGCCCCTTTCCATGTGCTTGGCAGGCACGTGACCTAGTCCCCTCTGGAGGTCTTCAACAGGCACTGCCGGAGAAGCCATCAAGCTGCTAAGCCAGGAGAAGGCAGTCTGGGGAGTCAGGGGCCATCTTAACCCCCGACCTTGACAGTATACTAGAGATGGGGAGAGCCTAAATAGATTCCCAAAGCCACTGCACTACAGAACTTCCCAATGAGACAAACCATTCCCTTTTTAAAAGATATATAAGCTAGAGTTTTGTCACTTGCAGTCAACTACTTTCTGCCTTAGTCAGTTTTCCATCTAAATCATGGTCTGTTATCAATTTAAATGAAACAATCGTTTCAGAACCACTTTGTGCTAGACATCATGTATCTAATGTGATCCACAGTCCCTGCCCGAGGACAGCGATGGACAGGGCGGGATAGTCCCTGCCCTCGTGTTACTCTCAAATGGCAGGGCTCATATTGGGACTGTGTTAAGGGGGAGGAAGAGGAGACATCACCATCACCTCCCCAGCAGCCATTCCTCCCTCTCTCTGCTAACCCAACCTTCTCCCCTGGGGGGATCTGTTTGTGTAAATCCTTATCTGGGAAGCCATGGCTGTCAGGGGAGATCATGACGTGCCTGGTGACAACTGACTCTAGTAATCTCATTCCTTTGCCAACTGAGGGACTCAGGCAAAGGCTCGGGATATATTCCTGACCAATGAGACACACTGCACAGGGGTGAGGGTGGGGGTCCTGGGAAGGTTTTCCTGGCTCTTTGCAGCCTCTGGAGGTTGATGTCCACTTGGGAGTTGGAACCGCAGCCCAACTGCGGTTGAGCAGTAAAGGGTTCCACTGAAGACAAAAGGAATCCAGGGCTGAATTAACCAGTCCTGGAACTGCACGGTTGTGTCAAACAGCTGTGGCTACTGGGTCTGAGTTCCTGTTAGTTGGGGCTCAGCACACAGTGGACCCGAGGGCACCACATCACGGGAGCACTGCGCTGTCTGGGGTGAACTAAGTCAGCCACTCGGGAAGAACAAGTCAGCCAGAAGGAGGCGGGGGGAGGGCAGAAGTGGTTGGAGAGCAGGAGTAGTGGGGTAAGGGAAGCAAACTTCTCCACAGCACTTTTTACCTCATGAATGTTTTTCAGTGATCAACTAACCATCTGCTTCAGAATCACAGGATGGGGGTCATGGGATTGTCAAAATTCAGATTCCTGGGTCCCACCCCAGACCCACTGAGTCAGAATTTAAATTTTAAGCATATTCTTCTGCAGAGTCTTCTGTTGACTGAAGGTTGTAAAGCCTTGGGTTAGTGGCTAGAAGACTCACACGTCCTGTGGGACTGAGATGAGAATTTCGGGGATCCTGCCATTTGACACTAATGTGTCTCAAAAGTGCTGTTGCAGAGAATGCGCCAATATTTGCCTGAGTATTATTTACAAAGTATATTTTCTCGATGTGTTTGCCAACCCCCACAAATGTTCTAAAGAGTCAACTGGCAAGGAAATAATGTCCTAACACAGCTAGATTAAACACACATTTACTTCACGGGGTCTTGCAGATGGTTTTTCTTTTCTAAGGTTTTCATGTCTTTTAGGAAGAGCTGTTTGTGCTCCATTATTAGAGCCATCCGCCTTCAAGCAGAGATGAACAACAGGGGCAGCTGGGTGGGCAAGATGAGCAAAGATGCCTGCTCTTTCTCGAGAGTATTCTGAGGCATGGACCTGGACGGCTCAGGTCAGCTTTTGGCTTGTCATTCATACAAAACAGGTCCTCCTACATGAAGACCCTCACAGTCATCACTGGCCCCCTCATACCCACTGTCAGGGTCTACCCATGACTAAGCCAGGTAGACAATCCCTTACAAAACTCTCCAGGGCAGTCTTTCCAGCTCCACCAGTCCTGTCCCAGCCAAGAGCATCTCTCTCCTGGACTACAAAGGAGTCTTCTCTGGATGCCTCCTTTCTGGATCAGAGGTTCTCAACCAGGGGCAATTTCCCAACCTCCCCACCTGATCTTCACCAAACAGGAGTCATTTGACAATGCCTAGAGTCATTTTTGGTTGTCACAACTGAGGAGTGTGTGTGCTTGTGTGTGTGTGTGTCCATGGGTGTGATAATGGCATTTTGTGGACACAGGCCATGGGTGCTGCTAACCATCTCACAAAGCACAAAATAGCTTCTCCACCTCCATCAAAGCATTATCTGGTTCAAGATGTCAGTAGTGCCAAGGTGAAGAAGCCTGCTTTAGATGGGTCCCCTACATCCCACAGACCTCTGGCCAAAGGTCTTTTGTGAACTTTGTAATAGTACAAACCCTACTATTGCTGGCAGTCACTGTCCTGGGGGTCAGCCTCGTTTGCATTTTCAGCCTGTGCTCATGTATGACTTGTGATTCCTTATTGATTCTGTTTCCTCCGTTAGACTCCAAGCTTAATGAGGTGGGAATGGGCTCAACTGAGCTCACTTCTTTAGTCCTAATGCCTAGGTCAAGATCTGGCCCTAGCAGGTTTACAGTAAACATTTTTAAAATAAATTATCCTACTTTGTGTAAATTCATGTGCAATCATGAAACACGATGATTAGCACAGCTCCACTCCGCAAGCAAATTACAGTCTTGTGGGCCCATCAGAAGAGTCCATATTCTAGAATGAGAAGTGTTTTGTAGTGTAAGAAAAGCTCAATGGCAGCAGGTGAGGAAGGCTTTGGTTTTTGGACTTCTCTGCACACTCAAAATTTATTGAGGACCTCAAAGAGCTTTTGTTTAGGTGACTTACAGCTAGAGATATTTATCATATTAGAAATCATATCTGGGAATTGAAGAAAGGACATAAAAATACATTCCACTAGCTGTGAAAGTGATGACTGTACCCTCGAGAAAGAATGAAAACGGCAATAACTCTTAGGATTGTTACAGAGACAGCGTCAACTTTATGCACTGCACAAAGGGTTGCAGAAACTCTCGAACATCTTTGAAAACTGTTGTGCTACAGGAATCCTGATGCCGTTCTAGAGAGATAACTCTGCAGTGGCATCAGGACAAGCCACTTGAAACGTCACATCTGAGCTGAGCCTTGCAAGACAGGTGGACACCCAGGATAGGCACACACTTCTGCTGGCTCACAGCATGGCTCTCTGGCAAGAATGGGCAACCACCAGCTCCAGAGCCAATTCTGGTCCACTGCCTGTCTTTGTAAATAAAGTTTTATTGGAACAGCACATGTCCACTCATTAATGTATTGCCTATGACTGTTTTTTTGTGCTAACATAGCAGACCTGAGTAGTTCTAGAAGAGCTCCACATGATTTGCAAAGCCTAAGATATTCACTATCTGGCCTTTTCCAGAAAAAGTTTGCCAACTCCTGTTGCTTAGAATATTTATAAAGGCAAATATTTCAGTCAAAAGTACACTTGACCTGAATGTCTTCTTTTAAATGGCATCCCTAATCCTCAATTGGACTGGGGTTAGTGAGTGGGTAAGAAGGATGGGAAAGAATAAATATACCCTGATTAGGAGGGGACAAAGAGACTATTACCTTAGTGGGTCACACGGGAGACATCTGACTTCTTATCTCCCAACATACTGAGGGATTAGGGCAAGTCACTACCCACTTTGGGGCACCCATGATTTTCCCAGTTGCCCATGAAGAGGACAGACTAGGCAGCAAAAACATTCCCAAGAGCCAGAGCTGCTGAGAGGAAACGGGTTGCCTTTCTAGGTAGTGCATGATCACTAGGCTGCACAGAGCAGAAGCGGATCTTTGGGAAAGAGGTGAACGATCATATTAAATTAGGGAGCACAGGGCCTCCCTGGTAAGCACAGCACTGTGAAGCTATCGGCAGCCACTGCAGCATGAGTTCGATCTCTGGCCAGGGAGCTACCCACATGGCGCAGCAGACCTCTCCTGTCTCACCCGCTGCTCCCTCAGCAGTGTTTTTCAGTCAATTCTCCTATGCTGCTCCCCATTCTGTCTCTGGTGAATCCTCTCATCCCCACACACTGCTGGCCTACGCTTCAGCTCTTGTATGCATAAATAAATAAAATAAATCTTTACAAAAATAAATAAAGAGCAGAAACTCAGTGCTTACAGGAGTAGGGATGTCTTGCAAATGAATGGGTGGACTGGGGTAAGACGAAGGGAGTGGGGAACTCTGCACACGTAGTACCCCTACTCGGTTTTAAGTGATTCCTGCCTTGTGGGGACACGGACTCAATGAAAACCAGAAATCTGGATTTTAAAGTAAAGTCTCCCAGTTGGTGTAGCCTGTCTCAATTATTCAAAAAATTATAAAGGGTACCATGTGGGTCACACGAATCACAGCTACAGATGATTTTGTTACCCAGGCCTCCAGGGTAAGATAAAACATCAGCACGTTTGCCAGCTTAAAAATACTTTGATTCTAAAAGAATAAAAGCAATCCCCTATATTTATTGAGGACTTTTTGATTTTCATTGTGTTTGACATCTCAGCTCGTGTTTTTGCATTTAACAGCACAGTCAGTGCTGAACCCTGGACTTCTGATGCTGACTCTGTGTGGCCAGGCCCTGTGGCTGCAGGATCCCCTGCACCAGACAAACCACCTCAGCTTGGCAGAGCGGACTGGATGGAAGGAAATGAAAAAGGCAGGGAAGGCTGAAGAGATAGTGAGCAGGAGAAAGCTCAGTATGGGGTTCGACAGCTATGCCAAGGGCAGGTACACAGAGAGGCAGCCTATTTGGAGTTTGAGAAGGCAGTTGCTGGATCCAGACTTTTTCTTGACCTCAAAGGTCAGAGAATAGATTCCATTTAATTAACTTGAGCTAGTTTGAACTGGAGTTTGGTCACTTCCAATCTAAGTTCTTACTAATAAAAAGTGTTAGGAGGGAATTAAAATTTTGCATTTTGTACTGAAAAAACAAATCCAGGCAATATGTAAATGAACAGGCATGGCTGCGTTCCAATACAATTTTATACTTACAAAGATAGGGAGTGAGACACATGGCCTCTGGGCCTTAGTTTGTCCACCCCTGTTATAGAATCATCCAGGGGCTGGCAGAAGTGTTACCTGTGCTGGATGTTCTGATACCACCATCTTTCAAGGCCAGCTCTGAGGCTAGTTGGCTGTGTTATTAGGTGAGAGGATTTTGAAGAGCCTTCCCTCCATGAGGCTCAAGAATGTTTTGTTTGATTCTGTCTTAAGGACAGAGATGTAGAATCTCCACCTCCGATTCGAGCTATGTTTGGAATAGAAAGTATCCTCTGACAAGTTGTCTCCAACTATAATTACCAGTTCTACAACTGAGCATATGTTGGTGGAAGCCTCAATTTGTAGCGAGCCAGTTAAAATGCAAGGAAGGGACAGCTAGCAGATCTTTTGAGTGAGAGTCCAGGCTGTTAATTACTTTCGTAAAAGAAATACATAAACATGCAGATGGCAACTGTACTAAACACAATCATTGACATATAAATATCAAAACGCATCCCACTTCTTGGGGTCTATCTCACATGCAACAAACTTCTAGAAATATTTCCAGATTTGCCCCTCACTCCCGTCCAAATAGGAGCTCTCTTTCTAAAACTGCTTGGCGTGTACTTCTCATGACTAAGCAGAGGCTCTCAAAGTTGAGTATGTATCAGAATCCCTAGAAGTCTTGTCAAAACACAGATGCTGGGCCCCACCCCCAGAATTTCTGACTCAGGAGGTTGGGTGGGAACTGAGAATTTGCATTTCTATCAAGTTCCAGGGAATGCTAAGGATGCTGGGCTGGGAACCCCACTTTGAGAGCCACTCGCTAGAGCACAGTCTCTACACTGTCGGCACTTTGTACTTGCTTAATCTCCCCAGGAGGTTGTAAATTGCTCAAGGAGGGATGCAAGTTATGGCTCTATGCTCTGGAATATTCTTGTGGGCACTCAATAAACATCTGGACACACTCAGGGGATAAGAAGAGGAGCTTTTGGTCAGGATGAACTTGACACTGTTTCCTACAACAGGTATTTGTTGAGCCCACAAGGACGGCAAATGCAATAGACTTGTTCCCAAGAAGTAAACAGTACAGGAAATGTGTGTGGCTGAACCACGCTGTAACAGACATACAACATGGTCAAGTTCACCTTTCTGGTGGAAGACCAAAACCCAAATGAAATCTATCCAGTGGTTATCAACTATTTCTGTACACAGTGCGGTCACTGGGTCTGGCGGGGAGAGTGAGGAGGGCATGACAAAAACAGAAATGTCTATGTTTATAGGGAATTCAAGACAAAAGTATGCCGGGAACCAAAAAGACCAACCTGTTATTTAGCCAAGTGAGAAGGGCTCATGTGGGGAAAGATCACCATCTCCCAAAGCAGCAACATAGGCTGTAAAGACACTGCCAAAGAGGGGCATATTGGTATAGTCTTGAAGTTAGAGGAAGAGAAAAATCCGGGGAGGGAGATTCTGTTATGGACTGAATTATATCCTGTCCCTCCTTCCACAAATCGCTATGTTGTGGTCCTAACCTCCCGAACTCAGAATGCAACTGTATTTGGGGCTAGGGTCTTCAGAGGTAATTAAGCTAACACAGGCCATCAGGGGGCTCAAATCCAATATGACCCGTGTCTTTAAAAGAGATGAGGACACACACACCGAGGGATGGCCTCGTGAGGACAGAGCCGTCTACAAGCCAAGGAGAGGGGCCTCACGTGAAACAAACCCAGCTGACACCCAGGGCTCAGATTTCCAGCCTCTACAACATTCATAAAATAAGGTTCTGTTGTTTAAGCTACTCATGTGTGGTATTTGTTATGGAAGCTCTTGCAAATGAATCTAGACTCCAAGTCATTGTTTTAAATAGTATAAAGGGTATAGAAGCTTCCATGGAATCAAGCCCAGGCAATGTTCCTGGAGTAGAAGGTGCCCTGCTCATCACCCTGGTCTTGGTCGTGTCATCTCCTGTCTGGTGGGACCGAGTATTCCAACTGGCTCCTTTCCCCACTCATTCTCCACCCAGCTGCAAATCAGATGGTGCTTCCCCAGCCTCCCAACTTGTGCCACCTCCAGAGGCATTGAACACCATATAACAGCCTTCCTTGCTCTCAGGATAAAGGCAGACTCTTTGCTGTGGTCTCTGAGGCCCTGCACAGCCTGGCCCCTGCGAGCCTCCCCGCTTCCCCTCAGGCCTCCGCCCCCCAGCAGCAGAGGTTGACCACACTGGCTTGTTTGCTTTCTCACCCCTCAAACACATCCAACTCGTCCTCAACCCTGGGAGGTGCCCACTCAAGAAGACAGGCCAGAGGTGTTTCCTGTCCAGATGGAAAACACATTCTGAAGTGGGGAGAGTCCTGATTGCTGGTGGCTCTGGGCCTCTGTCAGGTGAGTCAGCAGCAGCAACTAAGGAGAAACTGAATAGTGTCAGACTCTGAGCCAGGGGCACTGTAAGAAGGGGTCCCACGGACATGCCTGCAAGGGGCTCTTCTCAAGTTTGATCCCGTGGCTCCCCGGAATGGCGCTATTCATATGGAGGATGGAAGAAGAACTGAAGGGGTGATTTCAGGCCTGTGGGCCAAAGCGTGTCACTGGCTCTGATGGCCCTGACAAAAAAGGTTCTTCTTCTTCTTTTTTTTTTAATATAATATTCGTTTTTTTTTTTTAGATTTATTTATTTATTATACAAGCACTGGGTACAGTCAGAAGCACGGGAGGCTCAGAGAATTCACCAGAGCCAGAGCGGGGAGCAGAGCAGGCAGAAGGACCGAAGTACACTGCTGAGGGGAGCAGCGGGTGGCAGGAGAGGTCTGCGCGCCATGTGGGACCCTCCTCCGGTGGCCGGGGAGCAGCCGGGGATCGAACCGGTGCTGCAGAGGCTGCGGGCAGCTTCGCAACCCAGTGCCCAATCGCTGCGCCACTGGGGAGGCCCAGGTTCTTCTTTTTGGGTCTGCACTGTTCACTGCCCTTCCAGGCATAGAGAGAAGAGCAAAGCCGCCATCCTAGGGTCCCTGTCCTGCACCTCTTTTCATCATCATTTGATTACAGAGACCATGCTCTCTGAACGAGATACTTCAAAGCGTATGGAGGTACTGCCTAATAATGGGATGAAACGTGTGCAATGACAGCCACGGTACATAAGGACACAGACCCACACGCATGTGCCTTGCCTCATTACCCAGAATCCAAGTAAAGTGGGATTTGCCTTGTACTTAATTCCCATGTAGAACTGTATGAAATTTTAATGAGTAAAAGAAACATTGCCAGCAACCAAGATTAATGATAATAACTCTCCCTCCCCTCAATTGTTTGCTGGACTGCCCCTCAAAAAACAGCTCAGGGAAGAGGCATCTACTTAGTAACTAGCAAAACAGAGACTAACTCAAATGCTTCCTCGTTCATTGTCTCAAATGCCATCACCCAACGCATGAGTGAGTCAGGCGATCTCTGTTACTTTATCGATGAACACACTGAGGTCGGGGGTCTTTCCTCCCCACATGACCCTATTCCTCACCCAGCTAGCTGATTCTCTACATCTACTCATGTGCCCCTATGTTTGCACACTCCTGATCCTTTTCCACCGTTCTACATCCTAAAATAAAGTTTTTGTTTCCTGGCACTAATGGTGGCAAGCAATGCTTACTGCCAGTATAAGTTTAAGAAATCCCAAGAGATATATTAATCTTTGATCCCTAAACCTCAGTGAAATATGGTGCTCTGACAAGAAAGGAAAATATTAATGATGCATACAAGCATTTTCAGCCTCACTAAGCTAGAGTAAGCCCTCAAAAAAAAAAAAAAATCCTACCACAATACCTCTCTTCTAGCCAAAGAGGCATTCTGTGCCCGGCCCACTCCAGAAGCCCTGGTACAATAATTAACATGTGTGCCAGCGGCCCACATTGGCACAGGGCAGATTCTCAGATGAGAAACAGAGAAGTCCCAAATCCCACTCACATAAAGCGCTTATTGACATTATCTGTCGAAAAGAATGTGGATTTCCAAGGGAGACAGCAAGGCAGAGAGGAAGCAAAGTGTTGGCTATGGAGGAAGAAGGTGGGGAGAAAAGCAGGCTTCTCCCCGATTTCAAAGCCCCTAGATGTTCACTAGAGTCTTCTCTGAGTTCATACCCTCAAGTGGACTTTGCAACTAGCATTTCCCCATACCACTGATGTCCTGAAGCAAAATAATCCAGGTCAGCAAACACATTCCTGTTGAAAACAAGGTTTCAGAGAGACCCATGGAGACGCCTGGGTCAGGGACAGCTTCTCAACCTGGGGCCAGCTCCAATGACAGCCATAGCCTTAGTGAGGGCGATGCCATTTAGGTCCAGAAACCCAAAAAAGAAGGTGGCTTGACTGTTAGAGGGAGGGAATTAGGACTAAGAGGCCCTCTGATAGGCCAGCGGTCTGAAAAGTACCAAAAAGAAGATGGATGTGGACACAAGCTTTCATTCATTCCACAGTGCTGGGAGGGGGTGGCCTCTCCTGACCTTGAACAGTCAGCCTATTTGTGCTTCAGATTCTTTTCAACCTGGAGATAGATGCAGGAACTGCAGGTTACAGCCCAACAGAGGAGCCATAAACCACAACCATAGGTATAAACTGTCCTGGCCTTCCTAAGGATCGGAAGTCCTTAGGTCTCCCTGAGTCCCTGGCACAAAAAACTACCAGCATTGCCCTGGTGTCACTTGTAAGGCATCCACCAAGCCCCAAGGAAGAGCTGGCTCCAGGCAGAAAGTCCCCAAACAGATTACACAGTCTGTGGACTAACACTCAAGTTCATTGGCACAGTTTTTATTCAACAATATTAACTGGGTAATTTCTATGTGCTTAGGACTGGGGATACACTTATGAATAAAACAAGCAAGTTTCCTTTCCTTTGTGAGTTTGCAATTCCATGGGAAAGTTATACAGTAAGTAAATGAACAAATAAAAAGTATAACTAGTAGAATGAAGGAGATGAATAAAGGGTGGGGACAGGTAACTTGAAGGTAAAACATTTCAGCTGAGGCTGCAAGAAGGAGAGGAAACCGGCCACGGAAGATCCAGGGCAAGAACAATGCATATGAAGAAAATAGCATGTGCAAAGGCCCTGGGGCTGAAAAACATTTGGTGAGTTCAGGGGGCCAGTGTAGCTGGCACATCAGGACCAGGGAGAGCCCTATACAAAATAAGTTGGAGAATAGGCTCTTGAAGTATACAGTGCTTAGAAGTTTACCAAGTACTTTTCCAGGTGTTGTTACAGTTGAAATGGCCCTGTGGGGCAAGCAAGGTTAATAGGACAGTACTATTGAACTGGTAAGGATACCAGTGGCTCACAGTTGATAAGAGAACTGAGATTGGTGTCAGTTCTGTTTCTAGGCTTAGGAATCTTTAAATATATATGTGGTGTGTGTGTGTGTATACATATGTGTGTATATCTGGTATATGTCTATTGCATATGATCACCTATATGGTCTAATTTATGTGGGGTGTGTGTGTGTGTATACATATGTGTGTATATCTGGTATACGTCTATTGCATATGATCACATATATGGTCTAACTTACAAGCAAACCCAAGCAAACATCTCAATCAAGAATGAGCACATTTCATTCCTCCAGATAATCTGCTGCAATCTTTTGTAATCAATCACTCGTCCTACCATACCAGAGGCAAACTATTACCATTTCCATCCACACAGATTAGTTTTGCCTGTTCTTGAACATCATTAAATTGAATCATACTTAGGTGCTCTTTTAAGTCTGGTTTCCTTTACTCAGCATATTTTTGAGATTTAGTCATCTCCCAGCATATATCAATAGTTCATTTTTTGCTGAGTAGCGTTCCATTGTATAATGTAACACAATTTGCTTGTCCATTTGTCTGTACATGAACATTCATTTTCAGCCTTGAGAAATTATAAATTAAATTGTCAGAAACATTCTTATACAAATCTTTTTGCAGATATATGTTTTCATCTCTCATGGGTAAATATCTAGGAGTAGAGTTGCTGGGTCATAAGTAGGTATATAATGAATTTTTACTAAACTCATGGTTTCTGAAGTTGTTGTCCCATTTTATATTCCTACCAACAATGTATAAGGAATTTGAGCCATTTTGGTGGTGTAAAGAGCCAGTTATAATCTACATTTCCCTCCAGCCACTACAGGAAGCAATATGGAAGTTGCTAAACAATTTTTAAAAAGATCTAACATACAATCCAGCAATTCCACTTCTGGGGATAAATCCAAAGGAAATGAAAACAGGAGTTCGATGAGACATATGCATTCCCATGTTTAGCGCAACAATATTCACAATTGCCAAATATGGAAACAGCCCAAACAACCAGCAATAGATGAGAGGATAAAAAAGATGCATGCTACATGTACACAATGGAATATTATTCAGCCATGAGAAAGGAGAACATCTTGTCATTTGCAGTATCATGAATGGGAGAACATCATGCTAAGTGAAATAAGCCAGACAGAGAAAGACCAGCCCTTATATAAGATTATAATATCACTTATATTTGGAATCTAACAAAAGTCAAACCTATTGGAAAAACCAACAGAGAGCAAAATGGTGGTTACCAGGGGCTAAATGTGGGGGGATAAGAATATGGTATTTAAGTGTATTACTTTTATGAGTACTAAGTAAGCCTTAGAGACCTAATGTAAAGCATTCTGAATAGACACAATAATATTGTACTGTGAGTATGAGATGTGGTAAATATCATTACAATGGCAGCCATATTACAATACCAAGATCTCAAAGTAACACACTGTATACCTTAAAAGTATGTTATATATCAAGTTTATCCAATAAAAAGAGGAAAAACAGAATTTGCGTTTCCCTATTGATAAGTGGTGTTGAGCACCTTTTTGTGTGCTTATTGAGCAATTGTATGTTATTTTGTGAGCCGTCTGAGAGAACTTCATGCCCATTTTTGCAGCTTTTAACATTTGAAGAAATCACTGCCTGCCTCAAAGTCATAAAATATTCTCCCATATTTTCTTCTAGAAGCTGTTAGTTTTAGCTTTTAGTTATCCAGCTCTAAGAGGTATCTCAAATTAATTTTTGTGTATTGATGGGCAGGATTGTCAAGGGTAGGGTCACGTTTCCTTACATTTGTATACCACCATGTAACCATATTCAGATCTTTCGAGGACTCATTTTTAATGTCAAAAAATACCTATTAGCCTTGTTATGTTAGTGTTACATTCAAATAATAGCTATGGTAGCTTTGGGCCACATAGAATTTTCTCAAACATACATTTGACAGGATTTATACATTTGAGGCTTGATGCACACATGGATTTGTAAGCAATAATTGTCTGCCTCCCCAGTGGCTGCAGCTGGGGAACAACAGCACTCTACCTTGCTGATGCAAGTCTCCTGTCCTCAAGGAGTTTATACTCCAAGGGAAATGATAGGAAATACACATGAATAAACTCAGTTGACTCACAGTAAATGACCTGCAATCATAATAATGTTTTAAAATCAGGGCCAGGACTTCAGAAAAGGCAATAAAATCACTTCAGGAGTAGATCAGGCAATAAAAGGCAATAAATCATTTCAGGAGAGGTAGCAGGAATGGAAGAGTATTACAGCTTAAAGATGGCTAGGATTTGGATAAATGGGGTAATTATAGGTGGCAATGGCTGAATGGAAGGAATGGTTAAAAACACATTTGTTAGGGTCCTTTCCCATTGTAATTTATAGAAACCCAACTGAAACTAGTTTAAGCAAAAAGGGAATTAACTGATTCTCGCAACTGGCAAGGATGGGGGTCGGGAGCCCTGGCTTCAGGTCTGGCTGGATTCAGGAGACTTACTATATTGTTAGTTATGACTTTCTCTATTTTTTAGATAGTTCCTGGCCAGATATTGGGAAAGAGTGGCCACTGGTATCCCCGGACCCTCATCGCCTCAGCAACCTCAATGCAGTGAATACTTCTTCCCAGTTTCTCCCTCACTAATTCCAGGGTCCCTCTGGTTGACCCACCTTGGGTCTAACGTCCATGATGAACGCATCCTGTGGTTAACTAGATGGCATACTCTGAACGGCTAGTCTAGTTCAGCGCCATGCCCTGTGGCAGGGGCAGAGAACCAAAAATGGCAGCCTTGGGTGGGGGCGGGGGAAGCTCTTTTCAAAGAATCAGAAGGTGACACAATAAAACATGCTGGACAGATCATCTGGCTTCTGTGTTTTATTACCAGGGAACGTGGGTTTCCCCTGGATAGGGAAAGGAAATGAGAACGGGGAGCAAAGTGGCGGGGGGGTGGGGTGGGAGAGACTTTGTTCTGGCCATTAAAGCACTGGCATGCATACCACACTGTGTCTTTTCTCAAGTGGGAAATCTCTGCTGAGGATCTCTGCTGCAGCCCCAGGGCTGTCTACTGGACAGATCGTAGGTAGCCTGGCATTTAGTGGCCACTTGAGAAGAGTCATATTAATGCCAGCATGTATGACTGTGAGTGAAGATGGGGTAAAAGTAACACAAAGAACAGAGACACCCATCTAGAGTGTCTTTCCAGGGTACCTTTGCTATCACATTTAAAGGAAACTCCCCTTGTAGGTAGAAATGAAAGAAATAAGAAGGGCTGGACATGCCTATGTCATCAGTGTGGACTGGAATTCCAAAGTTGCAAGAGACCTTGGAGGCTGCCTAATGTAGGGGTCATTATGTTCCATCCGTGAGTCAAATCACCTTTGTTTTTGCAAACAGATTTTATTTGGCTCACAGCCTCACCCGTTTGGTTACACTTAGTCTGCACTGTTTTTTTGTTTCAGAGACCATAAGGCCTGCAAAGACCAAAACCTTTACTACCTGGCCCTTTACAGAAAAAGCTGGCTAGTCCTCTGTCTAACATAACATGCTCTCTATTTAATTAGGATTGTCCTAATTCACCCCCCTCATGTCTAGGATCAAAGGAGACAGTTCACGGACAGTGCTCAGACTGTGGTTTGAACTAAGAAATTACTCCCCAAATGTCAGCTGGGGCCAGTCTTGGGTTATCAATACATACCTCTGATCTCCTTTCCCCACGGCACGATCCAGGAGTATCCTGACCATACGATGTGTTGGTTAATTTAAAGGGGTTTCCCTACACCTTCAAATACATTTCTTGACTTTATCACTATTAATCATTATTGAGTGTTTCCCATGCACCAGGCACTGTACCCGCATCGAATATCCATTCCCTCACTCTGTGTTGAGCCTCACTGCTCCCCTAATATTACAGCACTGAGAGGTAACCGAAGCTCTGGGGTAAAGCAAGTCACCGAACACTGCCCAGCGAGCAAGTGGCTGAGAGGGAATTTGAAGCCCAGCAGTGACTCCTCAACTCAAGGGCTTATCAAATGCTCTATCTAGGCAGCTCGATTTGGTCAGTAACCTAGTTTTCAGAGTATCAGTTCGCAGAGTCCCAGAAATCAGGATCAGATAACAGGTCTGCCTGCAGGCAGGAGAGCAGTCATAGAGACAGGGACACACTGTGGGGTGCAGCGCCACCACCATCTTACCCTGCACCCTTTGCCCCCCCCCACCCATGTACTGACACCTCACCTGTGCGCATCACCCACCTCTCACCGCATCTGGCTCTCCCGTCCAGCAAGTCCATGTTGCCGGGGAGATGGTCTTAAATAATGCACAGCTCTGTCAGGTCACTGCCCGGCTCCAAACCTCTTACGGCTCCTCATTGGCCACGGACCGTATCACATACTCTAGAGCCTGGCATTTAATTCTCAAAACCTGATGATCGTGATCACTGACTCCCCAGCCTCATTTCCTCACTGTCCATCGATTCATGTGCTACAGACAACAGGACTTCCGGACATTTCCTGAAGTGCTCTGTGTCTATTTATTCCACCTTCTACCTCCCAGGATTCAGGAGTCCTGAAACAGGGGTTGTGCGGTGCTTGCTGCAAGAATGAATGGATGAAGCAATCTGGAGTGCCCCTTCTGCTCTCCTAACAGAAGAAGTCTGTTCACCTCTCAAGGTCAAGGTTTAAGGTCACCTTCTCCACAAAGTCTCTCCAGGATTTCCAATGAAACTGGCCTGCATTTTCTTCTCCTCTCTCTACAACTAGAGTGGTTTCCCTTAAGGACAGTCACAGACACTCGTGTCCACCCCTGGGAGGACTCGACATAAATAGAGCAGAGGGATCTATCACAGAGCCGCCATGTGGCCACATCAGAGGGGCTAAGAGACAGAAACGAAGTAAAGGTGCTAATGGATGAAATAATCACATGTGGGGTAGTTCCGGGAACGATGGTGAGGGACAACAGGACTTGAGCACCTTCTAGAGACAAGCAGGGAGGGTCCATGAGGGGTTCTAGTGAGGACTAAATAAATAATACATGGCAACATTTTCACCAAGATAGGCTGGAGCTGGAAGGGATGTCTCCTGATTAGGAGGAGGAGGAAAAAATGGGTCTGAGGCTAAGGACCGTGGTGGGGTGGGCTTCCCTTTGCTCCTGAGGCGCTGCCTCCCAGCCCCTTCTCCCTGCATCGGGGCCCAGATTCTGTCTCTGCCCTTTCACAGAAGGATTTATGGTCACTTGAGGTTGCTGTGCCATATAATCCTGCCGTCACAGGCAATTCTTCTTCCAGAACAACTCATGCTGACTGTGAGAATATCTGATTTTACGGTTGCCCTAGATCATCCCTGGAAAGGCGGGGTCCGCTCTCTGTGCTGCTTCTCTCGATTTTGAAAAGCAGGACCAGACACAGGCTGCCCTGGCCCTGCACCGTGAGCAGCTCACAGCTGGGAGATTGGCACTCAGTGGAGTGTACTTCAGGTGCTTAAAATAGCTCAACTGTGTCATTACACTACTGCAAGGCAGTCGTTTCAATTGGCCCTGCTGGTGCCGGTGAGGGCAAGAGATAACAGCCCATGGAGAAAGACCTGTGCTTTGCACAAAATTAAGCAGAAGCGTTGGAAATGATACAGTGAGTAGAGTGAATTTCTGCTAGGAGAGGGGGTGGGGCAGGGAAACCAGCAGGAACAGCAGCACCACGAGCATCAGGACAGCAGCGTGGTGGAGCCGATCTGGACCCCCCGGTCTGGCCGGTGCCCCCCATACAGACTTCTGAATTACAAGGCACAGCCAGGGAGCATCCTGTGAGACTGCAAGGGATCACCCCTACTCAGACAAACACAAAACCCACGTGTGGGGCTGACTCTGCTCCTTCAATGCACTTTCCCTAGCACGTTTCACATTCACCCCTATTCTGGCTGTTTTTTCCTGGGCAGGCATCTTGAACTCAGGCCTCTGCACAATGATGCTACCCACTTTCTCTGCATGCCGCCTGGCACTGCACCAGCCGCTGTTCATGTGGCTCCTCTGCCTCCCACTGAATATGACAGCAACCCCCGCCCCCAACCTGTCACTGCAATGGCTGCCTGGCTGGGCACCGGAGACCTTGGCAAGTGATGGCAGGTGGGGAGAGAAAGAGGTCAAGTTTCAAGTCATGAATGGGTGGTAGGGACGGCCAGATGTGGACACAGGCTGAACACGAGAGGGAAGGGAAGGGAATCGAAGAAGGACCCCTGTCTCACCACTGAGGTGAGTGGGTACCTAGAGGTGCTAGCACTCAGCGGGGCCAGCAGAGCTGAAGCAGTTTTTTCTTTCAAAGAGAAGAAATTTATTAAATTCTTGGATGAATCTGAAGTGCCTGGAGAATATCCAGGTGGGCATCTTAGCAGATGGTAAGGGAGAGTTTAGTTGGAAGCTCTTTAGTATAAAAAACATAAAAAGAGAACAGGTTTTCCATTAATGAATGGATTCCACAAATAGTTTTTGAGCACTGACTAGGCACCAGGCCCTAGGTCATGTTGAGTGGATCATTTGATTTCTTCTATGTTGATTTACTCTAGAACAAAGAACGAAAAATTGTCCTCAACTGAAGATGTTTTGTTGGCTCATCCATGTTCTCACTTTCCTTTCTCGAGCAGGAGAATGGCATGAAGTCAGGGGAGGGGAGGTAGTGGGCAGTCATTCGGGGTGAAGGTATGGCCTTCTAGCAGTCATCCTGGGCTGGGCGGATGTTCCCTGGCCATACTCAGGCTACCAGAAGTCCCCCGCTGGACCAGCACACCTTGTGTCAGGACAGTCCCTGAAACTGTTGAGCTGCCCATGGCACCTTCTATTGGGCTGGAGAAGGCACCGTGGGCAGGGATCAGTTCTCCAACATGGCTTTCCTTCAGTCTGGCCCACAGCTAGGTTCCCCTGGAAACAAAACTGACCTCTAGGGGCTGGGGCAGGACACTGTTTGCCTAAATGTGTCCAACAGGATATGACATCACCCCCTGGGAGTGGACCAGCCAGGGGAATGAGGCAGACTGCAGCACTGCAATTGACGGTCATGTTAATCAACTGCCAAGCCCAGCAGGGCTTTCTCCCCTGGTAGTAAATAGGTGAGCTGTGGTTTCCCCATCTCTGTGTAGAGGGGTGCTTCTCCCTGCTTGTTGTGAGATGAATCATCCACTAGACTGGATTCAAAAATTCCAGTGTCTCCAGGGCAAGGTGACATTAAGCCGGCCGCGTGCGATTTAAAGAGATGGCAGCCACTGTGCCTCCCTGGAGGCCCGCACATGCCCCAGTAGAAATAGGCAACCCCACTGACTACTGTCACATAGGAAAATAGGGGCAGGTTGCAAGATCTTCCAGGTTTTAAAAAGAGAAGCTAGAAATTCCAATTTTGATTTCCAAATTTCCCAAAGTTGGCAAATAATTCGAACTCATTGAAAACTTGGTGATGGGCAAATAAACATGTTTCATCACGTTTTTGGGCCTGGTGATTCCCCAAGGCAAGGCCATCTTACTACATGACTGTAGCCAGTGTTATTCCTGGTACAGAATTGATGGTCTGTTTATTGAGTGAACAAACAAACAATCCAACCCTTAGCCGTCACAGTGAACATTTCCCAGGAATGAGGCAGATCGGAAGCCTGCACTGGAAGACTAAGTTCTTTTACACAACTGAAATGTTGCAGTGGAGCCTAAGGACTTGCCTGGGGCTGGGCCAAGGAGTGAGCTCTGCAGACAGACTCACTGTGGAGTGCTCAGTCCCTGCCTTCTCCCTGCTGGGAGCCTCCATGTGCCAACATATCCCTTCAGTTCTCAGGGAGTCTCCACCGCTGTGGCCAGGGGTGGGGAAAATAGGATTTAAACATCAAGAGCGGGCAGACAGCTCTGTGACAGTTTAACAGTGTGGGTGCAACTGTGGAGCTTCCTTGACTACTCCAAATCCACAGGAAGTCCTTTCCTTGAAGAGTTATTGACTTAAACACTGTTACGGGTAGTTCATATGCTGAAGTCCTAACCCCGGTATTCCAGAATGTGACTTTACATGAAGACATGGTCTCTATAGAGGAAATCAAGTTCAGATGAGGTCATTAGGGTGGGTTCTGACCCAGTATGACTGGTGTCCTTATAAAAGGACAAATCTGGACACAGAGGCACACACAGAGGGAAGCAGGCGTGAAGGGCTGAAGGGAAAAGTCAGCCAAGCAGGGAGGCCTGGGACAGAACCTTCCTCACGGCCCTCAGAAAGAACACGCCTGCTGATACCTTGATTTTGGAGTTTTTGCTTTTAGTACCGTGCGGCAATATATTTCTGTTGTTTGAGCCACCCCAGTTTAGGGTATTCGTTATGACAGCCCTAGCAAACTCATACACATTAATCTTTATTCATTTTATAAATAGTTGTCATGTGCCAGGCACTTTTTAAAGCAATTTACAAGCATTAACTTATTGATTCTTTATAACAACACTATGAGAGGGGCACTGTAATTATACTCCCTGGAATTACGATGAGGAACAAAAGGTTTAGAGAAGGTAAATGATTTGCCCAAGGACACACAGTAAGTGAAGGGCAGCGGTGGAATCTGACCTCAACTATCTCATTCCAGTTGGTGCCTGTAAGATATGCAGGACAGTTAACCTATCAGGATACCCCAGAACTAAAAAGGTGCTCACACACCTGTTTTGCATACTTTTAAAATGGCATTTCACAATGGTGAGTATCAGCCAGCTGCTGACCCTACCCCATAGCAGATGTTATCTCAGCAAGTTAAAGCTTCTGCCAGATAGGAAAGTTGGCGCTCAGCATTGTGATCACTTCCTTTATGCAATACAAGGACTCTTGAAATCACATTGTGATTTTCAGAGCTGTGTTATTCATTTTGGATGGTTTTAAAATCGTTTCTTACATTATTCCTCTAACCCCCCTTGGCCTCAAGTAATCCTTTGTCAACACCTGCTTCACTCATTGGGAAGCACTGTTTAAAAATATCTCTGTCTTTATAAATATACAGTCATTTCTATTTTATCTGTTTTGCAAATTTAGACTTTCTCTAGAGGGGATGTTGCTGTTCTTGTGCTTGGCATGGATGTTTTTCTCATGGAATTCTGAGAGTTCCTGACAAGGGCAATGACATTACCAGAGGCAGTCATCTGCTCCTGAGCTGTGTCTTTGACTCCAAACACCCTGCTCCTGTCTCTGCCTGCACGTACTGGGCGCCAACCATTCTGGGCCATCAACTGCCTTCTTAGCCCGCTGGCTCCCGGCCGCAGGAGAGCGGGGGTGGGAGGGGATTGGCGGAGGTGGGGGGCAGGACAGGATATTTATTTCCTGGTTCCTTCCTTGGGGTGTTGCCATAGGTTGGCTGCTCTTCACCCTACATCCCTCGGTGGTCTCTGGTTCCTTTATTTTGCCCCTCAGGCCTACGGGCAGTTATGGTTAGTGTGGTAACTGGCCTTTGCCACTGCTCTCCCAGGACTGGACTCTCCTGGTCTCTTGTTTCTCTCGCCCTAGTAACCCACTTGTGAAGACTCCTTCTATTTAACCCCCCTCAAACTGCCCTCAAATCTGTTCCTTGCCAACACCTGGACTTACAGACTGCCCTTCTCCTTCCCCTTAAAACCCAACAAGAATTAGGCCACACAAACTTCATTTCCTCTTATTTCTATTCTGACCACTACCCAAATCCTCAGGCTTTTTCTGAACTAGGGGAACCGCCTCCCACCTAGGATCCTAATTTCCATTTTATTCTTTTCTTTTCCCCATGGCATATACAATATTCAGATAAGGAACTTCCTGAAGACCTCTGGAAAGTGATGGCTTTCCTGTGTACAGAACCCAGTGTGGCTACAGTACTAGAAAAACAGGCTAGTTTTCAATCTGAGGGTTGGCTCTCTACATACCTTCCTTCCAGATCTTGGCTCTCCACAAAGGTCAAGTCAACTTCAAATTCAACTCCATTCCCTGAGACCACCCTCAGGAGTTTCTCCTGTTTTTTCACTTAATCCTCACAACAAACGTGCACATGGGCATCACTGCTCACATTCTGGACACGATAAAATTCAGGCTCAGAAGTGATCTATCCTGTCCAAGGTCACAGGAAGAGCACATGAGAGGTCTGGAATCTGAACTTGGAAGCCACCCCCTCAGCACAGGCTCTCACTACTCAGTATGGTGGCTGCTTTTGTGGGGGTTACGTGACCCCTCAGTGCTCTCTTCAACAAAACTTAGTCCAAAACAGCAAACTCTAAACTCTCCAAAGTTGGGTCTCCCTGGTGGCGCAAGGGGTTCAGCACAGCACTGTGAAGCTATCCCGGCCAGGGAGGTGACCCACATGGCACGGCAGACCTCTCCTGTTTCGCCCACTGCTCCCCTCAGCAGTGTATTTCAGTCAGTCTGCCTGTTCTGCTCCCCACTCTGTCTCTGGTGAATCCTCTCACTCCCACACTTCTGGCCTATACCCCAGTACTTGTATGCATAAATAAATAAATCTTAAAAAAAAAAAAAAAAGAGTAGACTCTCCAAAGTCTAGACTCCCAGCAGTAATTTGTTAGCCACTGACCTATGAGCAGATCCAGGAGGGGCTGGAGGGCAGGAAGAGACCTCGGAAACGAGGGAGTTTGGCTCCTGGTAACTGAACGAGGCCTACAAGGCACTCCACACCCTCAGAGAAGTGCCAGGCCAGAGTTTGCATCTGGGAGAGCCGGACCTTTCAGGAGCTCTGGGAGCATGGCCTTCCAGATGCACCCAATCACGCTGGCCCTCGGGGCCTTGGCTGTCTGGGTTCAACTCGGTTTCCCGACGTTAGACCCAAGGGTCTGGGAACTCCTGGAGCCAACATGGGAATGGGAAACATTGGCAGGAATGGCCAAAGATTTCTTGTTGCCTGAGAAGAGGCACATTGTACCCCATGGCTCTGGGGACCACGTGAGAGTGGTGTAGGGCCAGCCCCTTCATTGCTCTGTGGATCCAGGAGTGGCCTGCGATCACATGGATGAGTGTCTGATGAAGAACCAGGGCCAAGTGTCCATCGGGGGACTTGTCTGGAGGACTGGGAGGGCTCCTGCAACTCCACGGGGTGAGGTGGAGCCTGGATGATGGGGGGGGGGGAGCTGGTGCTGGTGCCCTTCCCCCATGGGAGTGTTCTCCAGGGTACAGTATTACCCTGGAGAAGGGTTGCCTACAGGGTTGCCGAACCCTAGGGTCCTGCTCGTATCTATGGAGTCTCCTAGGAGCACTACTCCCCCTCCTCTGGCCCCAAGGTCTGCTGTTGCCTTCTGTCCAGGTCTGCCCCACCACCCTGCTCCTTTGTCTCCAAAATCACCTTTTTTCAAGTTCCTGCCTTGCAGTGTACTCAAGCCCAGTTAGGTCTCAGCAGAAAGGATCCTGATGAAGCCAGAACACACTCCAGGAGTCGATGGCTGAGCACTGCCCTGCTCTGCCAGCTGAGATGCCTGTTTCTTATTAATAACAATTTACATATGTTTGCAATACAATTTTTCATAACCTCATTTAGTCCTTGAAATCACACTTCTGGTATTCTCAATTTATGTGGAAGGTGACCTGATGCTGAGGTTGTAAAGTCAACAATGACAAGAGTCGCATGACCATGACGACCGGACCGCCTCGGTGGACCACCCGTGCCAGCCTGGCCCCATGTACCACATCCGTGTTTGCCACGACACGGTCACCTTTCCCCCCACTGCACGTGGAGGTGGCCCCAACATTCCCATCACGCAGGTGAGATCACTGAGCCAAAGACCACCCGGCAACCAGGGAAACAAGAGCAACTGGGACCACCTGACTCCAGCCCCCGACCCCAACAGCTCTTCCTCGCTGCCCCAAGACCACAGCCTTGCGATCCCATTCTCCGGATGAAGCGGCTGGCGACTTAATCATCAGCTCTTGCTTTGCCCCGCTTCAGTGGTGACCTATGAACCTTAGCAGGGAATGGTACGCGCTGTCAAAAATGGTAGCGTCCAAGTATCTGTCACCGCCTCATTGTCAACTGCACGGCTTGAAGGAGTCAGGGGACCCTAGCGACAGGTTTCACCTACAAAACTGGAGTCCTAACACCCATCTTCCAGGTCGGGTTTCTCTTAGATTCCACTTCACACATGCAGATTAAGGTAAGACCTCCTGCCAATGTCCTGTCTCCAGGACCCGTGGCCGTGACTCCTTCACTGTATGAGCTCTGACTCCTCTCTCCATCTGCAGACTCTCCAGGTCGGGAGGAGCCTTGGAGCTGATGGAGCCCAGCCCTGAACCTGAATGCCTCCAAGCATGCCCCCAGGCAGCCCTTTAGCAAGCGCTCCCTCTTAAGGGCACCACAGGGCTCCCCCCAAGGTTGTCTACGTCATTCATTCTGCTTATTTTCCACTACTCCTGCAAAATAAACACACACCCCCTCCTTAGAAAAAGCGCAGGAGGCTGGAATGGCATTTTTGTTAGTCCTCCTATGCAGTATTCCACTTGATAGGTCACTATTTGTTTTTTAGAAAAGTAAAATCTCTGCTTCCTTCTTTCAGGATTACTCAGTGTTGTTAACTGGACTACAGCATTTTAGGATTCCAGAGAGAGTAAGGGTCAGGGGCAGCTGCCTGCTAACCTATTTCTGAGTTCCTCGAAAAACAGATGAGCCATTTTCTCTTCTGTCATTTAGTGAGAAAGGACTCCCATAAATACATTCTCCCCCTTGAGATAGTGAGAAGTGACAGGCAGGTCATATCTTCCCTTGTCTGAAAGCATTCAGATGCAAACATGTGGCCCACTAGGTGACAGGTCTGTAGGATTTTGCTATTTTCCTGCACCTGGTGTGAAGCCAAAGCCCCACTCCAGACTGTGAAAGGCAAGAAGCAAAATTCTTTGGCTGGAAAAGGTAGGGGGAGTCCAGCCACATGCACTAGCTTCATACAGCTCTGCAATACACAGAGGAAGACGGAGATGAGTCACACAAATACATAGTAAATAAATATATTTCATTTCCATCTCCGTGGCTTTTGCTTCCCTTCTCTCCTCCACTCCAACAGCCTTGAAATGGACGGAGAGTGAAGACACAGTGGGGTTTGTGTGGGCAGAGCCTCAAGGCAATGATTTTCCTGGCCCTGCTGCTCAGCTCTAGCTTCTTTTTTAAGAGAAACTTGTAGATTCTTAATTGGGAGGGTTTCTAATTCAACCCTTCACATCTTACACATGAGCAATCTGGGATCCAGATAAGATGCTGATGGCAGTCACTGATGGGAGGGGGGGCGGGGGAGGGCGTAAGGATCATCCCTTCAAGAACCCTATCTTCTGTTGGAAGGAGCCAGACAAGCTCAGCTGCCCAGGGAGTAAGAGAGGGGACTGGAGCCCAGACCACGTAACTCAGCCTGAGCCCTGGTCAAAGGGACCACATTCTAGAGCAAGGGACCCCACCTCCTTGATTTCTGACTGCAGTTCTCAGCAGCTGGGGCTCAGCCCAGCGGCAAAATGTCTGTTCTTGGCTCTGCAAAGCAGCAGTTGCCTCTGGCAAGATAGAGACTTTAGCCCAAGGGCTTGCCCCTCTTTTCTACTTCTCAGGGTGGCCAGCAGCCATAGGTGGGTGGAGAAACCAGGGCCAGGGCCTGTCGGCCTGCAGGTGCCGGAGGCAGGAGCTTTCACCCTCTCCTGACCCAAAGGTAGCTCCCTGATGATTTGGCTATCAAACTGCTCCTTCCCATCCCACTGCCTGCCCACACCCACCTACCCACCAGTCCCACGGAGACAGTCTCCCTGATCCTCCAGCGCCTGGACCAACCCAGCCCTTCCTGGCTTCCCAGCTGTGTGCAGGGATGTCTCCTTAGAGCCCCCACCGCAGACAATGGCCACACAACTGCTTCTAGGCCTTCCCAGGCATTGCCAGAAGGAGACCCGCAGCCTTCCCGGGAGAGGCAAGTGGTGCTGCCGATGGAACATTAGCAAAATTATTATGAAAAGCCCGACCCATAAGCCTCTGC
The DNA here is from genome assembly GCF_964194135.1 of Talpa europaea. Classification (NCBI taxonomy): domain Eukaryota; kingdom Metazoa; phylum Chordata; class Mammalia; order Eulipotyphla; family Talpidae; genus Talpa; species Talpa europaea. Next base: position 41,596,802 of record NC_140080.1, on the reverse strand, counting down.
TTGGGAGGCAGAAAGCACCAAAAAGAGGCCCGGGGGCCAGGTGTCCACCCAGGTGCCAGGCTTCCTTCCTCCTTCCTGGCAGCCCAGGCGCAGGCTCCTGCACCTCCGCCCCCACCCGGTTCCCATGGCAAAGGAAGGAGGACCCACTTACTGCTCGTGTTCATGGCGATGCCTTTGCACTGGGTCTTTCATTCAATACGGAGGCCCCCGTGGCTTTTGAAATCTTCTGATCTTCTGACCTCACTCATCACCTGGGGGGTGAAAAGGCAGTGCAGTCCCAACTGTGGATTCTCCGGTGCTCCCTCTCCCTTCGCTGTCCTCTCCAGTCTGGGCTGGAGCCCCGGCCTTGACGGCCAGGGGACTACCCCGCGCAGGTGAGAGCGGGCAGGCGGCGCGGAGCACACCGGCTCCAAGTCCGGCGGCCCCTCCGACCCGCAGCCCGGGCAGAAGTCGGACCAGCTGCGCCTGCTGGCGCGCACCCCGGCTATGCCAGCCCGGCGCCTCGCCAGCCCAAAGGGGGTGTGGACCCCGGGGAGGCAGGGCGGGGGCAGCGCGCGAGGCGCCGGGCTCCGTGGGCAGCGCTTCCCCGCCCGGCCTCCGCCCGCCCCGGGACCCACCTCTCGGCCAGCGCTGGGAGCCAGAGGCCCCTGCCCGGGCCCCGGCGACCGGTTCATGAATCCTGGCCCTCGGCTGGGGTCTCGAATGCCCAGGCGAGCAACGCGAAATGGGAGAGCTCGACATCCATGATGCGGGCTCGCGGGGCGCAGCGCGGGGGGCGCGGCCGCTCGCTGCTGCCACCTGCTGGACGCGCAGGCGCCGGTCCAGGCCCCGCCCCGCCCGGCCGCGCGGCTCGGGCCCGGGTGTGGGCCAGGCTGGAGGGGGCCGCTCTGTCCTGGGGCCAACAAGGGGGGCGCTTCAGCGCTGGTTTCCCGTCCCTTGGTTGTGGGGACGAAGGGCTAGCCAGTGATGGGGATATAAACCCGTCCCCGGGGGTTTTCACTGCCAGCCCTGCTTCTAAGTTTTGAGCTGGCCAGTTTTGAGCTGGCCAGGCTGCCCCTATTGGGCGTTCCCGAAGTGTAGAAGGGGGAGGGTGGACCAAGTGGGAGAGACTTGAGGGGCTCCTGCAGACTGCTGTCTTATCCCTACCTCTCTCTGTACGCCCATTATCCTGGATTCATTTGTGACAGTTGTTTATTTTCTCTTCCCCACCAGACTGTTAGCTTCATAAAGTATGGGTGTTTCAGGGAGATTCACTGAGGGCCGCCCAATACCTATAACAGTGCCAGGCACACAGTAGGTATCAATACACCCTTTTGACAGAATGCCCCAGGTCTTTACCGCATGGAATATTGGACAGCACTCAGAGGAGGCGCTCTAGGAACCCCACCTGGAGACAAGCCCCATCTGAGACAAACAGCGGGTGTGGGGCCTCCTGACTCAACCTCACTGGATCACCTAGTTCTTGTGTGGCCAGCGAACTCTTGCCCAAAAGTATTGTTTTAATTAGTTCTTTTAGGTGTGTACTATAGAAACCTATTCTGGGATTTTTGGGTCATAATCGATTCATCAGGGTGGAGTTTTTTACATTCCCCTGGCTACTTGCCCTGTCACCTTCTGAGCCTAATTACTGGTCACTGAAGCATGACTTTTGAGTGTCGAAAAACAAGACTGAGAGGACACGTAAGTCCGATCGATAGAATGACTCTGGTTAGAGCATGTGTAGAATCAAAGAGCTACGAACACTGCCACTCCCAACTTATATACAAGAAAACAGTGGTTCAGAGAGGTTGAGTTACCTGCCCTAGGACACACAGCATCTTGTGACAGAACTGGACTAGGTCTTCTCATTCTAGCTTAGTCCTGCCTTAATACACCAGAGAGTGGCATGTCAGGACTAGGGTAGGTCACTACCCCTTAAAAGTGGGAAAGTGCACCTGTTGGAAACCTGTAATATTTTTGCTGTACACCTCATGAAAAAAACAGATAGAGCTCATAAGCCCAGGATGTGATAACGATGAGCCATCTTTAGATAAACTGAAGGATCAGTGGATTTGAAACACATTTTAGTAGCCTGTTAATTTTATTTCTCCCAGGGGAAAGGAAATAACTCCAACCTCCTTACAGTGGTTCTCAAAGCATAACAATCACCTGAGAGAGGTGCTCACATTCAAACTCTCAGGTTCATTGCTCTGCATTTTAAAAAAGTATCTGGGTGATGCCTAGGGTATTCTTTGCTACTGAAAATGGCAGAGAAATAGAATAATTTAGAAAAAATAATAAGTGATTAATAAATATTTAAATTATTTCAAAAGATCTCTTTAGTGACCCCTTACATTTTCAGACTGATATTCCTTATGCAATTCCCAGGTTGTGCGTAACTTGTTAGGTTCTAATGCTTGGAAAATGATATTTATTTCTGGGAGAAAGTGCAGGTAAACCAAACATGTAAAATTAACAGGACTGTTCCATTTAGTTAGCTCCCAAGGTCTCAGATTCAGAAATTTCCATATTATTGGATACAACCAGATAAAATCATGGTATTCATTCATTCACTTGGCAATCATTTATTGACTGTCTACTTTGTGCTAAACTCTGTATTGTCAGTTAGGGATACAGCTGAACAGCACAGATGAGGACTGTACCCCCTGGAGCATAAGCTCTGTGGGGTGAAGAGAGGACTAACAGTAATTAAGCAAGACATTAATTTGGTAAACCCAATGATATCTTGGTAAATAGATCAGCAGCTATTTCAGTCTTGCTGATCTTCATCCCAGTTCTATCACTTATGAAGGCAAAATACTCAGCCTCAAACTCAGATTCCTCATCTATAAAATGGACATAATATGGTACCTGTCTCATGGATGGTTGTGTGCATTACAATATTCAGTGTAAGGCATGTAAACAAAGACTTGATGTATGCTAATTATTAGTATCACCCCTCACTTATGCCTATCCTCAGAAACAGTCTTGTCATTTTCTACTTATATCAACCTGTTGGTCTTTTCCGTAGAGCAGTGCTGTGAGAATAAAGCTCAAAGTCACCAGCCACAGGGCACTTGGTGACCAACTCTTCTGGCCTAGGTTCTTTCTGATCACACATCCACTTGGGTGCTGATGATTTCAGCCTTTGGGGGAGACCACCAAGCCTTGGACCACTCAGAGAGTTCCAAATAGCTTCTGTTGGGAAACAATCTTATTTCCCAGGCGTAATTAGAATGGTAGGAAGAAAAGGGTTAAAGAAGCTAAAAAAGCTATCCCGGTGAGGATGTCCACAACAATTGGAGGCCGCAGGGAAGGATGGGAAGGACGCAGGAGGAAGCTGGGGGTGGGACCCTCAGTGGACTGGCTGTGAAAGTCATCAGGAACGCAGGATCTTGGCTCTGTCCTTGCAGGAGAATGGAGGTGAGAGCCACACAGCAGAGGGTCCCTTTGTTTGGAAGTTTGTTTTGAACTTGGTGATTCCATAATGGAGATAAACAAGTCACACTCGGAAGCAGACGAATGCTCCTGGGTGTTGGAGAACCAGGTGGCAGAACTGTTGGGAGATGTATTTTCCACCTTCTTCAAGGGGAAAGGGGAGACCTTTGGGGCCAGCTTCACCCAGGCCGCTGCTGGCTATCCCACTATGCTTGTCTGACTCTCGAAGAGCCCCCTTCCTTCCTGCTTCCCTGTGCCTAATTGGGGTGTCTACAGCTCTCCCCCCCTCTTCTCTCCTCCCCACCCCCCTTGCTAATATTGACTGATACAGTTCTAGGCCCTGGCTTTTCCTTGATTTGCCTTTATGTTTTATGTCTCGCTCTTACCCAGCTCCCTCCTCCACATATCCTGCCCCTGCTCACCCCTGGCCTCATCCAGCCTCATCCTGCATACAGAATCCTCCTGGTCTCTGAAGTGTGGGGATGAGGGAAGAGGTGCCTGTGTCCCGTCTCCACTAAGAATGAGGACTTTTTTTTGAAAGATAATATGTAATTATTAACAACGTGGTGTAGATCTGATGTAGTTGTGAGGGAATATTTTCATGGTATGTAATTATTATTATTATTTTAAAAATATTTATTTTTATGTGGAAGAACTGGGGTGCAGGCTAAGAGGTATGGGCGAAGTGGTGGTGAGAGGATTCACCAGAGACAGAGTGGGGAGCAGAACAGGCAGATTGACTGAAAGACACTGCTGAGGAGGTCTGCTGTGCCATGTGGGTCACCTCCCTGGCCAGGATCAAACTCAGGCTATAGCGGTGATAGTGTTGAGACTTAAGCTCTAGGCCACCAGAGAGGCCCCATGGTATACCATTAAAAAAGAAAAGAAATTACAGAAAAATATGTATAGTGTGTTCTTTAGATCATGTAACTATGTGGATATTTGTATTATATGCAACATACTATATGTAGTATATGGAACTTGTAGAATATACACTGTATATCATATAAATTATTTTCCACAAATGTGATCCCACTACATCTGTTTATCTTTGTAAAGCATAGAAACATAAAGAAGGACCTAGAAAGGCAACCTCTTAATTGCCACTTCCTTGGATTTAGACAAACTTTTAACAAAATCACTTAGACAAGAGCAAAGTGTGAGAGATTTAGGCAAACATTTATTTGAAGAATAACCAAGGTTTTTTAGTTCCTTCATTCACTTGTTCATTTATTCAACAACTTCTCGTTGGGCCTATTTCAGGTCAGATACCATGCTTGGCAGAAGCCTGCTGGAGGGGAGATTGCAAGCTTATGATTACATCTGTAAAGTAGTGAAGAGGGGGCAGCAATAAAAGGGTGTGTCTACTTCAACAGGTGACTTTTAAGCTGAGACCGAAGAGGAAACCAGCCATCTGGGCAGAGTAGTAGGGACAGGGAAGGGGTAGAACCAAGTGGCAAAAGAGAATCACAGGTTCAAGGGCAGGTGGGGCTGGATGCCTCCACTGGGTCTGATGGCCTCTTTGTGGGAGAGTTGAGAGAGATCAGGCCACGTTCAGGACTAAGGGGCCTGGTTCATAGTGGCTCTGCTGGGCTGGGAGCTCAGAGATCTCGCGTCCAGTTCTCATGCAGCTAGGGGACGTGAAGAAACTGGGGCAGGGGGCAGCGGATGCAATGTTCCAGATTAGAGCCCCAGTGCCTCTGCTCTCAGCTGTGTGCTCCTGGGCGGTGACTTTACCTCTCCAGGCCAGAGGTTCCTGGTAAAGCAGGGGTGGCTGCTGTGAGCGTCGAGGGCAATGACAGAGAGAAAGATAGCTTAGCCCACTGTCAGCATCTAGTAAGTGTTCTATACACTTTACTCGTCATTCCCCTTGAAGCAACCTGATTGACCTGCAAGGTGACCCTTTCTGGGCCTCAGTTTCCACATTTGTCAATGGAGGGTTGGATACGTGAGTCCTGTGGGCCTTTCACTCTGATGCTCTTGTGAGTGTCCCAGGCTGCAGTCTGGAGGTCTGACAGTGCTCCAGGTCAGGCAAGCAGGGGCCCCCACCAGCAGATGGGGCTTTGCTTGGTGCTCTCTAACTTCATCTCTCTGTCCCTTCCCTCCCTGAGGAAGACTCCAAAACTCAGTAGAATTGGCAGAACTCGGGCCTGTTTTTCTGATGGTAACAACTTCGTGAAGGATGAGGCTTTTCCTCTGTTCCTCACATTGTTTTGTGGAGAAATGCTTAAAAAGGAATCAAAGGGGTTCCGAGGTCTTTGGGAAATTTCTGGGGGAACACAGGAACTGGCTCAGAGATCAGAGAGTTGGGGGCTGCAGTGCTGGCTGTGGGGCCTCTGGGCAGACAGTCCCATGAGGGGCTTTACTGAGGTCTGGCACTCACATCAGACCGCAGCTCGAGCCCCTTCCTGCCAGCCTCTTCCAGCAGGGGCAATGACCAGAGGGCCAAGGTGGGGGATGGGAAGCCAGCTCTGGTGGGAATTCAGGAGATTTGAGAGCAGCCCTGCCAGTTCCCAGGCCAAGATGCTGTGGACTCAGTTTCTAGGTTGGTGTGAGTAATCTAAGAGGGACCCCAGTGAGCCTCAAGCCTTCTCTCCTATTTTACAGAGTCAGAGATTGAGTATTATTCATCGCTTACCAATAATTTCTCTTTGGCCTATAGTTCTCTTTGTCATGCCCGCTTCTGCTGAGCTTCCTGGAATAAAGGGACATTTCCTCAAGATGCCCTCCAGTCCTGTCTTCTGAAATCTGACCTCTGAGCTCCTCTAGCACCCACTGTCCAGGTCAGTCATTAAGGGGCCCACCTTGTCTCCCTCCCCCCTACTCCTTGAGCCTCAGCACAGAGGAATTCCCTAGCTATCTTGGGGGCTTTGCCCTACATCTGATTTGCCCCTCTCCTGTCTGCAAAGCTGGAACCTCCTTATTCTCTGGGTCTTGGTTTAATTGCCACCTCCCTGGGTTGACCTTCCGTGACCAGTGAGCTGAGGCAACCTGGAGACTTTAATTATTGGGTGGAGTGAAATCCTCTTAGCCAGCATGGGCTTATTCATCTGTTCCTTGAGTTCAGTGAAATGAACTTCCCCCAAGACTGACTCTCTTCTTTATTCACTTGACTCTTTAAGACCTAAATCCTATCTCTGAACATGGTCTTCCACTAAATCCTTTGGAATCTACTGAGCCTCTCCTGGCTGTTAAGGATTACAAATGAGGGTTCACAGCCAGCCAGCTAGACGTTCAAGAGGAAAGGACCAGAAGCTGAAGAGCTGGGTCCCCAGCTCGCCCTCAGGCTATGTGACCCTGGGTAACCGACTAATCCTTGTTGTCTCAATCTACTCAGCTGCAATGAGTAACAGAGTTCATGAAATATTATTATAGTACATATTACAATTATGCCTTTCCTGTGTATATCTCAGGGCTGTTTCAGGAACGAAATGAGAAACTGTGTGTTTTATAAACTAAATCTATGCAAAGCCGCTGGTGATTACTTTTCTCTCAGCTCATTATAAATTAATGACTCAAGCTCAGGCATTTACACTGAATTTGCAGAAGGTGACATCATATCCTGTGATGTGCAGGAAGGGCACGGAAAGGGCCAGAGCGGAAGTCGGGGTATGTGTGCCCTGGCCGTTCCTCCAGGAGTCCCCCCTGTCATGTGCTCCACTGCGGAGTGACCCTGCAGACCACGGGCCTCCTTCCCCCTGAAAGGGACCCCAACCTCCAGGTTCACAGCCTGGAATCACAGAGTTCTTGACTGCTATTGCCGCTAGAGTGGCATGAGTTCACCAAAACCAGATTCTACCTACAGAGCCCCAAAGGGTCTGGGGATTGCCTGTCATCGTTGTGTAGCGGGTTAGTGGCGAGGCAGTAGTGATAAGGACAGGTTGCTGGGGTCTAGTTGACAACTAGTTGCTTAGAAATGGCCACAACTGATTCTTCTTCCAGTTGGGAATTGCATCTAAGAGTGAGTCCCCCATCTGCCATAGAGGAGTGCTCACCAAGGGGACGAAGAGGACATTTCATTACTACATTATCTCACAATTCAAAGAGAATAAGAAACAGTTTATAGTTCATCAGGACCTCCCTGGTTGTGCAAAGGGTTAAGCACAGCACTGTGAAGCTATCCGCAGCCTCTGCAACACAAGTTTGATCCCCAGCTGGTCAAGGAGCTACCCACATGGCATAGCAGACCTCTCCTGTTTTGCCTGCTGCTCCCCTCAGCAGTGTATTTCAGTCAGTCTGCCTGTTCTGTTCCCCACTCTGTCTCTGGTGAATCCTCTCACCCCCCACATGTCTGGCCTGTACCCCAGTTCTTGTATGCATAAATAAATAAATCTTTTAAAAAATAAATTATAGCTCATCAGAGATGACTTGGCATATCATACTGAGGAATATTATACAGCAGTTAACGAAGTGAGGACAGTGTCTTGTACTGTCTGAGAGTTAACAAAAAACTTATTGTCCTATGGAAGCAAAGACAGTATGTATACATACATACAATGTGCTACAATTTGTTAAAACCAGCCCCAAAAGGGGCCTCCCTGGTGGCACAAGAGGGTAAGACACAGCACTATGAAGCTGTCCACAGCCACTGCAGCAAGAATTCGATCCTTGGCCAGGCAGGATGCTACCCCCATGGAGCTGCGTATCTCCCTGTCTTGCTTGCTGCTCCCCTCAGCAGTGTATTTCAGTCAGTCTGCCTGTTCTGTTCCCCACTCTGTCTCTGGTGAATCCTCTCACCCTCCCACATGTCTGGCCTGTACCCCAGTTCTTGTATGCATAAATAAATAAATCTTAAAAAAAAAAAACCATTAACCTCCCAAATCCCAATGTCTTTTCTAGGAATACTCACATATACACATAAGGTCTGGAAGGACCTAACTGACAACAGTTTCTAACTCTAGATGGAGCAGAGGTGAGGGACAGACAAGACAACCGGGATTGGAGGAGAGGAGTCCCAGGGGGCATTATCCTTGGGGACCATGTTTTATTTTCTTCCTTCCTTCCTCTCTCCTTCCCTTCTTTCCATTTCTTTCTTTCAACAAGGAAATGTATTAACAATTAGTTAAGACTAGCCTTAGACTCTGTAGTGCCCTTTGTTGGGGTTGACAGGGCTCCTTCATGACTGATGACCCTTGTGTGAGTCACAGGGACTTAAGAGTAGGGAGGGGTCCCCTTTCCATGTCAATGCTGTCTGGCAGCCCAGCTCATGGGGGCTCCTGTGGCCTTTGGAGGCCTATCCCATGCTAGGTCCTGAGTGTGAGCACAGCAGGGCCAGGATCCATTGTTGATGTGGTGACCCCACATGACGGTAGAGCCTGCCTAGCACCATTGATGGATCCATAGAATGGCCTGTGGGCTCCAGCTCACATCTCCATCCCACATCCACCTCCCAGGAGGACCGGGGCGAGTGTTTGCAGCCCCGGCATGCTCACTTGCCCATTGCTCTCATCTCTTCTCTTAGCATCTCCCTTTTGTTCACTCTGTTCCAGTCATGCAGGCGTCCTCTTTCCTCACTTTGCCTCCTCCGTTTGCCTTAGTGTTCTGCATGCTGTTCTTGCTCCTGAGCCTCTTCTCTCTGAGTTCATGTGACTGGACCTACCCCTGGTTCAGGCCTCCTCTCTAGTGCATGTGCACCTAGAGGGGCCTTCCAAGTCCTCTCCAAGTCCTCCCCACTCAATCCTTGTTTTTCACAGCCTGTTGTTTTATTTCCCTCAGAGCACACATTTCTGCCCGAAGTTATACTGTACAATTTATTGACCATGTCTCCCACCGGATGGTCAGTGTACCCATCTGTCCTGTCCTCCTCTGCAGCCCAGGGACTAAGGACAGTATCTGGCACACAGTAGGTGCTCAGTAAATAGTTTTGGGAAGAATGTGAGAACTTCACAGCCAATGATCAGAAAGTGTTTGGAAATAAAGAGGGAGTCTACATTTCCTTCCAGTCCCTTCTGGTCAGGAGTGACACCCTGGCATCAGGTAGGACTGGGTGAAGGAAGCATACCCCAGATTCTTCTTTTCAAGTCAGCCATGAGGCTGAAAATGTAGTATCTATAGCTTCCCTTTACTTATTTTAAAGATGAAGGAATTAGACTAGTTGCTTCCTCTCAGTTCCAAGCTATTACTATGCCGTGAATTAGAAATGGTTTGAATTGACGTGCCCAACTCATGATGTATGCTTGAAAATGTTTTCCTGACTCTCAGACCAGTGTGTTTCCCCAACCTCCACCTCTTTTCCTTTTTCCCATAATGAACAGTGAGGAGGGCATGTGGCCGTCTGGCCCCTGGCGTGCTGTAACATGGACGCCTTTATGCAAAATTCATTATTGACTCAAAGGCTGCAGTTTTCTCTCCTCATTTGTTTCTTTGCTCTCCAGAAAATTTTCAGCTTTGACATCTTTATTAGCATCCTTTGGTCTTCGAGCAGAATGAAAATGGTGTATGTAGAATCTGTGCTGTATTCATAATATGAGGAACCAGCACGTGGAAGAGCGTGAGTGCGTGTTTCAAAGCCCTCGCCCAGGCAGGTGCAGCACACAGTAGGGAGGCAGCTCCAGGCCCTCGACGCAGCAGAGAGGAGCCAGCAATGGCTGGATCTTTAGGGCCAGGTTCTGATCATAACTGCTTCTCCACTTCTCTCTGGAGAAGTAAGTGAACAGATGCCCTTGATTTGGAGGCTGGAGGCCCAAATATCCTAAAGTCTCTTTTTACCGAGAGCTTCTGCATGGCAGGCATGGCATTCAGGTCTTTGCATACATTATCTCATTTAACTTTAATTCTTCAAAGAGCCCAGGGAGATAGGAATTATTAGCCCCTCCGCCACATTTCAGGTAAAGAAACTGAGTCTTAGAGAGGGTCTATCAAGTGTCTAAGCTCATGCAGGAGTGGAGCTAAGATTTGAACCCCGGCTAGCTGGGGCGGGAGAATCCAGTCTTTCCTCTACCAGGTCTGGCACATGCATAGGACAGGGAACTATGACAGGTCCTGGGGTGCAAGTGTAGCTCTGCCAGGTCAAGGTGCAGCTAGTAATAGTAATCTTTAACATTCAAATCTCAATCAAGATTTCAAAAGTAGCAGATGAACAGGTGATTAGTTATAAGCAAGTAAGATGCTATTCATTCCCTGGACAAGCACACGAGCACTTACCGTGTAGCAGGAGATTTGCTGTCCCAAACAGAGACAGACTGCGCCCTTGTGGGGCTCATGGCCATCTGACCTCAGAGAAAATCAAAGTTGAGAGAGATTTTAAGAACCTGTCCAATTCCATGAAGCGTATCAAGAGCAGAGCGGGATTCTACACTTAACCACCAGACCCCTCAGCCACCAGCTTTCCTGCCCAATAGAATGGCTGCCTAAAATCTTTTTCTTCTACCTCATTCAAAGAGTCATTCATTAAGTTGCCAAGGTGTAAGAGCATTGATTGCCTAGAGCGGGTTTCTCGGCAGAGGCACCACTGACATTTGGGACTGGGTAGCCCTTGGCTGTATGGATGGTCCTGTGTGTTGTGGGGAGTTTAGCAGCTCTGATCTCTACCTATGAGAAGGCAGTCACCAAACATGTCCCCAGGATTGTCCCAGGTCCCCAGGGAGGCAAAATTGCCCTGGTTGAGAACCCCAGCGACTGAGTGACAGAAAAGGAAAACAAGGACCTTCCCGGTGGCGGTGCGGTTGAGCGCTGGGTTGCGAAGCTGCCCGCAGCCTCTGCAGCGCCGGTTCGATCCCCGGCTGCTCCCCGGCCACCAGAGGAGGGTCCCACATGGCGCGCAGACCTCTCCTGCCGCCCGCTGCTCCCCTCAGCAGTGTACTTCGGTCCTTCTGCCTGCTCTGCTCCCCGCTCTGGCTCTGGTGAATCCTCTCACCCTCCCACGCTTCTGACTGTGCCCAGTGCTTGTATAAATAAACAAACAAATAAATAAATAAATAAATAAATAAATAAATAAATCTTTAAAAAAAAAAAAGAAATGAAAACAAACAGCACGCGCATACCCTCTTTTGCACCAAGGCGAGTGATGCTGGCAGGCGGCTGCATTCTACTGGAGGTTAGGAGGTGCTGGTCTCAGCGAGCAGCATCCTTGGAATGACTTAGATGCTGGGAGAGACAGTGTGATCATAGTGTTTCCAGGTGAGTCTTAGCTGATTAGTGGGTTTGGTGTGGAGCATGAACAGTTCAGGCTTCAACACGAGAGGTGCCCTCAGCAGGAGAGATGCGTCACGGTCAGTAAAGGGCAAGAGAAGAGGGGCTGGCAGCAACCCGCTCCTGTCTCATGCTGACCCGAGGAAAGCACCCTTGGAAAGCAGCAGTGGTGACGCAGGCAGTGGCCTTGCTACTCAGTGTGGGCCAGCAGGCAACCCTCCATCTGGGAGCTTGTTAGAAGAGGCGGAAACTCAGCCCCTGCCTCAAGCTGACAGAATCAGAATCTGCAATTTGATAAGATTCCCAGGCAACTTGTTTCCACTGTAGTTGGAGAAATAGAAGTTTATGGTATTAAAATGCACTAAAGGACCTCCTTGGTGGTGCAAAAGGTTAAGACGCAACCTATGAAGCCGTCCGCAGCCTCTGCAGCATGAGTTCAATCCCCCGGCCAGCCAGGAAGCAACCCACATGGTGCAGCAGACCTCTCCTAACTGGCCCACTGCTCCCCTCAGCAGTGTATTTCAGTAGATCTGCCTATTGTCCTCCCCGTTCTGTCTCTGGTGAATCCTCTCACCCCACGCCCCCAAACACCTCTGGCCTGTACCCTAGCTCTTATATGCAAAAATAAATAAATCTTTTAAAAAATAAATCTATAAAATGCACTTAAGAACTAAGACTTAGTTGGGGCCTCCCTGGTGGTGCAGAGGTTAAAGACAGCACTATTAAGCTATCACCAGCCACTACAGCACTGGCCAGGAGCAACCCACCGCCAGGAGCAACCCACATGGCGCGGCAGACCTCTCCTTTCTCGCCTGCTGTTCCCCTCAGCAGTGTATTTCGGTAAATCTCTCTGTTCTGCTCTTCACTCTGTTGCTGGTGAATCCCCTCACCACCTGCACCTCTGGTCTGCACCCCAGCTCTTGTATGAATAAATAAATAAATCTCTTTAAAAAAAAGAAACAAGACCTAGTTTATGTGCTTAAATCTGTTGGCTCTCTCCCACCATCCCTCTCTCTCCTGATTGTGCAGTATGTAGATGGTAACTTTGTTTCACTTGTCTACTTCTATAGGAATATGTTACACATTAGAAGCATTTGGACTTTTGTATTAGGCAGAATTGCTGTGGTGGAGTGGGGTTTGGGAGTGAAGATTGTGCTCTGTGTGTGTGTGTGTGTGTGTGTGTGTGTGGTGGGGGGAGGGAGGTAGAGAGAGAGAGAGTGAGAGAGAGAGAGAGAGATTCTGGTTTATGTTCTCTTAAAGCTTTAAGTGTGAACCTCCTGTGTGTTCTTCCTAGCCTGTGTAGGGAAATTCATCCCTGCCAATGAGTAGAAACAAGGCCTGCGGAAGTCTCCTGCCTTCTCTCAGACCCCGGGGTCCTAACTTACACAGAAGCTCCCCCTCGCAGGCAGGCTCTGGGAGGATGGAGCGTCAATAGTGGGGAGGAGCTTCATTAACTGGGGTCCCCAGTACTAGCAGTAGCTGTTTGTGATTCCCTTGCCTGTGAGTCACCATTAAAGGTCAGGCAGGTATTTTCTCTGTAGCTCAAATGCCCTGCCCATGCTTCCCCCTGCTGGTTAAGGCTTTTAAATAACACCTTCTGGTGTGGCTCTGAAGGTGAAGAAAGGACCCTGAGCTCTGCCAAATTTCAGCTAACTGGAATCACTGAGGAAGTACAGGAGCATTTCCAGAGACCCTCCCTTGAGAGATTTTGATTCGCTGGGTAGACAAGGTCTGGGAACCTGCATCTTCATAAATCTGTCCACGTGAATAGGAAGTGCAGCTGCGTTTCAAAACTCTGGTCCATGGCACATTTCTCAAGGTGTGGTCCTCAGAACATCTGAGTCACTGGTCTACCATAGAAGGACAGCAAGTGAAACGAGGAAGGAACCGGTGCCCTTGGGCGTGTCCTGGACAGGACACACCGGGTTCCTGGGTGCAGATGTGGGCGAGCCTCTTCCTGACAGACTTGGCCAAATTCTTCAATGCAGCAAGATGGGCACACTGTGGGGATTCCATCCTGTATGGAAGAGGGAAGGGACTGGAGGAGGAAATGTGGATTTGTTCCAGGTCAACCACTGAAATTGATCAGTAACACCCAGGAAAAGAATAGAGGGAGATATCTATTTCCATCCATTTGTTAGGCTATGAAGCAAACTATCGCCATGGTGAAAATAATTGAATGTATCCTTTCCTTTTTTTGGTTAATAGTAAATAGCTTTCAAAATTCAAGTCTACTGAAGATGCCAGCCAGTTGAGGAGAAGAGGAGAAAAATGCAGGTAGGTAGCTTGTCCTGGACAACCAAAAGGATTCTGTGTGATTGAGGACAGAAGAATCTAGTTTAACTAGGGTGCATTTCCTTGTGGGCTTTCTGGTGGGAACTGAGATCTATTTGTCTCTGTTAAGGCTGCCAGACACGTTCTACTCACCTGAGACCTCTTCCTCGTCAGCCCTGTGTGTTCCAGATGCCTGGACAGCACCTGAAAAGACAGAGCCAGGGCGGGGTCACATTCACACAAACGTGTGTGTTTCACTCAAGCACAAAATTCACACCCTTTTTAATCCTCAGTTATACTGTAAGATAAGCCTTCTTTTTTTTTTTTTTTTTTTTTTTCCTTTTTTTCGATGGTTCTATTTTTTTTTTTTTATAAATTTTATTGTTATATTCCCCATACAATTGCAGCCCCCCATTCTGACCCCAATCCCTCCCCTCCCGCCCCCGCCCCCCTAAAAGTGTCTCTGGTTCATAGTTTTTTGTTGATTTTGATTTTCACTTTCTTATAGTTATTCATTTTCCTGGTCCCTTATTTAAGTTTTCTAGATTCCTGCTATGAGTGAGACCATCCGGTATTTTTCTTTTTCTTTTTGGCTTATTTCGCTGAGCATGATCCCTTCCAGCGCCATCCATGTTGCAGCAAATTGCATGTGTTTATCTTTTTTGAATGCTGAGTAATATTCCATGGTATATATGTACCACATCTTCTTGATCCAGTCATCTATTTTTGGGCATTTGGGTTGTTTCCAAAGCTTAGCTATTGTAAACAGTGCTGCTATAAACATAGGGGTGCAGGTGTTCTTTGGAATTGATGTTTCTGTGTCCTTAGGGTAAATACCTAGGAGTGGAATTGCTGGGTCATATGGAAGCTCTATGTTTAGTAGGTCCAGAAATCTCCACACAGCTTTCCACAGTGGTTGGACCCGTTTGCACTCCCACCAACAGTGCAGAAGAGTTCCTTTTTCTCCACACCCTCGCCAACATTTGTTGTTGCTAGTTTTTTTAATATGTGCCATTCTCACTGGTGTAAGATGGTATCTCATGGTAGTTTTGATTTGCATTTCCCTGATGACAAGTGATGTTGAACATTTTTTCATATGCCTGTTGGCCATTTGCATTTCCTCTTCAGAGAAGTTTCTTTTAAGCTCTTCTGCCCATTTTTTGACTGGATTATTTTCTTTGTTGTTGTTGAGACTCATCAGCTCTTTGCAGATTTTTGTGATTAGTCCTTTATCATTAGTGTTGGGTGCAAAAATGTTCTCCCAGTTGGTGGGGTTTCTCTTTGTTTTTGTTATTGTCTCTTTTGCTGTGCAAAAGCTCTTTAATTTGATATAGTCCCAGCTGTTTATCTTTGCCTTCACTATCACTGCTTTGGGTGATGTGTCTGTAAAGATGTCTTTGATGTGCAAATCACGTAGTGTTTCGCCTATATTTCCTTCTATATATTTTATGGTTTCAGGTCTTATGTCTAGTTCTTTAATCCATTTTGAGTTGATTTTTGTGTATGGTGTGAGGTGGTGGTCAAGCTTCATTCTTTTGCATGTAGCGACCCAGTTTTCCCAGCACCATTTATTGAACAAACTTTCTTTGCTCCAATGCATAGTCTTTGCTCCTTTGTCAAAGATTAGTTGACCATAAACCTGTGGGTTTATTTCTGGATTTTCTATTCGATTCCATTGGTCTGTATGTCTATTCTTGTTCCAATACCATGCGGTTTTGATGATTATGGCTTTGTAGTATAGTTTGAAGTCTGGGAGTCTGATGCCTCCATTCCCTTCTTTTTTTTTCAGGAGAGCTTTGGCTATTCGGGGTTTTTTGTGATTCCATATGAATTTCATCAATAATTGTTCTATTTCTTTGAAGAATGACATTGAAATTTTGATTGGAATAGCATTGAATCTGTATATTGCTTTTGGAAGGATGGCCATTTTAATAATGTTTATTCTTCCAATCCATGAGCAGGGGATGTCTCTCCATTTCTTTGTGTCTTCTTCTATTTCTTTTAACAGTGTTTTATAGTTTTCTTTGTATAGGTCCTTTACCTCTTTTGTTAGATTTATTCCCAAATATTTGATTTTTTTTGTTTCAATAACAAAAGGGATGGTCTTTTTGATTTCTTCTTCTTCAGATTTATTGTTTGTGTATAGGAAGGCTACTGACTTTTGCGTGTTGATTTTGTATCCTGCCACTTTACTGAACTGATTGATGAGTTCAATTAGCTTTTCTGTGGAGTTTTTGGGGTTCTCTATGTATAATATCATATCGTCTGCAAATAGTGATAGTTTGACTTCTTCTTTTCCTATTTGGATTCCTTGGATGTCTTTCTCTTGTCTTATTGCCCTGGCTAGGACTTCCAGTATTATATTGAAAAGCAATGGTGAGAGTGGACATCCTTGTCTTGTTCCAGATCTTAATGGAATTGCTTTCAGCTTTTCACCATTGAGAATGATACTGGCTGTTGGCTTGTCATAGATGGCCTTTATGATGTTGAGGTATGTTCCTTGTATCCCAAGAATTTCAAGGGCTTTTATCATGAATGGGTGTTGCACTTTGTCAAAAGCTTTCTCAGCATCTATTGATATTATCATATGGTTTTTATATTTCTTTTTGTTGATGTGTTGGATAACGTTGATTGATTTTCGGATGTTAAACCATCCTTGTGCCCCTGGAATGAATCCAACTTGGTCGTGGTGAATTATCTTATGGATACATTGTTGGATTCTGATAGCTAAAATTTTATTGAGGATTTTTGCATCAGTGTTCATTAGGGAGATTGGCCTGTAGTTTTCCTTTTTTGTGTTGTCCTTGTTCGGTTTTGGTATTAGTGTAATGTTGGCTTCATAGAACGTGTTTGGTATT
Organism: Talpa europaea; assembly: GCF_964194135.1. Classification (NCBI taxonomy): domain Eukaryota; kingdom Metazoa; phylum Chordata; class Mammalia; order Eulipotyphla; family Talpidae; genus Talpa; species Talpa europaea. The sequence goes on along the minus strand of NC_140080.1, from coordinate 41,580,123 downwards.
GTCCCTTCCTTCTCAATTTTTTGGAAGAGTTTGTGAAGGATAGGCACTAATTCGTCTCTGAATGTTTGGTAGAATTCATTTGTAAATCCATCAGGTCCTGGGCTTTTGTTTTTGGGGAGGTTTTTGATTACCATTTCAATTTCGCTAATTGTAATTGGTCTGTTTAGGTGTTCTATTTCTTCTTTATCTAGCTTTGGGTGATTGTAGAGTTGTAGGAATTTGTCCATCTCCTCTAGATTGTTAAACTTGTTTCCATATAACTGTTCATAGTAGTTACTGATTATTCTTTTGATTTCTGCTGTGTCCGTTGTGATTTCTCCTCTTTCATTGATGATCCTGTTTATTTGTGCTTTCTCCCTTTTTTCCTTTGTGAGCCTGGCTAGGGGTTTGTCTATTTTATTGATTTTTTCAAAGAACCAGCTCTTGGTTTCATTGATCTTTTGGATTGTTTTTTTAGTTTCAATTTCATTTATTTCTGCTTTGGTTTTTATTATTTCTTTTCTTCTACTGGTTTTGGGGTTTTCTTGTTGTTCTTTTTCTAGATCTTTGAGCTTCGAGATTAGGTTGTTTCTTTGCGTTCTTTCTTGTTTCTTGATGTGAGCTTCTATTGCTATATATTTGCCTCTTATTACTGCTTTTGCTGCATCCCATACATTTAGGATATTGGTGTCCTCCTTGTCGTTCAATTCAAAAAATTTTTTAATTTCTTCTTTGATCTCCTCATTAGTCCAATGGTCTTCCAGTAGTGTGGTTTTTAATCTCCATGAGGTAGGAAAGTTCCTTGCCTTCTTTTTATGGTTTATTTCTAGTTTGATGCCTTCATGGTCAGAAAAGATGGTTGATATGATTTCAATCTTGGTGTATCTGTTGATGTTTGTCTTGTGCCCCAGTATGTGATCGATCCTGGAGAATGATCCGTGTGCGCTTGAGAAAAATGTGTACTCCATTTTTTTGGGGTTTAGTGTTCTATAGATGTCTGTTAAGCCCAATTGCTCTAGGTCTTTATTTAGAGCTTTGGTTTCTTTACTTATTTTTTGTCTTGTTGATCTATCCATTGTTGATAGTGGTGTGTTGAAGTCTCCCACTACGTATGTGTTTTCTCTGATGTCTGTTTTCAGAGAGGACAACAGTTGTCTGATATATTTTGGTGCTCCTTCGTTTGGTGAGTATATGTTAATGAGTGTTATTTCTTCTTGAAGTATTGTCCCCTTGATCATAATGTAGTGACCATTGGGGTCTCTTTTTATCTTTTTGAGTTTGAAATCTGTTTTATCTGATATAAGTATAGCTGTTCCTGCTTTCTTTTTTGGTCCATTTGCTTGTAGGATTGTTTTCCATCCTTTAACTTTGAGCCTATTTTTATCTTTTGTAGCTAAATGTGTTTCCTGGAGACAGCAAAAGGTTGGGTTTTGTTTCTTAATCCAGGCTGCAACTCTGTGTCTTTTTATTGAAGAGTTTAGTCCATTTACATTTAGAGTTAATATTGATATGTTAACATCTGTATTTGCCATTGTGTTTGTCTTTCCTTTGATTTTATTTATTTATTCTTTTAATAACTTTTTTTTTTTTTTGGCCTTCTTTCATTGTTATTCGTCGCTCTGAGGTTCTGGCTTTAGGACTCCTTGTAGTATTTTTTGGAGTGGGGGTTTAGTTGCAATGAAATTCCGGAGTTTCTGTTTGTCTGGGAAGGTCCATATTCTTTCTTCAAAGAGGAAGGAGAGCTTTGCGGGATAGAGTATTCTTGGTTGGCATCTGTTTTCTTGGAGTCTGTTGACTATGTCCCTCCACTCTCTCCTTGCCCGTAGTGTTTCTTCGGAGAAGTCTGATGTCAGCCTGATTGGTTTTCCTTTGAATGTTATCTGTTTCTTCCCTCTTGCCAGCTTCATTATTTTTTCCTTGTCCTGGATTCTTGGGAGCTTTACTATTATGTGTCTTGCTGTATTTTTCCTTTCGTCGTGGAAGTTTGGTGTTCTTCTTGCTTCTTGTATATCAATTTTCAGCTCCTTCTTCACATTTGGGAAGTTCTCTTCAATTATCTCTTTGAATATTTTCTCTGTTCCTACATCTCTCTCCTCTCCTTCTGGTATTCCTATAACTCTTATATTTCCTTTCCTCATGGAGTCAGATAGTTCCCGAAGTCTTTCTTCGTTCTTTTTCCTTCGTACTTCTCTTTCCTTTTCTGTTTTGGTTCTTTTTATTTCTGTGTCTTCAAGATTACTTATTCGTTCTTCCATTTCATCTATTCTGCTTTCATTGCTTTTCCCAGAATTCTTTAGTTCTTCCATTAATTCTTTGATCTCCTGCATTTCTTTTACTTCCCTCTTTAGGGACTCAATTTCTTTCTTCTGACCATTGTTTTCCCTCTCTAGGGACTCAATTGCATTCTTCTGATCGTTGATTATTTTTCCCTTATCATTGTTTTCCTTTATGACTTCTGTCAGTTTTTTAATCACGGCAATTTTAAATTCTCTTTCTGGAAGGCTCAGAAATTCTTCCAAGTTATTGTCGTTGCAATCTGGGGGCTGGCTTTCTTTTTGTGGTGTGCTTTTTCTCTGGAGAGTTGCTAGGTTGCGTGTGGTTCTTCTCCTCCCTACTGTCTGTTTTCTAATTTGCCGTATGCGTTGGGACACTGTGTTGTTGGGACTTGCCGGCATCTTGGGTGGGCTTCTCTGTTCCCCTCTGGTTCTTCCAGGAGTCATCTGTCAGTTTCAAGCAGCCTTTACTGGAGAAAGGTCCCTGTTCTAAAATGCCGATGTGGGGACACACTCCCCTGTGCGCCTGGTCTGCCCCGGCGGTGGGTTCCTGCTCCCCTCTGGGCTTGGACTGCAGGCCAGATGGGGTCTGGCGTGGGCGAACTTCCCCCGCTCACCTCTGGCTCCTGAGGAAGCCTTCTGCAGGTAGTCTTTACTGAAGAAATGTCCCTGTTCTAAAATGGTGATGTGGGACACACTCCCTGCGCTTCTGGTCTCAGGCACACTCTTCTGCGCGCCTGGTCTGCCCCGGCTGTGGGTGCTCGCTCTCCCTGTGGGCTCAGACTACTTGTTCAGAAGGGGCCCGGTGTGGGCTAACTCCCCAGCTGGCCACTAGCTCCTTCAGTAGCCTGTGCTGGGGTCAAGTCGCTAGGTGGCACCAGAGATCTCTCCTAGAGCCCTTGGGGAGCTGATTTTCCACCCCGTGGGACAGGGAGCAGAGCGGGGATGGTAGGGTACACCTCAACGGCTTTGGGGTGCTGTGTCTGCCTTGTGCCCCACCGTCGTGGGGAACCCACGCCCCTAATTTCGTGCCCCGGGTCTCAGTTCCAAAGCCCTCAGTTCCAGGACGCGGGCTGTAGCCCAGATCAGTGGCGCGGGAATGGCGCCTTTTGAATCCCGCTCCCCTGCCTGGGCGCCTTGTTCCTGCTCACTCAGGGAGGGCCTCCGCCCGGGTCTCAGTTCCAAAGCCCTCAGTTCCAGGACGCGGGCTGTAGCCCAGATCAGTGGCGCGGGAATGGCGCCTTTTGAATCCCGCTCCCCTGCCTGGGCGCCTTGTTCCTGCTCACTCAGGGAGGGCCTCCGCCGTCTCCCCGCAAGCCTAGGTCGCAGGCGCTGGGACCTGGGCAGCTGCAATCCGAGCGCCGCTTTCGCGCAAGCTTACCGGGCATCCGGGGCTGTGTGCTGGTGCTGGTCTCCTCCTGGGGGGCGGGGCGCTCTTTAATGGCACGTGGAGCTCACCTCCGCGGTGGATCCTGCAGGGTTCGCCTCAGCTCCCGTTCACGGGGTGTGGTGGCAGAAATAGTTCCTTTCCACTCACAGTCCCGCTTGCTGCATCCGTTTTTCTTGTTGGGCGTTTTGGTTTGTTGTTTCCCTTGTCTCTGCCGGTCGGAGAGTGCCGCCTCTGTGGGCGGGGGATGGGAGCAGGGTTCTGCGCTTCCCTCCCTTCTCGTCCTCTTTTATGGCAACTTTCTTCTTCGGGCAGTTTGCTGGAGTCGTCCGTTTATCTTCCGTGTCCCAGTTCTCACTGGGACCTGCCGCTTTTCCTCCCTATTAACTTTTTTTAATGGGAGATCTTACTCGCAGCGTCTCCTCGCCGCCATGTTGCTCCGCCCCTCCAAGATAAGCCTTCTTATTATCCTCGTTGGCTAAAAACACTAAAGTGAGATTATTTTTTTCAATTGGAGTAAATGCCTGCGAGACTATGCTTGAAACCAAGAGATAAAGATTTGAACTTTGGACCCTGACTTCCAATACTATGATCCGAGTTATTATTGAGAGGTAACAGCACATCAAATAGGGAGAAAGATTTTTGTTACCCTATTGTCCAGAACATTCCATTATTTCTGGCAGACCAGAAGAGAAGTCCAAGGATGGGGTGTGGGGGTTACACAGAGAAGGCAGGGCGGCGAGGAGACAGAAAAGGGTGCCAAGGGGGTTGTGGATGCCTTGGTTACTAGGATATGTCTGTGGCAGAAAAGATAAAGTTACTTTATTCATTCTGCACCTTTCCAAGACACTGGACATCCTGCCTGGGGCTGGGGCCGCTGACGGTGATGTGCCAGCTAAGAAGACCCAGGGCCCTTCCCACCAGCACCTCGACAATGCCGCACTGAGCCATGAATTGCTCCTCCTCCTCCATCTCCCCCAACCTTCTTCTTTTGTTCATACCTATTTTTATATTTATAATGACACATTCACAAATCAGCTATTGTAGCTAAAACTTCAGATAACACAGATCTCTTAAAAAAAAAAAAAGATAATGTGCTTTTCTGTCTGCCTCCCCAGTCCCCCTTCCCAGCTGGGAGGGCGGGGTGCTGTCATCCCTCTCTCTGTGGACCCCTCACCTGGCACGGCCAGGGGCAGAGAGGGCGCTCGAGGACACCTGTGGAGGGATTAGAGGAATCACCACCAGCAGCCCCAGGTGAGCCTCTGCCTCTACATTCAAGGTGGAGTGTGTCCAGGAAGGAGCCCTGGGTGGGCTCGCTGGGCGGAAGGCGCCTCCTTTCCGCCCCATTACTGGGCTGATGCCTGAAGAGCTGAATTTCCCTGAAAGATAAGTTGGACTGAGGAGAAATTCCTTTCCCTGGGAGCGGTGGGGAGTGTCCGTCCTGGGCTTGCATCCTGGCTTGGCAAACACATGCGTGTGCACATGCACACGTGTACACACACACGTGCAATCACAGGTCATCCTATCCCAGCCTGCTCCCCAGGGAGCCTAATTTCACAACACAGACTGATCGGTGGGAGCACACTGAGCTGAGAGGCCTGAGCGTTGAGTTCTTATATGAACTTTACACGACGTGGCCTAAAGCGTGGAACTAAGCACGCAGTCTTCATGGGCCTCATCTTCTTTATCTTCCAAATGGGCGGGCAGAGAACCAGGCGTGGAGGAGACACCAGCCCCGGAAGGACACTGCACCTCCCAGGGCACGGCTTTGGGAACCTGCCCTTGACCCCCGGTTTGTTGTGGGAGCCAAGACACAGGAAACTGACATTTTGGGCAGAGCAGGCAGCTGTGCAGGGGGAGGGGTGACGTCGGAGCCAGCGGCTGAACTAGTGGCCTCTGCCCAGGTCAGCAGCTGCCCGGGAGCAGCTTCCAGGAGCTGAGTGACCCCCAGCAGGGCACGCTGCACCCCTCAGAGGACAGTCTGGAGAAGCATCCCCGGTGCCCGGTCGTGGGTGCCTTCTGCAGGCTGCGGGCGTCGCTGTTGGGGACACTGCTTCTGCCTTCCTGACAGGGTGACCCGACTGATGCAGAGTGGTGAGGACCAGGAGGACGGGCCACTGCCAGCTCACCTTGACCCTGCTGGCTGTCCACTGAGCGAGCTGGCAAGTCTTCTAGACTTTTCCTTCCTTGTAGTGAAACTTTGGATAATGTTAGCAAAAATCTTAAAGGGTCTTGTAAGGAATAAATGAAAATTTTTTTCCATTTTTCTTTTGTTTTCCATTTTGCTGATGGAAAACTTACACCAGAGAAACAGAAAAATATATAAAAAAAGGACTCATAAAAATATAAAATTTGAAATAAAGCATTAGTTATATAAACCAAAGAACTGGCATCTGGAAATAGTGACGCTGAGGGCAGAGTAGGAAGTAGGTGAGATAGAAGGGCCCCTCAGACTAGAGTAGCCGGTGAGGTGGCAGGGACCTTACCTGCCAGGTGGATCTTTGTGAAACTGGATAAACCTCATTCTAAAATTCCAGAAAGGAGAGCCTTGGTCTACTTCATTTATTGTTTTGTTCCCAGTGTCTAGAGCAGTCCCTAGCACAAAGTAGGTGTTTGTAAATATTGGGGGATTTTATTTTTGTTTCACTGTACTGATAATTTTCTAAATTTTATCATTTTTGTTCCCAGTTTTATGAGCTGCAGTTGGCATAAAACATTATATTAGTTTCAGGTATACCACATAATGATTTGCAAATGACAGAATTTCCTTTTTTTTTTTTTTAAGGCTGAATCAAATTCTATTGTATGTGTGTGCCACATTTCTTTATCCATTTGTTTTTCCATGGACACTTAAGTTGTTTCTGTGACGTGGTGATTGTAAATAATACTGCAATGAACGTGGTCATGGACTCTCTTAGAGAGACTGATATCATTTCCTTTAGATATATATTCCAGAACTGGAATTGCTGGATCACACAGTATTTCTGTTTTCACATTTTTTAGGAATCTCCAGACTGTTTTCCATAGTGGCTGCACCAATTTACATTCCCACCGATGGTGCACCAGCCTTTCCTTTTCCTTTTTTCTCCATCCTCGCCAATGCTAGTTACCTCTGGACTGAGAGCCATTCTAGCATGCCAGGTGGTATCTCGTTGTGGTTTTGATTTGCATTTTCCTGACGATAAGGGATGTTGAGCATCTTCTCATGAACGTGTTGACCTTTTGTATGTCTCTTTTGGAAGAATGTCTATTCAGTTCCTTTGCACATTTTAAAAATCAGATTGTTTTCATTTGCTAATAAGTTGTATGAGATCTTTACGCATTTTGAATATCAATATCAATTCTTTATCAGATATGTAGTTTGCAAATATTCTCTTTTTGTGTAGACTGCCTTTTCATTTTGTTTGTGGTGAAGGTTTGTTTTTCATTGAGTGCATAATAAGTGCACTTGTAACATTAGTGTTCAGAACAGGGATAGAACTTCTAACATTAGTGTTCAGAACAGGGATAGCGCCCAGAACAAGTGGTCAATAAATGTTTGATGAGTAAATGACAAATGCACGAATGAGCTGGAAGTGGGAACCACATTCCAGCTCCTGTTTCATCTCTGACTTCCCTTCACAAGCCTCCAGATCCTCCCAACTCATCAGGCCACCCCCAAACTTGCCCCAAATTTCCTCACCTAGCATTTTTACTATGGCTTTTCTCCATCGGGAACACTCTTCTCATTTATTTTTGCTGTCAAATTTCATCCTTCAAGATGCAAATTATATGCCACCTGCTCCATGAAGCCGTCTTTGTTTCCTCATTTGGAAATGCTTCTTCTCTCATGTCCCAATATATTTCTCTGTTGATGATTCTCAAATTTATATTTTCAATCCAAATCTTACTCATGAAATCTAAAGTAGTATACCCAACTATCTACCCAGCATCTCCCCCTGGGCAGCTAATAGACTCAGCCTTCATATGTCCACCCACCCGCTTGGCTAAGTCAGCTCCCCGTGCAGGCTCCCCCTTCTTTGTTAAGGGCAACTCCATCTTACACTTAATTTATCCAGAAATCCTGTTGGATCTAGTTGGTAGCACCAGAACCACAATGCTCACCACCACCACTGATACCACCCCGATCCAAGCCCCACCCCTGCCCTTCCTGAGCCCTCAGTCCAGTTCTACAAGTAGACTGCATGACTATTTGTCAAATATAGATAAATCGTATCAGTCATCTGCTAAAAATATGGAGGTGGCTCTACATTTCACTGAGAGTAAAAGCCAACATTCTTAAAATGGTCTATCAGGCTTTACAAAACCACACAGCTCTCTGACTCATTTGCTACCATTCTTTCTGTCCCGGGTATTCTGATCCCTAGATGAAACCATGGCAGGCTGTGGTATGGGATAGGGGAGATGGGAGCTGAGAGAAGTTGGGGCAGTTGTCCTCCGTTTCCTTTCCTACTAAGTCTGGTCATGGCTATGACTGTGTTGCCTTAGGAAGGAGCACATCTGCACAGTCCTCGCCTACAGTCAGCAGGCTCTGGGTGCCAGCAATCCTGCTCTCTGCTGACCCCTGCTGGCCTAGGGGGTGCTAAAGACCTATGGCTGTTGCCAACTCTCCAGGGCCTAACCTCGCTGGCTTATTTTAACTCTGTGCACATCTTTGTAAATAGTCTCTTTATGTAACAGTCTTCCATTACTCCTTTCCAAGGTATGTGCTTGTCTTGTCTAAACTTGATCAATCCCTCATCCTGGCTCACTTGTTCAAGCAATCTTCTTCAGAGCCTTTGCACTCTCTCTTCCCTTTTCCTGAAGGTCTGTAAATTCCTCCCTTATCTTCTTAAGTCTTCGCTCATTTGTTTTTTTGTCAGTGACCATAATTTCTGATTGCCCTAATAAAAATTAAAGCTCCTCACCCTGGCAATTCCAATCATTAAAAATAAAAACTAGTACTTACTACCTTATAACTTGCTACATTTGTTTAGCTGTGATTTTCGCAATCTTTATCCTCCCACTAGACTCAGGAAAAGATTTTATCTGTGTGTTCATTGAAAAATCCCTACTACCTAGAATAATGCCTAACATATGGTAGATGATAAATGCATGCTTGTTGAATGAGTAAATGTTTGAATACACCTGCTTTGTTCTTATCTCTCATTTTTTTTAGGGATTTATTTATGCATACAAGAACTAGGGTACAGGCCAGAGGTGGGCGGGGGGTGAGAGAATTCACCAGAGACAGAGTGGGGAGCAGAACACGAGAATTAACTGAAACACACTGCTGAGGGGAGCAGCAGACGAGATAGGAGAGGTCTACTGTGCCATGTGGGTCACCTCTGTGGCAGGCCTTGGATCTAATTCATGCTGCAGTAGCTGCCGATTGCTTCACAGTGCTGACATTTAACCCCTTGCGCCACCAGGGAGGCCCGTGGCCTTATCTTTTATGTTCTTTTTACCTCATATGTGTTTTTATCTTATGTGTGATGTAACCAAAAAATACTTATGTGGAAAATGTATAACACTAATTATTATGAAAAAAAGAAAAACCTCACAATAATGATCTCAGCTAGCAGCTTAAATTATGAAAAGGATAGTAAGTTAAACAAAAGCCAGCAGAAGGAGAAATAAAAATGTGAGCAGAAATCTATGAAACAATATAGAAAGGTAATGCAAAATCAATGAAGCTACATACATTTGTAGCCAGACCAATCAACAATAAAAGGAGAGAAGGCAATTGCCACGATCAGAAATGAAGAGAAGATTTTACTACAGATAATACAGAAATTAAAAGGTCAAAGAGTTAATATTATGAGAAACTTTATGCCAATATATTTGAGAATATACATGAAATGGATAAATTGTTCATAAGACCCAAACTCCCAAGCTTACTCGGGAATAAATAAATAGTCCAAATGATGCTATATCTATTGAAAAAAATTAAATTTGTAGTTTAAACTTGCCAACCAATGCCTAATCCTTATCAAATACTTAAGGAAAAAATAATAATTCTGCCAAAATTTTTTCCAAAAAGTGGAAGAGAATGGAACACTTTCCAATGCATTTCATGAGATCAATATCAACCTGATATTAAAACCAGGCATAGCTATTACATGGAAAGAAATCTACAGTTGAATATTCTTTATGGACATAGGCAGAAAAGTCATTTTAAAACATTAGCAAATAAAATCCAGTCATATATAAAAAAGGATCATAAATAATGAACAAGTAGGTTTATCCTGGGAATGCAAGGCTAGTTCAACATTTGAAAAACAACCAGTGTAATTCATTATATGGACAGGCAGGAAAAGAAAACCTTCAGGTTACCTCAATAGATGCTGAAAACACATTTAAAAAAACCTCAATATCCATTCATAATAAGGCTTTTCAAGAAACTAGAAATAATTGAGAGCTTCCCAAACTAATAAAGGCTCATTATGTGCAGCTAACATCATACTTAATGTTGAAAGACTGAATATTTTTTATCAGGAATAAGGCAAGGATATTGACTCTTATACTTAGTTCAAAATTGTACTGAGGAAAAGAACAAGAAATAAATGTATACAAATTAGAAAGGAAGAGATAAAAATTGTCTTTATTTGTAGGTAACATGATTATCTATATAGGATATCATACAGGATATACAAGCAATTGTTACAGCATCACCTAAACCATGAAATATACAGAGACTAGCTAATAAAATGCATGCCAGATTAAATGTTAACAGCTACAAAACACTGATAAGAGAAATCAAACTAAACCTAAATAGTGACGAGACACACTATGTTATTAAAATATCAGTTCTCCCCAAATTGATCTACAGGTTCAATGCAATCCCAATCAAAGTGAAAACACCTGGGCACGGACTCATGGGAGCTGTGGACACGTCTGACTGTCCCAGTGAGATGGGTGCCCAGACCGGCCTCATCAACAGACAGATTCTTCCAGGACAGGGACCCACTCAGCTGCTCTCCTTAGTGCTGGTAAGTGCCGCTGTAACTTTCAGGTTCAAGTTCATTCTCAGAAACACAGATCCTGCATTTCATGACCTGGCCCTGCTTTTCTTGGCATCCATTTTTTTGCCCGCCCACAAGGAAGTTCCAGGCTTGGTGAGGGCTTCTATTTTGGAACAGATTGATTCATAAAACTTTTTCTGTCACTGAGTAGAAATCTTTGTTTCTGCAACACCCACCCTGGTTAGGCTCTCTGAACTTACAGAAGTAATCTCACATTCATTAGAACTTTTAAGTGTTTAAATGTGAGTTTTTTCTTGTGTTTGCTATATATTCTCTGCTCACTTAGGTATTCATTCCTGCATTGACTAGCTTTACTGTGTTTGTAGTCGCTCTTTTCTCAGGAAGTCTATAAATGTCTATTTTAATATCTGTCACCTGGAATTGAATGCATGGTCCCATCAGCCTGCCAGAGAACAGCCAGAATTTGCCAGATTGTTTACTTACACATCAGTCCCCTCATGGAGCCTAAATTGCATTTATGTTTGGTAGTTTCATTTCTGGATAACCCATGCTTGGAACCTAAAATGCTGACATATATCCCATCGGCATTGTTTTTAGTCATTTCCCCCTTCTGGACTTGTCTCATGGTATTTTTGAGTTAAGATTTTGACATTTATTTCATTTGCTTATTACCTTGCTGTGCCATTCTCTTTTGGTGATAATTGTGAACTCTAATTCTATTTTCCTATAGATATTCTTTCCCCCTTCACCGATGACTTTGATCAGTTGTGTCCAAGACTTTCCCACCTAAAGAACCTCTGAATACTCTTCATTTTGCTCTCCACAGTGCAACTTAGTGCTGGAGACCGTCTTCCAGAAAAGGGATGCTTGCTGACCTTGGCTGGTCTCACACATGTACTCCTGTGCTTTCCAGCCTTTTTGCTACGTTGAAGTCAAGCTAATCTCTGCAAAACAGGGACATTTGCTCACAGTACCCCATTTCCTAATCATTTATAAAAAAATGTATTGTTTGTATTCCCTACATACGCCACTTTAATATATTCGATATTCATTTAATATTTATCAGAACCTACCATGCAAGGCACATTGCAATGCACTGGGGATACAGCTGTGAGCAAAATAAAAATCCTCTGTCTCATGAAGCCTATTTTGCAACAGCACCTCTGTTCATCGGCCTTTTGTTCTGCACTGGTCATCTTCTGTCCTTGCACAGGGCCTCTGACCCTTCTTTCAGATTCTTTTTGCTCCTGTCTTTTTATGTAATCCTATTTATCTTTCAGATATTAACTTTAAAGTCACTTTTCTCAGAAAACCTTTCCTGATTTCTCTAGCAAAGTAAAGCTCCCCTTTCATTTGATCTTCGAGTATTTTCCTTCCTCCCTGCTATAGCCCTTACTGCACAATCATTTCGGCAGCAATTTGGCCTCTAAGTGCCCAAATGGATGGTGCCGAAGGGTTCTGGGAGGGCAGGGGCTCTGCTTTTGCTCAACAGTGTTTGTAGTGCCCAGCTCAGAGCAGGTGAGCATTCAATATCATTTCGAGGAGTGAAGTTATGCCTTTATTCAAGCCTTCCCTAATATTTTTTCCTGGAAAGGAGTGAGAACTGAGACTAAGAAATATCAGAAAATATCATTCAAGGAAGCATTGTGTAATCTATCAGTGGTCATCACATCGGTCATGTCTCTGCCTCGCCTGTTTGCATTCAGCCACAGTCTTTTCATCTCCTCGGGGAACATTTCATGTTCATGGCAGGTTTTCTGAAACTCAGACACACTGTCAACTGCCGCCCCCGCTCCACAGTCTATGCAACATGGGAGAGCGGCCAGTCTGATGGCACCAGCTTCTTCTGCACGCTCGTAGCCTCAGCATGCTTGGCCCTGCATCCTTTCTCCTATAAGAAGCTTGCCCACATCCAGGTGACTCCCCAATTCCTGCTGACCAGGACCTGGGGAGAAAGCAGCTGGGGGGCTGTGCATTCACCATGAGATGCTGGCTCACTGAGGCTGCTGGGGTAGAGGGGTGATGCCGTGCCCCCAGCTTCAGCCTCACCCAGAGAGCCAAGGCAGTGTTTGCAGACAGAGGGGATCCCTGGAAGAAGATGGCTTTCTTGGTGGAGGGGAGCCCAGTGTAGACCTGGTCAATGAGGTAGGAGCAAGAGCACAGCCCTCATTCCTGGGTGCTCTCTGCCCTCCTCCCCCGCCCTGGCCACCCTCACAAGAACTAAACTGTGTATCTTGGTGCTAGAATGCGAGGAATGTGCCACAGCCTGATAGGCATGAAGCAATCTGCAGAAGCAGGGAGGAGCCCTGCTCCCTGGTCAGAGGCCTGTCAGTGCAGGACTGTGGGGCCTCCTGCTGCAGCAGGCATATCAAAGGCTGTGTTGTACACAGGGTATGGTTCCCTCCTAGCCAGTAGGAGGCTGGAGAAAGGGCACCCTCAGAATGGTGTTTCCATCCAACACTTTTGAAGTTGCTGTCCTTGGCTGCTCAGCCCTGGAAAGATGAAATAAACAGAGATGGTTGTTTCTGTACCAGGGAGCACTCTGTTCTGGGGCCCAGAGGAGTTTTGCTGAGCTTTTCAAAGAAACAGCTCTTTGATTTTATTGATGTTTTCTGTTGCTTCAATTTCTATTGCTTTCTGCTCTTCTACTATTTTCTTTTCTTCTCCTTACCTTTTGTTTAATTTGCTCTGCTTAGATAACTGATTTGAGATTGTGCTTTTTCTAATATAAGCATTTAATGTTATAGAGTTCCCTGTGAGCGTTGCTTTTGCTGTATCCCCCAAGTTTGATAAGTTGTGTATGGAGTTCATTGCATTCAAACTGTTTTCTCATTTCTGTTGTGATTTCTCCTTTGTCCTCTGAGCTACCTAGAAGTATTTTGTTTAATTTATGCTTACTAGGAGATTTTCCAGATGTATTTCTTTTGTTGATTTCTTTTAGAACATATTTTGTGTAATTTCAATCCTTTAAATTTCTTGGCATTTGTTTTTTTGTCCCAGAATATGTTCATTAAGGGTGAATTTTATTATGTACCTGAAAAGACTGTCTATTCTGGTGTTTTCTGATGTGTTGCATTTGATATATTATATTATAAATGTCTGTTATGTCAAGTTGTTGAAAATGTTCAAGTCTTCTGTCTTCTTACTGATTTGTTTCTGGTCTAGATGGTCTATAATTATTGAGAAAGTAGTTGAAATAGCTAACAAAAATGTTAGAATTTTTATAGTTTTATCAGTTCTATTATTTTATTATTTCTTTCATTTTAAATTTGTGTTCTAAAGTACACGTATTTTCAAGATTATTTTTTTGAACGAGTTCACCTCTTTATTATTAGGTAATGTCCTTATTTATCCCTATCATATTTCTTGTTCTGAAATTTACTTTAGCTGACAATAACACAGCCACGCCAACTTTCCTTTAATCGATACTTGGATGCCATTTTGTTTTCTATCTTTATACTTTTAACCTAGTTATATCTTTATAGTTATATGTTTGGGTCCTTTATTCAACTGACAGTCTCTGATTTTTAAATAGAGAGCTTAGGCCATTTTCATTTAATGCAATTATTTGGTTGCATTGTTTGAATCCACTCTCTTGTTACTATTTTTTTGGTTTATTTGTTCTTTTGTGACTTTTTCCTCCTTTCTTGCCTTCTTCTGGCTTGAGCATTTTAAAATGATTATATTTAATATTAGAAATATTTCTTGATTTATTTTTTTTGTGGTTTTTCTAAGGTTTCAAATATTTATCCTTAACTTATCAGAGGCTACATTCATTTAAAATTATACCAATTTACATATGGAATATGTATCTTACTTTTCAAAATTGAAAGAGAATACTTTCTTAGACAAACAAAATTTTAAGGAGTTTGTTGCCAGTAGACCAGCTGTCAAGAAGTATTAAAATAAATTCTTTGGAGAGTAGGAAAACAATATAGGCCAGAATCTTGGATCTATATAATGAAAAGCAGACCACTGAGGAATGGATAACTAAGGTAAAATAAAACCTTTTTATTTTCCTTATTCTTAATATACCAAACAGATAAAAATTTATTCAAAATAAATTTTGAACTATATAATTATATAGGAACTATGTAATTATATATAGAGCTTATATATATATATTTATGCTTATATATAAGTGAAATGAATGTTAGCTACAATAATTGTGGCAGGGACAGGAGGAAGAAATTAGGATTGTTTTATTATTGTAAGGTACTCTCACTACCTATGAAATAGTATGTTATTTGAAAATGAACTTGGATGTAAATGTATGTTGCAAATCTAGGTAAACCACTGGAAAATGAAAAAAGAAGTACAATTGAGATGCTAGGAGAGGAGAAAAAATGGAATCAAAAAATGCTCAATTACAACCCCAAAAGTCAGGAAGAGTTGAAGATAAAAATAAGAACAAAGGCAGCAAATAGGAAACAGTTGCAAATGTGATAGATATTAATCTAGCCATATCACTTTGAATGTCAATGATCTAAAATTATTTTATAGATATTAACAAACTGATTCTGAAATTTATATGGTAAGGCAGAATTTAACTCATAATAGCCAATACAATATTGAGGGAGAAGAACAAAGTTGGAAAACTGACACTACCCAACTTCAAGACCTATTTAAAGTTCTATAGTAATCAAGACAGTGTGGTATTGGTAAAGAATAGACAAATAGATTAATGGAAAAGAACAGTGGGTCCAGAAAATAGATAGACTCTCCCCTCCCCCATAATCAACTTATCTTTTCAAAGGAGCACAGGTAACACATGGAGAACAGATAGTCTTTTCAAAAGTGGAGTTTTGCCTGTGTATGTCAACAACTGTACTTACACATGCAAAACAATTGAATCTAGACTCTGACCTTACATTCTGCACAACAAAGAGCTCAAAGTGGATCACAGAACTAAACGTAAAATGTGAAACTATACAACTCCCAGAAGATAACATAGGAGAAAACCTACATGACATTTGGTTTAGTGATGCCTTTTTAGATAAAACACCAAAGACATGCTCCTTGGAAGAAATAACCGATATGAGATGCACTTCATTAAAATTAAAAACTTCTGCTTCTGTGACAGCAGTGTCAGGAGAGTGAGAAGATATGCCACAGACTGAGAGAAAACATTTGCAAAAGACACATCTGATAAAAGAGTTATCCAAAATATACAAGGATCTCTTAAGACTCAGCAATAAGAAAGCAAGCAAACTTACTTTAAAAAGTAGGCCATATACTTTGATGATTCAAGGTGGACTAGTATGGGTTTGGAGTTGTCTCTTTCTCCATGGTCCCAGTGGAATGGCAGCCACCAGGGAATAACTCCACTTGAAAGAGAACTGAGAACTTGATGATATGCATCTACACAGAGAGGTGAGGCAGATAACACCAGAAAGCATAAGAAGGTATGAGAAATGGTTCAATCAGGAATAATATTGGGGCACCGGAAAATGTACCCACCCCACCCCTACTCAGACTTCTAGAGTTTCTGGGTTACTAGCCTGTTATATCCAGGCAAACACTGCCTTCCTGAAAGAATATGAGTATAAGGTGGGCATTGAGATGACACACTTGGGGCTGCTTATAGTTAGCTTGACATTCTGAGAAGCATCTGTCCCTCCCCCTGCCTGGGCTCCTGGATCCTAGCCCACTGAAGACAGTGGAGTGCCACATAATGGGCACTGACTGCTGGGAGGAAGTTGGACTGACATATCTGGGGCTGCTGTCAGCTGATGTAGCAGTGCTGAAAGGCTCATGCCCTACCCCAGCCAGACTCCCAGGTTACTCTTGACTCCTAGCCCACTGCAGCCAGGTCAGTGCCACCTCACAGAGAGAATGAAATCAAGAAAACAATCCTGTTTACAATTGCACCAAAGAGAATTAAGTAGCAAGGAATTAACAAAAGAGATGAAAGACATATGCAATGGGAATTGCAAGGGAGTGTTATAAGAAGTAAAAGAAGACAAGGAAATGGAAAGATATTCTATATTCATGGATTGGAATTATTAATATAGTTATAATGGTCACCTTACCTGAAGCAATATGCAGATTTATTGCAATCCCTATCAAAACTCCACTAGCTTTTTTCAAGAAAATCAAGCAATACACACACACACACACACACACACACATGCATACACAGAACCACAAAAGAACCCAAATAAGCAAAATAATTCTTTTTTTTAAAGATTTATTTATTTATACAAGAACCGACCTCTGGTATAGGCCAGAGGCATGGGAGGGTGAGAGAATTCACCAGAGACAGAGCGGGAAGCAGAACAGGCAGACGACTGAACACACTGTTGAGGGGAGCAGCAGGTGAGGCAGGAGAGGTCTGCTGTGCCATATGGGGAACACTCTGGCCAGCCAGGAATTGAACCCGCGCTGCAAGAGGCTGTGAACAACTTCACATGCTACGCTCAACCTGCTACGCCACTGGGGAGGCCCAAGCAAATTAATTCTTAGAAAAAAGAAAAGCAAATGGAGGTAAATACAGTTGTAGACTTCAAAAGGTACAATAATCCAAGCAATTGGTATTGGAAGAAAGGGGAAGGGCGGGAGGAGAGAGAAAGAGAGAGAGAGAGAGAGAGAGAGAGAGAGAGAAAGGAGAGATTATGGGCAGGTATTTTCTTCTAGGTAAAAATTCAAGAAGTTCAGTTATAAGATAAATTAGAAGACACCAAGTCACATCATAGTAAAAGTGTCGAAAGCCAAAGGAAAATAAATAACATTGAAAGAGTTAGAGAAAAAGACACATTCTAATAGTGGAATAAGACAAATACTCTGTCCTTTGCTCAAATGTGAATTAAGCTTCCCTGAATTCTCTTTCTAACTAGATCCTGGCCTTGGGATCTGTCCTTGGTCCACCTAGTCTGGCTTTAGCAAGAATTCTATCTTTTCAGTTTAGGGGAAATCTCCCACCCTTTGAACATCAATATCTGATCAAAGTCCACATCCTCTTACCCTCAATAGCTTATCATCTCAGCTTGTCTTCAGGAAGAATCTTTTTTTTTTAAATTTTATTTTTATATTCCTTGCTGAGCAAGTCTACCCAAGTCCTCTCACCCGTGGTGTCTCCCCTTATATGTTACCATTTACAGATCCCCATTCTGCTTCTTGGCTATAAATCTCCTCTTGTCCTTGTATTCAGACTTGAATCTGGTTTCTCCTTCTGTCTCTCCTACAGTAGCTCTTCTTGCATAAAGACTTGTATTTCATCTTTCACAAATAATATGAACATTTTTTCTTTAAAAAATCTCAGTCCCCAAAACCTTCTGATTTCCTGTCACAGACTGTGGGGGGCAGAAGACTATAAACAACACTTTAATGAAAAGGGAGAGATTTTCAGAATTGATTTTTTAAAAGCAAGACCCAGTTATGTGCTATTTACCAGATAGATTACTGAAATATAAATATAGGTTATAAGCAAATGAATTGAAAAAGATAAAACGTGTACAAGAAGGTGGGGGGTGGTTGCAGCATTAAACTAGATGGCAAGCAATCATTAATGTGGCTAAATAATAAATCTTTAAATTATACAAAAAAAGCAATTGAGAGAATTAAAGGGAGAAAGAGAAATTCCGTACCCACATTTGGGGATCTCAACGCCATCTCAAAGCAATCGAAAGAACAAAAAAATCCATAAAAATATAGATGATTTCAAAATACCAAATATCTTGACATAACTGATGTTTATAGAACATGATTCTCCCATAACTGTAGGATAGACATTTTCCCCTCATGCATATGATGTGTTTACCAAAATAGACCAAATTTGTGGGCGAATATGGCACATGTTCATACTCATATCTCATCTACAGATGGTCAAGACACCATAACCATCTTCTCAAGGATCTTAAATCTGACTATGAGATTGCTTATGCATCTTCCATCACTCTCCATTGCCTACAAAGTTAATTTAAATCTCTGTAGGCTGACATAAAAAATGCTGTACAATATGGTTCCCACTTTTTACCCTCCATCCTCATCACCCATCATGCTCTATTCTATGTATGTGTGTTGCATGGCTGATGTGGACTCTGTTGTTTCTGGCAATATCACACAGGTGGCTGCCCAGTCTTCCTACATTTCCTTCCCACTGCCTTCTATGCCCTGCCTCACATCCTGTGTCACATTCTGTGTCCTCCCATGTTCACTCAGTTGTCTTCCTTCTTAGTGTTCTTCTGAGCACTGAGACTGGAGGGCCTTTCTTTACTGGCCTTCACTGAATTGAGGTTCTATGTCATCTGTCACAGAATGGTTTTATCCGCTGATCCTCAATGACATCCCCGCGCCCGAGGAGAAAGCCCTTGTGGACCGCACTAGGCGTAGTCAGCAACAGACTCTGGCGAGCAGGGAGCAGGCAGCCAGAGAGATACCTACTTCCCGGCTTGGCCAGTCTGTAGGACTTGACATTAAGGAATTAATGCGACTCTAAAAATTGCAAGAAGTAACTCCCCGAAGAGGAGGTGACTGATTGGCTTGTGAAGTGTCTCAAACTGTCTGGAAATCAATCTGAGGCAAATATTAGCCATTCCCCTCAAATGCCATGTGAAGAATTTGATTTCTTCGTCTCCAGGGAGACACTTTTTTTAAAGACAACCAACCCAAACAGTTATTGGTCACCTACCGAATGCAAAGTACTGAGATAGATGTGCAACTGATGAGATTTTAAAAACAGAGAACTAGCTTTGAGTAGCAAGATAGTGGTTCGGCATATAGAAGTTCCAGATAATCTATGTAATAGCTGGGGGAAGGAGATGAGAGAATTATCTCCTTGCAGCAGGCTTCGCCCATGGGGTTTGGTAGACAGCAGGGCAGGTTGCCGGAGCATAGCTCAGTACATCTGCGGTGGCAGTGACCCACCTGCCTTCTCCATCCCTGTCCATGCCAGGAAGACGTACAGTTACAAAGCAAAACCAAGCAAGGAAGGGGAAGCCACTTGAATTGACACACTTTGTATCTCCCAGAAAACCGGTTCTCTGCAGACTTACACAGGCAGCGGCTTTGTGCAGGCTGGAGGTCGAGATGGCTCTTGGTTGGAAGGAATGAGGGAGTGACTTTGTTCCCCACACCAAACTTCTCCTTTGGGGGGCATTGCAGATCTTTGCCATTCAAAGTGTGGCCGCAAGCCTCAGCGTGATCTGGGAGCTGGCTAGACAGAGAGAATTTCAGTTCTACCTCAGACCTACTGAATGAAATTAGAATTGGCATTGAACAAGATTTCAGACAATTCCTTTGCCCATTAATGGATGCAGGAAGCACTGTCATAAAACACCCCAGGGTCTGTTACTGAAAAGTAAACAGAACAGAAAGAAACAGATGTCAGCCTTTTGGAGAGTAAGCCTAGAAGGAATCCAACATCAATACAAACAAACTGTGTTTGTATGTATGCTTAAAGGACTAGGTGTTTCCAAAATTTTAGAATTTCAGAGTTTTCAATCTGCTTTTTTTTTTTTTTAAACAAGAAAATGCTTCTAAGGCACAGGATGAGAAAGAAGGCAGGAGTGAGCGGTGCAGGAAGTCCCGGCCCTCACCTAAGGGCCGTCACAGTCCATTTCAAGGGCATGTGAGACCAGGCGGGAGAATTTCAAGGACACAGCACTGAGTGTTTTAAGCCTGGAGGCTTCTTGTCATGATTTTTGTAGAAGATAATGAATTTGGCTTGGACATCTCTGAAGCATGAAGGCAATCCCCATGTTAATAAATGCAAAGAGAGTTTTAAAACATGTATCTTTAGAACATTCTTTCTAGAAATTTTCTAGCTGTTCCCACCCTGGATTGAGGTGGGAGGTGAGAGGCCTAGGCCTGGGGACATCCCTCAGGCTCCTGCACCCCCTCCCTGAGAGTAAGTACCCCCAGCTCCTGAGAGGGTCCTGCTGGTGGTCCCCACCTGACAACCACGTGCTGCTGGAGTCTGGCCCCTCACCCCCTTGCCATGAAGTGGTCCACGAGGGACGTACACACATAGGAGTGACAGGTACCAGCATGTGAGTGGGGACTCATCACCGATATGAGTCAGTCTCCCGAAGCTTAATGCGAAGATGATTTTGCCAAAAGACCAAGGAGTAACTTTTTAAAAAATTTATCTATTTTATTTTATTTTAAAAATTTATTTATTTTCAGTTGAAGTCATATTGTTCATTCCTTTCTGCCTTGACTCCAGAAGGGCTGCTTCTGAGGAGCAGATCCACCCACCCAACCAGAGCTCCGTCCGCCCTGTCATAGTGGGACAAGGTGTGGAGGTGCTGCACAGTCTCCCTAGGGTGCCACTGGAGTTCAGCTTTGGAACATGTACGATATTTCAACAGGTGTAGAAGGGGAAAGGAGGTTGAAGTCGAAAGGGGGCTGTGTGAGAAGTGACTGGTGTCCTCAGGAAGGGAGGGCGCTGGAGGACCCTGGGGGGACAGAGGCTCTGAGAGTCACTGTCAGGAAGATCAGGGATGCCTGTGCTAGGGGCCTCTCCTTCACATGAGTGTCTCCATGTAGGGTGACAAGTGATGGGCAGGAGCGTCTCTCTAAAAAGCTACCTCAGCTTTGGGTGAGGCATGTCTGGGCCAGGGAGAACCTGGAGGTTGGCGACCAGAGAGAAGCCCAAGGTGAGTGTTGCTTCGGAAGGGATGGAGGAGTGGAGAGCAGAGGGCCTGTGCAGCCCAGTTTCAGGAATGTGAGGATTGTGGGCTTTGCAAACATGGGTGCCTGTGTTCTGCCCCCAGGGGTGCTGTCTCATTGGTCTCGGTGAGGCCTGGGCAGTGACATTCATGAAAGCACCCCAGGTACAGCCAAGGTGAGAACCCCTCTCTGAGCCCCCTTATTTACCCCAGGGAACAGCAAGGACCCCAGGAGGCAAAGGACTAAAGGCACAACCTTGGGTCTGGAACCCCAGATTGCTGATATAAAATCTAAGGTTCGTTTTCAACCACGTGGTTCTGCGGTGGAGGTCCTAGCAAAAGGGTGAAAATAAAAAGAATGGAAAGTAGGGTTGGTGGGAAGAACCTGGGGGGTGGGTACCTCCATTGGCAGAGCAGAGGACGAAAAAACTTTGCAGAGGAGACAGAGGAGCCGTTGAGAAAAAGGACGGAGCCATGGGGAGCAGTGAGTGGGGGTGGTTGACACCATCACAGGCTCCAGGGCAGAGCAGGTCCAGGAGGAAGGGCCTCAGGGCTCACCCTTCATGGCCATGAGGCGCAGTAGTTTTGAGTTCCGGAGCAGGTGCTGAAAGGTAATTCGAGGCTATGTGAAAACATGAGTAATCAGCTCATGACTCTGGACATGTTCATTTATGTTTCTAGGCCTCAATTCTCTCATCTATAAAATGTGTTAAATATGAGTACTCACCTAATAGGACTGTGATGTTGAAGTGAGCTAATATACGTAAAGCACTTAAGAAGGTCCAGTGTGTGTGATCCGCATGCTCACCATGGTGATAGCTGTTACTGGTGTGGGTGGAATCTTCAAGAGGTCATTTTAATTGGATGGGGGGAGAGGTGTCAGATTTTTTCATTTTCTTTAAATTAAAAAAAATAATTAGTTAATTTTTAAGTGTGGTAATATTGGGGTAGTGGCATCAGATATTACCAAGATTTTATCGTTTCCTTATGGCCTCTTGCCTCTCAGCCAGCATTTCCTTAGCATGAACCCCAAGATGGTTGTTGCTGGAGTGCTTCGAAGGAGACATCCCTGCTTGCAGAAGTGGGGCAGACTTAACCAGGTTTATTCCTTTGAGGCCTTTTTATGTTAGAAAGGATTGTCTACCCTGGCACCCTGGCACATCTTATACCCCATCCTGAAGTCCAAGAACTCAGTAGCACTCAGTTCATGTGACATCACATTGTCACTGGCGTAGTTGTAGCTGCTACATGTCACCCTGAAGAGCAGCATCCCTGTATCACAGCAGTAGGGCCAGACCTACTTTCCAGGGTGGTCCCTCAATCTCCACCTGGTCAGCCAGTGCACCAGGGACTGCATTTTCCCCAGCGAGGGACAGTGTTGCAGGAATGGGGTGGGAAGAACAGAGAGGGAACTGGCTCCTTGCTTTCCCCAAAGAACTGTCTAGCTTTACAGACACTACCCTCAGCAGTCGGAAGAAAACCCCAGACCTTCCTGCAGGTGTGAGCTGCTTGTGTGCTGTGCCAGGTCTGGCCACTGGATGTCACTCTTAGTCTATTTTCATTTGGCATCAGGTTTCTGAAGATGCTCCAGCATTCTGCTGGCCTCCACCCCCTCCTCACAGGTCCCTCCTCTGCTGTTGTCAGCCCCAGAAGGATTTGCTGACCACACAGGTGGTATAGTGAGAGAAATCACCCAGGAACTGACTTTTGGTCCATGCGTGGGAAAGTAGCCTGCTTGTCTTGGAAGGAAGCAGAGTCCAGTATCAGTAACTAATTCCATAGCAATAGCAGCTGAAAAAGAGCTCTTAAAATATAGAAAAGATATTCCTATCAAGTAGATAATACCTTTACTTTTTGAATGTGATGTCTTGCCTTTTCGTGTTGACAATTGAAGATATTTGATACACTTCAGTGTTTCTCGCTCGCTCTAGTTCTCTCTCTCTTCTAAAGGAAATAGAAGGTTCCAGGTACATTTGAAATCTCCTTTATAATTCTCCTGGATCATATTACCCTAGTTTCTGGTGGGAATCTTTCCAGTTCAAATCCTGATAGTCTTGTAAGTATGTACATGTTCATAGAGAACTGTGTGGATTTGTGCATTTTTAAAGTTAATAGAAATGGTTATCTAATACTGTTTGTTTTCTTCAAAATGCATCTCTTCTGTGTCTATTTTTCACTAGAATTTTGTTGTCTAATAGTCATTTTGTTATAGGGCAGCCCCGATATTGAACGGGTTGCCTGGCTGTGGGTCCTCACCCGCGCGCTTACAAGGGACTTATGAATACTCCACTACAGGCACACACAAAAGGTTAATAAAAGGTTTATTTACAAGGGAAAGGGAATTATTTACAAGGGAAAGGGAATTAAGGAAATGTACAACTCTGGGAGAAAATAGGGAAATAAAGTCTTTAATGCGTCCTACCCGATCCGCCGACCTGGAAACCCAAAAAGCACTCTCCGAACTGGCCGGACCCTGCGAGCTGGCGGAGAGTCAAAATGGGGGACCCCTCCAAAGCCCACGTGTCTGGCTTTATACTAACCTGGCTGCTTAACCCCACCCTCAGGTCCCAGCCACCTTCCCTTTGGTGGTGATGGGATTTGGAGTTCCCAGTGTCTTTGGCTTTGGCCTGGAGTGGGGGTGGATTCCACAAAGCCTGTATGGAATTAGCTTTAGGACATCATTTTCCCCCTAACAATTTCTTTGCAGGTAGTCTATCTTTTCTGTTTGGCTATTTTGTTTTTAGTAGCATTAAAAGCATTGACCTTGGGATCTACTGTCTGACCAGGTTTTTAAGAGCACAGCACAGAAGTTTGGTACTAGGAACCACAGACTCTCTGATTGTTTTAAAAAGGTTTTATTTATTGATAGTCCTCCATTCTAACGTGACATATCCAGGTGTGACTTTGTATTTCTATAGAAAATTGCCCATTCTTATTTTCCTACAGTAAATCCTTCAGTATTTGTTCATTGGAGGTTTGAGTGAGTTATAGGCTCTTAGTCCTTGCTTGTCTTAAATGTGTTTTCTTTTCAGTCTTGAATAATCATTTAGCTAGGTGTTAATATCTTCCAGGTGTGAAAATAAAAACAATGGCTAACAAAAGTTTCCACCAATTTTTCCAGAGGTGTGTCTGGTCCACTATTGTTTTCAAAGAACCAATTTTGGGTTTGCTAATAACCTGTATTGTGTCTTTTTCTCCTTTTCCATTAATTGTAGCATGCATAATTGATATTTCCTTCTTTCCATAGTCTTTGTTTATTATTTTATTAATTTAGGTTCTTTTTTATTTAATTCTTTCTTTCCATGTAATCAAACATTTAGATGAAAAAGAAATTAAACTTAAAAAGAATTGGTAGAAAAACTTAAACAGATAAAACCTTTAAAGAATGAGAAGTCATGTTTTAAAAGCTATTATTTTTATTTACCTTGTTCAGGACTTGGTGTGCTTTTTTGAACTAAAGACTTGTGTCTTCAGTTCTGGAATATTCTCAGTTATTTTTTTGTGAATATTGACACAATATTTTCAGACTTTCCTTCTAGAACTTTTATTTGCAGAACACTGGGAGTCTCAGTCTATTGTCCTCAGTGCCTGGTTAATTTTCCCATCGTTTCCATGTCATTTCTTCATTCTGGCTGGTTTCTGTAGTCCAGTGTTCTACTTCACTAATATTTTCCTTTGCTGTGGCAGCTCAATCTATTGCGCCCTTAATTGCAATGCCTTTGTCTTCTTTTCTAGAAATTGTATTTGGTTATTTATCACATGTGTTTAGTTCTTTTTCCATAACACTATGGTTCCTAATTTTCAAAATCTTTTAAATTAATATGTTTATTCTAGTTCTCTTTCATCTCCAGTTCTTTTTATTTTTTTTTAAAGATGTATTTATTTATGCATACAAGAACTGGGATACAGGCCAGAGGTACAGGGGGTGAGAGGATTTACCAGAGACAGAGCGGGGTGCAGAACAGGCAGACTGACTGAAAAACACTGCTGAGGTCTACTGCACCACGTGGGTAGCTCGTGCTGCAGAAGCTGCAGATAGCTTCACAGTGCTGTGCTTAACCCCTTGTGCCACCAAGGGGGCCATCTAGTTCTTTTATTTCCTCATCTTGCAATGCTTCTTGCACCTAGTGGCTTTCTCTCTAAATACTTATTTTTTGTGTGTGATTTTTACTTTATCTGTAAACTATCCTAACATTAAAAAGGGGGGAAGGGTCCTCAAAGTACCCTACGCTGTGAAAATATCCTTATGAAGTAGTTTTTGCAATTGTTTCTATTGGAAGATCTGACAGCCAGGGCCAGCTTTTGTCACTACCTCCCTGACTGGGATTCCTGCAGTGTGCGGGGAAATTCAGATCCTGTCCTTCTTAGGATGCAAGTCCGGTGATTGATTTTTACACTCAAGGCCTCGGGGAGAAACATAGCTACTTTAGAGTGTCCTTGGAAGGTGGAAGGAAGTTTTCTAATTCCCTTTTGATGGAATAACACCAGCTCCAGGCTTCAAATTTCATGGAGGGAGAAAATTTCTAGCTCCTTGTTTTACATAGACCCAAGGTCAGATCTACTGCAGGCACAGGGGAAGGCAGAGGGTGTTAGAAGGATTTAGAGGGCATGTCTGATCTCTGAGGACCTGTGTTCTGGCTGAGAACCCCCCGGGTGCCCACTACCTCTGATCTCACCTGACCTGTGCAGCTGTTTCTAGATGCCAGGGATTGGTTTTTTCATTCTTTAAATAAGTATTAATTTTTTTAATCTCTGCCACATTTTATCCTACCTTGAACTTGAGAAATTCAGTTTATCTTCTGGATTTCTTACCAGTGGTTTTCAAACAGGGTCCTCTGAGCTGTGCAGGGAGGAGAGTGACAATTACAGACATCTTCCTGGCTCTAACCTGCCCTCCATCCTACCCCACAGGGCAGCTCTACTTGTGACCTGCTTACAATAACCTCACTGTGGAACCTGACAAGTGTCATCTCTCTGTGCCTCAGTTTCTCCCTCTGTGAAAAGGGGACAATGATAGTGATACCGGAATTGTCAGGTCTAGTCTCCCAGCCAGGAACGGATCTCAGGCTGCAGGGCAGCGCTGAGTTCCAGCCACTAGACCCCCCAGGGTTGGTGTCTCACGAAGCCGCAGCAGGAACTTCGCAGACGCTCAGGCAAGCAAGCGAGAAGAGGCAGGTTCGTTTATAGAAAGAAAAAGTTTATTGAGGAGGAAAAGAGCAGAAATAAAGTGGGAATCCCACGCCAGGGAACCAGGCCTGGGAGGGGCAAGGAAGCCAAAGTGGAGTTGTGTTTCAGGGAATATAGACCTTTTTTTCCCTCATTATTCTAAAACTTCACCAGTCTCTTTGTGATTGGTTAGTTCTCGGCTGTCTTACTTAATTTGCTACTGAGTGGGGGATCTTCACATTCCTTATCTAACAGCTTTCTCTTTCCCCATTAGTTGTGTAACAGGGTGGTCCCCAGGAAAGGGGGAGGTTCCCTGCCCCACCCAAGGGAGGGTGGAGCTGAGCAGGAAGAGGAGAAGCTGCAGAAGAGACTGAGGAAGGAAGCAGGATGGAGCCAGGAGACCTGGAGGAGGCGCATGGAGCCTAGAGACACGTGAAGAAACTGCGCTTGTCTTTTGGTCGTGGACTAGGTGACACAGATGTGGGTGAGACCCGTGGGGAGGGGACAATGGCAGCTTTTATCTTGATGTTGATTTTGCTCTTTTCCTTCCGGGCTTGTCCAGTTGTTTGTGACCCTTTTCTGTGGGTCCCCACTGGAAGATGCTTTAGACTTGTGGCAGGCTTTGGGGCCTTGTTCTGGGCCGATCCCATATGGATGGACTTTTACCCACGAGGGGACGGGTAACTTTGGGTGCTTCACTTAGAAACTAGACTCTTTGCCTTACCTGTATTGTTTCCTAGTTTTATTAAAGTTCCTTCCCATTAAAGTCTCACATGTTTTGTGTTGATGCGGCGGATGGCAGAACCCATTTAGAATAGGCAGGTTTGCGGGGTTTGGGCTGCCCCTCTCCCTGTCCTATAACAGTTGCATCTTTAAATTTAAGGCCCAGTCCCCTGGATGGGTATCCCTGCATTGAAGCTGCCCTTCTAATGTGTCCATAAATTAAACCACTCTCCATTTCTCCAGTCTCCACCTCCCTTTACCACCTGAAGGAAACCAGGACCAGCATTAACAATGTTGTCCTTGGTCCTGGCATGTTTGTTTTTCCTAATGGAATGGGTTACTTTCCCTTGCTTGTCCTTATCTCTTAAGCCTCCCTAAATTTTTCAGAGGTCCCCTCCTGCACTATCCCTAAAACTGCCTAATAACCCTAGCTTGCCCCGTCTCAATAGCACTGCCTCCCAGGACTTGTGAAGATTAAATAATATTCTTAAGGTGCTCAGATCAGTGCCTGGGTCAAAATAAGAACTCAATAAGTGATCTTTGTTAATTAACTATTTAGTTCTAAGTTATTTTTCTTTTAAAAAATGATTCTGAAATAAAAATAAAAGTCTTTTTAGATCTAGATGGAGCTTTAGAAATTATGTACATACGTTTCTGGACTATTTTCTAAAACATCTTCTAGTTTGGAAATTCTTTATTTCTATGTCAACTCTACAATAGGAAAGTTGGTTTTAGCGAAGCTTGGAAACTAGCAGGGTGGGCATAAAGATTTCTATTGTTATGATCATTTTCATCCAGCCCCCTGACATTCCTTCAACCCCACTTCCTATCCATTAGCAATTCCATTCTTTTCTTAATGATTCACAATGACCTTGTTGTAATCATGGAATCAGATCTTAACAGTTGCACAAGCTTCCTCTGACTGGAGCCAGCCTTGCTTCATGGTTTCTCAATACTGTGTCGCTTGTCCATAGATGTTTTGCTGAAAGTGTTAGGGGGAAAGGATGTCCTGAGTTAATCCCATGCAGGCTTTGTGGACCCCACCCCCACTCCAGACTAAAGCCATCAAGACATTGGGAAAGACAAATCCCATCACCACCAAAGGGAAGGTGGCTGGGACCTTAGGGTGGAGTTGGGCAGCCAGGTTGGGTATAAAAACCAAACACGTGGGCCTTGGGGTGGCTGGCTCGCTATCGCTCGCCTCCTGGCTTCACGGCTCCTGGCTGGCGGCCAACTCTGAGAGCGCCATTTTGGGATTCCTGATCAGTGGATCAGGTAGGACTCATTTAAAACTTTGTCTCCCACTTTTCTCCCTGAGCTGTACATTTCCTCATTTCCCCTTCCCTTGTAAATAAACCTTTTATTAACCTTTCGTGTGTGCCTGCAGTACAGCATTGATAAGTCCTTTTAAGCGCGTGGGTGAGGACCCGCAGTCAGGCACCCCGTTTTGTATCAGGGTTGCTCTACAACAAAAGCACCCAACTCCAACGAAATTGTATTTAATGGTCTCTCGAACCTTCACATTTATGGTAACTTCTTCTACCTTTCCATGAAGGCAGATGCTGTGGAGTTTCAAGGAAAGTATAGGGCTAAGGGAAAAGCTTTACTTTCTTTCACGACCAGGGTGCTGTTGGGAGGGGCGCTTTCCTTCCCACTGGACCTGTTAGAGGGCAACCCCAATGTGAAATGGGTTGCCTGACTGTGGGTCCTCACCCACTTACTTAAAAGGGACTTACAATAAGACTCAATTGCAGGCACATACAAAAAGGTAATAAAGTGTTTATTTACAAAAAGGGGAAAGGAAGAAATGAATAACTCGGGGATAAGGAGAAGGAGAAAAATTGGTGAATGCGTCCTACCAGTTCCACTGAGCTGGAACCCCAATAGCATGCTGAAAGCTGGCGAGAAGCCAAGGACCCCCAATGCCCACATGTCTGGTTATATACCAAACCTGGCTGCTTAACTCCACCCTCAGTTCCCAGCAACCCTCCCTTCAGTGGTGATGGCATTTATGGGATTTGTCATTATGGCATTTTGGATCTCCTTGGTCCGGGGAATGGGGAGTTTGTTCAGGACATCCTTTCCCCCCAAACAGACCTACTCAGCAGTCACTCCCTCGAATTCTACCAGGCAGTGCTAGCTATTCTTACTTGGAAGCATTGTGAACCAATGGCATAATGAGTCAGGAGCTGGGTTACAAGAAATGTGTTGATTGGGCCTCCCCTGGTGGCGCAGGCAGTTGAGAGCTGCGCTGTGAAGCTGTCCGCAGCCTCTGCAGTGCAGGTTCGATCCCGGCCACCCGGTGAGGGTCCCACATGGCGTGGCAGACCTCTCCTGTCTCGCCTGCTGCTCTCCTCAGCAGTATTTCAGTCCATCTGCCTGTTCTGCTCCCTGCTCTGCCTCTGGTGAATCCTCTCACCCTCCCGCGCATCTGACCTGTACTTGGCAACCAGAGACTCCCCTCATCCCCACCATCCCACCCCTATCTTCGTTCAGTTCAGGAACGCTACAATTTTTCAGAGACAAAATGAGATGCTCTCTTGAGGTACAAGGAATTGACAGGAAATCAGAGTCTGCCAAACTCTCTGCAGATTGATACAATGAACGTCTATCTGGTAGCTAATTGTTCCTAATGTCTTCTGAGGACCCAATTCTCATCAAGATCAATAGACCTTTTAAACTGTGACTAGGGAGTCTGGCAAGGTAGTGGCAGTGAAGACACCAGTTAACCGTGCCCAAACATGCACAACAAAACTGATGCAAAATGAAGTAAGAAATCCCCTAGCGGAAAAACTGCCTACTAGGAGCATCAACCAGACTGGAAAGGGTAGAATTCACTTTAAGTGAATTCTGTTTAGAATGATAACAGGGAGGTACCACACACAGAGGGAGGAGTGGCTGCGTGTAGAGCACCCTATAGCTATTGACTCAGACTCTTGCCAACATGTAGGCTCCTAAGACCTGGTACTGCACTGGAAAAGGGGGTGCAGAGGTAGACACCCAGGACAGAGGGTGTTTTGCTGGAGAGCTGCAGAGGGGGGAACACAGAGTGAGGATGCTGGCTTGAATCTGAGGCTCCTAACACAGAACAGCTGTACCATGAATCAGATCAGAGCACCTTGACTTCCCTACTGAGGCCCAGGTTGAGAAGATCCAACACACCTGCCACCCAGCTCCCAAAGAAGTGCTTCACAACAGAAAGTACAAATTCCTAAGTCTACTGATGGTGACTCATTGATGCCCATTTCCCTGTCCTCTATTATACCTGCTACTCTTCACCAGAACCAGTCCCCTGACTACTCCATCTGGTGCAAAAACAACTGTTGACAATACGCCCCGACTAAAACCCATACAAAATTGAAAATGGAGAGACAGAAAAACACTGTGTAAATGCCAGAAAAACCCTCTGAAAGGAGCTCTTCCTCATGGAGTTGTGGATCATGATAGAATGGGAGTTCAGGGTAATAGCCCCAGCAGTGCTCATGGAACTTAGAAGAACAATGGGAGATTTAAAACAACAGGATAAAGATAACGAAAATATGAAGCAGCTGCATTCAGAAATAATAGAGTTAAATGCTATAGCTGATTTGAAAAATACAATTGAGGGTATCAATAGCAGACAAACACAAGCAATGGAGAGAATTAATGAGCCTGAAAACACAATGTTGGAGAACACAAGAATAGAACAAAGTAGAGAATGGAGAATAAAATGATGAACACAGTCTAAGAGATCTCTGGGATAATATAAAAAGAAATAATCCAAATAATCACTGAAAATCATCACAATCTGAGAAATGAACAGAAGTTGTGATCCAAAAGAAATATAGAGTCCCAAATAAAATAATTCCAGGCACAAACACAGCAACACACACAGTAATAAAGTCATTGAGAACCAATGACAAGGACAGAATATTAAAAAAAAATCAAGAGAAAAAGAGGGTAACCTATAAGAGAATACCAATCAGACTATCAGCAGAAACATTACAAGCATGAAATGTCCAATAGGCATATGAAAAAATGTTCAACATCACTTGTCATCAGGGAAATGCAAATCAAAACTACAATGAGATACCATCTTACACCAGTGAGAATGGCACATATTAAAAAAACTAGCAACAACAAATGCTGGCGAGGATGTGGAGAAAAAGGAACTCTCCTGCACTGCTGGTGGGAGTGCAAACTGGTCCAACCACTATGGAGAGCTGTGTGGAGATTCCTCAACCTACTAAAGATAGAGCTTCCATATGATCCAGCAATTCCACTCCTAGGTATTTACCCAAAGGTCACAGAAACATTAATTCGAAAGGGCACCTGCACCCCTATGTTTATAGCAGCGCTATTTACAATAGCTAAGCTATGGAAACAACCCAAATGCCCCCCAAATAGATGACTGGATCAAGAAGATGTGATACATATACACAATGGAATATAGCTCAGCAATTAAAAAAAGATAAACTCATGCAATATGCAGCAACATAGATGGAGCTGGATGGGATCATGCTCAGCAGAATAAGCCAGAAGGAGAAAGAAAAATACTGGATGGTCTCACTCATAGCAGGAATTTAGAAAACCTAAATAAGAGACCAGGAAAAAGACTAATTGCAATAAAGATAAAATCAAAATCAACAAGCAACTATAGATCAGAGACACACTACAGTGGGGGGCGGGGGGAGAAGAGGGTTAGGGTCAGAAAAAGGGGGTGGGGATTGAATTGGGAATATAACCAAAATGAAAATGCATACATTATGCAAAAATGAAAAATGATGTAAGAATTATATAAAATAAAATAATTTATTAAAGAAAGAAACATTACAATCATGAAGGGTCTTAGAAGAGATATTTAAAATACTTAAAGAAAAATATTTCCGACTCAGAATCCTTTATCCAGAAAGATTGACAATCAAGTTAGAAGGAAGACTAAAGAGCTTCACTGATAAGCAAAAACTAAAAGAGCTTATCAAGACCAAGCCCCACATGAAAGAAATCCTGAAGGGGTTTATATAAAAAACAGAGCAATGAATATCAAGGCAACAGACACCTAAATTCCTTAACATGGAGAAGGAGGAAAGTAGCAGTGTGACCCATTAGAACCAGCCAGAGAACAGCTAGTTCAACAGATCATACATATAGCCCATCAAATAAAACCTCAGTAGAATTCTGAGACAAAAATGAATAGAAGTAACACAGGAGACAACATAAATGGAACTTAAACAAAAAATAATAGGAAGCATCAACAAACAAACAAAAACAAAACAAAAGGCAAGGCAAACCAAAAACAAACACATAACAAAATGGCATGAAGACTTGTATTACAATATTCATCTTAAACATAAATTTAATATGCCCCTTGACCCAGCACTCTCCCAGCTGTCCTAGCCACTGGAACTAAGCCCCAAAGTGCTTCAGGCAAGGCCTTAGCACCATCCCAGATTTCACAAAGCCCCAGCAGCTGTGCCCACCACCCAGTAAACACCCAGAATAGTGTGAGAGAAGGACCCATACACAACAGAAACCCCAACTACAGCTGAGCAAATTGAAAGAAAATAATTTTGAGAAAGAAGAATACAAATGGCAGAACAAGTCCTCCGGAGAACCAAATCTCCCAGCCACTAAGACAGGGAAGAGCTTTGATCCCTATCAGACACAGAATTCAAAATTGCTGTAATGAAGAAAATCAAAGAAATGAAACACAAAATTAAAAAAAAAAAAGACCTCTGAAAAATAGTTTAGAGAAATGCAAGAAAACTCAGAAAAGCAAATGAACAAAAACAAAACAAACAAAAGGAGACCAACAGCAAGACATATAGTAGTAAAACTCCCAAGACTCCAAGACAAAGAAAAGATAATGAAGCCGAAAAGAGGGGGAAAAAACTGATAACCTATAAAAGGACCCCGATTATGCTAACAGTAGATTTCTCTGAAGAAGCTCAATGGGCAAGAAGAGAACAGAACATTATATTCCAAATAATCCAGTATAAAAACTGCCAGCCAAGGGCCTCCCCGGTGGCGCAGCGGTTGAGCGCTGGGTTGCGAAGCTGCCCGCGGCCTCTGCGGCGCCGGTTTGATCCCCGGCTGCTCCCCGGCCACCGGAGGAGGGTCCCACATGGCGTGCAGACCTCTCCTGCCGCCCGCTGCTCCCCTCAGCAGTGTACTTCGGTCCTTCTGCCTGCTCTGCTCCCCGCTCTGGCTCTGGTGAATTCTCTCACCCTCCCGCGCTTCTGACTGTACCCAGTGCTTGTATAAATAAATAAATAAATCTTAAAAAAAAAATAAAAATAAAAACTGCCAGCCAATAATACTCTATCGTGCAAAACTCTCCTTCAGATATGAGGGAGAAATAAAGATCTCAGACAAACAGAATCTTAGGGAGTTGGCAACCATTAAGCCCTTCCCCATAAGAAATATTTAAAAGATCTTTAGTATTTAAACCAAGTAAAGGAATAAACATAAAGAACTGAACAATCACAAATATGGAAATTGAAACACTAATAATAAATCTGAAAAACAAAAGCCCAAGACCAGATAACTTTACAAATGAATTTTATCAAATTTTTAAAGAACTCATGTCCACCTTGCTCAAGTTGTTCTAAAAAATACAATAAGAAGAAATGGGGGCCTCCCTGATGACAAAAGGGGTTAAGCACAGAACTATGAGATATCCACAGCCACTATAGCACAAGTTCGATCCCTGGCCTGGGAGCTACCCACATGGTGTAGCAGACCTCTCGTGTCTCCCCTGCTGCTCCCCTCAGCAGTGTATTTCAGTCAGTCCACCTGTTCTGCTCCCCACTCTGTCTCTGGTGAATCCTCTCACCCCCCACACCTCTGGCCTGTACCCAGCTCTTGTATGCACAAATAAATAAATCTTAAAAAAAAATGCTCCTTAATATGCCTTACGATGCTAAGATTATCTTATACTGAAACCAGACAAAGACAGCACAAGAAGAGAAAATTATGGACCAATATCCTTGATGAACATCTATGCAAAAATGTATACAAAATTCTAGCAAATCAAATTCAACAGCATATCGCAAAAGGATATATACTCTGATCAAATGGGATTCATCACAGGATGCAAGAATGGTTTAATATATGTAAAGTAATTAGTGTAATACACCATATCAACAGAAATAAAGATAAAAATCATATATTAATATCAATAGATGCAGAGAATGTATTTAATAAAATATAGCACCTATTTATGATAAAAGCTCTAACCAAGATGGAACATACAAATGGGAAAAGACAGTCAGTCTCTTTAATAAATGGTACTGGGAAAATTGGAAAGCCACACATAAAAGAATGAAGTTGGTTAAAGGCAATGTGTTTCCATCAGTCTGCACCGGGGACCTGGGTGCTGGGTTGTCTGTGATGAGATGTAACTGCATTTGATGAGGACTGTATGGAATTCCTATTCATAGATTCACCCCACGATTCCTTAGGGTGTCTTGGAGACTGAGGTTTTGTTCTGTGCAGTGCAGGACACAAACTAGCTTGCGTGAGTTTCATCTAGGATGTATCTTAGATTCCTGGGTTGCCTCTATAATGGTTCTTATTAAGTCATTCTCAGAGGGGCTAGGATTTCTGTTTTGAACGAGTTCCCCATACAATGCTGAGGCAGGCAGCCTCAGACTGGATGTTCTAGATCAGCAAGCTGTGGGGCCCTAGAGCCAGCATGTTCCTGCTCTGGATTGCTGATTATTAAATATTCAGGAATCTTCTGAGTTGGTTGCTTAAGTACTGATAGATGGAGGCAGCAATAGTAAAAGTTTTCACACCAAAGAAATTGGCAAACGCTACACAATTAGAGCTTTTTGGTGCTTCTAGATTCTGGTTTATCAGTGCACCATTAGCCATGACAACTTTCTGAGTGTTCCAGAAGGCAGGAACTGGGCTGTGACTTGGGGGATGAAAAGTTTGGGCTGTAAAGTCTCCTCATGTGCTGTACAATCTTATGCAAGTACATTTCCTTCTCTGGGACTGTTTACTCTATAAAACTGGAAGTTGGACTACATCAGTTCTCAGACCCCGTCATACAGGAAAGCTGTGTGGACAAATACTGACCCAGACTCACTCCTGGGTCTGGAGCCTCACATTGTCATGGAATTTTACACACTCTGCACATGTCTCATCTCAGGGTGAGTGTACTTGCTACCAGGGCTGATAACTATTCATCTAGATGATGTTGTGTTCCTTTAAATTCTAGATTTTCAAACTATACGATACCACATAGCCTTATGCTTCACTCCTCATTAGCCCCTGTCACAGAGGAAGAGTCTTTCTACATAAGATCATTCTCTGATCATTAAAGAGTATACTATGAAGCAGCAACTTTTAAAACATCCCGCCTGTTTAATTTTTCTTCTTAAACAGAAGAATCAGAAGATTAACTTTTTTTTGATATTTTTGGAGTCACCACTATGGATGAGGAGTGCTTATTTATTTGACAAATATTCCTTCAGCCCCCGCTTCATGCTAGACTTCTATTAGAGAACAATCCTCTCAGGCCGGTACAGGTAAGTCCCTATTTTTAAAGATGGGAATACTAAGGAACAGAGAGGTTCTGTTCTTTGTTTTGGAGATGCACTTCCCCTGTGTGGGGAGCTTATGAGCACCCATCCTGCTCTCCTCCATGTAGCTCTTAAGATGTGATCAGTGCCCAGACTTGAGGCTCCAGGATAAACAATCACAAGGTGTGTAACGCTTCCATCAACAATGGGCCACACAGGCAAAAGTGCTCCCCAAAATCCTACTGCCCAGTGACATCAGAGCTGACATTTCCCACTGGTAGAGGCCTCATATAGCTCATGTTTACAAAGTCTTTTGTTGACATTATTTCCCCTTATGTTGGATTTAATCTGATGTTGTATTGTCCATCATGGGTTCCAAGCATACAAAATCCACTGCTTATGTTGCCAGTAAGAGGCCACATGCAGTGATTGCCCTGAAAATGAAATTAAAAGGATTTCGTGCTACAGAAGCAATTCTTTGATGGCCATTGCTCACCATCAGGCATGTCCCATTACACCATAGTTACGACCTTGAACAAGGACAAAGTGATGAATGATGTTAAATGGTCTAATTCGTCAAAACCAATGAGACTAATAAAGATTAAAGAAAGGCCCCCATCAGACATAGAGAAGGTTCAAATAACTTGAACTGAAGACTAGACACAGAGACAGGCCCAGTCCTTTCAACCCCTGATGGTCAGGACTGAAGCATGACTGCGAAGTTGTAAGAGAAGACAGGATGGGATGTGGAATTTGCCGCTATCTCTGGGTGGTTTGAATGATTCAAGAATCCTTCATTGCATAATGGGAAAGTGAGTGGGGGAGTCTGCAAATGCTGATGTAAAGGCAGCTGAAATCATTTTGGAAACTCAAGTTAAATTGCATGTGCAGGAAAATTACTTGCCAGAGGAAATCTTTCATATGGCTGAAACCTCCCTATTTTGGAAATGAGTGCCCAAAAGGCATCCCACCCTAGGGAGGGCAAGTCAATGACAAGTTTCAGGATTTTAAGGATAGCATAACTGTCTTGTTTGGGGGCCATATTGGAGGCTACAAATTCAAACCTTTTGTGATCTGGCCCAGTGAGAAGCCAAGGCCTTCAAGTGTATCAATAGGCACATACTGCCAGTGTGCTAACAGGAGCAAGAAGAAATCACAGATGACCCAGCTCCACTTCCAAGATGCACTCCTGAACTGCTGTGCCAGAAAAATGCAGTACTGTTTAGTTTGGAGAATGACATACATTTCAAGGTTTTGCTTTTGTTGATAGTGCTCCCAGACATCCTCCTTTTTATTGGTAACCCTCATCCTAACATCAGAGTGGCACTTCTATTTCCAAATACCACCTCTTTGATCCAATCCATACATCAAAAAGTTGTAGCAACCAGTCAGTCTACTACCTGAGGAGGACCTTTGCCCAGATATTGCTGCAACTGAGGAAGACACTGATGTCTTTCTGGAAGGATAAAGATATCTCTGACTGCACCAAAGAGCTTTGCTGGCTTGGGGCTATGTCACCAAGGAGAATGTAAGTGGCATCTGGAAAAAAACACTCGAGGCTCATCCGTGACATCAAAAGATTTGTCAAGGATGAAAGGTTGCAAAAATCCACACACCTGTGGCTGAAATGGCAAGCAACTCTCATCTGGGTGTAGACGAGGATGACACTCAGGGAATCTAGAAGCAGCTTCTTAGGAACTGACTCACGAGGAGTTGTTAGAACTGGAACAGAAACACACAGCTAAAGAGGAGACAAGAGAAAAGGAAACTGCAGGAGAAAAAAAGAAGTAATTAAGAGAAAATCCCCCGTGGAAAATTTAGTGGGGGCTTTTGTAGGTCTCAATGAGCTCCTTAAAAAGTTTAAAAACGTGGACCCTGATACCAAAAAAAAAAAAAAAAAAAATCATTAAAAGAGCAGACTGTTCATGGTGCATTACTTGCCTACTAGCAAATCTTTCATAAAAAAACAAAACAAAACAAAACAGAACACTCCACATTAAGCAACTACCATGTACAGAGTTCTGATGATTTCTGAAGAAGAGTCCTCTGGTCCTCCAGGCTATATGAGGAGACAGCACTGCTGTGCGGGGGATGGCTGCTCCCTGCATGTCACTGCCTGAACCCTCCAGCGGGAGAGCTGTGGATAGAAGACAGTGATGTTGGTGACCCCACCTCTGTGTAGATATAGCCTCATGTGTGTGCTTGTGTTTTGTTTTTTCACAAAATAAATAAAAATAAAAAAAATTAAGATGAGAAAAATCATTATAGAATAAGGATATAAAGAAAGAAGATATTTTTTGTATAGTTGCATGCTGTATGTTTTAAGTGCTATTGCAAAAAGGGTCAAAAGTTAAAAAAATTGTGGCCTCCCTGTTGGCACAAGTGGTTGAGTACAGCACTGTGGAGCTGTCCTCAGCCTCTGCAGTGTGGGTTTGATCCTGGTCGGCCGGGGAGATGCCCACATAGCACAGCAGACCTCACCTGTCTCGCCCGCTGCTCCCCTCAGCAGTGTATTTCAGTCAGTCTGCCTGTTCTGTTCCCCGCTCTGTCTCTGGTGAATCCTCTCACCTTCCCATGCATCTGGCCTGTACCCTGGTTCTTGTATAAATAAATAAATCTTTTAAAAAAAGTTAAAAAATTAAAAAATAAAAAAGTTACTGTAAGTTAGGGTTAATTCATTACAGAAAAAAGAAATGTATTTTCACAAATTTAGTGCAGCCTAAGTGTACAGTGTCTATAAAGTCTAGGGTGTTCTACAGCCAGGTCTCAATTTTTATATTCCCTCACTGCTCACTGACCCACCCAGATCAACTTCCGTTCTGGCAGGCTCCATGCAGTGTACCATTCTTCTCTTTTGCTGGGTTTTCCCTAAGTCTAGATATCCTCGCTTACATACAAAGAATTGTGTTGCACCTGCCTACAATATTCCTGCAGTCACCTGCTGTACAGGTTGGCGCCTACGAGCCCAGGCCGTGCCATCTAGGCTCAGCATGCAGCAGGCTAGACCATCTCATACCGTGTACTCGTATTTCCTTCTGAGGGTGGATATACCCCGTTTGTTCATCATTCATTCATAACCAGGCCTTTGGGTGTGTCCAACTTTGGCATGAATAAGGTAGCCATGAACATTTGTGTGCAAGTTTTTGTGTAGACATTACAATTTTATTGCTCTGTGTTATATACTCATAGGAGTAGAAATGCCAGAGGAAATGGTAACTCTTTGTTTAACATGTGGAAGAACTCATAGACTTTTCCCCCAAAGTGGCTTCATCATTTTACATCTCTACCGGTAGCGTATGAAGTTTCCAATTTCACCCTTGCCAACACTTGTTATTCTCTGATTGTTTGATTCTAGACATCTCATCCACTATGGTGGGTGTGAAATCATATCTCAATGTGGTTTGGTTTTGAGTTGCATTTCTCTTATGACTGATGATGTTGAACATCTCTTCAAGTGTTATTGGGCATTTGGATATCATCTTTAGGGAAATGTCTATTCTGATCGTTTGCCCATTTTGAAAAATTGGACCTTACTTATCCTTTTATTTTTGGGTTGTACGAATTCTTTTTTTTTTTTTTTATTTATTTATTTATACAAGCACTGGGTACAGTCAGAAGCGCGGGAGGGTGAGAGAATTCACCAGAGCCAGAGCGGGGAGCAGAGCAGGCAGAAGGACGGAAGTACACTGCTGAAGGGAGCAGCGGGAGGCAGGAGAGGTCTGTGCGCCATGTGGGACCCTCCTCCGGTGGCCGGGGAGCAGCCGGGGATCGAACCGGTGCTGCAGAGGCTGCGGGCAGCTTCGCAACCCAGCGCTCAACCGCTGCGCCACTGGGGAGGCCCGTACGAATTCTTTATGTCCTATAGATACACATCCCTTATCAGATATGTGATCTGCAAATAGTTCTCCCACTCCATGGTTGTTTTTGCATTTTCTAATGGTGGCCTTGCAGCACAAGTTAGTAGTCATTGTGGTAATGTTTAACTTATCTTTCTTGCTGTTGTTATAAATGCTTTTGCTGCCACACAGCTAAGAATCCATTTCCTGAAGATTTCAGATCTATGAAGATTTACCCCTGTTTTCCCTCTAAAAGTATTGAAGCTTTGACTTTGACATTGAGATTTTGATTCACCTTGAGTTAATTTGTTTATCTAGTGTAAGGTAAGGATTCAATGTCATTCTTTTGTATGGTTGTCATGCAGTAATTCCACAACCTTTTGTTGAAATACTGTTCTTTCCCCCATGAATTCATTTGGCAACCTTGTCGAATAGCCACTGACCACAGGTACATGGACTTATCTCTGGACTCTTGGTTGTATTAAGATTTGTCCTTATGCCAGTAACATACCATTGCTGTGATGACCACAGTTGTGATTACCATTGCTTCATAGTAAATTTTGAAATCAAGAGGTGTAAGTTCTAGAACGTTGTCCTCTGAATTCCCTGGGGACAGAAGTGGGGCTGGCAGAGTCTGAATCATCACCCTTTCTGTTTCAGCCCCTTGCACCCCAGACAAAGGGAGTGTGGAGGGTTAGGTAGGTGGGTGGGGTAGTGTAGTGACTGCTTGCTGCTGCCACCTGCTGGATATTCAGGCTCATGTCTGGGTCCCATCCCGCTGGGGCTTCCCCCTGGGTCCTGGGGTTTGAGCCTGATATACAGGACCTCTAGTTCCTGAGGTCAACAGGGTGGTGCTTGAGCACTTGTTTCCCCTCCCTCGGTTGTGGGGACTATGGACTGGTCAATGACAGGGAAGTAAACTTGTCATTGGGGTTTCCACTGTCAACCCTGCTTTTGAGCAGCTCGGTATGATCTGGTTTTGAGCAGGTCAGGATGCTTGGTCTTTCCCAAGTATAGAAAGGAGCAGAAGGACCAAGTGGAAGAGACTCTGTGGGTTCCTCCAGACTGCAATCTTACCACCCTGTACTTTCTATTTTTTTCCTCATTGCCCTTTCCAATCCATTATTCCCTCGGCTCAGTGGCTTGCTGCTAGTGTGTTACCTCTGCTCCTGCAGAACTTCTGCTCCACGAAAGAACAGGTGGTGCCTGGACTTGACTGCTGTGCTCCTTCCCCTCCCCCTGCCTAGGTTGGCACCTGCCCTGGTGTTTAGTCAATAGCCATTGAGTGAATGCCTGGTTTTCTTCTACTCTCCATACTCCAGGCTTCTAGAATTGTAACCTATGTTATTCTTTTTTTTTTTTTAAATTTATTTATTTATGCACACAGAGGAGCTGGGTTACATGCCAGGGATGGGGTTGGTAGTGAGAGGATTCACCAGAGACAGAGTGGGGAACAGAACAGGCAGACTGACTGAAACAC
This sequence comes from Talpa europaea, assembly GCF_964194135.1. Taxonomy (NCBI): domain Eukaryota; kingdom Metazoa; phylum Chordata; class Mammalia; order Eulipotyphla; family Talpidae; genus Talpa; species Talpa europaea. The sequence goes on along the minus strand of NC_140080.1, from coordinate 41,539,194 downwards.
ACTGCTGAGGGGAGCAGCGGGCAAGACAGGAGAGGTCTGCTGTGCCATGTGGGTTTCTCTCTGGCCAGCCGGGATGTAACTAATGTTATTCTTTGCCAAAAGCAATCCTGAAGGGAACTCCCCACTCTGGCCTCGCTGGTCCTGCTGGGCTCTGAGTCCTGGCTTCCTCACTTCCCAGCTGTATGACTTTGGAAATTTACTCAGGTTCCCGGGGCTTCAAACTTCATCTGTAGCTGAAGAGAAGATAATGATGGTATCTATCTCACAGGTGACTGCTAGCAAAGTTTAGTAACATGCTTTGTGTAGCATATCCGCATGGAGCCCTTGAGGTACGTGACTGTCATTGTCATGGTCCCTCACACGGATCGCTGAGAAGCCAGTTGCTGTTCTGCTAGTGCAGGCTGCTGGGCCTGTCCACAGTTCCTTCCTGCTTGTTGTCACTTCCCTGCCTGGAATGTGAGGTGAGCCCCATTGCCATGGGGACTGCAGGGAGTGGCCCATCCTCCAGGCCACCAGTGCCAATGCTGCTGAATGAGGCTGTGTCTGTTTCCATCTCCTTCCAGAGAAAGACTCAGGCGGGGACCAGGCAGAGGACAGAGAGCTTCTGGCTGCTTCCCTTCTCAGTCACTGTCTCTACTGTGGCAAATGCAGTAAGAACTCAACCCAGCCTCTTTATTCCACAGACTTGTGAGGATCTGGATGAAGTGCTCGTTCCTTTATTCCAGGCTGACATTAATTTTCCTCTCTGTCTGTGGTCAAGCATTCTCCCCAGCTCTGGAACTCAGTTTAGTGAAACACCCAGTACTGCCAGCACCCCACCATCAACAAAATGTGTGCAAAGATACTCTCATGTTCTCACAGTCGCTCTGTAAACTGGGCAGGGGCTGCATTCCCATGTGATGGCACCCCTGTTTGTGTGGGGTCCTTTTCACTTTGCCTAGCTTGGTGCTGATGAATTAGATGTAGGGGAGACCACTGAGTTTGGACCACTTAAAAACCTCAAACCTCTACTAGGAAATCACTCTTCTTTTGTCTGATAAATATGAGGCTAGAAAGAAAAGGTTCAATAGAAATAAAATGTCACAACCAGGAAGATGCCCATAATTGTGGCCACCAGGGGTGCCAGGCGAGCTGGGGTAGACTTTCCTGGGGCCTTCACTGGAAAGGGTGTCAGGAGATGAGCATCTTGGCTCATGTCTCTCAAGTGAATGGAATCAAAACTGGGGGCAGAGGAGCCTTTTCCTTAGAATATGATTTTGAACTTTATTTAGGCTACAGGAAGGGAGGTAAACAATTCTTACCCAGAAACAGGAAAATGTTGTTAACTGTTGGAAAACTACATGGCAAAGCCATCAGAACACACTCCTTCTACCTTTGTCAAGAGGAAAGAGGAAACTTTACGGGGCGCACGTCCCCCAGGGCCGCCACCTCCCCCTTCCTGGGTTGTATTCAATAAAGCTCTCTTCTCCACCGGAAGTCCTGTCCTTCCTGCTGGGGGGCCCCAGCGGCCAGTCATGTGGCAGGCCAGGTCAGACATGTCCTTATCCCTTGCGGGCTAGGCCAGCACTGAGAGTGAAGCAGTGAGCAAATGAACATATATGACAATCTCTGTATTAGGATCCCAGTTAGGAGAATATGCATATGTATGCACACATGACACACACACAATCATGTAAAATCTTCCGTACAGAGATCAGGTCACAAGTACACGTGTCTAGGAGGCAAAGCCAGTGTTCTGGAAGGTCACTCCAAATTATCACTCCTAAGGTTGCCTTCGGAGAGGGCACTGAGCTTTTTTGCTCAAGGGTGAAGTGCTTTGAAAGGGACTTGCATTTTTATTCAATATGCAGTCTGAACCCCTCCATGCGTGTGCCCTGCTGTCATGACACATTTCACATAGACAATCTTTGGTGGCCTTGGAAGCTGGCCTCCTGCAGGACAGTGCTTGCCTCTCTGTCCTCTGCAGGACCCCCATCACCCTCCACATTGTGACGCCATCTCTGCAGCCCCCCTCGCACCTCACCTCTGGAGGTCCCCACTTGCTCATGGCCACTCCTCTATGGCACCTCTTTTCATGGCCCACCCCTGTTCTCATGTCCTGCTCCATCCCCTCCATCCCCTCCAACTCCTCACCCAGCCTGGCTCTAAGTCACCCATTTAGGGACTCTCTCCCCAGCCCCTGGATGCTCCCACCCTCTGTCCCCTGCCTCACCTGCTTTGTCAGCTCTGAACTGTCATTCCTGCTTTGTTTCCAGGCTGCTGGAAGAACACCAATAAAATGGTGCAGGCTCCTAAGGGCCCTGCCTGCCTTTATTGTGCCAGTGAAACGGGTCGAAACTGGAAGACAGGGTGAGCCCATTAGTGAGTCCTTGCCCAGGAACCCAAGAATGCAGCACGCATGGGTAGAAACAATGAAAAGCTCCTTTTAGACAGGGAATGAGAAAAGGGAGAGGAGAGATGAGGGTAGAAGGGGTTGGGGGAGTAGAATTTATAAGCCCACATGTGGCCAGATGCAGTCTGTGCTACCCCAGATAGTATCTACTGAGCAGAAATGGGGTGCAGGCAGGAGCCAGCTTAGGAGGAGAGAGACCCACATGTGTGCTGCCCTCTTAAAGCCCGCACGGGGCTCCGCTTCACCCCTCATTCCAGTCACCCCATTCAGGAGTCCATGGGCACATTCCAGAAAGCTCCACCGTTTTCTATTGAGTTGATTTGAGCAGCCTCTCCAGGCTCGGAGGTTGTTCTTCCTGTTCCTCTTACCCCGCAGAACCCACTGCACCAGCATCAGCCATAGACCTGGACTCCCCCTGTGTTGAGGCAGCCCGTCCGGTGGGACACCCTCTGTTCACACCAGCCTGGCTGTGTCCTCTGCTGTTTCTTCCTAACTGGCTTCTAATTGTGAGGCACCGTGGACCCTGGTGGGATCCCAAGCCACCTTATTCTCGGGGATATTGTCTCAGTGGGCAGAGTTCCTGCTTGTCAGCTAGGTGCATGGGTCATGCAGGGGCCTCTCACACCAAGGGCAAAAGTCCTGGTCTGAGGAACAGACCGGGAAACCTGTATCTGCTGAAAACAGCAGGGAGATATTAGAGATAATTTGCTTTGACTGGCAGGAACAATGGAGCCCCCCCCAGGCAATAACCCCTCGTCACTCCGCCCTAGCTTATAGCCCCATAACTGCTTCCCCCATGCATGAACACTCCCTGCATATTTGCCCTGCCTTTGGACTTGATGCTAATAAATATGAGACTGCCTTTGGATGGGGCTGCACCAACCACAACCAAGCCCATCCTTGCTCCTTCCTGGACTCTGCTCTGTCTGGTCTCCTCTCTAGTCCACACTGAGTGAACAGAGGTCTATCCTGGCCTGGTGCAGTTCAATAGCTCCCTTTCCTCCAATGCCTGAGTGTGTGAGGAATGAGGCATGTGGGGGATGTGGAGATGGCCTGGATCCCACCCCATCATGGCCGCCCGCTCCTGCCCCAGGAGGAGCTTCCAGATGATGGTTTTGGAGTTCTGGAGCTTTCCAGATGATGGTTTTCTGCAGAATCCCTCTCTGGGGCTTGTCTGAACTGAAAAGCACCATCCCAGGTCACGCTCCCTTTCGGGGCAGCCTGTACTGAGCCACTGGTCATATGGGGACGTGTTCGGTCACGACAGGCGTGTGGCCAGCACAGTGGCTGCCACTGGGCACCTGGACCCCAGCTGAGGACAACCCTATGGGGCTGTGACCTCTTAGGATTCCCTGTAGGAACCAGCAGGGGACTCCAGTGGGTCTGCATTGCAGGCCTCCACTCCCTCTCCCTTGGTCAACCCTTTCTGCCCCCACACCCCCAATTTTTGATCCTGCTGGTATGTCCACCTGAGCTGCCTGCCCACAGATCTTCTCAGAGACACTGGGACCTGACCTGCAACAGCAGGCTTTTATGTTGGGGAAGAAAAATCTTGAACACGGACAAGAAAGGTCAATATTCAGATTGATTTCATTCCCTTGTTACGTAGAGCACAGTTTGAAAAGATAAAGCTCCTTGGGTCAAGGTAAACTTTTATGTAGCTTAAAAAAGTGTGAAAGAAAATACAAGATGTGAGAAATTGTGTCAGGCATTTGTTTGAAGATGAGCCAAGGGCTTCCTTAAGCCTTTGGTTCATTCATTCCTCCATCTCAGTGTCTTTTCTATGCCACCTGTGTGCTGAATCTCAGGGTACAGTGGCAGAAACTTTGGGCCCATAAACATCAAACTTATTATGGTCTGTGACACAAACAAATCAGGGAAGAAATAAGAATAAAGGTGGTGCCTCAGCATGGGTGACCCTGAAGGCAAAGCTTATGAGGGGGCATACCGCTCTCAGTGGGGCAGATGCGTGGGAGACGGAGGCCGGGAAGTCAGGGGTCTGCAGGTGACTGCTCTCACCCCATGCTGACTGGAAGCCTCTGGACATCGAGAGCCGGGCCGGAGGGGAGAGGGCTGGGGATGGCCTTGCTGCTCCAAGTGTGGGCCATGCAGATCTGTGGAGCTTCGGACATTTCCAGTCCCGGGACTAGGATCTGCATTTTCCCATGGCCAACGTACCTGTGTTTCTTATGGCTGCAAATAAAACAAATCACTATAAACTTAATAGCTTCAGACAACGCAAATACATTGTCCTATACTTCTTGATGTCAGAATTGCACAGTGGGTCTTCTTGGCAAAAATCAGGGTGGCTGTGTTTCTTTTGAATGTTCTAAGGAATTGTCAGTTCCTTGCTTTTTCCAGCTTTTAGAAGCTGTCTGAATTCCTTGGCTCATGGTACCAGCCTGGCTAGCAGCCTCATAATGTCATTTTCAAATTTATTTCTCACTGATTCTGACCTGTATCCTTCCTTCCATCATCATGTTTTCTAACCCTGATCCTCCTACCTTCTATTTGTAATGACCCTCATGATTATGTCTGGATAACCAAGCATTCTCTCCTTCTCAAATTCCTTAACTTCATCAATTAATAAAATCCCTTTGAGCCATATCAGGTAACATATTTAGAGGTTCTGGGATTAGGACATCTTTGGGAGCCACTATTCTCTCTATAATGCCAGACTCTTCATATCCATATTAAAGTGAGACCCTGGCTCACTGGCTATAAATGCGTTCTCTTCCCTACTTCCCTGGCTGCTCCCACACATCCGGCTGAAACCTCTGAAGCTAAGTGCATTATGATAAACTTGTTTTGCTTGTTTGCTTGACCCCTATACATGTGTGGCTCTGTGCGGGTTAAAATGACTCTGATCTTTATTATTAGCAGGTTTTGCTTCAGGAAGTGGTTGGAATTGGACATTGTATATGTGTCTGGTTCATATCCTCTGGGTATTTATATTGGTGAACGTGCTGTTGCTAGTTGGAATGTTCAAGACAATTCCTTTCTGCCAAGTGCTGGTCATAATACCTTGCAAGAGTCACCTGACTTCTTTCGGCGTCTTTGTCACAGATCTGGCATGGAATATAGTGAGATGAAACTCTTCAATAATAGGGAGCCCCTGCGCAATTGTAAGACATTAGTGGATGCTGAACTGTGAGGAATGAAAGGGCCCCTCACACCTTATCACTGAGAGTGGGCCTGTCCCTGCGTGTGCTGCCCCCTTGTGGTTAAGGCTTTTAATAGACTGGTGTGGATCAGATTAAGAAGCAGAGCTGGGCATTTAGATACCTGGACCTGCTCATCCAGGGAAACCTCTGCGACATTATTTTCTGAAATCTGAGTGCACATTAGAATCGCCTGGAATAGGTCTAAAAGAAAGCCTCCAAGGAACCTGCTTCTAGAGATCGCTATTTATTGGGGCTGGCAAGAACTAGGCATCTGAATTTTGATAAATCTCCCCAAGGAAACAGAATGTGAACTATCTTTTCACTCAGCAGGTTTGTGTAAGCTTGAGCTCCACTAGTAGGAATACAGGAAGTGGGATGAAGAAGAGGACATGTCACAGAGTTGTGTATGGCCACCCTGCTGTATGGGACAATTGGATGGACATCTGAGTCTCCTGCTTCCAGAGGAACTTGGACAAAGTCTTCACAGTTGCAATAAGTGAGTGGTATCAGAACTCAAAGCTGCTAACAGAGAAATGAATGACTGCCAAAGATTAGCCACCAAGATTTATCTTTGAAAACACCCAGAAAAGAAAACATACACACACACACTTCCTTTGGCTTTGAACAAATCTGTTAGATCATGAAGCCAAATAGCATAATGATGAAAATAGTTAAGTGTGGGTTTTATCGTCCTTTTTTAAATAAACAGAGTGCAAAACTCATATGTGCTGAAAGTGTCAGACAGTTAAGGAGTAAGGAGAGAAATGCAGTGAGGGTAACCTAGACTGGGATGCTTTCCCTTGAGATAACAGCAGAATCTTTCTTATTACCTGTAGACAGGTGGGTCTGATTTTACTGGATGCATTTCCTTAGAAATGCTCTGGCTGGACGGTGATTTTATCTCTGCTCTGTGCAAGTACCATCCCTCATGTCATGTCAAAAGCATGAAGCCTCAAAGACACGCCAGAGCCTTCTACAAGCACCCCAACATGTGTTACTAATGAGCTTGCCCTCCTCCTCCTCTTCTTCCACCTTCTTTTTTTTAAGATTTATTTTTTTAAAATTTATTTATTTATACAAGCACTGGGTACAGTCAGAAGTGCGGGAGGGTGAGAGAATTCACCAAAGCCAGCGCGGGGAGCAGAACAGGCAGACTGTCGAAGTACACTGCTGAGGGGAGCAGCAGGCGGCAGGAGAGGTCTGCGCGCCATGTGGGACCCTTGCTGGTGGCCAGGGATCGAACCAGTGCTGCAGAGGCTGCGGGTAGCTTCACAGCCCAGCGCTCAACCGCTGCGCCACCAGGGGAGGCCCTTCTTCCACCTTCTTATTGGTATATTTTTATGCTTATTAGGACATCACTATGGAACATTCTAGTTGAAAAACTTGTGAAAATATAGAAATTTTATGAAATATAAAAAAATAATGTCCTTTTCCCCTCCTTCTCCTCTTTCCCAGGGCAGGGTGCTGTCATCCCTCTCTCTGTGGACCCCTCACCTGGCACAGCCAGGGGCAGAGAGGGCGCTCAAGGACACCTGTGGAGGGATTAGAGGAATCACCACCAGCAGCCCCAGGTGAGCCTCTGCCTCTACATTCAAGGTGGAGTGTGTCCAGGAAGGGGCCCTGGGTGGGCTTGCTGGGCGGAAGGCGCCTCCTTTCCGCCCCATTACTGGGCTGATGCCTGAAGAGCTGAATTTCCCTGAAAGATAAGTTGGACTGAGGAGAAATTCCTTTCCCTGGGAGCGGTGGGGAGTGTCCGTCCTGGGCTTGCATCCTGGCTTGGCAAACACATGCGTGTGCACATGCACATGTGTACACACACACGTGCAATCACAGGTCATCCTATCCCAGCCTGCTCCCCAGGGAGCCTAATTTCACAACACAGACTGATCGGTGGGAGCACACTGAGCTGAGAGGCCTGAGCGTTGAGTTCTTATATGAACTTTATACGACGTGGCCTAAAGCGTGGAACTAAGCACGCAGTCTTCATGGGCCTCATCTTCTTTATCTTCCAAATGGGCGGGCAGAGAACCAGGCGTGGAGGAGACACCAGCCCCGGAAGGACACTGCACCTCCCAGGGCACGGCTTTGGGAACCTGCCCTTGACCCCCGGTTTGTTGTGGGAGCCAAGACACAGGAAACTGACATTTTGGGCAGAGCAGGCAGCTGTGCAGGGGGAGGGGTGATGTCGGAGCCAGCAGCTGGTGGCCTCTGCCCAGGTCAGCAGGTCAGCAGCCCCTCCTCCTGCCCCGGAGCAGCTGCCAGGAGCTGAGTGACCCCCAGCAGGGCACGTTGCACCCCTCAGAGGACAGACTGGAGAAGCCCCCAACGCCCGGTCATGGGTGTCTTCTGCAGGCTGCAGATGACTGCAGCCATTGGGGATGCTGCTTCTGCCTTCCTGACAGTGTGACCTGACTGACGCAGAATGTGAGGACGGGCTACAGGCGGCTCACCCCAACCCTACCGGCTGTCAGCTGAGTGAGCTGGCCAGTCACCAGACTCTTCCTTCCCTATCGTGAGGTGTGGAGTGAAGTATAAATGTGCACTTCTCATATGAACAAATAATATGAACTTGGTAAACATGTATTATTGTTACGACTAATGCCGGCAACAATTGAAGCCTTTGGAGCTGGGGACCAATGATGTCCAATGAATAAATGAGAAATGCTGGGGAGCTAAGAGGCTGCCGTTTCTGCCACCAGCTCCCCGCAATGCCAGCCCCACAGCTCTTGCCAGTAGAACACCTGTGCCCTAAACTCATCCTTAATGCCAGTCCTAGCCCCTGTGATAATAACTTGTGTTCATCTGGGATTCTAGGATCTTAATTTCAATTGAAGTTGGTTCTGTTTCTCTGCAGACACTGACTAACAGACTGGTCGCTCAAAACTGCATCTAATGCCACAGCCCTTCTCTATGCCCAGGCAGTCACTGGTTCGAGTCATCATCATCTCTCCCTGGGGTGCTAGGTTTGCTGCATACCTGGAATCTCGCTGCAGCTTATTTCCCAATGAGCAGTCAGGGTAACCCTGTAAAACCATGAGTCAATTGTGTGACCCCTTCTTTAGTGTCCTCCATCAGCTCCCGTCTCAGTCAGAGTAAGACCTGAAGTCCTTGGACAGCCTCCCCTCCTGCTCCTTTCTCTGACCTTCCTTTCCCCTCCCTGCTCACTGGACCCCAACCACATGCTTCTCCTTTATCATGCCAAACAAGTTGCATTGTGAAGGCCTTTGCAGTTGCTCCTCTCTCTGCCTGAAAATCTCTTTGTTCTGGATAATCCACCTGAGCCAAGCACAAACTGAGTAGCACTGGTTTCTTCCTCTCAAGAGAAGCAACAACCTTAGGCAGAGTGGACTGTTCATTTCGGATTTGTCAAACATGTGTCTGAAACAACTGCCGCTTCTTGACAGATGGCTTGGGGAGAAATTCCTTCCCCTAGGAGTGGTGGGGAGTGTCCCTCCATATGTTGGTCTCGATCATTACGTCATGTCTGTTGCTGCACCTGTATGAGGTCGATGTGCAGGTGAGTCAAGACAGGATGCTAAGTTGGAGCGTTTGTGTGAAAGGCAAGTTAGGCCATAGTTTGTCTTTTATGTCTGCTCCTCACTTCCTTCCAAGTCTATGATCACCCACTATCTAAAGAAGCCCTTGCCCTTTGATCTTGGGCCCAAGATAATTCATGCTTTGGTCAGGGAAATGGCTTGGGATGCATGGTAGGAAGTGGATACTCTAAATAGGAGTGCATGGGGGATACACCCCTTTGGGGGTGTTCAGATGAGAGAGCGCTGTGTCCCTATACGCTCATCCTTGTCAGCCCTCCTCTCCTAGACTTACCAGAAGCGGCCAACTAGCTTTGACTGTTCACTGTCAGAACACCCAAGCCTTCCTCATGGTAGTTGTGAAAGAACCTGTGTATTTGGACTGTGGAATTAGCTAGACCTGGTTCAAGTCCCTCATCTGACATTCTTAAGAGGTGGGGCCTATGACAGATTGTGTGTGCCTCTTGGTTAGTGTCCTCACCTGCAAGATAGAGATGATAGTGCTTATATTGTGGTGTTGTTATTGTGTAGCGAGTGCCTGGCTGGTAAGTAGTGAACATTCAGTGACTTTGAATCAGGATGAGTCTGCCTGGCAACAGAAGCCTGTCCAGATGTATGGCCCAGACCTGTCCCCTGAGATCATAGTGATGTAGCCACAAGTCAAGGAATGTCACCAGAAACTAAAAGGCAAAGGGAAGATTTTCCCCAAAATCTCTGTAGGGAGGGTGGCCCTGTGGATACCTTTATTTTAACCTAGTAAACTGGACTTTGGACATTTGTCCTTCAGAGATATGAGTGAATATCATTCTGTGATTTTCAGTTACCAAGTTTGTGGTACTTGTTGCAGTGATCATAGGAAATGAATGGATTAGGTATTCAGTAAATATCAATGAAACTGGTAGGGGAGCTAGATGCAGATTTATGTCTATTTAACTGACCCATAAATACATCAAACTGAAAACTTGATGTATCTGATCCAAGCGTACTGTCCACATTCTGGTCTTTTGCCAACCTCAGCTCTTGTTCCAGAAATCTACTGATTTTAACTCCAAAAGCACCTTAAAACAATTAAACTGGTGTGTGTGTGTGTGTGCCTATATGTTGTCATTTTTTAAAAAAGTTCTAGGTGGTTCTAACATATAGCTAGGTTTGAAAACTATCTGGACCAGGTTCTTCATAGAACTGGTTGATCCTCTCGAAGATCACTAAGAAGTTGAGTCTGTGAGTGACTTCAGGGTTTGCAAAATACAGTTAACCTTTGAGCAATGTGGGGTTTAGTAATGCTCACACCTCCCTCAGCACCCTGAGGCTACCAAGGTGCTGGTATGTTCCACCCCTTAAAGTTGGCCTTCCATCTGGTGCATGCAGGTCAGAGGCGAGGTCCAGACGTTGTCACCTAGGACCGAGCTGGTACCTGCAGCAGACACTCATGACCACTCCAGTGGGACTGCTCTCCTTCACCTTGTGACCCACTGCTCCTTCCAGAGTCGAAATTCGATCAGCCTACTTCCCGCTCTAAACTGCAGGTAAGATTCACTTAAAGTGCAGCCCCCAAGCAGCTGCAGGACCCAGTCTTAGCCCACACCTTCCCACTCTTTGCCCACACACCGAGAGTCTTTGCACTGGGCATTAGGAAATATTAAGCAGTTAGTGACCCTGAGGTCTTGACATCGGTCATGCCTCTGCCTAATGCTGTTTGCATTCAGCCACAGTCTTTTCATCTCCTTGGGGACATCTCATGGCAGGTTTTCTGAAGCTCAGACACACTGTCAGCTGCCACCCCTGCTCCACGGCCTATGCAACATGGGAGAGCGGCCAGTCTGATGGCACCAGCTTCTTCTGCACTCTTGTAGCCTCAGCATATTTGGTCCTGCATCCTTTCTCCTGTAAGATCACATCCAGGTGATTTCCTAATTCCTGCTGACCAGGACCTGGGGGGAGAAGGCAGCAGGGGGACTGCACGTTTACCGTGAGGAGCTGGCTCACTGAGGCTGTTGGGGTGGAGGGGTGATGCCGTGCCCCCAGCTCCAGCCTCACCCAGAGAGCCAAGGCAGTGTTTACAGACAGAGGGCATCCCCAGGAGGGGATGGCTTTCCCTGTGGAGGGGAGCCAGTGCAGGCCTGGTCAGTGAGCCAGGAGCAAGAGCACAGCCCTCATTCCTGAGTGCTCTCTGCCCTCCTCCCCCGCCCTGACCACCCTCACAAGAACTAAACTGTGTATCTTGGTGCTAGAATGCGAGGAATGTGCCACAGCCTGATAGGCATGAAGCAATCTGCAGAGGCAGGGAGGAGCCCTGCTCCCTGGTCAGAGGCCTGTCAGTGCAGCGCTATGGGGCCCGCTGGCCGGCTGCCCCTCCCATCCTCCCTGGGCCTCCTGCTGCAGCAGGCATATCAAAGGCTGCATTGTGCATTGGGCCGGCCTTGGTCCCTCGTGTGCAAGGGAGGAGGCGGGAGGAGGGACACCGTGGCGGAGTGGTGAGGCTGTCCCCTCCCTCTGCTCTTCTGGCTGGTGTTCCCAGGGGCCTCGGCCCGGGGAGGATGGTGCACACATGGGTGGCTGCTTCTGCATCCCTGGGGAACAGAGTCTGCCCTGGGGCCCAGGTGAGTCTCCGGGGTCGGGGGCTCAAGGCTGTGGCTTGGCCAAGGTGGCCGGTCCAGTGAAAGCTCAGGGATCTGCTGGGTTGGGGAAGCTGCTCTTCCAAAGGTGGGGAGGTGGTTATGCTTTCTGGCTGCCTGTCCTCCCCCCAAGTTCAGTATTTGTCATTCTGACTTTTTAAAGGGGAGTGAAGCCTGGGAAACATTTACTTTTTGAGAGAAAGAGACTTTGAGTTCACTCAGAGTGAGAACTGCACTTGGCGGCCACTCCCAGGGTGTGACTAAGCCCTTCCTTCCTTTTTTCCCAAGATTCCCTGGGTCAGGAAGAAAGCTCAGGCAGCCAGTTCCTCTGTGGCTCATGGGTGGTCATGAACTTGACCTCAGTCACTCAACCCTATTTTCGTCAGTATTGCTGTTACTGGAGAAAAACAAGCCGTTTCCTGTCTCCTACCTCGACAGTGTGATTTTTGAGGGTATGTCAAGCTGAGGCCATGGAGATCTGTTGCTCTAAGAAATTGTCAAGTCATCTGAGACTGGATTCGAGTGACCAGCCATCCCGGTTTGCCTGGGACAGTGGGCTGCCCGAGGATGTATTCCGGGCTCAAACGGAGACCGTTCCCGGGAAACCTGGATGGTTGGTCACCCTAAGGGCAGAACGGAGGTGAGCCCCGTGGCCTGGCATAAGGCAGTCTTCAGGACGAGCATGGCTTTGTGGGAGGGGTGGCTGGGGAAGGACTAGCTTGGGCAGAGAAAGAACATTCTTATAAGGAGTCATCCTAACCCTCCTTAGGAGTCTGTGTCTTCCTGGAGCACAGGCTCCCTGGAAGGAGAGGACAAGAGCCACCTAGAACATCGGCTTCTAGAAGGTGACTTCTCCCTGTGGCCTTGTGACCTGGCCTGACGGTGTGAAGGCTCTAGAGGTCCTTTAAATGAACAGTGAACCTGAAGCATCTGGGTCCTGCTCTTCTGCTTGGAGTTCCAGCCTAGCTATTTGGCTTTTCTGGCAGGAAGCGGTGCCCAGACTAAGGCTACCCTGGACCAAAAATTATTATCAACCCCTCAAACAACATCTTGGCACAAAAGGCACAACCTTTAGCTATGAAGCATTTTCCTTCTCCAGATTTTTGGGATTTTTAAACTTTTCAGACCTTCTCCTTAAATCCTGTTGTTATGGTAACCCATGGGCACAGGCATAGCATGGAGCTGGGGAGACATGAAGGATCGCCGTTCTGTAAGCTGGGGGCCTGGCTTCTAGATCTGACTCAGTTTACCTCCCGCGAAGCAGGCATCATGAAGGCCAGTTTTGATCTTGCTTCTTTGTGGTGCTTTGAGCAATTTATTCTGTGCTTAGTTTCTGTGTTTTAGTTTCCTTGTCTATAGATTTCACGATATAGTTATGCCTTCCTCATCAGGTTATGGTGGGAAGTCATGTGGAACACTTAAGTCAACCTGGCACAGTTAATTACTTACAATCAGTACATAGCCACATTAACAGTGGCCAATATGCTATACTCTTGCTAGGTCTCTGCCCAGCTGTAAAGTGAGGGGAGGTCTTAACTGAGCCCGTGGAGGGCTCTGCGCTGGCTCCCTGACCCCCAGCTTCAGCTGGAGCAGCTCTGCTCCTGTTTGACATCCTGTCCTCACGCTAAGATTTCATGCAAAGTGGTTTTGCAGCTCAAAAGCAGCCAGAAAGTCAGTTCCTACTGAAGGAGGCACCACAAGTTTCTTATGACCCTCTGCCTCTATTTCATCCTTTCAGCTGGTTTTTGCCATTGATGATTGGTTGACATCCTGGATCCTCATTTTCACCAAGAGTTAGGCTTCTGGTTATTTCTCCGTACTGGTCAGCGCTGATATGGGTATTGTAGGCAGATCTGAGGCCAGTTGCTATAAGTATCCCTTTGTAGGTGTCTATTTATCCTAGAGAAAGGGAACCAAGAATGAGATGACTTAAGGTAGTGTGGCTGTGGGGTGCCACTTACACTCTTGAAGCTAAGCTGTCCTGGCTGCCACCTGGGTCTAATGGCGGTGTCTGTCACATGGAGGCTTTGTGAGGATCCAATCAGATAATTCCTCTAGGGGTTTAGCACAGCGTCTGGTTTCTGATAACCCCTCAGTGCTTGTGGGTTGTTTTATTGTTGGCTAGTAAGACCCCTCCCACATCCTTTCTTCCCAGTTCCTGACTCTGCCGGCTGGAGTTGGCAGAGGGGCGGTCTGTGCTTTTCCTTTGGCCGCTTCTGCCGCTGTGGCCATTTAAGTGGGAGTGAACAGTAAGGACTGATAGTCCTCAGGGCTGAGGGGGCAGAAAGGAGCAGGATCCTGATAGCACCAGGCTCTGGATGGTTGCCCAGCTGGCTTGCTGAGGCGTGATACGTGACAATGTTGGCTCTGAGGACCTGAGGCCCGTTGCTTTATCGCACGGCCCCTGCCTGTAACATCTGCTCCTCAGGATGTTCCTCATTTGCTCACATAAATCTCCCCTTTGCACATGGTGGGAGGGCAGTTCCTGGTCACTTGCCATCACCCGTGGGCCTCCCTGGTGGCGCAGCGGTTGAGCACTGGGTTCTGAAGATGCCAGCAGCCTCTGCAGTGCCGGTTAGATCCCCTGGCACTGGGTGAGGGTCCCCATATGGCACACAGACCTCTTCTGCCTCCCGCTGCTCCCCTCAGCAGTGTACTTTGTCAGTCTGCCTGCTCTGCTCCCTGCTCTGGCTCTGGTGAATTCTCTCACCCTCCCATGCTTCTGACTGTACCCAGTGCTTGTATAAATAAATCTTTAAAAAAAAATCAAAAAAAAAATCCCCCCCTTGCTCACCTCAGATCACAGGCCAAGTCATGTATGAGTTTGTTGGTGTCAAAGTTTCCAGAACATTCCTCTTATGAGCAACATTTTCTTGAAGAAATTTGGGAGACTGACACCCTTAACGAGCGGACGAAGAGAGACTATGGTCGTAACTGGTGTTTGGAACTATCCACCTTTCTGGTAAATTTGCATCATCAGTGTAATAATAGGAGACTTAGTGCGACTGCCAGTGACAGCGACTGAAATTGTGCATTTGAACTTTAAAAGACTAATGAGGCATTTCAAACACATCCGAGAACAAGAGAACAATAGGGCCACCTAACTTGAGCACATTTCTGCTTTATGCTGTATTAGCTTCAGAACAGCTTTATTTTTCTTCCTTTTCCTTTTGAAGAAGTAAAACAGTACAGATACAATTGGGGTCACCTAGTAATTCTTCCCAATGTCATTCTCCTCTTTCTCTCCCTAATCACTTTCATATTTTCAGTGGTTTTGTGATTTTATGACATAATCACATATTCATATGCTCATCATCAGTGCAGCGAGTTTATTTAGAAGATTTTACAGCTTAAGCAAAATATCGCTATGTAACTACCCCCCCTACTCTCCCCCTCCATGATCTGAGAGATATCTGTGTAGCTAGAAGGAGTTGTAGTTCCAATATGACACTTGTCTCAATAAGAACTATGTGAATCATAAAAACTGCTGGTGGTATGTTTATCAGGTCAATGAAGGAAAAAATATGTGGGTAGAGAAAAAGAGCTTGGAGGGAAATGTTCACAATTTAGTTTTCTTTTAAAGTTGGGTGTGGTGGTGCAATGTAGGAGCAAAGAGACTAAGAAAGAAAAAATGGGAGCGAATTCTCATTCCCGGCGCATTTTTGTGAGTGAGATTTTTCCTGCATTAGAGACTTTAGACCTCAAAGTTCTGAGGTCAGGCTAGCGCAATGAAAACAGCAAGATCTGCCCTCAGTGATCTGGATTCCTGCCGACTCTGTGCTTAACCTACTGTGCAACGGTGGTAAAATCCCTGTACCTCTCTGGGCCTTTGTTTCTCAACAATAAAACTAGGAGTGAAACAAAATGACCTCTTAAATCTTTTAAACATTTGTTTTCTTTAATTGTCCCCTCTTTCTCATTTTTATCCCACATATACAATATGTCAAAATGGCTTCTCTTTTCTTAGTTTAAAATATATTATCCGTCACTCTATCCCTAACTTCTCACTGCCAAGACCTCAGTCACATTCCCACACTCTCATACCTGGATTGTCATGCAGCTCTTCGACTGGCCTCCTTGCTTCTTATTTGCTCTGTATTTTCTGTGTTCCCCCAGCGAAAATTTATGCTTTATGCCATTCCCACGCTCAAGAATGTTTCCTGGCTCCCTATTGCTTGCTGTATCCATTCTAAAGCTCTCTGCCGATCTCCCCATGCTCTTCCTAGCCTGTCTTTCTTATGATTATCAGTTTTAGTCCCACAGTCACCCACCTTTCCAGTACATGTATCTGACCTCTGCCAGCTCACATGCCTGCAAAGCCTGTTTCCTCCTATCCTGCTGATCTCTTTACTGTTGATCCTGTTTGCTCCTCGCCCATAGCAATCTAGCAACAATGTAAAAAGGCAAAAAAAACATTGTAATGCAGAAATGAAAGGTAAACAATCCAGTTAAAACAGGGCAAAAATGTGTGCAGACAATTTCATTCTAAAAATATAATGGTGGCAAATAAGCATGTGAAAAAATGCTCAGTAGCATTAGTCATTAGGGAAATGCAGCTACAAGCTAAAGCTGAATAGCTACCAAATGGCCAAAATTAAAAAGATTGGTACAAGCAAGGGTTGGTGAGCATGTGGAGCAACTAGAATATTGCAGGTGATGCCAAATGTAGCAGCCATTTTGAAAAGCAGTTGGCTGTTTAAAATAAAGTCTCAGTGTTTTTTGAAATGAGTTAGTAACTTTTTCTGATCAATAATCATAAAAATAAAATAGCTTACACCAAAAATAATTTATTGAATCACATTGTCTAATCAATAATATTAATACAAATGAAATTGACTTACAGCAAAAGTAATTAATTAATTTATGAATGAAGTCCAGGGGTTATTTGTTTCAGGTATGGCTGGATCAAAGTATTCAAATGAAGTTTGAATCAATGAAGTTAACTTTCCTAAGCTCTGTACTGAGTCGAACTTAGCTTCCACCTCGCTTTCTCCTTGTGGTGGATTCCACAGTTCCACCTGCCGAAGTAGAGAGGCTACCCCCAGATGTTTGAAGGTAGAATAGGTTAAAAAAGAACTCTAGGAATATTTTTAATTCATCGTTTTATTAAAATTTAGCATTCATATGGAATTGTGCCTCAAATTATGTGTGTACAGCTTGGTGAATGTTTCCCGGGTGAATATATCTACCTCTTCTGCTTCATTTATTTATTCTCATTCTGTGATCTTAGTCACAACTTCAAGTGCAGCAGAAACAAATCTTCTCTCCCCTAAGAGTGCTGATAAGGTTCCTAGGACCAATTCTCACTGACTTAACTTGGTTCATGTGGCCATGGTGTAGCATAACCCCATTGGTATATACTTGAATTATGTGCCCACTTTAGAACCTGGCCCAGGAGCCAGCCTCACCTGAACTGTGTGGGCTGGTTTGGCATGGGTCACAAGACTCATGAAGAAGGCAGGGGTTGAATCCAAGAATGTCTAATTGCAGTCTTTATTCCGTTCTACCTGCCTCAGTGTTTGAAAAGAAATGCATGCCCATTATGGCATATTAGTGCCAAAAGTAAATACACTGTACCTTTATAAACTTACACGTAGTAAGTAACTATAGAAAGAAGAATCAGAAGAGTGATTAAAAATGACTCAGCAGTAGTCAGCACAAATCATTCAAAGTTTATGTTTTTCTTAAAGCACTTCATTCTATATGACAGTTTTTGTTGTTGTATTGAATCATCTCTGGTTCTTTTTCAAGGCCCAGCTCAAATCTTCAAATTCCTTACAATTCCATGTGAAAGAACTTTGTGAATTGTAAGTGCCTGTGCCACTAGTACCTATCCTACTTATTATAGGGCTTACTCTGATTTTCTAGATTCCATATTGTTTCTTTTTTTTTTTTTTTAAGATTTATTTATCTTTAGAAACACTGGCTACAGTCAGAAGTGCAGGAGGGTGGGGAGCAGAGTGGGGAGTAGAACAGGCAGAAGGATGAAACACACTGCTGAGGGGAGCAGCAGGCGAGACAGGAGAGGTCTGTTGTGCCGTGTGGGACCCTCGCGGCAGCCGGGGATCAAGCCAGCACTGCAGAGGCTGCAGGCAGCTTCGCGGCCCAGTGCTCAACTGCTGCACCACCAGGGGAGGCCCTCCATATTGCTCTTGAAGCACATGGATCCGAGGCTCTCTCTGCTCCAGAGATTCACACCAGAAACCCCCAAGGTGCTACATAAAGTGCCTAAGTCCAGAGGCTACCTCCAGATGTTTGGAGGTAGAATAGGTAAAAAAAGAGCTCTAGGAATATTTTTAATTCATTGTTTTATTAAAATTTAATACTTATACGGAATTGAGCCCCAAATTATGTGTGTACAGCTTGGTGAATGTTTCACAGGTGACTATATCTACCTCTTCTGCCTCATTTGTTTATTCTCATTCTGTATTGAATTTAATTGTATGTCCTGTCCCCTATCCATTTTAGTGTAATTGGGCATTTCAGTTGTTGTTAGGTTTTTGCTGCTGTGCTGTTCTGAAGATGTTTATAGATGTGTGTTGGGGAACATATGTGTGTATTCAGGTATGGACCTAGGTGTGGAGTTGCTGGGTCTCCATGTATGCATGTGTTCCATTTGAACTGATTCTGTAAAAATTTTCCAAAGTGAAAAGTTGCAAAATTCATCCTCACACTTGCATATATAGGAATTTAATTGTTGTGTCACCCTACAAACACTTGATCTTTTCATTTTCGCCAGTCTGTGTCGTGGCAGCCCCTAGTTTTAATTTTCATTTCCTTCATGTGTTTGAGAACATTTTCAAGGATTTATTGGTTGTTTGGATATTATCTTTGTGAAAAGATAAGGGATAAGATAAGATCCCTTTTGTGAAATTACTGGCTACCACGTCATGCAGATATCCTTACCTATTTTTCTATACATCTTCTGGGACAGGTATCCTTTAAAAGATATGTATCTAGGTCATTCTGATGCAGACTGTCCACATTTGTGTTCTGTGCAATCTACAATTTTCTGCTCTCAAGCCCACATATTCTAGAAGAGCCACGTGTGGTGCCGTCTCCCAAGTCAGTACACTGTCCTGGGCCTTCTCCTTCAAGGTGGGCTCAACTCATGGGCCCTTCATTGTTTTCAGGCCATTGTTTCTTCTCCTGCAGTCTCACAACAGGGACACTCTCACCAAGGTCACCTGTGCCAGGGCAAATGGGTGACCTGACAGAGACCAGATGCCTGCATAGGGGCAGCAAACACACAGGCCCAGCTGACTGTGCTCCAAGAACATGAGGGACCTGCTACAGATTTTCCAGGCAAGCCAAACCTCTGGGCTGTGTAAAAAATCCCAATTTCTAAATGCTGTCAAGTAGTTCAAACTTGAAATACTAACTGTGTGGACAAATAAATCAATCAACAATAGGGAGAAAGGAAAAAGATGTATGTAGGTTGCTATGGCCATGGCCTTTGCCTTTCAAACTCTGTCCTCGAGTAGAGAAGCAGGTTGCCACCCCCCACCTCCCCTGCCCTGCTGGTGAAGCCTGGGGCCTGCAGGACCACCTGCGGATACACTAGAAATGCAGGACCGGATCCTGGCAACCGCTGAGGCAGAATCTGTGTTTTAGCAATATTCCCTGGTGACTCTTACACATATGAGAATTTGAGGCCACCAATTCAGGTGTGTTGTTCTCAATACTGCTCAAATTAGAATCATTTGGGGAAACTAAAAAAAAATAGCTGGGGTTTCCTAGGAACCACATCAGTCAGCATTTCTGGAGATGAAGCCAAGCAATGGTATTTTAAAAAAATTCATCCTGAATGACTCAAATAGGTAGCAGGGTTGAGAAGCACAAACATAGATCAAGTCCTCATTTATGAGTGGATAAGTGAAATCTCAAAGATGCAGAGATGAAATGTCTTGCCCAAGGTCATGTAATTGATGTGAGGGAGAATGTGATTTGTGCTCTGACCTCATAGCTCCTGGCTCTCCAGTCAGTGTCTTTGCTACAGTGACTCTTGGTTCCTGGGGAAGAAATAAAAAAATGATCCTGTTCAACGATAGCTCATTACTGCCAGCTTTCCAGTTCAGCTGCTTAGCTTTCTGCACTGAACCCCTAACAAAACTGACTGGATAAGAGCTGCGAGGTGATGGGTCCCCCCTTCTGCGTGTTCAAGCCTAAGTCTATTTAATTCTCCCTGTCTCTCACCCAAGTGAGTGCTCACTGCTCCCGCTATGAGGAACTGGAAGATCCTCCACTTGGATTTCAAAATTCTACTACTGAGAAACAGGAGGAGGCAAAGGTTCCAGGCAGCAAAGGGAGAATGTGACAATAAGATCCCTTATAGTACTCACCAGCCTTGAGTCCTGGATAGCAGCAGTAGAAACAGCATCCAAATGCAAACCTGTTGGGCTACTTGACCCACCCTCCTCACCCTCACAGTTGGAGAATCTGGGAGTATTGCAAGGACTCCCTAAGTCCTCTTTTCCAGGAGCAGATATGCTTGTAATTTCTGACCCCATTGCTGAATTGTTTTGTGGTCAGATCACAGAGTAACCACAAGTCATATATTAAGGACTCAAGTCCTTTGGTATTTTTGGGATATATGAAAGAGATCCATATTCCATAGCAATTCTTTTGAAATTGCCTTTTATACTTTCCTATCTACTACCACATGCTTTATACCTACGCTCTCTTTGCAACTCTCTCCCATTCAAATACATTCAAATAGGGGGACCAAATAAGGGATCAGGAAAAGAAAAAGACAAAACTAGCAGGCAACTATAAATTGGAGATATTCAGCAGGAGAGAGGGAGGGAGTTGGATTAAACCAGAGATGGGGTGGGTCCTCCTTGGTGGCCCAGGGGTTAAAGTCTCAGCGCTATCAAGCTATCTCCAGCCACTCAGGCATGAGTTCTATCTCAGCCCAGGGAGGTGATCCACGTGACGCAGCAGACCTCTCCTGTCTCTCCCGCTGCTCCCCTCAGAGGTGTATTTCAGTAGATCTGCCTGCTCTGCTCCCCACTCTGTCTTTAGTGAATCTTTCCACTCCCCCTCCCCGGCCTACACCCAGTTCTTATATGCATAAATAAATAGAAATAAATCTTTAAAAAAATAAAGTGGGGGAGGGAAGAGCATAAGAGACTATGGTGACTTGGTGGTGGGAATTATATGGGGACTACACCTGAGAGGAGAACTCAAACGTTGTACAAAAATGAACAATGATGTAAATACATACATACATATATATATATATATATATTTATAAACAAAACCAACTAGCCTTCTCCCTAACTCGTGCCTGTGCCACAATCTTCCTTCTCCTTTCACTCCAATTCTGCAGCTGCAGAGACAGGAGCTTGTTGGAGAGCTGGGAGAGAGAAGTCTATTTAGTGGGAAGACAGGGCAGGTTGGGGATAATCATGCATTTCAGGGCCATTCTAAAGTGGCCCCAGCCACCTCCCTAGAGATGCAACTCTCTCTTGCTCCAGCACATCTGCAGGCCACCCCTTGCTGTGGCCATAACCACAGTGACCTTGTAGCTTAATAGACACTGAACACCTTCAGTGTACTGAGCGATGGGACTCAGCCTGACCTGTGGGGGGGATTCTTTCTTTCTTTCTTTCTTTCTCTTTCTTTCTTTCTTTCTTTCTTTCTTTCTTTCTTTCTTTCTTTCTTTCTTTCTTTCTTTCTTTCTTTCTTTCTTTCTTTCTTTCTTTCTTTCTTTCTTTCTTTCTTTCTTTCTTTCTTTCTTTCTTTCTTTCTTTCTTTCTTTTCTTTTCTTTTCTTTCTTTCTTTTTTTAAAAATAAAATTGGGACACCCCAGCACCTGCAGGGTTGAGATAGCATGCATGGCAGTTCTTCGATAAGAGTTGAGTACTAAATATAAGGCAATGGTGATAGCAATGAGAATTCACGCATGCCACCAGCCCCAGAGAAACATTCTCATTTGACAAAATGTTGCTTATAACTTGCTAATACTCCCACAAGTGATCTTTCATTTGATCTTCTCTAGGTAAAGGAACTCCTTCCAAGGATCCAACCATATCCAGTGAGGTTTTAACCTCATCCGAAGACAAAGAAAAATGTTTCCTGCCACAGAACATGACTCCAGGTATCTAAATGACAAGATCTAGCAAAACTTCAGTAACCTTCTCTCTCCCACCTGCGGGCAGTTCCCTCCCTCTTATCCTTTCCAGAGACCACCAAATGCATCTTTGCAGGTGTGACCTTGGCAATGATATTGACTTTTTCACTAATCTTTCACTGCTCTCCAGTGCCTTCTAGATAAGTTAAAAATTCTTACACTGACACTCAAAGCCCTTCAAAATCTGGAGCCTTTTGGGAGTTCTATACATACTTGCTGTATTAAAGCATATCATTGATTTGATTTGAAGGTGTTGGAGGGTAGGGTTTTTTTTTTTGAATAATTATGTATTCTACATAGTTCCTAAAAAACTGATTTGTACATAATGGGTGCTCAGGAAATTTTTCGTAAATAAATACATGGATGGTTGAATAAATATGTGGATGTCATTTGTATTCTATGTAGTACCTGATAGTATATTAGTAGGTTCTGAATAAATATTTGTTAAACTAATGAATAAATGAATAAAGGATTAAACATGCAGAAGGAGGTTGGCAGAGCCCCTTCTGGGCATCTGTATGACTCTTTCAGAAGCAGAAAAAGATTTTGAAGTTAATGTGAAAATATTTTACTCTCAATACACATCTCTCACAAGGTTCCTCTTAAGAGATCTCAATGAAGTGGGCAAAGAGAGATATCATCAGAGACTGGCCAAAACTTGCTCTACAATCTCTGAGAATAAACCTGTAGAAGACAAGCATGTTGGGACTTCCATATATATTTGCTGTATTAAAGAAGGCATGTCATTGATTTGATTTTAATGTGCCGGAGGATGGATTTTTTCTATTTTTGGAATAATTATGTATCTGCAGGATAAGCCTGGAGCAAACCATGTGCCAGACACAAGCCAAAGTGATCCTGGTGTGTTCTCCTCATCCTCATGTACTCACCTGTTAAGAGATGGCACCAAATCCCTCATTTTGAAGGTAGCTGCCAGGGTCTCAGACAGGGAACTAACTTCTCTACCACTACACAGGCAATTCGTGGTGAGAAAGGGCAGGGTGAGGGACACCCCGGGAACCCAAACCTGCCAGCTTTAAGTAGGTTTTGTCATCCGCTGTGTTAAGACAAAACATACTCTAGTGCATAAGACCTTTAATGAAAAGAAACTTTAATACAATTAGTGTGCAATATAGATAAGAGAAGGGAGAGAATAGATAAAATAGTTTCCAAATCAAGCACCCAAAATTACCCATCCATGTGGGTAAATGCCCAACCAAACAGGGTTGGCCCAAACAGGGTTGGCCCAAACAGGGTTGCCACAAGTCCAAGGCACCTTCGGTGGGGACACATAGAAAAGGGGCAGAAGGCGCCAGACAAGTCTGGAAGGAAAGACCAAAATCAGGATAAAGGCTGCCATTGTTAACCTCCCCATGGGTCTCTTACCCACGTCTCTTTCAAGTGTCTTTTTCCATGTCCCCAAGTCCCTGGTACAAGTCCAAGTCTGAGAAGCAAGCATGGCTTCCTCACATGTCTCTCTGCTCCAAGTGCCTCCTGCAGGTCTCCTTCAGGCCTCCTTCAGGCTCTCCATCTTCTTCCTTTCTCTTCTCAGTCTCCTCCCTAGCTTCTCCTCCTCCCTGGCCAGCTCCATCCTCCCTTGGGTGGGGCAGGGAATCTGGAAACTCCCCTTACCCTGGGGTCCACCTTGTTACACTTGTTCATAGCCATGATGCTCCATTGCTCTCCAAAAAAGCACTTCTTTTTGGCACACAAAATACAGTTGTTTCCCGTTGGGGAGATATGTTCTAATACCCCCAGCGGATGCCTGAAACCTGTATGTTTTTTCATATATGTGAGTATATATATCATATGAGTATGTATACACACAGATATATGATATTTTATCAGTTAGGCACAGTAAGCGATGAACAGTAATAGCTAATAATAAAATAGAACAATTATAACAATATACTATAATAAAAGTTACGTGAATGTGGTCTTTCTCTCAAAAATATCTTATTGTATATGATATTTCCAGACCATGTTTGACTGCAAGTAGCTGAAACCATGGAAAGCAGAGCCCTGGAGGGAACTGGGGGAAGAATCTATACTACTGTATAGATCTGTGGAAAAGATTTGCATTAGGAATGTTTTAAAGGACAGAAACCATGGAAAACAGATATCGTATAAATGTCATACCAGCTTCTTTCCTTCCTCAATTTCAAATTCTGTCGAACTGCTTGATTGGCAATGAGAAAAACTTGTTCTTTGTCTCTTGCTGTTGTGTCAACCTGCTTACCTGTCTGTCAGCTGGGCCATCCCTGCAAGAAGCCAAATCACCGAGTCGTCATTTGCCTTATCAGTGTGTGAAGATCGAGAATAAAGGGCATGTGTAGGTGAAGCCCTGAGACCAGAGGCAGGGCTTGTCCATCTTCCAGTGCTTTCTGCCATGATGCTGCTTCCAGGAAGATGGCGGACGAGAAGAGGAGCCAGCTCAGCTGCACCCTTGCCTTCACGCTTAAGAGACGCAAACAGACTCAATCATATATGATATCATAATTATCTGACTGGCTTCCAGAAGGATTAAACAGTGACAAGCTACTCTTCACACTAAACCCTGAGTGAACTTGATTTTATTCCCCCTCCGCTGGTGTAGAGGGCCCTGGAGGCTCCGGAGAGTATGTGCTCTCACTGGTTCAGATCACAAGAGCTGTTTGCTTTCTTAAATCCAAGCCTTTTAAGGTGCTTATGTTTAACCTGCTGCCAAGGAGATTCATACTCAAGGGATGTCATTTGTGAGGGGGGATTCTGATGAGAAATTCTAGAATTTAGTTTGGTCCAGTTTTGTAAGGATAGGGTTTGGTGAAAAGGATGAGAGACTCAGAGTCAAGATTAATTGCAGGTGTGGCCAGGTGACAGCAGTCATTTCTGGGGTACAGGGTGAGGGCAGGGGATTTCCAATGTGTAACAGCCAAGGCTTACTATGCTTTTCAAAAAAATTTTTTTAATTAATTTTTTTCCTTACATCATTATAGTCCCTTTAGTTCTGTCATGACATCACCTGTGACCCATCACCATATTCCCCTGTGCTCTTCTGTCCCCTGTTTTGACCCCCTCCTCCCCTCCCTTGCTGTAGGCCTCAGTTCTATGGTCAGCTTGCCAGTTTTGACTTTTTCTTGATCTTTTTCTTGGTTTCTCTATATTCCACATATAAGTGAGACCATCCGATATTTATCTTTTTCCTTCTGAATTATTTCAGCTAGTACAATTAAGGCTTACTGTGTTTAATGTACATTTAGTGTGGACCCAAAGCTTCTCGTGCATAATCTTGTTTAGTAAGCCTCTAAAAACCTCTGGGGAATAGATACTCTAACGCCACCTTGCTAATAGGAAAAGTCAAGCGTTGACAGGTAGTAACTGTTCAGGGCGGTGCAGCCAGGGCAGAGCCAAGCTTTGAGCTGGAGTCTGTGGCTCCTCCTCCCTGGCTTTGCCTCCTCCTAGAGATCAGTGTGCACTGAGGTCACCCCACGGAGGGCTGGACTGATGCGGAGATGAAGGGCTCGGACAAGTTCAGAATACAGGCCCCGAGGATCTGAGTAGGACGAACAGCCACCCCAGGTTCACCCAATGTCAGGTCAGTGGGGTATGTTGCACAGGAGCTGGTCCTCTGACACAGCATTTTCAGGCTTTCTGGGTTAAAGACAGGCCTTTTAAAGGTAGGGGGCCAGGGGTGCCGGCTGACCAGGCCACACTGCAGGGGCTGTTTTCTCTAATGTGCTCAGGAATCTGGGGAGTCAGAAGAGCATCCTCGTGACTAGCCAGTCCAGTGCCTCTTAGTTCATTGTGCCTGATAATTATTAACGGGGTTGCTACTTAGTGTCCCAAGAAGACAAGTGACACATGTTCTTTCTTGGGTCATCTCTCCAGAAAACAGAATCTAAAGGGATATACCCTTCCCCACCAACTCAGTGTCCTCCACTCATCTCTTTAACTTATTTATTTTTTCATAACATTTTCTCCACCAGAAAGTACCGCATTCGCAGGATTAGATATTTACCATGTAGAATACATGTTGCATGAGGGGAGGGGTCACGTCTGTCCTGGGTCCTGCTGTGTCCCAGCTTTTATCACAGAAGTTTTGAATGCATTGGAATAAATTAAAAGCAGACTTTAATACATTAATCGATTACTCTAACAAACATTGATAAACACGTTACACGTTTCCTCTACTATCTGCAAGTAGAATGCTTCTATTTTGTATGATTTGGCAAGCTATTTTTTGGGTCTGGGGATATTCAAAATTTTTTCCATATAAATTAGTGGTAATAGTGTTCCCAGATGCAAGACAACCTATGAAATCATGCCAAATAGTCACATTCTACTCTAAGATGGCAGGTGAAACCTGCGTAAGAAGAAGTAAATGTTAATGTGTAACATATATAATATCTATTACATATTATAAATATGATATATTTATTCATATGGATAATATAGTGCTTATTCAAAACCTTCATATCATCCATAGAAGGAAATACATTTCCTAGCTTCTGTGTCAGCACCATCACCTCAGACCCAAGCTGTGTAGAAATAAACCCTGTACAAAGCAGAAACAACCTGATTGCAGTAGTTCCCTAACTCCAGAACATTCCTGAGCACTGTTAAATTTTCCTGGGGAGACAGTTTAAAGGAGGTGCTCCAAGGATGTTAAGACTCCCTACGCCTCCTAATCAGCCCCAGCATTTTTCACACCAATTTAGGGGCTAGGTATGGGAAACATTGGGGCTTATCTAATTCTTTCCTTTTGTCATAGTTTCACCCTGATTTTTTCCTCTGTTCTTGTTTCTTAAATTAATTTATTTTTTTTACATTGCTGTTCATTTTTGGACAGTATTTGATTTGTCCCCTCAGGTGTAGTCTCCGCGGTTCTCCCACCACCTTTGCCTCTGTGATAATCACCACAGTCCCTGTGCTCTTCCCACCCCTATTTTGACCCCTCTTCCCCCCGCTCCCCTCCTGAATGCCTGACATCTATGGTTCTGTCTGTTCCCTAACCCCTTGGTTTCTCTATATTCTGTAAGTGAAGCCATCTGATATTTATCTCTCTCTGTTTTCCTTAAGACCTGGCTCTCTCCTTCAGTGTGAGGAGCCGCTCCCAGAGGTGCGTCAATGGCCCCTTGCAGGAAGCGGCCCGGAGGCGGCTGTGGGCCCTGGAGAATGAGGACCAGGAGGTGCGTGCCCTGTTTAAGGTGAGCGGGGGCAGAGTGGCCCACCTGAGGTGGCCTCACGTAGGCACAGGCTCGCCAGCACCATGGCCAGCGCCAGGAGCAAAGTAGATGCTCAAGAAAACCTCTGACCATTGAAAGGATGAGCAGAAAACGTACACCTCAGCTCAACAGGAATGGGGCAACACCTGGGGCGGCCAAGTCAGAGAAAACCACTTCCGTATCTGCCACTGTTAATTGTTGAGCCTTCAACAAGTGACTTAATTCACCTCTGTAGACTGGGAATGGGTGTAGTACCTATCTCACTAAGGATACATTTTAAAAAAAATGTGGTAAATCTGAGTTTGTTATTTTTTTATTGTGATCAAATATACTTAATATAAAAATTTCAATTTAAGGACTTTTAAGTGTGCAAGTCAGTGGCATTAAGTGCATGCACGGCCCTGAGCAACCAGCACCACATCCATTTCAGGACTTCTCCTGCACTCCAAACTGAGACTTTATACCTGCTGAGGGATAACACTCCTTATCTCTGGCCCTCAGCTACTGGATGTTCCCTTTTTTTTTTTTTAAAGTAACAAAATTGTCAGTCAAATAATACCTGTAAATATCAGGAGAGGAGGAAAAGGCTATAAAAAAAATAAACCAGTTCTTCATCTTTCATACTAGATTCATAATATCTTTAATCATTAAACCAAGGAAGAAGGGCATGATCAAATGATCATGCTCAGAACTGATGTGAAAAATGGTCCAAAATGGTTGAAACTTGCTGCTATTGAGTTGGGGAAGGAGACTACGGCTTCATAAATCAGCATACATTTTGGTTATCTTTACAGTTTCCATACTAACTTCATATAAACTGTCACATATATAGTGTCTGGTTTGTTGAGGGGAGTAAATGAGAGCATGCCTGGAGAGACTGGGGTATTGTGTCTGTGTGGTGATATGTGTTCCAGAAATAAAGGGAGAATTGGTTTTTGTCTGTAATCTCTGGAATTCAAGGACTTGGAGGCACAAGCTGGTAATTGACACCAGAGAGTGTCTTTTGCTTTGCTTCCTGCCTGGACAAGGTCAGGTTTGGCCGGGACAGTCGACCTGCTAGGCGGAGGCTGCAGAGGGGCAAGCTTGTGAGCCCACACTGAGGCCTGGACACAGCTTACGCACAGGTGATGTTGGACAAATTTATTGGTTGTCTGTGCACGACCTCCTTGATTATAAAACAGGGGTAATGCCATTGCCTATTAAATGCCATTGGTTATTAAATCCTAGATGCCATTTGTTTATAAAATGTGCCATTATTTTATACATCTCTAAAAAAGAAAATGAATGCTACTAGTTAAATATGATGCCATGCTTCCTTATCTTTTATTTCAGAAATGGTTAAGTGGGATGAAAGTGTGTTCTTAGAGGGGATTAGTGCTGTAACCATACCCTCTTCATAAGGCGTTGTGACAGCCAGCGAGGCCTTGCCCGTCAAGCTCTTGGTGAAGTGCTTGGTGTGTAGTGAGTTCTTTGTAAATGGATTTTTATCTAGAACCCCTTCTCTGATTACCAGGTTCTACATCTTCCAAGGACTTGGGCCTCCTGGGGCCTCATGTGGCAGAAAGAGTTTGATTTTGCTGACCTAGAGAATATTCTTTCAAAACTTTCTATCCACTTCTTTCCCCAAGGTGTCTCAGGACAGGGATCCAGGGGTTGATCTTTGATGGCGAGACCTGGCCTGGGGGGAGAGGGACTTTCTGGCCATCGCTCATTATAGTCAACTCCAGAAGCTTGGCTAAGCAACAGAGAGCTTCTCAGGGGAAAACCAAGTATGGACAGCAAGTCAGGCCTGTTTTACTCGATATTAAAAATGTAGGGCTTGCAGCTTTCCTCCTGCTCTGCTTGTGAGCATGTAAATTGGCACAGCCTTTCTGGAGGGCAGCTTGGCTTTTGCTTTTTAGGACTGAAAATATACATATGCTTGCATTCACAGTTGCACTTCTTAAAATTACTCACGCCAAAACAATCAAGGAAGTGCCAGAGATTTAACTGTTGGAGGTTTATCACAGACATGTTTAGGATATTAAAAAATTGACAACATGTTGATTAACCTGACACTGATGTTTGATATATGGTAGTTTCCCCTTTATCTCTGGGAAGTATTTTCCAAGACCCCTGCTGGATGGCTGAAGTCATCCAGTACAAAACCCTATATACGCTGTGGTTTTCTCTGTACATACACACCCATGATAAAGTTTAATTTATAAATTAGGCACAGTAAAAGATTAATGCCAATGATAACAAAATAGAACAAGGTGAATGTGGCCTCTTTCTCTCTCAAAATATCTTATTGTTTATAATATTTTCAGATCATAGTTGACCTCAGATATCAGAAACCTCAGAAATCAAAGCTGATTTGGGGCTGTGGTATTTGGGACTATGGTATGAGGACAGTTGCTAAGAGAGTGAATGCTTAAGCATTCTCATCACAAGGACAACTTTTTCCCTTTCCTCTTTTCTCCTTTTGTTTCTCCTTTGTATGAAGAGATGGATGTAGCTGAACCTATCACAATTTCACAATATATGTAGTGAAACCATCACTAATGCAGTGAGTCAATTAGTTCTCAATAAAACTGAAAAAAATGTAAATTACTCAAATGTCTAGCCATCAGGAAAAGGTAATAATTATGTTAATGCAACAAAAGCATATGTAACCATTAAAAGTAATATGTATTTCATGACATTGGAAAATGACTCACAGGATATTGTTTGTTTGGTGCCAAAAGAAAACCATAGAATGATTTGTGTCATGTAGCTCTAATAATATACAAATAGTTACATAGAACTCATGGGGTGGGGGAGGTTGAGAGTGAACAAGGTGTTAACAGTGATGATCTCTAAAAGAAAGGCTTATGGATGATTTTAACTTTTTGTGCTTTGGTTTTTCTGTCAGCCCACTTTATAAAAAACATCATTAGACATAAAGTCAAATTTGATTCCAAGATGCCTTCTGTGACTCATCCTCCTCCCTTGACCATGCATCTTTTTTTTATTTTTAGCACAAAAAGTAACATTCTCTGTTCTTCTGTCTACACTCTGATTTCTTTTTGTTGCTGTCCTACTTAACAATGTATATTTGGAGTCTGATTCAGTACACAAAGAGCATCTTACTTTTTTTTATAGTTGCATAATGTATTATTCCCTTGTAGGGTGTATTGGGTTGTCAGAAAAGTCATGACATATTTTTGTTTGAAAAACCTAGGAAAAAAAATCATGGTTTTTCCAACAACCAAATACATAATTCATGTTAACCAGTCTCCTGCTGATGAACATTTAGGTAGTTTTCTTTCTTTCTGGTGATGTAAAAATCAACGCCACAATCCAGAAGTTCACACAAAGCATTTTGTACAGATGGGTGTTGTCCTAGGCCACGCTGTCATCCAGCTGACCTGCTTTTCTCTCTGTTCAGGACCTCTCAGCAAGGTTGATGAGTGTCCAGTCCCAGAAGGCACAGTTTCTCATCACTTTCAAGACCATGGAGGAAATCTGGAAGTTCTCCACCTACCTGAACTTAGGTAAGACCTGGAGAAGGCAAGTGGAAAGCATTTACTTCACAACTCAGTCAACGTGTAGGGCTTGGTGTTAAGGAATTGGTCTGGCTCTAATATGGATGGTTAACTTTCTTTTTTTTTTAAAATTTTGTTTTTGTTTTATTTGTTTCTTTTTTTTCTATTTATGCATACAAGGGCTGGGGTGTAGGCCAGAGGTGAAGGGAGGTGAGAGGATTCTCCAGAGAGAGTGGGGAGCAGAACAGGCAGACTGACTGAAATACACTGCTGAGGGGAGCAGTAGGCAAACAGGAGAGGTCTGTTGTGCCATGTGGGTCAGCTCTCTGGCCGGGAATCGAACTCATGCTGCAATGGTTTCCCATAGCTTCATAGTGCTGTGCCACCAGGGAGGCCCCTGGATGGTTAGTTTTTGAAATATCACAAACTTCTTGGAACTAAACCAAAGCAAACATTAACTGCAACTCTAAAATGCCATGGACAACATTTGTTTTCAGGGAGACTTCTTCATTAAATAATCAATTGACAAAGTTACAGATCATCTACTAAGTTCAAAGTACTGAGATATATGCAAAACTGATGGTTGTAAAAAAAAGGAAAAAAAAAAAAGAGCTAGGCTTGAGTTAGGCCAAAGTAACTGTTCAAAATAATAAAGTTTGGGATACTTTATCTTAGGTCTTTGGGAAAGAGAATAAGAAAGAGATGGGAGAATTATCTGTCAAAGGGCTTTCAGGCTGGAACTTTTTCTAGAAGGTAAGGAAGGATGTGGTGGGGAATGGCCCACTGCCTTCTCTCCAAAGGTGAAAAGGAAGTTTCTGTTACAAATAAAAGTCAAGCATAGAAAGGGAAGCCCCTTTGACTTAACCGGTTTTATCTCCCAGAAAATGCTGCTTCTATGCAGACTTATACAGGAGGTGACCCTGTGTGGGTCTGGAAGTTCAACGTGGCCCTTGGTAGAAGGCTTACTTCTCTGCTGGTAGCAGTGGTGATTTTCTGCTCTCCACACCACACCTCTCCTTTTGTGCTGATTAGAGATTCTCACTCTTTAAAGTGTTCTCCCTGGACTAGCAATATTGGCATCACACTGGGCTTGTTGGAAAAGTGGAATCCCTGGCCTGCCCACATCTGTATTTTAATAAGCTCCCCAGGTCGTTATTTGCACTTTAAAGTATGAAGCGCATGATAGAAGGTGCATGTGACCTAAATCAGTACAACAGAGTCAGGATGGAGAGACCAGCTTTTGCCTTTTAAGAAAGAGATGTCTCAAAAGAAGTGAAGTTTAATGCAACCAATTCACATATATATGCATATATAACTGATCATAAAGTTCCATGTATGACTGATCAAATTTTACAGTTTGCATAGCTTCTAGTCTGGTGTTAATGAGGGGGAGCTTAGTGGGCATGGGGTGAAGGGAGGGTCAGAGTGGGATTGCTGAGGTCAGCCTAACTCCTTTGTGGGTTCCAGAGAACCCCTCCCCCCAGCCATGGTCCAGGGTACAGGAATTTGAATTCTGATTGGGAGAGCTTTAAGGGGGGGATCAGGAAACACCAGAAGCAACATTGTAATCTCAGAGCTTATTCCATGGATGGATGTATTAGAAGAAGGTAGTTGGCTTTGCTTATGCCATTATTTATTGATGGAGGTCCCTAATAGGTTGAAAGTGATAAATATCATATTAAAATGACTTGTACATCTCAGAAGATGATGAGAAGAATTGATTCATTCTAGAAAAGTCTAATTACTCCTCTGATGTGCTCTGACTCCAGCTAAGTGGGGTCAGCCTGGAGAGGAGGCTGGGACTTCAGCTCAGCCTCTTGTACACTCAGCTCATGGCAAAGATCCTCCAGGCCCCCTGTTGGCTTGCCTCCTAGGCTATGTGTCTGCATGCCTGGAGCACCTCCTCTTCGACCACCAGTACTGGCTCAGCAGCAGATTGGTGGAGGACACGGAGCTCCAAGTGTCCGTAGATGATAAACACCTGGAAGCCATCTACCTGGGACTCCTGCTGCAGGAAGGTGAGCAGGGAGGAGCGGTGAGGATGGGGTCTTAGCTGGGTCTGTAGCATCAGAGTCCCTAAAGTTCACATAAAGGGAGGCAAAACCATTCAAACATGAGAATATTCCCACCAACCCACCTCTTACAATATTACTCCAACAGCTCTCTCAGTATAACATTGACACCCTGTGAAGTTATGTTGGCCTTTCTCATGATTGCCCAATGGCAGACCCACTCAGGGAGTCCTACAAGGTGCCCAGGCCAAGGCTCCTCCTCTCAAGAAAATTGAATTGGGGGGGGGGTTTGCCCAGACTCTGGTATCATTTGAAAGTTTCTCTGGCAATTCTGATTGCATCCAATGTTGAGAATGACTTCTCAATATAGGGTATATTTTGAGTGTAAAATAAAGTTGCAATGTTTGGATTTTCTGAAGGATTTCATGAGATTGAGGACAGGGATGTTGGGAATTTCTTCAAGTGCTCATCAATCTGTTTGCAAGGAAAGATCTGATCAAGGCCACAGCAGCCCAGTCACAACTGAAAACATAGTGGACACACTGAAAGAGCCAGACTGGGGTATTTTGCAAAATGTTCTCTTTATAATTCCATTGCAGAAATTCTTTATGAAGGAAAGAGCCTCATATTATGCTACTATACAGTTTAGTCAGAGAAATTGCATTCACCCAAATCAATGGAATTTATTCTTTGTTGGTCCTCAGATGAAGCATGAGGTTGTATCAAGTATGTTTTCTTAAGTTTTTGTTTCTTTTTCTTAAAGATTTATTTATTTATGCATGCAAGAACTGGGGTACAGGCCAGAGGTATGGGGGGTGTGTGTGAGAGGATTCACCAGAGACAGAGTGGGGAACAGAACAGACAGATTGACTGAAATACACTGCTGAGGGGAGCAGCAGGTGAGTCAGGAGAGGTCTGCTGCACCATGTGGGTCACCTTCCTGGCCAGGGATCGAACTTGTGCTGCAGTGGCTGCGGATAGCTTCATAGATTGAGACTTAACCCCTTGTTCCGCCAGGGAGGCCTCTGTTTCTTTTCTTTTTTTTTTTTTCAAGGTAACGTTCCCATTAAGCCTGAGTAAAATGTCTTTTACTCAGACATTTTGCTGTGTATTTTAAGTGAACTCCCTTTTTTCCTCAGAACCAGTTTTCATGGGGTCACAGGGACCTCCTCAGTGCCATCCCCTCCCTCTAGGGTCTGCACTTTACTCCCAGGAAGAACAGTATTTGGGCTCCAGATGGAAACATGATATCGTGTGATAATCCCTGTCCACTTCTTGCTACTCCTTGGAAAAGGCTTTTCTCATTACCTACAGGCCACTTCTTCTGCAGAGCCCTGTGCTCAGTGGCTCAGTCAGCTGAGAAGGAAGGAGAGTGTTTGCCGCTCTGCAAGAATGAGCTAATCTCAGTGAAGATTGCAGAAGACCAGTCCGAGTGGGAAGGAATGTCCTTGGTGACCGGCCAGCGGGGCCTGGTGCCCGTCTCAGCCCTGGAACCCCTGCCTCTCCCTTTCCACCAGTGAGTAACCCCTGCCCCCTGGAGGTTCCCCAGAGCAGACTAGATTCGCATAGGACAGAGCAGGCACGCTTGCAGATATGGGCACCTGTGGTGCCAGGGAGAGAACAAAAGGGGTGGCCTCTTATCTTTTGCTATTTTTTAACAGTCAAGGTTTGCACAGTGTCATGAAATTGGAGACAACTCTAAGTTTCAGATGGACATTGCACCTGGTGTCCAATGTCTCCCAGGGTTGGGCCTGGGGGCCGTTTGGTCAGACTCAGACCCCTTAGCTTTCCACAGACTCTCTTGGTTTCAGGCACCTGTAAATTTTTTTTTTGGAATAATGAAATACACATATGTATGTATAAATACATGCATATATTTTTTGGTACTCTATATTTGTACATAAATCTGTGTGTGTGTGTGTGTGTATGCACACATAAATCTGTAAGAATTATGTGTCTCCTGGATAATGAGCTTTAGTATTTCCTAGGTATCATCTTTATACGTAGGGCTACCTGCCACTTAGCACAAAATACTTTTTTTTAAAGGTCTGGGCCCAAATAACACTTAAAAACATCAGCTTCCCTTATATAAGGGACATTTTTCGCACTAAGGTTTGAGAACCCCTAGAAGATACTGTGAATTCCAACTTGCATAGTGACAATAAAGTCATCCCAGGCCATGGGCCCTGTGTGTCGGTGGTGGTAGAGAATCTCACAGTGAGGATGGAGCGGGCCCTCCATTATTTAACTGACAGACTAATAGCAGAGGCCGAAACATCTAGGTCTACCGAACTGCTTCCTTTTCACAGTGCCTGGCACAAAGGAAGTTTTCAATAAACGTCTGCCACCACTGCAGGAAGACTACCAATACTAATTCCCATCTCCATTTGTTATTCTAATAGACTGACAACAGCTCAGGGCCATAGTTTTTGAAATCCATGCTTGCAAATCCTGTGTTCCTCTTGACAGGTGGTTCCTAAAGAATTATCCCGGGACCTGTGGCTTCTCCAGGAAGAAGGACTGGACAGACTCCTGTCCCATCGGTATGGCTGAGTTGAAGGCAGCGTTGCTAGGGAGATGATAATACTCTGCCTCCTGATTTTATCTGCAGCCTGGAGTCACTTGATGTGAATTCCTGCGTCACTTTGGCTATTGGCTGGATTTGTAAATAAGTTACTAGTTGACACATGGGTTTTCTTGCCTCTGAATCAAAAGGTCTCAGTCCAGGGCTGTGGCTGGGAATGTCCGCAGGCCCCCGAGGATGCAAGATGGTGGGGATGGCAGGGACCACAGGGGCTTGAAGATACACAGTGGAAAAAAGCCTAGTATGGCCAACTCTGGCTGCAGGAGCCTGCTCTCCATCTCTAGTCAAAATATTTTCTAATTTCCATTAGAGATTTGTGAAATTAATCTTGAATTTAGGACGAATAAGAAATAAGAATTTAGGAAGAATTTGACAAATAGTGGGTACTCATTAAATTTTTTGAATAAATGAATGAAATATATATGTATAAAATATGCACATATTTTAGGTTCTCTGTATTTGTACATAAATCTGTGTGCGTGTGTGTGTGCGCACATAAATTCACACGCATATCTGTAAGTATAAAGTTTCTCCTGGTTAATGAGCTTAAGTATTTCCTAGGTATCTTTATATATAGGGCCTTCCCTTATACCTAGCACAAAATACTTTTTTTTTTTTTAAAGGTCTGAGCCCGAATAACAGTTAAAAAAATAGAAATAGGTGGGATTAGGGATTCCAGACATTTCGAGCTAATCGATAACCACTCATAACAAGACTTTTATCTTTCTGAGGAGTTAGGACACAGGGCTGGGCAGTCAGTTCTGAGTTCAGATTCCAGTTCTACAATGTAAAAACTAGAGTGACCTCAGCCAGCTCAGAGTTTCCCCCTTTTAAAACAGCACCACAGAGCCAACTTCAAGTGTCATCCTGAGTGTTGAACTAAGTGACACCTGTAAGCCATTCAGTACATTTTTTTCAGCGTTCAACTAGGTTTAGTTAAGTCCAGTTAAACAGTGTTTAGTGCACTGTAGATTCCCCTAACCTACAGAGCAGTGAGAACTTCTCATCATGAAAACGCAATCAATAGAAACTTGACCAGAAATGTCAGGATAAAAATAAACCTGTAACTTTAGCAGAGGAGCTAAAACGGAAACTGAGGCACAGAAGTGCCCTTTTCTCAAACAGCAAGATTCCTTGAAAAGAAGGGTCACCAGCAGCTGAGAGACTGAAGTGCTCTTTCGGGCTCCTGGGGAGACCTGAGAAGGTGGACATGTGCACTTTGAGCACCGGATGGTACAACAGTCAAGAATGTCATTGCTAGATCCCGATTGGGCTACTTATTAAGCGGATAGTGACCGGAGTCCGAGGGGGAATCTTCCCGATCCTGCTGGGTCATCAGTTTTCTTTTCGAACAGCGACACGAGGCTGGCATGGCTCATTTTACCCCTCTGGCTTTTCCTAATGTTTGATAGAGGGTCGCAGTGGCCACAAGGTTGGAAGGAGCGGAGAGAGAGAGCCTCCAGTGGGGGTCACCCTGGGCTGTGGACTTGTGTTTCCACGATGATGATGGAGGCCAGACCAGGAGGGCACTAGAGTGACCTTTCCAGTTTCCCACATGCTAACCTTTCAGTTCTAAGGTATATCAGTTTCCTGAGATCATGTCTCCTACATTTGTTAAAAATCCTTTTTACAAAATGATGATACAAGTGGGTAGTAATTCCTTTCTGGAATGTTCGAGTGACTAAATGAAAGGCCAGCTACCCTGTGTCACACACTTGCCAATTCCTTTCTTTCTTTTTTTGGGGGGGCGGGGTGGGGAGAATGGGTTTACTGGTACTTGAAATTCTAAATTCTGGGAAGGCCTCATTTCATATTACAATGAAAACTAGGGGAAGGCATAGCTGTTTCTGCTGATTATTTCACCTGTGTGCTATTCCCTCACAGGCAGAGGAAAATGTAAGGTCTGGAAAGAATATGAGAGGGAAGAAAAGGATGAGCTGAGCTTGCACCAGGGGGAAAGCATTGAGATCGTCGGCTTTGTCATCCCTGCGCTCCAGTGGTTCATCGGGCGGTCCGTGCGCTCGGGAGAGGTGGGCTTCGTCCCCACCAGGAACGTAGATCCTGACTCATATTCCCCAATGTGAGTATGACAGAGAGGCCCTCTGGGGTGTCTCGGAGTGGGGTGTTGTGTGTGTGTGTGTGTGTGTGTGTGTGGGTGCCTTCCCTAGTAGCCCCTCCTCATTCCCAGCTGGTATGCACATGAACTCTGGGATTCCCTGGTAAAACGGAGCCAGAGGCGCACACTCCAACAGCCGAGGCTGGTGAGGAGTGACAGAAAGGACAAGGGTGAGTGGTCAGAGTGATCGGGGATGGAGTTCAAGTCCTTTCAACAGAAGGCCATGCAGGCCTTCATCCCTGTGAGGAGGGAAGCACAGCCCCGAGGTATGGGGCCTGTGTGGGGCACCAAGGCTGTGGTGTGGTACTTGAATCCTGCCACCCACCCCATCAATCAAAGGCCACGTTGAGAGACCTTGGATCACAGCGTGGTGAATGGAGAGTTAGTTCCTCCGTCGGGGTCTGCTCTCTGAAAGCTTAGTGTGTGAAGCAGTGTTGCTCAGGAGACTGGAGTGTGTCTTTTATTCCTCCTGCCTGAGTCCAGAAGGGCTGGGTATGAGGAATAGAGCCATCCAGGGGACCAACCAGGAGGAGAGGGCCAGCCCACTCCCCCAACCCTGTCCAGAAGGGGCAGAGCTGGGGCTGTGGCCAGTGTCTCCGGATGGGCTTCCTGCAGGGGCTAGGAGGTCAAAGGAAGCCTGTGCTTGGAAAGCACTAGTGGGAACACAGAGCATCCCTGCTGGGTCATGACGCAGTCCTCCACCCCAAGACAGCGGGCCTGGAATGTCTAAAGGTCTGATAGCCCGGGATTCTGTCCTCTGGAGCTTGGCATTCCTCTCGTGGCACATGGCAGTGTTCTGCTTCCCATACTGGAAGTTCCCTACTTTTTCCTTTTGCATTTTTTTTGGGGGGGGATGGTTATTACATGGACTTGATTGATGCAATCTATCGGCCTTTGGTGAT
The DNA here is from genome assembly GCF_964194135.1 of Talpa europaea. NCBI lineage: Eukaryota > Metazoa > Chordata > Mammalia > Eulipotyphla > Talpidae > Talpa > Talpa europaea. The sequence goes on along the minus strand of NC_140080.1, from coordinate 41,501,031 downwards.
TGAGTCAAGCTCCAGTCTCTCCAGGGGCTGGGGCTGAAAGTTCCAACTCTCTTTTCAAGGTTGGTTCCCTGGCAACCAGATCCCCCATCTCTAGGGGATTTCCAAAGGTTGCCTCATCAACGTAAATTCAGTTCTGGTTGAAGGGGCTTGTAATGAATAACTTGATGCGGGGCTCACCTTTATGGCAGAGAAGCAATTTCAGGAACTGAGGATATTAATGTGAAAGATGCTTTAGAGAAATATGAAAACAAATGATGCTCCTATCGTTCTTTTAACTTCCAGCAATTTTGGGAGCTGTGAGCCAGAAAACATGGATGGAGGTCATACTATACATTTACTACAAATCATATATCACAGGCAATTTTAATAGGATTCTGAGGGTAGGCATCAGGTTTCAGGAATTATATCTGGATTTCTGCATCTCAAATCTTTCCCCAAAGATGACAGCTCGGTAGCACTCAGTTCACGTGACATCACATTGTCGTTGTCATAGTGGTAGCTGCTACACCGTCACCCTGAAGAGCAGCACCCCTGTTTCACAGCGGTAGGGCCAGACCTACTTCTTTCCAGGGTGGTCACCCAGTGGTCACCTACTTCTTTCCTCCACCTGGTCACCCAGTGCATCAGGGACTGCACATTCCCCAGGGAGGGGACAGTGAGGCAGGAATGGGGTGGGGTGGGAAGAACAGAGGGGGAGCTGACTCCTTGCCTTCCCCAAAGAACTGTCTAGATTACAGACACCCCTGACCCCTAGCAGTCAGAGGAAAGCCCTAGACCTGCCTGCAGGTGTGGGGGCTGCGACATATGCGCTTGTGTGCTGTGCCAGATCTGGCCACTAGATGTCACTCTTAGTCTATTTTCATTTGGCATCAGGTTTCTGAAGACGTTCCAGCATTCTGCTGGCCTCCATCCCCTCCCCACAGGTCCCTCCTCTGCTGGTGTATTACACCCTAGAGTGTATCTTTGTATATGTGTAGTCATTCATTTATTTATCCTTTAACCAAATTGGCAGTATATTGAGAGTTAAATTTCTCAGAAGCTGTTTTCAGTGTCAGATTTAGCCTGTCCCTCTCTTGTGTGGGAATGGGCTTTGCTTGTTCACAGGAATGAATTAGTGGATTTCCTTTACTTACAGCACAGGTTGCAATACCCGCCACCTAGTTCCGTAGGTGGAAAACCAGTGCTTAAAGCCTGTGGCAGCCATTCTGTCTGAATAAACATTATAACTGCATTTGACCACAGCGACATTATGAATCTCAGCTTTTGAGGGTGACAGAATGCCACCACCTTCCTTTCTTAGTTTTATGGTTTTAAAAGATAGTTGGCATTTGTGTATGTGTTTTAAGGGGAAAAAAATCTTCAGATGTAGTTGAAGACATCTTTTACCCTTTCCTACTTTTATACTTTGATCCTGTTTCCTCTTCCTTGAGGCAAAATATTTGAAGTTGATATGTATTTTTTCACTTTTCATTCTGATACATTTTAAAGATAGGATTTGTTCATGAATAAAACATTCTATAGTTTTGTGTATTTAGAAATTTATACAATGTATTTCTTGCAACTGCTCTTTTTCCAGATGCCATTAGAAATTTATGATTTATTCACAGTGTAATATAATTTGCTTTAATAAAGTATTACTTAAAGGAAATTTATATACTTAAATATCTAAATTAAAAATGAGTAAGAATGAAAATCACTCAAAGCTAGGGGGAAGAAAAACAAAATTTGGTATTTCATACGATCGAACGTTGAAAAGTTTCTGTTTTTGCTATATCCCCACTCTCAGGCTTCCTATCGTGTCTGTATAAATCTCTTTCAATGGCATCTGTTTTTGCTGATGAGAAGTCTCATAGTCATTTCTTTGTAGGTAGGCAGCGTTTCCCCTGACTGGTTAGTGGGTTTTGATTTTTTTTTTTTGGTTTTCTCTTGATTATTGATGCAATTGTTATATAAAAAGCAATTCTGTTACATATACAGCAAACTGTCCACCCCCTACTTCATAGTGTATGGGTTCTAGTAATTTTATTGGGGGAGAGCTGTAAATTGGAAAAATCTCTCAATCTTTAGTTTTTGTCTTAAAAAACTGTCAAGTAATAATTTAACTATGTATAGAACAATACCTTTCTAGTGTAGAGGGAATAATAAATTTTCAAACCTGTTTTGCCAAGGCCTTGTGATTCTGCTTAGCCTTTTCAGAGTCAATTTTTCTTTTGTTGGTTATTTTATTGCTTACTTGCTTCTTCATTAATTTTATAATTACCTTGTCCTTTTCTTTCTTTGTTTATATTTCCTTATTTATGTTCTTAAACCTTTACATTTTACTCTTTCATACCATAAATTAAACAGTAAGTGATTGGACCCTGAAAGAAGGATTAAGACAAAGAGAAAACCTGAAAAGTTGATAACCTCCAAGAAATGAAAATCATATTTAAAATTAAATTATTTTTATTTATTTTGCTCAGGATTTGGTGTACTTCTTCAACTTGAAGACGCATGTCTTTCTTCAATTCTGGAAAATTCTCAGTCATTCCCCCTTTGAATGTTGCCTCTCTCTCATTCTTTTTAGCCTCTCTTCTGGAATTCCTCCTAGAGGTATGTTCAACTTCTCGTTCTAGCCTCAATCTTGCTTAATGTGTTCTTTTATGTTTTTCATCTTTTTGTCACTCCAGATTATCTTTTGGGTGATTTCCTCAGCACAATCTTCACTTTCACTAATTCTCTCCTCTGCCGTGCCTTCAGTGTCCACACTTTTATTTCCATGTCTAGAATTTGTATTTTGCTGTTTTTCATGGATGCTTGTTTCATTGTTACTTCTACTCATATCTTTTATTACATCATTTTAATCATGCTTATTGTAAATTAAACTTTAGGTTATTGTTACATCTCGATTGTGTGGTGTTAATTCACCTATTTGGGAATGTTTTTTCTTTCTTTTTTTTCAAAGATTTATTTATTTATGCATACAAAAACTTGGGTACAGGCCAGAGGTGTGGGGCGGTGTGGTGGGGGACGAGAGGATTCACCAGAGATAGAGTGGGGAACAGAACATGCTACTTTACTGAAATACAATGCTGAGGCGAGCAGCGGATGAGACAGGAGAGGTCTGCTGCACCTTGTGGGCTTGTTCTCTGGGTGGGGATCGAACTCATACTACCATGGCTGGCAATATCTTGATAGTGCTTTGTCTTTAACCCCTGTGCCAAAGGGAGGCCCCTTCATGCTCATTTTAAAGAGGCAGAAATTGGCTCATTGTCATTAAGGTGCTTGTGGGTGGCAGAGCCTGGCCAGGCAGAATCCATAGGCCTTGGTCTATACAGCCAACTCTGTGCTGCTGCATGTGGCCATTGGGCACCTGAACATGGAAAATCCCAATCGAGGTGTACTGTCAGTGTAAAAGACACTAGATTTCCAAGACTTCACATAAACAAAAAGAAGTAAACTGTCTTGTAAATAATTTTTCCATAGATTACATATCAAAACATTATTTTGGACATGGTGGGTTAAGTAAAATGTGGCATTAAACTTAATTTCATTATATTTAAAATCTTTTAAATGTAGTTATTCATGGTTGGGTAAGGGTCTCCTTTGGGTCTTGAATGCTCATACGAGAAAAGGGTGAGTAATTTTTTAATATAATTGTGTCCCATGTTGTATGGGACATACTTATACTAAAAACAGTATTCACTTTTATCTGAAATTAAAGTTTATTTATTTATTTTTGTTTCTTTGTGCATACAAGGAATGGAATGTAGGCCAGAGGTATAGGGGATGAGAGGATTCACCAGAGACAGAGTGGAGAGCAGAACAGGCAGACTGACTGAAATACACTGCCGAGGGGAGCAGCGGGTGAGACAAGAGAGATCTGCCGCACCTTGTGGGTCAGCAACCTGGCCGAGGATCGAACTCAGGTTTCAGTGGTTATAGCATGATAGTGTTGAGACTTAACCCCTATGCCCCCAGGGAGGCTCTTCTTGGACACCTTAGATACTTTTGACTCGGGATGTGGCAGATCAGCTGTGAGGTGAGAGGGCAGATGCAGAGAACTTCATCTTTGGCCTGAACTTTAATCCCAATCAGCTGTGTCATTGTGAGCTGATTATGCAACATTTTTGAATGCCCCCAAATATAGATTAAAATACCTGAATTTTAAGATTGTGGCAAAGGGTAAATAGAACAGTAAATTCAGGAATGCCTTGCAAAATTTAAGTGTTCTGCACAAATTTGGGATTATCTAATTTTTAGTCTACAGTGACTTTAATTGTAGATTTCATCATATACCCTTTTGAGGATGGCAGCTGGGGTGGTGCTGGTGGTCAGGCTGGAGAAGCGGGGGTCAGTAAGCATAGTGGGAAGAGTCCCAGCTCAGAGGGCAGAGCACCGCATCACCGCCAGCTCTGTCACCAAGTGATGGCAATGATGTTGAGCAGTTCATGTTAGCTGCTGGCCTTCTCATTGCTGGTTTTCAGCTCATTATCTGAGCTGTGGGACAAAGGGTAAGCGGCAGACAACGAAACCCCATTCCAGCCCCTCCTTCAATCCTGCTTTCACCAGAGATGCTCTTCCTATGTCCAGTGCTCCTCCCCTTATCCATGGGGGATGCATTCTGAGATCCCCGTTTGCTGCCTGTAACGGTGGAGAGTACTGAACCCTCTATCTGCTCTGTTTTTTCCTATTATGACATACAAACCACAAAGTTTAATATCTAAATTGGGCGTGGTAAGAGATTATTATTATTTTTTTTTAAAAAGGCATGTATATTTATTTATTTATTTATTTGTTTGCTTGTTTATACAAGCACTGGGTACAGTCAGAAGCGCGGGAGGGTGAGAGAATTCACCAGAGCCAGAGCGGGGAGCAGAGCAGGCAGAAGGACCGAAGTACACTGCTGAGGGGAGCAGCGGGCGGCAGGAGAGATCTGTGCACCTTGTGGGGCCCTTCTCCGGTGGCCGGGGAGCGGCTGGGGATCGAACCGGCGCTGCAGAGGCCGGGGGCAGCTTCTCAACCCAGCGCTTAACCGCTGCGCCACTGGGGAGGCCCAAGAGATTAACAACAATGACCAGCAATAAAATAGAACAGCGGTAACAATCTACTGCAGTGAACATCAGTAATGTGGTCTCCCCTGCCTCTTGAAATATCTCCTCACATGGATATTTTCAGATCTGGTTGACTGTGGGTAACCAAAAGTGGAAAGTGAAACTGCTGATAAAAGGGTGACTGTTGAACTTCTCTACCACTTTCTAGCCACCACTTTTATTCTTCTGGGCCTCAATTTCTCTCTCTGTGAAAAGAAGATAAAAACAGTAAATACCTCATAGGGCAAATTGTATAGAATAAATGAGATTGTGTCTAATTTATATTAAGCTTCCCCTGCCCACCCCCCTCATATTAGTTGTTATTAACACTTTGTAAAAATGGATTCTGAAGTTAAACAAAATCTCCATTTTACATTGAAAGAGATCTTATAAAATATTCAGATAGATACTGGTCTAATATTTTCTGAGGCACTGCTACTCTTCCAACTCTTCTATGGTAAATCAGTTTGAATAATTAGTTTATATAATGGAGGGAATATAAGGATCTCTGTTACTTATAACCAGTTTTCCCCACCCCCGACTCTCCTTTTGCCCACTCTCAGCACTCAGCATGAGATTCCCCTCTCAACACTAAAGACTGTTGCTCTATGTCATGGAATCCCTGTCCACTACGTGACATTGCAGTCAGCCTTTCTTCATCGTTCCTCTAGATGGTGACACCTGTTCTTGCATTTTCTTGAAATAACCTGACCCAAAAACTTCTTTCAGTGGTCCTTTCCAACTCTTCCATTCAGGACAACCGATTCCTCTATGGGCCATTAAATTTGGCACCACGTGGTTAGCACCACGTGGTCTCAGAGATTGGTTTGAGATTGACATTGAGAAAACGGACTTGGCTTTTCTTAGGAGGTTCAGTTTTTAACAGGAAGGGTGCTTTCCATCCCCCTTGGGCTTAATCAGCAGGACTTCATTCTCCAGGGATTTGGTGCTAATTGCTCTTCTTTCTTGATTCTGCATAATTTGCACAACAGAGAGGAGACTGATTTCCACCATGGAAAATGGCTGATGGCTGCTCTGTGTCCTTACCTACATCCTAGGGTGAAGGGCAAAGGGGCTGCCTCAGGAGCCTTGCACTGATCCATGTCCATGTCGTTTGCCTCACAGGAGCAAGAACTCTGCTTTTTTCAGTGATGAAGAAAGATGCTCTCTGTGGGCCCTGGGAAGTGACAGGAAGGCCGAGGGTGCCGCCTTCCTCCACACGCTCGCCCACACCGACATCACGTCTGTCCACCGGCTTAGTGAGTGCTTGCTCCTCAGACGCCTTTGAGCCCAGGAACTTCAAGAATGTTCCTATCCAGGGAGAGATATCTCTAGAGTCTAACCCCATCCATGACCTTAGGCATAGAACACCATTCAGTGGCTGATCTGGGTCATATTTGATTAGCAGCATTTTCACTTTAAATTTTGGCATTTCTGGGTTATGCAAGATTTGTTGCCTAGAAGCTGTGAGATGTGGTGAAACCAACTCTGCTGTCACATGAAGGTCAGCCACCTTGAGCCTTCCATTCTAATCTTGGGGGAAAAAAATCTTCCCAAGAGGTGACTGAGGTCCTTCCTTCTAGGGCTGAAGGCCCAATGACAAAGGGTACCGTAGAATTGTTACAGTGAGCAGGAGCCTAAGAGATCATTTCCTCTCATTTTATAGATTGGGAAACTGAGGCCCAAGTGACCCAGAGCCTGAGCCAGGATAAGCCTGGCTGTTTTCTAGTCAGGGCAATCCCTACTTTACCACTCTTCCCACCACTAAGTGACATTGGACTATTAGTTACGTTGCAGGTGGCGGCTGTGGAGAGTCAGTGCCTGGGGAGGTTTTCAGCATGTCAGAAGGGCTGGTGGAATGAATGAATGAATGAATGAATGACACCTTTCCCTTACTTTGGGAAAGGCTTCCTGCCCTGTCAGGAGGTACATTCACCACCTACGGCGGTTATGGACAGATTTTTGCTTCTCCCATCTCTTCAGGGGTGGTGATGCTGTGCCCACCCTGGTATGGCTAGGTCAGATGGGTCAGATTTCAGTGGCACAGGCAGAGATTCTGCAAAACAGCCCTCAGCTTCCAGAGCAGAGGCAGCCAGTGGAGTCTGTCTTCATGCCTAGGGAGTATTTGCCATAGCCTTGGTATTTGCGCCCCACTCTGGTGGAGGTTTCCTCCCACTAGATCCCCATCACCCCTCCGGGTGTGGGTGCTGCCTGGTCGGTGGGAGCTCAGGTCTGATAGTCAAGGTGCACCATGGGGTGTATCATTGGGGAGGGGGGCAGCAGAATGGTATCACAGGTAACTGCCAGCTGTTGCTCCAGTTGCTGGGTAGCCCAGGCAGCCCATCGCTTCTTTTCTGAAGACCAGGAGTGCGATGCAGGGTGCACCTTCTGTCTGCACAAACTTCCCTGGGTGCCAAGGCAGGTGCCACATTCTTTTGGCAAATTCCAGCACCCCCAAGACCTGTCCCCTGGGGACGGACAGCCTCTCTGTAAGGGGTGTATTTAGTAGCTCATGTCCCATCTATGCCCTTGGTGGTCCTGCTAAGAGAACTGGCTATCGTGAGAGAGCAGGAGATCCTCAGGGCAGTGAGGGGGGCACTGCAGAAAACTGTAATGACATTCACAGGAGGAGTCTCGCCCAGAAAATAGTGGCAGAAGCTTGACTTGGTGACGGCTCATGCTCATAGGAGAGCCAAGATAGGGCACAGGAACTTGTGCTTCTCTATCAGGGAGAAGTAGACTCTTCTGGCTAGGAGCCCCTCTATCCCCCCTTATTTTTCCCTTTGATTTTGCCTTTTCAGTCTACTTTGCTGGCCCCATCTACTAGTAAAGGCTGGTATTTCTCAGGCCTGTTCACACCCCCCACCCTCTACCTCCTCCCACTTGCTTTGCTTTTTTTCCCAAATGCTTTTCCCAGGACCTCACCTGCTTCTTGTAACCTGCTGTGGGTCCCGAGTCTATAGTTACAGGTCTCAGCTTTTTTTCTTGGATACAGATCTACTTCATGCCCTGCCTAAAGCTCCTGCAAGAACCTCCAACTCAAAATGTCTAAAACCAGGCTCAAGACTGTCTCTTTGTTTTACCTCATCCCACTGTGTTACTTTGGGGACAACTCGGAGCCTCAGAGGCATCTTCATTTTCTTCTCTTCATATACACATCTGTTCACCTTGTCCTGTCAGTTTGACAGATCAGCGGCACACATTCAGCGGGTGTCTGTTGAGTGTAGACAGGCGACAGAGGAGGAAGGAGGAAGAAGGGGCATTTTGTGTACACAGAAACGGGGCGGGGGGGAAAGGCCTTGTCCACAAAGCCAGCTGCACTTGGAAATGTGTTTCCTGCCCTGCTATGGACTCACTGAGAGCCTGGTCCCCCAGGGCCCCCAGACCCAGTTCTCTGGGCATAGAGGTTGTGTTCCTGGTTTTTCTTCTCTGACTGTGTCTCACTTCTACCTCAGCTCCCAGCTGGAAAGTGAGTGGGTTAAACAAGATGATCTTTAGGTCCTCGCAGTCTGAATTGATGGTGAAGGGAGAAAGCTGCCCAGTCCTTAGAGATGACAGGAGACATGAAAACTGAACACAGAGTATCCTAAGGGGCCGCTGATCTGGGGTACACCTGCTGGCTTGGGCACGGGGCCCACTCTAGTCTGACGCCAGGTTGTCCTTCATCTCTATTCAGGTGGGTTTGAATCCCTCCAGAATCATCCGAACGATTTGAGCGGTGAGTAAAGATCATGCTGCACCTGACCTCCGTTCTTCGGGACAGCATCCTGCCCTCTTGCCCAGAGCTGGCCACTGTGGCTGCAGATGCTTAGGGTTGCCAACTCTGCCTGTCCTTACAGTGCCCCAGGGCTTCAGGGAGGCCAGGCCTGGTGGGGCCTGGGAGGAGCGTCAGCCCAGGGGCTCCAGACGGTCCAGCGGCTCCGAGGACTCCAGTCTGGAGGAGGAGCTCCTCTCGGCTGCCTCAGACACCTACCACCTGCCGGAGCCCGATGACCTCGATGACCCGGAACTGCTCGTGGACCTAAATACTGGTCAGGAGGAGGAGGAGGAAGCAGAGAGCTTCGCCCCCATACTGGCCTTTCTGGACCATGAGGGTTATGCTGACCATTTTAAGAGCCTCTATGATTTTTCTTTCTCTTTCCTCACATCTTCCTTTTACAGCTTCTCTGAGGAGGGCGAGCTTGTGGCCTATCTGGAGGCCTCGAGGAAGTGGGCCAAGCGGAGCCACATGACCTGGGCCCATGCTCGGCTCTGCTTCCTCTTGGGCCGACTGGGCGTCAGGAAGGTCAAACTGTCTCAGGCCAGGGTGTACTTTGAGGAGGCCATCCACATCCTCAACGGGGCTTTTGAGGACCTCCCCCTGGTGGCTGCGCTCTACATCAATTTGGCTGCAATCTACCTGAGGCAGAGGCTGAGGCATAAAAGCTCGGCCCTGCTGGAAAAAGCCAGCACACTATTGGCCTGCTTGCCTGACCGAGAGTCCAGTGCCAAGAATGAGCTGGACATGGTGGCCTACGTGCTGCGGCAGGGCATTGTGGTGGGCAGCTGCGTCCTGGAAGCCAGGGCATGCTTCCTGGCCATCCGACTGCTCCTGAGTCTTGGGCGGCACGAGGAGGTGCTGCCCTTCGCAGAGCGTCTGCAGCTGCTGTCTGCACACCCTCCTACCTCGGACGCCATGGCCGTTATCTTGAGTTTTCTATATGACAAGAAATATCTTCCACACCTAGTAGTGGCCTCTGTGCGGCAACGTGGGGCCCAGAGCACCCAAGCGATCCCTCTACCTATTTGGCAGGCCCACCTGGTCCTCCAGAACACCAGCAAGCTCCTTAGTGTGCCCTCAGCAAGATGGGGCGAAGTCTCCGCCCTGGCCTGCCCAGCACTGAGGCAGGTGCTGGCCGCCTGTGAGGAGCAGGCTGATCGGAGCACCCAGAGGGCTGTGTGTCTCATCCTGTCCAAAGTGTACCTCCAACACAGGTGTCCTGATGGTGCCATCCACTACCTGAGCCAGGCTTTGGTGCTGGGGCAGCTGCTGAGTGAGTATGAAGCTTTTGAATCTTCCCTTTGCCTGGCCTGGGCCTATCTCTTAGCCAGTCAGGCCAAGAAGGCTGTGGACATCCTAGAACCGCTATTATACTCCCTGAGGGAGACAGAAAGTCTGACCCAGAAAGGAGTGGTCCAGAACCTCTTGGGACTTGCATTTCAAGGTGAAGGCCGGGTGAACAGGGCCGCCAAGTGCTACCTGCGGGCCCTGAACAAAGCCCAGGAGATGGGGGATGTGAGGAATCAGGCAGTGACTTTGGCCAATCTTGGCCACCTGACTCTCAACTCCGGGGCTCAGCAGCTGTCCAGGGACTACCTCCTGCAGGCTTCCCGGCTCTATTCTGAACTCCCCGCCAGCATGGAGACAGACATGGAGTTAGTACAGATGCTGCTCTGGTTGGCCCAAGTCTTTGTGTCTGGACACCAGGTGGTCAGTGGCCGCCTGTGCTATGAAGTGGCATTACTGTTCGGCTTAAAGCACCGGCACTTGAAGAGTAAGTATGTCCAGGTTGCTGGCAAGTCTTAGAGAAAAGTCTTAGAATGTGTCTTGCTGTGTCCTGCCTCCAGTCATCTCATTCCTGTCCCTGCTTTATGTTCAGGTCAGCTTCAGGTCACCAAATCCCTCTGCCATTTCTACAGCTCTGTGTGCCCCAACCCCGAGGCATGCATCATCTACCACGAGCACTGGCTGGCCCTGGCCCAGCAACTCAGGGACCGGGAGATGGAGGGCAGGCTGCTGGAGTCGCTGGGGCAGCTCTATCGGAACCTGAACACGGCCAGGTGAGTCTGGGCCAAGTCAGAATATTTTCTCTCAGGAAGTCAAGTCCAAAGGCACACGGCACATTTATGGCATCATGGAAAAGAACACTGGCTCTGCAGCACCATACAAGCCAATCTGGTGCCAGGCATCACTAATTAGCTGTGCGGCTTTGGGCCAGTTATTGAATTTCTCTCTGCCTCAGCTTCCTCATCCATCAAAGGAGAATAACCCTGGCATCCGCTCATTGGTGTTATATGAGGAGTAAATGAGTTCTTGCATATGGAAGACTTGGAACAGGGCTCAGTGGTGTTGGTCATAATATAATTCTTTGTATGTTTCTATAGCAACCCATCATGTGAGCATGGCTGAAGGTGCAGAAGTCGAGAGGTGGCAGTTACACAGGACTGGAAGCCTCCAAGGAGTGGCCTTAGCTGAGGGCCATTGGCGTTGGAGAATTAAATTATAAGTTATACAATTAGCCCACTGAAAGCAGGGGTAAAGAATTTCAGAGAAGTTAGGTTAGGACCTTATTCTTAGAGTGAAACTGAAAACTATGAAACTAAATTTATATTTATCTTTTAGTTAAGAAATTAGGTTATATTTGCAACTAAATCTTAGAATAAGCAAACAACAGGAGCAGTGCTGACTTCTTAGCCTGATTTGTTGACAAATATATTTGTATAATAGCATACCCAGACATCCTTGTCTTATGACTGGCTTTTCAGCACTTTCTTTCTTTAAAAGGCTCATTTTTGCAAAAATACAACACATTTGACTGTCTTATCCAAAGGTATCTTTTAACCCTTTGATATTTCAGTGTTCTCATCTGAAACAGCCTTCTATCTTTTGTTGATTTTCTCATCTCCTTCTTTTGCTGGTCTAATCTGCTTGATAGCATGGCCCTGCAGTTCTGTTCTTTAACAAGCCTTTAATTGATTCCATAAAGTCCTACATGGTTTGCAAGATATTCAATTTCACTTTGCAACAGATTAGCATTGTATTCATAATTATGAATGACTGCTAAAATAGAGCAGGGATAATTGTTAGTGTTGAGCCGAGAGGTGGTTGAGCAGAAGCAAATTAAATGACAATTTTTTTTTTTCCCAGCAACCTGGTAATCTTGGTTTCTCTCTTCCCTCTACCTCTCCATTCTGTCCCTGTCCTGTTCCCTTACCCTCCCCCCTTTTACAAGAAACTGGTGTCACCTAAACCTTCCATTGGCTTTGTCTTCACCCCAGGAATGGAGTTTTGATTGCGGAACATTCTAGGGGTTTGCATGGTTCTTGAGCAGATCCAGAAGGCAGGCCCAAATGACCCTTAGAGATGAAATAGTCAAGTCCAGTTTGGGGCATCATCGGGATGGGTTTTGGTAAAGTTGGATTTTAAGGGACAGAAGTGAGGATAAAATAGGTGTCAAACTTATTACCACCTCCGGCTGTGTGAAAGATCAGTCTCAGATTAATCTGGGTCATTACCTAACCCACTGCCACTCTTTGCTCATCACCCTCCCTGACACCTCCAGTTGCTGAAAACCACAACCCCCAAGGGGAAGCCAGAGGAACAACCCTGGACACTGTCAACACTGTGGAGGCCTTCCTTAAACAGTGTGAGAATCACTGGGGTAATTGGGCAGAGGTGAGGACTGGGCTGTACTTGACCCAGAAATGACTGCGAGACAGAATCCATGGAATGGGGAGAGGAGCATCTAAAACTGAATTACACATCCTAAACAAGTTACTTCTCTTGTTTGCTCCATTTTAAAGATAAATCAAGGTGCCTTCCAGTTCTAAAGTAGTGGACTGAGGACCACCTAACTATGCTATTCTGACCCTGGAAATAGCCCTGTTAGAATTAGAATTCTTGCTGCCTTGCAGAGTCCTGGATTATGGATGTAGAGTATTACAGCTGTGGGTCTTCTAGAGGGCCTCAGCTTTCAATATTTTGAAAGACTCCGCAGTAGGCTCAGAAGGTCCTGATGTAGTGACTGTAAACAGCACGAGGCAGAAGTTGTGTCAAGCACAGAATAGAGGAGACAAATAATACACGTTGCTGTGGGACAGCCAAGTTGTTAGTTAATTGCAGTTGACTCTTGAGCAATACAGGGGTTAGGTTCACCAACCTCCTGCACAGTAGAAGACCTATATGACTTTTGATTCTCCCAAACTTAATTACTAATAGCCTGCTGTTGACCGGAAACCTTACCAGAAACACAAACAGTTCATTCACACACTATATTGATTTTTACTGCTCGTTAAGTGGAGTGCATCATCAAAAAGGCCTTTACCCCAGTCACCTTCACACTGAGTAGGCTGAGGAGGGGGAGGAGGAAGGAGAAGAGGAAGGAGAAGCAGGAGAGGCAGCCAACTCTGTATTTTACAGAAATACATCATTATTTCTGTCCCAGTCCTTCCACTGCTTGCTTTAGTTTCAGGGCCTGAATCACAGGAGGGCCCACGTCATAAAAGAAATCATGAGCAGTCTTGACCCAATGAGCCCTCCTGCCAGATTGTCTGCTGGCAGTTGTGTCTTGGCGCTGAAGCTTCTCCGTTCTCTCCCTCATGGTCCGGCGCGGGTTCCCCAGCACTTGTCTCCATCACGTCTCCTGTGACTTTCTCGGGTGTGGCGTCTCTCCGCGTGTAAAGGGGTACTAGCAGTTAAATCTGTGTTGTTCAAGGTCAGCTGTAGTTGATCTACTAGCTCACAGCCTTTGAATTCCAAGTATATGCTGATTGACTTCCATAGAGGAAATTAAGATGGGAAATGGGGACACTTAGTTGGAGGGGGTCCCTGAATTCTTTGCTTAAGGCTCAGGCATGATAAAAATGATGCTTGATGCTTAGAGGCAGGTGCCCTATAGTGGTAATTACAGTAGTGAGAACCTGTTAGGAGAACTTCAGATGCTACCTAGAATCCTACCTACATAGTACCAGCTACAGCCTTTCTTAAGGATAAGGAGCCAAGTGACAGTGAATTAGATAGTAAATTAAAATACCAGGGACTTCCCCCCTAATAGAAATAATATTTTTTCTCCAAAATAAAAGTTATTTAAAATTATATTTGCTGATGATAAAATAATTAAACCATTATTAAAAGTTATAAGTTGAAAAATAACTTAAAGATTCCCCCCCCCAACTCTCCTTTCCCCAAAGCTTCCCAGAAGATTTAAACATACCCATCAAGAAATATTTCATGCACAGGAACAAGTGTATGTGATACATATTCTATATATCAAATATGATATATATAACATATACACACACAGAATGCTCATTTATAACGTTTCTTAAGTGGGATATGATAAAAGTTCTGTTATGCAATATTCTCTTCTGTTACTTGTTTCTTGCACTTAAAAAATCACGATGAAATGTTGATCTTTTTATCACCTGGTGGGGGGCTTCTAATATATCAGGAACTGAGGTAGCTGGAGAGGAATGTAATAATTTGGAAAAAGATTCCCACGGCACTATCTCGACATGGAGCAGTCCATCCTCTGTGGATGTGAGTGTGGCATCATTACAAATATTCAAGCAGAGCCTGATTATTCAGAAATCTTATAGAAGAGTTTCCCGAATTGAGCTTTTAAATAATAGCTTTATTGAAGTATATGCACATACCATGAAATTCAGCCTTTGAATAAATGTACAGTTCAGTGATGTTAGCACACTCACAGAATCCTCTAAATGTCAGAATACTTTTAGTGCCCACAAAGGAAACCCTATTCCCACTAGCAGTCATTCTCCATTAACCCACGCCCAGCCTGGCGCTGGCAGCCACTGCTCTGCTTTCCGTCTCTGCGGATTCACCTCTTCTGGACGTTTCGTGTAAATGGATACATGTAAGATGTGACTTCCGTGACTGGTTTAGTCACTTAGGGTAATTTTTGAGGTGTATTCATGTTGTCACATATATATGTATTTCATGCCTTTTTATTGCAGAATAATATTCATGGTAGATTGGTTCTTTTATCATAAAAATTCCCTCATTATCTTTAATGACAATTTTGGAATTTTTACCTTATTAGTCTAGCCATTCCTGTTCTCTTCGGTTGATGTATCTTTTTTTCAACTTTTATGGAAACTGTTATATTTTTTTCCTGTGTCTTTGAATCTAAAGTATCTTTTGTAGACAGCTTAAAAACACTCATTATGCCAATCTTTTTTCAATTTTATGTTTTATTAACTAATTTTTTTTTTACATCGTAGTCCCCTTAATTCTTTCATCATCATCTCACCATGATCCATCACCATATTCCCTTGAGCTCTTCTCTCCCTGTTTTGACCCCCTCCACCCTCCTTGCTGCATGTCTCAGATCTATGGTCAGCTTGATAGTTTTGTCTTTTTCTTGATCTTTGGTTTGGTTTCTCTATATTCCACATATAGGTGAAACCATCTGGTATTTACCTTTTTCTTTCTGGCTAATTTCAGCTAACATAAGCCATCCTATTGAATGGGAGAAAATATTTGCACACTGTACAACTGATAAGGGACTGATATCAAAGATCTACAAAGAGCTTACATAATGCAACAAAAACAAAACAAACAACACAGTCAAACAATAGGGGAACCAAATAAGAGATCAGGGAAAAAAAAAGACAAAACTAGCAGGCAACTATGAATTGGAGACATTCAGCACGGGAGCGGGAGGGAGAGCATAAAAGACCATGGTGATGGTTCACGGGTGACTTGGTGGTGGGAATTTTGTGGGGACAATACCTGAGAAGAGAAATCAAACATTGTACAAAAATGAACAATGATGTAAAATATGTCTATATATAAATATTTAAAAATAAATGGGCAAAAGAACTAAAGAGACACTTCTCCAAAGAGGAAATGCAAATGGCCAACAGGCATATGGAAAAATGTTCAGCATCACTTATAATTGGGGAAATGCAAATCAAAACCACAATGAGATACCACCTCACTCCAGTAAGAATGGCATATATCAAAAAGGCCAGAAACATCATTCTGCCAATCTTTGTTTTTTGACTGAAGTATTTGACCCATTTACATTTAATTCATTTGCTTTTACTAATAAGGTAGGGTTAATAGCCTCCTTTTTGCCATCTATTTTCTCATTGATTACTCTGAGGATAAAAATTACCATCTTAACTTTTAACAATCTCAGGAGTTTCCTAGACAGGCACACAGTCCTGCATATGCGTGTGGTGTTCTAGATTCCAGGAATAGGCAGTTTTTCAGAGCCTAATGAACATTTCGTTTTCCCTTTTATTTTTGACTTTTTAAAAATCAGCTTCTTCTTTGCTCCAAATGCTTCCACCACCTTGGGCAGGAGCCATGTTAAGCAATTGTTGTTGTTGATCTTTTTGGACAGATACCACAGGGGAAAGGGGAGTCTACACAGAGAGAGCTCTGGGTTAACAAAAACAAGTTCTGTGAGTGGAGGCTTTCAGGGAACTTCCAGACAGGTCAAATAGTGACAATACAATCCCCTGGGGACAGAACTTTGGGGATTTCCAACCCCTCCCTGGTTGCGGCTAGCGGTTTTCCCAGCTACTGGGATTGCAAGACCTTTGGTTTTAAAAGTCACAGAGCTGGAGAGAGGTGATACCCCTAAAGGAAATTAAAAAAGCAAGACAACTCAATATTCTGAGAATGATTCAGCTTTTTTCTTGAAAAAATGTTCCTCAAATTATTTCAAGTGTTTGGTTAATTTCTAGTAGTTCTGAACGTGTTGATCTTGACTTTTTTTTTTTTTTCACCAGTATTATCATTGCTTTTACTGAGGAGTGAAGTTTTGGAGGTCTTGGAAGTTGATCCATGCTAGGGTATTTTAATACTGTATTTTAATCTATAGTGCTAAAGTCAGAGATTGTTGTTTATTTAATTAGGAGGAAGTAAACATCTACTTCTGCTTTACCACTGACGCAAGAGGGAAAACTAGACTAGAGGGAGAAGGGAAATGCTTCAGGTGCCACGTGAAGCCCTCACAACCACAGGGTCCTCATTTCTTCGTAGAAGGCTCATGAAGGAGAACATGCTATAATGCTGTATCTTAAATTTTTTTTTTATTGAATGTTGGTTTATCACATTGTATAATGCTGTATGTACTTTTAGTCTGTTTAAATCACCTCCTTCTGCAGAGTATTTGAGAAAAAAGAAAAAACAAAAGAACAAAGACCAGTTAACAGACACAGAGAAACAGGTGTGTCCATGCACCTGGAGGAGGTAACTGTAATTTAGCTCTAAGCTTCCTGGTAGCTGAGGTGAGAAGGGGAATGCTGTATGAGGTTTTCCCTGTCTGATAAAAGAAGTTAAACAAAAGTATCTGCAGGATACTTTTATATATATCTCCTGGCACTGAGTTGTTCTAGGAGGAATATATTGAGTGGGTTTTGATGTCGATTTCTTCAAAGGATTTCCATTTGCACAAAACTTGAAGTCATTGCAAGCAAAGGTCACAAGTATTCACGGGAGAGACGGTGGGCATCTGCAGGGCAGGATTCGAGGGAAAGGGAAGAACACTTTCAGCTAAGGGTGGGGGATTCTGTCAGGGAATTCCAGGAAGGCATGAGACTGGGGATCAGGCTGACTCGAGGCTATCCCACCATGCTCCTCACTTCTTTTGACCTACAGCCTTAGGGGTGACTAGAGGAACTGGGGTGCTGGCCCTTTCCAGGCCAAACCATTGACTCATTTGGTGTGTCAGACAGCAGAGATTATTGATTGACAGAGGTGAACAAATGGGGTGATGAGTGATGATAGGAAAGAACCAAAGGAGTTGCCGACTACCTCGTAATTTAAGACCATAAAGACATTGTGTTTTACTGGAGGTCATGGATGAGGTGTGAATCTTGGCAGGTGGCAGTGGTCTTTGGGAAACCCTTCAGTGCTCTACAAGTCTTGTTAGTGCCTGTGAGTAGCTGGGTCTCTATAAGCCCTCCCCCACTCCATCCCTCCCCCCATGGGAATATTTCCTGGAGAGAGATACCGATCTTTCATTCACAGACATAGTGATCTAAGAGAGAAAATAATCCAAGAAACAAATGCCTGCACTTTGAGTTGGCTTCTATACGAATCCAAATCTTGCTTCTTGGGGGTCTGGAGAAAATTGCCTAAAGGTCTCCCAGAGCAGAAGTGGGAATAAATACAGAGCAGAAACCAGAATTAGGATGGTGTGCCAGGGTCCTGTCTCCATCAAATCTTCCAGTGGGGGTGGGGAGAGTGATGGAAGCCAGTTGTGCCAAGGATCTCAATACTGCTTGAGGTTTGGGGGTACAGAGTGGATGAGAGAAGGGCAGGACTTCCTGTAGTGAGAGAACTTTGGATGACCTAGCTCCTCCAAAGAGGTGGGTGAGGTCCAGCATTGCATGCAGTAGTCCAGGTCACAACCCATTCTCAGCAGCAGCCTGGTGAGAGGGTGACAAGTGCCCATCCTGACAGCATTAAATCTTATGTCAAGAGTAAGCCTATAGAGAACATCAAGTTCTTTCTTCTCGGAATTAATAAGGGTCAAGAGTCTGGAACTTTCTCCAGAGCTCCAATGGTTGCCTCATTCATAAGACGTCTCAGGTAGAACCTTCTTATTCCCTGTGCTCAAAGAAGCCTGGGGGGTGATGGTTATATCTGATGAAGCCCTCCTAACTGGTCACAGACTGGTCAATGATGACCAAAGTTTTTAGAAGGATTCGCATAGTTTGGTGCAGTGGTCTCAAATTTCCTTGAGCCTGAACATAACCTGGGTATGTCTTATGTGTCTTGGAAATACAGATTCCTGGTGTACAGCCAAAATGGCTCTGACTCAGCATCAGCTCCAGGAATCTGTAATGCTGATGCATTACCCAGCTGTGAATTGGACCTGAAGAATGGGTATGTGGTGGAATGAATCCTGTGCCGGAACTCAGAGAAGGGGGTTCTGGCTTAGATCTTTACCAGTGTGCCAGACAACCTTGTGCAAGTCACTTCCCATCTTTCGACCAGCCATAAAGGGGCTGGACTAGATCAGCAAGACTCAAGCCCAGCCATGTATGGCGTCCCTACTAGAGAGTCTTGCAAGATGCTGGTGCCTGAGCCACCTGCTCACGGCCCCCTGGTAGCATGCATGTCAACAAACGGGATGACTTTGCCTACGTTTTTATGTTTGAAAGCTTCCAGCTCATTCTGATGTTGTTGGAGTTAAGAACTACTGTCTGGATGATTTCCAGTACTTGGTCTTGTTCTAGAATTCTGAACCTGTGCAACTCTACATTACCTCTGTCTCTTTTCATCATTAATCCCTGTCATGGGGGAGAGTTTTCTAACATAAGACAATTTTCCAGAAAATTCAAGAGTACTATGTTAAGCACCAACTTTAAAAACTTTTGTCCTTTGATTTTCCTTCTAAAACAAAGATCAAAGTCATCACTATGGTCATTTATTTGTGCATGTATTCCGTAAATATGCATTTGGCATTTACTGCTTGCTAAGGGCTTCTGACAAAAAATTCTGTAGTGTAGTCAAAAGAGCGATGGATGATGGGTTGTAATAATAATAATGATAACTAACATTTAAATATTCACCAAGTGCTTACTATACTGTAGGCACTGTTCTGAACACAATAGTTCTATTACCTCATTTAATCCTCAAAGTTGCGATAATTATATGCCCATTTTACAGATGGGAAAACTAAGGCACAGAGAGGTTCTGCACTTCCTCAAGATCACACAGCTGGTTAAGGCAGAGCTGGGATTCAAAAGTCTATGTGATGATAAGTTGTTCCCTCCCAGAACCTTGGCTTCCTCTGTGCTGAGTAACTCCCAGATCCCTTTGAGACCTCACACCCTATGATCCATGTCTGCATCCTAGATCCCTCAGGAAGTCCCTCACCTGCATCAAAGAGAGCCTGCGTATCTTCATCGATCTGGGAGAGAGAGACAAGGCTGCTGAGGCCTGGCTGGGGGCCGGGCGACTCCACTACCTCATGCAGGAAGACGAGCTGGTGGAGCTGTACCTGCAGGTGGGTCTCCTGTTGGCGCCGCTGCCGACTCGGAACATTTGGGCAGGCAGCTGCACCCTCCAAAGTGACTGGCTTAACTAGAGAGAGGTGATATCCAGGCCACGTCCTTTGAGGGGGGTGGGGCAGCTCCCTGGGCATAAGATTGAACCCAGGGAGGTCTGGCGGGCTGAATACAGGAGGCAAACAGCAGACCCCACGTCCCACGTACTGCTGTGAGCCCCCACCCCCGACCCCGTCACATGGTTATAGCCATTTTCCCGACTCACGCACTTTGGTTTTTTTTTTAATTCTTTGCCTTGATCATCTTTCACCTCCATCTTTTTTTTAATTGATTTATTTTTTAATTTTCTTACATCGTTGTTCATTTTTTGCATAATATTTGATTCTCCCCTCAGGTGTTGTTCCCATAATTCTCCTACCACTGCGGTGGCACCCGTGATCCATCACCACAGTCCCTTGCTCTTCTGGCCCCTGTTTTGAGCCCTCTCCTTCCCCTCCCCTTGCTGTGTGCCTCAGATCTATGGTTTGTCTGCAAGTTATGTCTTTTCCTCATCTTTGTTTGGTTTCCTTATATCCCTCCTATAAGCGAGACCACCAAAAAAACCCACATGCATTTTGATTCTAGGGTTTTGCTGCAACTAGAGTCAAGGTTGATGTGTGCAGGGTTTTAACATGATTGCCTCTTAGGATTCTTTTCTTTGCACACCTTTAATGTCTGAGATATGGTACAGTGTGGTGATACAAGGCCTGGGCTTTGGAGACAGACAAGCCTGCAACCAAATTCTGTGGTCACCAATTAGGTACTGTGTGACTTTGGGCTTGCTATGTGAGCTTTCTGAGCTTTTTTCACTTCTTAGCATAAGGAGTAGAAATCACTTATAGTAAATGCATTTATTAAATGCTGGGGACTTAGAAAATACTTAATCAATCAGATTATTATTATAACTATTTTTCTGCTTTTTTTTGGCAGGTAAGGACATTTGTTATCTCAAAAATAGGCCTGCTGTCATTCCTTCCTTCCCCTTATTATTCCCTTTATTCTATTACTTAAACCTAAACTCACTTCCACTGAGTCTTATATGGTGTGTATGCTGACTGCATGCCTACAGCACCCTGGAGGCTTTGTTGAGCGTATCACATGCGTGATGTAGTTTAATTCTCATTACAAATGCAGCAGGAGTTTCTACTGAAATTTCCACTTGCTGACATATTTTAGTGAGACTGAATAACTTGCCTGAGGTCTAACGACTAGTGAGAAGTAAAGACTGCACCATGGCAGTTTGACTTAAAGCATTCATTCTCAGTTCTAGAACATCATACCTTTAGATTTTAGAGCTGGAAGCATTTTCAGAGTGCAGACAATGGAGTCCTGTGCGTCACTTTCTGGCCCCAAGGGAGCTGTCTGGGTGGTTCCCTGCTGGGTGGCAGTGCCTCCCGACTCAGACTCCAGCTCACTGCCAAGTGCAATGATAGTGGGGTCCTGCAATTCTCTGGTCTCAGGCCCACCCCACTGTGGACTGCCACCTAACTGAGGCTCTGGGGCCATCCCCACCAAAGTGTTTTGAGGTCCTGGAGCCATGCTGCAGAGGTTGGGGGACATTCTGTTTAGATGCAATATGAAATGCCTTGTAGGAGAGAAAGAGGGCTTTCTTTCTCTTTCCTCATGGGGGTTGGAAGAAGGATAATGGATTAGAAGACACTAGTGTTTGCTTTCCACTAACTGGTGATGTGAACTTGGCCTTGGAGAAGTTTCTTGTTCTTTCCTAAGCCTCAGTTTCTCCATCTGGAAAGGGCAGGTGTTGGCCTAGACAACTGTTTTCCAAGCCTCAGTCATTTACACAACCAGTCAGGATATCTTCTGTATGATTATTTACTCCCCACTTTTACTCCGCTTCAAATCAACTTAGATTTTAACATTAAGTGATACTGCCTGAAGTCACAGGTTTTGATGTATTACGAGTCTTGTTTTTTTTTAATAAATTTTATTTTTATATTCCCCATACAATTGCAATCCCCTTATTTTGACCCCAATCCCTCCCCTCCCCACCCCCCACCTCCCATAGAGTGTCTCTTGTTCATAGCTGTTTGTTGATTTCGATATTTTCTTTCTTATAGTTATTCTTTTTCCTGGTCCCTTATTTAAGTTTTCTAGATTTCTGCTATGAGTGAGACCATCTGGTATTTTTCTTTTTCTTTCTGGCTTATTTCACTGAGCATGATCCCTTCCAGCGCCATCCATGTTGCTGCAAATTGCATGTGTTTATCTTTTTTGAATGCTGAGTAATATTCCATGGTATATATGTACCACATCTTCTTGATCCAGTCATCTATTTTGGGGCATTTGGGTTGTTTCCAAAGCTTAGCTATTGTAAACAGTGCTGCTATAAACATAGGGGTGCAGGTGCTCTTTGGAATTGATGTTTCTGTGTCCTTTGGGTAAATACCTAGGAGTGGAATTGCTGGATCATATGGAAGCTCTATGTTTAGTAGGTCCAGAAATCTCCACACAGCTCTCCATAGTGGTTGGACCAGTTTGCACTCCCACCAACAGTGCAGGAGAGTTCCTTTTTCTCCACACCCTCGCCAACATTTGCTGTTGCTAGTTTTTTTAATATGTGCCATTCTCACTGGTGTGAGATGGTATCTCATGGTAGTTTTGATTTGCATTTCCCTGATTACAAGTGATGTTGAACATTTTTTTCATATGCCTGTTGGCCATTTGCATTTCCTCTTCAGAGAAGTTTCTTTTTAGCTCTTCTGCCCATTTTTTGACTGGATTATTTTCTTTGTTGTTGTCGAGTCTCATCAGCTCTTTGCAGATTTTTGTGATCAGTCCTTTATCATTAGTGTTGTTTGCAAAAACTTTCTCCCAGTTGGTGGGGTTTCTCTTTGTTTTTGTTATTGTCTCTTTTGCTGTGCAGAAGCTCTTTAATTTGATGTAGTCCCAGCTGTTTATCTTTGCCTTCACTATCACTGCTTTGGGAGCAGGAACCCACTGCCGGGGCAGACCGGGCACGTAGGGAGTGCATCCTGCATCGCCATTTTAGAACAATCCAAAAGGAGTCTTGTTTTTCTAAAACACATTGTTTGTTCTATTAAAACACAAAATGTTTGTTTTTATACTGCAAAAAAATCATTTCTAGGGTTACCAAAGTAGTCTCTCCTAGCATGATGGGGAGATGCGAGATCAGAGACCCTCCATAGCTTTTCACCAGCCCTGTGAGTGGGGGTGTGGGGGGCAACTCAGAGTTCATGCACTTTAGCAGAAGGTTAAACTATTGGCCTGCTATCACACGCCTGCCTGTCCTGTGGGCGTTTGGAAGTCCTTCTCTCTATCTTCCTGTCTTTGACAGCCATCTCTGTCCCTCCCAGGCCGCCATCCAGAAAGCCCTGAAGTTGGAGGAGCCCTCCCTGGCTCTTAAGCTCTACGAAGAAGCAGGTGACTTGTTCTTCAATGGGACCCGCCGCAGGCACCGTGCTGTAGAGTATTACCGAGTGAGTCCTGGGCTGCCTGTGTCCAGCTGGGCCGGGCACAGATGGGGTTCGTGGGGACTGGGGCCTGGGATCCAACCCTTTCCCCTCTCTGACTGGTATTTCTTTTTCTCCCCTTCCTCTCCAATGCCCACGATGCCCTCTCTTCTGTATGGCACTCTCCAGGAGGCTGCGGGTATACCTTATCATTCTCGTGCTTGATAAACACTCTAATCATCACCCCTCTTGTGTGCATTGTACTTTACAGTTTGTAGCACACTTAATACTTTCCAGAATGCTCTCATGTACTGCTGGTGACATCGTGGGAGATGATTTTAAATGGGCCATGAATGAATGCTTTTCTTTGACTCTGTTTTTATCAAGCATGCATTTTAATATATTTTAAAAAATTAAAATTGTGTAACACCAGTTCATCTAACCCATGATTTCAAAGATATTGCAGTGGATGAGGCAAGATAATAAGGGTTTATTTAATAAATTATACCAATTAAATATGTCCAGAAGTTAACGAAATGTCAAAAATCATATTTGCTGTTCACCCTGACTAAAATTTGGGGAACCTAATTATCTTATTTGAACCTAAAATTTCATTTATTCAGATATTCATTCACTTATCAGTTGTTTATTCAATCATCAAACACTTCTCAAGCACCCAGTAAGTTTCAGGCACTGAGCTAGGGTGGGGAGAGCAGGAAGCACTTTCCTGACTGTTGTGCTTATCTTTATATGTATTTTATAGATGAGAAAATAAAGGCTCAGAGAGGTGAAGTGACCTGCTCCAAAGTCTATCATAATAAAAATAATAGAGCTGACCATTTATTGGGCACTCTCAGACACTATGCCAATATTGCATATGTGCACTTTGTAGATATGGTGCTAAGGGAGCATGTAGTTAGGAGAGAAATAACTTCCCATGTGACCTTGGAGAAAGTCATATCCCTTTTCCCACATTCAGCTTTTCTAATTTTAGGAGGGCTGATGACTTCTAGTTATTCTACCTCTAATTTCTGTGTGTAGCAACCAAGAGCAAGGACCAGGTGAGCAAGTTAAGGAAAGACATGCATGGAAGTACAGCTGTCATTCTTTGCTTTTAGTCACAACAACCCTCTGTGGCTCAGCCCTGCCTGTGGCATGCAAGCCTCTTAGAGTCCATCTTTATCCATGGTTCTTGCCGAGGCTAAGATTCCCGTGCCTATTATTGGGGAGGAAGTACTTTCCTTTCTTTTTACCCTTCTAGGTTCCTTGGCCGTTCTAATGACTAAAATGGCATAAGCTAGACTAACAGAAGACAAACAGATTTAATTACCTACATGGGGGGTAGGGAAGGCCTTAAAATGACCCAAGAGCCCCAGAGAGGCAGCGTGAGGTATATCTGCAATCTTGGGCGATAGCATCTGGGACTTCAAAGGGAAGGAAGGCAATTCACAGGAACAGGAGAAGAGCAAATGTTTGCTAACCAATGTTTCCTGAGCCTGCGAAACAATGGGGCAGAGAAGACTTTGAACACAGGTTTTGCTAAGTGTCCCCCAGTCTACTGCATTTAGTTTACGTATATGTGTGTTTTTGTTTTTGTACTTACTGGGTGTTACGTAGCTTACTTCCTTGACAGTGCTTTTTTTTTTTTTTTTTTAAAGATTTATTTATTTATTTATACAAGCACTGGGTACAGTCAGAAATGCGGGAGGGTGAGAGAATTCACTAGAGCCAGAGCGGGAAACAGAGCAGGCAGACTGATGATACACTGCTGAGGGGAGCAGCGGGTGGCAGGAGAGGTCTGCGCGCCATGTGGGACCCTCGCCCGGCTGCCGGGGATCGAACTGGCGCTGCAGAGGCTGCGGGCTGCCTTGCAACCCAACGCTCAACCACTGCGCCACCAGGGAGGCCCCTTGACAGTGCTTTCTATACAAATTACGGTAAACAATTAAGGGAAAGACAGAAAAAGGCTTCCTGAGTAAGCTGGGTGCAACTTGTCTTTAGCTGCCCACATCTCAAAGCAGCCTATCTGGGGGAGGCATATTCTGAACCCCTCCACTATGTTCTCAGGCTGGGGCTATTCCTTTAGCAAGGAGGCTGAAGGCATTGAGAACGGAGCTCCGGATTTTCAACAAGTTGACTGAGTTGCAGATCAGCCTGGAAGGCTACGAGAAGGCTCTAGAATTTGCCACACTGGCTGCCAGGCTCAGCACAGTCGCAGGTAGGTGGCCTTCCCTGCTGGTGTTTGAATGGAAGGAGAAATACTCCCTGAGGAGGGACAGCAAAGCAGTGACAGCAGACACTCTGAAATCAGACTGTGTGGGTTCAAATCCCAGGTCCAAAACAATCAATTAACCAAGTTGTTTAATGTCTCTAAGCCTCAAGTTTGTCACTGGCAAATAGCATCAGGCTTGAAAATAGCACCCATCTCCTGCAGTTGTTGCGAGGAGCAATGATAATCCGTGTGAAACATGGGTCATAGTGCTTGGTGTAAAATACGTACTTGATATGTGATACCAGTGCCACATTAATTATTATTATTATTGTGTAGTTGGTATTGTTCGCCAGCACAGGGTAAATGGTATTTTATCTCCATACCAACAATGGCCCCTGTCCTAACACTCCAAAGGACTGTGACCTAAAGTTTTGACTGTTTGATCCTTAGTCAAAAGCACATTTCCCCCAAGGAATTAAAATGTAAATGGTGACATTCCTATCAACTTAACTCACTAATAAGCTGACACAGTTTGCACTTATACCAAAAGCTATTGGGGAACAACAAAGGTCATTAAAAACATAAAAAAAGACTGAATTAAAAAAACAAAACCTCATCTCAGTTGTTGGTGCTCGAGATATGCAGTTTGATGCGAGAAGCCTTGATTCCATTTTGAGGCAAATGGAGTCTTGGGTGAAGATTCCAGATCAAGGGTGTTAGACACTTTAGAGTGTCTAATTACTCTCTCTCCTTTTCCTACCATTTTCCTTATTGCAGAAAACCTTATTGAGCGGTTGCTTCTCTGCTAATCCCAGGAAAGGCCTTGGGGACTCCAGCAGTTCCCTCTCTGAGCTCTCTTTATCCGTCCCTGGGGGAAAAGCGAAAAAGAGGGTATAGCCACCCTTTCACACATTTCCCTGTGACTGGATTTTTCCATATCAGAGTATTTTCTCTTTTATTGTGCCTTTTGGTCCTTTGAAACTTAAAAGTGATATTTTTAGATTGCATCAAACAGCCACCTTGCAAATATTCCAAGCACACAATTGGAAATTTTTGTTCCCTTTCAAAGGCCACATTGTGTTAAAGAAATTGGTTATAAAACAGCAAACCTACCAAAAACCAAAACAAGTCATAGACCTATTGGAAATCAATGTAAAACAAGCATGTTGAAAAACAAAAACAAAAGTGAATGGGTCTCTGTAGCTTATCTGAGACAGGGAGTTGGTGACTGAGCCTGAGGTGACCTGACCAGAGGTGACCACTAGCAGGACAGCCCCAGGAGCAGCTGACTAGAGCCTTTTGTGGAAAGTTGTTGGTTATACGAATTTGAGTAGTTTGTCAGGATTCGTAGCTACTCCATCAAGCGAAGACTCCATCAAGTCTTGTCATCATGACCTATCACAGGGGTTTGGAAAGAACTAGTTCCTAGAATCTCAAGTTACTGTGACATCTGCAATAAGGAGAAAGTTTTCTTCAGGAATCATCTCTGAAAACTTTGACCATATGCTCTAATCGCTCTCCTAGAGAGCCCCGTCTTTGCTGTTGTAGCTGTGGGAGTGGAAAACATCTCCTTCTATGCTTTTGGGTTCTTTCCATTAGCCTAATAATTAAATTGACATGACAGATTCCTAGGAGAAAAACAAATTTAATTTCACATGTACAGGGACCTCAAGACCTGGCACTCTGAGAAGTGACAAAAGCTGGCAGCATTTAGACCTTCTTGAGAAGGAAATAACAAACTTGGATAAATAAACAAGAAACCTTGAGCTGGGGTGCTAATAGGAATAAGTAGCAGAGTTTGTTTACATAATTTCTGTCTCTGGTAATATGGTAATAAGGGTAATAATATGGTAATAAGGGTAATAATATGGTAATAAGGCTCAGGGAGGGTGACGTTCCTGCTTTCAGGGAGACGGAAAAGGGTCACAATGACTTTCTTTAACAAGCTATTTCTTAAGTATCTTTAATGCAAAATATGCCAAAGTGGTGTATTTTGGGGTGAGTTGCCCCACACCCCGACATAATACTCAGCACAAGTGTAATTTTCCCTCTGTGAGATTATTTAAGGAGTGTCTGTGTTCCACGAGACCATTGGTCTCCTCAGGGCAAAGTCTCTTCTACTTTGTCCCCAATGCCCCAAACTTCGTCCCTGACTCTAACAGACCTTCAGATGTCTTCACAGATTATATGGACGGTTTCACTTATATGTGGAATCTAGAGAAACTAAACAAAGGTAAGACAAAGACAAAGTGTCAGGCCAAGCCTGAAAGCAGATCACATATCTGAGACCCCTGGGAGGGGAGGGGGAGAAGGGGAGCGAACAAGAGGGAGGAGAGTGCGGTGGAGGCTGGAGGACTGTAGGGACTTCATCGGGGTGGGGGGCAACTGTGGTGACCGGGCCCAAGGGGAGAAATCCTATCCTGTGAAAAAATGAAGGAGGAAGTTTACAAACAAAAAAGAAACAAGGAAAGCTGTTCCGAATGAATGCGTGAACACATGCTGTGAAGCATTGGCTGCAGAACCCTCTCCGTCTTCCATCCCTAGGAGATCAGAGGCAGGAGCTGGTGGCCTTTCACCGTCTGGCGACTGTGTACTATTCCCTGCACATGTATGAAATGGCCGAGGACTGCTACCTGAAGACGCTGTCTCTCTGTCCAGCCTGTCTGCACAGCCCCAAGGAGGCCCTGTATTACGCCAAGGTGTACTACCGGCTTGGCCGACTCACCTTCTACCAGCTGAAGGTAAGAGTCAGGCTTCCAACTCCGTGCAGGAACTACCATCTGACCTTAGGACGCTGAGCCTTCAGGGTAGAGTTGAGGACTAGATTGGGGAGTTGTGTCTCGTAGGGTAGGGTGGCCCCACTGAGAACAAAATGGCTCTTTCTACCTGTATCAGAGGGCTCAGGGGGCTCCATCTCTGCCTGTAGATCAATCCCAGCTCCTCAATCTCCTTGCCCTTCTTCCATCTCTGTGGCCACATCATCCATCGATGCTATGGCATGTTGCTTGGTGCCTGTGAGCTCCTCACGGTCCTGTGAAATATATGAGACCAAAAACAATATATGAGCCCCTCAACCAAAAAAAAAAAAAAACTGTCAGCTCTGACATTAATGTTTACCTGCATGTTTAGGGGTACAGGGGAATATTTCCCCCACCCCTCCTGGCTCTTCTCACATTAGTCAAGCAAACAAATTCACATTAGATAAATTACGAGAAAAAAAAATTAATGGGAGAAGTTACATGGATGTTAATTCTAGAGTAAATGGGGTAGACTGAGGGCTTATATCCTGAGCTAAGTAGGGTCTGGAGCATCAAGAAGAGAGGTTGGGGTCTCACAGGGCAAGGAGAGGGTGAGGCTTGTGACAAAACCAGATGCTGTAGATGTTTGCCTTGCCAAAGAGAGATGTCACTGAAAATACGATAATTTTTGGAAATGACCCTAAGGCTGCTAATTTAAAGTAAGGTGAGAGTTTCTCTTGAAGCTCACAGTATCTCAGTTGACCTTAACTTCACAAGCCAAGGTGATGTGTACTTGGAGAAGCTTATCTTAATATTTTTTGGAAGGCCTACCTTTCCTATGTCTACAAAAGGCTACAAGTTAACTGATCAACTACAACTCACTTCCTATAAGGTTCTACACATCTATATTTTGGGAGAAATTTAAAATTAGGTGCATGGTAATATGTCTGAGATAAACATACGTCGAGATAAAAATGTGTTGAGATATATGATATGTTTGAATGGAAGCATACCTACGTCCTAAGAAGGCCTTACTCTTGATTCTCCTATATGTTGTGCTGGAGTTGAATCTAGGACTTCTTATTTTTCTCGTCTCTTCTGGGAATGTATAGGTGGTCCTTTATTCTGTTACAATTTTGTCTCTAGAAGCTTTGACTTCCTCTTACCAGAGGTCCCAGCCTATTCCAGCTCAAACCTAATCTCTTAATACAGTGACTGCCTGTTTGGCCCCCTGGGGGCCCTTGGGGCTGCTCTGCTGTGCTTTTCTTATTTTCCAGACGTTGTTTCTGGCCTGAATTAATTATTGACTTATGAGGGTTAATGGGAACCAGACATCTCTTTTTGAATCTCACCCAAAGAAGCATCTGTTGCTTATTCCTAGGGAATACAGTGAGTGTTGAGGGTTGTGGGGTATGTGTGTGTGGGTTGTTCTCGAAGGACTCCTGGCCATCTTGCTGTGTCTCACAGCTCCCAGGAAGTGGCTCAGGGACCAAGTATGTGGGATTGAATAGTATGAACCAAGGACTCTAGGAATTGCCAAGACGAGAGCTCAGCTCACATTAGCTTATGCAAAAGAAATGACAAGGTATTGCTACAGAGACTGGGAAGCTCAGGTGTAATATAATTTCTGGTTGTTTTGGATGCTGGTACTCAGACATCTTCAAGGGTTTCCCTATCCATCTCTATGTCTTGGCTCTGTATGTTTCTACTTCTGTATCTTGCCCTCCCTCTCCTTCAGCTCTTGATAGGCTCTAGCCTCTATCTAAAAGGGTGTAGGACCACTTTCTCTGCCAGGTCACATTGAAAGGTCCCAAGTGATGACTAGATGGGTCATCTGGGGTCATCCCTGAAGCACTGGGTCTAGGGCAGTGCTGCTGTATGATTGATCAAGTCTGGCCAGATTCCACTTTTGTGCCAGGGTCACGGAGGACCACAGTGGAGTAGGGGAGGAGCTCCCCAGGAGACTGGCAGAAGGTGATGGAAACATCTATTGGACACAAAAGCTAGGGTTCCTGGAGCTCCTGGCAATGCCTCACAGCCTGTCCTGGAAATATTTGCTAACGCTGTCTCTTCTTTGCCCCTGCCACGGGGTTAGGATGCCCATGATGCCACTGAATACTTCTGGCTGGCCCTTGCAGCAGCGGCCCTGCTTGGTGATGAGGAGTTGCAGGACACCATTAGAAGCAGACTGGACAACATCTGCCACAGCCCCCTGTGGTACAGCAGCTCTTCTGGGCGCTCCTCAGAAAGGGCGCGGTGGCTGAGTGGCGGGGGCCTGGCCCTCTGAGGAGAGCTGTCCCGTCTCTGACCAGAGGCCCCAGTCAGAAGCTGCCTCCCTGCCCCAGGATCCTGGACACTGATCTATCTGGAGGATTGAGTCATTCCCTGACCAACCCCCCTCATTTTACAATGGGAAGAGAGCAGTCTAGAGGCAGAGGTCTTGTTCTGGGCCACACAAGGGGTGGGTGTCGGAGCAGGGATTAGGAGGCCTGGCTGTGCGTCTAGAGCCTTCCAGTAGACTGGCCCTTCCACACACATGTCCACTTTCTCAACGTGAGAAACCTGGCTTAGGAAACCTATCTCCTTCCTCTGTGAGGAAACCAGATGGCAGATGGGACTCTGTTCCCTTCACTTACTTCACTCAGTGGTGGACTCTTCGCTTGCTAGTTCCTTTCCTCTTTCTTTTCAGCAAGAACCAAAGGAGGTCTCACTCTTCCTGCCACTGGGCACTGGCAGGAGGGAATTCACCGTGTTCTTAGCACGAAAGAACCTCAGGAGAGCCCGCTGGAAGGCACAGTATGTGAGACCTGAGGTAGATTCACCATCTCTTCCCTGTCCCCGGCTCTGCTCCCATATACCTGCCGAGAACCCTTGGGGAAGCTTCCCAAGGGTCAAAGCTTAAAAACTGAGCACCAAGAAAATGATGCCCTAAGTGACGTGTAAACAGTATATATTATTAAATATTGACCATTGACATTTGTACATGTGTATCTCCTTTATAATAGGGAGAGAAAAGATGGCAGACTTGAAGGATGGCTGAAGTAGCCAGGTGTTGTGTTGGTTTCAGGGTAGCTCCTTTTCAAAGCGTGTCTACTGGTCATACACCATTGCCTAACCTGTGCCTTGAAACGTTAGCTCACAGTTTCTGTAGGAAGGCAGGAATCCAAACTTGATGTAGCTGAATCCTCACCCGTGTGGCTCATCAGGCTGCCTTCAAGCTTCTGAGGTAACTGTGATCTCTCAACTTCACCAAGAAGAATCTGCTTCCACACTCACTCAGTTGTTGTTGGTGAGAGTCAGTTCCTTGCTCGCTCCTGGCCAGAGGCTGCCCTTGGGTCCTTGCCACGTGGCCTCTCCCCAGGGCATCTCACAACAGGTAGCACACAGGGGAGCCAGCGAAGTCAGGAAGTCATGGCCCTTTCATAACCTAAGCTCTTAAGTGACTTTGCCCTTCGTTGTGCTTTTTCTGTTCACGATAAGAGAGTCCTTAGGTCCAGGCACACAAAAAGGAAGGGAGTTACCAAGGGTGTGAATATGAGGGAAGCTGAGTACTTGGGGATATTTCTGGAGCTGCCCACAACATATCTGAATTCTTTGATAGGCAGTGAAGCCAACATATGGTCCACTGACTGCACCAGCTGCATCACCTGTGATATTGTTTGAAATGTAAATTTTTGCCCATCTCCCCTTACCACCCTCTACCCCAAGATCTTGGACTTGGAGTCTCTGGAGCCCAGGTGAGCTTTACCTTCTCCCCAGGTCACCCAAGTGCACACAAACACACAAGGAGCACAGACAGGCTCCAGAACAGTGGTTCTCAGATTGTGTGTAAAACAACCATGCGGGGAAATGTGGGGCATCACTTTCTGGGTCTACCTCAGCACTGGAATCTGGGGGGGTCTGGAACATGTGTTTTAATGAGCAGCTCAGGTGACTCGAATGCAGGTGAATGATCCTGCCCTGGAACGTCATACCTTGGCGTGGATTTAACCATAGACAAGACACCAGCTGCCCTTCAGCTTTGATTTTACTCTTGGCCCTGCTGTTCTTAATTTCTCGCTTCTTGGGCTGAGCATTGCATCTTCTAGTCTCCAAGCTTGTCTGCATAGCCACTCGTCTTAGTTTCTTTTAGGAGCTTGGTTGGTTGTCAGAAGATTTTTCTACTGTAGAAAGTCTTCTCTGGGAAGGAAATGCGATGACCTGATCTACCATGTAAATTAGGTGTGGTTTCACTCCTACCACATGAAAGCCGCTAGTAGGAGCAGGTGTTGTGGACGAGTCCAACTTCCCATGCAGAATCCTTTCAAAAACATTCCTGGGAGACAGATGGGCTCATGCTCCAAACTGTATGCCCCTTCCCTGTGACCCCGCTCTATGACACCCCTGCCCCCTCATCTGACTCAGGTTACACACCTTCTGTCTATTCCCAACAACCTGTTACTCTTCACCTGTCAGATGCCAACTTCTGTCCCTCTGAAAGTGGCGTTCTCTTAGCTACACCAGGCCTTTGGCATTGGCTGGTGGGTAGGGAGTGCAGAGGGACATGACTGTGCTGAAGGAAATGGAAGGTTGTATTTGAAACTTGCCTTCAGATTTTCCTTCTTCCTGGTAGCCACATCTTGCCACAGCTCATATGGAGCTTATGGCCAATTGTAATGTCTTTCCACATGAGCTTCTGTTTGGCCAGATCTTTCTCAATTGCTCCAAATACACATTTTTCAGTCAAGGACATGCTATCTACCCCTTTTACATTTTGTTGGGAATTTTGGTTAAAATTGTCTGATTCAGTACTTTGGTTCACCTGTAAATCTGGTAGATTTGCCTCTAAAATGTTTAGTACATTTCCAAACACTGTGATAGAGCTATTTTTTAAAGGAGAAAGGCATAGTGCTCTAGCCTGGCAACAATTACACGCTATATGCAAATCCCTCTGCTAATATTGTCTTTAGAAGTGTTTAAAAGTCCCATTTTAAAAATGTGGTTTGATGTTGTTTTTTCATGACCCACAGAGAATGAAGTGATGATTGAATTGGGTCTCTGTTCAAGCAGGTTTAATTATACATAAACAGTGGCCAAAAATGAATGAGTTACCCTCTTTATTCTATCTGCACCCAAACTTGCCTAGCCCTCCTGGCTCCTGGCTCCTTGTATCTAATCTAAATAAAGAACAAGGAGGGAATTACATGTTTTCTCAACTTTCAGTATATTGCTTCCCTCTCCAACAGTGTTAACGCCTTGAAAGCCAATGTTGGTTTTTTTTCTTTTTTTTTTTTTGTTTTTCCACTGTTTTAAAATGTCTTACTATTGCCTGTGTACACAGGAATCTACACATATGTGCATGTGTGTGCCTGTGTGTTTGCTTGTGCTTTGTAAGTAAAATATAACTTTTGACAGAAGTTTATCTGGGGAAGGGAATGCAGAGAGCTGGAAGGGGTCAGATCAGGGGTGAGAAACAGATCACCTGGTGGTGGAGAAACCTGAATCTTGGTCTAGAATTTGATATAAACTTATAATCTGACCTTGGGCAAGTCATTTAGCCTCGATGCACCTTGGATTTCTGTTCTGTAACATAACAAATAAGATCACCTCTCTGTTCCTTTGCAGCAATGTTATTTCTGTGTCTTTTAGACAGGAGGATAGATGGTAACTGAGAGGTGAAATTATATATTTTTATGGCTCAATATTATTCTCCTCTTTTTATGGGTGAGTAAGCTGAGAAATAGAAAAGTGATTTTCTTCCAGTTACACAGGTAGTTAATGGCAATGACAGCATGACCCAAGGACTTAGTAATATTGAGGACAGGTTTTCTCTCAGTGCAAATTTCATAGTTGAGTGCATGTATGCACGTGTGTATATATAATAGGTGTGTACACACATGTATGCAAGCACGTAGATGTGCATGTATACATGCATGGCTGTATAATGCATTGTGTGCATACTCACATATTTATTACCTTATGTGTAGCTGAACGTTTATCACATTTTTTCCTTTTTTTTTAAAGATTTATTTATTTATGCATACAAGAACTGGGGTATAGGCCAGAGGTGTGGGGGTGAGAGGATTCACCAGAGACAGAGTGGGGAACAGAACAGGCAGATAGACTAAAATACACTGCTGAGGGGAGCAGCGGGCGAGGCAGGAGAGGTCTGCTGCACCATGGGACCAAACTTGGCTGGCCAGGGACCAAACTTGTGCCGCAGAGGCTGCGGACAGCTTCATAGTGCTGTGCTTAACACCTTGCGCCATCAGGGAGCCTCCATATCAAACTTTTTCTAAGGCAATTTATTCTCTTCACTCATATTAATTGATTTTTAAAGGATGATTGAAGAAAAACTTGTATTTTATAAATATAATTTCATAAGTGAAATAAATTCAATGAAAAGAAAACAAAATTCAAGCTAGATCTTGTCAGCTATGGCAAATAGCTAGCCTAGAACTGATCTGGAATTAATTGCAAATAGAGTGATTGACAAGTGGCAGGGAGTATTGAGTGGAGACTACAAGTTTCTCTTTGAGCCATGAGAACAGTGGGGAAGGCAGCACAGAGGATGACCTCCCCCAAATGAGAGTCAGTGCTGCTTGATGTCTGATCTCCAAGCACATGCTTCCCGCTTCAGGGATGTGGGATTTCAGCTGTGGGAGAGAAAGGAGCAAATGATATAACATGAATGTGATTCGGGATGAGAACTGCTGCCATGGGAGTTGATTGCAGGGGCTTATGGGAACTCAGAGTGGACTGAACCCAAGTATGGGCCGGGGCAATCAGGAGGGCTTTCTGGAGGAAGTGACATCTCAGGTCTGGGAGAGGTCTACTTGATTTCATGGCAGGCCAGGGAGTATGGAGGAGATAAAGCATGTGCCAAGCAGTCCAGAGGATGGAGAAGGCCTGGTGTTTTCTGACAACAGCAGCATGTTCAGCAAAATCTGAACACAGTCAGGGTGAGGGGTGGGAAAGTGACAAGAGGCTGGAGAGGGAGCTGGAGACAGACCCTGAAGGTCTGATGTTTGATCTTCACCTTGAGGTTGGGGGTGGGGGGAGAAGGGCACAAGAAAGTTATAAGCAGAAGAGAGAAACATGATCAGATCTGTGCTTTGGAAAGATGGTTCTGGGAGTAGCATGAGAAGGGATTAGCAGCAAGAGAGAGGGCAGTAGACTTAGGATGTACGTTTTGGATTTCACTGCAGCCTTTGGATTTCCCCAGTTTCTCCAGTAAAATCCTTTTTGTGATCCAGGATTCCAGGGCATTAACTTTGCATTTAGTTGTCACTTTGTTTCCTTGGTCATCTCTTGTCTGAATAGTTTCTCAATCTTAGCCTTTCTGTGATTTTTATGACCATGACCATTTTGACCTCCTTTGCTGTGATAATTGCTCCATGGACAGGGGTAGGGGAAGAAACAATTCAAGGAGATGGTTCTGCTCTCACCAGGGAGAAGTTTCAGGTGGGTTAGGGACTTGGGTGTATGTGGGTTAGAATCTATCTCTTAGTAGCTGTGTGACTTTCAATAAGTTAATTAAAGTCTCTGAGCCCAGTGTGGTCAGGGTTATATCAGGCAGCACATGTAAAAGTACTGAGCACACACAGTGCCTGGCGCATAAAGGATCTGATAAAGATTTGTGTACCTTCTTTATTTCATAGATGAGGAAATGACTGAAGCACATTTATTTTTGAGGGCAGCCCTTTACCCAGGGAAGAAAGAAGCCTAATTCAGACTCAAAACAAATGAGTTTATTTTTAAAGGCAGTTAATGAAATGGGTTCTGTTCTAAAAAATGCCCACTCTGACCACACCCATAGTTTATTTATTTTAAAGTTAAGATTTAAACCTTTTTTAAAACTTGGCTTTGTCTGGCACTTTGCAATGGAATCACGTTTTGTTTCTTTCCTGATGTGAGCCTTGAAGTTAAAAGTACAGCCAAGGAGCTATCGGTGGCTGGAAGCACTGGTCTGGCATCAGGGACTCCTGTGTGAAGTTGGCCTCAGCCTCTTCCGCAGGGAGTGACCTGAGCAAGCTACTGTACCCCCTTGTGCCTCACCTTTTCCTCTAATTCATTATGATTTGGGACCCCACTTATGGATAATTTGGACTGAGCACCCAATTCATGGTCACTGTTAAAAGGAAGCAATATGAGGTAGATTCTTAGTAAGCATATCTGGCTTGGGACGTGATGCATATTTCTCCAGGCCTTTTGGGGAGGACTTTCTGGTGGCCGGTTTGCCTCTTGAGTGCGATAACGTACTTTTCCTAGTTTGTGCCTCTCAGCTCCACCAGCCCCTTTCGGTTGTTTCAGAGCCAGGAGATTAGTGGATGGAGGCTGTAGGCAGCCCAGGCTCTGAGAATACAGAGTTGGGTGCACATTCCTCCAAAGGGTGTTGTCTCCCTGGAGAAGCAGGGACAGGTGGCTCGGGAATAGCTGCCAACTGTGGTGTGCGGTGGCAGGCAGGGGGCTGGGATAATGTGTGGCTGATAATTGTGGGGTACTTGACTTGGTTTCCCAAGAGCAGCTAGCGGGGCAGTGGGAGGGAAGGACACTGTGCTTTCAAAGGTACTGCAAAGGTAAGAGCTCTCACTCCTAGTGAGTCTAGTGTGCCCAGGGCATCAAGGCGGCTCCAAGGTCAGTTGCCTCTTGATGAGCTTTCAGACAGCAGGTGGAGGATGGCTGAGGTCAAAGGCAATAAGAAGCAAGGCTTTTGCTGATATGCTGTGGTTTCTCTCTGTGAGAAATCAAGAATTCCAGCAGGGGGCAGTAATGTCTTTCTTAAGGAATAGATCATTTACCAAAGTATGTATTTAATCGCTCTGGGTCAGCCTAGAGCTGTGGTTTTAACACCTTGTTTTTACAATTTTGTTTTATTTTTTACTGTGATACATAGTAAGAAATGGATTTTATATTTTGTCTTAATACAGAGACACACAAACACGCATATGATGATGTATGTTGGATAAAACACTCTTTCATCCTTACTACATGAAATGCATTTGGAGAAGCACTATTCCATTCTGTTCTGTTCCATTTCCATTCCATTCTATTCCATTCCATTCTACGCTATGCCATCCATTTTTAAACATTCTATTGTAATGTTAAATTCTCCAGCTTATGACTACTAAATTGATTTCTAGACTTACTAAGCAGCAGCTTGAAAACCACTGACCTGGAGTGAGGGCTTTCAAAAGTGCAAGAAGGAGCTGGCCATTATTCTCTCTGATATATCATTTGATGGACAGCTTTGTTGAGAACAGAAATGCTTACATATCAAAATAAAGATGGCAGAGGACATTGTTGAATGGGTACTAGGCACGTGATCCAATGGAAAGCATTTCTGAGAATGCTCTCATATAATCCAGCAGCATTTTGAGGAAAGTACTTTTTAAAAAACAAAATCTCCATTGAGATATAGAGAGTAGAATGACGTAGGCAAGTTAAGCTGAGTGGTCGAGGTGAGATCTGAAGCCTTGTCTCCCTGATGCTGGGACCAGAGTGCGAAGCTGGCATGTTATGTTCTGGTATAAGGCAGGTGGCACAGCCTTGTCATCATGAATAAAAAAAAGATGAAAACTTGTTTCGGCAGCCTGGGATACTAGGCTAAAATTCTGGTGAGTCAAAAAATGATTTACTCCAGAACAGGACTAGAGAGATTTGATATTTTGGGAGTTATTCTTGACCATACTCTGGAAGTGTAGAAGAAAGGATAGACCTTGTTTCCTAAATAAAAAAAATGAAAGAAAGACTAGGAAATTTATAATGGTATAGTGGTGATAGGGGAAAACAAATTATAAATTAGATTTTGAAGGTTCCAGGTGAGGACTAGGATGAATGAAAGGAATTTGCAAGGGATCCCAGAGCCAATAATGCAAGACTATGGACATCTGGTAAGTGTGGGCACCAGGTGGAACCTCAAGGTTGGGCTTGAGAGGCAGTGGCAGAAAGGTGATCATGCATGTGGCAGAATTAAGGACTCTTGATAAGGGAAAGCAAATAGGACCTCTTCCTCCTCCTCCACATATGTCTTGTGAAACAAGTAGCCTGGGAGAAGCCCATGCTTATATTAAGATACTTTAATTTTTACACATAAATGGTGTTAGAAACAATTTTTTACTCGCCCCTTGTACTCAGGAATGCCTGTTTATTCTCTTGAACTTCCTTATCATTCCTATTTGGGATTGCATATCTCCACCATGATCTAATAGGAATAATTATGAAAATGGTTCTTGTATTCTCTTTTTGATTCTTACCTTTCAGATCTATGGTCCGATATTTAAATATACAGGATATGATTCTCAACTACTTAAACCACTCTTACATAGGCCAAATATTATGTGTGAAGATGACATTTCTGTTCTTGAACTTTCTTGTAAATTGAACACTCTTGATGTTTGTTCATCCGGGGATTTTGGGTGTCTACTTCATAAATATGTGCACAGGAACGTCCCTGACTTCTCTGAACGTGGGGCCAGACACCACAACACCAGCTCCATCCGCCTTCCTCAGGGGGGTGTGCCAGGCCAAGCTGAAATAACAGCTGCTTGGTAATCTTGGTGACCCAGCAGCTTCTTATTCATGAAACAAACAAAACGAACGTTTGTCTTAGAACATGTTACTTTGGGAGTTCTGTGGGCGGAGGGAAGAATATCCAGAGATGACTTGGAGGATATGCATTTTCGGTTGTTTGAAAGTCCAAAGGGATTTTAGAGATGGAAAATCTGACCCTCTTCCAAGTCCTGCCTAGTTCCTTCCTTCCCTTCCCAGTTATGTAAAGTCTGTCTCTCTTTCTTTCTCTTCATGTCCTTAGACTAGGTTCTCCCCTTTGCATGTCCTCATAGATCCCTGTAATTTTCGTTCAAGGTATTTATCACAGTTTATAATTATACTATCTGTGTGGTTAAAAAAATTCCTAGGTACCACCTAGGTTGGAAGCTCCAGGAGACTGGGGACCTTGTCTGGGTCACCCACCTCTGAATTTCCAGACTTGAGTCCAGTGTCTGAAACATGGTATTGTCACCACGCATGTGGTGAGTGGATGAAGAAAAAATGAATGAATGAAACTTTGGTTTCAGTTATCAAGTGATAACTTCTTATCACTTATGAAAGGGAGAAAGTATTCAAGCTTAATCTATCTATCTATTGCTCATTAGTGCCTGGGGAGTTGGCAATAGGGCTGCTCACATTCATAGCACTAAAAGTTGACTGAGGATAGTAAACATAATTTTAATTTATTGAGGAAGAGTTGTTCAGGTCTCTTCCTGATTTTCAAAGAGGTAACATCTGTCCAGAATAATCAGTCTTTTACTGAGGCCCTGCTAGACCTGGTGCTAAATAATTCATCTTCAGTATTTGATGTGATCCTCCAAATGACCCTATAAAGAAGGTGTTATTAGTCCTAGTTTCTAGGTGAAAGAATCAGGGATCAAAGTAGTTAAGACACTTGCAGAGATTCAGAATCTGCTTTGTCTGAACTGAAAATCAGTCTTTTGAAAAACTATGTAATTCTTGTATTACATTTTCTCTTTTAGAACTCATTGTCTTGAAGAAAGACATTTCCCCTGTGAACATTTGATGGCTCCCCTTTGTCGTAAGGAAGAGTGATGGCCAGAACACCTACTGGCAGGAGCCTTGATTTATGTGGTCACTGTTATATCAAGTCCCCTAGGAAATCCCTCTGGTGCTGAATGCACCTAGGAACAAAGGGCACCAGAGGACAGGTGGCACCTTTAACATATTTCAAGACTAGGTGGGCAGAGTATTATTTCAGAATCTCAAGGTCCTTCATTAGAGAATCATAAATTGGGGATGTTGTGAGATGCAGGACAAAAGACCTGGCCTGCCTTTGAGTACCTTTTGATCTATTCGGAGGAGAATGGATGCACCTGTGGGATGCTCTAGGAGAGAAAGTCTGAGTCATGGAATAGCTTGCATCTATCCATCCATTCATCATCCATCCATCCATCCATCCATCCATCCATCCATCCCCCATCAGTCTACCCATCCATGCATCCTTCATCCTTGCAAACATCTATCCATCCATCCATCCATCCATCCATCCATCCATCCATCCATCCATGCATCCTTCATCCTTGCAAACATCCATCCATTCATCCATCCATCCATCCATCCATCCATCCATCCATCCATCCATCCATCCTTGCAAACATCCATGCATCCATCCATTCATATATCTGAACAACCAATATTAGCACCTATTATGGGCTAGGCTTCACTCCAGTGAGCAAAGTAATCATTATTCATGACCTCATGGAATCTACAGGTTCCTGGATGGGCCAGGCACCTCTGATGGACTTCTGCATTATTCTTAACCATCATAACTGAGATTTGAGCACTTACACTGTAGACGCTGGCTAAAAGTTGTGATCCCATTATATCAAATACTTCTCTTAACAGCTCCTTCCCACATAGGAAGTAATTGCACCAAATAATTGTTCATATAGCACATATAAAGACATGAATTCCAAGAGATCAAGGAAGAGGGTAGCTCCTGCAATGTCCTGCAAATACAAAGTGGAAGAGTCAGAATATCAACCTAAATGTCATCCTCATTCCAAGTATTACATTAAACTGAAGTTAGATTTTTGCAAAATTTCTTGAAAACTAGCTAGATCTTGTTCACCTGAACATCCAGTCCAAGAGGGTTGGTAGTATTATTGAATAACCTGTTCATCAAGTGTGTGACTCAAAAAAGTTTCTATTCTCTGGGTGCCTCACTTTCATAATTGGTAAAGTGAGTGTGTTAGTACTTATCTTCGAGGGTTTTTGCGAGAATGAAATGAGTTTATAGATAAAATTCCCTGACTAGTGTCTGGAGTGTTACATAAATGGTGACTATGATTGCTGTTGTATTGATAGGCATCTCAAAGAGCACTTGTTTGAGTGAAGAAGATAATGAAATCAGCTTGTAGAACAAGCTTAAAGTTGCATCCAGCAGATTGTAAAACCAGTTTAATGTTCCCATTGAGACCTGACCTGATGTGCCGGGAGGTCAGATTGTCTGGCTCAACAATGCACCCACACAACAGTGCTTGACCCTGGCAGGGTGCTCAGGATTGATCTGTTGGATCAATGAACGGCCTGAATGCATTGTTAGAGCATAAACACACATGGATAAAATCATGAAATGAATAAATGTGCTCCCTGTGGAATGCCGGAAAAACCTGAAATAGAGAGGTACTTCCTGAGGAGATTCCACGAGACATGTGGCTTGCGGGAAGGTGAGGGGTCATTCTCTTCCCAGTTCTGGCATGAAATGTCCTTTCAGGGATCTGGTTTGACCTGGATGAGGCCCTCACAGCATCCCAGAGTTCTCCCCCAGCCAAACCATGTGACCAATCCCCATAAAAATAGGACCTTTCTTCCTGTCCTTTAACTTCAAACTGGGGTCAAAGGCTTTAGGCTGGTGTGAAAATAAATAAAGACCCTAAGCAGACAAAGGCTATTTTGAAGCCAGTCCTCACTGTAAACAGTGGCCTTCCTTTTCTCTGCCTTGAAGCTTCCAGGCACTTCCCAGGGCCCACCATGCTCTCACTTAGCCTAGAGGTCTGGAGACTGCGGCAGGTCTGGGTGGGAGGGATGGGTCCTTCTGAAGAAAGTTAGAAGTGAATGTCCAACAACAGACTTTCTGAAAAAGAAATTGTGCGCATGCTTGTGAGTGCACACTCAAGTGCAACCTAGATGCTACCTTTAGAGAGGATTCACAGCATACAATTCACAGACAACAGTAAAATGTAAATACTGTTTTGCAAATTTCATATAGCCAGCAGATCCTCAGACTCTGCGTTCATGGACTTAAGTGGAACTCTTGTATCTAGAGAGTCACATGGTTGCAATTGAATAGGCCGTGTTGTTTTTACATGAATGTTGGTTAATATTTTCATCAACGAGAGAGATGAAAGTGAAGTAACCAAGAGGTTGGGAAATCACTCCTTTGTCAATGGTGTAAGTGACTTTGTTGCTGAATTGGGAAAAATATTGTTTCAGTTTCTTGCGCTCATCACAAGCTAACAACTGTTAACTTGACATGGTTTTAAGTATAAGCTACCTTATTAGCATCATTTTCTTAAATCTAGACACTCAACAATGCCATAAATAAAGGCCTGAATTATAGCATTTGCAAATTTTTGTGGTTACTAATATTTCCACCCTGACTGGTTTCAAGCTACAAAAATTGGGCTCGGAAAGATGTTCAACTCTATCGCATTTTGACTACACAGAAATGATAGGTGTGGGCAACCTCCAAAGTATCAATACTTGCAAAATTGACCTTATAATTTAAATGGGTTAATGAGAGTTCTTGAAGAAAAATAATTTCCTGGCAAAAATCCAGCCATGTTGGATTTAAACCCCTGCAGTTAAAGGCATGCAATTAGAATACCCTCAGTGCCAAATCATGGAGTCAAAATGTGTGGCTGGCAAAATGGATCCTCACAGAAATGCCCATATAGGGAGCTCAAAATTTCCTTTAGCTGTGCTGGGTGACTGGAGATGTGATCATTTTCAGGGGAGGTGTTGACAAGCAGGCAAGGGAGATAGTCACCTCCTTCGCAAAGCCAGTAACCGCGTATGTTCTTCTAGGCATGCCTTCCCCCCACGAGGTCAAAGTTCAGTAGAGTGCAGCTAAATCATTTCTACTTTTTGTCATCTCCCTTCTTATTTTTTCAGGATTATTTTTACAGCTATTAATATTCTTGTGAGCTTTTACAAGGATGACTTCATTTATCAATTGTGATTTATGGGCACCAAACTTTGCCTTCTGTCATTGTGAGTTTTCAATTGAGGCTTTAATTCTCCAGTTTTCCTGCTTCACGTTTTGTTGATTTGAGCTTTGTTTTGTTGATTTGAGCTTTGTCAGGACATTTCGATTCATCTGTCAGTTTAGTCATTAGCATGTTTTGCTTAGTGTGCTGCTGTCAGTTTTATTTTAGATGATGGATTATTTCAACCAAAACAAGGAGAAACAAATGCCCCATCACCTTAAGCATCTAAAGAGGCCATGAGTGGGCCAGGGGAAGGTAGATCTGAGTGAAATACCCTCAGTTTTCAGAGGGGCAGACAGGAAAGTCAGTGATAATTATCAATGACAACAACTTTAGAGAAATGTGAGATGCAGAGGCTTGAGATGCATGAAGCCTGACAGTTTTCTAAGCCGGAGCCAAGCCTGGGGATTGTGCATGTAATCCCCATGGCCGATCTCCAGCCAGGCCCTTGGGCATGGAGGGAGCGGAGTTAGATCAGCGTGATGCAGTCCAGGATTCTGGGCTTCGGGCCGGGTGATCTGGGATCCTCACTTCCTGCTGTGTCTGCTTGGGCAAGTCCATTTCCCTTCTGTGACCTCACCTTGATTCATT
This sequence comes from Talpa europaea, assembly GCF_964194135.1. Classification (NCBI taxonomy): domain Eukaryota; kingdom Metazoa; phylum Chordata; class Mammalia; order Eulipotyphla; family Talpidae; genus Talpa; species Talpa europaea. The sequence goes on along the minus strand of NC_140080.1, from coordinate 41,457,432 downwards.
AAAAGATGGATCAGTGACGATATCAATGAAATCTGTCCTTCAAGTTTTGTGTACACATTCACATTTTGTACACAACTTCAGGGAATTCCTGGACCCTTTAATGATGCTCCAGGATGACAGTTAAGAACACCCAGCCTTGGTGACCCATCAGGACCTGTCTAAGGCTGACGTGGTGGGACTTACATAGGTGATACACACACACACACACCTGCCAGGTAATGACTGAGAGCTGACATACATACATATGGAGAAAAATGGAGAAATCCAGAGAAGAATCTGGAACGCTTAGTATGCAAGACTAGTTCAGTAGTATTTTCGTTAGTATTATTAACGATTAAGAGTGTAGATCTTGGGGTTATGCTCTCTGGGTTAAAATCCCAGCTCTGTGCATTATCTTGGGCAAGACACTTAACAATTCTGGGCCTCAGTTTCTGCATCTGTAATATGGGAAAATGAATGGTACTGACTTCACAGGGCTGTTACATGAAATAGTTAAATATTCTATGATGTTACTTCATATTACCTCTTGGATGAACAAATGCTCAGAGAATTTGATATCACACAAGTGGTATCTATTACAGATGGTGGCCTTTTGAGATCAACTATTGATATTTTGATTCTTTCATCTTATGAATGACGAGCCAGAAAAGGGAAGAGCCTGCTCTCTGACACTCCCCTCAGACGTTGGGAAAATTTGGCTGCTAACATGATGTCATCAGCATAACATTTGCAATGCAAGAGGAGGCTCGCCTCCTCAGACCAGGCCCCCTGTGTAATTATTTGCTGTGTTTGTGGGGTTCTTTGATACCAGCTGTTTATCCTTATGAATATGGTGTGATTCAGTGTGGGTCGGACATCCATGGGAATGATTTCTACAAAAGCAATTTGTGAGAGCCTCTGATTCCACCTGGAAATTAGTCACCCTAATTCTAATTACAAGGCTCTCTGACCCTAGCCTCTGTCACTGGCAGCCTCTCCCACAATAGGCATTTCAGCTACCCAAATGCAATGTCTAGGGGTTGCTTCGTGTCACCACCAGCAAAAGAACTAGAGCCTCCAGGGGAAACCTGACATAATCACATTATTGTCTGACTCAAGGCAAAAACAAAGGTGGAAGCCTGCTCAGGAAACTTTTGAATTCTGCTAGAAACTAAAAGGTAAGGATGATCCTGCATGATCTTCAAGTCTTTGCAAAGACCTGAAGGAATTGTGGGTTAAGGAGCTGGTGGGATGACTGTACTGCTGCGCTCTCAGAAGAAGCAGACTCCATCCTGGAGCCGGCGAGGGGTACACACTGCCTGCTGGAAGCCCCTCACTGCCCTGCTGGTTCCGGGCAGGTGAACTCTATTTATACACAGCCCGGAGCCCACTGCCAGGCCTGGGGGTGTGTCCTGAGCAAGCCACCCAATCCATGTGAGCTGATATCCTCATTTCTGTAGAAAATTTTCAAGAATGGAATCTTAGTAACAGTTACAGATACCATTTCAACACTTAATTATTGCAATAGATTTATAAGACTATGTATCAAGGGTCTCCCATCTCTGAGGTAAGTATAAATATTTACAGGTGGAGAAACTGAGTCTCAGAGAGCCACATATTTGCCTTTCCAAAGAGGAGCTATTGATCATCTCATGCAACTGTATTTTAAATGACCACTCTGTTCTGGAGAGGAAAAGGGACGGCAGGTATGACTGGAGACATGAATAAGTTAGAGGAAGAACCAATAGAGCAACCCGCCTCACCCCTGGACCCACCACTATGAAATCTCATTTTGAGACTCTCCGTTTCCCCAGGATGCTCACCTGTGAGAGATGCAGAGAAAACTGGCTTAAAGGGCTACAGATTAAGTGAGATGAGAGGCTATTTGGAAATGACTCACGGAAGGCCACCCCCACCCCATCCAACACACACGCGCTCATGAGTGTGCACACACATGCTCAAGCACACACATGCACCCACATATGTTCCCACACAGCTGCCCCAGGAACCCATCCTTTTCTGCTTTGTATCTCCTCCCCCCACCCAATGGATATATAGAGAAAGTTCCTGAATGTCCTGGTTGCAACTTCACTCTTCCATTCAGCCTGTTTTGCCTGCTTTTAGGCTCCAGACTGTTGAATCTCTTGGGACTCTGTGACTGCCCATGTGTCCTGAATAAGTAACCCCGATATCTCTGCACTCGAAGGGTGAGGCACACAGGCTTAGCAGGGCAACCACCAGAGTAATCTGGACAATACAGAATTATTACTATTTTTTTAAGTTTGATTTATTTTTGCATACAAGAACTGGGGCACAGGCCAGAGGTGTGGTGGGGGTGAGAGGATTCACCAGAGACAGAGAGGGGAAGCAGAACAGGCAGACAGACTGAAATACACTGCTGAAGGGAGCAGCGGGAGAGCCAGGAGAGGTCTGCTGCACCATGTGGGTAGCTTCTTGGCTAGCTGGGGATCGAACTTGTGCTGCAGAGGCTATGGGTCGCTTCATAGTGCTGTGCTTAACCCGTTGCGCCACCAGGGAGGCCCTGGACAATACAGAATTATACCAATGTCTGAACTGACATACACAACCATCGGAAAATGTCAACACCTGGTAATTCCCAAGCTCAGATGTAAGTCCTGCCCTCAGGGTAATCCCCAAGGGTGCCCAGTTGTGCTGACAAAGCTATGGCGCCTGCCCGCTGATTCAATCACTCTGTGAGATTCTGGGTGTCTGGAAATTCCGAGACGTTCCCAGCTGTGTTTCTGCTGCTTAAAAGGTGGACTGAGGGTCAAATCTCAACTCAAGGTACTTATTATCTGTGAGGCGTTAAGAAATCATGTCACTGTTCTGAGCCAAAGCTCTTCAACTATACAATGGGGATAATAAATACCTATATCACAAGGTTGTAAATGTATTGAGTCAATGTGTCTAATGCACTTAGCTCAATGTCTGGATATAGGAGACACTAAATACATTATGGCTATGACTTTATCTGGAAAAAAAGAATCATAAAGGAAATTCAATGACTCCAGAAAAGAACCCAGAGAAATGTAAAAAAATAAAAAATAAAACAAAACAACACAGCAGCAAATTCTTCCATGACTCAAGATATCATTTTGTGTGTATTGTGTGTGTTTATGAGTGTGTGGTTGGCGGTGGTTTATAATTCCCTCATGCAGAGCATAACCAAGCCAGATAAATTGGCATCTCAAACCCAAAGAAGAAAGCAAAGTAACAACCCTTGAAGATTACAGTGACGGGAATTATGTTTTTTGAACCATAAAAAGAAAAATTGTAAGCTGGCCTAGGACTTTTATGCTCTTCTTTGGTGTCTGAGGCAGCTTCAAGATACAGTTTGGATGAGGAATAGTAACTTCTAAAAAATTCCCGTGATTCGTGGGAAAGATTATTTGAAATGTGGGTAATTTTGAAGGACGGTCACTGGCGCTATAGACCCATTGTTGCGGATTTGTATTTGTAGCCAACAACTATATTTGACCCTTGAACAACACGGGTTAAATATGCGGGTAATTGTGGAGACTAGATAGCAAAGAGGGCTTTGTAAGATTCCCATTTAGGGTAGGATTTTTGAAAATTCTCTTCATTTCCATGGAAAAGGAGAAGGAGCTTTGTTGACTGTTTTTCATCAAGTGCAGCTAGTTTTCTTGACTCTCCTGCCAGGCAACTCCTAGCACCCGTGCATGGGATTTTCATAATCTATGAGGCCGAAACAAATCAGTCTTAATCCTAAGAGGGGCAGGAAGGATGTCACTTTTTCAGTCCCCAAGTGGGCAGGTAAGACTCTGTCCCTGGCCAGAGGCAGGTGTAACAGCACTGTCTGCCCATTTTGTGGGAGTGTGTCAAGAGTGGCGTGGGGCTCACATTTGGGCACACTCACTACAGAACTGTTCTCTGGGCCACAGAGTAGAGATCTGTGGATGAGAAAACCCGTGATGGAAAGAAACCCCTGAGATTTTGGATGAGAGCTGGAGCGAGGACGTGACTTGGCGAGCCTTGCATACTTCTTAAGTGGTGTGGGAGTAACCAGAATTTTGTTCTTCTAAGTCTTAATCTGATGATACTCATCCAATCACCCCGCCTCCCTCGTACAGTTTCCCTTTGTTTCTGAGGTGGTTGCTGGCACCCAGCGCTTGCCTGGAGTGAGTGAGGTGCTCAAGGAATTACCATAAATTAGCTGAAGTGAGAAACCAAGCCAGCACGTGGGGGTCACACAAAATATGCCTGACACAATGGACATGAAGACCACCAGGTCTGCTCTGGAATAGGGCTGGTGGATGGAGACCCAGTCTGATCACCCCCTGAATAAGTCATGGGGAAGTGTCCACTGGGGTAAATAACCCCAAGTTTGTTTATGCACTAGCAAACAGTTATTAGACACCTTGTAGGAGCCTGGCTCTTCCCCAGGCTCAAGAAATAGCAAACAAAATCACAAAGTCCCTGACCTCTGGGAACTCACAAGCCAGTGAAAATATTCCAGAACATTCCCAAAGGGTGGCAAATGGAACCAATCTGTGGTTGGCCATTTGGTCAGCAATTATGCATTTTTCTCCTCCATACTGATGGGTTACAATGATTGAACTTTAACTTAAATTAGATTTAGAATTATTTGCCTCACACATTTCTTCTAAAAAGTGAGACTAATAAGATGGTTATGGGATAACTCGAAAATAAAGTTTTTCAAATTAGAAAATTACACACCATGAATTCCCATGAAAGAGATTTGTTACTGAGTTAATTCTTGATTTTCCGAAAATCATTTCAAGAACAATAGCTTCTTGGCATGGAACTGGAGTCTTTGAAAACTCTGCTTCTCCTCAGAATTCTTGATATGACCTCATCTTATTGCATTGTTAAATAATCTCAACCCTTTTGGGTGTAACTGATTTAACAAGTTAACACTTGAAGCTGTTTAGACAACGTGTCCCTCAGAGGAGCAAGATGGAGCAGGACTGGGCAATAACTGCATGGGAATGGGACTTAGGCCCCTCGCATCTAGTTGCCCGAACAATTCTCAGGCTCCAGTTTGGCTGTGATACCTCCAAGTCACCCCAACGAAAGGCTTGGACATGTGTCAAGGAAGATACTTGTCATGTAGTCAGACTTGTGACCCTAAATTTTTTTTTTTAAGATTTATTTATTTATTTATACAAAAACCGAGGTACAGGCCAGATGCGCAGGAGGGTGAGAGGATTCACCAGAGACAGAGCAGGGAAGAGAACAGGCAGATGACGAAATACACTGCTGAGGGGAGCAGCGGTTGAGACAGGAGTGGTCTGCTCACCATGTGGGTTGCACTGAGGCCAGCGGGGATGGAACCAGCACTGCACAGGCTACGGACAGCTTCACAGTGCTGCGCTCAACCACCTGCACCACCAGGGGAGGCCCGTGCCCATAAATTTGATTAAAGTTCACTTTTGTAATCATTGTTCAATGAACATTGCTTGAGGACCTGTTACGTGCCAGGCGACACAGTCAACAGCCTTCAACGGGTCAGAGTGAGAGTCAACAAAGCTTGAAGGTGAGACGTAGCATTATGAGGACAGACAGATGGCCATGTGGTAGGGAGTCATGGGGTTACCATAACTCGGATGCCTATTCTATGTGCTGGCTACTGGCCTATAGTTGTTTTCTGCTCACTGTTCAGACCAGTCTTTGGAAGCAGGTCACACAGGGTAATGAGAACCCCAGCTGCAGGGTGAGATGTTGGAATTCTCAGATGTTCCAGCAAGATGGCAGAATTGTAAAGACATAGAATCACCTCTTCCCATATAAACAACAAGATTCTATGTAAAGACATAGAATCACCTCCTCCCATATAAAGACAAAAGCAACAGTCCCTTAACAGACCTGACGACTGGGGCTTCCCCGGTGGCGCAGCAGTTGAGTGCTGGGTTGCAAAGCTGCCCGCAGCCTCAGTAGCGCCAGTTCGATCCCCGGCTGCTCCCCGGCCACTGGAGGCGGGTCCCACATGGCGAGCAGACCTCTCCTGCCGCCCGCTGCTCCCCTCAGCAGTGTACTTTGGTCCTTCTGCCTGCTCTGCTCCCCGCTCTGGCTCTGGTGAATTCTCTCACCCTCCCCTGCTTCTGACTGTACCCAGTGCTTGTATAAATAAACAAATAAATAAATAAACAAACAAATAAATAAATAAATCTTATAAACAGCTGGGACTACACCAAATTAAAGAGCTTCTGCACAGCAAAAGAGACAATAACAAAAACAAAGAGAAACCCCACCGACTGGGAGAACATTTTTGCACACAACACTAATGATAAAGCACTGATCACAAAAATCTGCAAAGAGCTGATGAGACTCGACAACAACAAAGAAAATAACCCAGTCAAAAAATGGGCAGAAGAGCTAAAAAGAAACTTCTCTGAAGAGGAAATGCAAATGGCCAACAGGCATATGAAAAAATGTTCAACATCACTTGTAATCAGGGAAATGCAAATCAAAACTACCATGAGATGCCATCTTACACCAGTGAGAATGGCACATATTAAAAAAACTAGCAACAGCAAATGTTGGCGAGGGTGTGGAGAAAAAGGAACTCTCCTGCACTGTTGGTGGGAGTGCAAACTGGTCCAACCACTATGGAGAGCTGTGTGGAGATTTCTGGACCTACTAAACATAGAGCTTCCATATGATCCAGCAATTCCACTCCTAGGTATTTACCCAAAGGACACAGAAACATCAATTCCAAAGAGCACCTGCACCCCTATGTTTATAGCAGCACTATTTACAATAGCTAAGCTTTGGAAACAGCCCAAATGCCCAAAAATAGATGACTGGATCAAGAAGATGTGGTACATATATACCATGGAATATTACTCAGCAATCAAAAAAGATAAACTCATGCAATTTGCAGCAACATGGATGGCGCTGGAAGGGATCATGCTCAGCAAAATAAGCCAGAAAGAAAAAGAAAAATACCGGATGGTCTCACTCATAGCAGGAATCTAGAAAACTTAAATAAGGGACCAGGAAAATGAATAACTATAAGAAAGTGAAAATCAAAATCAACAAAAAACTATGAACCAGAGACACTTTTGTGGGGGGGGTGGGTGGCAGGAGGGGAGGGATTGGGGTCAGAATGAGGGGGTTGCAATTGTATGGGGAATATAAAAATAAAATTTATTATTTAAAACAAACAAACAAATAAATAAATAAATCTTAAAAAAAAAAAAAAAAAAAAAACCCTGATGACCGGAGCATCAGCATTTTCACAAGAGAAAGTGATAATGTCAGAGAATGTAGGAAAAACTTTGACTTACTTTCTTTGGACACCACAACCCAAGAAAGGGAGGGACAGCTGAAAATGGAGCCCCTTTTTGGTGATTGAGGGGCTCATGTTACATGGAAGCCCTTGGTCCTAGAGACTGCTTGGAGAGGGCAGTGTTTACAACCAGGTGGGGTGCACAGAAGGTCTTTCCTCTGAGAGCAGAATACCAGGGAGCAGAGATCCACAGCCAAGTGCTAGGGGAGCAGATCCACATGGCAAGGATGAATGTCAATGACTAGATATCAACTAAGGAGCAGGTGCTGGAGGTTGAAACACCCCACACTCCTGCTGCTCGGGGCACTAGAGATAATTGGATAGTCCTTGATGATCAGCACAGTGCTTCTCCATAGTAATTACTATCAATTTGAACCTAAATTTCTGGGTTTCGAGCATTTAGGGGAAAGTCCTGGTAATGGAAATAGTTTGGAGCGGAATGAGGTGCACCAACGAACCCCTCACATACGTGGTTCCTCTCTGCAACTGGCCTCTATGTTATGTGAAGCACCTGCCCTACCCTCGCCTGGAATCACCACTGGGATTACATTTACCTGTGGCATTTAAAGCATGTGGGCCCTGACAACAGTAGCTTGCAAATCTGGGGAAAACTTTTTAGAAGTCAATGGGAGCAGAGCCTGGTCACAGCTCCCTTCTGACAGTACCTCCCTCCTGGGGCCACAAGCCCCCTAAAGAAGATTAAGAGAGTTCTACGAAAGAAGCAATCTTCTACGGACAGGGCCCCCAAACCTGAGAAATACCTGTCCCTTATCTGTCTGTGACTTGCTGAAACTGTGTCCTATCTGCAGACAGGCTCAGATCAAATCCACAACTCCCGGATCACTCTACTCCTGCCTGGGAAAAATACAGGTCACAGAACTGAAGACCAGAGCTGAGTGACAACTGAAGGGTCAGTGTTAGCTTTACGCTGCTAGGAAAGCTTGAAGGAACTGACCTAGAGGAAAGGGTGGTTGAAGATCTCCTCAACAGGCAGCGACAGTCCCGAGCAAGACTTGAACCCTTGGCACTCTCTAGCAACAGCCACTTTGCCTCTTGCTGTCCCAGCGCCTACCCTGTGCCTACAGTACTGGACTCTAATCATCCAAACAGGTGCAGAGGTATCAGTCTGTGAAGCAACAGATACCCCAGTATCCTGGGCAAACAACCTCAGATTTTATCCTGCAACTTGTAATCTTTTTTTTGTTTGTTCTCATTTTTTTAATTTTATATACTTTTACATCATTTTTCATTTTTGCACAATGTATGCATTTTTATCTTGGTTATAGTCCCCATACAATTCCCACCCTCCTTGTTTTGATCCTACTCCTTCCTCCCTCCCTCCACCCCCGTAGTGTGTCTCTAGTGTGTCAAGCAACTATAAACGTTGCTTGTTGATTTTGATTTTTTACTTTATTATAATTAGTCTTAACATAAGGCTGAAACCATGTTAAGGAAAGAAAGCTGTTTGGCTCAACATATTAATATATAGTTTCAAACAAAATAAAGAGACAGAGGAACATACCACAAATGATGGAACAAGGTTTTTGGGAAAAACTTAAGTGCAACAGAACCAGATAATTTTCCTAAAGAAGAACTCAGAACAACAGTCTTAATGATCCTTATTGAAATCAGAGGGTAAAATCAATAAACAAAATGACAATGACAATGAGGATAGAGAAAACATGAAAAAGTTTCAAACAGAAATAATTGAGCTAGAGAACATAGTAGTTGAACTCAAAAATAGAATAGAAGTTCTCAACAATAGAAAAGAAGATGCAGCTCTTAGGATTAGCAATCTGGAGCCCAGGGTAGTGGAAAGCACCTAAACAGATAAGAAAAAAAAATTATGAAAATAGCATAGGACTTTAATGGGATAGCATCAAAAGGAACAATATCTGCTTCACAGGGGCCCCAGAAAAAGAAGAATGAGAGAAAGGAGTAGACACCTTATTTGAAGAAATAATAGCCAACAGCCACACTAAATTGGGGTAGAAAACAGACATCCAGATCCAAGAAACTCAAGAAGTTCCCAACAGACACACTTAAAACATATTATAAAGTGGTAAAGACTAAAAATAAGGAGACAATATACTAAAAACATCTAGAGAAAAGCAAGTCATACACTAGGGAACCCCAACAACATTATGTGTGGTTTTCTTAGTGGAAACCTGTAGGCCAGATGATATTTTTAAAATGCTAAAAGAAAAAGATTTTTAACTAAGAATACTCTACCCTACTAGACTGTTACAAAAAATGAAGGAGGGATAAAGAATTTTACAGACAAAGTATAGGAATTCATTAGCACTAAATGATCCTTGTAAGAAATATTGAAGTCCTTGTATACAATGAAAGTAATCCCACCTAGAAGTAGCAAGATAACAAAAATATACAATGTGGAGAGGGGGATAAAAATGTGAACCATTACAATGAGCTTGAGATCAACATACCCATTAGATTTCAAACATGAAATCTTACATGTAAACATTATAGCACCCTCAAAACAAAATTCATAGAAGAAACATAAGAAAGGAGGAAGGGAATTCAAAGATACATCAAATGTAAGATGTCTAAGCATGAGAAGAAAATGAGAGAAAAACTAAAGTACAAAAACAAACTGCAAACACCCTTAAACAAGTAATAGAATGTCAATAAATACGTTTCAATAATCTCAATGTTAATGGGCTGAACTCACCAATCAAAAAATATAGAGTGACTGATAGGTTAAAATCCAAAATCTAGTTCTTTACTATCTATAAGAAAGTCATTTTATCTCTAAAGACAAATACAAGCTTAAAGTAAAAACTGGAAGATAATCCTATAAATGGCAACAATAACAACAACAAAAAAGAGATAGGTACAGCCATACTTACATCTGATAAAAATATATTTTTATTTAAAAACAGTAATATGACACGGGGATGGGTATTATATAAACATTAAAGGCTCAACACAATAAGAAGATTTAACACTTACTATGTATATACACCAAATATCCAGAAAAATTATTAATAGAACTAAGGAGAAAATTGATAGCAACATAATAATAGCAGGAAGGTCTAACACCCCACTTACAATTATGGACATATCAACCAGACAGAGAGTAAATAAGGAAACAATAGCCTTAAATAACAAACTAGACCAGATGGGCTTAATAGACATTTATGAAACATTTCACCCCAAAATAATAGAATTTATATTTTTCTCAAGTGAACCTGGAACATTCTCAAGAATAGACCATATGGGCCTCCCCTGGTGGCGCAGGCGCTTGAGTGCCACGCTGTGAAGCTGTCTGCAATCTCTACAGCGCTGGTTCTATCCCGGCCAGCAGGCGAGGGTCCCACATGGCAGGGTAGACCTCCCCTATCTCACCCGCTGCTCCCCTCAGCAGTGTATTTCTTCAGTCTGCCTGTTCTGTTCCCAGATCTGTGGTGAATTCTCTCACCCTCCCATGCATCTGGCCTGTACCCCGGTTCTTGTATAAACAAACAAACAAACAAGCAAACAAATAAATAAATCTTTTTTTTTTAAAAAAAGAATAGACCATATGTTGAGACACAAAGCAAAAGCCAGTACTGACTTACAAAGACTGAAATAACACTGAGTGTTTTTTTCTGATAACAATGCTATAAAACTATAAATCAACAAAAAGAAAATTAGAAAAATCTCAAAAATAGAGACTAAATAGTGTTTCCTATAACCAATTAGGTCAATACAGAAGTTAAAGAAAAAATTAGAAAATACTTGGAGAGAAATAAAAATGAAAACATGAATTATAACCAATAGGACACAGCAAAAGTGTTATTGTGAGGGAAGTTTATAGCAATAAAATTCTACATCATGAAACAAGAAAAATTTTAAATAAGCAATTTAACTTTACACTTAAAGCAACTTGAAAAAAAAGCCAAAACCTAGTAGAAGGAAATAAGTATTACAAATTTGAGTAGAAAAATTAAAATAGACATCAAAAAGTTAAGACCAAAAAATTCAATGAATCCAAGAGTTGGTGTTTGAGAAGATAAACGAAACCTACAAAACTTTAACTAGGTTCACAAATAAAAGAAGAGGGCCTCCCTGGTGGCGCAAGGGGTTAAGCACAACACTATGAAGCGAACCACAGCCTCTGCAGCATGAATTCGATCCCCAGCTCAGCCAGGGGAGCTACCCACTTGGTGCAGCAGACCTCTTCTGTCTCGCCCGCTGCTCCCCTCAGCAGTGCATTTTAGTCAGTCTGCCTGTTCTGCTCCCCTTTCTATCTCTGGTGAATCCTCTCACCCCCCAGCACCTCTGGCCTATACCCCAGTTCTTGTATGCATAAATAAATAAATCTTAAAAAAAATAGGAGAGAAACCTTAAATGAATCAGATCAGAAATGAAAAGGGAGACATAACAACAAATACTGTAGGAATACCAAGAATCATTATAGATTACTTTGAACAACTACATGCCAATGAATTTAATAATCTAGAAGAAAATTAATACAACCCACCAAGATGGTACCAAGAAGTAATAAAAAAAAAACTTGAATAGACTGATTATGATCAAAAATCTCTCCAAAAATGAAAGTCCAGGATCAGATGCCCTCATTTGTGAATTCTACCAAAACTTCAAAGAACTATGCCTGTTCTCTCATACTCTTCCAAAAAATTTGAAGCAGAGGGAATTCTTCCAAACACATTTTTATGAGGCCAACACTACTCTGATGCCAAAAGAGACAAGGACAAAACAGAAAATCACAGGCCAGTATTTCCAGTGAACATAAGTGCCAAGGTTTTAGCCAAATACTAGCAAACCAAATCCAGCAATACATTAAAAAGGTCATACATCATGACACCATGTGTGATTATTCCAGGGGTATAGGATGATTTAACATACACAAATCAATTAATCAATTAATATAATCAATCTGTCATCAAAAGGAAAGATAAAAATTGTATGATCAATCAATAGATGCAGAGAAAACATTTGACAAGAGTTAATACACATTCATGATAAAAACTCATAATAAACAGGGTTCAAGGAACATCTCAATGTAATAAAGGCCATATATTATAAACCCACAGTCATTATCATACTCAACAGTGAAAAATTAAAAGCTTTTTTTTTTAAACTTGTTCTAGTTTTTTTTTTTAATTTTATTTATTTATTTATGCAAGCACTGGGTACAGTCAGAAGCGTGCGAGGTGAGAGAATTCACCAGAGCCAGAGCAGAGCAGGCAGAAGGACTGAAGTACACTGCTGAGGGGAGCAGCGGGTGGCAGGAGAGGTCTGCGCGCCATGTGGGACCCTCCTTCGGTGGCCGGGGAGCAGCCGGGAATCGAACCGGTGCTGCAGAGGCTGAGGTCAGCTTCGCAACCCAGCGCTCAACCACTGTGCCACCGGGGAGTCCCAAGCGTTTTTTTTTTGTTTTTTTTTTAATTTTCTAGAGGCATGTCTTATTTATTTATCTATTTGTTTGTTTGTTTGTTTGGTTTATACATGCACTGGGTACAGTCAGAAGCCAGGAGGGTGAGAGAATTCACCAGAGCCAGAGCAGGGAGCAGAACAGGCAGAAGGACCGAAGTACACTGCTGAGGGGAGCAGCGGGCGGCAGGAGAGGTCTGCGCACCATGTGGGACCCTCCTCCGGTGGCCGGGGAGCAGCCGGGGATCGAACCGGCGTCGCAGAGGCCGCGGGCAGCTTCGCAACCCAGCGCTCAACCGCTGCGCCACCTGGGAGGCCCCAAGCTTTTTTTTTTAAGATCAGGAATAAGACAAAGTTATCCAATCTCACCACTTCTATTTAACTTAGTATTGGAGGTCTTACCAAAGTAGTTAGGCAAAAACAAGGGGAATAAAAGGAATCCAAAGTGAACAGAAATGAAACTATCACTATTTATGGATAATAATATGTATAATAAACAATATACAAAAATATGTTGAATTTCTATATGCAGATAAGGAGCAAGAACAAAGGGAAATTAAGAAAACAATCCCATTTAGAATGACATCAAAGTTAACAGAAGATCTATACAATGAAAACTACAAGATACTGTTAAAAGATATAGAATAACACATAAAGAGATGGAAAACTATTGCATGTCCATGGATGGGGAGAATTACCATAGTCAAAAACAACATATAGATTCAACGTGTTCCCTATCAAAAGGTCAATATTTTGGAAATAGAGCAAAAAATATTAAAATTTATATGGAATCTCAAAAGTTCCCTCAAAGCTAAAGCAATCATGACAGAAAAGAAAAATGGAGGCATCATGGTATCTGATTTTGTACAATATTATATAGCAACCATAAATCAAACAATATGGAAAAACTGGAATACAAATAGACATAAGGATCAGTGGAACAGAATCAAGAGTTCAGTAGTAAACCCATGATACTTATCTATGACAAAGGAGCTGAGACCATATAACGGAGAAAGGAAGACCTCTTCAACAAACAGTGTTGGGAAAGCTGAGCACTTATGCAAAAGAATGAAATTCGATCATTCTTTAACTCCATACACAAAAATAAATTGAAAATGGTTGTAAGATACAAAAACATAAAATACATAGAAGAAAACAAAAGTGATAGAATTAAAGATGTGTTTGGAGACCCGACCCCAAAGGCAGGGGAAATGAAAGCAAAGACATAGGATTGGGATTACATCAAGTAAAATCTTCCCAGCAAAAAAGTATCAGCACAATGAAAAGACAACCTGTTAGTGAGCAGACTGAAGGTGACCATGAGAACTCCAAACTTGCAACTATAATGAGGCGCAGCCAGCTGTGCACACAAAGACAAAGCAGGCTTAATATAAAAGAACTTGAATAGGATTAATGTGCATACAGAGAAAAGAAGAAAGGATAATAGTTTCCCAATAAAACACCCAGAGTTACCCATGCCCTCGTGGGTAAATGCCCAGTCAAACAGGGTTGGCGTGAAGCAAGGCTGATGAGGTGCAAAAGCCTGCCACAAGTTTAAGGCACCTTCTGGTGAGAACCTATAAGAAACTCCATGAGTCTCAACTCCATGTGTCTCCTCCAAGCTCCCCAAGTCCTGGTGCAAGTTCAAAGCTGAGAAGCAAGTGGGCCCTTCTTCTCCGCATCTCCTTCTGTCTCTCTTCTGTGTGTCCTGAACCCATCTGTCTTCTGTGCTTTACATCTTCACCTTGGCTACTCAGCTCTGCACCTCATTAGGTAGGACAGGAACATAAAATAGAACCCCTTTTCTTTTGGAGATGCCTCTGTTACAAGTCTAGTAAGTGGGAGAAGATATTTGCATGTAATGCATCTGATAAAAGGTTAATATTTCTAAGATACATGAAAAATGTATGCAACTCAATAACAAAAATCAAACAGCCCAACTAAAAATGGGCAAAAGATCTGAAAAAATGTATCTTCATAAAGGACATACAGATGGCCAACAGGCACATGAAAAATGTTCATCATGACTTATCACTAGAGAAATGCAAATTAAAACCACAGTGAGGTATCAATTCATACCTGCAAGAATAGCTTACACACAAGACTAGTAACAACAAGTGTTGGTGAGAGTAGGGACAAAAAGGAATCCTTATACATTGTTGTTATAAATCTTAGTTGGAGTAACTATTTTGGAAAACTGTATTTTCCTTAAAAAATTAGAACTAGAGTACCATGTGACTCGGCAATTTCACTTCTTGGTATCTATCAAAACAATACGAAATCATTAACTCTCAGAGTTAAATGCCCCCCAATATTTATTCCAGCATTATTTACTATATTAAACTATGGAAACATCCTAGGTGTCCATTGATAGATGATTGTATAAAAAAAGATGTGGTATACATACACAATGGAATACTGTTAAACTATAAAAAGATGAAATTTTTCCACTTGGAGCAAAATGGAAAGAATTTGAGGGGATTATATGAAGGGAAATAAGTGAGAAGGAGAAATACAAATATTGGATGATTTACCTATATGTGCAATATAAGGAAACAAAGTAGATGAACAGACAAAACAAAATAAAAATAAACCATTGGACACCGACAACAGCACTGAAGTCGCCAAAGGGGAAGAGGGTGAGAATGGGAACAAGAATGGTGGTGACTGTTTTATTAACAAAATAAATTAAAAATTAAAAAAGAAGTTCTGGGCCTCCCTGGTGGTGCAAGGGGTTAAGACAACCTATGAAGCTATCCGCAACCACCGCAGCATGAGTTCGATCCCCAGCCAGGGAGCAAACCACATGGCTCAGCAGACCTCTCCTGTCTTACCCGCTGCTCCCCTCAGGAGTGTGTTTCAGTAGATCTGCCTGTTCTGCTCCCCACTCTGTCTCTGGTGAATCCTCTCAACCTCCCACACCTTTGGCTTGTACCCCAGTTCTTGTATGCATAAATAAATAAATCTTGGAAAAAAAGTTCTGAATTCTTTAATTATTTGCCAACTGCTAATTCTGTATGACTTTGACCTTTCAGGGCCTCTGTTGCCTCATTAAGACCAATATTAAGTTATAGTTAGTACTATCAGAAGATCTAAAAATTTCTTTTAGTTCTAACATTTAATAATCACATGACCTGTGCTTTTAGGTTTTAAAAAATACCTGGGTTTGGCAAAGTTGCCCAGAGAAAATGAACTTAATAGCAATTCTTATTAATACTTAATGTCTAATTGCTTTCTGATTCCAGAGCTCTTTCTTACATGTCTTTCTTTCAGTCCTCACAAAAACCCTGTAGAGATAAACAAACTGAGGTTTAAAACAATTAAGTAACTGGGTTCCTTTTTTCCTCAGTGCAGAATACTAAGTTATGAATTTGCATTAATATAATCCCCTTGATTTTTCCTATTTATTAAGGTACCATAACTAAAAAGCATTGTATCTGATTTATATTATTTTAGGTTCCTCTGAAATACCTTCATTGGATTAATATTTAATATTATGTTCTTGGCCTTTATAAATATTACATCTAAATTCAAGGAACATATATAATTTTGTACAAATCCAAGCTTAACTGCATTGTATGGCCCAATATCTCTGTCAGGCACTAGATAATAAAATTTTCATAGAATAAAAAAATTAAATGAATAAGGCAACTACGTAACATACCCAATTTCACATGAGCTTAGACATAGAGTGTATTGAGCAGGACCTTCATGAGTGACAGCTGATTATAACTGGATTAAAACAGCCCTACTTAAATAACATTTCTTTTTCATGGCTATGTATGCATCTATGCTTCTCCATATGTAGATGGATTCTATGCCTATTCAATCTATCCATATATCTATATGGATATATATGTATTATACATATGCATATCCATGTTTATAGATATCCACACACACATATGTGTTTACTCAGTTATCTGTGGACAGACAGGCTATTTCCAAATCTTGGCTATTGTGAATAATGCTTCCAAAAATCATGAACAAAATTCTGCCATTTGTGGCAACATGGATAAATCTGGAAGGCATTATGCTAAGTGGAATACGTCAGATAGAGAAAGACTAATGCTCCATGATGTCACTTACACGTGGAATCTATAAAAACTGAACTCTTAGAAGCAGTGTGAACAGTGGTTACCAGGAACTGTGTGAAATGTTAAAGTGGACAAAAGTTCAGATGCGCAGGGTTAATGGGTTCTGGAGATCTAATGCACAGCATGCTGGCTGTCATTAACAACACTATTACACACTGGGAATTTGCTAAGAGAGTAGATCTTAATTGTTCCCACCTCCTGCCCCCCATATGACTGAGGTGCTGGATATGTTCACAGTAAACATTTCACAGTGTATACCTATATTAAACATCATATTGTACACCTTAAATATATGCAATTTTCATTCATCAATTAATACAACTGGGGGAAAAAACCAACAACAAAAAACTTTAGCCCTATTTAGAGATATAAAGCCAGTGATATTTAATTTCCTTCAAACACCCAGGTTCTGTGTTTATGTCTTTTTCATGCCTGGACTCTGTGAGTGTCATGCCACAAAAATAACTGAGTGATATCTATAGGTGATCTTTCCCCTGCCACAGACAGTCCTTTAAACTTTGCTGGATATGACAATGTAGCTAAACCCATTACACCCATTTAAAATTGAAGGTGGTTATATTGCTGCCAGGAATGCAAAATGGAATAGCCCCACTTTGGGAAGTGCTTAGACAGTTTCTTTTAAATTATACCTACACTTACCGAATGACCTAGCAATCCCACTTTTAGGTACTTATACAAGAGAAATGAATACTTGCGTACACAAAAACCTACAGGAAAATGTTTAAAGTGGTTTTATCAGGTTATCCCAAACAGGCACACCTAAGTGTGTAAATAGCTAAACAAACTATGATATACCCATGTGGGGGACACACTAGCAATTGGAGATTCGTGGGTTGGGTTCCAGGCTACCAATGTAAAATGAAAATCACAGTAAATTGAGTCACAATTTTTTTTTGTTTCCTAGGGCATACAAAGCTATGTTTACACTATGCTGTACTTTATTAACCGCGCAATAACACAATGTCTGAAAAACAGTATACCCGCCTTCATTAAAAAGGAGGTTGTGAGGGCCTCCCCGGTGGCACAGCGGTTGAACGCTGGGTTGCGAAGCTGCCCGCAGCCTCTGCAGCGCTGGTTCGAGTCCCGGCTGCTCCCTGGCCACCAGGTGAGGGTCCCACATGGCGCGCAGACCTCTCCTGCCGCCCACTGCTCCCCTCAGCAGTGTACTTTGGTCCTTCTGCCTGCTCTGCTCCCCGCTCTGGCTCTGGTGAATTCTCTCACCCTCCCGCGCTTCTGACTGTACCCAGTGCTTGTATTGAAAAAAAAAAAAAAAAAAAAAGGAGGTTGTGAAATCTGTAAGATGTTCACCATCGTTTGAGTTTTCAGCAAGTCCTAATCTTTTTTCTGGTAGAGGGTCTTCCTTGGAGTTGATGATTGCTGACTGATTGGGGTTGAAGGATGAGGTGGTTTTTCACAAAAAAAACAAATGTTTTTAAAGACAATGAAGTTTGTTGCATCAAAGAACTGTCCATGAAAGATTTCTCTGTAGCATGTAGATGCTGTTTGACAGCATTTCACTCCCTCTAGAACTGCTTTCAAAATTGTATTCAACCATCTCAAATCCTGCTGTTACTCTGTCAACTAAGTTTATGTAATTTTCTAGGTTCTTTGTTGTCATTTCAACTATGTTCACAGCATCTTCATCAGGAGATTGCATCTCAAGAAACCACTTTCTTCGCTCATCCATAAAAAGCAGCTCCTCATCCACTTAAGTTTGATCATGAGATTGTAGCAATTTAGTCACATCTTCAGGCTCCACTTTTAATGCTAGTTTTCTTGCTATTTCACCATCTCAATGGTTACTGCCTCTGCTGAAGTCTTAAAACTCTCAGTCATCCATGAGGGCTGGAAGCAGTTTCTTCCAAATTCCTGTTTATGTTGATTTTTTGACCTCTTCTCATGAATTATGAATGTTCTTAATATCTTAATGACTCCTTTCCAGAAGATTTTCAATGGACTTTGCCCAGATCCATCAGAGGAATCACCATCAATGACAATAAGACCCTACAGAATATATAATTTTTTTAAGATTTATTTTTATTTATGCATAAAAGAAGTGAGGTGTAGGCCAGAAGTGCAGGGGATGAAAGGATTCACTAGAGACAGAGTGGGGAGCAGAACAGGTAGATCTACTGAAATACACTGCTGAAGGGAGCAGCGGGTCAGACAGGAAAGGTCTGCTGTGCCGTGTGTGTTAGCTACCTGGCCAGGGATCAAACTCAGGCTGCAGTGGCTGCCAATAGCTTGATAGCACTGACTTTAACCTCTACACCACCAGGGAGGCCCCACAAAATATATTCTTAAATAATAAGACTTGAAAGTCTAAATAGCTCTTTGCTGCATGGGTTGCAGAATGGATGCTGTGTTGGCAGGCATGAAAACAACACGGATCTCCTGATACATCATATCAGAGCCTGTGGGTGACAAGGTGCCTTGTCAGTATGCAGTTGCACTTTGAATGGAATCTTGTTCTGAGCAGTAGACCTCAAAAGGGAACTTAAAATACTCAGTAAACCTTGTTATAAACAGATGTGCTATCATTCAGGCTTTGTTGTGCCATGTGTAGAGCACAGCAGATTTAGCATAATTCTTCAGGACCCTAGAATTTTCAGAATGATAAATGAGCAATGGTTTCACGTTAAAGTCACCAGCTGCGTTAGCCTGACAAGAGCACCAGCCTGTTCTGGGAGGCTTTGGAGACAGGCACTGACTTTTCTCTAGCAATGAACGTTCTAGATGGCATCTTCTTCAATAGGAGGCAGTTCCTTTTACACTGAAAATCTGTTGTTTAGTGTAGTTATCTTCTTTTTTTCTAGTAATGGAGCACCATCTTTTGATATCCTCATTAATATTTTGGCAATACAGGATTTCTCCTCTCAGGTCTGGTCTCTGTAGCTCTTCTACCACCAAAGCCCCCATAGTCCTATGCCGTGATCTATTATGTCTGCCCTTCCCCAGACTCATGCCTTCCACCCCCTCTCCTCCCTAGTGCAGTCATCTTCATTAATTACCTAGATTTTGGGGATCACTTGCTGCAGTGATCCCCATCAGCACTTCCCAAAGTGGTCATTCCGTTTTGCATTCCCGGCGCCTTTATGTAACAGCAGTGGTTTCTTTCTTTAAACCACGTGAATCAAATTCTGCTAACTCCAGAATTTTCTTCTGCAGCTTCCTTACCTCTGCCAGCCTTTATAGCATTGAAGAGAGTTCCAGCCTTGCTCTGGGTCAGAGTTTGGTTTAAGGGAAGTTTGAGCCTGATTTGATCGTCTATTTTCCACATTAGCAAGTCCCCTGAACACTGTTTTGCTGTCTTATCATTCGGGTGTTGACTGGAGGAGCATTTTTCATTTCCTTCATGGACTTTTCCTTTGCATTCACAACTTGGTTGGTAAACTGGTGCACAAGGCCAAGATTTTGGCCCATCTTGCCTTTGGACCTGTCTTCCTTACTCAGCTTAATCTTTCTAGTTTCTGATTTTAAGAATCCTTCCTTTCCCTTGAACACTAAGAGGCCACTGCAGGGCTACAGATTGGCCAAATTTCAATACTGTTGTGTGTCAGGGACAGGGAAGTCTCAGGAGAGGGTGAGAGACAAGGAGGCACTGGCGGTTGAGAGATCAGAACTCACACGATGTTTACAGTGAATTTCGCCATCTTATATGGTGGGCGCAGTTCAAACAATTACAACAGGGACATCAAGGATCCCTGATCACAGATGGCCTCGACAGATTTAATGATGAAAGAGCCTTGTGAGAAGGCTGAATGCCCAGAAGGTGACACAGACACAAAGTGAGCACATGTTGTTGGAAAAATGGTGTGAACTAACTTGCTCTTGCTTGGGGCAAGGGTGCCACAAACCTTCAATTTGTAAAAAATGCAAAATAACTATGAAGTGCAACAAAGCTTAGTTTGTCTTTCATGCTCAATAATCCAGTGGTTGCCCCATATCAGGGAGAGTACATTCTCAGAAAACCCAGGTGGTGCCTGAAACAGGGAGAGCTCTGAGCCCTGTATACTGGATATTTTTTCCTATGCAGATATGCAGATGATGGTTTAATTTCTAAATTAGGTACAGAAAAAGATTATCAGCAACTAATAATAAAGTAGACTAATTCTATAATATATGCACATAATAAAAAGTTATGTGAATGCTCCCTCTCTCTGTCTCTCTGTCTCTCTCTCCCTCTCTCCCCAAATATCTTATTGTATGTGATATTTGCAGACACTGACTGCAGGTAACAGAAACCTTGTAAAGTGAAACTGCTGATTCAGGGGCACTTCTGTAAAGAGAAACAGACCTGTGACACATGCAACAACTTGGATATACCTCAAATGCATTGTGCTAATTGAAGGTGGCCTGACTCAAATGGTTATAAACTATGATTTTGCTGATATGACATTTTGGAATACAAACTCCCTAAGATTCTGTTTGTGTGAGAAGATCTTTATGTCTCTTTCATAGCTGAAGGAGAGCTTTTCAGGATGGAGTAAAAATGCATCTGCCATATGACCCAGCAATCACACCTAGGTATTTACCCAAAGGACAGAAAAAACACTAATTCAAAACAAACCTGCATCCTATGTTGATGGTAGCACTATTTATGATAGCCAAAATATGGAAACAACCCAAATGCTCCAGAACAATTGAGCGGATCAAGAATCTGTGGTATATATACACAATGGAATACTACTCAGTGATCAAAAAAGAGAAACTCATGCCATTTGTGGCAACATAGGTGGAACCGGAAGGGATTATGCTCAGTGAAATAAACCAGAAGGAGAAAGATAAATACTGGATGGGTTCACTTATATGTGGAATATAAAGAAATCAAACAAAGGGTCAGAGGAAGACAAACTGTAAAACTGAAACTTGAAAGCTGACCACACTGCTGAGGCATCCAGAGGGGAAGGGGTAGGGCAGGGGAAAGAAGAGGGAGAGTGGCAGGGTTGGGGGTGGAGAGATCAATGGATGGATTATGGGTGTTTTGGTGGTAGGAGAACTATGTGACCACAACTGAGGGGAGAAATTCTACATTGTGAAAAAATTAGCAAGTATATAAAATAATGATACATCATTAAAAAATAATATATTTTTTTAAAAAATGATAGGACATTGTGTATATGTACCACATCTTCTTGATCCAGTCATCTGTTTTGGGGCATTTGGGTTGTTTCGATAGCTTAGCTATTGTAAATAGTGCTGCAATAAACAAGGGGTACAGGTATTGAATGAGTATTTTGTGTCCTTTGGGTATATCCAGAGTAGTGAAATTGCTGGGTCATGTGGTAGCCCCATTTTTAGTTGTCTGAGGAAACTCCACACAGCTTTCCATAGTGGTTGGACTAGTTTGCATTCCCACCAGAAGTGTAGGAGAGTTCCTCTTTCACCAGATCCTTGCCAACATTTGTTGTTGCTTGTTTTTTTTTTTAATATGTGCCATTCTTACTGGGGTAAGGTGGTATCTCACTGTAGTTTTGATTTGCATTTCCCTGATTATGAAGGATGTTGAACATATTTTCATATACCTGTTGGTCATTTGCGTTTCCTCTCTGGAGAATATTCAGCAATCAAAAAAAGACAAATTCATGTCATTTGCAGCAACATGGATGGAGCTAGAAGGGATTATGCTCAGTGAAACAAGTCAGAAGGAAAAAAGAAAAGTATTGGATGAGGAATACAGGGGATCCAAATAAGGCTTTAGGGAAGAAAATAATAATAAACATAACAAAACAAAACAAAAATAAAGACATCTATAAATCAGAAACATTTTGCAGGGTTGTGGAGAGGAGAGGGATCAAAATGAAAGAGGGAAGAGCACAAGGGACTATGGTGAAGGTGCACGGGTGAATTGGTGATGGAAATTCTATGGGGACTACACCTGAGAAAAGAAAGCAAACACTGTAAAAAAAATGAAAAATTATGTAGAACATACATAAATAAATAAATTTTTAAAAATAGGAACAACCGAGGTATCCTCTGTGCAGAGGGTGTCAGGGATTAAACAATAATAACCAGAGATCAGTGAGCTGATGTTATCTATAGTTTACTTAATTTGTAACATTGATTAAGCACCTGTTGTGCCTTGACCACTAGGCTGGAAACTGAGAGTAAAATAAGTGGTAGAGAATGACCCTAGTCTTAAGTGGTTGTTTTGTAGCTAAATAGTATTATTTGAGTGAGTCATACAGTGAATGACATTAACAGGGATGCACATCTACGGACCAGTGGTTGTTGAAACAATAAAGTTACGTTAGAAAGGATATGTGAACAATGATAGAAAGAAGGCGTCTATTCTGTCTAAACATCCTAACAATAAAATATCATGTGTCTTTAAAAAAAAAATGATAGGACATTTTAGAAAACTAGTCTGTGGTTGAGAGGGGAGATAATAAACAGACATGAGGGAGCTGTGTGAAGTGTTGCATCCATTCTATATCTTGATTGGGGTAGTGGTAGCACAGGTGGATACATTTGTCACAACTTATAGAACTACATAACTAAGAAGGATGACTTTTACTCTGCAAGTGATACCTTAACCTGAATGTCTCAAAAAATGAATAATATATATTTTTGTATATTTTGATTTTTAAAGTGTTTTGAGTAAACAGCTCTCTGTCGGAAAAGTACCCTATTCTTATGCAGGTTCTATTTTCTAAGTCAAAATTAATAAAAATTTCATCCCTAAGAATCACTATTAAGCAGAGCTGGGTGTGCAAGTTGGGGGACCATGAAAATCACCCTCAACATGATTAATGGGCGACCTTTCATTGTGTCCATCCCTAGGATTCACTTCCTAACCTCGGTTCTATGAACTTTTAAAGTTCTACCTCTCTAAATATATTAATATATATCAATATATTAAATATATTATAATATAAAATAATATATAATATATAAATAAAATATATAAATTTATATAGATTTATATATATTACTATATAAATATATTAATATATTAAAGTTCTACCTCTCAAATACATATATTTGTCAAAATATAATCCATTGCCCTTTTAACATCATCACGAATTTGGGCCATATGCAGATAGCAAAACATGCAAGGTCATGAAGGAAAGTCGGTTTTCCCTTCAGTGTGTAAGACCTTTGAGGGCAGGTACTGGAAATACATTTACCTGTGGCGCTGAGCACAGTCTTTGAAGGGAGGAGCACCCGCTAAACCTCTAAGCAAATATGGGCAGTTGCTCTTCTGGGACATTCCAACAAATTCTTTCCCATATCCCAACCATAAGACCAAGCCTTGGAAAAATATGTAACACTGCCCATTCCAGAGTGAGACAGAGGACTGAGTCAGGAGTCCATCTGAGTCAAAGGGACGCACCATTTTACTCATCTTCACGAGGCCTACCTTCCTCATGAGTCACGACCCCAGAAAAGGCCCCGGGGTTTTTCCCAATATAGTTCTTCAGTCAGTCACCATTGGCTCCCTGGAGCTGGCATTTGTCAGCAAGCCCTTTTCACTGCAAGAAACAGTGGCTTAACTAATTAAAGGGAAAAAAAAAAGCATATCAAGACTGTATTGGTTCATGTGACTTAAAAACCAAGCCAGTTGTAGGAGCAGGTTGACAGTCACTTAAAGATGTTGCCATGTCTTAGCTCCACTTCCTTCCATTCCTGAACTTCATGCAGTTCCACGTGGTGATGAGCAAGCAGCAGCTGCAGACCTTCCAGCCTCCTCTTGCAGGTTGGAGTGTAACAGCGAAGGGGTATCTTACTCCCCAATCCTTTACACCAAAGTCCTGGGCTTGATGATCATGGGGACAGGGTAGACACCTGGATCCAGGGATGGAGTCCATGGATTGGGGATAGTGGGCAGG
This sequence comes from Talpa europaea, assembly GCF_964194135.1. NCBI lineage: Eukaryota > Metazoa > Chordata > Mammalia > Eulipotyphla > Talpidae > Talpa > Talpa europaea. Next base: position 41,432,809 of record NC_140080.1, on the reverse strand, counting down.
AGGAGACACCCCCCCCAAAGGAATGTTGTTCCAGGGAGGGAAATTTGGGGAATATTCACATCAACGAGTTGAAACCAGTGTGTTCCCTCACCTCAAACCTCATTACTCAGAGCAGGTGAGTTCACAGCTCTGGAGGGTGGGACGAAGGTGGTTGCATTTGTCTTCTTACACCCTCCAGCTGGGTAGACTGAGTGCAGGGGCTCAGCATGCATCTGGGAGGCTGCTCCCTCTGTGCATCTCTGTGAACTTGTTTCTTGGTGCTCCTTGTTCTCTGTCTCTTAGGGGGTCTTTATCCATTCAGGACCTGGCCTGTGCTCTCCCCTGGGTGAGGTGAGTTTCTCAGAAGGAATTCTTACTAAAGAAAGGTAAGTGACAATTTTAAAAAGGAAACAAATGAAGCAAATTAAGACAAAATACAGTGCTCAAAAGTCCTTAGCAGGACATAGGCTATAGAACATGTGATTTAATTCAAATTAAGTAAAGCCTAGCCATAGATTAGATCCTATAATGGCAGATCAGCAAGGGGCCTTTCAAACATCCCCTAGTTCATCCTCATTATCCTATAGATGGGGCACTGAGAGCCTGGGAAGGGAACGACTTCCTCAAAGTCAACATCAGCATCAATGCCACGTCAATGTCAGACCTGCCCAGGACTAGCACCTCTTCCCGCTTCACTTGTTTCCAGACATGATATTTCTATTTCTCCAACCTTCTAACATGACATTTCATGGCATCCATCCATGTTGATACTGCTCGTTTTGTTTTAAAAGTTTTTTTTTCTAGCAATTTATATATATAGACAATGCATTTACATGGCTCCCAAATCAAAAATTAATCAGGGAATGGCATCAAAACCCCCCTTCTCTTCCCTGCCTCCATTTCCCCTCCACAGACAGCACTTTTCCAGTTTTATTGAGCTGTAATTGACAGATATCACTGTATAAGCTTCAGGTCAACTGCACAGTGGCTTGATTTCCATGTATTGTGAGATGATCACCACAATAGGTTCTGCTAATGTCCGTATTTTTTTAAGATTTATTTATTTATGCATATAAGAGCTGGGTACAGTCCAGAGGTGTGGGGGGTGGTGAGAAGATTCATCAGAGACAGAGTGGGGAGCAGAACAGGCAGACTGACTGAAATACACTGCTGAGGGGAGCAGAAGGTGAGTCAGAAGAGGTCTGCTGCACCGTGTGGGTTGCTCTCTGGCCAGCTGGGGATCCAACTCGTGCTGCAGTGGCTGCGGATTGCTTCATAATGCTGTGTTTAACCCCTTGCGCCACCAGAGAGGCCCTAACTGCCATCTTTTTATCTAGATAAAACAACAAAAAAAATTATACAGGACTGTTAGCCTCCCCCAATTATCATGTAACTGGGAGCTTGTACTTTTTTATTTTTCAGATGCTACCTACAAGTGAGATCATACAGTATTTGTCTTATTTCACTTAGCATAATGTCTTTAAGGTCCATCCAACTAGCTATAAATGCAAGGATTTTCTCATTTTTATAGCTGAATAATATTCCATAACTTCTTTATCCATAACTTTATCCATAACTTCCTTATCTAGTTAACCATCCATGGACTTACGTGGTTTCCATGTCTTGTCTATTATAAATAAAACTGTGATGAATTTAGGAGTACAGATACCTTTTTAAGTGTTTTCCTTTCTTTTGGGTATGTGTATTCCTGAAAGTGGAATTGCTGGATCATATGTCAGTTCTATTTTTAATTTTTTGAGGAGCCATAGGCAACACATTTTGTTAGCTTCTTGCGTATTCTCTGGGAATATTTTGTGCATATATAACCAAGGCCAAGACAGACTGCATCCCGATATTTAAAACACAGTTTACGGCATACTCTGCTTTGCACTTTACATTTTTCACTTAAGCATTTCTCTTGGAAAGTTTTCCCTATGAGTATATAAAGGGCGTCTTTATTCAAATTCACAGCTGCAAAAATTTCCATTGCATGCATGTGATTATGGTTTATTTAGCTAGTTCTCTAATGGTGGTAATTTTGATGGTTTGCTATTATAAACAATGCTGCCACAAATAACTTTATAAAGAAGTCACTTTGTGTTCTGTGATTGTGCATGTGAGATAAGAGAAGCAGCAGAGCCCTTGGGAAAAGTGCATTTGCCATTTCCACAGATGTTGCTGAGTTGCTTTAACAAGAGTGATGTCAACATACATAACCCCATCTATTTGAGAGTGCCTTTTCTTCAGGTCCTCCCCAGTATTTGTCATGCTAATTTAAACCTTTGCATATTTGATAACAACGATATGGTAGCTCAGTATTTTTCAATTCAAACTGATTAACTGAGTCATGTTTCCTCATTTCTTAGGAATCCCATTACCAGGATAATATCATTTCTTTCTCTGACGGTGATTTCACCAGGTACATTTCACCTGAAATACACCTTTTACATTATTCACGACATACAGACCTGCCTCGCTCACTCGCACAACAGATCTTTGCTGAGCTTGATCAACCCGTGGGAGAAAGCCCTAAACCAGAGAGACTGTTCTCTTGTAGTTTGTATTCTTATTGGGAAAATGTTTTTAAGTAGATGAACTGATAGACTATCATTCCAGGGAGTGTCAGGTGTTCTAAAGGTGAACACACGGTGCGGTGTAAGGGAGAGGTAGGGTTGGAATGGCGTCTCCCCTCCCTACAACTGTTAGGAGCAAACAGGATGGAATGCAAAGTGACCAGCACTCCCTTAAACTTACTACTAACAGGTTTTTATTCTAGTTTTGGCCTGCAAAGAAATAGAAAACCAATTTTCTATTCATTTTGGCCTGAACCGACATGCTGCTTTGGTGTCATGTGAGCAGAACCTTAAGCTCACCATGAAGACTGCTCCAGGGGGCCGAGCTAGAGACAGAAAATGCTGTTCTAGTTTCCCTAATGAACAGATGCAAAGAAGGCGCAGGTCAGTCTAATTCAGCCTGGCACATCAATGAGCCAGAACACAGGAATATTACTCAGCAATCAAAAAAGATAAACTCATGCAAATTGCAGCAACATGGATGGAGCTGGAAGGGATCATGCTTAGCGATATAAGCCAGAAAGAAAAAGTAAAATACCGGATGGTCTCACTCATAGCACGAACTTAGAAAACCTAAATAAGGGGCCAGGAAAAAAACCTAATTATCATAAAGTAAAAATCAAAAACAACAAGCAACTATAAACTAGAGACACATACGGTGGCGGGGGGGGGCGGGGGGAGAGGAGGGAGTAGGATCAAAACAAGTGGGGTGGGAATTGCGTGGGGACTATAACCAAGATGTACAAAAATGAAAAATGATGTAAAAATGTATAAAATAAAAATAAAAAAGAGAGAAAATGTACACAAAAATCAACTCAAAATGGATTAAAGAACTAGACATAAGACCTGAAACCATAAAATACATAGAAGGAAATATAGGCAAAACACTACGGGATTTGCACATCAAAGACATCTTTACAGACACATCACCCAAAGCAGTGATAGTGAAGATAAAGATCAACAGCTGGAACTACATCAAATTAAAGAGCTTCTGCACAGCAAAAGAGACAATAACAAAAACAAAGAGAAACCCCACCGACTGGGAGAACATTTTTGCACCCAACACTAATGATAAAGGACTGATCACAAAAATCTGCAAAGAGCTGATGAGACTCAGCAACAACAAAGAAAATAATCCAGTCAAAAAATGGGCAGAAGAGCTAAAAAGAAACTTCTCTGAAGAGGAAATGCAAATGGCCAACAGACATATGAAAAAATGTTCAACATCACTTGTAATCAGGGAAATGCAAATCAAAACTACCATGAGATACCATCTTACACCAGTGAGAATGGCACATATTAAAAATACTAGCAACAACAAATATTGGCGAGGGTGTGGAGAAAAAGGAACTCTTCTGCACTGCTGGTGGGAGTGCAAACTGGTCCAACCACTATGGAGAGCTGTGTGGAGATTTCTGGACCTACTAAACATAGAGCTTCCATATGATCCAGAAATTCCACTCCTAGGTATTTACCCAAAGGACACAGAAACATCAATTCCAAAGAACACCTGCACCCCTATGTTTATAGCAGCACTGTTTACAATAGCTAAGCTTTGGAAACAGCCCAAATGCCCAAAAATAGATGACTGGATCAAGAAGATGTGGTACATATATACCATGGAATATTACTCAGCATTCAAAAAAGATAAACACATGCAATTTGCAGCAACATGGATGGCGCTGGAAGGGATCATGCTCAGTGAAATTAGCCAAAAAGAAAAAGAAAAATACTGGATGGTCTCACTCATAGCAGGAATCTAGAAAACTTAAATAAGGGACCAGGAAAATGAATATAAGAAAGTGAAAATCAAAATCAACAAAAAACTATGAACCAGAGACACTTTTTGGGGGGTGGGGGGCGGGAGGGGAGGGATTGGGGTCAGAATGGGGGGTTTGCAGTTGTATGGGGGAATATAAAAATAAAATTTATTATTTAAATTTAAAAAAAAAAGGGAGAAAATGAGCTCCTCTCTGCTACAAGCCCTCAGTGAGCCTCCCATTGTCTAGAGGAGGTTTAGACCATCCTGCTTGGATGTGGCCTGGGGCAGTGTGGGTGGGCTAGTGAAAGGCCCTGCTCTGAGCGGTCACGGGGCTATGTTTCTCAGGCCCCCCTTGCTGTCTGTGTGTCTCTGGACAAGACTTGGTGGGAGACTCAGCAACCTCTGGTCAGGGAGTCTGAGTCTAAGCCTGAGTCACCTTGTACAGTGTTCACTCTGGCTTCACTCTGAGTAGTGGTTCACCTTTCAGAAAACAGCCCCACCACCATGTTGTTTCATGCTGCTCTAAATCTTCACTTCTGCTGTGAGTCTTTGCTTTGCATTTGTGTCCCAGTTCCTCCCAGATGAGGATCCTGTTTAATTCCAACCTGTCTCTTCTTGAGACCCTGATCTGTTACCTGTTTTAGAATTTCTAGAAAATTCTCTAGTTCCCAGGCATGCAGTTCTATGATCCTAAAACCTGGGATGTGCCTGATACTACCTCATCTTGCTGGACTCTGTCTGGCTGCTTTCTCCCTCCCTGACTCACACCATAACATGGCTTTTCCTCAGATGCCACCTTCCCAGAGTGCTTCAGCTGCCTCAAGTTGGAGGTATGTCTAGTTCCTACCTTCTTCCACTCTGGCCCTCACTAGATTGGACTAGGGTAGTGGCTTCCAAGGAACTTCTTTTTTTTTTTTTAAGATTTATTTGTTTTATGCATACAAGAACTGGGGTATAGGCCAGAGGTACAGGGGGGTGAGAGGACTCACCAGAGACAGAGTGGGGAACAGAACAGCAGATCTACTTAAACACACTGCTGAGGGGAGCAGCGAGCAAGACAGGTCAGGTCAGCTGTGCCATGTGGGTAGCAGCCTGGCCGGTCGGGGTTGAACTTGGTGCTACAGAGGTTGAGGACAGCTTCATAATGCTGTGCTTAACCTCTTGTGCTTCCAGGGAGGCCCTCTTTAGCAGTGGAATTTATTTTATAGATGAACAAAAGTGTACCCCATGAGGAACCCCAAAATAGAAAACAGAGGTCTTGTTTAGGTGAATTAAATCTTCCTTCAGAGAATCACAAGACTGATGAATCCAGAAAGCACCACAGAAACCTGGAATTCCTCAAAATTTAGTTTAATATTCTGAACGAGGTGATCTAGTCTATCCCCTTTCTAGGCAACCAAGAAAATGAAGGGGTTTGCTTAGGTCACGTGGTGAGGATGAGAGTACCCAGCTCTAGAATGGGTTGCCCGTGAGTAGAATATGAATTCCGCCCTTGGGAGAGTAGACACCATCCTTGCAAGGCAGTCTGGTCTCCTCAGCTTCCAGTAAGGCAAGTAGTAAGTGCTGGATGGGTATAGGTGAGTAAACAAGTTTACCTTCTTGAGGCGCTTGTAAGTCCAGCTCCTGATAGGTCCTTCAGTCTAAGAATAGAAGCATAGATAAGGCTGATCTAGCCCTGAAGCAGTGGCCATGGAGGTTCCTGAAATAATTACAACTTTCTGGCCCTTTATGTAGAAGAAGACAGGAGTCAGGCAGGAGACAGGGTGGTGGGAAGCAGGATGGAGGTGGGTCTTGACATCCCAGGCTTTTCTGTCTCCTTCTTGCCTCCTGGAGTGGGGCCCTGTCACCTTGGCTCAGGGTGAGTCCCGCCCAAGGGGAGGCAGTGACTTCAACTGCTCAGTGCAGGAGCCCTTCCAGGCTCTGTCATACCTGCAGTGGGCTGCCTCTACCTGGAACATGGGGTGGGGCAGGTATGAGTCTCTGCTCTCCTCCCTAAGTCTTCTACCCCTCAGTCCTTCCCAAGCTGCTCTCTCTGTGAGAGGTGACTGGGTTTGCTCCTTGTTGCCTGACAAAACTCTTTCCATACTTCAAGGTGAAGTTTAAATAGTTCCACCTCCTTCAGGAAGCCTGCCCTGATTACAGCCCCTATTTCCTCACTCAGGAGCAAGTGGTCACTTCCTTTTCTGGCCTCGCATAGCACTCATTTCTCCCTCCCTTTTTGCAGCTAGGGAAGCAAATGGTGGGTTCCTTGCGGTGAGTTAGACCATTCATCCATTCATTGCATAGCTATTTAGGGAGCCTCTATTATGGACCTGAGGTTGTAGACAAGGCTCCTACTTTTATAAAGTTTGCTTTCTGATGGAAGAATCAGAAAATACTAATAAAACAAATGAAATATCTTCAAGTTGATAAGGGCTAGCTAAGTAAATCAAATGAAATACAGGCTAGAGAGTTTTGGGGTGGGGTGTGTGTACACTAGGTTAGACAGGTCGGTCAGGGATGGTCTTGCTGAGGAGGTGTAATTTGAGCTGAGGTCTGAAGGGCAAAAAGGCTATGGAAAGAGCTGGAGGAAGGGCATTCCAGGTTGAGGAGTGTGCAGGTGCCAAGACCCTGAGGCAGTAAAAAGCATGATGTGTTGGAGAAACAGGAAAAGGGGTGGGGGGGAAGGGTCATGGAGGGAGGCAGGACCTAGATCAGGTAAGGTCTCCTGGGCCATGCTGAGACTGGCAGGGGGTGAGAATGGTTGGGGAAGGTTTGTAGATCCAGAAAGCCATTGAGGATTAGGTAGAGCAGAGGAGAGAACTGACTGTAGTCCACTTATTCAGCGATGACCCCTTACCTCCTTTGTTACAGCTCAGAACTGGGTGCTGAGATCACAGGAAGAGCTGCCTGCCCTTAGGTGTGCAGAGGTGTCTACCTGAATAAAGGGATCCCATGCTCATGGCCTATTTCCTGCTTTGCCGATTCACACATTTGATCTGTCATGTTCCTCCAGCCCCTTGTTGTTGAGGGTGAGAGCCCCTTCTGTGTTCCTGGGAGCATGTTAGAAATGTGGGCTCCAGGCGTCTACCCCAGACTGACCGAATGACAGCTTGTATTCACATTAAAGTTTGAGAGGGACAGCCTAGAAGTAATCAGGGGGTGGGCTACCAGATTCTCGCTAACCAAACCAAGAGTAAAGAATGCATCCAATGCCACTCCAGCAATTATTTTATTATTATTTTATTTTATATATTTTTTACACCATTTTTCATTTTTGTACAATGTATGCCTTTTCATCTCCGTTATAGTCCCAGTGAAATTCCCACCTCCCATTCACCGTGAGTCATCACCATAGTCCCCTGTGCTCTTCCCACCTCTGTTTTGATGCTACTCCCTTCTCCTGCCCTGCAGAATATCTCTGGTTTATAGTTGTTTGTTGATTTTGATTTTTACTTTATTATAGTTACTTTTTTCCCCCTTTATTTGGATCCCTACATTCCTCCTATAAGTGAGAACATCCAATATTTTTCTTTTTCTTTCTGGCTTATTTCACTGAGTATGATCCCTTCCAGCTCCATCCATGTTGCTGCAAATGGGATGAGTTTATCTTTTTGATTGCTGAGTAATATTCTAAAACATTAATTCAGAAGAACACCTGCACCCTAAGTTTATTGCAGCACTGTTTACAATTAGTGAGCTATGGAAACAACCCAACTGCCCAAAAATAGATGACTGGATGAAGAAGATGTGGTACATATACGCTTGAGCAATTCTTATATCAGCACTTCTCAAAACTTTGAGGTGTATACACATAGCCTGGGGACCTTGTTAAAATGTAGATTCTGATTCATTAGTTTTGAAAGGGGACCCCAAATATCTAACTTTATGTTCCCAACAACCTTTAAGCTTTAAGGTGATGACTCTTCCTGTGGACCTCAGAGCCTGGCATGACGCTCCCACAGCAGCCCGCCTGATTTTTGTGACTTCCCTGTTGTGAGCTGTCAGTTCACATGATATGGATTGGAAAAAGGGGTGCAGTGCTAACATTTGAGTTGTGGGTTTCTAGGCTTGTTGTCTTCATTGGCACTGGTCTGTGGTACTCTGGCTGCTCTAGAGGCTTTCTTGGGAGAGTTAATGAAAGGAAGACTGATGTGTGTGTAGCACTGTGCACACACACAGCAAGGGCTTTTTGTTTTCTGGGACTTTCTCTGGTTTTTGTTCTCCAGGTGCTCGGACTCCAAAACTAGGTTCCTCTCCACCAGCTTAGTAGAAATCAGGGGTTGTCTCAGCCAGAAGATTAGGTTGTAAATTAAAATACTTAGCAATAAATGAACAAGGATGGAGTTGGCAGGTGGAATTCTCAGGGGACTGTGACAAGATCACTTCTCCTCTCTGAGGACGTTTGTGCATTTGGAGCTGGGAACCCATCAGAAGCTCCTTTCCTCAGTCTGCACTAGAGATGCATTGACACATCTTTTGGTCTCTTCTTAGTTCCTGCCTCTAGAGCATATGTTCACAGCCAGTCTGTTCTGACACGATAGCTGACCCATCATGGTTCAATTGCAAAGGTCTCAACCTCTGTCTTACCCAGGCATGGCTTCTTGAGTTGATGACTGATCCCCGGGGACCTCAAGCAAGTCTCTGAAGTCATTTGAACAAAGAGGCGATCTCAGAGGGACGGTCGTGGCTTCATTCACTAACCTCTCTACTTCCGTTTCAGATAATGGTATTTCTGGCAGTGCTCCAAATCCTGGGGACAGATTCCATTAATCAAAACAATCTTAATAATTTATAACACTTAATAATTTATAGCACTTAATAAGTCATAAAGCACTTAATTTTATTTCATGGCCTCAAAAAAAAAGACCTTTTAATTTCCAATTTGCAAACGAGAAAATTAAAAAGGTTAACTAATTCACCCACTATCTCTCCTTAGTACTGCCTTCTAAGCTCTTTTGAGTTCATGTATTCAACCAGTGCTTATTGAACAGCCAGTATGAACAGGTCCTGTGCTGGACCCTGAGAATGCAGTGAAAAATAGACATCCTTGTCTTCATGGAGTCCACGTTCTTGAGAGGAATAACGTCAAATTAATAATTGCACCTATGTATAAATGCAGCATTGCCACTGTGATCAATGTTGTGAGGGGGTGGTTCACATCAATGTCAGTGTGTATAGAGGAGCTCTGATAAAATGGACGGTTTCCCTGAAGATGTGACCGCTACACTGAGATTGGAAGGCTGAGCAGACAGCTCCCTGATATACACCTCTGAGTTTATCCTGACGGTATTGGAGGACTGATAAGGCCCAATGGATGTTTCTCTTAGAAACTCCCTGAGCACTAATCCTATACTTGCTTTATTCTCCTGCTTCCCTGGGACAACCTTGAAGATAGAGATCAGGTCTTCAGTTGCATGAGACCCAGAGGCATTACCTGTGAGTTGGGTGACTCAGTCAAGGCTGAAGCCACCGTGTTATCTTCAGCTAGTATCTACAGAGTGCGGGCAGCAGAAGACTGCGGGTAAGATTCCACACTCTCAATGGGCAGGATGGTGCATGACTTCTATTTTGGGCACCTGAGCTTCTGTTTGAAAACAGGGACAACAGAGAACCTGGAACACTTCTTTTTTCATGCTGCCCTTTCATGCAAAATCAGGAAGACCGCTCCAGTGCCACGGGATGGAAGGCAGGGAGGCATGGACTTGTCAGGCTGCCTGCTTCCAAATCCCAGCTCTCCATTCTGCAGGTTCTAAGCAAATGGCTTTCCCCCTGTCCAGCTCCTTTATTCACCTGCCAAGCAGGGAAGACAAGGTCTCACCTAAGGTTGTGGCGAGGATTAAAGATGGTGGCTCAGAAGTGCTCAAGTCAGTGGCCGGCACACCGTGCGTGTTCAGAAGTAGTTGTGATGGCATTAATAAGGGAGCTGTCTTAGAACTGGGTAATTTCATAGTAATGTCACTGTGTGAACCCTGATTCCCTGACTTGTCGAAGGGAAGGGCCCCTTGGGAAGGCATTGCCTCCTTCAGGTTTAGTTGATGAGTGACTTGTCACTGTTCTAGAGGAAAAAAAAAAAAAAACTTCTGAGGTTGCCTCCAAAGATTATCACCGCAGGGTCCCTGCCTACTTTTCGATCCCATTTATTTCCCTCTGCCCTGTGCTTGCCCTGCTTGCCCACCATCCCCCTATCACCCCAAGTGTTTGTTTTGGAAATGCTCACCTGCCTCAGCGTTCACCTGGCAGCCTCCCAAAGTCATGTCCTTCTGAAGCCTTTCCTGATTCCCCAGGTGGGATGTTCATTCAAGTGTTTGCTGTTGGCTCATGTGATCTGTGCTCAGCCAGTGCTAGACACTGAGAGTATAGTGACAAACATGAGGTTCAAAGTTCCCACTTTTGTGTGGTTTGCTCTTTATTTAGGGAAAAGACTATTGGCAATATACAAAGAAATTAACAGGGTAGTGTCACCTAGTGAAAAATGTGGAGGTTGAGGGAGACACAATGTGATTGACTGTGGGTCATGAGTGGGGAGCTGCAGGAGATCATGAGACGGCTGGGGAAGACCCTGTTGAGGAAGTCAGATAAGCCGAGGGAGACGAAGGATAAGGCCAGCGGAAGAGATGGCGAAAGGGCCATTCCAGGCAGAAGCAAGAAAATAATAACTGGGAACAGAAGGAAGGCCAGGAGGCCAAAGCAGAGAGCAGAGAGCAGAGGGCAGATCTGCTGAACCAGAGCCGGGACGCAGGCCGGGATTGGCTCACGCTGTCCAGCTCTGTGATCCCCATGGTGCCTGGATCATAACCCTGTGAAGTCCTTTCCATGTTACCAGGCAATCAGGCACCAGGGACCAGGCTTTGTCACATTTCCAGCCCCAACACAGTGTCTGGTCCATGGTTAGGACTCACTACATGTTGATTGAGTGGGGCCAGAGAATCTGGGAACCAAGTTGGGCGATGCAGGCTGCCTGAGTCAGTCTTGGCCGAACCAGCTTCCTCGGTATCCTTTCTCTAACTGCAGCTGGTAATACTGGGCATGTGCCCCCAATTTGGAGACAGTTTCAGAAGAAGTCCTGCCTGTGGTTAAGACAAACATAAATCACTGTGTCTCCTAACTAAAGGCAGCACTGGGCAGGAGGTGTTCTGGAAACAAACACGAGGGGTTCATCAAGACCTAATCAATTTCAAAATAGAAACTGGAAGTAAGTGCAAGTGACTTAAGAGGAAGGTCAGAGTTGTGGTGTCCCCAGGAAGTCAAAAAGGCTGGCAGGACAATGAGCACTGGGCAGAGAGGGAATGTGATGGCTGAGCATGATAACTGGAAAGAAGTCAGAACAACCAGGATGAGTGAACATCCAGGAGGGAGGTCTGAGTCATCGTTAATGAAACAGCAAGCCACAGCTTTTCCTGCCTGCCTAGTGAAAACCGTTTGCTCAAATCCTGTGCTATTTCAGGATCTGCCAGCTGCAGTGTAGGAAGTCTTGCTCTTTCACATTAGGAACAAGAGTCACTTCTCTTTGCTTTTGGCACTAATGTGGCACCAGGAGGGTACAGGTGATTCTGCAGCTGGTTGAGAGACAGGTACAGTCCTGGGAGCTCATGCAGGCTTCATTCCCTCAGGCAAGGGAAAGCTGACCTTGAAAGTCACCATCAAATGTGGATTTCAGTTGCTCCAAGCAGTCTTCAAAAGTTCCCTTGCCAGCTTCAAAGAGGAAAAAAATGGGCCAGATTTCGTGAATTGCTTTCTGCCCCTTCCATCCCTCCTGTGTTGCCAAAGGAACTTTGAACCCTGGTCTCCTCTTCCCAACATGAGCGAGGCTGCTGGAGGTCCCCCCTGTATGAACTGCTGGTGCCTGTGTGCTCTGACATCCATTTGGTTCCCGGGGAATCTTGCTGAATGCTGCTCTTTGCTCTGGGCTGCAGGTGACTATCACGAAAGAGGAGATGGGGTTTTCCCTTCCTCTCTCTCTCTCTCTCTCCTGGATCTGATTTAAAGAGTGACATTCTGTTATAGTCACTGTGTGTTGGGGGTCACTGAGTAGACTGAGGATGTTGTGGTGATGTGTCCTAGAATCTTGTAGGACAAATTGTCCTTCCAGGGTGGGGCTGGGCATTGCCACCAAGAGTTCCCTATTGCAGCTAGTAACCTAAGGATCTTCTTTAATCTTTGGGGTGTTCTGAAGTCTCCACAAACTTTTTAAGTTTTATTTGGAATCTCAGTGGATATTTTTACAATAACACATGGAAAATGAATGGGTAGAGAAAATGGAAAAATAAAATGATAAATTTCCCTCTTTGCCAGTGAAAGAGAGACCCTCCAGTCAGTCATTCAGAGATGGATTTTGGTTTCTTCCCATCCCAAAGTAGAGAGAATCAAGGCTGGCCTTCACTCATGGTGAAGACAAATATAAAAATGTATCTGGATGTTCATTTGGAGGTCCACAGCTCAGTGTTGGTGAAGATACTGGCCTAGGAAGGCACACAGAGTCCTGGGGTGCAGGGCTGGCTGCCTTGGAGCTGCTGTGTGTCCCAGGTCAAGATGGCCCCCTCTCTGTGCCCTAGGCCCCCCTGGAAGACGAGAGGGAGGGATAGGTTATGATTTCCTCTCCATCTTTGTGGATTTCCTTAAATGCTCCCATCTACAGGAACACATTTATTTTAAGGGAAAACTCTACATAACTGCTGTCAATGGAAAACCAGGATCACTTGTCATAAAAAAGGGTAACTATAAAAATAAATAAGATGAAAACCAAGCAATGTGACTACATTCTCACCCATATAAATACTTGGTGTCCAAGGAAGAGTCCGAGCCCACTCTGCTCTCACTTAATAAAAAAGTATGTTGAAAAGGCATTAAAGCAATAGTAACACTCCATGAGGTCTTCCCTGTTCTTTGATCTGGAGAACTAAATTAGGCACAATTTTCTACTGTGTGATTTAATTGCTTTTAATATTGTGACAATTAGTCATGAGATTTAGGAAATCATAACCTATCCCTCCCTTTCATCTTGCAGGGGATCTAGGGCGCAGAGAGGGGGGCATCTTGACCTGGGGCACACAGCAGCTCCAAGGCAGCCAGCCCCACCCCGCAGACCAGTGTGTTCCTTCCCAGACCAGTACCTTCACTGACAGTGAGCTGCGGACCCCCAAATAAACATCCAAATGCATTTTTATATTTGCCTTCACCATGACCTAAAGTCTGTCTTGAGTCTTTCTGCTTTGGGATGGGAAGAGGCCATGAGGGTGACAAAAACCGTGACTGCTACATGAATGACTGTGCTTTGGAAAGACTGCTGCGGCTGGGGTGTGAGCGCGTCCGGGGCGGAGGGCCTGTGCGTGTGCACACCTGCAGAGCTCGCTGTGGGGCTCCAGCCATGTTGAATGTGCACTTAGTGTGTGCAGCAACTGTATATGTCTTCTTGGCCACCCCTGAGGCGGTGGGTGGCATTTGGTGGAACTGCAGTACGTGATTCTGCAGGACTGAATGTATGACTCAGGTAGAAAATACTGGGCTGTGAATTTTTACTTTTGGTAAGGAAGAGAGAAGGAAACCTCTACATCTCAGACCCAGTGCAGCAGCGAACAGGTGCGCTCAAACACGTAAGTATACACACACACATGCACACGCACACACACACACACACACTCTGTTTGGAATGTGAACTCAATTTGATTTTTTTTTTTTTTGGTAATATCATTGAAATTTGCAGAACATGTGTAATACTGTACACTTTTAAAAAATAATTTGACTCTTGACATCTTAAATCCTCTCTGGAAAAAGGCAGGGTTTCCATCATGAATGAATGAGTGAGTAGGTACATAAACATGTTTACCTTTTTGTTGTTAGTTTCCCTTGTTTTCAAATCTCATTGGCTCTCTGCTTGGAGTCTTTTTAAACTGACTGGCTGTTTGGTTCAAATTATGTTTTTAAAAAGTCTTGGCGCGAGTCACAGACCTGGAGCGTCTGCCGGGTTGCAGTTTGGGCGTGCCACCGAGCAGCCCTGGCTGGGTGACAGTTTAAACACAGCCAAACAGCTGGTCCCGCTGACTGAGTCATCAGTGGGAAGGTTCCATAGAAACGGTGTTCTGGCTGCTGCATCCTTGTCCCCGCCGAGGATCCTGTGGGGCCCGGTGGTCGCCTCCGGTCCAAGGAAGGCTGCTGGATTCAGCCTCCATCCCAGTTTCTGTTCTTCCCGGAACCAGACTTGGCTGTGACTCCCAGTGGCTGTTGAGAACAGCTGCCTCTGGAGCTGGAGTTGGTGGAACAGAGAATCAGATACTAAACTGTCTTCTCAGCCTCAGCTCACCTTTCAGGTGAAGGCTTGTCCTGAACAGGGGAATAAGGGGTCAGAGACCCTTTCCGGAAGGGTCAGCCCTCTCCTCAACTCTGATCACTTGGTTCAGCCTGTGAACGCCTTTTTGGAGGACCCAGGAACAGCAAGGGCAAGAAATGGACACAGAATTACTGCAAGGGCATGAAGGACTTTCTAATTACCCGGCACACATGGTTATTACAAACACAGCAAAGTGGGAAATGCTCCATTGGGCTGTTGGTAGGATGAATTGACAATGGGGTAAAGCTGGCAGCTGGTCCCGCCCATCAGATGCACACTATAAATAATGCTACAGTTATTATTTAACTCGCCACACAGTGCTTGGCTCCTCCCCCGTCTCAGTACACAGTTGATGAAGAGCAAATGATGGAACCGGTGGCCTCAGGGGGAAGAAGCTAGAGGCATCCGAGCTGAAGTGTGCACTGAGCTGTGGTGTCGATACTTCCATAAATACTCAAAGAGAAGGGGAAGTGCTTGGAGACGCTGCTTTGCATCCAGTGCAGGGCAATTTGTGTCAGTCTTCCCCTTTCTGCACAAGATTTCTTCAAATTACACAGGCCAGGCAAGAAAAGGTTCAGTCTCTGCCAGGCCTTGGAGAGCAGAAGAAATCCTCAGGATCGAGCAATTTCAGCTCCCTTCCTGGGCCAGGTTGCTGACTAGCCTCTCCTGGCAGAACTTTGTCCTCAGCCTTCTCTTCCCTCTTGTCAATTGCCCCATGCACCCCAGTAATAATCCTCTTAGCAAGAGTCCTGAGTGGTCCTAAGTTCATTTCTGCCTGCCGGCAGCACTCATGAACTTCACCATGATGCAGTAAGGAGACCCTCTAACCTCCTGGCCCAAGGTTCTAGAAGGTTCTGATTGACGGCCTGCATCTGAGTGAGCAGATGAACCCCTCTGCTGTTCTTTCTGAGCTGCTCAGTGTTCACCTCTGCAGCACCCCCACCCCATGGATGGGCTGAGTCATCAGCAGGCTCTCAGGCTTGAGTCCAGCCCATGGTCTGGGCCCTGGACTCCCACACCCCTCCTTGCAGAGCCCGAATGGGGCCTGGCCACCCCAGCGAGGTTCACTCCCTAAGACCTGGGTTATGACTTCCTAGGTGAAATCTGAGCACCCTACAGGAAGAATGAGAATTGGTGAGAGAAGGGGAAGGAGTTGGGTGCTTGGGGCCCTAGGAGAGCTGTATCACTCAGTAGTGATGAGCAGAGCCTCGTGGCAGCTGCAGGAAGGGGCCGCGATCCACTTGCAGAGTGAGAGATTAGAAATGTCCCCCAGGTCACCATAAGGTGAGAATAAACTGATGCACAGTCTTATTTTTTTAAAAGATTTATTTATTTATGTGTACAAGAACTGGGGTATAGGCCAGAGGTACAAGGGGTGAGAGGATTCACCAGAGACAGAGTGATGATAAGAACAGGCAGACTGACTTAAATACACTGCTGAAGGGAGCAGGGGGCGAGGCAGAAGAGATCTGCTGTGCCATGTGGGTCACCTCCCTGGCCGGGGATTGAAATCATGCTGCAGGGGCTACCGATAGTTTCACTGTGCCGTGCTTAACCCCTTGCACCACCAGGGAGACCCCAATGATGCACAGTCTTATTAAAGCAACGAGAAAGTAGTCCTCATGTCCTCCATGCTGTCCTCCCGCCAACAAAGGAGATGATTTAAGCCGTGCCAACAGCACTGTTTTCCCCATATGGGACTCAGTGAAGCTATTTTTATTTCAAACTAAGATTTAGCCCAATTTTCCCTCAATTGCCCTTTGCCAAAAAGTCTCGCTTCTCTCAGGTTGCCCTCTGTTGGCGTCTTCAGGGTAGGCCTCACTTCCTCTAACTCATCTGGATCCAGTGGCCAGCGTGGGAGGTTTCCAACATTTTGTTAGCAATGGAACTATTTTTTTCTCAACCTCAATTTTATGTGAAATTAATACACAAAACAGAGAAGATGGAGCCACTCTGTTGCAGGCACCCCTGACCTGTGGTATTCCCAGCATCCTCCTACCTGGGGCCCTTAGGAAGCTCTGAAGAATCACAGGGGTTGAAAAAGCTTTGAAAACTACCAGCTCAGTTCCTCATTTGAACTGAATTGGGCTCAGAGGACATGGGCTGACTAAACACGGACTAGGACGTTTGTATCATCCCTCTCTCTCTTCACCACCCTCCTCCCTGTGCCCCCAGCACCCTGTGCCCCTGCCTCTCTCTCTTTGTCTCTATCTTGTCCTTCCCTCATTGCCTCACACTATGGCTGAGGGGGTGGCTTTCATCTTCAGGGACCAGGCGAGTGGGAATCTTGTGACCAAGGTAGATGATGTCCAAGCAGGTGACCCCATGGGCAGATTGGAGATACGGACTCTTGGTCACATATTGGTGAGAGAAGCAGGCGGTGAGCTGGACTGGGTAGGGAAGGCCATTGATGGAACAGAGTCTCTGGTTCTGGCAGAGCCAAGGGCTAAATGTGGAGACTTGAGAGAGATGAAGGAGGGCAGGTCAGGGTACCCTTTAAAGTTGAGATTCCACGCAGACACAGGCAGATTGGGGAGCTGAACTGGACAGTGGAGGACCCCCTGGCAAATACTGGGAAGATCAGAGTGACAGGAACTGGTGGGAAGGGCAAAGAAGTCAGTGAATAGGTGAGGACAGCAGCTAAAAGAGCCAAGGACAGGTGCCTTGCTCAGCTGTCTGCCGCCTGGGCCACTTCAATGGTGCCGAGCTTCCTCAGAGCAGGGTCACACACGCTGAAGGCCTTTGTACCAGCGGGAAACCTGCCTGAATTCTTTTATTTTGTGTCCGTCTTGCTGCTAGGGGTTTTTGACCTTTCTCTCAAACATATACTCATAACTAGAGGCTTTGAGTAGATGTCTGGGGCTGTGGAAGCCCAGAATCAGTCTAGTGGACCTAGACTCTATGTGGTTTCCCTGGGATCTCATTGCTCTTGTTAGGTGTGTCAGGAAGGTCTGTGTGAGGAATGGCACCTGAAGTCAATGAACAGAGATGATGCCACCACTGTGTAGAGAAAGCAGAACACAAAGGCGTAGGAAGAGAAATACGCATCTGACAGACTAACTGCCATCTTTTCTGTGCATGGCCTCATATAAACCGGGGCACCAGGCAGGACGGTAGCGGTTATGCATTCCATTAGCAGTAGGTCAGACTGGCTTTGTGCTAAGTTTCCTGGATCGTGTCACTCAACTGTGTCATGTGTACTTGGTTGTCATAGCACGTTGCTCAAGAAGGATGATCTTCTAGGCCAGAGGTCACCAACTGACTGCCCCAGAGCTGTGCTGGCCCCCAGATGGATTTTGTTTGATCTGCATCAAATTTAAAATTTTGAATTGGTTGCCAACATTTTTAAATGAGGAGATAAAGATAGCTCCCTCTCAGCTTTTTTTTTTTTTTTTTTTGAAAATTTGAAGGATCTGACAACACTGGTTTTTGCAACTTCTCCCTTTCCATGAATCATGCCCTATCCACAGACCCCACCCATCCTACTTCACTTCCTTCCCTTACCTGTCTTGCCTCACCCTTGTGTATTCCAGTTTGAGACCCTTGGCCTAGGTTGTTGTCTTAGGTAACTGCCTGTGTAGAAGAGAATGTTGTCAAACTACAGTCTGTTTACCAAATCTGGCCTACTCCCTATTTGTATAAATAAAGTTTTATTGGCGCACAGCCACACTCATCTGCTGACACATTGTCTAAGGCTATTTCATACCACTGAGAGTGCACTCGTTACCACAGAGGCCATATTGCTTTTCAGTCCTAAAATACTTAGTATCTGGCCCTCTGCAGAAAATGTTAGCCATTCCTAATTTAGATTGTGTTTGCTAAACAAAAGTTTTCTTCTCTCAGAGGAATTCAGTTGCTATTCTTAAACTAACTTCATTTTCAGGTTAACTTCAGGTTTCATTAATAACCTGCCAAGCTGAGAGAGAGAGAGAGAGAGTTGGTGACCTGGACCTGAGTTATGATGAGGTTGTACAATGTTAGTTTTAGAGGTCAGAGCCATGAACAGCTGGCTCTCTTTCATTTGTCCCTTGTTTACCACATCCCTGAGGAAAGAGCAGGACTACCAGAATTATTGGCATCATGCTTTTCTGAAGACCTTTTCTTCTGTCATTATTTATAGGAACAGAACCTTTCACATTTGTAGATGGGTTTCACATTATCCCTGTTCCACGTTATCTTGCTTTTCTAGTCTTCTACAGTGGTAGAACTCATGCTGGCTCATGACAAACAAGGCAAGTCTTCAGGGAAACTTTTAGAAAATATTTTCCTCCCTCTTAAGAAAGTAATATGAATAAAAAAAGATTCCTGTGTTCTTCTTTTCTGCTTTTGAGTAAGACTTTCTGAGGACGTGATACTTGGTGCTGTTGCAGCCATCTTGGGACATGAGTGGTGCAATCAGTGATATGCAGAGGATGTTGGGAAGAAAAATCAGAAGATCCTGAGTTCTTCAGACATCTTTGAGCCTAAAACTGTTGCCCTTCAAACGGTTCTCATTGTGGACTATACTAATAATGCCTAAAGACACTGGGCCAGGTGTTCTGTTACTTTATGCCAAAATGTCTTAGTTCAAACAATCAGGTACTCTTACTTATGATTTAAATAATTTTTTAAAAAGCTAGCAAAAATGCATGTCGTTTTTACTTTATGCTAGCTATTGTTTGGAGTGCTTTCGAAATAGAAACTCATTTAGCCCTCATAACGACATTAAAAAAAATGGGTGTTATTATCCTGACTTTACAGAAGAAACTGACACTCAGTAAATGTTAACACTGCATGAGGTCTACAAAGAACTAGCTACAAAGAACTAGCATTGAATCCTGACAGTCTGACTCCAGAGGCTGTGGATTTTGTCACTGTACTGTGCTCCCTCTATAAAGAGGAGATGGTTTGTTCCATGTCCCATGACACAATTTTCTCTCATAGCTTCTGGTGCCACCCTTTGCTTGGGATGGGCACTGGAACAGTCTACACTCCTGTGCATTCAGCTCCTCACTGGACAGTGGGCTCTATATCACCATCATCTCCATCACCCTTGAAACTCACAATTAGGCCATTAGCACTGGGCTTCCAGTCAGGCAGAGTCAAGTTTAGTTATGGCCTTGCAACTTCTGGCTGTGTTACTATGGGAAAATTGCTTTCCCTTCCTGATCCTCAGGGTCCTCTTTATAAAATGGAGCAATAATGACCTTCTTACCCAATGAGGTTGTTTTGAGTATTAACATTGGGCACTCAGTCTTAGGACTAGATTTCAAACCTCTTTGCTGCTCACCTGTTCTTCCTTCATCTTCCCTCTTGGCTACAGGCATCAAACCCTTGGATGAGCTCAGGAGAAGAAAGGATCAGGGCCAGTACCCTGTGCCCTGCATCCTTGTGAGGGACACTGCAAGGTGGCCATGAGCACTGGGCTTCCAGTCAAGCAGAGACAAGTTTAGTTATCACTTTGCAACTTCTCACTGTGTTACTATGGGAAAATTGCTTTCCCTCTCTGATCCTCAGTGTCCTGTTTATAAAATGGAGCAATAATGATCTACCTACCTGCTGAGGTTATTTTGAGTTTTAAAATGATAGGTGTATAAAATGCTTAATAAAGTAACTTGGACCAAGTAATCACCCAGTAGATGGCAGATGATGTCAGTGTGGAGAGGTATTGGGTTCACAGGCAGGGTCCTTGGGTTAACTCTGGGAAATGTTTCACTAGGGCATCCTTTCAGTGGCACAAGGAGATTTTCCCACTCAGACAGAGACGTTTGATATGGTCATCTTCTCTTTGGGAGGGATTCAGTCCTTTGTGAAGTTGTTAACTTTCTTTAACTTGATCAACTGGGTGGAATTTGAAAGGACCTGAGATTTTCAAATGGTTCTCAATCTCTACATCCCCTCTTCTAGTCTGGGCTTTGAAATTTACAGCAGTTTGACACTTGTTATCGGTTTGTGCTATAAAGAATTTCTTTAATTTGGCTTTATAGCAGCCTGAAGATTGCTACTGGTTGGAAACTAAGGAATTTCTTTAATAGACTTGACTACATGGATTTGAAAAGACCAATTGTTGTTTTGTTTTTTTTTTCCAATGAAGAGAATGTTGTCAGTTTTCATAGCCCTTCCCGGAGTCTGTGCTCTGGATCTTTCCTATAGCTCGTTTATCAACTATGTTAATCACTTTCACTCCCACCTCCAGCTTTTGGCCTTGTGGGAGCTGGTTTCTGGTCTCCTGATGCCTCCTTTCCAAATTTTCTACTCTGCCTCCATCAGTAGATACTGAGTTTACTTTTTAATTCTCACAGTTACTATGTTTATGCATTTAAATATCTCAAGAACCTGCTGCTCTGTGAGGAGCACCTGAAGTCTGGGGGCACCTGGGGTAAGGGAGGGGCTCGCTGACCTAGGACCTAGTGCCACCTCCGGAGAGCCGTGACCTAGGAAACAGAAAAGTAGGATCCAGCCCAGCTTTGTGCGTTCATGGGCTCCCTGTTTCTCTCTGGGCTCCCAGTGCACCACTGGTCAAATGCGTGTTGGCTGAGATGACCCCTAATGGCCTTCCAGTCCAGCTGGCAACAGTGGGAGAGGTACTGAGCACACTGGACCTTCTTTCTCTCTAGAACTCAGCACAGCCCAGGGCAGTTACCTTGCCTGAGGGCCCTGATTTGTTTTTCTCCAAAATCAGCCAAGGCGGCCCAAGGTTTCTACCCCATCGGCCACCACCAACATGCCCAGTGCCCAGTTCCTGGCTCCAGGTTCATGGTCAATAATTCCGAGTTGGATAAGTGAATGAACTTTATTGAGTGAGTGAGTGGAACCTGTGACCCCTGAAGCTTGGCAGGTTTGGTTTCTTGTACTATAAATATTTAGAATATCACCCCAACTATAGTTTTTGGCAAGGTTGAGTCACTTACTCATGGTCATGGTCTTGAACCTAACCAAGCTGTGAGCCAGCACCAGAATAACCTGCATCGAACTGTCGGCCTCGGAGCTTAAGGGAAAAAGGGAAACTGACTTTCCATTGACCCATCAGCCACGCTAGGTTTTTATTTATTTTTTTAATTTACAAATAATCTAGTGACTAGCACGCTTGGGCAAACCAGATGCTCCCTTGCATTTTCTACTAAAAGCCTGAACTGGGGCAAAATTATTCTTTTTTATAATATTGCATAATATATGCAAGTAATAATGTTTGCTAACATTTTTCAGGCTATAAATTTGTGCAAAATGCATCACCTCATTCATTTCTTAAGAAATATACAAAACCTATTTTTATTCCCATTTTCCAAGAGAGGACAGTTCAAGAGCTAAGACTTTTACCAAGGTCACAGAGCCACTAGCAGACAGCGGACACTTAAGCCCAGGTCCCTTGGATCCCTCAGCATCACTGACAGCTGCTGTTACTTAATTGCATTCTGAGTTGGCGGGGCTAAGCACTTTGCATGCTTGAGCTCAGTTAATCCCACAATATTCTCTAGAGTACACCATTATTAGCTCCATTTTAGAGATGAGGAAATGAAGCTTTTGAGAGATTACATAACCTTCATGTAGTTTGTGGGTGGCGGAGCCAGTGATCCCTACAAAACAGAGCTGAGGAAACTCTCGAGGTGACAGACAGGGAGGGATGTTACCAAGGTTATGCAGGGAATCACTGTTAGAAGTGGAATTGGACTTCGTGAAGATTTTACTCTTTCAGCACCCTCGTGGGAGGGTGCTGCTGCAATAACAGCGGGACAGGGCCTGCCATGGCCAATAGAGGCCATCAGAGCTCTGTGGATTATGGTGTGTGCTTTGGAATTCAAATCACAGCTCTAAAATGAACTTGCTGGGTGACCTTGAGAAAGAACCTGTCTCCCTGGGCCTGTTACCTCTTCTGCATAATGGGCCAATGACCATGCCTCCTTCTTGGGGTTGCTGGAGTTAAAAATGAGAGAACACCTATAATGACTGCCACTGTTGCTGAAATGATTGTGAGCTAGAAGAGGTTTCAGAACCACTGCTCCATATAACAGCCCTGCCCTGAAATCTGCTACATAATGATAACTTATGATCACTCCAGAAGAGACACATGCACTTGGGACACACACGTGCACCTGCACACCTATGCACATATGCACAGGTAGATATGTGTGCTCACACATGTGTGCAAGCATGCATGCACACACAATACACCCATTGCAAGTATTGATACACACATGCATACAATGATGACTATTGGTGTGTGAGTGCATGCATAGACACACACTCACTCCCTCTCCTTCTTGGTCTAGTTAACTCATCTTTTAACTCAGCCCCAAGGTCAGGGCAGGGGCAGTCCCTCTGACCTCCCAGGCTAGGTGGGGCTTCTCAGATTGGCATCTGAATTTGTTCGCCTCCATTTGCATCTCAGTCCTCGCTGTGTAGTTGTGGAATAAGTTGCTTAATTCAGTACTTCCTGCTAGAATATTAGCTATGAAGAGGGCAGGGATGATTCTCCACAGACTGAAAGCCCCTGCCACAGCCTGTCACATAGTAGGCCCGGGATGGAGGTATGCCATTGCTCCACACAGCCGCCTGATCCCTTTTGCATGCAAGCTGGGGAATAAGCCAATTCAAAGCAGGTTGCTCTGTTCAGGAATCTTGACCTTGGAGTCTGTGATGGTTTGTAAGGTCACCAGAGAGACCCAAACCTCAGACACTGTGGAAGTTGGTAAGAGAGAAAACCCAACTTTCAAATGCATTCCTAGCCACAAGGAAAATATCGGTTGGTGGTGGAGAGAATGTCTAGTAAATGCAGACAACCGCTGGACTCTCCGGGGGAGGGGGAGAGGGACACCAACAGTTGCCTCAGTAAGGATGTCCTTCCCTCCAGTGAACTGACATCAGGAAGCAGGATCCCGTTAGTCATAAGGAGGGCAAGGCTGACGGGCAGGTGGCAATGAGCACTGCAGCCCAAGGCCACGAAGAGCGGCAGCTGGGGTTAGAGTCATTTATGGTTATTCATATTTTTTTGTAAGAGATAGTTCTGGGTACCAAGTGTCAGACACTATGCTAGCTGCTAGGGATACAGGAGAAATTGAGGTACACATTGTCCCTGGCTTTAGGGTGCTCAAGTCTGCTGGACATATGGCCAAGCACATGGGCATTCAAAATGCAGTGCAGTCCAGGCTCCAGTGAGGAAGTCCAGCAGAAGGGTTCCCGGGAGGCTGGGGATGGCTCTGGAGAGGACCATGTCTAAGTTAAAGGCTTCAGATGGGGTGCAGTTAGCCAAATTGAAAGGGAAAAGTGTGGTGGGGGGGCAGAGAAAGAAGAGTGTGTGGGGCAGTGTCCATGGGAAAGAAGTCCGGGCATGGCAAGAGACATGCTGGCCGCTAGGGACTGGGGAGGCAAGGGTTCAGGCTGGGGGTCTCAGAGGCAAGCTCCAGTGGGAGGCAAAGCTCATCCATGTGGACCCTGAAGCCCCCACCCCAGGGGTGATGGCAGATTGAGGACATCCTCAGGCTGAAGTACTGATAGGCTGAGAGAGGATGGTGCTGAGGAGAGGTGCTCTGTGGAGAGGTGGCTGCCCTCAAAGGAGGTTGGGGGAGGGGACTGCAGCTTCTTGGGAGCATAAGCTCTTCCAGACCTGAGGACATGAAGAAAGAGCTTTGTCTTTCACTGCTGCCTGACCCTTCTCCAGACCTGTTTTCTTACCTACCATGTGGGTAAGGAGACTGGATGACTTTCCAGTAGCTGCAGCTTCCTCAGGCTGGATGATCTGTGTGCCTCCCTCTCTCCCACAGGCCTCTCTGCGTTCCGCCTCCTCTCCATCCCACAGCTCTTTCTTCCACCCCCCTCAGAAGCTGAGTGAGCAGCTCCTGTGCCATCTCTGGGCCGCCATTTCCACATCAGTGGGAACAGGCAGGGGTGAGGACACCTCCTACTTCCTTAGCCCCTTTTTGTGCCTGCTCCACCTCAAGCCAGCACAGCACTTTCTTGCCTGGAAATCCTTGCTGCTTCTTCCCCCCAACCCCTCCCTGCTTTGCCTTCTTTGCTAACTCTTGCTCATCTTTCAAATCCAAACTTAAGCATGATTTCTTCAGAGAAGCCATTCTGAGGAGGGACCCATGCTTGTTCTCCTGGATATTAACACTCTATATACTCCTTTATAACAACCCCCCCATGTGGTATTTCTCCCAGTTTTGTTTGATTATTGAGTGCCCCCTTACTTTCTAAGACACAAGCAAGGGTAACCAAGGGTGAACCCCACATCTCCCTTCACCTGGCACTGTCCCAGGCTTATAGCAGGCACTGGGTGATTAGCTGTTGACTGGATAAAGGACTTTCTCAGTGGATTTAGTATATTTCATTCATATGTAAGTTATTAATGATACTCAAGCTAGGCTATAAACTTACTTAAGCTGTTTTTCGGCACATTACAAACGATAGTGACATATCCAGGCCACTAGAGGGCGATGTGAAACCATAGAGCTGGGTGGCCTCAGAGACCCCAGCCCCTGCTTTTGAGGAGAAAAATGTTCGGTCATCTTCTCCTCTAGCTACAGCCTAGACTCATAGAATACTATTTTTTAAGACATTTATTTACGCATACAAGAGCTGGGGTACAGGCCAGAGGTGTGGGGGTTGAGAGGATTCACCAGAGACAGAGTGGGGAGCAGAACAGGCAGATGGACCAAAGACACTGCTGAGGGGAGCAGCGGGCGAGACAGGAGAGGTCTGCTGTGCCATGTGGGTCTCTCTCTGGCCGGCCGGGGATCGAACTCATGCTGCAGAGGCTGTGGATTGCTTCATAGTGCGGTGCTTAACCCCTTGCACCACCAGGGAGGCCCATGGAATACTATTAAAGCATATATAGATGGCTAGACAGTTGCAAGTCTTGTCAGAGTGTTTGGTCCAATCCTGGACACTTAGGCCAGAGGAAGAGTGAGTCCCCTCTGCCTTCCCGGCTCCGCAGCACAGACTTGTTCCTAGTGGGGGGCAAACCGCTCTCTGTTCCAATATTCCCATCTTATGTTAGGCATTGTGACTTCTATCTGTCCATCCATTCCACAAATATTTGTTGGTTTTCTACCCTGCGCTGGGCACCGGGTCAAGTGCTAGACGTCTCAGTGTACAAATTGGAAGCCACTGTCTAATTGGGAAGACAGAAAAATAAGTTACCACCGGGATTAGTGTCAAGGAGCAAGGCTGAGCCTGGGGACTGCATAGAATAGTGACTCCTGTTCTTTTGGAGCTCACTCTTGGAGGAACAGGGTCTCTGAGCAGAGACCCTGAGGGGAGAAGCCCTCAGCAGAGGGGTCTGAAAGTCCGGCCTCTGCCCCACGTGCCCGCCCAGCCTGCTGGAGCTTGCTAGGCAAGTCTTTTCCCTTTTTGTCTTCTGTCCTGTCTGTGTAATTGTACAAGCATTTTGAGCCTAAGCTTTTGAGAAGGAGGGGCTTGTGCCTGAGATACATGGGGTTATTAGGTGCAGGGTTCTCAGTCAGGGAGTCTGGGGTCCACACTGATGACCTCCCACAGAGGAGGGCTGGGCTGAGCCTCCCTTTTGGCTTTATAAGCTCTGGGTGGCTGAGCTCAGATGTGGGAGGATGGCTTCCTTAAGAGCTACACAGGGCTTGCCCTCTGTCACCTGGGAGATGATTAGGGGTGCAGGTCCCTGGGTCCCACCCCCAAATGTAACCCCCAGGTAGGGTAGATTTGGAAGAAGGCCCAGGAATCTGCATGTTCATGAGTCTCCCACTGAGTCTGATGCCCATTAAGGTCTGGAAAACAGATCCCAGGACTTTGTAGAAAAGACTTCTGACATCCAGTCTTGACTGCTCTTGACTTATGCTCTTATATATGTAATTCACAAAAGTTATGGCTCAACTGAACTTTTATAGTTCAAATTATATGCTAAAAACCCAACGGGCTCTCACTTTAAACAGGCACCATTTTTGTTGTTGTTGTTGTTGTTGTTTTTTAAAAGATTTATTTATTTATACAAGAACCGGGGATACAGGCCAGATGCGTGGGAGGGTGAGAGGATTCACCAGAGACAGAGCCGGGAACAGAACAGGCAGACTGACCAAAATATACTGCTGAGGGAAGCAGCGGGCAAGACAGGAGAGGTTTGCTGTGCCATGTGGGATTCTCGCCGGCTGGCCGGGATCAAACTCGCACCACAGAGGCTGTGGACAGCTTCACAGTGTGGCACTCAACTGCCTTCACCACCAGGGAGGCCCTAAACAGGCACCATTTGTAATGGGAATTTTCACTCCCATGAAGTTCATTCATGTGTGTTAATTTTCCTGTAGGACTGTCACACCAATTTACACTTCACAGACTCAATAAGTAAATGATTAATAAAGAACATCTAGAAATCAGTTTTGTGGAAGATCGGCAGTCTTAATTTCCATAGGGTGGGGAGATGGGAAAGGTTTGTGGTAGGAGGCACAAAGAATTAAATTTCAAAGCTCAGAGTTAAGCTCCACCAGGTTAGAGCATTTATTTATTGTCAGATTTATAATCACTGCCCACCTGGGGCAGGTGAGCCCTAGCCCAGTGTCCCCTGCTTGCTGAGGAGGTTACAATCCCATGGCTCCTCCCCCATCCCTAGGACACTCTCCATGGGGGTAGGAAACATTATGATCCCTTTTGTTCTGGGTGCAAATATCTTGGCTCTTGACAGGGAATATTTCCATCAGAACCACATCTCCTTGACTTTCTGCTCCAGTCCCTGGCTTATCTGTCACTCTTTTCTTCATGGACAAGATGCCGGTGGTGATGGGGCAGGCCTAGAGCAGAGTGAGGGCAGCAGACTTTAGTTGTAGTCCCCCTCCAGTGCTGTCTCATTGGGGGTTGTTCTATTCAGCTCTGGCCTATCCCAGAGATCTCCAGGACAGAGACAGGGGAGAAAATGGATGAAGATGATGTACATAAGTACAAAGGTGTCAGGTCTCCTCCATGTCATGGTGGCTCAGCAACGCAGGCTGTGTTGGATCAGAGAGGACAATCAGCCGGATTATGACTCAAGGACTCCTTATCATTTGCATTGATGGAGAGGGAGGAGATGGAATCCAGAGGGGCTGAGAAGGTTAAATGAAAAAGGCAGCAGCAGATTATCAGCATTATTGGAAGCCAGGACCCATGGAAGGAAAAAGGGGGAAAGAGTTGTCTTCAAATGCTTTCAATCATAATACTCCCATAGCTTTGTTGGCATGTACTCCTCATGCCTACTGAACCATGTGTACGTGTATTGGCACTGTCTTGCCATGAGTTACTCCCCCAGCAGACAGGCTGGGCATTTCCATATCACCAGGGAGGTGACTGAAGCCCAGAGACAACCTCTTAGTGACACATGCCAGAGAAAGCCTACTGCCACTCCTGCAGTTTCCCAGACCAGCCTTATTCAAGTGACACTTCATGCAGGAAGCAGTTGTCAAATAAAGGTGGGATGCTCTCTCCTTGAGGAACATGGGGGGACTCTGTTTAAGAGCCACCAGATTTTCTGGTGCTTTGAGCTTACCCCGAGATCCTATCACACCTTGGTCAGGGAGAAGCGCTGATTTCCTGCAGCAGCTGGAAGGCCTTTAATCTGATGGTGCATGCAGGGAGGCTCGGGGAGGAAAGATAAGAAGGGAAACAACCCAAAACACACTGCAGGGTCTTATCACAAGTCGTGTTCAGTAGGTCATGGGACAGGGGAGAGCGGTGGAGTCATGACCGTGGTTCCTGGACCAGGAAGTCCCTGCTGTTGGGGATGAGACCCTGGCTCTGGACTCCCCACTTGGCCATTTCTAATTGTGTCCTTGGAGAAGACACATCATCTCATGGAGCCCCAATTTCTCATCTGTAGAGTAGGACTAAAGTGGTTGCGAGGATTCAATGAAATCACGCTTAAGGAGCACTCCCAATCATCATAACAAATATCAGCGGTGTCATCATATTTATACTGAGTAACCTGAGTGGAGTGGCTTCTTGTAAATATGCACCTATGTCTTCCCTGGACCTGGTCCTCCTGGGCTGCCATCCGAGGTCACTTCTGCCTTTCTCACCTGAATCACTTCTAACAGCTTATTATTTTTCAGATTCCATTCATTTCAGAAAAATAAAAGGTCTGTGGCTGAGGACGCTGACTCCTGGAGATCTGTGGTAACACTGGTCAGTAAGCTGAGCTTGCTGCTGCAGCTAGCAGTGCCAGCACAGGACCTGGAACCTTCTCGCCTGGCCCCACAGCCAGTGCATTCAGCCACTGCTGTTGAACAGAAGACACACTGTCCCATGAGAACAGAAAAGTACAGTTAGTGCCTCAATAGGGGCATGCAGAGGCATGTAATCTGATGTTGGGGATCAGGCAGGGGTCCCTGGGAACAGGCAACACTGCACAGGATCAAGGTTTTCACCAATCGAATGAACTGGAGATTCCCAAAGACCCTTTGAGGAATTCTATGGGGTGGAGGGTGTGGGGGGAGATATGCTTACATAATTCTACATTCCTTATGTTACATATGTGAGATGGTCAAGAATTTTTCTTTCAAATAAATACATGCCCATAATAGGTGAGCAGTAGTAACTTACAGATGATGGTCATGGCCCCCGAAACCAATGCCTGGGAGTTGGGAAGCTGGTTTTGTACTACTGTGTTTTGTTGTAGAAGAGAAGATTGAGATTCAGAGATAATAGAGACTTGCTTAGTATCAGAGAGTGAGTGAGTGGCCCAGTTCAGTCATGAAAATGCATTTCATTTCCCCCACATCCTAAGATAATGGGAAAAGTGATACATCAAATCTGAGTTCTGGGAGACATTTGATAAATGATTCTCAGTTCTGCAGGCAGCAGATTCTCTGATTAGAATCTTGCTGATGCTGTCTCTGTTTTTTTTCAAATTAATTTCTCTTTCTGGTCTTCGTTGGTCTACCAGATCTTCCTCCAGATTAGAGGGCCTTGAATCTGTTACTCAGTGGTTGAACTCTCCTAGCCCTGAACTGGAAGGTCAAACTCTGACTCTCAGTTGACCTTACCTGGTAACGAGGAGGGAAAGAAGCTGGATGTCAAGCCAGCGGAGGGGCTGGAGCCCTGATCACCCCTTCCTCTCAGACTGCCTACCCCTGGGTGTGTCAGGGAGGGGAGAGGAGACCGGACAGTGGCTCCTCCACTGAAGGGATTCTTTTGATCAGATTAGTGCCTTTTCTTTCAACAGCCACAGGCACATGGCATTGACCATAAACCGCCCTAGCCAAGTCCACAGTGAGATCCAAGGTTGATCCTGCTCTGACTGACACAGCTCAGAAACAACTTTCATTTACTCAGAAGCCCAAATGCTTCTCCTGAAAGAGCAAAGTTGTGGCCCATTAAGTAATAACATGTACAGAATTTTGTGGATATTGACAAAAACCCTCAGAGTAATTATCATTACTGTTTGGGTAAAAAGACAACTGAAGTTGGGACTGGAAAAGGGATCTGCCCATGTCACCCAGCGGGGAGTGGTAACCTTGGGACCACAACTGTGGGTTTTCTAGGTCTTAGACACCAACTCTTCCTCAGCCCACCAAGGCCACCACCAATCCCCACACTGAACTAAAGAGTGGTAGAAAGAGGACTAGACCATCTTCCTTATTCACTTCTGCATTTTTCATGAGAGTGTCCCAGGGTCTTCATTTTATGCACAGGAAACAGGTTTGGAGAGAGAAGAGGATGGACAGAAATACAATTAACCTCTAATTTCTAACCAACTGGAAAAATCACTTTTCATCCTCCCGGGCTTTCTGTTATATGATCATCTGATTAATATCATCATATGTCTACATCTGCTTCTATCTCTATAGGGATCTCTGTATCTATATATGGAGTCTGGTTTCTGCGGAGAAAGAGAACCAATAGTAGAATGTGGGTAAGTATGGGAGGGCGGGGGAGGGGGGTAGAGAGAGAGAGAGAGAGAGATATTCAGAGATTCGCTAGTTCAAAATCTGTAGCATAAGAAAGGGAAGAGCTGATGTTTCAATTTGAGTCTGAAGGCAGTCTGGATGCAGAATTCCCTCTTCCTTGTGGGGTGGGAAGGTCAGCCTTTTTCAACTAAGACCTACACCTGATTCGATGTGGCTTATCCACATCAGGGAGAATAATCTGCTTTACTCAGCCTCCTAGATGCCCTTATGGAATATTCAGATGTGTTTGACCAAGTATCTGGATTCTAGACCTACCCAGCTGATACATAAAATTAGCCATCACAATGTATAAACACATATTATTAGAGTAACACGCACTAACATATTTTTTAAGATTATTTAGGCATACAAGAATTGGGATATAAGCCAGAGGTGCAGGGATGGGGGTGAGAGGATTTACCAGAGAGAGTGGGGAGCAGAACAGGCAGATCTACTGAAATACACTGCCAAGGGGAGCAGCGGGAGAGACAAGAGAGGCTTGCTGTGCCATGTGGGTTAGCTCCCTGGCCGGACCGGGGACTGAACTCATGCTGCAGTGTCTGGCAACAGCTTGATAGTGCTGTCTTTAAACACTGTGCCACCAGGGAGGCCCTCACACATTTACTGAGCATATACAATGGGACAAGCACCATGATCTTATTGGCTGATTCCTAGTGATGGCTTGGAGGAAGTAATGGTGGTTTTAATTCAGAAGATATTCAGAATACAGATAAAAAAAGGGATTGGGCAGCAGAAAGACCTGAGTTCAACCTAATGCTGCCAAACCTAACTTGGGCACATTCATCTCTCTAAGTGTCTTTTTCTTAATCTAGAAGATGGAATTAAAATAGTACTTACCTCCTCAACATAGCCAGAGCTTAATATGTATTTGCTGACCAAATGAATATTGAAGGAAATGCCAAGGCTGTTGAGACAATGAAAGAAGTGATTTACCTAAAAACCCCCCACAAAGTGCCTGGCATGAGCTGAGAGCACTGTGGATGGAGCTGCCTTCTACCAGAGCTGTTTTTCTTCTTGACATCTGCAGAGGCAGAGTCCTGGCTGGCTGGCATCTGTGGGGCTCCACCCCACAGGGCTTGGCAAGGTGTGGCTTCCAGGAAGATTTTTGCCTCAGAGAGCCAGGACTCAACAGAGGTCTCCCTTGCCTGAGTCAGAGGCTACTTTCTCTTACTCTGCCTGCACTGTCCTCGGGGTGGTCAGTTCTCTTCTGCTCCCAGAATTCCTTTCTTGGGGCTTGGCTGTGTCTGGGCTTGGCAGGGAGCGTCCTCTGCAGAACCAGGTAAGGCTTCCACACCTCTGCCAGGACATCCTGCCTGCAATTGCAGCCTTGCCATCAGCTCTGTCACAAAGGCGATTTACTGCCTCTCAGTGGAAAATAGCTGCCTCAGGGCGACGGTCTCCTACATTCATTGATTGGCTAACCATTCCCATTTATTTAAAAAAATTGTATTATTTATGGCATCACTTGGAGTATACCGACAGCAGGAATAAATTCATCATTCAATGAAACCTGAGGAACAGGGTAGAATCCCAGTTCAGATCCTTTCCAGCTGTGGGACCTGGGTCAAGTTCTTTATCTCGCTTTTGCTTTAGTTTCTTCATCTGTAAAACGGCAACAATATTAATGCCTACTCAGAGGGATTCTTGAGCTATCTGAATGAGTCCATTGATGCAAAGTGTGCAAAGGTGACTGGCACATGGCAAGTGCTCAGTAAACAGTTGTTGTTCCTATCATTGCAATTATTACTGTTACTTCCACTTCTGTCTGGTGCCAGAAACTCGACTGGGCACTGGGTCAACAGCAGCGAACACAACACCTTCTGTCCCTGCCTTTGTGAAATTTACACACTTGTAAGGAGGGAAAAAATTAATAAAGAGGTAAAAATCTTAAAAACCTACAGATGGGATTACAAATTGTGACCTGAAGAAGACCAGCAGGGCACACAGTGGGCCAGGAGCTGCTGGAGGGACAAGCTGCTGGAGGCCTCCCTGAGCTGCTGATGTACATGTAAAGTGAACTCTGAAGGACAGGCGAGAGGGAAAGAATGAATAGTAGGAATAAGGAACCAAAAGACATTGGCACATTCACGAGATGGAAAAGGCCAATGTGGCAGATAGGGTACGCGGGGAGCAGCAGCAACCAACACTTACAAAACTTTTGCTCTGCGTCAACGCAAACCTGGCATTTTATGTACGTTTATTCATCCAATTCTTGTTCCAGCCCTCAGAGGAGGAGCTGTGGCAGCCTGGATGGGCTGGTGTGGACTCCCTGCCTCTCTTCTTTAGCTGCCCACTGTGACTGCAGTAAACACACACTCTCAGTCTGGCGTTTCAGAGGCATGTAATATAGTTCCAACGTAACATTTATCTCATTTTGCTGTTTACCTTGACATTAATTTTTGCTCACATAAGTAATACATAAAAATGTATGTATTACATACATTTTGGGGACTCCCTGGTAGCACAAGGGGTTAAGTCTCAGTATTATCAAGCTTTCAGCAGCCACTGCAGCGTGAATTCGATCCCTGGCCAGGAAGCTAACCCCATGGCGCAGCAGACCTCTCCTGTCTTGCCCACTGCCTGTTCTGCTCTCCACTGTCTCTGGTGAATCCTCTCACCCGCTGCTCCTCTGGCTTGCACCCCAATTCTTGTATGCATAAATAAATAAAAAGAGATCTTTAAAAATTTTTTTTCCTTATAAGAACTTAAAATAACACTGTTACATTTAAAGTTCCCTTTACCGCTATCCCTGCCTTTATCTCCAATGCTTCCCCAGCCAAGTTGCTATGAATTCCCAGACATCTCTACCGTCTAATGATTTATGAACAAAGCTAAACAGTGTATACATAAAGAGCATGGAAAATATATAGACTTGTTCATTAAATTTATTTATTTATTTTCTTACACTGTTGTTCATTTTTGGGCAGTATTTGAGTTCTCCCCTCAGGTGTAGTCCCAATTGCACCCAAGATCCATCACCACAGTCCCTTGTGCTCTTCTCTCCCCCTTCTTTTCCCCTCCCTACTGTGTGCCTCAGATCTATGGTCAGCTTGCAAATTTTGTCTTATTCCTGACCCTTTGTTTGATTTTCTATATTCCACATATAAGTGAAACATCCCATATTTATCTTTTTCCTTCTCACTCATTTTGCTTAGCACAAACCTTTCTAGCTCCATCCATGTTGCTACAAATGCCATGAGTTTATCTTTTTTGATCACTGAATAGTATTCCATTGTGTATATATGCCACATCTTCTTGATCCATTGACCTGTTTTTGTAAAGGTTTATTTATTTATGCATATAAGAACTGGGGTACAGGCCAGAGGTGCGGGGGGTGAGAGGATTCACCAGAGACAGAGCGGGGAACAGAACAGGCAGACTGACTGAGATACACTGCTGAGCGGAGCAGCAGGCGAGTCAGGAGAGGTCTGCTGTGCCATGTGGGCTGCTCCCTGGCCAGCTGGGGATCAAACTTGTGCTGCAGAGGCTGTCGACAGCTTCACAGTTTGCGTCTTAACCCCTTACACCACCAGGGAGGCCTTTGATCCATTCATCTCTTTTAGGACATTTATCAATAGGTTGTTTCCGTATCTAGCTATTATAAATTGTGCTGCAATAAACATAGGAGTGCAGGTTTTCTTTTGAAGTAGTGTTTTTGTGTCCTTTCAGTAGATTTCTAGGAGTGGAATTTCTACGAGTGGGTCATATGGTAGATCCATTTTTAGTGTATTGAGGAACCTACACACAGCTTTCCATAGTAGCTGGACCAGTTTACATTCCCACCAGTAGAGTAAGAGGATTCTTGTTTCACCACGTCCTCACCAGCATATGTTGTTTCTAGTTTTTTTTTTTTTTTTTAATATGGGCCATTCCCACTGGTGTGAGATGTTATCTCATTGTGGTTTTGATTTGCATTTCCCTGATTGTAAGTGATGTTGAACAAGAAAGAACCCAAAGAAACAAACTAATCTCCCATCTTGAAGAACTAGAAGAAGAACAAAAAAAAAGTCAGAAGTTAGGAAGTAATGAAAATTAAAGCAGAAATAAATGAAATAGAAATTTAAAAAAACAGTCCAAAAGATAATGAAAACAAAAGCTGGTTCTTCAAAAAAAAGAAAATAGACAAACCTCTAGCTAGGCTCACAATAAAAAAGTGGAAGAAAACTCAAATAAATGAAAGAAATTACAACAGACAGCAGAAATCCAGAGGACAATCAGAAATTATACAGACAAGTTCAACAACCTAGCTGGGATGGACAAATTCTTAGAATTATATAACCACCCAAAGCTAAATAAGGAAGAAATAGAAAACTTAAGCTAGTTACAAGCAAGGAACTTGTTTTGTTTTTCAATCAACATAAATCAAAGTTTGCTGTGCATATGATTCTGTGACTTCCTTTTTCCATCAACAGCATGTCTTCCACATTGACACATATAGGTTTACTTCACCTTAAGGAACCACTGCATAGAATTCTGTGCTAGTTTTGAATGATGAACATTTAACTTTTTGCTATTACATTGTATGTGCTAAAACAACCATGTAGGATCCAGTAGGAAAACAAAACACCTGCCTTGGTACTTACAACAGGGGATTGAATGCAGGGCATTGGTGCCAAAGGTGATGAAGACCTGAGATGTCAAGCAGAAAGGAGAAGTAGAACAATAGGAAGCAACTTATCCCAATAGCTGGGGACCTAGGGAGAGGGGGTATCCCCAGATCACAGAAGTCAGGGCCCTCTCTTGGGGGCTAGGCCCATGGAGGGACAGCTCAGATAGTAGCTGGGAGAGAAGGGAATTAAAACCTCAGTTTTCCCTCTTTTCTCCCCTCTGGTTTTTCTTCCCAGTGCCTCCCAGTACCTAAATCTCTCAGAAGTCCATGAGTAAGGGATCCTGGGAAATGTAGTTCCCTTCAGGGAAGGCCTTTGTTAATATTGTGTAAAGCTCTTCGCACGATGGTTTCTGTTTTTCCAGCTCAGACACACTACCAAGAAGTGGGGCTGCTGAATCATAACAGTCACATACTTTTTTAATGGGAGCTGCCAAGTTGTTCTTCAGAATGACTGTACAAGTGTATATTCCCTTCAGCATTGTATAAGTGTTCTACCCATTTTCCAACACCCTTGCCAGCACTCAATATAACCAAGGCTTTCACTTCCACCAAT
This sequence comes from Talpa europaea, assembly GCF_964194135.1. Taxonomy (NCBI): domain Eukaryota; kingdom Metazoa; phylum Chordata; class Mammalia; order Eulipotyphla; family Talpidae; genus Talpa; species Talpa europaea. The sequence goes on along the minus strand of NC_140080.1, from coordinate 41,397,149 downwards.
AGGATGGCATCCACGTTCATTTCACCCTCCACATAGCTGATAACCTCAGCAGGCAGGCCAGGGCCTGAGTCTGCTTGCGCTGCTCTGTTCCAGGCACAGGACAGTAACCAAGACAGCACATTAAAGTCTTCTTTATTTTTTTTTTAAAGATTTATTTTATTTATTTATGCATACAAGAACTGGGATGTAGGCCAGCGGTGTGGCGGGTGAGAGGATTCACCAGAGATAGAGCGGGGAGCAGAACAGGCAGATCTACTGAAATACACTGCTGAGGGGAGCAGCAGGCAAGACAAGAGAGGTCTGCTGCACCATGTGGGTAGCTCTCTGGCCAGGGAGCTAACTCAGGCCACAGTGGCTGGCAATAGATTGATAGTGCTGAGATTTTACCCCTGTGCCACCAGGGAGGCCCTAGAAGTATCCTTTAAAAAAACCCAACTCAGGGGAGTTTGGAAAGTCCTTTTGTTTTAGGTTGTCTTTGTTCCAGAGGGTTTTGTGACTTAAGGTCCCTATTTATTCATTACGGCCTGAGGCTATTGGAAGAGGGCAGGACTAGATATGCTTGGAGCTCCTTAGAATGTGAGCCAGGTTGTCAGGAGTCCCCACTGTGCAGCGGCCTGTCATCTCTCCAGAACTGTGCCTTCGAGTGATCCTTGGCAACCTCTTGCTTTTGGTTATATGTGACCTTCAGTGGCATTAAGGTGTGTGTGTTGGGGGGTTGTTCTTAGCAGTCAGAAAGATGTCTATTGCCAAAGCTGGAGAATCTTCTGGACTTACTGAGTGCTAATTCTTTCCTTTACAGATCAGAAGCCTGAAATCCGGAGATGTTAACGGGCCTGCCCAGGAGCTCAACAGAAGCCTATACTTGATTTTGAACAAGTCTCCCATCTGGAAAGTACCCCCAGGCCCCAAAGATATCCATGTCCTGATTCCTAGAACCTATAAATGTTACCATGTTGCCTTATTTAGAAACCAGGTCTTGGCAGATGAGATTAATTTAAGGTTTTGAAACTGGAAGATGATCTTGGATTATTTTAGTGGGTTTCAATACCATCATCCATGTGGCTACACATGTGAGACAAAGGGAGATTACAGAGAAGATGGGAGGCAGTGGCCCCAGGTGCAGACACACATCAGGGAATGTGGAACAGAGGCCAGGAATGGATTGCCCCCTGGAACCTTGATTTGGGTCCTGGGTAACTGATTTCAGACTTTGGCCTGTAGAACTTTGAGAGATAAGTTTCTATTTTAAGCTACCATGTTGACGTCATATATTACAGCAACCATTCCCAATCTATCTTCACCTCCTACTTCGTCTTCTAGTTCGTTCTTCTAGTTCTCATTCGTGACATTCCCTCTTTTTAACATTTTCCCTAAAGGCCCACTTCTTCAGCCTCTGCGAAGAGTGGGCTTTGCATTTGTCTTTGGCCCTCCTGACCTCAGGCTCCTGCAGGACCCTGCCTCTCAACCACTCAAGGCATTCCCACCAGCCACCGGGTGTGTGATGTAAACATGAGTTGATCTGGGGATGTGTTTTCTGTGATCACTGAAAGCCTGAGGTTGGGTGTTATGAGGAGTGCCCACCGCAGCGGTGTAGAGACTGGGCTCTGGCCTCAGCTCAGCCTTCTAATTTGCTCTGTGACCTTGGGCACGAACATGCAGAATTCTAAGGCCCGGCTTCCTCCTAAGCACAAAATAAGGAGGTCAATTAGATCTGTGTCTCCCAAAAGGGTGGATCACATACCAGGAGTGCTAGCTGAGATGATTTTGGGTGGGAAAATGGCAGGTTAATTTGCACAGCACTGAATTACCGAGTTAGAGTTAGTCTCTTTTCAATTCAGACTCAGTTCTTAAGGGGGAAAAATGGTGCTGATATCTCTTTAACTTGTTTAAATTTTACTCATTTCCCCTTTCAATAAAATTGTTGTGATCTCAGTGTCCAATAAAATTACTTTTTTGTTCAATTGAATAAGATTTTTAAAATTATGTTTGTAGTCTACTATTACCTTATGTGTTTGGCAAGTATATGTGTTTTGCATTTATCAGTCAGGATAAGCTAACTTATGTTGTGATAACAAACAAGCCAACTATCTCAGTGACTTAATACAACAAGAGTTTATTTCTTGTTGTTTCTAGCAAAATCAGTCATATCTCCAGCTGACTCCCTAGGGCTTAAAGAGTCTAGGGCAATGATTCTCAAATTTAATGTTCACCAGTCCGTCCTGGAGCTCCTCCAGGACCCCTCCCCCAGGGTATCTGATTAGTGGGTCTGTGCTGGGGCCTGGGGATCTGCATTTTTAACCAGTTTGCAGGCGATGCTAAGGCTGCTGGGTGGGCCCACACTCTGAGACACAGCTCTGGGATAGCCACTCTCATTTGGTGCTTCAGGAATTCAGGCTGTGGGAGGAAGCAGCACTGGAAAGATTCCCATGAGTAAGAAATGTTCTGGCCCGGAAGTCACACCCTTCAGGTCCTCTATGAGGCCAGAATCATCAGGAGCTTCTGCCCAACTTAATAAGTTGGGCAATGTGATTGGAGGTGTGGAGTTACCATTCTCTCAAGTGCTTGGAAAGAGAGGAGGCCTGAAAAAGGGGAGCAAAAGGAAGCCTTTACCATGGCGAGTGATAAAATGCCCTCTAAAAGAACTGTTTCCACAATTTATAGCAATTATCTTTTCATTCTTGCATAGAGACCCGAGGAACCATCCAATAGCTTTCTGGCAGGCGTCTGGGCTCAATGTATAGATATAAGGATGTGGGGCGGTGGTGTACCCACTGTTAATATGAACAGCTGAATTTTCAGTTGCTGCTCTAATTTGACAACGACCAGCATTTCATTCATTCATTTATTTATTTTATAAATTTCTTTTTTTTTAAATTTATTTATTTATACAAGAACCAGGATACAGGCCAGATGTGTGGAAGGGTGAGAGGATTCACCAGAGACAGAGCGGGGAACAGAACAAACAGACCAACTGAAATACACTGCTGAGGGGAGCAGTGGGCAAGACAGGAGAGGTCTGCCTTGCAGAGTGGGTTGCTCCATGGCCGGCGGGGATCGAACTGGCACTGCAGAGGCTGTGGACAGCTTCACAGCGCTGCGCTCAACCGCCTGCGCCACCAGGGAGGCCCATGACCAGCGTTTTAGAAAATGAGTGTTGCAGCTTGGGATTCAGTACTGTCGCATTTTATTTTATTTTTTTTTAATTTTTTTAAAGATTTATTTTTATTTTTTATTTATACAAGCACTGGGTACAGTCAGAAGTGCAGGAGGGTGAGAGAATTCACCAGAGCGGGGAGCAGAGCAGGTAGAAGGACCGAAACACACTGCTGAGGGGAGCAGCGGGTGGCAGGAGAGGTCTGCTCGCCATGTGGGACCCTCCTCCGGTGGCCGGGGAGCAGCCGGGGATCGAACCGGCACCGCAGAGGCTGCGGGCAGCTTCGCAACCCAGCACTCAACCGCTGCGCCACTGGGGAGGCCCTACTCTTGCATTTTAGAGCATGTATAGAACTCTATCTACTGCAACAAATCGAACACTACATTTTCAAGTAGAAAGTAACTGTCTTATAAGAGATGCTCCTGTACTGCTTTGCAAGTACAGGAAAATGTGATGTGTTTTGGCTTTTGAGTATTTCTGAATAGAAATCACTATAAGATGCCCATTTTACTTAAGATAAATACACATATACAGAACCAGTTATCAAAAATGTTAGTTCTACTCACCTAGGTTAAGTAGTTTCCTTGATGGAAAAAGTAAAGTCATTTAAAGAAAAATTTAAGATGAAGAATGGATAGTGGATATAAGCCTATGGCAAAACTGGAAAGGGTGGTTTGAGAATGGACTTTGCAGCCTGAAAGATCTGGTGCTCCTACTGAACTAGCAGATTGAGTGACAAATGTTATCAACCTCTTCCGGCAGAGATCTCCACCCCCGCTATCCCCATGTCACCACCCTGGCTTTCCAAGCCCAGCATGGGGGATGCAGGCCTCAGGCCTCCTCCACCCCCTGCTCCAGCCCCCAAATATCTACCCCTTCCCTGAAGTCCTCCTCCAGTTGTCCATGGGAGGACTCTGCCACTTTCCCAAATGCCTGGTGACCTTGGTAATGGCCTCCTATAAGTCACCAGCAGCCTCCACATCTGTCTGACCTTCCCTCCAAAATCACCCACGGCTCCAGAAAATATGACATAGGACCAGACTTTGTGCTGAAGAGGCTCTTGTGCTGTTTTGGCAAGATTCTCTTTCAAGATGTTTTGGCATACAGCCAGAATGTGGAGCAACTGCAGGGGGGGAGGCAGAGAGAAAGAGGGGATGGGGAGAAGGAGGGGGACCCCTGCCTCTTGCTCACTGTGCTTTGTATTTCTTCCATTCCTCACATTTTAAAATGAATGATCAACTGATGTCTGTCAAGCAGCATGAGGCACTGAGCTGCCCCTGGGAGGGCCCCGTGGAGTCACCTCTTCTTGTGGGGAGCTGGGAGCAATGGATGGAAGCGGCTGGTGCTGAGACTCTGGCTTTGGGCTGCTTCCCTGTTCTGTTCCAGAGATAGTAACTTTTTGTTTATTAGCAAATTGCACACACTCAAAGGATGTCAGAGGCAGAAAGGCCTGAGAAATCAACTTCCCCTCCATTTTGTGAACAGGTGCATGGTGTGGCTGCTGCTGTAACCTTCCCACAAACTTCATGTCTTAAAACAATACAAGTATGTTATTTTGAAGCGCTGTGGGTTAGAAGTCCACCATGGGCCTCACTGGCCTGAAATCAAGATGCTTACAGGGCTGTGCTCCTTTCCCCAGGCCGCCTGCATTCTTTGGCTCATGGCCCCTTTTTCCACCTTCAAAGCCAGCTCACGGGTTGAGTCCAATCACATAGCATCACTCTGACCTCTTCTGCTTCTCTCTTCTACTTTTCAGGGTCCTTGTGATTATGCTGAGTCACCTGAGTAGCCCCAAATCCTCTTCCTATCTTCAGGTCAACTGATTAGTAATCTTAGTTCCATCTGTAACATAATTTCACTTTGTTGTGCACCATGATATAAGTTCCAGGAATTCAATAAGTTCCAGGAATTAGCATATGGATATCTCCCACACTTGGAATCCCAGAGAGGGTTAATGACTCACTTGAAGCTGAACTAGATACACCTGTTGCTCAGGGCTTTTCCACATTTTCGTGAAATTTTTAGCATGCAAGATACATAGCAGCTTGGTTAACAGCACAGGTGCTGGCGTCAGAGAGGTCTGGGTATTGGGATCAAGTTCTAGTTCTGCCCTTCTGTGCTGTAAGAACCTGAGAAATGACTTTGGATCTACTTAGTTTCATCACCTAATCAAGTGGCAATAATAACAGGACCAGGTTGACAGGGTGGAAAAGTTAAGATTGAAAAGTCCATGAAAAATATTTACTATCATTTCCAGTACACAGTACCCAATAAGTGAGGTCTCTTAGAAGAATTTACACCAAAACACCACAATTGACCTTCATAAGACCTCTTGTGAGGTGAGCAGGTCAGGTGTTATCATAGCCATTTTATAGGTATGGAAATTGAAGCTGAGAGAGTTGAAAGGACCAGAGTTGAAACGACCAGAGTTGAAATGACCAGAGGGAAGTCATTTAATGAGTCAGTGCTCTGTAAACCAGGGCTTCATTGTATTTCTAGTCAATAATCCAAGAAAGATGCATGTCTCGTTTTTTGTTTTCACCTACATTAGAGGAAACGATCCTTTAATCATTTTAGAAGTGACCTATATTCTCACACTCAAAATATTCAGCTGAATTCCTAATGCAAAATGCTCTGAGGTTAAGTTCACTGGTTTCTCCCTTGTGTAAACACGCTGTGGTTCACCACTAAGGCAATGTTCTGTAGTTTGAAGCAGTAATTAAATTAAGGCTTCTCTCCATCATTCCTGGCATGTGTGGGTGTAATCCTGCATTGGATTATACAATCACAATTCCTGTTGTTGGGATTGTGTCCTTTGCATAGAAGAGCACATGTTCATTGGACTACTCCAGTCATTACAAATATTCTTGAAGTGCTGAGAAATGGATACATTGAGATATGTTAAGTTGTTGGATTGTGAGTATTTGAGGCAAGTTGGAAAATGACATCCCCTTTCCTGCCCAGATCCAGAACTATGAATGAAGATGAACTTGATAGAAAATCAGCATTATTACTGATTACAGTGAGATTGGGGGTTGCTGCTTAGTGATGGGTGGAAGGGACTTGCAGACACTTCTCAGTGGGAACTGGCAGGGCAGAGCTATTGCAGTCTTCCCAGCAGACACAGAATTGACCCCACCAAGTATCCTGGGTGTGTGGGAGCACAGACTCAGTGTTGGTCCCATTGTGCTGGAGACTGATCCCAGGCAAGTGCATGGGTCCCGAGTCCTGAGTCTCTTCTACACTGACCGCTTGGATACCACACTCCCTCTTATGATAGCAGGAGTGTTTTCTAGATGAAGTTGTTCCCCGTGAAAATATGGGGATGAGGAGCCTCCCTGGTGGCCTAGGGGTTAAGGCTCAGTGCTACCACATTAACAGCCCAATCCAATGGCTTGAGTTCGATCTCGGCCAGGGAGCTGACCCACTTGGTGCAGCAGACCTCTCTTGTCTCGCCTGCTGCTACCCTCAGCAGTGTATTTCGTCAGTCTGCCTGTTCTGTTCCCCACTCTGTCTCTGGTGAATCCTCTCACAACAACTCCCCTAACCCTGACACCTCTAGCTATACATTAGTTCTTATGCAAAAATAAATAAATAAAATCTTTTTTTCCTTTTTTTTTTAAAAAAAATGAGGGATGAGAAAGATCACCCCTTGGCAATAAGAAAGGAGCGAAAGAATGGGTAGCTAGTTCTGGCCACTTCTCTAGGAATTATTCACTACTCAATGCTGTAGGTGGCCTGTCTATCCAGGGCAACATTGGAAACTGGGAAAACCACCTCTGAAAAGTCTGTGTGGCAAAGAACATATGACTGAACGTTGCTGGTGACAGAACAGCTCAGCTTCTGGTTTGTCATGCAAGGCTGGAGCAGGCTGGGCTCACCGGAAGCCGACTGGGGATGGAGTGTGTGTTGTTAAGGATCAACAACTGTGACAGGAAAGGGGAAGACACAGGATTGGGAAGAACAAGAGGGCAAACAGGGCTCAGAAACCTGCTGGGGAGTACTCCCTGCATTGTCCGTCCTCCAGTGTCACCCCACCTGGGGCCGAAAGGGCTGAGTCCTCGAGAATCCCCTCCCTAGGTTGTGGGGGAGTATAGGCAGGTGGCTCTCTGCAACTGAGGCAAATCCTGGTGGAGCCCCCAGCTGGAGAGGGGACCTCCAAGCTCCACTAAATGCCTGCTGCAAAGCTCTCATTGTCCAACACTCAACCGTGCCTGTATCTCCCCCTTGACATTTTAGTCATGCCAGTGGCTTTAGTCCCAGCCAATTACCAACATCTCTGGTCATTGTCTCGAATATCTGATCTGGGACTGTTTTTTGTTTCTCCTGATGCCTGGGCCTGGCTCCTTGGGAAAGGTTTCCCTCACCCCTGCAAGGCTGAGTGCAGCCCCCCCAAGTACTTGTAGTTTCCCCTAATTTACCCCCAGTATTTCATTTTCTGTGGACAGGCCTGTCTCTACCAGCTCTGCATTTGTCTGTTGGATCATGCCTTGTTCACCTTTGTACCTGAACTGTCTAGGAAGCGCCTGCTACAGGTGTGGCAGGTGTTTGACAGCCAGCTGCCCTCTCATCTCCCCAGCAAGATCCACGTCCCTACTGGCCCAATGCCCAGGGAGCCCTTCTGTGCCGGGCTTACAGGGTACTTGGAGGAGTGGCCTCTCCATGATGGCAGCCACCTGCCATGTGCCCAGAATAGAATCTTGTAGATTATAGATTTTCGGGAAACACTGTTTTTAAAATCAGACCCTATTTTCTCTTGCCAAAATTGCTTCAACGCAGGATCTGGAAGCGGTGAGGGACTTGAGTAGGTATTGCCAGGCACAGGGCAAGCATGATCTTGGAAGGCATTTGAAATAATTTCTGAGGAACGGAAACTGCCAAGGTAGACGCCCTACTTGATTTGCTTTTATCTATGCCATGGAGGCATTAGTCAGGGCTCTATCAGGAAAAACGAGTCTTAGACTGTTAGATTTGTAAGGAGTTTCACGGTGCCTGAGGTAGGCACAGGCATGGAGTTGCAGTGTCTGGAATCACATATTCCCTGACAAAGAAGGGGATAGAGAAAGCTTGACATTGTTACCGCTCATTTCCAGCTTGGGGGTGGGCGAAAGCAGTCCCAGGAGATGCTCACGAAGAACCAGAGAGGCAGCAAGATGCCCACCATGCACCCAGGCTGGCATGGAAATTGGAAAACAAATGGTCCTTGGCCCCTGGCTGAGCCACAAAGCCCACAACGGGATGAGATCTAACGTGCAAAAGAGAAGCGGGAGCTTCAAACCAGCCAAACGGGAAAAGGAAAGGCCCCTTCAATTGTTTAAGGAAGAAGAGGAAGACCAAGGGCAATATTATCTTTCATCAGCCACTCCCTGGGGGGTGGGGGGGAATGAACTTTCCGAAGAGTTTAGCAGGCAGGGAGGAGCCTTGTTTTCCTTCTCTAAAAAACCCAATTCTGATCAGGTATCAATCAGCCAGATCTTGGGACTGACTACTTGGGTCAACCAATGCCGGGTCAACCAATGCCAGGTCAACCAATGCCACCGTCCCCGACTTGGCATGGCGTGACACATGGACATCCTATTCTGTGTGCAAGACTCCTCAAATTCGGACTCACCAGGCTTGTTAGGAGTTCTGATTTGTGCTCTGTGGACGGCGACATTGTCACCATGAGTCTGTTCCTGTCCCAAAGGGGCCAGAGTCACCAGCAATAACCACTACCTGTGGGCCCATCTTACTTATTCCTTATAACAAAACCACAGGATGTTGAGTTGACGCCTTGAAATAACACCCCATTACACACATGAGGAAACTGAGGCTCAGAGAGGTTAGTTGACGAATCAAAGTCACCACGGCAAGAAAATCGTGGCGTGGAAACTCAAACACAAATTGCTGTGACTTGGGGGTGATCTGGGCCTCTCTCCCCCCTTTCCCCGGGGACTTAGGAATGTCTTGGAGGCATTTTTGGTTGTGACAATGTGGATGGAGGTTGGCTGCTGGCATCTAGTGCGTCAAAGTCTGGGGGTACCATTAGATGCCCTGCGACGCCCAGGACAGTCCCATCTAACACTGACAAGACAGCATTGATGCTGAGGTTGGAAGACTCTGCTCTGGGGTGTCTCTGTTCTCTGTATTGAAGTAAATCTCTCCTCCCCTATTATTGTTTAATTCAGCTCCTCAGTGTCTCCTTTATAGTATGCACTGCATTTTGTTCTTTTTTAATGATTTGTGATGTCATTTGTATTGTCAGGGTTCAGGGCAGGCCACTCCAAGGTGTGGGTGTGCCCAAGCGGCATATTGATTATTCTGACTTCAAGTATAATCAGTCAGTGAATGAATCATAGTCTGTAGCTCTTTTTCTCCTAAAATCAGGAGATGAGCACTGAAGCCCTCCCTGGAGGAGGGAAGAAGAAGACAACTTAGCACCAGAGAAGGGTTTCCAGGCCTATTTCCCCTGTGTAAATAAACTGCTAACTGTCTCACTAAATTAAAGTTTAAACTAAAAAAAGAATTCTGTGCTATAAATTCCTCACATATTTATTGTCCTTTTGTCTAAAAAGTATTTATGCGTGTTGCTCTGTCCACATCTCAGCTCCTTGCTTCATAGGGCACCTCAACAAACATGAATTAAATTGGTCTTTTCTCCTATCGATCTATTTTGTGTCAATTTAATTATTAACCAGTTAATAAGGACAAATTGGGGTGAGGGAGAAACTCCCTCCAGACATTATCTCTCCCCTGCTATGAGCCGCTTGAGGGCGAAGACTGCCTCCCACTGTCTCCAGCACCTTGGCACAGTGCCCGGAAGCAGTAGGTGTTCGCTGAATATTTGTTGGATAAACAAATGGGTCAATGGACATAGAGAAATTGAACAATCTGTGCAAGAGCATGAGAACAAGGTGGCAAAGCATTGACTCGGAGGTATGTATGAACCCACATTGCACTTCCTAACCCCCCGGCAAAGGGCTAGATCATCCAGTATAGTGGGGAGGATTTCCCCCCTAAACCCTGACTTAGTGTGGGGAGAAAAAAAGTCTGTGGGAGTCGGGGTACAGTACACAACTCAAACCAGCAAAGAAATTAGGGGTAGAGAAGGAGATGGGAGGAAACTCGGGGTGCAGCTGAGATTCCTGGTGCTCACAGTTGGAGAGAGTATAACAGGGTGGTCCCCAGGAAAGGGGGAGGTTCCCTGCCCCACCCAAGAGAGGGTGGAGCTGAGCAGGAAGAGAAGAGGAAGCTGCAGAAGAGACTGAGGAAGGAAGCAGGATGGAGCTTAGAGACATGTGAAGAAACTGTGCTTGTCTTTTGGTCGTGGACTGGGTGACACAGATGTGGGTGAGACCCGTGGGGAGGTGACCATGGCAGCTTTTATCTTGATGTTGATTTTGCTCTTTTCCTTCCGGGCTTGTCTGGTTGTTTCTGATCCTTTTCTGTGGGTCCCCCTGGAAGATGCTTTAGACTTGTGGCAGGCTTTGGGGCCTTGTTCTGGGCCGATCCCATATGGATGGAGTTTTACCCACAAGGGGACGGGTAACTCTGGGTGCTTCATTTAGAAACTAGACTCTTTGCCTTACCTGAATTGTTTCCTAGTTTTATTAAAGTTCCTTCCCATTAAAGTCTCCTATGTTTTGTGTTGATGCGGCGGATGGCAGAACCCTACATAGAATAGGCAGGTTTGCGGGTTTTGGGCTGCCCCTCTCCCTGCCCTGTAACAAGAGAACATAGTGGAGAGTTTCCCAGATATTAAAAGAATGGCCCGAAATGACCAAAATCAATCTTTTTCCCCTTTCAGCAAAGATGGGCAACATGGCATTTATCCTCTCCCAGTCCTCAGGGAGTTTGGGCCTCTTACATTTCCCAAAAATAATGGCTGGTGGCTTTGCAAATGCATGTTCAAGTGCTAGAAGTACCCTGAAGTCAAGTACCGGGCCAGCTCCATCTGGCAAGCCCAGCCCTGAGCTGTGGCTGCCTCTGTGGCTGTCTCTGTGGCTGCCTTTAGGGGATGCGGGAGGGAGAGAGTCCGGTGGGGGCTGTTGGGGTGAGGGGCGGCGAGGGCACCTGAGGGCAGAGGCAGGGGAAGGGGGAAGGGGAAGGGAAGACACAGTGGAAGAGGAGGACAGGCTTTGCCACAGAATAGGGAAGAAGGAAGCAAGAGAAGGAAGAGGCACAAGGCAAGGAGACAAGAAGGAGGGAGGAGGAAATATGGTTGCGTTAGCCTTTGCGAATCCTGTCTGAGTATTGACACCTGCCTCCACTCATTTGAGCTCTTTAAAACGCTGGTCACCTTTAATCCTGAAAATAATCTTATGTGGTAGATTCTTTCATCATGTCCTTTCATGGGTACAAAACCAAACCAAACAACAACAAAAAAGAGGCACCATGATACTAACCAATCTGAGGACACAGGGAGAGAGTGGCAGGCTGTCTCCTGACAAAGCGGGGAAGGAACTAGACAAAGGATGGGATAGAGAGGAAGCGGAAGGACAGAGCCAAGGAAGGACAGAGATGGGGCTAGAGGCAGAAGCTCCAAGTTCCAGAATGGGTGTGTGGGGTGGACAGTAGTGCCCTGGGAGATGGACTTGGGTTCCACGAGGATGCGTTTAACAAGGTGTCTGCTGGCCTGGCATCTTGGGAAGCCCTAGTGGGCTCCCTGAGTCCAGGAGACTGTGCCCTTGTTAGATAGCATCCTTCCTTCTTCACACAAAACAAAAGGGAGACACAAAAGTAATCCAATCTCATTATGTTTTGGGGCAAGGAAAACAAAGAAACAAAGAAAGGAAGTAATTAAGAGAGAAATGATTTCTTTAAGCTTTGATGTCTATATAGGTCACTTTCACATCCCTCATCTCATGTGATATTCCCATCTTGTGAGGAGGTGTCAGGCGCCCCATTTTACCGAAGAGGAAATGGGTGCAGACAGAGGAAGTTGAATTAATAAGAATCTACAATCCAAATTTGATCTTCTCCAAATCTTTAGCTCTTTCCTGTGCACTGTATTAAATATCATAGTCAATTTCCCTAAAATGAAATTAATTTTTTTTGTAAACTTCCCAGAATGAGAAGTTCTGTGAAACAAGATCCTGGCCTATTACTCATGAAGAGAAGATTAATGCTAGGATCAGTTTAAAATCATATTGCTTATGTCAAATGTTCCTTCAATAATTGTTTATAAAAGAGCTTATTTAAAACACAAAAAGTTGGTTCCCAAAAAAGTCATATGTGTTCTCCTAGGAGCAAATTAATAGAAGCAAACAGTGGTGTTCTTGGAAGTCCCTTGAATAAATAATTCTGTACAAGCTGTTCCCTTCAGCCCCACCTCACCTGGGGTTACACCCTTGTTCCTCTCTTGAGCTGAATGGCTGAGGCTTACCTTATCCTCTGCATTCTGGCTGTCCTTACAGCCCCATCCCACCTCCCTCCTACACCCTCCTTGCTGGGGATCTTTCTTTTCACGGAATTTCTGCAGCCCCCTAGCCACATTCCTCCGAGAGCAAGCCCACATGGCTGGGGCCTGGCTTTCCTTCCCTGTTGCAGGGTCCTCAGCATGTTGTCTGGGCCGTAGTAGTTGCACAATAAATATTTGTTGGATGAAATACTGCCTGGGTCTCCAGCCACTAAACACAGACAGGCTGGCATCAGCAACTAGACTTTCCTTTCCTTCCCTGGTCTCCTCTATTTACGTTCCTAACACCAACCCTTGCGCACAGAAAGGGAGCTCTGTAAATGTTTGTTAAATGAATTGGGGGTGAGGGAAACTTGTGGGTCGAATCATAGTTTCATGTCCATGGTGTTTGAAATAGTAACCCATTAAGACATTGTTTTATAAAACACGAGCTTTCAATAGAAACAGAATTTATCCAGCTTGGGAAATAACATCTCACCATGTCCGTAAAGGCAATGGAGGTGGGATGGCAGGTGGAGGAGTCATTTATGGTCTCTATCCACGTGTGTGTTTTCACGATGCAGCACAGATTCCTAAAGCTCGGCTGATGGGCACCTGAATGATCAAGAGGCAAGAGTCATAATAGAGATGCCTCATAGACCCTGAATGCTTGCTTTAGCCCAGGCACTGTGTCAAGGGCTGTCTCTGTATCCATCTTATTCTTACAACCAACACTGTGAATTATTGCCCCACTGAACAGTTGGGGAGCAAGAGGCACAAAGAGCTAGGTAACTAGGATTCCACGAGACCTTCTGAGCATGCGTGGGATCTTGAAGGTGGTCCAGGGAGTGGGATGGGGGCAAGATGGTATGAAGGCCAGGAAGGCTCTCAGGGAGGAGCCACGTAGAAAGAAATGTATATGCATCTTCTCCTATTTCCAGAGCAGCTATTCTGTGAAATATTTTGTATAGTGGGCTTTTAGGAGATTTTTTTTTTTTAGTGGAAAGGGGCTTTTTCCATCTGGCAGGAAAAGCTTATAAACGTACACCCACTAACATATGTTTTAGCTTTATGGATAGGAAGACGAAGATTTCAGGGACAGGAGTTCCCTGGGCAGTTGCCTCCATGGTCAAACCAGGCCTCAAGTCTCGACTGCAAACCGCCTGGGCACCTCCTTCCTCTGCCTGGAGCTCCAGGTGGCTCCGTAATGTGCCCTTTGTTGGGTATATTCCTTGACCAACACACCTTTTGTTCCAGAACTTTTGTTTCCAGTTATGTCTTGAGTGAAGCTGAATAAAATAAGGCAACTTTAGAAATATGTGTCCCATGTCATTGTTAGAGGAGGAAAGCAGAAAGATAAAGACAAGGCTGGTAAAGGGTTCTCAGGGAATTTGGAGAAGACCAGAATGTTGGGGCAGAGGGGAGCTATGTGTGGGGAGTCCCCCAAGGCAGGCCAGTAAAACTCCAGGTAGTCTCTGGAATATTAAAATAAAATGGCAATTAAAAACGGCCATGCCATTGAAAATACTTAATATGTGAAATGTTCACCAAACTAAATGCATCATCACTTTCAATAGTGAGGTCCAGCAGCTCTCCCCAATTCCCTGAAGAGGAAAGAGAAGCACACAGCAGAGAGAGACTCAACCAAGCCTGTCTAGCCTCAAATTTTATGGTCAGTTATGCCTTGATTTCCAAGCCCAGAATCACAGCGACCCAGGCCTTCTTGCACCCAGTCTTTGGGTCTGGGTGTGGCTTAGTGCTTTAAGGCCCCTGACCCTGATTAGTGGGAGACTTGAATTAGATCTACCTTTAGGCCACTGAACCTACCTGACATGATCGACCACCTGCTACTCAGCTGCCTGAGATTCTTTGACCTGGTGACCAAGCCTTCCCTTCCCCAGCTGGTGGTAAAATGCTGAGACAGTGTGGCCAATGTGTAACCCCTATGAGCGCATCTTAGTCAGTGAGTGAGTAGAGACAATGATCTGATGCAATTCTTACATCTTTATCACCCCTAAAGTGCTCAAAATGGGGCCTTCCTTGTGGTGCAAGGGGTTAAATCTCAGCACTATGAAGCTATCACCAGCCACTGTGGCACGAACTTGATCCTCGGCCAAGGAGGTGACCCACAGGGCACAGCAGACCTCTCCTGTCTTGCCCGCTGCTCCCCTCAGCAGTGTATTTCAGTAGATCCCCCTGTTCTGCTCCCCACTCTGTCTTTGGTGAATCCTCTCACCCCCTGCACCTCTGGCCTATACCCCGGCTCCTATATACATAAATAAATAAAATAAATCTTAAAAAAAAAAGAAGTGCTCATCATGTTTCTCCTTGTCTTTTTTTCAGTCCTTGGAGCAGGTGTTTCAGAGCCAGCTTGCATCAGAGGGAAGGAGATTTATGGAGAATTACATGCACTTCAGAACTTGCTGACCTAGAACTCAGCCCCTTGTCTCAGGTCATTTCTCTTTGCAAGACTCTAGAACCCTGAAGGTCATGGAAGGGACTGGAAGCTTGAAGGGCAGGAGAGCCATCCCCACTGAGGGGCCCGGTGTGGGAGGACAAACCGGGTAACTGACTCTTCAGGGCGCTGGCTGGCCCTGTTTCTCTTCAGTTGGGTGGGGGCCCAGAGGCTCTGTGCCCAGAGGTATTTTTGTCTTGTTGCTTCAACTCCGGCAGCTCCACTTGGAATGATTTATGATGATTTCTTGGGTTTGTTTTGTAAACACAACTCCTACCAGGGAGGGAGTTACATTCCCAGGGTCTTCCTTCACAGTGGTGCTGCTCTAAAATTATTTTGCTTCTGGCTGCTGCAGGGCTCTAGGTGTTCTGAAGTTGCTGAACCTAGAACATTAAGGTGGCCAGGGCCAGGGACTGCCCAGCCCATCTGGCTCACTTTAGAGTTGGTGAAACTGAGGCCCAGAGAGCAAGAAGGAGTTGCTTGAGGCATATGGACAACTACAGTCAATGCTATGATCTTTCTCTATGCTTACTAGGTCCAGGGAGAAAATGGGGGGCAGAGCAGTTACAGCCCAAGACTTCATGGGGCTTGGACTCTATCGGGGAGATCACAGTAAACGTAATTTAAAGTGTGCTGTGAAAGAGTCAAGGGCTTAGAACAAGGGGTTTAAGTAGACCTCAGGTTGAGGGACATGGGATTTAGACGGCAGAGGAAGAGTTGGTCCAGGGAGAAGCAGGAGGGAGCTTGCCAGGCAGAGGGACCAGCTTGGCCCACAGGCAGGCAGAGGCCAGGTCAGGAGCCAGGGATACTGGTGAGGCAGGTGCGACTGGGCAGGAAATCTGGAACACTCTGGAAGTTTATTTCATGTCTTAAACACGGAAGAAAGCCATTGTTAGGGGATAGAGAGTGGGGTACCCTGAGAACTTGCATGTTCTAAAGGTGTTCTGCTACCGGTTTCATAAGGACAAAGCAAACTCTTAGTGTGAAAGAACTTGAATAGTATTAAAGTGTGCAAAGTAAAAGAAGAGAAGAAAAGAATAGTTTCCTGGTAAAACACCCAAAGTTACCCTAACCCCTTGTGGGGAAATGGCCAGCCAAATAGGGTTGGCCCAAAGGTGGGCCACTGAGGCCTGAAAATTTATGACAAGTCTAAGGCATGGCATCTTCTAGAAGGGAACTATAAGAAAGGGGCAGAAGGAGCCAGAGAAGTTTGGGACGAAAGGAGCAAAATCAAAGTGTGAATCAAGATAATGACTGCCACTGTCAGCCTCCCCGTGGGTCTCTCAACCATGTCCCTTTCAAGTGTCTCTACATGCCTCAACTCCACATGCCTCCTTCCGTGTCCCCAGGTCCCTGGTGCAAGCCCAAGGTCAAGCAGCAAGGGGGCCTTCTCTTCACAAGTCTCTCTGCTACATGTGCCTCCTCCTAGTCTGCTCTTCCCAAGTCCTTGTAAGCGTCTGTTGCCATAGCTTTACCCTTCAGTGGGTGGGTGGGAACATGGAACCTCCCCTTTTTATGGCGATCACACTCTGTAACACCATGAGCATCTCAAGCAGAAAAAGAGGAAAGTGATGAGGTTCAGTTTGCTTTTGAACAAGTCTTCTTCAGCGGCATTGAAGGGAATGGGCTGGAAAACACAGGTCTGTTTCTATAGAGACCATCTCCTTACCCACTGCAAAGTTGCTAAGTGCCTCAGGGCCCTGCATTCCCAGCTGCACAGCTGGGACAGTGACTTCCAGCTGCCATTTCTTTTAAGGCAGACGTTAAGCACATGGCATAAAACATGGCACTGGATGGGGCAAAAACCAGACAGTGGTGTGCTTGTTCATGCGAGGGGTACAGTGGAAGCTGGCAGGGCCTGGAAGAAATGCCTAGAATGGAGGAGGGGCTGCTGAGGCCGTGGACGTTGGTGGCTGGCCTTGCCTCAGTGTTTGTGGTGAGTCTATAAATCTGTGCTTCCCAGTCTGCAGCGAGAGAAAGATGGGTGCCTCCAAGCGTCTGAATGCAAAGCGCTCCACAACTATAAACATTCAGCCCCAACAATCCTGCATATCAAGCCGGGACTTGGAATCCTGCATTTCCCACCCACAATTTCTAGCTCAGAAAAGGCAGATGGACTAGAGGCTCTTTACTCACAGGCCCTGTGACTCCTCCTAGAGAGGTTCACAGTTCATAAACCTGTCTCACTTGCACTTTCTTTTCCTGTCTCTTTGTCTTTCTGTCTGCCCAACTGTCTATCTGTCTTTATTTTTTTTCTTTAGGAGAGAGTAGGATGCAGTTTAAAGCATAGGCTTCAGAGACAGGCAAATCAGCGTTTGAATCATCATTAATTTGAGTCACTTCAGGCAACTTTCTTAACCTCTTGGAGTCTTCAACTGTAAAATGGGTGTATTAATATTTTAATCAGAGTTGTAAGACTTTAATCAGGTAACAGGTGTAACCCATAAAAGAGCTTAGCGTATAGTAGGTTCATAATATGCCACAATAATTCATTCGTTTGTTCTGCATTTATCTCATAGCTTCTGTGCATCAAGCCCAGGACCAAGTCACTGGGGCCACAAGATTAACCCTCAAAATGCTCTTTCCAAGTCTTGGTCAGGAATCAGTATTCCATACCCCAACAGCAGCATGTGGGGAGCATGGCTCCTTCAAGAACATCTAGAAAATGCCTCTAGATCTCGAAATGGCACTACATGCTGTCTAAGCACTGCTGTCAAGGGCCCAGGCCCTCATTTTTGTCTGTATTTTCTTCTTACAATTTCCTTGTTCGGTTCAACTTAACTAATCCATCACATTGTGCCTCCTACTATGTGGCCTGTGGCAGGCTATGGGCAAAGTCCTGCAA
Source organism: Talpa europaea (assembly GCF_964194135.1). Lineage (NCBI taxonomy): Eukaryota > Metazoa > Chordata > Mammalia > Eulipotyphla > Talpidae > Talpa > Talpa europaea. The sequence goes on along the minus strand of NC_140080.1, from coordinate 41,379,319 downwards.
GGGACACCAAGTTAAGTAAGTTGTGGCATTGGCCAGTCTGACAGTGCCGACAGGATGGTGACTGAGGTGGTGATGGGACAAGACCTGCCCATGAAGAATATCTGTGGGGACCCATTTCTTTAAGCTTGCCAGTAAAAATTGAGTAAGTGTTCTAATTTCTGAAACCGGCCGTAGGAAAGGAAACCTATCAATGTCATCTTTTGGCTCCCTGCAAGCAGAACCAGGGCCCAAGGTAAAAAAATCACCATATTTTGTCTCAATAAAAGGAATGAAGTTTTCTAATATTTTTGAGTGTCCAGTGGTAGAGAAGGCTGTGTGATAGGTGCAAACTGGGAAAGTTTAGGCAAGGCTGGGTGAACACTCACCAGGGAATTGCAGAGGGAATTCCTGCTTTGGGTGGGAAGTTGATGGGGTGACCTCTAGGGTTCCTAGAAACTTGGAGATGAAAGGATTCTAAGTTTCCATTGTCAGGTCTGCACCACCTTCCTTTGGATGCTTGCCAGCTTCCTCCCTCTGGGGCTCACCCTGCAGCTTACAACACTCCTTGCTGAACCCAGCTCCGGAACCTTGCCTTGGCAACTTATCAACCCTGGGTCTGACAGACTGTTGGGGCATGCATGAAGTAAATTTCAATCTGTGTTCTGACTGCACTAGGTAGATTTGTTATTGCATCAGCCCCTTTAGAAATCTCCCCCTTTAGGTATTTTTGTTTTCTTTTCTAGATTTATATTTCATATCATAAAGAGAAATACACACAATGACATCTGTTATTGTACATTTTGGCTTGGTATTTTTGGAAAATCAAAAGCATCATGTTTCCAGGGTTAGGTTGCTGCTTTCAAATCCAAGCTCCATTACTTACTATAATGCTGCCCTGGCCAAGCGCTTACTCGTAAGAGATTAAAACATAATATCTATAAAACCAAGGGTTGTAATAACATCTACCCCATAGGATGCATCCAACTAAATAGATAATAACATGCAAAGCATTGAGAACACTGCTGGCACTTTGTTTCTAATAAATGGTAATTTAATAAATGGTAATACTCATTAAATCATTATTTTGTTCATAATCCTTCAAAAGCCTTTTCTGTATTAATGCTAGAACTATTTCTTGCATCCTTTGGCACTGAATGTGTTCTAGGAGCTACCAAATCCAACCCAACTTACAAGTGCTAATGAAATTGTGCCTCAGAGAGATGGAACTATGTTCTTCCCTAAGGACAGAGCCAAGAAGAGGATCCAGGGGCCTTTGCTTCTATCTGATGCAATTTTGGTCACCATTATTTCCTAGTGCATATTGAAAGTTATTTATCTGGTAGGTTGTTTCAAACAATAAATTGAAAATATATAGTTAAATAAACACTTCTCCCTTTTACTTATTTTTTTAAAGACTTATTTTATTTATTTATGCATACAAGCCCTGGGGTGTAGGGTGCCAGGGAGTGGGGGAGGTTAGAGGATTCACCAGAGAGAGAGTGGGGAGCAGAACAGGCAGATCCACTGAAATACACTGCTGAGGGAGCAGCGGGAGAGATAGGAGAGGTCTGCTGCGCCATGTGGGTCAGCTCCCTGGCTGGCCGGGAATTGAACTCACGCTACAGTGGCTGGTGATAGCTTCATAGTACTGAGACTTAACCCCTTGTACCACCAGGGAGGCCCAACACTTCCCCCTTTTCATGTTATTTGTTTAGAGAATTGAAAACAGAAGAGTGGGATTTATATGCTACTTTCAGTTCTGTTTCAGAAGACTTTGGACTTCAGCCTTCAGGGGTCCGGCAGCCTGGCACCACTCCCCACCCTACCACCACACCTCTTGAAAGGCAAGGTAGCCTCAAGGTCACCTCATATGAATGCTCAACCACCTCAGTTTACTTTTTGGAACACCAGTTCTAGGGTCAATGTGGTTTGTATCATTCAGGGATATGCCTCGAACTTTCCTCATTGTGCATAAAATTAATTCTGCTTCAGCTACACTTCACATTGTTGAGATGCTGCCTGTTGGGGGGAACTCTGAGCTGAGTGGGTGGCATGATGTCTTGCAGAGTGTGGTCCACTGGTTGCAAAGGGGTGTGGTGTGATCCCAAGGCATTCCAAGGGAGACTTTTCTGGAATAGAAGGCAATGTGGTTTGGAGAGTTTCTCAGACAACAGGGTCAGAGCAGTGCGAACGCAAGTGAAACTTTAATGCGGGATGGAGAGGCACTGAGCAGAGAGAGCAGCCTGCCTCTCCCCTGGAGAGTGCTTCATAAACACTGGGTCTGAGCACACCGCCCATGCTGCTGACTTCAAGTGTGCAGCCCCAAATGCCAGAATTTGAAAGTGTACTGTGAACAAAAAGTCTCTGAGCCATTGTCTGAAGTGTGACATGGAACAAAGTGTTCCCTGGTGAAATAATTTTGTGCAATACCGGGTTGAACAAAGTTCAACCTGATCCCTCAATGTGGCATTTCTCTGGGCCTCTAATGTGCTAATGTATATAGTGACTCACCCAGGGAGGTTTCGAACACAATATTTTCTCCCATCTTTCTTGGTCTTAGAGCCGTGTTTTTCTTTCCAAGAACATAGTAGGGACTCGCGGAAGCACTTTGGCAGGATTTCACCAAAGGCTGTCACCCAAAGGGTTAATCCAAGGATGACCCTTCAGAGTCCCTGCTATAAGACTCAGCCACCCATAGGACACCTACTTAAGGCGCATTCTGGACCTTAAGGTTCAAAGGACCACTCCCTCCCTTAGGGAGGCGATGGGGCTGCTTCTTAATGCACAAAGGGAAGACATTAACTCATTCACTTTCCTCTGGGTTCGAGCATCCTTGGCGGGCTTGGCTTCCTTAGCCAGACACTCTTGTAAATCCTGTTTGCTTACAAGGCTGTTCCCAGAATGCAGCTGCCAGCCTGCCCCTGCATGGGACACACCTGGGCACTGGAACTGAGCCCCTCCCTCTTGCTGAGCACCGCAAAGCCTGCATGTTTTGGTCTGAAGGCTGCAGGCTGGGGCTCCACCTTCTGCCACCTTGTCATCAGCTTACGTGAGTAGATAGCTTGGGATGTGCTTCCAGTTTTGGGGGTTCACTTTTCCTCATAATTAAAATGAGCGAATGAGATTAAGTGGAGAAAACACCAACAATCAATGAATCCATCAACCTCCGAGCTAGATGCTGCGCTTTGGCAATGCCACAGGGGATTAAACAGGTCTTTGTTTTGTTTTTTTGATAGATGCATGACAATAAATGATTATACAGTCTGCTCTCTGCAGAGTGCTACAGAGACGCAGGGGAGGAAGTGATGAATTATGTCTGGATGATCTTCAAGATTCCGTCCAGCTCTGGTACACGGAGATATGATGCCTTCAGGGTCCTGTCTTCTTGTTGCACTTGGCCCAGAGTCTACTGGCTCTCAAGGCAGCAGGAGAGAAGGTCAAGAACAGCTGTTAAAGGGTTCCATGACCGTCACCTGGCATTGACCCCCCACCCGCTCCAAGCACAGGCCTACAGCCTGCGCTTCGGCTAGTGGAGTAGGAGGTGCGGGGACGTGTCTTTGGTCCCCACACCAGTCACAAAGGGTGAGAGGAAGGGAATCCATCCCCCAGGGAAGCTCCAGCTCCCCAGCATTCCTCATGGCCTAAAGAAAAGAACTGCCATTCTTCGGCCAGGATCCTAAATTCTCCTGTTTAGTCACAGGTCATGTATTCTGCGTCATCACCTACCCTCCTTTACCTCCATCTGAAATTTAAAGACTCACCTTCTCCTTCCCTGTTCTTCTTGTCTTCTACATTCTATTTATTGAGGGCGATTTCAGCAGTAATGAAACCATCAACCCTAATGTGGGTCTGTTACGGTTTCAGACAGAAAAATGAGGACACTGACGAGATAACTCCCAGCTGCTTCAGGGCGTGAGGGACAACTGTGGCTCTGAGAACCTCCAGACACTCATATATTCCAGAGCGCCTGAGCTGATCTCGCTCCCTTAAAAAAAAATCCTATTCCACCAGGGACAAAATACCCGGAAGCAGCATTGTTAGTAGCTGCAGTCACAGGCCACCCACCCTCCGACCTTCCTCACCTTCACATCCCCAGGGAGGCCTCGGAAAACAAAGAGTTGCAGTGGAGACAGCCAAGGGTGGGCTGGCACAAGGAAGCCTAGAAACCTGGAATGGGGAGTCCAGGAACCGGAGGGCGCCCTGTTCTACACGCTGGAAGCACCTCAGCAGGAGGTGAGGAGGAGGAACGCCCCTCTACCTTTCTGGCTAGCATCAGGAGCCAGGCCCTCTAATCTCAGGCCTCCAGCTGAGCTCACCACCCCCCTGCTTGCCTCGCCTCCATGGGAAGCCACCTCTGCCCACTTTTCTCAGAAATCTGAGGCCACCCACCATTTTCTCAGAACCCTTTCAAGATGTCAGCCACCATCTCCGTCCCTCTCCAGTCCTCTACCCTCTTCCTTTTTCTCATTTTCTCCTTCCCTTCTCCCCTCCCTCCCTTGCCCCTCTGTACTAAAGAAGCCCTTTCTTCCTGATGATCCCTTCTTCCATTTTAACTCCCTGGACCTCCCTTAGGGTTTTTGCAGCACCTCAATTTCTTCTCCACTCTAGCTCTTTCTCCATGTGACAAGCAGGCAGGAAGAGCAGTCACTGGTTGGCTCCACCTTACCCTGCTGCTCTGCCAATGCCCCTGTGCCCTCTGCCACGGGACCTGTGTTGCCATGGGTAACCAAAGACCGCCAATAGCCTCGTTTCCTACTTTATCCTATTCAACTTCTTAGGGCCATTAAAATTTAATAAATATCTTTATTATAAAAATGCCAAAATTGTTCCACTCATTATAAGGAATTTAAATAGTAATGATGTAGAATAGAAGGTGAAACACCACCAACTCCCTACTCCAACCTCAGAAAATCCGTCTATTGCATGGCTTATGAAATTTAAAATTTGGGATCATTTTAATTATTTTTCTGTATACATACATACATATATCTATACATTTTTTTTCAAAAAATGTCCAGATTTCTAGTATGTTTAATTATGAATTATTTAGTCAATCTCCTCTAGACAGACACTGAGGTTGTTTCTATGCATTCATCTACTTATCTATCATTTATTTCTTTGATTATCTGTGTATTCATTCATTCACATGTGTGCATGCACTCATTCGCATTATAAGCAATGCCGTAGCAAATTCTTTGCACACATACCTTTGCACACGTGTCCTCAGAGTACTGGATATTGTCGATCGCCCTTTTTTTCCACCTCAGCTTGTCTTTGTCTCTCTTCCGCCCCAGCGGACACTCTCTTCCCTCAGCCCACAGAACAGATTCACCCCTTCTTGCTTCTTCCTGAATTGAATACTTCCCACTCACCCTTCTTGTCCAAGTCTTGGGTAAAACCATCTTGTAGGGTAAGGAAAAATGTCAGGTTTTCTGCCCTCCCGCCATCAGGATAGATGATGGATCCTTGCGGTCCTGAATGCATGCCTGATGGCGGCACCTGGAGGAGGGTGTGGGCCTAGGTAGATGGGATTCACCTGGGCTGAGACTGGGCTTTTAAGGGCGGCGTCACGGGGACGCCAGTAGAAGCCAAAAGAGAAGCCAAGAAGCAGCAGAATGAACGGAAGAGCAGAGAAGGAGAGAGAACGCCAGAGAGCCCAGATAGAGTGAGGATTTGCTGGGGGCTGGGAGGGACTGCCAGATTCCCCGCCCCCCAGTACCCCTGCCTGCCATATGCCTGGTGAACCCCAATAAAAGCCTGAAAACCTGCTGAGGGCTCTAGGACTCTGACTCCTCCTTTACCCAGTCTGCATGGGATCCTAGAAAACCTGCACTGTGTCCATTCCTGACCTTACACATCTTCAGTTCCTTAATGGTGTTATTTATGTAGCACTCAATGTAACAGTAGGGTGAGGTTTGGACTATACTGCTGTCAGTATTAAAAAGTGATATAAAGACTGAAGTTCAGGGAGTAAAGGAAGTTGTTCAGGTCACGCAGATCATAAAATGGTGGAGTCTGGAGTCAGTCTCAGGTCTCTCCTGCCATGGAGTCCATGAGTTTACCGAACCGCCAGTGTCCCTGGCTCTGGTAGTCCCCAAACCTCACATCGCCCCTACTTGGCACCTACCCAGCTGAATGATGGAGTTACAACAGTCTGTTCCCTCCACTAAACTGGAAACTCCCTGAGGGCAGCCCCCCTGTACCTCCTCTTCCCTCATTCCCCATTTGCAGCACAGCCTGTCATCTCACAGGTGCTGCTCTGGATCTGAATGAAAGAGCCTGTGTCTGCTGAATAAAGACTTCCAGCTCTCCCCGAACCAGGTCAAAGCCAGACCTCAGCACTCAATAACACATGCTGAGCTTGAAGTTTATTTCCTGCTAATTCATGAAAATATAATGCCTTCCTCCTAGGGCCCTAATTAAGTAAATTACGAGAAGCTCTTTAGATTGACAGGCAGCAGAACAGGGATTAAAGAAATAGGCTCTGAAGTAAGAAAGCCTGTGTTCCAATCCCAGCTCTGCCACTTATTAGGCAAGTTATTCAATTTCCATAATTCTCAGTCTCCCAGCTAGTAAAATGTAGCTAATGACAGTTTTGTTAATTGGGTTATGGTGAGGATTAAACAAGGATGGTGACATGAAGTGTTTAGCACATTGCTGGGCACACAGGAGGCACTCAATGCATGATTGGTGCATTATTGTTATCAGATCTTGGTTCAAAGTAAAAGAGACTTAACATTCACTTCCTCATGCGAATTAAAGCTTTGACAACGATGATGTTTTAAAAATTCATTTTCAATCAAAATCAACAAAAAACTATGAACCAGAGACACTTTTTGGGGGGTGGGGGGCTGAAGGGGAGGGATTGGGGTCAAAATGGGGGGGTTGCAATTGTATGGGGAATATAAAAATAAAATTTATTATTTAAAAAAATAAAAATAAATAAGCATTTTAAAAAAATAAAAATTCATTTTCACAAGAAGTTCTGTTTCTTGTCCTTAATTGCAAAGTGGAGAGGTGAGCACCTTCTGATTACCAGACATTTTCCTGGTAGCCCCTTTTGGGGAGATTCGACACTGGGGTGGTGGGGTGAGTACTGTTAGGCTGGCAGTGCAGGGGGGAAGGGCAGAGTGTCCTGCCTCTTGCTGTGAACAGCATTATCTGATTCACTGGAAAACACACCTCTCTTTTTCTAATCAGGGGTTAGGGATTTCTTTTAAGACGTTTTCCAAAAAAAGTCTGAAGGCTTTGAGCCTTGGTGCATGAAGCAATGTTCTAGAATCTGCTCACAGAAGTGCTTGGACGGCCTCTGTTCTCTAAGACGGAACACTTTCTATCAGCGGCTCTAGGAGGTGGCTTTAGGAACCGCATTTCTCTTGTTGATGTATGAATTGTTCATACCCACATTCAAGGATCACTTTTATAGGGAGGTGGTTTTTGTTTTGCTTGTTTTTAAGTGAGTCTTTGCCAGGGCTGGGTTAGGGAAGGACCCCACCCCTGGCGAGTAAAACCAAAACAAACAAGAAGACCCCTCAATCACCAACTCTGGTTCCACAAAACTCAGTCCCTCAGAAGTGGATGGCTCATTTTAAGACAGCTTTTCAGATTGTATAGATCATTCAGCTCTGGAACTATACATTCTCATGAAATTACCTCAAAAGGAGGAAATTCCTTGGTGATGGCACTCAGCTCTGAAACTTGGGGTTACTTATCCTTGCATGGAACTTTGGTAAACTTAGGTACACCTTCTGCATCTGACATATCTGCTTAGGAAATCTAGCTTCAAGGATGCAGGAGGCAGGAAGTGGACAGACTCACTTTTCTTTGGGGCAAGTGTTTCTGAAGCAGGTGCAGCTTCATGTCATGCAAGCACCTGGCCATAGGTACCAGGTTAGCTGCACTGGCGGGGGCGAGGCCTGGGCTGCCAGGCACTTCAGGAGCTCAGACAGTCTGGCTACTTCTTTTTGCTCCCTGCTGCACTGGAGCCCTGACTTCTTGCCGCAATGCTTGCTTGGATTGCTCGGGCCACCACCCCACGGTCAAAGGAGATCGCGGGCCAAATGGCTGAAACTTTCAACTTGAGCCCACAATGTGACCCAGGACAAGCCCCTTGGGTCTCAGTTTTTGTGGCTGAGAGGCAAGGAGCCTCCCCAGAGCATTTCTGAGATGCTGCTGGCCCCGATATTCTGGGGCTCTAGAATCCACTGCCAGGCCAGACCAGTAACCTAGTAGTCAAGGACAGTGAGATCAGCCATTGTTTGGAATTCATGGGTGGGGTGGGCGGGGCACCTCCTAATAAAGTTGTCTGGGGATTGAAACAACCTGTTTCTCCAAACCCCTGGTGTGGCTGACTGCAGCCTCCTCTCCTCTGGCATTGCAGCAGAGCCACTGGGAATGCTCTTATCAGCGAGCATCAGACTCATAAATCTGACGTTTGACCATCCGAATACCTAAAGAGATAAAACTTGCACAAGAGGTGGAGCCCAGATGATTCACAGATCAAATCATATTTCAATTCTTTCTCTTAGGCGCTCCTGTCTGAGGGAAGAATCGCTCTTACGGGCTCAAAATGCACCTTTAGTTTTCTCCTTGAATGATTTTGTCCTCAAGAGGAACTGAGGGAGAGTCCATGTGGATTTTGAAAGCTCAGTGCCAACTAAATCTGTGTCTTCATAATTTTGAAAGTTCGTGTAATTAGGGAGGCAGTGGCAGGGAGTCTGGGGCTGGTGGTGGGAGGACTTGGGATCCAGTCTGGCTTGGGCACTGCCTGCTGTGTAGTCTTGAGCAAGTTGCTTCATCTCTCTGGGCCTCATTGTTCTAATCAGGCAGCTTCTTTTGCTGTCTTTCTGCCCTGGCATGTCTCAGTGTAAGTCCCCGACTTGTGATGGTTCAACTTATGACAGTTTGACTTCCGATGGCACAAAATCATAGACTTTTAGAAGAAACTGTATTTGGAATTCTGAATTGTGCAATAGTCAATAAATTACATTAACTATTGAGTATTTTATTATAAAATAGGCTTTGTGTTAGACGATTTACCCAACTGTAGGCTAATGTCAGTGTTCTGAGCACATTTAAGTTAGGCTCAGCTATGCTCTGATGTTTTCTAGGTTAAGTGTATTAAATGCATTTTTGACTTACCCTATTCTCTTTCATGCTGCTGTCAGGCATAACCCCATTCATTGTAAGTCAAGGAGCATCTGTATTCCCTTCCCCAACCCCTCTTCTCTGAGATCTTTGGGATCTTCCAAGAAAGCAGGTGAGCTGCATGGATGTCTGAGGCTTTTCGGACAATGGCCCAGCTATTTCAAGAACACCTCTTACCCCAGTTGTCTGATGGATGGTGCTTGGTACATGTGGGCACCAGCATTTCATAAAAGCTAATAACCCTGGCTTCCTGGTTAGCCAGTTCTTCCTTCATATCCCAGCAATGCCAATTATTGTAGTTCATTATTCAGCAAATATTTATCAAGTGCCCATTTTGTGGCAGGCACTGTGCTATTTTGCATACATTATCACATTTAATCCCGAAGGCAGGTGTTTATTTGATCCCCACTTCTCAGAGGAGGAAACTGAAACTCAGTGAGGCAATGCAGTTTATCCAAGGTCACACAGTCAATGAAAAACAAACGTGGGGCTTGCGTCCCATCTAGTGACTCTAGAGGACACCTCTCCACCACTGCACTCTGCCGGTGCCCAAGCCTTAATTTATGCAATCTTCACTTAAAATCTATGCCGCAGGCATCACTTTCCCTGTGTTAGAAGGAGACACTGAAGTCTGAGAGTTGAAGTAACCTGGATTGTCTCCCTTCGTGCCTAAGTGTGTCTTTGCTCTATTGCAAAGCCTCCACCTCAGTATTGGAGAAAAGTCCCTGCAAGTTTGCGAGAAGATTGGAATAGTCAGACATTGGATGGGGTGGTGGGAAAATCCCCGAGCTGTGTCTGACGCCAACAACTCGGTGTCCACTCCTGGCTGGTCCCAGTCAGTCATCTGATCGGTGGTATTTGCACTCTCTGAACTTGACCAACCTGGCTTTCCTCACAGGGTACTGTGAGATTCAGTTGAAAGCATGGCTATGAAAGGACTTTACAAATTAGAAAGTGGTGAAGCCAATGCATTATTATTACCCTACATCTCTCTTTTTAATCACTCACCAAATGGGACAGCAAATTGCATGTTGCCTTCAAGAATCTTGAAATCCAGCAGCTAATGGGGCTGCATAGTGGGCAGTGTGAGGCAGGCTCTGCTCCCTAACACCTGGCACTCCTGCGTGACTCATCAGAGAGGCCGCATTCCGGGATGTACTACGGCATGAGGACGGATGCCGTTGTGACATGCGGGCGGCCCAGAAAGGCTGGAATGTGACATTCCTGAACAGATTCAGGCATGAGGAGAAAGAAGACAGAAAACACACTTGTAAACACACAGCCTGGGGCTCAGGAGAGGCGGGGGTGGGGGGGGCGAGGTTGCTCTTTTGCAGTCCGCTTGTTTTGAAAGTCTGGAGGTGCAGCTCCATCCCTCCCCAGATCTCAGGGAAGAATGCACTGCCACATGCCTGCGGAGGCCTCTCCCAGGGCCTCATGCTCAGTCCACTGGTTCTCAAGGGTTGGGCAGGGCAATCATTGGCTGACCTAACTTCTTAGCCCTCTGAGGAATGAGAAGAGATGAAAACCCAAAGAGCCATCCGCAGTGGATGATTTTATTCCTTTTGGGATTGATAGCCTGTTTAGGGCCCAAGGGGAAGAGAAAGGAGAGGCCCCAGGCTCAGGCAGAGAGCATCTGTTTACGTGAACAGAGTAGCTGCTGCTGCCAGAGAGCCAGTCAGGACCCCAGAGGCGCTGTCTGCACACCAGGCCTGGGGGCTGGCAACTGGGCTCTTCTGCAGCCGTGGAAACACAAGTGTTGGGGGACATGCACATCCCTGTTTTCTAACAATTTTCAGTTAATTAGAAAATTACGGGAAATCCCCCTGGTGGGGAGGAGCAGCGACAGATAGTCATGGAAGTGAAGAAGGCAGACTGAGAGAAGATGCCATAGAGAGAAAGGCCTGCAGGGCGAGCGAGGGCCAGCCCTGCCACTGGCTTCTGTGTGGACACAGCCTGGCTGCTTGCTCTCCGGGAGAGACTTCATGAGAGGGTGTTAAGCAGTGATCTCCAGGGTCCTTTCCAACAAGGCTGACCAGCCATCCCATCTCCCCAGACTTACCTGGGGTTAGTGCTGAATGTTTCACCTCCAGGAATCCCTACTTGCAGCGGCAAACTCCTTCCTGATATTCTAGTAACTTCCCTCTGGGCTCTCAATCCTTTTCCTCTCTGTGCCCCAGAAGCCTCTTCTCTGGATTAGAAAGTCACTAGGATGATTCCTTCTACTGCAGGGGTGTAGGCGGGAATGATGCACCAAGCATGTCACATCCTGTATGGCAGCGGCACCAGCCAGCATAGGGGACTGGTCTCTCCCGGGGATGACTCCCCCACCCAGGGGTGCTTACCCCACATGGAACCTGGGGCTTCCATCTCCAGGTCTGTGGCAAGTCTGCCTCACACCAGTGGCTTCAGCACAAGCTTCCCTTTTGACTAAAGGTGCCACCTCCAGTTCATGGGTCAGATCTCGACTGCCCTGGCACCGCTGGCTGAAGCCAGAGAAGTCTGCTCTGGGGGTCAGCCGATTGTTTTCTCACTCAGAGAAGAGCCCTTAAAGTGTTCAGGTTTGAGGAAGTTTCAAATAATAATTACTATACAGGTAACAAAGGGCAGGGGAGAGAAACTCAGGTGACTCAGCTCTGCTCACCTTCACACCTGTGGAGCCATTTCACACGACCTCCTAGCCTGCCTTGCTCCTCCCCTTTGTGTGCTGGGTTCCTTTGTTTGTGCCGCCTCTTGAGCGGGGCCGCTTGCACCAGGCAGTGTGCTAAAGGTGAGGCAGAGTTGGGCCCAGCCCCTCCGCTGACCCTGCCTGTGCGGGGCAGGGTGACAGCTGAGCAGCTGGTCCCAGCTGTGACCGGTGTGCGCTGACATGTTAGGTGCCCTGGCGGCACACAGCGGGTGATTCATTCTGCCTGGGGTGACAGCTGGCTGGAAGGTGAGGCGGAGCTAAGGGCCAGTGGGGTGGGAGGATGCTGGCATGCGGGCCTGGAAAGAGCACGCACAAAGGCTGCGCTTTCTCCCACCCCCGCTGCTTGTCTCCCTTTGTCACCCACTGTGGGTGGCCCTGTGGGTGGCAGTGGGTCAGCAATGACTGGGCCAGAGGCCCAGGAGGGCAGGGTCACCCTGATGAGATGGCAGGGCCCAGGGAATCCCAATTCCTGTTTCCTGGAACAACAGATGGAGGCCCCAGACACGAGCTTCCTCCCCTTCCAGCGCATTCCTCAGAATACCTGCCCCTCCATGGGCAAAAGGATCAGCCTGAACTTGCCATTACCTCCCAGGCCCTCTCCAGCATGCCAGTGGTCAGTCCCATCCCACCACCTGGCCCCTTCGGCTTCCCAGTTCCACAACTATCCATCCGGGTTCCCACCCCAGTCATTCCCATATGGCTGGTTGCAGCAACTCCTCATCAGCCCTGTGATTCAGGCCTCCCTGTTCCTCACCATCCTGTGTGTGCTGCCAGAGAAATCTTTCCAAAACAGTGTTTCGTTGACCTCATGCACCTGATCTGACATCTCTGTAAGCACATTTCCTCAGACCTCCCGGTCCACTGAGTGCAAACAGGGACACGTTCGTCTTCATAACCCAGTTGTCAGGAACCCGCAGGGCAGTGCGTGGAGCACCTGGGCCAGTGTCTGCTTGAGTGCTGGCAGTCTGTGGCAGGTCACACTGCACAGAGACCAAGGTCTGGAGACTTCCCTATCACTTAATATGCTGCAACTTCTAACATAGGGTTTTTGATTTTGTGAAACAAGCACCTAAAACAGTAAGAGGCACCTGGTCCTTCTCCTGGATGATTTTCAATTTTCGAGGCACTGGCCTTGAGGCCTCACATGCCAATGGGCCTGCCCCACCCTGCGTGCCCTCACAGCTCCCACCAGCAGCTCTGGCGCTGCTTTTTCAGAAAATCAGTCCCTGTGGCCTCTCTTCATGGAGCACAGTTCTCCAGAGAGTTCATGCAAGAAGTGGCTTGCTCAAAAAAACACCAGCAGGTCAGAACGTGTGCCCTTTGGACATTAAATTGGGTGTTTCTATTTTAAATCACTACTTGCCCTCTTTCTTTATAGCATCCTCTCCCGCCCTCATTTAACTTGCTAATTAAAAAAGAAACATTTAAAATCAACTTTAGTGGAACATAAGTCATGCAAAATAAAGTGCACTTATTTTCAGTGTGTGGTATGATGAGCTTTGCCCTATGAGTTTACCTGTTGATCACCCCAATGATGAGATAAAAGAATTCCACCACCTGAAAAGTTCTCTTGTGCTCTTTTGCAGTCAATGCCAGTTCCACATGCAGCCACGGGCAATAACTGACATGATTTCTGTTCTGATAGGCTGGCTTCTTCTAGACTATCCCATAATTAGACTCATCCAGAGGCATTCTGACATCTGACTACTTTCCTTCCTTTAATGCTGCTGAACTTCACCTATGATGTTATATATGGAAGTTCAATCCTTTTACTCACTGGCAAACATGGCTTTATAGGTTGCACAGTTTGTTTATCTGCTCTCCTGTTGATAGACACCTGGGCTGTTTCCAGATTTGGTTCCTTGAATGAAGTTCTCTGAACATTTATGTGTGAGTCTTTGTTTGGACAAATGCTTTCTTTTCCCTTGGGCAAATACCTAGTAGTGGCATGGTTGGGGCATATAGTTAACTTTAAGAGAAACCAAGATCAATCCATAGGCAATATCTTTTTGATGAGAATTATGTGATTTTTAATTGGATGCCAATCCCAGCTCTGGAAGACATCAGCTGTGCCCTACTCCAGGGTCCCACCAAACCAAACATTCTGTGGGGTTCTGTATCAGTGTCACACCACAAAAGATGTTATGGTCTATTGTGAGTTTTGTTTTAAGTGACCCGTGATAAAAATATTTAAAAGTACTGGCGCTTGTGAAAATTTTGCCTTAAAAAATGTATGAAAATAGAGATGTTGAAATCTCTATGTTTGTAGAATCCGTGTGGGTACTCATGGATGCATGGGGTTCAAGGCTATTATTCTAATACACACATTTTCATTCACTTACATTCCAATAGGCTTATCTCATCCACTGCTATGACTTGTAGTAAGTGGTTATATTAATTAGCATCCAGTTTGAGCTGTGTATAACAAATATCTACACAAACTGGCATAATCAAGAGAGAAGTCCATTCTTAGTCATGTCAAACATTCCATAGGGCAATTGATGGTTGCTATGAAACCATCATAGTCATTTGGAACCCAGCCTCTGTCCTTATGATCCAGGAATGGAAAATCTAATCATGAATTTGCAATCCCTACAGCAAGGGGGAGGGGAAGGAAGGACAGACTAAGGGCACATTCCAGAGCTTGACTTGACTTTGCTACTTTTGCTTACCTCCCATTGGCCAGAAGTTAGTCACGTGACCAAACCTGGCTACTGGGAATCCTGGGAAATGTAGTGGTATCCCCGCCTAAAGCTGGGTGGCTGTATACAGAGCAAGAAGGGAAAAGTGGATTTGGGGGACAAGAAGCAATTTCTGCCTTATTAGCCACTACTGAAATATTACCGATAATGCTGACCCTTGAACAACAGGAGTTAGGTGTGCCGCCTCTTCACCCCTACAACCAAAATTAACTTTTGACTCCCCCAAAATTTAACTGTTAATAGTCTGCTGTTTATCAGAAGCCTTACAGATATCAAAAATAATCAATTAACACATATTTTGTATATTACTAGGTATGTGCTGTATTCTTATAATAAAGTAAGCCAGAGAAAAGAAAATGTTAAAAATCATAAGGAAGGGAAAATGCATTTATAGTATCAACATAATAATTTTACATGGTTTGTTTGCAAGAAAATCTACATATAAATTGACCCTCAAAGTTCAAACCCAGGTTGTTCTAGGGTTAACTAATTATTCTCAAGCTTTTTTAGATTTTTAGTCCCAATGGGTAATCCAAGTGTGGGCACGCCAGTAGGAATGTGGTGGGCCTGGCAGCAATGTCTGGAGAACTAGTCTTAACTCCTTTCCCAGATAGTAAAGTAACCACTTTTCTTTTCCTTTTTTTTTTTTTAAATGTATTTATGCATACAAGAACTGGGGTGTAGGCCAGAGGTGCGAGAGGGTTCACCAGAGACAGAGTGGGGAACAGAACAGGCAGACTGACTGAAATACACTGCTGAGGGGAGCAACAGGCAAGTCAGGAGAGGTCTGCTGCACCATGTGGGTATCTCCCTGGCCGGCCGGGATCGAACCTGCACCACAGAGGCTGCGGACAGCTTCACAGTACTGTGCTCAACCACCTGTGCCACCAGGGAGGCCCTAAACTTAATTTTTTTTAGTTACAGAACTGTACAAGGATTTTAATATGCTATTGCATGCTATAAATCTCTCAGAGGGGAGACAAACTAGTTAGCATTGTCCAAATTTCTTTGGGCATTGAACTTCTCATTTTCTTTATTAGAGGCTCATTCCTTTACTGCAATGCTGCTTCTGTGCCCCCCCCCACCCCTCCCCCAGAACCCTCTAGGCAAGCCAAAGCTTGTCAGCTTATTTATTGCTGCATCCCAGTTCTTGGAATCACATCAGAGGCTCAATAGGGCATTGCTTAAAGTTATAAGCGACTGAGAGTCTTTTGCTTCCGTGTTCTAAGGCCCAGCCAATACACCCAACTCACCTCCTGAAGTGTGCTTGGTCCCTTCCCCCTTTCATATCATGACTGGCTTCTTCTCATCTTTCAAGTTGAAAGTTAAATGTCACGGCTTTGCAAAGGTCATCACTGTTGACCTCAGTTCTAGCTGATGTCTCCATTATTTTAGCAGAAAACTCTGCTCATTTCCTTCTGGGTAGTCCACACCACTTGTAATTTTATATTTACTAACTTGTCACTTATTTTGAGTCTCTCCTCACTGGAAATTAGGTTCCAGGAATGGGAGATTATGTCTGCCTTGCTTACTAGCATATCCTTAGGCCCAGCTTGGTATCTCGTATGAAACATTTACCCTGAAAAGTGTGGATTAGCCAGTAGAAGCCCAGGGTCTTCTGTCTGTATGTCTCACCTGGAGAATAATGATCTCTCCCCTTAGCTTCTATTTTCTTTGGTTTTTATAAACTCCTGCACCTAGGAAAGTCTTGTGCCACTATGCTGTAAGCTCCTTGAAAAGAGGAACAAATTCCCACTTTATATCTTTCCATCCAGGCATTCTGGGTTCTGTTAGACCTGTTTTTCTGAGTATGTATGCTACTAAACATCACAGAAATGACAGCTTGTGGCCAAGAAATTTGAAATTTGGTTACGACTAAGTTAAACTTCAGTGATTTTTTTTTTAATTGCAGAACTTTACAAGGATTTGAATATGTTCTTACATACTATAAATTTCTTTTTTTTTTTAAGATTTATTTATTTATTTATACAAGCTCTGGGTATAGTCAGAAGTGCAGGAGGGTGAGAGAATTCACCAGAGCCAGAACAGGGAACAGAACAGGCAGACTGACGAGGTACACTGCTGAGGGGAGCAGCGGGTGCAGCAGGAGAGGTCTGAGTGCCATGTGGGACTCTCACCCGATGGCCAGGGATCGAACCGGCACTGCAGAGGCTGCGGGCAGCTTTGCAACCCAGCGCTCAACCGCTGAGCCACCGGGGAGGCCCACATACTATAAATTTCCAGGAGGGAACTAAACAGCCAGGATTGTCCAAACTTATTTGGACATTGGACCCTTCATTTTTATCATTCAGAGACTCATTATCAGTGTCCTGATTCTTCATGATATGTTTTTTTTTCTTTTTTTTTTTTTTAAAGATTTATTTATTTATTTATACAAGCACTGGGTACAGTCAGAAGCGCGGGAGGGTGAGAGAATTCACCAGAGCCAGAGCGGGGAACAGAACAGGCAGACTGACAAAATACACTGCTGAGGGGAGCAGCGGGCGCAGCAGGAGAGGTCTGTGTTCCATGTGGGACCCTCGTCGGTGGCCGGGGAATGAGCCGGCGCTGCAGAGGCTGCCCAGCGCTCAACCGCTGCACCACCAGGGAAAGCCCTTCATGATACGTTTTCTTTCCCTCTGTTTCTTTCTTTTCCTCTCTCCCCCTTCCTTCCTCCTCCCTCCCTCCCTCACTCTCTCCTTCCCTTCCTCCCTACCTCCCTCCCTGCTTTCTTACATTATCTTTCATCTAATCAGTTTCCTTTCTTGGTCTTGACACTGAACCCTCCCTTGTGGATACCAAGCACAGGTGTACTGGCTCAGGCTCACTCCTCAGGAGCTGCACCCAGGGCCTACACCCTCAGAACCTGGCATGCTCGTACTCACACACACCCACATGCCTCTGGGTCTTCTTGTCCATTCTTAGGACTTAGGACATGGGGCAAAAATCAATGGCTTCCCTGGGGACCATCTGCGGGCGCCATCTAAGGCTTGGACTGTGGGTCTCTAGTCTGGAAGAGGGAACTGGTGGTTAGTCAGGAGCTGTGAGTGGGGAGGGCGCCTGCGCTCCGTCCCATCTTGGGGGAGCCCCCACATCTCAGAACACTCTGTGAGCCTTCCTCAGTATGGGTCCTACAACATAGAATAAAACCAATGTCTGATGTGGCTGCTGAGAACTGAGTGTCTGGCCAGACTGAGGACAGATGTTTCCTCGCTCTCTATCTCCTGAAGTGTTGGCTGCACTGGCAGGAGCAGGGTAAGCAACACAACAGCCAACCCCCAAACAAACAAATCCCCACTTCTGCCAGGGAAAGCCCCATGCAGCGTTGGAGACACTCACACTCCAAAATAGAATTCCTGATGAGCAGAGCCAAGAAGAACTTAGAGATACCATCGTACAGATGGCAAAACTGTGGTCATGGGGTCTGCTCAAGGCACATGAGGCCGAGCTGAACAGGGAGGAGTCCTGGGTGCCTGACGCTTAGGCTCCTGCCTTTTAATGTCACCAGCCTGTCTCAGTAAAGCATAATGTTAGCACTTTGGACTTATTTAAGTTTCATGTTCTCTGACCCCATCTTAAAAGGTTGGGAGCCAAGTGCTTTATTCTATGTGCCCCTTAATTGATTCCACAGGACTACCTAAGGTAGCTCTCCCTTAGACAGCAGGGAGAGAACTCTGTAAACAAATGTCAAGCAAGGTAGACCGGAAGTATTACCGTTGTCACGCTCCATTGGGCCTTGCTTTGAAGGTAGTGACCCACCCGCCTCCAAGTTGCTGTGGAACCTGAGAATGTCAGAGCCATGGACAATCTGCGGCAGCGCCATTTCATAAGTGAGGAAAATGAGGTCCAGAGAGGAACCTGTCCTCGGGGTGGAATTAGAGGTCAGTTATTTGCAGAGGCAATTGTAGAACTTGCCTCGTGTCCCACAGAGGGGTTCACTGCCATCTTCCGACCCTCAGGGGTCACTTACAGCCCTAGGTTTGAAGGCAGCTTGTCCTAAACTTGGTTTGACCAGTACGGGGTCCAGCTGAGCCCAGATGGAGTGGACCCCCACGGGAGTGGGGAAATGCTGTGCTTGGTGTTAGTGGCTCTGTTTGTTCAACTTTAGGCCTCCTCTTAAGGAGGACGGGATCCACAGGCCCAGAGAACTGAAGTCTTATCTGGGCGTGGCTTCCGGCATGTATCCCTAGGCCACCCCTGAGCCTCTTCTCACATTCCCTGTTGCTCAAGAGTGGAGTTTGCATTTTCTCAGAGGGTTCCTGCAAGTTGCCCACAAATCTCAGAAGCTGCAGAGAGGAGACTCACTGTGAGAGGCTGCAGCCTGCATGCAGGTGGCCCAGAGCTCCAGGGTCTCTGGGCTTCGCTGCAGGGGAAGGGCTGACATCAGTGCTCTCACATCCAGGACAGAAAGGAAAGCTGGGAAGGCCTTCGGGGTACTGGTTCAATGCTCTCCCTCAGGGCACAGAGAAAATGGAGGTGGCTTTTCTTATCACCTATAATCAATCCCAGACTTGCTGTCAGATCTGAGAGTTGTCCTAGCCTCTGAGTAAACCAGGAAATAATGAATAAATGCCTCTTATGTGTGTCTGTGCTTCACTGAGACTACTAAAACCTCTGCTGAGCTTTTCTAACACTTTCTGTTTGGTTGTTTAGCTTCTTGCTCTGCTAGTTTGAGACTCAGCAAATGCCCAAGGGGGGGAAATAAAAGGGACGTATCTTCTCTTTAGGACCTTGGTCCCTTATGTCCTACATACTTTTTGATGTTTTCATCCAATTTTTTTATCCCGTATTTTATCCAGTTTTCTGTTGTTGTGGAAGCCGGAAGCTGTTCTCTCATAGGCAGCGGGAAGGAATAGACTGTTGTGTTCTGAAGAAGAAAAATGGAAGGTGGGAGGTTTGTCAGGCACCTTCAGAGTGACTTCACCTGGGCTTTGTGGGCGCTGGTTTTGACTCCTGAGTCCCCAGAGCTTTGCAGTATCTGTTAAAAACCCTATAATCTTCATCTGAGATTTGGGTTCCCCAGTGTTGGGGGTAGGGACCCAGGGAAGAGAGAGTAAGTAGCTAGTTGTTAACTGGCTCTTCAGGGAGTGGTCTTGTGCCCTGTGTGGAGTGTTTGGACACATGTAGTGATTCTTTTCTTTTGTTACCACAGTGACTGGAGTAACTTCTAGAACAAGGGATTTTTTTTTTTAAAGACTTATTTTTATTTATTTATGCATACAAAAACTGGGGTGTAGGCCAGAGGTGTGTGTGTGGGGGGGCAGCGAGTAATTTCACCAGAGACAGACTGGGGAGCAGAACAGCTGGATCTACTGAAATACACTGCTGAGGGGAGCAGTGGGCAAGACAGGAAAGGGCTGCTGTGCCATATGCGTAGCTCCCTGGCCAGAGATTGAACTCATGCTGCAGTGGCTGGTGATAGCTTTCTGTGCTGAGACTTAACCCCTTGTGCCACCAAGGA
The DNA here is from genome assembly GCF_964194135.1 of Talpa europaea. NCBI lineage: Eukaryota > Metazoa > Chordata > Mammalia > Eulipotyphla > Talpidae > Talpa > Talpa europaea. The sequence continues at coordinate 41,359,344 of NC_140080.1, read as the reverse complement.
GGCCCTGGGTTTCCTACTCAAGTTGAGAAAAGCTCAAACTTCTTCCCATAGTTAGCAAGCCTGACATGTTCTGGCTCCAGCCCAGCACCTGGATTTCATTCTGTGGTGCTCTCTGTCTGGCCCATGCTGCCCCACCAACCTGACCAAGTGTTGGCCTCAAACAGAAAGGGCCTTCTCACCTTAGGACTCTGGTACTTTGTCCTTGTCACAAAGCTGGTCACTTCTTGTCCCTCAGATCTCATCTCGGAGTTCACCTCTACAGAGAGACCTTTCTGGATCATCTCACCTGCTCACCTATTACCTACTCACCGATTACTTATCACCCTATTTTCATTTTCCACATATCATCTGCCACTCTCTGCATGCCATCTACTCGCTCATTTGCTTGGGAAAGTACTTTAACTAGAATGTAGTCAGTATGAGAGCAGGAACTTACCTGCCTTGTTTACTGTTACATACTTGATATTGAAAAGACAGATATGAAATGAGATGTTCTTTTATATCCAGTTTTTTGATTCAATGTTTTATCTGTGAAATCCATCCATGTGTTGTTGTGTAGCAATAGTGCCCCTTTTGTAATACAGTTCAAATATTTCAGAATATATATATATATATATATTCATGATTAAAAAACGAGGTGAGGTGCTGATGTTAGACCATTGGTTTAAAACTGTGTCCCATCGAAGCACCTGCCCCAACCAAGGTGGCATGGGTGAGGGACATCTGTGCCCTCTTCTCTCTGGCTATACCTTTCCTCTTGGAGTGGTTTCTGGCTTTGTTTATGTCTTAGACTGGCATCTAGACCTCTAGGTCCTGGGTCTGATTGCATTTGGAAAAAATGTTTTTGCTGTTGAAATAATTGTCCTTAAATCCAGTTTATGTATTTATTTTAATGTTAGGTATTGAATTTAAGCCCTACTCCCTTCGTGATGTATGACTTAAGCAAGTGAATTCATTCCCTGTGCTTTTATTTTCTCAAATATGATAAAAAAAAAAAAAAAGGACAGCAGGTTAGGTCATGTGAGCTAAGTCATGCAAAACATTTATCACAGACCTGACATGTAGTCAAGTTTCAATAAACACTAGCTACAGTTACCGTGATTATTTTCTTTGTCATTGTCATCGTCAACTTCATCATCCTTGCCAGGGACTCTTTTGCTTTCTTGATCTATGTTCTTCTAGGCTTTGTTGCAGAAACAGCCTGTACTCAGTGGGAGACTAAAAACTTCCTAACTTCTCAATTCTATTCGTAGCAGCTGAATGGGATATCCTCCCAGCTGGGTCTCCTGGCCTGTCCCACCCTAGTCACCAGGAATAAACCAACCCAAACTCGAATGCCTGGAGGACAGCTGCTGTACTGTCACCAGACCACATGCCTCCAGGGGGAGTGGGGGAGAGAATTCTTGGTCATTACTAAGCTCCTCAGTACATTATGAACCTGATATGCCAAAGAAATACAAGTCGGGTTCTGAATCCAAAGAGTCCCCCAGAGATGCCCGGAGGCAGACATAAGGTGGAGTGTCATTTTACATCCCTAATAAGGTGACCTTGACCTTGTCATTGTTTCATCATCACAGGGACTCCAGATTTCCTGACCTTTCTCCCTGCTACGAATTTCCTAGGTGGAATGGACGGTGCCAAGGGCCAACAGGTGGCTGGGGATCTGGAGGTTGACAAACAGTGCATGCACAGAGATGCTAGTAGGAGGGTGAGCCTGTTTGGTGTGGCCCCTGAGGGAGTGAGCTCCACAGGCAGGGGTGATGGAGGCTGGCAGTGGGGGATGTCTCAAGCCAGGAGACCTGTGCAATCACACATGGGCAGCCACATCCCTGGACATGCTGCCTGGGCTGCTGGCACGGCAGCTGCTCTGAGCCATTGTCCTTTGCACTGGTACTCATCTTGCTCCCTGCTCTGAAGATCTTCCAGCCCCTGCCTTCTCTCAGTGGCTGTCTTCAAGTAAACACTCTGCTGAGGTCACGCCATCAGGACGCAAGACACGCTGGGTTGCAGTGCCTTTCATTTCGAGACTCACTTTAAACACTGATGTACTTACTGCCTAATGACTTGGGCACCTTGCCATGGTGGGGGAGGCACGGGGGTAGCAGTGGTGAAGAATGATGTTGTTTATAGGAGCGGCTTCCCGTTGGTACTTCAAGGCCTGCAACATCCTTTAGCAATGCCATATGCCATGTGCATCGTGTTTCACTGTTCTGACTGGGAGGACCATTACTGGATTTGGATGAGACATTTAATCAACAAGTCACTTGTATCTAAATAGAGACAGTCTGTTGTACAGCCTTCCTAACAAATGATACGATCCTTCAGCTCCACCCCACTAATTCCAGGAGCCTGTACAAGGGTTAGGACTGAGTCCTGGCTCTGCCATTGGCAGTTCAGTCACCTTGGATGAATTTTTCCATTGTAGTCTCTCCATTTATACATCATGGATGACAGCACGTACCTCATAGACTTGTTATGAGTTTTAAATGAGCTGATGTGTAAAAATGTTTAACACAGCTCCTGGCACAGAGCAAGAACAAGGTCCATGCTAGCTACCACTACTGCCAAGGCTAGTGATGGAAATGGAAGTATGGGGAGATGGGAAATGAGCTCACATGGGTAACCCAGCTAGAGATTTGTTGCTGAGTTATAAAATATCCACCTTGCAACTTCACTGCAGATCACATCAGCTTCTGGCTCAAGTGCTGCAGTACAGAGCTCATCATGTTCCCTAACACGGCTTCTCCACTTTTTTTTTTTTGACATATATGCAATCTACCAGTAATCAGCGCTCTGCCTTCACATATGTATACTTACTTCTAATTTACACACATGCACCAATATGCTATCAAGTATGTTATAAACCATATAATATTAGAAAATTTTAACTGGGGGTTAAAATATCAAGAGAAACTCTAATTAGCCCCCCATTTGGGGGCATGCTTTTGTGCTACTCTGAGTGGAAGTGGGGATTTCAGAGCGTGTTCTCTTCGGCTTCCTGTTGCAGGGGCAAATAAATAGCATCCTTGATAAATCAATTGTAGGATCTTAATGATCCTTATTACTATAGTTTATTTTTTTTAAAAGATTTATTTATTTATGCATACAAGAACTGGGGTACAGGCCAGAGGTGCAAAGGGTGAAAGGATTCAGCAGAGACAGAGTGGGGAGCAGAACAGGCAGACTGACTGAAATACACTGCTGAGGGGAGCAGTGGGCAAGATAGGACAGGTCTGCTGCGCCATGTGGGCAGCTCCCTGGCTGGTTGGGGATCAAAAGCAATAATGACCAGATATAGTTTTAAAAGATAAATGAGGGCTTTCCTGGTGGTGCAGGGGTTAAAGTCTCAACGTTATCAAGCTATCACAAACCACTGCAGCATGAGTTCAGTGCCCAGCCAGGGAGCTGGGAGCTGACCCACATATGGTGAAGACAGACCTCTCCTGTCTCGCCAGCTGCTCCCCTCAGCAGAGTATTTCAGTAGATCCGCCTGTTTTGCTCCCCACTCTGTCTCTGGTGAATCCTCTCACCCCCCGCACCTCTGGCCTATACCCCAGCTCTTGTATAAATAAATAAAATATCTTTAATAAATAAATAAGTAAATAAAATAATAAATAAATCTTTAATAAATAACAAAATAAATCTTTAAAAAAAGATAAATGAGTATTCAACAGAGATAAAAAAGGAAGGGTGTTTGGGTAAAGGCAGAGATGTGTAGTGGCCTCTGCATTCGGCCCTTTGCACCCTGTCTGGGATGTGGCACTGGCTGAAGTGCTGGCCTGTGAAGGAGGCAAGTGATGGCCCGTGAGGGAGGCAAGGGGACAAGTGTTCAAGTGCTGGATTGTTGGAGCCTGTGCCCCTTAATAAAGTCTGGAATGAACCCAAGGCAGAGGCCACTAATGGTTACAGGCAGAGGAGTGTATGGTTGGGTTTGCTCATTAGAGGTTTGCCTGCCTGTGGGTGGAGAGTTGTGAGGCTTGGAGCTGGAAGGCCAGGAACTCCTGGGACTCCAAGAGAGGCCAGGAACTCCTGGGACTCCAAGAGAGGGACTCCAAGAGAGGGCCGATGGGGCTAAGGACATGGAATAAGTTAGAATTTAAGAATCTAGTCTTGGAATCCACATGGCCATCTCGGCTCGTTCAGTCTGTCAATTCTACAGGAGACTAAGAGAAGTTACGTATTCTCGAGAGGCAGAAAGCTTCCAGTCTCCATGTCTGAAGACCACAATGCCTCTGTCTTTTTCCTGGTAAGTTCTGCTAAGTTCACTGAAACAATTCCTAAGAGGCCATGCCTGGTCCTATCAGGGATCCAGCCGCTGAGGCCCCAGGACCACAGTAAGACTACTGCATTCCCGTGTTCCCAGCCGCGAGGCAAGGGTTGACCCTGAGGGAGACAGCAGTGGTAGTGCCATTGGATTGGTCTCATTTTTCCCCAACTAGGAAAGGCTCAACAGTGAGCTCTCCAGCTCCCAGAACTGGCATTTCTAAACAAGTGAAGATTGAAGACGACCTTTTTGCAGGTTGATTTAGTCCTCCCACTTGGGGACCTCTGGGATTTGGAGATACTAGATATGAAGCCCCTCACTTCCACCAATTTTAGTCTTTTTTCCAACTCTACACTATTGTTTATGACCCTGACACCTACAGTTCTAACTTTTTAAACTTTGCATTGTAATATACAACATGTATACAGAACTATGTACTGACTGCTAAGTGAATTTTCACAAAATGAACACACTTGTGTAACCAGCACCCAGGTTAAGAAAAAAAAAAATTTCCAGCATCCCAGAAGCCCCATCTTGCTACTTCCTGTCACTACTCTCCCCAAAGCTAATCAATAGCCTGACTTTTAGCACTGTAGATTTCTTCTAATTTTGAACTTTGTTCATTTATTGTCATTGTTGTGACATTGAGAGAATATACCCCAGGCTTTTCTAAGATAGGAGGGGACTTGGTAGTTTCCAGTTTGAAACTTCTACCATCAGAGGTACTATGAACAGTCCTGCGGGGGTCTGATGAGGTACACATGTGTGAATTCCCGTTAGTTGTAGATCTGGGGTCATAGGCTGCACATACATTCCACTGTAGTAAATACTGCTAGTGAATTTTCAGAAGTGGTTGCATAGATTTACATTCCCATTGGCTCCACATTCTTGTCAATACTTGAAATGGCCTTTTTTATTTTTCATTTTAGTTATTCTGGTGTGTGAATAAAGGTATGACATTGTGTTCGAATTTGCACTTCTCTGATCACTAATGAAGTTGGGGATGACCACATTTTTTGACTGGTCTAGGCTTTTCACCTGCATTTCTCCCCACTCCAGTCACATTCCAATGTATGCTAAGCCCTAACTTCTCCACTAATGTTGCTCACTCAGTAAATATCCCGGGCAGCTATAACACCATACTTGTCTTCCTCCACTTTTCACTAGCATCACTGATGTATGCATTTTCACTCCTTCAGATACAAGTGTCCATAAATTCAAATCAAAGTGGTTCACGGTTAAAAAAAAAATAATTTCTTTAGTTCATTTGGGGTTGTATATATCTCAGGAATAGCTTGATCCAGTGCTCAAACATGTCATTACAGATTGACTCTGTTTAGATGTAAGATGGCTCTACTTGTGCTAGTTCTATATGGGTATAAGTTCAAGTCTCAAAGTAAAGAGAAAGACTCCATCTTTAAACTCAAAAAAAATCCTAAAATTGAGTCTTATGGGATCTTATGAACTTTCTGATCATACGCTGATCCCAGAATCACTTGGGAGGGAGGCATAGATCTGGGTAATATTATAACCAGTAGGAGGAAGTGGGGTGAATCAACCCTGCTCAGAACAAAAGGTTAAGAGTGGAGGCAGCTTGTTTAATCAGGGGAAATTGGGATAAAATCACATAGATAGTGAACGGACACTGGAAAGCAAATTCAGCAGTTGTCTTCTACACTTGTTGACCCAGTTTCAAGACCAAAAACCTTGGAACAGTTCTTGAGTTTTCCTTTTACTTCCACATCCATCAATTACAAATGCCCATAATTCTACATTCTAAGTAGCTTCCTAACTTGTCCACTGGATCACTTGCCTACTTCCTAATTTGTCCACTTGATTCTAGTCCAAGAGAACATTAACTCAATCTTTGACCACTGAAATAATTTTCTTACATCTTCTTCCTTTCCTCTGAACTCTAAAAATAATATTAATAACTAATACTTGTTAAGGGCCTTTTAAATACCCAACATTGTGCAATGGACTCTACTTTCACTATCTCATTTGGTTCTCAGAGCAGTTGTTTAAATACCTGTGATGTTCCCCATTATATAGCAGAAAAAAAACTTTTAATAGCAGTAAACTTCTTAATACTCAAAGTTCTCCAATGTCTTCCCATTTCCCTACATTCTTCATGTTTCTTGCTATATAATGAAGTACTGAAAACTATTATCTTGAAAATACAGCAGTCATTGATTTCTACTTGGGACTCATATTTTGGGCAGAGATCAGCAGGGAAGTCCCATCATTGTTCCATGCAGCATCAGTAGACATGGTTTCCTTAGGAGACAGAGAACCCACTTCCAAGATGGCTCACTCATGTGACTGGCGAGTTAGTTTGCCTATTGTCAGACTCAACTTGGACTAAGGGTGAGGGACTTTGTTCCCATCCATGTGGCTTCTTTGTGTGGGCATCTCCATCCTCCTACTGACTCTCCTCATGACATGGTGATTGGGTTCCAAAAGTGTCCCAAAAGATAGGAGGTAGAAGCTTCCATTCTGAAGATCTGAACCAAGAATCTGCCACAGCATTACAGAGACAGATATGAGGTAAGTGACTGTAGCTCCTCTTGGCAGAAAGAATATCAAAGAATTTTTTAAGTCAAAATTTAAAGCTGTCATATCCTAACTGTACAATTCCACAAAATGAACCAGAGGGGTTTCTATGATCAGGTACTGGCTCACCCATGCTTCACTCCATCCATGACGTTATTTTTCTATGCATAATAACCTTCTCTCAGTTCCTTCATGTCCCATGTCCTCTCTTACCTCAAGGCTATTGCACTTGCTACTTGTACCTACCTGGAATGATTTCCCGGTCTTTACAGTGTCTTAGCTTCAGATCTTAGTAGAAAAGTCCTCTCCCAAAACCAGTCTAGATTGAGCCCTTCAAACTCATACAATTCCTGTTTCATGTTAGGTGTATCACATGTATGTTTTGAAAAACAAAATGATTGAATGAATGAGAAAATCCATTGCCCCATTAGTCTTTAAGTGTCTTTCACATCTTTCTATAGCTTCACCTGATGCTCCCTAGGCCCACCCAAATTCCAGGTTCTGGGTCAATGAACTCTACTTCTTACAAACTTCAACTCTTCTTGACATTCCGTCTCCTTTAGGATGGTGATAATTTCCCCTAGAATCCACCCAGGATAAACACACAACTTTTGGGACTCACTGGCTCCGTTGCTGTATAAATGGAAAGTCTTGATTGCTTGTTTTTATGGAATCTTTGTCTAATGGTTGCAGTGTTCCTATTAGTATTGTCACAATTTATTTTGAAGCTCCTGGAAGGCAGGCATGATATCTCTGACTCACTCATCTATATATTCTTAGAAAACAGGAAACAGATGGCCTGAGGACCAGCAGAAAAAAGTTGAGCTTTATTAGGCAGAGGGTACAGAATAAACAAAGACAGTGGGCTGGGTGTACTCGCTGCCCTCCAGGGAAGACAGCTTGGTTCTTACTATGCTATATACCTAGGATCAATTTCTGGTCTGTGAAGGAGACAGATCGTATAAAGGAAAACACACTGAACAGCAAGCCAAAGCCCCATAGAATGTTGCTAGTGACCTCTTTGGGAATTTACCTCCTTCCACCTAAAGCAAAGGTATTAGGACAAGATGGTAACTAAGGTGATGCAACAGTGATGGTGATTCTGAGGGTAGTTATTTGCTCTGGGCACTGTCAGATCAGGGTTCAAGTCCAGTTTTGCTCCTTTTGATCAGTGTGACATAGGGTGAGCTACTCCATCTTTTCCAGTTTTACTTTTGTTATCTATAATCTGGGAATAGCAACTTTTCTCTCATAAGTTTGAAAATTCAAAGGAGATATAATATACTGAATATTTAAGTTATGGTAAGCATGTAATTAATGAAACAGTGTTATTGAGAACCATTTATAGGAGGATGCAATATAGTGGAGTGCTTGTAATCTTGACTTGGAGTTTGGTAACACATGAATTTAAATACTAGTGTCATCATTTACTAGCTGTGTGATTTTTGGGCAAGTGACTTTTTCTTTCTGAACTTCAGGGTTCTCACCTTTAGGATGAGGGTAAGAGATGAGAATTTCATCTCTGGTGATTGCTAATATGAGGATTCAATGGTATTGTATATACCATGTTTATTACAGTGCCTTAAACTTATAATAAGTAAATGAAAAATATCAATATATATCCAATCAATAAATAAAAGTTGTTTCCTGAAGTTATTATTATGAATAATAACTCCCATTCAGGTATTAACCTTAGATCAGTTTGGTGGAATGCTGGGGATGCATGGAGAGGAGTCTGGGAGATATTTAGAAAACGTAAGTTGAAATTGTAAGTGGTGGTTCTTCGATGACCAGATGAGGGTTTTGGGTTTTATTCCACTGGCAATGACAAGCAACTGAAAAAGGTCAAACTTTCAGAAAGGTAATTTCATTGCAGGATATAGGAAACCATTGAGGAGATGACAGTGGAAAAGGAAAGGCTTATTTATTCATTCACTCTTTCTCCATTCATTTGGTCAGTCAACTAACAATTATTGAGCTACTTATAAGCCACGCACTAGTTGATGTGAATGCAGAGAAAGATAATTAAAAAATAACTAAAGTGGGGGTCTCCCTGGTGGTGCAAGAGGTTAAGTCTCAGCTCTATGATGCTATCAGCAGCAACTGCAGCACGAGTTCAATCCCCAGCCAGGGAGCTGACCCGCATGGTGCAGCAAACCTCCCCTGTCTTGCCCACTGTTCCCCTCAGCAGTGTATTTCAGGAGATCTTCCTGTTTTACTGCCCACTGTATCTCACCCCCTGCACCTTTGGCCTATACCCCAGTTCTTGTATGCATAATTAAATAAAATAAATCTTTAAAAAATAAATAACTAAAGTGTAGTAAGTGCTAACATACAGAAACATTTAACTCAGGTTTTAGGAGAAAGCCAGCATTCTCCCAGAAAGAAGTGATATTTAAATAGAGAACTAAAAGTAAAAAGGAGGGGAAAGAATTCTATACAGAATAAATATCAAGTGCAAAGAAAGCATAGGGTAGAGGGAGCAGGATAAATGGAAGATTTGAAAATCTCTAGGGTAGAGATAAAGAGAATCTAACTAGGATGATGACCTTGGTGCTAGAGAAGAGGGTATAAAAGAGTGTGTCACAGTGGAGATAATAGTTGCAGAATTTGATTACAAACTGTGTGTGTGTGAGAGAGATATCAAGAGCAACTCTAAGGTGATATCCATTCCTACAAACATAGTTTAGTTTGCTTTTTTCTTCTCAAAGGTGGCACTAGATTTTGCTGTGTCCACCAGGGTTAATCAGCAACTACATATGGTTCCCTTTAGGGTCCCAGAGTAGACTTGTACAAAAGAGGGTCTTGCACAAAATTTGGAAGCAGCAGTCTTTATTACTCCCTGATGGTGATTGTGGTCAGATATGGCGACAGGCACAGAGATACCTGGTATATTTAAGTCCAGTCAGCTCTTCCTCTTGACATATCCAGCAGCTCCAGGATGCACTACCTTATCTTTGGAGATACTATGACTCCTTTCCTGGTCCTTCAAGTATAACCTTCAGGGCTTCCATAGTCCCAACTTCTCCCATAATTACGTGGTTAAAAAATATTACAGAAACACTGCATTGTAACATTACCTAAGTTTCAGATAAGCACTGTTATAAATCAGTGTGTGACACCTGTGTGATTTTTACAACTGTCATTCTATAACACTCCTCATGAATCTATCCCTGACTGAATCCCGACTGATACAGGCTCATAAAGTTCTAAGTTGTTGTGATTTCACTAGTGCTTGAGTATTTCTGGTGTCAGGCAGTCATAATTTCATTTAGTCCAAAGTCAAATAAGATCTTTGTTTGAGACTGAAAATTCTCATCTTCTTTGACACAATAGACAACAACATAGAAAATGCTAAACTAGATGACTAAGCAATAACATAAGAAAAGGAGAGAAGAGGAAAAATGCTCTAAGAAAAGGAAGCAGGATGTGCAAATATCCAGTGTTCATAACTTGTCTTTGCCTACATTAGGCTTGTTGTGAAAATCAAATTAGATGATGAGTATAAAGGCACTCAGGAAAAAATGTATAACAATGTACAGGTACAGCATCAAATTGGGAGGACCGTTTATAAGAAAGACTTTTTGCCCTTTGCCTGTAGTAGTCCTCTGGGATCTTCAGTTCACTTCTGTGCTCCAGCTATCAAGCAACTAGAATTTCAAAGAACATAATTATGTGGTTGGTGCCAGCAGAGCCTAGAGCATTTGGCTCATGGGAAACCATTGTCGTCTCCTGAGCCACTAGGAAAAAGGAACTGAGAGTACCCAAGGACCTGTTTGTTCTCCTTTCCTGACAGAACTTTTCTGAAAATGATGTGTACTAGCAACCTCAGAATTACTTCACCTTCCTTGCCCTCAGCCCTTTTAATTTATTTTTTTCTCTGCCTCGAGACAAGTCAGGGAGACTCACCCCTGAAGAATCTTGATTCCAACATTTGCTTCTCATGTGAGTGTAGATACATTACTTTAACTCTCTGCATTTCAGTTTCTGAGTTTGCAAAATGGGCTAATAACTTATCTCCTGGGGTTTTTGTAAGGATTGAATGAGTTATATGCATAAAGTCTTTAAAACAAAGCATGTCTTATGATAAGTGATCAGCAAATGTTAACTAATAATATTATGTCCTAAAATATATTACTACTATAGAATCAGGTTAATTATAACCTCCTTGGTGTCCAAATCAAATGTTGTGATGTTCTCTATAGTCTTTTATTTCTGACATTTTCTTTTTTGAGAAATCAGGTCACTTAGAAATAAGTTGCTCCTGACTAGTAGTAATATCACTTATCAATTCTAGTGCATGTGAGGAGAAATTGGCCTAATTCATCTATGTAAATCATGATAATTATGTAAGAAACCAGTATTTATCCTGGGTTCCCCACCAGCTACCACTCCATCTTTCTCCTTGCCTTTCGAGACATATAACATGTCTCCTTGTGTTATCTCCACTTCCCTTCCTACTCACTTGCTGACCAGCTGCCCTGCAATTTGGCCTCTGTCCCCACCTTGCTACAGAAAGCTGGCTTCCCAAAGGTGACCAATAACTTCCTTGTTCCTAAATTCAGTTGACATTTCTTTGCCTGCTGTCCATCTTTCAAATCACTTTTTTTTTGCAGGCTCCCAGGACACCACACTTCCCCTCTGCGTGCATTGTCCTTAACCACCATTCTGGTTGCTGCTCACGCCCATCTTGTTTATTCTTCTCAGTCTTATTCTTTTACCCAGTCTTCTTCTTTTCTTTTTTTTTTTTTTAAGACTTTTTTTTTAAGATTTATTTTTATTTATTTATACAAGCACTGGGTACAGTCAGAAGCGTGGGAGGGTGAGAGAATTCACCAGAGCCAGAGCAGGGAGCAGAGCAGGCAGACTGAAGTACACTACTGAGGGGAGCAGTGGGAGTCAGGAGAGGTCTGCATACGGGACCCTCCTCTGGTGGCCAGGGAGCAGCCGGGGATCGAATCGCCACTGCAGAGGCTGCGGGCAGCTTCGCAACCCAGCGCTCAACCGCTGTGCCACCAGGGAGGCCCAGTCTTCTTATTTTCATGCTACACATCTCTCCCATGAGAATTCTGTCCATTCCCAAAACTCAGCTATTAAATATACAGACAGACCTCTCCATCCCAGCTACTTCTCCTGCATTTACCTCCAAATTTCCCACTGAGCTTTAGCACCTGAATGTCACAAGGGTGTTTCAAACCCAGTTTGTCCTGAAATGAATTCATTATCTCCTTGCAGATGACATCCCCCCTCCTGTGTTCCCTGCCCTAATAAGAAATACTTCAATTAGCACAACACTTGAGTTCATCTTAGAACCCTGTTTCCACCTCTCTCACCTCCTCAGACTCAGTCTCTACCTCCGACAACTTTACTTTCAAAATATCACTTGGCATCTTCTCTCACTTCTGTTTCTTCAGCTCTGGCTCTTGACATCCTCATTTCTCTACTAATCACCTGACAACATCTCCTAATTCAACTCCCAGCCTGCATTCTTGATTCACCCAAACCATTCCCTGCTCATCACTTGTCATGATTTCCAGTAGTATAAAGCTGAAAAATCTTAACTGAATTCTTAAGACCTTATGCCATCAGTTCCCTGCTTAACTTTCCTACCCTCCCACCCACCACTTAACTTTCTTACCCTCCTACCCACCAATGCTTTGCAGTATTACACAAGCCAGTCCCACTGATCTCTCAGTTCTCAGAATATGTCCCCAGGTCCTGCTCTGGAAGTCTCTTCTCAAGGCTTACCCAGAAAGTTTTTCCTTCTACTGAGGTCTGGGAAAGGTTTTCTCCCTGGTAAAATCTTGGATCCTTCTCTCATAACTCTGTCCCCTTCCTTGTGAATTATTTAGTGCTTACCAGCTTTGGAATGATACTATTGGTGTCTGAATTTCAGCTCTGCTGTCTACCAGCTGCTATTTTACTTCTGTGAGTCTCAGTTTCCTTTTCTGTTATTAGGTTTAATAATAGAGTCTATCTTATAAATTTTCACGTTTCTTTATTGAAATAGTGATTAAATCACATGTAATTCTTTTTTGTATATTTCATTATTTAAATTGTATAAGGACAGGAACAATGTCTACCACCTAATGCCCGAATCTGCTATAGATATTGTGGTTCAAAAAAGGCATTGAATAAATTACTAAACATGCTTTGGTATTTTGATTCATTTTAATTTTTAAAATATTTATCTTGTGTTTTCCAGCCACTAAATATCTCTTATTAATAGCATATTGCACACATGTCCTAAATAGGATTTAAGTATTTATTTTTGGACATGTAGGGTATTTCAACTTCCCATTCATTGGCATTTTTTTGTGCAATAATTTTACATCTACATCATAGATTAGTTACTTAAAGTCCTTTTCTGGAAGAGGAATCTTCTTCTTACAAGTCTTCTTTTGAAAATGTTCCAGAACTTTCTATTCTAATTCCCTTGCATTATCTACAAAACATTCACACTTATTGTCTTGTGATGTTTTCTTTCTTTCTGATGGCTTTGGGATAAATAATACCCATGCTAAGAGTTAGAATTCTTGCCCTTACATGGGGAGCTACTGACACTTAAACTTTGTCTCATTAAATGCATCTGGTAATAACAAGGGAACAAAAACAGATGATTATTTTAAATTCTTCCGCTTCCTCCTTGTCCTTTTCCCTTTTTTCCTCCTTCTCTACCTTCTATTTCTCCTCTTCTTTTCCCTTCCATTCGTCTTTTAAAGAAAGGATAGATAAAACTCTGAAAAACATATTTGTTATATATTGTGGATACTTAAGAGAGAAAAGTGAAAGGAAGGGAAAAGGAGCAAGGGGAGAACGTGAGAAAAAGAAGAAAAGTTAGAAAAAGAAGAGAAAATGAGAAGGAATGAGAAGAGGCAAGAAACAAAATTTTAGGATAAGAAGAATAACTAGAGAATGACAGAGGACAACTGGGGAGAAAATAATCCAGATGTAGCAAAATATTGATAGACGTTTGGGGGCTATTCTTATTCATAAATTTAGTTTAAATTTTATTTGAGAACTTTTCAGAGATTTGAGAAAGCTATTGTGAAATGAGAAAAATTCACTTTTTCTTTTCTCCAGGCTAAATCTCCCTAATTGTCTCTACTGCTTTTCTAAAGCATAGTTTTCATATTCTTCAATAGTCCAGTTACCCTTTTTGGGAAGTGCTCAGATTGTCAGCATCCCCATAAAGTGGAGTACTCAATGCTGGCCAGGGTATTCCAGCGTGTGCTGGTGCAGCTGCTGAACAGAGAGCAACAGGGCTGTCACGCCCTGTACTTGGCACATGAACTTTAGTTTGCTCCCTTTTCGTCTCTGCCTGCTTCTCTCTCAAACATTTACAGCAATGATTCTAACACTACTTGCTCTCATATCCCATTGCACTCTTTAAAAAATGGTTGAGGACTACAAATAGGTTATGTTTATGTCGATTATATTTAGCCCTACTGTATGAGAAATGTAAACATGTAAAGTTTACAAATATTGATGTATTAAATCATGTAAAAATAACAAAAATAAGCCCATTACAAGTTAAGACGATTAACATATCCTTATGAAAAATTTTCAAGGACAAAAAATAATATTGAGAAAAATGGCATTGTTTCATATCTTTGCTTATCTTGCTAATAACTGGTTTCAAAGACTACAACTTGGTTCTTATAGCTGAATCTGCACTGTGTGGTTTTCTTGAAGTATATAAATAAAATCTGGCTTTACTCAGAAGTATAGTTGGCAAATAAGGGAACATTTTAATTGTCTTTTAGATAATTTGGGAGATTACACTAAAACTGGACAAATGGAAGTTCCTGCAAAGTTCCTTGCAATGTGGAAGATGGAACCATATCAATGAAATTTTCATACCTCTCATTCATAATCTATTCATCCAACTAATACTTTGACTGGATCTTCTACTCACGCATGATTTTATAACATCAAACATTGGTTGTTCTGGGTATATTTAGTTCTCTGAGTTATACAGATCTTCCAAGTGTTGACACATATCATGCTACAATATAAAAATGAATCATATTCACTAATATTGACATCAATCTCACTGGAAAATTCGGGAAGCTGAAAAACTCATAGTGGCAGGTATGTTTTCCAAAAATCACTTAAAGTCTGCAATTTTTTCATTGGCAGAAAAAACTGGCAGCAAAGAATGACTTTCTTTGAAGTGACAAGCTTACTTCATTTGTTTTTGAGAAAATTCTGCAAATATCCATACCTGAATAAATAGTCTACAAGTCAGTCATTCTTTCAAGTAGACATGCTTTTTTTTTTTATGAAAAAGTCAGTGAATTCATATGCAAATCAAACAGGTGCAGGAGGACTTGACCCACAGACAACCAGCATCTTTAGTGTCCACCAGAAATACTTTTTGCTGTCTTGATTTTGTCATACAAAATATTAACAAGAACCATACTCAAGGGAAGTTTTAACAAAATCAATAATAGTTATTGTTTAATAATGCAGGATTAAATGAAACTTCCTGCCTTCTTTCTCTCATCCCCTCCCCTCATCTCCTTTTTTTTTTTTTTTAAAGATCTATTTATTTATGCATAGAAAAGCTGGTGTGTAGGCCAGAGGTGCAGGGGGGGTGGGGTAAGGGGATTCATCAGAGACAGAGTGGGGAGCAGAACAGGCAGATCCACTGAAATACACGGCTGGGGGGCGCAGCAGAGAGACAGGAGAGGTCTGCTGCGCCGCCGTGTGGGTTAGCTGTGCTGCAGTGACTGGGTATAGCTTCATAGTGCTGAGACTTAACCCCTTGTGCCACCAGGGAGGCCCTATTCCTCTCCCTTCTTGTCCCTTTCCCTTTCCTTCTCCTCTTCCTCCTTTCTTGCAGTGTGTCACAGCCAAGAATACAACAAGGACTTGCACAGTTGGACACGCCTACCTTGATCCATGCTAACCTGCGCTGCAGATTTACCACCACTGCTTTTGCTCCATTGGTGTCAATATCTACATTGACAAAGTAGCGTAATCTTGAAGACAGTTTTGACTTAGTGGATCGCTTGCGAGGATCATGAGGACTTCCAAAGGTCTGTGGACTCCAACTTGGGAACTCACGGTTTCCAGGTGATTAGTGACTTTACTCACATGGAGCTCTGGCCTGATTCCGTCAGTGATGGTGCACTGTTCCCAATAGTTGGAGGTCATCAGTGAGACAGCACTAAATAGCAAGAGGAACTAACCTATTGCAGATGCTGTGAGATGCTTTTCACATGTTATCTCATAGTAACTCTTAAGCTAGATTCTGCTTTATCTCCACATTCAGATGAGGAAACTGAAGATCTGAGAGTTGAGTTAACTTGCTGAAGATCACATAGCCGGGAGGTTGAAGTGTCAGTAGGAAACTCTGGGCAGTCTGACCCTGGAGCCCATGTTCGAATGGCTTTGTTATTGCTGGAGAGGCTGACAGGATGGGCCAAGTGAAGGAACAGCACGTCAGAGGGGGCAAGAGGCCAGAGCAGTGGCTGCCAGTCTTGGACCCAAGGGTCTCAGTAGCAAATCAAAGGTTTCCTCCGAATCTATTTTCTCATCTGATTCTCACACGCGCCCTCCGAGATGACTGGTCAGAACTCCTGATTTTTGTTTCACAGGTAAGGAAGTGGATGCTTCCAGGAGAGTAGACTCCCTTGTGGCTGTGGCTCCAGAGTCATGTTCTGGGAGAGTGCCACCGCCTCACCCAACATCAAGGACTCTGGCAGCCTTTCTCCCTTGGGTGTCCCGCTGTCACATGCCATGGAGTGGAACTTGGCAAAATAGCGGTGTCACTAGAAAAGGGAAGGGCAGGTCCATTAGCCCTGGTGCCATAGAGGAGAAGTGACCTGTGGTCCAGGCACTGGTCTGGCCAGCGGGGAGACCCCTCTCCCCCCACCCCTGGCCCCGGGGCACCTGTGACTGACACTCATGGGGGTTCCCCATTCTGGGGGTGCAAATCCACATAAAGCTGGAAATGGTTTATCTGCCAACAGAAAGAGAATCGTGGAGGGGTGACAGGAGAAAACAGGCTCAGAAAGTCCACTGGAGGCTTTGAGGCCTCTGAAAGGAGGTTTTAAGAACAGAGAAAAAGGTGCCGAAATGTAGCCCGGTTCTCTCCATGGAAGCAGAAACTGATTGCTAGAGAGGGAAAGGATGTTGCCAAAGTCATACAGGCCATAAAGTAAAGACACTCTGTGGTCCCCAGGTCCCCCGAGCCTTGACTTGAAGCACTTTCACTCAGAGAAGAGACCACATTTCTGGATGTAAGAGCAAGCCTGCCTTGGGTCTCCCTCCTCTCTCCTGAGCGAAAGTCAGCGCACCTGGCAGCTGGAGCTCTGGGCGTATACTCCCCTCCGTGAAACTTGTGAACAGGACTAAGAACTAGGATGGAATTTCTTTGCTTTTTCGGGATCCCTCCCCGGGTTTACGCAAGTGTTCCTTCTGCTTACCACTCTGGGGGTTCAATTCCAAACAGGTTTTATGTCCAGTTCACTCGCAGATTCTTTCCTTGCCAGTGAGTTGATTTTGCCTTTGTTCTTTTGTTTATATTCCCTGGACAATCAACAGTTCCTGAAAGTTACAGGCCTCCAGGAGGCGGAAGAGGGGAAATTTCAGGACAGTTCCTGAACGTCCAAACCTTCAAAGCCCCACGCAAGGGCAAGCAGCCTCCAGAATTAAGGGGGAGATCCATTCCAGCCTCAGTCTGCTCCACACAGGACCCCTGGACTCTGCAGCCGCACTGGGTCTTTGTCCCAAGGCCCCCACTGCTTCCCACAGGCGGTACCAGCAGAGAAACCTTCTCAGGCATATGGAAAGCTGTCTGGAGATAGCGCCACAAGGTTAGGACTAGAAATGCCATCTGGTCCAGCTATTTCAGCATTTATCCCTTTATCTGAAGAACATGAAAATACTGTTTCGAAAAGATGTCTGCACTGCTCTGCTCATGGCAGCGCTATTTATAATAGCCAAGATGTGGCCACAGGCTCAGTGTTCCTCAATGGTGAGTGGAAGAGGTGGTCTATGTATACAGGGCAATACTACTCAGCTATTAAAGAAAGGAAAGAATCCCATTCGCAATAACATGGATGGACCTTGAGGGTTAAAAGCAAAATAAGTCAGTCAGAGAAAGATTAATAGCATATCATTTCATTTGATGTGGAACATGAAGAAACAATGCAAATGGACAAACAAAACAAAACAAAAACCAACTTCTAGATGCAGAGAACAGATTGGTGGTCACCAGAGGGGAGAGGGTTTGGGGGTGGGGAATCAGGATAAAGGGAGTCAGTTGTGTAGTGTAGATGGAAACTAGACCTTTGAGGGTGATCATGGCAGAGAGAGGCTGGATTATAAAGTTATACACCCGTAACTTACATAATGTCATATGCTGATGTTATTTCAATAAAAATTTATTTTTAAAAAAAGGAAGGGAGGAGAAGTTTGCCTATTTCTTCAGGTCCTTTCCTTATTAGCAGGCTGAGTCCTGAATATTAGCAATAAGCAATTAATTCTTTAATTACTTTAATTACTTCTGGTTTTGCCACCAGGACAAAAAAAGAACATTATATTGGAAGCCTTCTTCTTCTTCAGAAATATTTATTGAGAATCTGCTATGTTCAAGGCTATGTTTTATTTATTTATTTTAAAGATTTATTTATTTATGCATACAAGAGCTGGGGTACAGGCCAGAGGTGCAAGGGCTGAGAGGATTCACCATAGATGGAGTGGGGAGCAGAACAGGCAGATTGACAGAAATACACTGCTGGGGGGAGCAGCGGGTGAGTCAGGAGAGGTCTGCTGTGCCATGTGGGTAGCTCCCTGGCTGGGGATGAAACTGGTGCTGCAGTGGCTGTGGACAGCTTCATAGTGCTGAGACTTAACCCCTTGTGCCACCAGGGAGACCTATGGGCCATGTTTTATTTTTTATTTTTTTTTTTTTTAGCTTGATATATTCCTATTTATTTATTTATTTTTTTTAAACATTTATTTTATTTTTTTTTTTTATAAATTTTATTGTTATATTCCCCATACAATTGCAGCCCCCCATTCTGACCCCAATCCCTCCCCTCCCGCCCCCGCCCCCCTAAAAGTGTCTCTGGTTCATAGTTTTTTGTTGATTTTGATTTTCACTTTCTTATAGTTATTCATTTTCCTGGTCCATTATTTAAGTTTTCTAGATTCCTGCTATGAGTGAGACCATCCAGTATTTTTCTTTTTCTTTTTGGCTTATTTCGCTGAGCATGATCCCTTCCAGCGCCATCCATGTTGCAGCAAATTGCATGTGTTTATCTTTTTTGAATGCTGAGTAATATTCCATGGTATATATGTACCACATCTTCTTGATCCAGTCATCTATTTTTGGGCATTTGGGTTGTTTCCAAAGCTTAGCTATTGTAAACAGTGCTGCTATAAACATAGGGGTGCAGGTGTTCTTTGGAATGGATGTTTCTGTGTCCTTTGGGTACATACCTAGGAGTGGAATTGCTGGGTCATATGGAAGCTCTATGTTTAGTAGGTCCAGAAATCTCCACACAGCTTTCCACAGTGGTTGGACCAGTTTGCACTCCCACCAACAGTGCAGAAGAGTTCCTTTTTCTCCACACCCTCGCCAACATTTGTTGTTGCTAGTTTTTTTAATATGTGCCATTCTCACTGGTGTAAGATGGTATCTCATGGTAGTTTTGATTTGCATTTCCCTGATGACAAGTGATGTTGAACATTTTTTCATATGCCTGTTGGCCATTTGCATTTCCTCTTCAGAGAAGTTTCTTTTAAGCTCTTCTGCCCATTTTTTGACTGGATTATTTTCTTTGTTGTTGTTGAGTCTCATCAGCTCTTTGCAGATTTTTGTGATCAGTCCTTTATCATTAGTGTTGGGTGCAAAAATGTTCTCCCAGTTGGTGGGGTTTCTCTTTGTTTTTGTTATTGTCTCTTTTGCTGTGCAAAAGCTCTTTAATTTAATATAGTCCCAGCTGTTTATCTTTGCCTTCACTATCACTGCTTTGGGTGATGTGTCTGTAAAGATGTCTTTGATGTGCAAATCACGTAGTGTTTTGCCTATATTTCCTTCTATATATTTTATGGTTTCAGGTCTTATGTCTAGTTCTTTAATCCATTTTGAGTTGATTTTTGTGTATGGTGTGAGGTGGTGGTCAAGCTTCATTCTTTTGCATGTAGCGACCCAGTTTTCCCAGCACCATTTATTGAACAAACTTTCTTTGCTCCAATGCATAGTCTTTGCTCCTTTGTCAAAGATTAGTTGACCATAAATCTGTGGGTTTATTTCTGGATTTTCTATTCGATTCCATTGGTCTGTATGTCTGTTCTTGTTCCAATACCATGCAGTTTTGATGATTATGGCTTTGTAGTATAGTTTGAAGTCTGGGAGTCTGATGCCTCCATTCCCTTCTTTTTTTTTTCAGGAGAGCTTTGGCTATTCGGGGTTTTTTGTGATTCCATATGAATTTCATCAATAATTGTTCTATTTCTTTGAAGAATGACATTGAAATTTTGATTGGAATAGCATTGAATCTGTATATTGCTTTTGGAAGGATGGCCATTTTAATAATGTTTATTCTTCCAATCCATGAGCAGGGGATGTCTCTCCATTTCTTTGTGTCTTCTTCTATTTCTTTTAACAGTGTTTTATAGTTTTCTTTGTATAGGTCCTTTACCTCTTTTGTTAGATTTATTCCCAAATATTTGATTTTTTTTGTTTCAATAACAAAAGGGATGGTCTTTTTGATTTCTTCTTCTTCAGATTTATTGTTTGTGTATAGGAAGGCTACTGACTTTTGCGTGTTGATTTTGTATCCTGCCACTTTACTGAACTGGTTGATGAGTTGAATTAGCTTTTCTGTGGAGTTTTTGGGGTTCTCTATGTATAATATCATATCGTCTGCAAATAGTGATAGTTTGACTTCTTCTTTTCCTATTTGGATTCCTTGGATGTCTTTCTCTTGTCTTATTGCCCTGGCTAGGACTTCCAGTATTATATTGAAAAGCAATGGTGAGAGTGGACATCCTTGTCTTGTTCCAGATCTTAATGGAATTGCTTTCAGCTTTTCACCATTGAGAATGATACTGGCTGTTGGCTTGTCATAGATGGCCTTTATGATGTTGAGGTATGTTCCTTGTATCCCAAGAACTTCAAGGGCTTTTATCATGAATGGGTGTTGCACTTTGTCGAAAGCTTTCTCAGCATCTATTGATATTATCATATGGTTTTTATATTTCTTTTTGTTGATGTGTTGGATAACGTTGATTGATTTTCGGATGTTAAACCATCCTTGTGCCCCTGGAATGAATTAGTACCTATCCTTCACAAACTCTTCCAAAAAATTGAGAAGGAAGGGACAATACCAAACACGTTCTATGAAGCCAACATTACACTAATACCAAAACCGAACAAGGACAACACAAAAAAGGAAAACTACAGGCCAATCTCCCTAATGAACACTGATGCAAAAATCCTCAATAAAATTTTAGCTATCAGAATCCAACAATGTATCCATAAGATAATTCACCACGACTATGGGCCATGTTTTAAAAGCTGGGACCTCGGCAGTAAAAGAAGCAAACACACCCTCTGCCCTGGTGGAGCCTGCAGTCCTTTGGGGAGTCTAACAATAAATAATGTGATTTCAGGGTGAAGCCATGGATAGGTCCAGGCCCAGGGAGTGACAGAAATGAGTGTTTAGGCAGGGCAGTTAGAGACAGGCTTAGAGTTGGCAAGGAGAGATGGGAGGAGGTGATAGTTGAATAGAGACCTGGATGAAGCAAAACAATGTGCTCTGAAGACTTTGGGGGAAGATGCTGTGCTTGTCAGGATGGTCTCCTCCAAACTGGGCTGGGTCCTGCCTTCCGCTCATGGATCACATCAGACTAGCTTAGTCCTCTTTCCATCTGAAATTCCCACACATTTTTGAAAACCATTCTTAGGTCCTTATTAGCCCTTGTTCCAGAAAATCTGGCTTTTCTTTCAGTCTAAAGTTACCTTTCAGGGGACCGCCCTGGTGGCCTAAAGATTAAATCTCAGTGCTGTCACTGCTATGGGCTGAGTTCAATTCCCAGCCGGGTAGCTAACCCACATGGTGCAGCAGACCTCTCCTGACTCACCCGCTGCTCCCCTCAGCAGTGTATTTCAGAGGGTCTGCTTGTTCTGTTCCCCACTCAGTCTCTGGTGAATCCTCTCATCCCCCACACCTCTGGCCTGTACCCCAGTTTTTGTATGCCTAAATAAATAAATCTTTAAAAAAATAATAAATAAATGGCCTCTCTGGGGTGCAGCGGATTGAGCACAGTGCTGTGAAGCTGTCCACAGCCTTTGCAGCACGGGTTCAATATCTGGCCAGCCAGAGAGATTCCCACATGGTGTGGCAGACCTCTCCTGTCTCGCCCGCTGCTTCCCTCAGCAGTGTAGCTCAGTCGATCTGCCTGTTCTGTTCCCCACTCAGTCTCTGGTAAATCCTCTCACCCCCTGCATCTCTGGCCCACACCCCAGTTCTTCCATGCAAAAATAAAAAAAAAAATAAGAAAAACAAATAAAATTACCTTTCAAGGCAAATTTACTTTTATAAAAGGCTATTCTGGAATCTGGAGTTAGTAAACCAAATCTTTGTTTCTTCTTCTCCTGCCATTCTTGATCCCCCACAAAATCTGAAAGCATTAGAACTGGAAGAGCTCTCAGAGATTATATGAGCCAGGGTCCTCATTTTAGAAATGGAGAGACTGAAGTCCAGGCATCGGAAGAGTCTAGCTTATGGCTGGTCACAGGGTGAGTTACAAAAAGGGCAGAGTGGAGCCCCGCAGCCAGGTATCCTTGTACAGTGCTCCTTCCACCCCCACTGCCCCACATGCCCCCTCGAAACCACTTCTATTTGCTCTACTTGGAGAATAACAATAATAGTTCATATTTCTCCAGAACTTGGGTTCCTCTTGCAATGTTGTTCTGTTCTTTTCTAAGGATACTTTCTGAGAAGGGAAACTCTCTGTAGGTTTCTTTTTTTCTTTTTAACTAAATATTATCATTTGCTCCATGCCAGGCTCTGTGCTAAAGCCTTTACAGCCAGGATTTCATTTAACCCTAGTAACCCCTTTGTGAGGCCTGATTAGAATCATTCTTTTTTTTTTTTTTTTAAAGGAAACTCTTCAGACAGAAGGATCATATCAAATAGAAGTTAGGGCACAGTCACATGCACTAAAGAGGCTGGAGACGGAATAATGAAGGCAAATACTAAGTGTCTTTTCTTATTTTGATGACTTTCAAATATGTATACAGTATGATTACATTTTTATTAAAAATGGCATAGTATGTTTCATTAAAAAAATTTTTTTTGCGTCTATCCATGTAAATTTATTGTATACTTTACTGAGAGAAAGGAGGGATAACACACAATTTACAAATAAAAACAATATTCATCATACTCACTATTGCAGATTCCATTAGTCAATTAATTCTCTTAAATGCCTTTTTTTTAAATAATAAATTTTATTTTTATATTCCCCATACAATTGCAACCCCCCCATTCTGACCCCAATCCCTCCCCTCCCGCCCCCCACCCCCCAAAAAGTGTCTCTGGTTCATAGTTGTTTGTTGATTTTGATTTTTACTTTCTTATAGTTATTCATTTTCCTGGTCCCTTATTTAAGTTTTCTAGATTCCTGCTATGAGTGAGACCATGCGGTATTTTTCTTTTTCTTTCTGGCTTATTTCGCTGAGCATGATCCCTTCCACTGCCATCCATGTTGCTGCAAATTGCATGTGTTTATCTTTTTTGAATGATGAGTAATATTCCATGGTGTATATGTACCACATCTTCTTGATCCAGTCATCTATTTTTGGGCATTTGGGCTGTTTCCAAAGCTTAGCTATTGTAAATAGTGCTGCTATAAACATAGGGGTGCAGGTGTTCTTTGGAATTGATGTTTCTGTGTCCTTTGGGTAAATGTCTAGGAGTGGAATTGCTGGATCATATGGAAGCTCTATGTTTAGTAGGTCCAGAAATCTCCACACAGCTCTCCATAGTGGTTGGACCAGTTTGCACTCCCACCAGCAGTTCAGGAGAGTTCCTTTTTCTCCACACCCTCGCCAATATTTGTTGTTGCTAGTTTTTTCAATATGTGCCATTCTCACTGGTGTAAGATGGTATCTGATTAGAATCATTCTTAATGAAAAACCCGGGAGCCCAACACCAGAGAAGTTGAGTAACTTGCCTAAAGTCACACAGCCAGGGAACAGTGGAGTTGGAACAAGAACTTAGCAGTGTGAGTCCAGGGCCTAGACACACACTGGCACTCTCACCTGTTGGCTTAGCCTATTTCTCCTGTGTGGCGTCTTTGACCAGCCAGGGCAGAGCGCTCTTATTGAAGGATATGTCCCTTAAGACTTGCGGAGCCTCTCTCTCTTCAGCGATTTTGGTAACTTTCCTTCCCCTCCAGTATCATAGCGGGTGGACCAGGTGAGGAGTTGACCATCTGGCCCCAGCTTTTATCTGGGAGGCTCCTGACATGTAGGTTGGCATGCTTTGCACCTGACCTTGGTATTCTGGCTACCAATGATGCAATATGGAATGCAGGCTTGACTCAAGAACCACTAGCTCTAGGCTAGTCAGCAGCTTGCGGGTTTGAATGTTCTGTGCTACAGGAGCTCTGTGTTTTGGGGGGAGAAGGGTCATTGGCTGGATCAATCAGACATTATCTCCTGAAGAGCAGTGAAAGGGTTAAGGTACAGAGAACATGGGGACATTTGACCACTACTTAAGGACAGATGAGATAATCCAGTCCCTATGAGTGAAAAACAGCCCAGTAGCTGACCGAATATCCTGGTCACCAAGCAGTTTGATTCTGTGGCTCAGGTGTTGATTTTTTATTTTTTTATTGTCCTTACTTCTCTGTGAATTCTTCAACTCATTTGAGTAACTTGAGTGGGGTCTCTTTGTGCTTCTTGGAAGAGCAAATAAACCTCCTCAGTCTGTGTCCCTTCAGGTATGGTGCTTGGCTCAAGCCACCGTGCTCCTGCACTGAGTCCCGGCCTTGATTCACTGCCTGCCTGGAGCTGAGGTCAGCTTCCCAAAGGGAGGGCTTTTGATATGGGGCGATTCCTGAGATCTCTGCAAACCTGCTGAATCAGAATTTCTTTGGGTCGTGCTGGAGGGATGCAGGGGCCCAAATTCTTCAGGGACTTTTACTCCAAGTGACTTTATGGATTCTGAAGTTTGAAAATCATGGCTGTGAAGAGCTACATTTGGGTCAGAGATCTTTGAGGGACCTGCCAAATGTGGTACACATGCGTTGTATGCAGCGAGGAGCACACACTCATGTGGTGGAATATAGGCGGACCACAGCAGACAATGCCTGTTGATACATTTAAGAAACTGACCATACCTGATATTGCAAAATGATATCTATGAGCTGACCCTGACAATTGCAGAGGCGCTATTTTGAAAAGATTTGGAATGATGTGCCACACTTCATGATCAGAAAATTCTACAAACACCCAAAATCCTTGGACACCTGGAATGTCTAGTAGTACTGAGCTTCATCCTGCTTGGTTGGTAACAGTTGACTGTATCTAAATAGGGGGACCACCATTAGGTGGGGCTTCAGTACCCCCATTTACCTCTGGGTGCTCCTCTCTCATAGTATCTCCAAATCTGAGTTGATATGAGATATTCAAGAAAAATGGGAATAAGCTCATTCCCATGTGGCTATGAAGACTGTCTGCACGTCCAATAGGTCAGCTTTGTGACTGTCTGGAAATCCGCACACTCCAGAAGTGCTCTGGAGTCATACCCACTGTGCTTTGACCCCACAGGCATTGAGTTGGGACCCTGAACACTGAGTCCCAGATTCCCTCGTGGTGGTGGGATATAACCAGAAGCTGAAAGTTCACCATGAGGACATGATAATCCAGTTGTAGATTGAAAAGTCCAATCTTCTTCCCCATGCAAAGGGAGGGACTATAGCCTAGGAAGAGAATGGGCCCTCCTGGAGGTCGCCTAGGAGGGTGGGCATGACCAGGGTGCCAGCCCACCTCATTCCAAAGCATCATCCAGCTTTCCCTATTCTTAACCTATAACTGACAGTATTTCCTCTACATTTTCTTTCCACTTGGCCTCCCTCTTTCCCCTAATGGGTGTTTGTTATATTCCAAGTATAGTGTGTTTATAAACATTAGCTGATTTAATTGCCATCCATCTTTGACAAATGAGAAGATTGAAATATACAGAGTCCCTTGCTTCTTGTGGGAAGTGAAGGGGTTTGAATCCCCTTGAAAGCCTTTCTACTGTGCTGTCTTCTACCGGCTCCCCAGCAACCTGTGAGGAAGGTAGTGTGCTCTTCTACTGTAGATGGGGAGTGAGATGTAAGTAAGAGGCTTGCCTGGCACCACACCACCAGCAGCTGGCACAGTCAGGACTGAAATCTAAGTCTGGCTCCACGGCAGGACTAACCATAACCTCACCACTCTGCTGTACCTCCTGGGACCTGCCACAGTTCATTTGCATTGCTCATTCTGTAATCACCCTATAGGCTCAAAATCCTTGGGGTGTGACATGCTACACTGAGTGGCTGTGTGGTTTTGTGAGTGTGCAACATTCGGTGCTCAATAGGGTGAACAGCAGCCACAGCCTAGACACCCCTGCCACCCTAACAGAGAGTCTGAGTTGGTAGACAAGGGGCATTTAATTCTCCAGGGACACACAATGAGAGCTAACTCTCAAAAGACCAGAGCCAGAACTCTCCAGAGCCCAAACTAGAAATGGGGCCCATATTTTTCTGCACCTCCCTCTTCTTTCCAAGACAGTGCTAGTCCCCTCCTATTTCAGTTTCATCGGAGAAATTCTGTGAAACGTGCAAATCCCTTCTGCTGTCTTTATCTCATGTTGTGAAAGATGGGGCATTAACCTCTAATCACTCAGAAATCCAGCACCCCAGAAAGCAGGGACATTACCCAGGAGTGTTCATTCCCAAGAACTCTAAAGTTTCCTTCTGAGATTTTGAAAATAATGAGCTGATTGCCACCAAAGAAAAAAGGTTGAAATTGACTAAGGAATATATTAGTCTCTCATTTTCAAAACTATATATTTTATGTTGGAGTTTTGGACAAAGTGTCATTTCAGGAGTATTGCTGAAAAGGACTGCAAATCTTTTTTCTGAAATTGTCCTGGGTTACAGAGCCATAGGACACACCTGCACAGAGGTAGACAGTAACTGTGGATCAAAGTCAAATACCCCAGTGAAGTGGAGGAAACTAAATCTTTACTTGCGCTAACCAAGGGCCTTGCTGAACGGGGATTCTGCTTTCCCAGCAGCCCCACCTCAACCTCCTGGGACAGGTCAGTGTCTCCTCTGTCCTTGGGGGCAAGTCTTTGTAGCACAGGCCATGGGATGCCCTGCATGCCTCTGGCCCCTAGTCAGGAGGGTCTGGGAATGCCTGTGAGATGCTGTCCCTCTCTATGCTGGATTCTATGGTAGTTCCCAGAGACTTGGCTGCAGATTCTGGGTCTGGAGACCTGGGGGCAAAGGTTGGAGGGAGGAAGAGGAAAGTACTCTGAAAGTTTCTGGAACCAGAGCTACAGTGATAGTTCCTTCCCTGTGAGTACAAAGGAACAAACTTGAAAAAAACAAACAGAAGCAGCATATATGCTCAGGCCAGCTCTCTCTGTGCCTCCCTGGCCTGGGCAGACTGACTTGCACATGCACACCACACACACACATGCACACACACACACTCAGATTCAAACTTGGTTGGGGTCAACAGCAGTTCTGTAACATGGTTGAACTAGTCAGGCTGGTGATCTTGCTTTCCTGCCTGTCCTCATCACTTCTCCTGCTTGTCTTTTTCATAACAGGTAACTACTATGGGCTTCTCCCCACTAGTACCCACCCCAGGCCTGGGTCCCAATACTCACCTCCTCAACACCAACAAGACCAGATTCCAGACCCTCAGGACTGCAGGACTAGTGGGGCTCAGGTCACCCTCTGCAAACCCTTCTTTTTCCATTTGGAAGAGGATGGAAGGGGCCCAATATCTCAGGAGGGGGAAGCAGCAGGCCTCTCTTCCTAGAATGCTCAGAATGCCCACAGCAAGCTGGAGGCCCGGCTTACATCTTGGGTCATAATGGCAGTCTGGGGCTGCCCCAGCTCCACAGAAACACTGTGTTGGGTGGGCTGCTGCAGCATTACTGTGTAATTTAAATGTAGTCAATATCCTAAAATTGGAAATTTCAACTTCCAAAAATCTGGGTTTCTGGCTTCTCTTAAAGAAATCACTGAGTCTGTTATATGGATCCGCATTCCCAAGGGCAGTCATCTCAAGGTCTCTGTTCCTTTTAGAGGAAGAATTGGCATAGGTCATTTCTCTGTCCAGTTGGGTGCCTGTAGCTATTTGTATCTGCAGCCTCTTACTTTTATTAAATAAAAGTAATAAAATAACAGTAATTTTGGATATCTACTGAGTAACCCACTACCAGCAGATACCACACTAAGGTCTTCCCATGCAATATTTAATCCTCACTAAGTCCCATGAGGCAGATTCATTATCATTCCCATTTTGCAGATAGAAAGTTAGAGGTTCAAATGAGTTAAGAGATCTGCCCCCCACACAAGGAGAAGCAATACCAGGGTCAGAATTCAGATCATGCCCCTCTACAAACAATGCTGGCTCCAAGGCCTGGGGAGACTCCAGCTATGGGGATGGCTTTCATGGAGGCTTCTCACACTATTCCTCCACCCCTTATCCACATTTGGAGTTTCAAGCTGTTTCCAATCACCAGTGCAACTTTGCCACTGGCATGTGCTCAATCTTATTCACCAAACGGGGAATCTGAATCATGGACAAGAGCAGATTTGCTTTATTCTCCTTTCCATAGCCCTCCTGACCTTCTAGACTCCCTGCTTACACTGCAGTGAATGGTATCTTGTCTTCCGATCAGCCACGTGAGCACTTAAATTTCACCTTTGACTCTTCCCTTCCCTGCTCATTGTTTTAATCCACACCCAACGACAAACTAAACTCTGATCTTTTCTCCACATTTCGGTCTTCAGACATTTGCTTTCTGTCTGTTGTCCATCTCATGTCTTCTCTGCACATCACTGCTGTATGAACCTTCTTAAATCTTGGTAAGATCACGTGATTCCCTCCTTAAAGACCATCACTGGCTCTCTACTGTCCGGTGGAGGAAGCTACTGCCCTTTGCATGCTCTTCTGCAATATTGGAGGAACTTCTCCAGGAAAAGCTTCCCGTAATTTCTCTTGACATTTCTAGTCCTCCAATCAAGCTGAATTATTCCCAATTTCTCAAATGTTCCCGGCAACTTTCATGTCTAAATTCTTGACCCTTCTGGAATGCTCCAATGCTCGGCCTTCTTGCAGAATGTCACTCCATCTTGAAAGGTCTAGCTGAAAAGTCACCTTCAGGATGGCATCCCTGAACAAAATCCTTGTGTGCATTACCACAACTTTTTGATACATTTATCTGTTTTGGGGCCTGTGGGTTTTTTCATTATCTTGGCTATTGTTAGCAGTGCTGTTATAAACATAGGAATGCAGGTTTCCTTTTGAATTAGTATTTTTGTGTTCTTTGGGTAGATTCCTAAGCGTGAAAGATAAACTCATGCCATTTGTAGCTACATGGATGGAGCTGGAAAGGATAATGCTAAGTGAAATAAGTCAGAAGGAAAAAGATAAATATCAGAAGGCTTCACTTATATATGGAATATAGAGAAACCGAACAAAAGGTCAAGAAAAAACAAAATTTGCAAGCTGACCATGGATCTGAGGCATATAGCAGGGGAGGTAGAGGGAGAGGGGTCAAAATAGGGGAGGAAAGAGCACAATGGATTATGGTGACGGATCACAGGTGCTTTGATGGTGGGAGAACTACGGAGACCACATCTGAGGGGAGAAATCAAGTACTGTACAAAAATGAACACTGATGTAAGAAAATAAATAAATAAATTTGGAAAGGAAAAAAAGCCCAAATCCTCCCCCTCCTGTACTGCTCTCGTCCCTATTGTCTAGCCAAGGAGGCAGACTCACCATTTGATGACCATTTATGGACTATCTTTCATGTTCCAGGCACTGTAGATATTCATGCATCCTTCAACTTTTGACAAATCTTCCCTGAGTGCTTACTGTGTGGCAAGCATTGCCTCCATAAAAGAGATACAAGAATATTCACTGTCTCGGGGCCTCCCTGGTGGTGCAAGGGGTTAAGACGCAACATATGAAGCTGTCCGCAGCCTCTGCAGTGCGAGTTTGATACCCGGCCCACCGGAGCAACCCACATGGCGCAGCAGACCTCTCAGCACTCGCCCGCTGCTCCCCTCCGCAGCGTACTTCAGTCGATCTGCCTGTTCTGTTCCCAACTGTCTCTGGTAAATCCTCTCACCCCCCACACCTCTGTCCTGTACCCCAGCTCTTGTAGCATAAATAAATAAATCTTTAAAAAAAGAGAGAGAGAATATTCAACATCTAATATAATATCAGGCAGTAGGACATGCAATGAAGAAAAGTTAAACAGTGAGTGATTCCCAGGGGGTGACAAAAAGCACATGAGGATAGAGCAGTTCCCGCCAGGACCCACAGAGTGGGCTAGGCTGTCCCACAGTGCTTGGCCTTGCTTAGAAGCCCAGGACCAAAAGTTTAGCAACCACCTCTGGCAATTCTGCAGTTCCTCCTGCATCCTGACTCTTTGATGTTGATTGTCACTGGGCTGCTGGGCCTCCTGGTTTAGCTCTTTGCAAGGGAAGCACAGCCATGATCTGTTTCCATGACCTGCAGATGCAGAAACTCCCCACCACTAGCCCCTGGAAGTACTGGTCTGGTGCCAAGCACCCCACTGTCAGAGAGGGAAATGCAGGGCTGGAGCACAGGACGGCCTGGGGCCACACGGCTCCTCAGAACAGAGCCTGCTGAGCAGGGCCTCAGGCTGACCTTTCCTTGTACAACGTCCCTCTGTCCCTCTGAAGTCTCTTAGCAGGATTTCAAAGTTTCATTGAGAGGAGCTCAGAAGGGCTGAAATTGCTGTGCTGTGAAATTCTAGGCAAACTGGCTGCCTCTTCCATATTCCACTCCCTCACCCGCCCCATGATTGTTCCCCAACCCCACCCAGCTCTCCTCTCTGATGATGATGCTGATGAGGATTGCAAGAAACATTTGTGAGGCTGTGTGCTAAGTGTTCTTTGTGATTTCTCTCACTTTTGGCTTATGCATGGTCCTTATCCTAGTTTTGCTCATGAGGACTCTGAGGCTTAGAGGGGTTGAGAAATTTGCATGCCAATCATATAGGAGTGTCAGAATTCAAAGCCAATCAGATGCCCAACTCCAGAGCCCCTTGTTTGACAGCTTCATAGCATAACCTCCAATGCTGTTAAGTGAAACCCTACCTCAAGTTTCTATTAAAATATTTCCTCTGCTCTGAGACTTCCCTTGATTACCTTTTCCATCCCTGTATGTGCTACTCAAAACTGCCCCAAGCAGTAGCTGTTACTCATTTAACATTTACTGCATGTCCATTAAATGTTCTTTGATAAATAAACTGAACCCCTCCTCTTGGGGAGCCCCAGCTACTGTTGCCGAGAGGCGGGATCAGGCTGTTGTATGAGATGCCTGGTGCCTTCATATCTGTGTCTGCTTGAAGCAGTAAACACCACCACTTCCTGGGCCTTAGAAGATCATGGCCAGACCATCAGAGTCTCTTAACAATTCAGATCAGACATATGGAAATCCAGCAAGCTGCCAAAGGAGCAGGTGGAAAAATGGCAGGGAGCTCTACCTAGCAGCCATGCTGGGGGCCACACTTATAATTTCTGCCTACCACCTGAAACAACCCCAAGGAAATGAAATCCTGATTCTTCTGAAGATAAAAGAATGATCTGTTCAGCTGGGCCACGGCTGATTCCGGTGCCAGGGGCCTTTGTTAAGTGTTTATGAGGTCACTCAAAGCAAAGTCCTGCTCCTTTCTCGGGGTGCTTTGATTCCAGCCCTTCCCCCCGACTCCTTGCCCCAGGGCCAACCTGCATGGGACTTAGAGGGAGCCAGAATTAGGCTGTGTCCTGTGGAATTCCCAGGGTCAGGTCCAGAAGAAACCCTCCCCTCCACCACGCCTCATGCAACTGAATGGTATTTCCTTAGTCAACTAGAAGATATGTAAAAGGAGGATGGGAGGAGATTGGCTAACAGAAGCCCAGGCAGGCTGGTTAGACACTGCAATCTTCTGGCTCAGTCTCTTCTCAAGAAAGCTGACAGGATTTTAGGGATCCAGCTGCAGGCAGTGGTCTTCGGTGGTTGGCTTGGTATTTTTTAATATGGAAGAGAAAGGCTTTTGAGAATCACAGGAAATTTATAAAATCTCTGTGCACAAAAATCCCCCCTCTCCCAAACACCTCTTGGTACACAATTTTGGGACATTCAAGGGTTTCCTGAAGTCCATTCATGAACCCACAACTTTGTGTCCCCAAAATGTTGTATTTCAACAAAATGATGTTAGGTGGTTCATGAACAAATAATGTTTTAAAATTCTAACTATTGAGTATATTAAGTCAATTAGTAATGAGATGAAAATTCACACATCCTATTTGTGACTTCCCAAATGCTTGAGGATGATGTTAAAACTAAAAAATTAAGACTAGAATTGAAGTCTGTTTTAAGGGGATCATTAAGTGAATGACCAGGGACGGGCCCAGGGGATCCGTGGCAGGGAGAATGTTGGGGGGCCCTGTGAACATGACAGATGTCTTGAACCCACTGCTGTAGTTTGTACGATAGCCAGTTGGATTCAAACACCTCTTTGCACAAATGAGGAAACTGAGGCCCGGCGAGTTCCATGGTCTACTTAAGAGCTCCAGTCAGAAGAAGATTGGAGCAAAGTCCCCAGGACAGTGAGTTCAAGGTCAGTGCTTTCTCTATGGCACATTAATTTTCTTGCTGTCTACTGGGCAGCTTCACCCTCAGAGGGCTCCTCTGTCTGTAGTGAGAGAAGCAGCAGTCACCTCCAATAGCCAGTTAGTCCACTGACACTTCACAATGATATTTATGAGCACTTTTCTTAGACACTTCTCTCTGCTCACAGTAATAAATTAAAAAAAAAAATGTTTCCAGATGCTAGTCATTCCTCCCACATTGTTGCAAGTTTGCTGTGTAGAGTCTCAGGAAATGATTTGATGTTCTCCCTTGGGGTTTATTCTGTTTAACTAGAGTCAGAAGAGGGAATCAACTTTTATATTGTGAGGCCCCTTTCAATTTGGGTTAACGTTATACTTGCTGGTCTGGTTGATGCTTGAAAGCTAATGATGTGTAATGTGAAGAGTTTCTTTAAATTTTATGTCTGGATCAACTCCCACCCCTCCCCCTGAGCATTGCTGTGGGTTCTCAATGCATCCCTCTAAGAGGACCAGAATGAGGGGTATGTGGTCATAATGAGGTTGCAGGATAGGCAGGAGATGGTAACCTGAATCAGAGGGACTGGCAGTGGCTGGCTTGCAGAGAGAGGACTGCAGGGGCCATCACAAGGTCACGTTTCACAGATATTTAAAATGCTATGACAGGGCAGGCTAGGGCAGGCACACACACAAGGCTTCTTGCAGATGCCACCTCAGGTCTGAAGAGTGGGCGGTGCACACCTGGGAATAGCAAGAGGGGAAGGCACAGCTCTATGCCATTGATGTCCTACAAGAATGTCAGCCAGGGCCTCCCTGGTGGCGCAGGTGTTAAAGACACAGCCCTATCAAGCTGCTGCCTGCCACTGCAGCATGAATTCAATCCTGGGCCAGAGAGCTACCCACATGGCACAACAGACCTCTCCTGTCTTGCTCACTGCTCCCCTCAGCAGTGTATTTCAGTAGATCCACCTGTTCTGCTCCCCACTCTGTCTCTGGTGAATCCTCTCACCTCCCAACCTCTGGTCTACACCCCAGTTCTTGAATGTATAAACAAATAAATCTTAAAAAAAAGAATGTCAGTTAGGTGTCTGCATTTTTATATGAAATCTGACTTTTTAAGATGGAGACAATGCATTTCGAACTGTGTATGGTCAAATGAAACAGATGTGCCCTCCAGGTTTGACTTGGCACTTCAGCCTCTATGGTTGTGATCACTTTGGTGTCCAGGGTAATTCACCACACCGGTGCCCACACATGGGCTCCCTTCCCCTGGGCAGCAGTTACTGTGCATGGCCCAATACTCAGCGTTCAGGGCACACACAGATGAATTAGGGCAAAATGGGAAAGTGAGGTGAAGAGAGGGTCATGGAACATGGGGAGGTGTCACAGCCCCTAGAAATAACACTGATGCAGAGGCCAGCACTCCAGGCTCTTACTCCACCCCCACCCCCTCCCCCACTACTGTGCGTGCTCTAACAAAAAACTTCTATGAGTCTGTTTCTTTCTCTAGAAAAGGAGATGCGATTGGATGGGGTTCTGCGATTTTATGAGAGTCACCCCACCTCCCCCACCCTCAACCCACCCCAACAGGATGGCCAAGTCCTATAACTGGTGTTCCTTTCTGCCGTGAGTGTCCATCAATGCTTAGACATCCCTCTCAGCCTCGGTCAAGTGTCCCCTTTCCTGCCACCTTAGGGTTCACTCTGCTTGGAATGATTTCCTTTCTCCACCCATTACCCCCTATTCATCCTCGAACAAGTGTCTCCTGACCAGTAATTCACATCTTCCCATGAGCATTCTCGCTGGAGCTTCCCTGCTTCTGCATTTGTATGATTATTAGATTGTTTCCCTGGATGGGGTTACCCTGATAGTCTATTCTCATGTGACATTTGGTGATTCTGGAATAACTGACCAATGAGGAACAGAGCACAGACCTGGGGTCCTCCAGTGTTATTCTCCAGCCCCCCTCCTCCCCACCCCATCCCTAGTACCCAGGAGATGGCAGTGCACACCAGCATGGACCAGCCCAAAGGAGCGAAACACCCGGATGCAGGTAAAGAGCACACGTCTGGCCTTGACCTTTCCCCTGCCACTTGCTTGCCCTGTGACCTTTCAGGTAAGCACAGCAAGCTTCAGCTTTGCCATCTGTGACCTAAAACAATAATATAGCTGTCTATGGGGTTCTTGTGGGAAATAAGTGAGCCCTACCTGCTGTCTTACGGAATATTTTCAAATCCTTGGTTAGAGTGTGCTGACAGTATCCTAGTCAGTGCTCAGCATATTTGCTTTTCTTTCCTTCTCTCCATCAAAGGATTTAGGGAGACACCTGGCTTAATCAGTGGTTCTCCGTGAGGTACAACATCTGGGAACATTTCTGGTTGTCACAATGAGGGTCAGGAAAGTGCTTCTGGCATCTGGAGGTACAGGCAGCAGTAAACAGAGGCCACAACAAAGAATTATCTGAAAAAAATACCAATACTGGGCTAAATAGTAACCAAGGGACATGGGCAACAATGACAGAAACTAAGCTTATGAGATCTATATCCATGTATACGTAATCCACATATAAACATGGTGTACACACGTAAATGTTTGGGTCTTTTAAATGTAGCCTACCAGACCCTACAAGGCTCCTTTCAAGTTAAACAAGAGCAGGATGCTTGATCACTCTGGGACAACGGCTATACATCACAAGGTATGATGGAGAATGACCCGAGGGGGCCATTGACTGATGTCATTTGTGTCCCAGAGACAGATCAGTAAACGCCTTGTTAATAAGAGTGGAACCGGGCCTCCCCGGTGGCGCAGCGGTTGAGCGCCAGGTTGCGAAGCTGCCCGCAGCCTCTGCAGCGCCGGTTCAATCCCCGGCTGCTCCCCGGCTACCGGAGGAGGGTCCCGCATGGCACGCAGACCTCTCCTGCTGCCCGCTGCTCCCCTCAGCAGTGTACTTCAGTCCTTCTGCCTGCTCTGCTCCCTGCTCTGGCTCTGGTGAATTCTCTCACCCTCCCGCGCTTCCGACTGTACCCAGTGCTTGTATAAATAAATAAATAAATCTTTAAAAAAAAAAAAAAAAAAGAGTGGAACCATGGGTGGGGGTCAGGATTATGACTGGCCTGAACAACGGACTCATCCTCCCTAAAACCCCTAAACAGCATAATCATATTTTCAGTTTGACCCATCCTTTTCTCTTTGTTCTCCTATCAATAAAAAGGCCAGGATGTTGCTCTTTGGCAGCATCCTGCATCGTACAGCCTGTTCTACAACTCTCATTTCTTTTTCTTACCAGTGCAGTGTTGCTGACACAACAAGTGGTATAGATGTACTGTGTGTATGTAGACTGTCTACCATATGTGTATGTCCTAAATTCCATATACATACCATCTGCTGTCAGGACAGACAGCCAGCCCAAAGCCATGAGCCAAACTGACCCACTCACTGGAGGCTCACTTACTGAAATGACAAAGTGAGCATTTGATCTATGTATAACATTTCAGGGGGAAAAAAAAAAAAAAAACTTCAGTGGAAGCCAGGCTGTCCCTGGTGTCCTATATAAGTGTGATGATAAAGCGTGCCATACACTGTCCACACCCTCTTCCTGCCTAAGCTTTCCAACCCAGAGCCATTCCCATCCCTCAGGAACTATAGGAAAGAGAGAGAGGCCCAGAGGTCACAGGCAGCAGGGAAATGACAGGGGTTGCAGGGTATCCTAGGCCCCCAACTGGCCAGGCCCCTGAGGTTGATTTGCTCTCCCCATTTTGGCTTAACTCCCTCATCAGTAAAATGAGGGTGTGCTTGAAGTGACCTCCCTGTGTGTGTTCTTTCCTCTTTGGGCTCTCAGAAAGCCGAGACTAGAGTTCCCTTGTGGAGGGCTCTGTCTTCTAGTCCCTGTGCTTGGCAGGAAATCAAAGGCATTGGGAACAGCAAACTGGGAATTAGAGAATCAGAAGACCTGGGTGGGACATGCTAGTGCCTTCTCCGACTTTAATATAGCTCTTGGAAAGTGGGAATATTCCCAACAGACTGATGCTCAATGCGATAAGGTATTGTTGGGCTAGTCTCTGACGCGGAGTAAGCACTTGTAAATGGAAGCTGCTAGTATGAGGCTTAGCTTTAGTATTAGTATTGGTATTCATAGGTATTGGTTGGGTGATGGTGGTGGTGTGATGGAGAAATGGTCTTTAGACTGGAAGAATTTATAATCTACAAAGAGGACCGGATAAGTGACACAGAGGTTGATGAAGTGCTAAAAAGGAGCATGATCATTTAGATGCAAAGTAGCGTTTTCCTTTAGGAAGGAGAAATGGATTCCAACTGGAAAGAAGAGAGAGGGCTTTGCCTGGTGGAAAAGGCTGGGTGAGAGGTGCATGGGTTCAGAACATGCTCACATGTTCTCTGGATTCTGAACACTCTCAACTTTACTTTCCTGAACAGCAATTAAAGGGGACAAGCCAGCCCTCTCTGTGCTTTCCATTAACCTACTGTGTGTGGAATGGGTGTATTTTACATTTACTGTATGTTCCGCCAGACCCTTCTGTTTCAAAAAACTGGAAAGAAAGACAAAACAAACAGGAAACACTAAGTATGTTTCGTGTCCAAAGGGAGTAGTTGGTGGCAGGACACAGTTACACAGATAAAGGGGGGAAATGCAGGAAAGTGTGAGGTGTCTTTTCTAACCAGGAGTTCAGACAGGGAGACCAGAGGGCACGTCCTTCCACTTAACCCCTCTGGTTGCTCCATGAGGCTCGCACAAGCTGTGCATGCTGGCTACCTCCAGGGAGCAAAGCAACTTCCATAGGAATGGGGCGAGGACAAGGAGAGACCATGGGCAGCAGGTCTCCACAGTGGAACAGAACCCCAGACTTGACCCTACAGCCCAGCCTCCTTGAATAAAAGCCACAGCCAGAGGGGAGGGGAAAAGACTCTGGACTTGGGGTGAGCAGACTCAGCACTGCTGTCCTGGTTCCCCCGTGCTGGTTTCTGCTACTTCATGGAATGTAACTCTATTAAACTGAAAGTCAGAGACTGTGCAAAAACGCAAAATGCTCCGAATGGCTCCCAGACACTGTTTCTGTTGTTATTGTCAGAAGCGAGGGGCAGGGCCTCGCCTGGGTGCAGCACAGCGACAGAGCTGGGAGGAAGGCTCTGTCTCCTCTGGCCGGATGGGCAGGTTGCCGGCAGCCGGGGCCCCGGGAACAGCCGAGGCGGCCCTTCAGCAAGGGGAGTCTGGGCTGGGGCTGATAAACACAGCCAAAGGCATATCCGGTACACATTTCAGAGGCCCAGCCCGCTGGGCCGCACAAGCACACAGGTTTGTTGTGGGAAGCCCTGGGGAGCCCAGAGGAAGAGCTCTGCAGAACATGTGGGAAACGGAGGCCGCCAAGAGAAATGAAAAACACATTAGCTGGTGTGAAGGGAAGAGGATGCAGAGACACAATCCGTGGCTTCAATGTTTCCGTCATCTGAGGCAGAAAGGTGAAAGCGACCTTGTGCAGGGCCAGTTCAAGTCCAAAGCACAGGCTGCTTTGACAAAACGCCTCCCGACTCTTCTGTCCCAGCTCTTGCATGGACAGCGACCGTGACGAAATCTCTACCCTGCGGACGTGCAGATTTCTAACAGCCCAGGCTGCACAAACCAACGTGCGTGCGTACTTCGCACGGGATGGAGCTGGACTAGGGAGGCTGCGACAAATTTCCCGACCTTTTGAGTCAAGACACAGGGAAACCTGGTGAGTTGCATGCCAGCTTGGCTTCCAGGGCGGTGGCTTGCTGAAAAAAGAATCACTTTCCAGAGCCTTGGTTCTCCAGTAAGGTGTCCAGATGAGAAGAGTTAGGAACTTATTTCTAGGCCTAAAGAGGTAACGGGTATGGACGAAGAAGGGAGGGCACAAACATTTGAATATCACTGGCTGCCAAGAGAACTCACACATTCTCTCTCTGTTTAATCCTTTAGCTTTAAGGTTTCCCTTCGAGGACTGTATACTATTTCTAGTTTAGATATGAGGAATCTGTAGCCCAGAGGGTTGTGCGACTTATCCAAAGTCACACAGCCAATAGTCCCAAGGTTAGGATTCAGAGTTATGTCTCCTACAAAGACCATGGTAAAGACCATGCAAAGACCATGGTAAAATAGTGGTGATTGATATTCCTGCCCCCTGAAAAAGTGCTGTCACAGAGCATGTGTTCCCTGTTGCCCTCAGGAGCCTCACGCCTCAGCTCTGGACACTGTCGGGGAAAGGTCCTTGACTTTGGAGATTGGACACAAATGACTTGCACTAGAGCTGGCTTACGTTGCCTCAAAAGAACTGACTGTGCGCTCAACTCCAAGTTCAGTCAGGGGAGCTTGAAATTGACTGTGGCAGGAGCATTTACACCATGGATATAGGCACAGTACAAATCAGGCCTTCCCCTCCCGCAAGAGTCGGCTTCTACACACCACTGGGTGTAGGCGCATCTCCATCACCAGCTGAGAGAATAAGCATTCAGTGGCTGAAGTACTTTGATGTTGCTGTGAAATCCGAGTTCACAGAGTACATAAAGAAGGAACTTGTTTCATGAGCTGCGTTAGATTGTTGGGGTTGCACAATTTGAAGGAGGGTAGGGTCTCTGTGCCCTTACCGAGTGATTCTGCTACCCATCACAGTTTGAGAATTGCTGGTCTAAACCACACAGTGGGGCTAGGAGCGCCTCTCTCACCGTCCCTCACGAGGATGATCAAAGTAAGCACAAGTGGCAGAGTCAGATCCGGGAAAGGAAGGTGCCATGGGCCCACTGCACAGAGGTCTCTCTCCTTGCCTGTAAAAAATGAATAATCTGCCCTAGCCTGGTGGTTACTGAGAAGGTGATTCTGCAGTAGTGATTTTATCAGCAGGAAGCTCTGTCCAATATGTGGCATGGACATGACAAAAATAGAGGATGAGTTTTCCTTTGGCTCTTGTTTCCTCGGAGCACTGGGGAACACCCTCCTTCACCTTCTGCTCCCACAGCCTATTTTTAATCCTGGCATATTTTGGCCTGGAGATTAAATGACCAATGGGGCCAACAAACCTGTGCAACCTCCTTGCCTCCAGCATTCGTCGGTTCCTCTGCTGGCAACGACTGACGTCCCCCAGCGCCAACCACCGGCCTCCTGCTGGCTTAAGGGGACCCTGCAGCCTCCATCTTCCCAGTGTCTCTTCTCAGAATCTGGCACTTAAATTTTTGTGTGGCTGCTGCCCACCTCAAGAGGTTTGAATTTTAGGGTAGTGTTTTCTCCCCTGTGTCTTAGAGTAGGGATGTCCTGGCCCGGCGAGCCGCCCCTCCAAACCATGCAGCTGAAGTGCCCAGGCCTGGGGGGCAGGGACCAGAGCCCCAGTGTGGGCTGGCTGCCATCTTGCCAGCCGATGTCCCCTCTCTGGGTCCCTGCCTCCCCATTTGGTGATTCCCAGTGGGGCGCTGTTGGCATTTTGCGTGGGACAATTCCTCATTGTCCTGGACATTGCGGGAAGTTTAACATTCCTGGCCCCCAGCCACTAAATGCCAGAAGCGCCTGCTTTGTCACTGTGACAACTCAAAACAGCCCCACTCATTTCCAAATGGCCTCGTGGGGCTCGTTGTACGCTGTGATTGTGTTCCGAAGGGCCTCAGTTTCTTCATCTGGTAAATGGACCTCAGAGGGTCTCACTCAGGAGCAATCTGAGCTACCTGGAGCTGCAGGGAGCTGCCGAGTGAGTCCCTGCCCCTCTGATGGAAGTTCTGGTTTATTTAATCTATAGCCCATCAAAAAATGACTTGTTTGGAGAAGACCTCCTGTGACTAAGAAAACGTGTGAAAACCACTAGCCTGGATCAGAGGTTGCTAAATGACAGCCCAAGGGTCCAACGTGCTCTCAGTACATGTTTTGTTTGGCATGGAATTTTAAGATACTTGGAACTAACATTGAAAAAAAAATCTGAATTTTAGGCATCTTGAAAAAAAAAAAGAAAACAAGAACATCTGTGAACGCTGAGCCAAGACTTCTACAAGGCAATAGTGGGCTACAGCTGAGCGCAGGCGCCAGGGATGTGGGGCTTGCCCGCGCTCCCATCATTTTTACTTGCCTGGCCCCAAAGGCATCTATCTCAGTGTGCAAAGCTTGGATAAGATCTGTGGTTCTCAACCCAGAATACCTGGAGGAGTTTTTAAAATTCCAGACTAATTTAAGCTGTCTCTGGGGGCGGGCCTAGGTATGAGTGCATGAAAATCTCCCCAGGTGACTGTGTAAGCAGTCATGAGAGCCGGTCAACCAGAGGCCCTCCAGCATGGAAGCCAGCCCCAAGAAGTCCAAATTCTTGGGGGGCTCCTGCTCCCCACCATCCTGCCTTATGACCGCTAACCTCTTTCTCATTCTCTGGAAGCCTTTGACATCCCCCAACAATTCTCTTGCTCAGTTAATGAGTTTTCATTTGGCAGGCGATCTCCTGGCCTCCTCCTGGTTCAACACTTTCCAGTTGGAGCCAATCAATGTTCTGTTCTCACCAAGACCCCAGAGACTCAGAGCCCTGTCCTGGGGTCCTAACCCCACAGGGAAACTCTACCAGCCTCATACTTACCAGCTCCCGGCAGCCTCTGCTACTGAGGTCAATCCTGGCTTCCTCCTAACACTCCATGTGCAGTGACACCCTCAGGACTCTCCTCTCTGGATCTTCATTTGTATAAATACCAAAAAGCAACCTGTAAAGTGGGGTTATCCATCTCAGCACTGTTGGCAACTCAGGGTCAGATGAGACTGTTAGGGGGGTTGTGTTGTGCATTGAAGGATGTCTGGCAGTTTCCCCAGCCTCTATACTAGATTCCAGTAGGACGGCAAAATCCCTCCCTCCCAAGTCATCACAACTAAGAGTCTCCAGATATTGCCAATGTCCCTGGAGAAGAAACCACATACTGCGCCCACCAGGCATAGATGTTCACCTGCTGGTGTTCTGGATCTAAAGCCACCATATACCTGTACCTTTCCTTTGTGTCCCTTGAACCCTTTTGCCCGTCACAGTAACTAGTTTCTCTAATCCCACCACAGCTTCTAAAGAAACTATAGTAAAATTTATTTCAATATCAGTGAGGGCATATCAATTCACCCAGTTGCTCAAACCTGGAAGTCATTATCGATTTCTCTGCTCTTAGTTTCTGTGCTTAGGCAGTGGCAAGTCTTACAGACTCTATGTTTAGACAAAGCCCACATCCCTTCCCTTCTCCATCATTACTAATTTAATCTATCACTTTGGCAGAGGAGGGGGCTGGATCTGGACTCTTTGAATAGCCTCATTCTCTCTTCAATAATTTATTCTCCTTCCCGCCGTCAGAGGGGTCTTTAGAAAATGTAAACCAGCTCATGTTGCTTACCTGCTGAAGAACTTTCAGTGGTTTTCTCATTCTTAGAATAAACCCCAAACTCCTTACTGTGGGCTGTGAGATCAGTCTGGTCCCAGTCAGAGTCTCCAGCCATCTCTTCATATGACCCTCCCCTACTTGTATTCCAGCCAGATTGGCTGTCTTTCAATTCCTTAAATACACCGATGTATTTAACTCAGGACCTTTGACCACTTGATTCCCCCTGCCTATAACTTTTTTCACCCTGACTTCCGCAAATGGGTTCTTTTCACACTTCAGATCTCATCTGAATTGTCACCTATGCAAACACCCCTCACCCCAAGTTATTAGATATCCGTTGAATAAAGTAAACGAATCCATTACATTTTCATTACCATTCAAGTAATTATTACAAACTATAATAGTCTTGCTTATTTTTTTCAGTTTCCTTGTTATCACACATCTTGTCCCATTTGCAGCTGAGAGGGCCCAATGCCACATCTGTCTTATTCATCACTGGACACCAGGCCCTAGTGCTGGGGCCCTAGTGCTCAGCATGTGGCATAGACCCAATGTTTTTCTGCAGAAGGAACCAGTGAGTGGGCAGCCATCAATCAGCTTCAGGTCCAGTCTTCTCTGACATTTGAAGATGCGGCAGACTTTGCACGAGTGAAATGTCAATTCGCAGTGGGCCACTGGGAATTCCGTGACTCACTCTGGGGATTAT
Source organism: Talpa europaea (assembly GCF_964194135.1). Classification (NCBI taxonomy): domain Eukaryota; kingdom Metazoa; phylum Chordata; class Mammalia; order Eulipotyphla; family Talpidae; genus Talpa; species Talpa europaea. The sequence continues at coordinate 41,316,607 of NC_140080.1, read as the reverse complement.
TGCTCTCTTGGTGCCTCTGTGACCATAATAGGCCTTCTCTGTTGGAATGATGCTGGTTTCTTCAATGCCAATGCTGAAGGGAACTTACAACCCAAGCACGATTCCTTTGTGACCAGCAAAGAATACACCCCCCAACTTCATTTGCCACTGACCCCCTTCACTTGCCACAGAGACACATTCAAAGTTCTGGAAGGCAGGACAATCTTGCTCAAAGGTCACACCACCTCGTACCATTGGTTAAAAACACTGCCACACTCATAGGCCTGTTTTGAGTAGCCTGGCAGAAAAAACGGGCTGCAAAGAGTTTGTGATGAGACTTTGCTACACCTGATCTCAAAGGCTCATTGAGCTACTTAGAACAGTGCACAGCGTCTCAACTTAAAGTAGAAATGGCTTAGCGCTAAGCTTCCGTTGTCCATCAGCCGACTATAGAAGACAGTATCTAAGGAAGTGAAGCGGCGATTATTAAAAAGAAAAAAAATCAAAGATTAAAAGGAAAGAAATGAGGAAGGAGCTATTAGCATGAATGGAAAAGGAAGAAGGAAAAATTGAACTGCTATAGGAAACTAATTTGAGACTCCAAGGTCCAAGGAGGAGAAGGCTGGTGTGCGGCTCCTGGGGGTGAGGCTTTGTGGCTCCAGGTCATTCCGTGCCAAGAATTCAGTGGATAACAGCGTGCAAAGCCCTTCCCCTCAATGGTTTACTGAAAATGAAAAGGGTGCAAAAAATGGTCTGAGTCATTTCTAGAATCCTCTTTGTCACTTTTTGATTCAAACCCACAGATCAATCCTCAAATAGAACTGAAAACTCTCTGACATCCTTTCAGTTATGTGTTAATTTATTTCAAATCAGTCAGTGGTTTTCAAAGGTTGACGGCCCAGCATGACAATGAAATAACAAGTGGTGAAATGAAGAGCTACTTCCCTTTATTTAGGTAGTTAGCTAAAGTCCCTCCTGACACCCGAATACCCCATATTCCCCCCACCCCGGCCTAAAATCCAAAACACCTAACATTTGTATATGTGCCTTTTGAAGCTTACAATGTGTTTTCACATATTTTATTTCATTTAAGTTTCACAACAAACGTGAGAGGTATTATTCTGCTCAAATTACCAACACGGAAACTAAGACTCAGAGGTGAAATGATTTGCCAAGGTCACCCCGTGTGCCAGGCAGCTGCAGCTTTGCTCTCCATACCTCTCTTCAGGCTCATAGGCTCTGCCTTGCCTCATAAGGACCCTCACACTCCAAGCCCCCCATCTTATGGCTTCATGGCAAGTTTGGCTAAAGGAAATCTATGCTGGAAGTCTGAAGGAAGGAGAGAAGAAACCAGGTATTTCTCCTCCTCTCTCTGCTCTAGCAGTCTCTCCAGCCAGGGCATCACCATTTGGGTTGTGCGCCTCCAGATCTTGCCAGATAAGCAGACTAGTTTCTGGAGTTCGGAAATATCCCCTTCCCCTGTGTCCCTCCAGGCTTGGGAGCGGCAGCATTTCCCTGCTCTTGCTAATCTCTGGCCCCCCATACAGTGTGTTCTGTCAATTCTTCTATCTCCTGTGCATTCAATTCCTTACATCACATTTCTTAGGGTGAAATACCAAGAGTGGTTTCCATTTTCCTGGTTAGCCCCAGAATGAATCCTCTTATGGGGGATCACTAGTGCTTGGAGCTCAAAGTGTGACGGTCACACAAGACTTGAGCATGTGCATGTGTGCATGCATGTGTGTATGTGTGCGTGTGTGTTTGCATGTGAGTGCCTTTCATTACTAGGAGGTGATAGTCTTTTCCCCTAGGAACTGAATGGATAGAGATTTGGGCCTCCCACCTCCGGCACAGTGCGGAACAGACAGCAAGCACCACTAAATGTTTGCTGACCTAATATAATTGTTTGGCAAAACAAACCTAGCCAGAGAGGCTATTTAGTTTATCTCTATATCTCTAAGTGTCTATTCCACATAAGAAATACAGGTCCTTCTTGTCTATAAATGTAGCAGGAAACCATTCAGTCACATGTTACAAATCCATCCAGGAACTACATCGTAGGTGACTTCTATAGAATCTTTTCTGACTTTGAACCATGATATAATAGTTATTTTGGGCAGAAAGACATTAATTAGTTGAAACTTGGGGAAATGCACAAAGGCAAAAAAAAAAAAAAGATAGTGAGAAAAAAATAAATGAGACGTGGGGAAAAAGCACTTTTACATTATGTCAGATTTCATACAAGTTGAATTTACCAGAGTGGGATGTTGGACTGGGATTGGGGCATTTGTATGCTGGTTAGTCTGCCACAAAACAACTGTGCGGCCTTGGGCAAGTCATTTCTCTCTGGCTTTTGTTTTCCCCATTGGTAAAATAAAGAAGTAAAATAAGGAGGTAAGTGATCTAGAGACTCAAGTTCAATTTTATTGTCATAGAAAATAAGACCTGGCTCCAGTTTATCTCTCCAGCCTCACTTCATTCACCAGCTCCCTGCCCAGCCAACTCCTTCCAGACCTTGACCTTTATGATCCTGATCCTGTTTTCTCTATTTGCAATGCTCATCCCTAATTTTTTTTTTAAGATTTATTTTTTATTTATACAAGAGCCGGGGTATAGGCCAGATGCGTGGGAGGGTGAGAGGATTCACTTGAGATAGAGTGGGGAACAGAACAGGCAGATTGACTGAAATACACTGCTGAGGGGAGCAGCGGGTGAGACAGGAGAAGTCTGCTTGCCATGTGGTTTGCTCTGAGGTCAGCGGGGATCGAACCAGCACTGCAGAGGCTGCAGACAGCTTCACAGTGCTGCGCTCAACTGCCTGCGCCACCAGGGAGGCGCTCATCCCTGCTTTTTTTTACCCCACTACATGGCATAGCTTAAATTTTCCACCTGTCAGCATTGATCTCACATTCCCCTTCCCACTGGGGTAAAAGGTACAAGGTTCCTTGTCATGGAGAGGCAGGACAGGGTGCTGGTTAAGAGAGTGGACTCTGGAGCCAGCATGAGTGTTTCAGGCCTGGCTCTGCTAATTACTAACTGTGCGACATGAGAAAGTTACTGGCTGTGCTTGAGTTTCTTCATCTTCAAAGTGTTGGTCATTGTAGTACCTCTACAAAATTGCTTATGTTGAAAGACTTAGGAGGAGTCCCATTTTCCTGGTTGGACACAGGCTAACTCACCTGGCTGGGGAATAGTAACTAGAAGGGCAATCATTCCCAGGGAAAAGAATGAATGGAGACAGTATGCAGAGCTATGTGCCTGCATGTTTTTAATAAAAAATAAGAGTCTTCCCGCCCCAATATAAGCTTATATATTATCAGATCTCTAGGTTCTAGTATAATTGCAGTGACTGACATGGCAGGCACTAGTCAATGCTGGCTGACATTTAATCCTGGCAAAGATTAAATTAGATCATCCGTTCTGGGCCTGGAACAGCACAGAGAATGTGGGAGTCAGCTATTAGGATCATTAGCCCTTAGCTGTGCTCCAGACTTTACTCTCCCAGATTCTAGAAGTTATTCTTTTGTTTTTTCATTCCATTTTTTGTCTGTATATCACTCCCATTAAACAGTGAGCTAGTCCAGGGCAGGGGCTGTTATCACTGAATTATGTACTCCCCCAAATTCAATTTGAAGCCTCATACTATGTCTCTGCTTCCGAAGGGAGCTGCATTTGGAGACAGCACCTTTAAAGAGGTAATTAAGTTAGAATGAGGCATTAGGGTGGACCCTGGTACAGTCTGACTGGTGTCCTTATAAGAAGAGGAGATTAGGAGGTTTGGGAGAGACCCCAGGGGTGCACAAAAGAAAGATGACGTGAAGAAGCAGTGAGAAATCCATCTAAGACACAAGGAACGAGGCCTCAGAGCAAACCAAATTGCTGGCATCTTGATCTTGGACTTCCAACCTCCAGGAATGTAAGAAAATTATTATCGCTGTTTAAGGCACCCATTTTGCTAGGGCAGTCCTAGTAAACCAATACAGAAACCGTTTTTGTTCATTGATTCAACAGATATTTATGAGTGCTAGGCTGGCAATGATTTGTGAAATAAGGTATGGAGAGCTGAGAAAAGAAAGAAAGGGATTCTGTGCTCCAGAAGCTTAGAGTCTATGGGAGAGACTGAAAATCAAAAGATCACATGAGTCAACGTGGAAAGAGCAGAAGGCGAGGTCTGTACCTCTGAGGTGGGCAATGCTGGTTGGGATGGGGATGCCTTATTGTGCACACTGTTTTATCCCCAACTGCTGCTGACACTGTAAATATCAGTTGGCTCTTACTGATATCTCTGATCTTCAGCTCTCTATGTGGAATAACATTTCTTAGCACTCAAGGAAAGAGGGCCTGAGGGCAGACTCTGCTAAGTGCTGACTTTTCATGGGGCCCCACAAAGCTGGGGTAGAAACGATTAAATGATGAAAAGGAAGAGGAAGTGGGTTCTCACAGCAACCCCAAGTTGGCGGTGGAGTGACCTGGTACAACGCCCTTCCCCTGTCTGGACCCAGGTTTCCTCATCTTCAAAGATGACGAGGTTGGGTAGTTAGTTCATTTTTAAGATCCCTTCCAACTCTGTGACACCTTTTCTGAAATCCAGTTCACAAAAGACTAACCTGAAAAAGGAGGAAGGAAGGGACAGAAGGAGGTCGAGATGGGCAGAAAGAGGAGGAAAGAGTTTCCATCATTATTTGCGCTTCTCTGGGCCTCAATTTCTTCCTGTGTGTGTGTGTGTGTGTTTTTTGTGTGTGTGTGTGTGTTTTAAGTGAAGGCGTTAGTTATCGTTAATATTTCTCTCTGTTCATGAAGGTTTTATAAGTTCATATTTGGAAACTCTAATCTCCAATCCCTGGGAGTTGATTAATTTCAGCAAGAAGACACTTCTGGGTTGAGTCTGCACTGGGTGTGACCAGGACCAGTCTCTGAGTACCTGGTCACTCTGCCCAGGGTGAACACTTTTATTGGTTTATCTTTCAAACAGGAAGTCTGAAACAAAACACTTTACTAACCACAAATCTTTGACTTAATAACTAGCTCAGTCAATCCCCACTGAGAGGTCACAGAAAACATACAAAATTAAGAATTGTTCTATTGACATTTCCTAGAAAGAAGGCTATGTGTTTTATCCAACTTCTCACAGCAAGGTGCACAAAATAATAAAGCCAAGTTCTATTAGAATTGTTTAAACAGAGAATAGACCAATAGGGGAGGAAATGAGTTATCGGTTATCCTTATCATCATAAGGAAATGGTTAAGCTACCTGATGCCTTCATAGGAAGCTTTATGCAGCACTGAAGACAGCATTTTAAAAGATTATTTCATAATACATGGCAATACAATTTAATGATGAGTGAAAAAGTAGGATAACGTTACAGTGAGGCATAGTCTTAATTTTTATTATTTATATATATATATATATATATATATATATATACACACCCCTAAAAAAGGACCTGAAAAAAAAAGAATCAAAATATCCACAGAAGTAATGCCCAGAAGGAGGAAATGTGAGTGTTTTTATTTGCTTCTTTCAACTGTCCTGAATTCTCCAATTTCCTTCATCCTGTATTTGTTTGGTTAGTAATTCAACTAATATTTCATATCTAACAACTATGAGTCAATTGTGTTCTAGACACAGAGATGGAGCCAAATTCTGCAGCTTCTCCTCAAGTGAATGGACACAGATAATAAAGAAGAAAAATGAGTAAACAGGAAAATGACACAGATGACAGAGGACACTGTGATGGCCTCCAACGAGGGTGAAAAGGAGGAGAGTATGCAGATTCGTGCCTCTGTCCTGCATGCATTCAGGGAGGACAGCCCCAAGGAGGTGTCATTTGAATGGAGACTGGCTGACAGGGAGAAGAGCGTTTGCATCAGAAGTAACAGCCAGGTGACAGGGATCTGACCATGCTGGGCGCCAGGAGAAAGTCAGCTTCTACTGCAGGTGCCCTGGGAGCCATTCTGGCTGCAGAGTGGAGAGAAGTGCCTGGTGGTACAGGCAGAATAGAAGCAGGGAGACCTATTCAGAGACATGTATTTTTTTTCTTTCTAATTTGCTAATTCTGTGACATCAGTTTCCACTGCTGTAAAAGGAGGCATTTGTTCAAGTGATTTCCAAGAGCACTTCCAATGCATTAAAAATAAAAGCTTTATTATTTTGTGCACCTAGTTACCCTTTTCTAAAAGCATGTCAGCTTCTTAAACAGAGAGCCCAAGTCCCAGGCTCAGGACCCTGTTTGCTGGAATATGTTTGGGTCTGCATTCCGTCTCAGTCTCAGCAGGAGTTTCCACTCTGCTTCTTGTGAACTTACCTGCGGAGATCTTTATCCTGAGGGTAACAGGAGGCCTCAGAGTGCTCTCCTGCCGGGGCTGAGTTCTGTGCACTAGGATGTGGACTCAGCCAGTCATGCAGGGTGAGGAGGGTGGCAGCAGCGGAAGCAGAGAAGTACAGGGACACCTTGTTTTACTAGAGAATTCTCCCGGGTGATATTCCAGAAAGTCCACCTGGGAAAGAAAACCCGGCCAGGGGAAAAGGGAACTTCTCATCCGCACACAACCACCTCCACGGGGATCCAACACCCCGGGCCCAGAAAGTGCGAGACTCCGCCTATTTATAGTCTGGGGAAATGAGGCACAAAGAGACAAAGTGACTCATGTGCCAAGGATTTCTGACTTCAGGGCTCCTCGGGCTAATGCGAAAACCAGGCCCACCGAGCATGTCATCTAGGAGGGGCGGGGTTTCTCTGGTGCCAGAACGTTAGGGAGCTTTGGGCGTGGGGCAGTGGGGGAGAGGGAGACACGTATCCTCGGCAGAAACCGTGACAAATGCCCCGATAACTTTTTTGACACTCCCATAATCCAAGAAGAGCTAAAATTGGCGGCAGAGCTGGTATTATGAAACACAAAAACAGATTAAACAAAAGAAATAAGCAAAAGTTGACTCAGCCAGATAATAATCCTTGTGGAGAGCATGTACATCCAAGCAAAAATAGATCAGAGACACTTTCCCAAGAGACGCAGAGCTTGGAACCAAACCCTTCACGTGAAAGATGGGGAGACAGAAGTGGGTGGGGACGTGTCACACCCTGAGGGAGATGGTGAACAAACTTTGCCACAGAGTTGGGACTGGACTCGAACCCTTGTCTGTGCCTTCTTCTGAGATCAGGGCCCATCTCACTCCTTTGCAACTCATTCTGGGTCTAATTATTTGTCAAAACTACAGATAGGCACAAAAGCGCAGGGGTGTGGAGGTGACAGTTATTTCAAACTTTTGACTACGTTGTGTTGCCATGTACACACACACAGGTCTGTCTTTCATTAAATTCCATGGTGTTCTTTCTCCATGGCAGGAGGAAACATAATGCGTTAGCTTCTGCTCTCAAGCGTGATCCTTGAAAGGAAGGTGTAGGAGATCCCGACGATTTCCAGCTTCTTACTTTGGCTGGGGCTGAAATCTTGGCACATGGACTAGTGAATTTCTGGAGAAGTCTTTTAAGTTCTTTGGAAGTTTGTTACCATGATGGTAACAATCACAGTCATCCATTAAATAAACACTGACTGGATGGCCACCACGTGCGGACACTCTGTTGGGCTTTCATTATACTTTTAACCTTAAAATTTTCATCATACCACAGTGCACGTATGTTCATTTCTGGTTTTGCTTTTGTTTTTGTTGTTTGTTTTTTTCACACAGAGGGAAATATAATTCAGAGACGCTGAGTAATTTTCCCCAGGTCACAGGCTCAGGAAGGGACAGAGCTGGGACTTGACCTTCTGTTGGCTTGTTATTCTAAGCACCTCAGCTCTTCTGGGCCATTAAGTCAGCTGTCAGTTCTAGGTTTCATCTGAGGTTTATAAGCGCCTCCCAGCCACCCAGGCTGGGTTCCTGCAGCCGTGACCCAAGGTAGCTGAGCTAGGAAATGAACGGGCCCAGATCAGGACAATGATCAGTCGCTCTGGAAGATTGGTCTCCCTGAGGGGTTCAAGAGACACATGCTGGTCCATAGGGCTGAAAGGAACCTTGTGAGAGTGAGTCTGAGACAGCAGGATTTACGTGGTAGACAAGACACAGAGCATGGGAGCATCATTGGAAAGGAGTTTGCTGGTGGAAGTCACTGGCACATTTTCTGTGAATACATCTTTCACAGAAGACCCAGAGAATTTCCTCCACGGAACTTCCTGCTTTGCTGCCTCCAGCAACAGGGAGCTGATTACCTTATAGAGGAGTCTAAATGTTAGAAAATTCTAGTCTTCATACCGGACCAAAAACTGGGATCCCAGGAGTTTCCACGCATTGGGTCCAGATCTGCCCTTTGATTTCAAAAGACAAAATCCTATTCCTCCTTACCTGGCAGCACACTGGATATTAGAAAACAACTTTCGTTTTTTATGTCATTGTTTCCCAAAGTGTACTGAGCAGAGAAAAAAGTTTGCACCATGTTAATAGCTGCCCTCTACAAAACAAACATATCAAAACAAACAGACAAAAGCTCATAAACAGCTTTTTGTGGGCATGCTGGTTTAAACCAGGTCAATCAGGTATGTTTCCTGTAAGACTGCGCAGAACTTTCTATGCTGCTGAATAGCATGGATGCCAAAATGGAAATACTGGGCGTGAAATTCTGTCTAATGTTTTGACCGCAGCACTTTGTTTTCTCCTCCCAGGATATCTTTTACTATTTTCCAGATACATTATTTAACAGTTTGGAAAATGTTTCCCTAGTAAATCTAGGTTCTTAACATCACTGTCTCCAAGGTAAAACCAGGCTCCTCCAAGTATTCATTTTGAGACCCAGTGTTGAGGCTCCCTGCTATCTCCACTCTCGTTCTCTGCTAGGGCTGGCCGTCAGATTGAAATATAGACTGTCCAGTTCAATCTGAATTTCAGGTAAACAACAGATACCTTTTTTTTTGGGGGGGGGGATAACTATATTCCATGCAACATTTAGAACATACTTCAATGAAAAAGAATTCATTGCTTATCTGAGCTGCAAATTTAACCAAATGTCCTGTATATTTGTTTGCTGAATCTGTCAAGTCTAGAAGTTCTGTAAATGCTCCCCTTCCCTCGAAAAACATGATCTTCAGAACTGGATGCTGTAATCCAAAGCGGATCGGACAGAGACGATTGATAACCTTGGAAGCCACCACTGACTCTGCTTTTCTATGAGATGTTTTTAAAGGGAGGATAATCGAATCTTTATGGATTGTGAGAGCACAGTCTGAAGTTGACAGATACCAGATATCTTTGTGAGCCTACTGGCAAAGTCCAGAAGCCAATTTCCCATTCCTCATCGCTGTTCATAAGTATATTTAGGTTTCCCTGGTGTTAGTATTAGCTAACTCCATCCAAATGCCATTTATAATTCTTTTTTCATTGTTTGTCTTCTCCGTTATTCTACAAGAAACTAAAAAACAGTGTCCAGCCATGTCTATCATGTTTGTGGTTGTGCCCATGGTAGTGCATGCAGATTCTAGCATGAATAAGTGTTCAAAAACCTTGTGAATGAATGAATGAATTCATCACACAGTGCCTAGAAAGCTAAGTGCACCAGATAAGTTGACACTCAGAGAACAGATTGCCAAGGGGAGCATTGCTCGTGGTTGGGATTTTCATCCAGCCCAGGCTTTCTCAGACCCATGGCATACTGTTCACCTGTGCTGAATGCAATTCAGTGGGAAGATGTGTGTACAAAACAAGAACATCTAATTGCTATGACTAAAATAAAACATCTCGACCAAACAAAAGCTGTTTTAAAGAAATTAAAATACTTCCTGGAGCCTGCAGTTCTTACTGAGGTGTGGACTTGGCCATTCAAAGCAGGCTGGACTGTGCTCAGTGGGTGTGGACTTAGGACAAATCACACTGGTCTTCCCACAGAGACATCCTGATCCAAGGGGAATTAGGAACGTGAACAAGGACTGTCTTAGTAGCACCCCGAGCTGCCAGGAGAGCAGGGATAGGAAGGAGGACACAATCCCCCATGGCTGTGACTCCGAGACCGCACAGCTGCTAAGTGCCAGCAAGAATCTGAGTGGCTAGGAACCTCTCGTTGTCCACAGAGCTGAGTGCTGCCTGTTCTCAGCAAGAGCTCAACTCATCTCGGGGTTTGTCAGTATTGAAAGCATCTGGGGATTGTCCCTGGAGCAGGCAATGGCTTATCTGCTGCTTGGCAGCTGTGGCTTCAGTGCTGGGGAGTGTCAGGCCTGACTTTGCAAGATAAAATGTAGCAGAAAGCAGAGAAGTCCAGTGAGAGGAGCCCCAGGTGCTGGGAGGCCTGAAGAGTGTAGTAAAATGCATATTGTTTCCTGAATGTCATAGTGAAGACCTAAGTTCAAGAGGCGACCCTGCCAGGTGTTAGTACCAGGCTGTCTGGCAAGTCTTGTATCCTCAGTCTTTTTATCTGTGAAATGGGAACACAGTTGTGAGCTTAGATAAGATGGCAGAGATAAAAGCCTTTGGTAGACTGCCAAACGCTGAGTCAATATGAGGGACTGTGAGGCCCAGTGTCCCCCAAGCCTATTGCTCTGGTCTGCGGTCCTGATGAACCGGGCAGCTTGCTGCCAGGAGAGCGTAAAGAGCACCCTACTGGAAGAAAACAAGCAAAATGAAAAGAGCTTCAAATTACATTATCTAATTCCTTTTCATTATGGAAGAAAACATTTTCCAAGCACACATTTGAAAACATAAAATCTTAGTGGGTAGGCGTTTTTATCAAAACCACTGGGGAACATCTAGGCTCTAAAACATAAGCTCCGCAGGAGCTTTGGATCCTGCATGGCTGTTTCTCCTGAGCTCCCTGCAGCCTGCAGCTGGTCCTGCTCACGGTCCTTGCTGGCTTTGCTGGTAAACAGGAGCAGAATGTGCACAGTGGAGTTCTGGTACATGGGAGGGGAAGTAACGGGGGCTGTTGTGATGAATTACTTGCTACTTCCTTGTTGGGAGATGCTACACACCCTGCAGGAAATTTCACTAATGTGTAAATCTGTGTGTGCATGTGATCACTGCGCCAAAATAAGGGACACAGTTAGCTTGCCTGGGAAGGGCTTTCCCTGCCAGGCACTCCTGTTTCTTTCCCCAGAGTCACATTGCACACACGACTTCAAGCCCCACCACAGTTCCCACCAGGATCTGCAAGCCTCTGGCCTCCTGTCGTTTCTTGTGTTTATTTCTTGGTATTGCCAACTCTATGCAAAGAGTACCCCAGGCGTGGAGCTGGACAGAGGCTCTGCTTACAACTCTGGGAGGGCACAAGGCAATCTTTATGCAACCCGACCTGCCCATCCACCCCTCCTTGTCCGGTGCCAAGAATAGTCAATGATCGTGTTCTGGAAGAAACTCCACCTTGTCACTGGGTGCTCTGAGCCAAGAGAAGGGGAAGAGGAGCTGAAGACACATGCGTGAGGCCAAGCCACAAAGCCCAAAGCTTCAGAGTCAGAGGGCCTGGGTCTGATACGCCACTTCCCAGCCCACGTCCCCAGGACTGGCTTCGGCCCGACACGCCCAGTAAGGAAGGGCTCACCCCATCCCAACGCCCACTGGATTTTATAGATACACCATGCATATGAGCATGCATGGGGGTGTTCAGAGAGGAAACCTGTGCAAGTGAATAGAGTAATCTCCCTTGGCCTGTGGTGTGGGGGTCACCATCCAAGGCCCCCAGGGGATGCCTGAAACCATGGAGAGTAACGGACCCTCCATATTTTTTTTCCTATCCACACACACCTATGCCAAAGCATTACTACTACATTTGACACAGTAAGAGTTAGCAACAATAACTAAGATAGAACCAATATAACAATATATTGTACTAAAATTTGTATGTGGTTTCTCTTTGCCTCTCTCTCAAAATATCTTACTCTACATAATATTTTTGGACCAAAGTTGAAGGCAAGTAACTGAAACCACAGAAAATGAAACCTTGGCTGGGGGCAGGGCTAATACACTTACATAGAAATACACATTTCTAAGAAAACACATACAGTGTACATATGAGCCTATGTAATAGTGCTCCTGTATAAGCGAGAAGATCATCAGAGATGGGGTCTCAAAACCCAAAACTACTGGAAACATACCAGTGGCTTTGAAAAGCAATTAGGATGAACACTTAAATTCACGAAGTGCCTGTAGCCCTGCCTGCCTGGGAGGCTTGCCCTGCACCTTCCAACCCCCCTCTCTGCACCCCACCAGCCACTTTGACCTTTGCTTGGTCCTTCTGACATATGAGGTTTCTTTTATCACAGGACGTTTGCACCTGCTGTTCTCCCTGAGTGCATGTCCTTCCTTCTCTCTCTCTCATTAAAAATGACCTAGCCATCCTCAGCACAGAACTGAAACCTTCTTTCTCTACTGACCTCTCAAAATTAGTCAGATTTCCTCCTAACACCCTGGTCTCCATGACATCTACCACCATTGCAATTTTGCATGGATATTAAAATCTTCTGTTCCATGACCCAAACTCAGTAGGGGCAAAAATCAAGTGTTTTCTCACTGATCTTCCATACAGGATGGCCTCTGCGTACAATAGGAACTTAACTGACATGTATTGAGTTATGGGTGTGTGTCCTTAGCTAGGAGGAGGGGTAGCATCACTGTGGCCTAGTCCCAGGCCCTCTCTGCTCATAGATCAGGAGGTAACAGCACAAGAAGAAAAAGGATCTGATTACAGGGATAGACTTCTAGTCTAGTGCTCCTTCCTCCCCACCACCCTGCAGTGGGGTAAGTCAAATCCTGCCAAGTTCTACAGGAATCCATTTGCCTAAAGTATAGAAACCTGCCTACTTAGAAATCTGAGGGGAACCCACCCACCTGCAGAGAAGAGTGTGACTCACACGAATGCAGCAGGACCACAAGAGCTTCATGGATTTAGGTGTTCATCCGAATTGCTTTTAAAGCCTCTGATATGTTTACAGCAGATTTGGGTTCTGAGACCCCGTCTCTGATGATCTGCTCACTCACACAGAACCCTTGTTACATAGGCTTATATATACACTTGTGTGTGTTATCTTAGAAATGTATATTTCTACGTAATCACAGGTATATGGCCTTAGCTAGGAAGAGAGGTCTGCATGGGAACCTGTGTGCACAGCCCCTGGGGGACAATGACACAAAAGCCTGCTTAGGAATTGCCGTGTGTCTTTATCTTTAGGTCTGAGCATACCTGGGTCTCAGCTGCGTGTGCATGTTCAGAGGACAGGCGTCCATCTAGCTATGGAAATGTGTGTGTGTCCATACGGGTGTTGGCACCGATGTCAAGTCTGAGTGTGTGTTTATTTGAGTGTGTGCGTCTATGGAGGTGTGTGCATAAGCGTGAGTCACACTTCTCTGCAGGTGGGTGGGTTCCCCTCAGTTTTCTAAGTAGGCAGGTTTATATACATTAAGCAAATGGATTCCTATAGGTCTAGCATGATTTGACTTACCCCACTGCAGGGTGGTGGGGAGGAAGGAGCACTGGACTAGGAGTCTATCCCTGTAATCAGATCCTTTTTCTTCTTGTGCTGTTACCTCCTGATCTACGAGCAGAGGGCCTGGGACTAGACCACAGTGATGCTCCTCGGGCCGTCACTGTGTGGGAGCCATGGAGTGGCAAAGCACATGTAAACTTAAGAACGTATTTGCTCAAAGCATTTTATCACGTTCCTCTTTTTCAGCAAGGTTTAGTTAATAAATTGCTTTCATCTACACTGTTCCATTTGACAGCAAAGGAAAATCAGGCTTTGACAGAATTATTATTATTTTTAAAAAGATTTATTTTACTTATTTATGCATACAAGAACTGGGGTGTCGGTCAGAGCTGAAGGGGTGGGGGGTGAGAAGAATTACCAGAGACAGAGTGGGGAGCAGAACAGGCAGATCTACTGAAATATGCTGCTGAGGGGAGCAGCAGACAAGGCAGACGAGGTCTGCTGTGCCATGTGGGTTAGTTCCCTGACTGGGAAACTAACTGTAGTGGTTGGTGGTAGCTTGATAGTGCTGAAACTTAACCTCTGCACCATCAGGGAGGCCCTGACAGATTTTAGTGAATACAAGCAGCTGCACGAGATCCTTTTTTACATGCCCATATCTTGTGCTGTTGAGTGGGCAGGATGTGGAGGGGACACTGCATGATATCCAGGTCCCTGGATTGCTGTCCTCAGAGCACCTGCTTCATAGTTCTCAGGAATATTTTTTTCTTGGAAGTTCATCCAAATCATTTTGGGGCTCTGTATGGTTTGGGAGCTACTGCAATAAAATAATGTGAAGCAACTCGCTAAAGTGATGCCACAAACCTATGGGCACCACCATCCTTATGACGGGGCTTCTAAGGGCTACTCAGCCCTTTGAGTTTGGCCCTGCAGTTCCCTTGGGTTGAGGATGCTGGAGGAACATTTAGATTTATAGAGACACTGAGAACTGAAACAAGAGGAAGCCTGAGCAGACTGGCTTATTGTTGCAACACATATGGTAAGAACCATGAGTACCTCCCCAGCAAAACAAAACAAGAAGAACTTGCCAACAGATAGTCTGCAATACTTAGAGACACCTCATAGGGTTTTTGCAATGGCATTACTTTGTAATATATAATTTGCAGGTGTTCTTAGCAAATAAGATTTTTATAAAGAGCAAAACTACACAGTGGAACAGAGACAGAATTGGGAAAGGGAACTTCTGAGACAAAAGAGATTGTGACTTGTGGATACCAGGTCTTAGGTTGCAAAACCAATATGGTGTCACTAAAAAGGAAACAGGACTTTTCTAGCACTCGACTTTGGCTTTGACATGGGTTTTCTTTTCCTGGATAAATGAAGACATCTGGAAAACTCCAGCACTAGAAAAATGAATGATACACACCAGAAGAGTTGGCCCTGTCCTGGTCCCTGCACCACCTTGCTGCTCACCCCAGGCCCCATTTTTGAGCCTGGGTTTCTCTGCACATTAAGGGATCATGGGCTGGCTCCCTGCATGTCCCACCCTGTTTGTCTTTAATGTAAAGCCTCAGGTGCTGACACAGACCTGGGCAGAGAAGTGGGAAGAGCACGTTATTTATAAACGTCAAGGGCTTTCTGACGGGAAAATAGTGATTTGACTCAGAACAAACCCATGTGCTGTTCGCAGGCGCCCTCCTCAGCCTCCTACCTGGCAGCAGAAGCCACTCAAACTGTGCCTGAAGGTTGGTGAATATGGTGCAGGATGCCAGTCTCCGTGCAATCTGGCTTCCTGGTTCATACCCAGCCACATCCTACCTAGATTGCCTTTAGTTCCAAGGCTCAGAAATTAATTGGGTCTCTGAAAAGAATCCCCCCCAAAAAATGCATCTATTAAAACTTCCATCTCATCATCATCTCTCTCCTTCTCTCTTTCCTGCTCTCCAATAGAGGAAAGATCACCTACCTTCCTGGCAAAGTACCAGGCTCTGCTCCAGAACATCTAGGTGTTAGTTACTCCAGTGCATTGTGTGATCTTGAGCAACTAAGTTAACCCCTTTGAGCTCAGTTTTCTTATTTACAAAGTGGGGGTGGGAGGTCAAACATAAATAGCTACTGGTTTGCAGGGTTGCTGTAGTAGATGAGATTTTGGATGAAAACTGCTAAATGCAATGCCTCTTTCCTAGTACTCACGCTGTAGCTATCAGGCATTATTGTCACAAGAGGTGCTCTATGCAACAGAAACCTGCGGTGGCCCTGTTCAAACAGTAGGCTTTGGTCACTATAGAACTTGAATGGAGTTATTTTAACACAAGTCAACAGACTCAGTCAGAGGTGTTCAACAACGCCAAACAACCCTGTCCTGGGAGTGTGCCGGTTAGTCGCCCGTGTCCTCAAAGCAGATTGGAGCCCAGGTGCAGAAAACATGCCTTTGAAAAGATGAGCATAAATGCATCCTTTTTGTACACTAACAGGGAGGACAGAAATGGGAGAACATTCTGTTTAATTTACAAAATTTCTATCTCTGTAACCTTGTTCCTCAAGATTCAGTCCATGGAAAACTTGCATTGGAAAATTCTGTGGGAACCTGCTAAAATGCAGACTCCTGGGCTCCAGCTCACATCTCCCACTCCAGATGCTTGGAGACTGATACTTTTTTTGTGTCCCTAAAGTTTGAAAACTGCTGAGCACTGCATATTGCCTGGCCAGTGGACCTGTAGAAGTTATGGTATCTGGATGATATTATCCAGAAAATACCTTCAAAGCTATATTTGGAAAAGTATTATCAGTGTGTCCAAAATCATCTAACTTATCTAATTCTATTTTATTCATATTTTAAAATATAAAGATACATTGTATATTCATGGTTAGTACCAAAACCTGAAGCCTATATGTACCACATTGAATAATGATTCTTCTAGACAGTAACATTACATGTGATTTGTCTCAGTTGGTGCTTTCATGTATTGTTTAATGTTTTATAAGCACCTATTTTTTTGTTACCAAGAAGAAAATGTGCTTTTAAAATAAAAGCAAGGCAGATAGATGGATGGCACAAAAGACTTTGTAAGACCTTATGAAATTATAGAGAAAAACAGGAAGAGCAGACTCATATAAGTCAAACAATGTCTTTTTAGAGATGATGAAACAGGTCTACAGAAGGACATCCCCGACTTGGCCGCCAGTCCCTCTGTGGATGAGTATAAATGAGTATAAATGGAGACCCTGGTCTCCAGCGCTCAGTCCAGAGCACTTTGAAAGTGGTCCTGTGGCCAGGACCTGCCTCCCTTCCTTCCTGTAGCCCTTGAGGATGACTGAAAGACCACAGGAAGAACAGCGATTCCAAGGGTGGAGAAGGATGTAATAGCCTTTGCAGAGAGGACTTTGCAGCTCTCTTATCCTCTCTCTGGGAGTTACTAGGTCATTTGCAAAAGGCATGGGAAGAACAGCTGATGAAAAGGTCTAATAGTTTGGAAAAGTGCTTAACCTTATTGCTCTATTTCTGGATTTTCCCCCACGGCCAAAGACTGTTGAGATCTTGATTTCCCCCGGAGGGTTCCCATTTAGGAATGCAGTGAAACCTCTGAAATCCAGAGGAATTGGGGAGAAGGCCAGCTGGAATTAGGGAACGTCCAAATTCTTTTTAAGAACATCCACATCCATTGTTTTCAAAGACATAGACTCACAGATGTGGAAGGAGCTTAGTCCAGCTCCTCCTTGGTGCAAGAACCCCTTGTCCTTCAACCTGCACTGGGCTTTATTTGGGTGTCTCTTGAATGCTTCCCATGACAGGAGGCTCACTGTTCTGACAGGAAACTTCATTCACTTTCAGAAAAGTTTTCCTTCACCTGAGCTGGAATCTACCTTCCTGTAACGGTTCGGATTGCTTTTCAGTATTCCTATAGGACAGATGTGTGGCTTTTACCTCAGTGCTCCTTAAATATCTGGGCAGTTATCATGCACCGACTAGCTCTTCTTCACAGCATCCTCCTTCTGCACACTGACCACCCAGAATATCCAACTGTTATTTATATAACAAATGTCATCAACTCCAATTAGAAATATAAACTGCTGTTTCTAATTAGTCTCTAAATTAATGGCTACATAAATTCAGAGCTGAGCAGAGCTAAGTGACCAATTGCCCTGGTCTCATTACTGTACAGATGGCGAACAAACTGAGATCCACAGAGGAAAACTGCTTCATCCAACTTGAAAAGGGAGAGAGGGAGGGAGGTCAGCCTAGTTGCATGGATATTCCAATCAAGAACACCTGACATCTCATTTTGCCTCCATTATTACCAAGACACAGTATTTCTAAAGTTCCTGAAAAGTTTTTACTCTAAGATATTTACAAGATTACTCCTTCAAATTACGTTTGCAGGGTTAGCAAAGTAGGGATGAGGACGGAGCTGAATTTAGAGGAGGTTACACTGTCACTGAAAAGTACCCTTCAAAATATGAATCCTGCTTGCCCTCTACTGTCAAAAGATCATCTCTCTGGCCCCGGGATGCAAGCTCAAAAGGGGCTGCACATCTATAGGACACCGAGACTGTTAAAATTTTCTTCAGGCTCCGCTCCCTACTCAATTGAAGAGAACTTCCCAACTTGGGGAGAGAAAATGCATTTGCCAGGATGCCATTTCTGCTCCACCCTGCTGTGCTGGTTTTAAGGTTTCAGATCCTCTTTTCAATTTGGCCTGCTTCTCTGATGCAAAGACAAAGCAGAGACTGAGAGCAGCCACCAGGCACTTCAGTGATTGGTTTCCTGCCCCAGTCCCCAGTAATGCTACAGTCACATGCTCCGACTGGAACATTCCTCCCGCTCCCACCCACAGCAATCGCCCTCTTCTCTCAACAAGGTATTGCATTTCCAGTTCTTACACTTGTCCTGGCATGGTTTATAAGCTGCCTGTGCTGCTTCCTGGTTTGCCTGGGTGCTAGGCTCCATGGGTGCTGGGCTCACAGGGACCTGGGTTCCATTCTTAGGCCTGCTGCTAGGCATGGTGTGGCCTCCGAGAGTCACTTAGCCTTTCCTAACATCATGTCCTTGTTGCTAGAGACAATTAAATGGCCTACACTTCAGGATGTTAAGATGACATAATGCCTAAAAGGCATCTAGCACAGCGCCTAATATTTAGTAAGATTCCATAAATGGTATCTGCATAAATTATACTTTATACTTATAATAGTATTGTATTATTAACAATTACATTTATACTCACAGTAGTAATTATTGCTCATCTGTATATTAATATTGTGCTCCTGAAGGCAGAGACGGAGGCCTATATTTTGCTTATACTGCACACAGTAGGTGCTCCATAAATACTGCCTGTTGATTCCTGTGTAGGCTTCTTTCCAAAGAAGGTTCACCACTGGAAACATTCTAAGCCTGACTACCAGCAGTTCTATTCCAGCTCCCCTTTCCCCAGATTCCTTCCCCCGTAATGATCTCAGCAGGACCCACCCGGTCCTGCCCCCCACACCTGTCAGCTTGCATCTCAGGATAAGGTTTCCATGTCACAAGTCGGAGAACTTGCTGTCCAGGCAAAGAAAACTTTATGAGGATGATTCCAACACAAACCTTATATAACCAGCCTGGCGGCAAGCAGGCACGGAGGGACACCGACAATGTCTGACAATGCCCGCTTCAAAAAGAAGCAAAGCAAAACCAGAGGGGGAAAAGCAATGGATTGAGCTATGCCTAAAATGCTCTTTCTGGACAAGCCTCAGAAAACCGATCAAAGTCCTCCTATTTAAAATTCTCCCAGAGGAACACAAATATGGCTAACCACCCTGTAGCTGGGAATCTGAGTGAACATTTACAGCTGAAATTTTAGCTGAAATTACACTGGATTACTCTCTAACCACACGCATACACATATATGTTTATATATATAAAGTATATGTATATATACACACACTTTTTTGTACATATATTGTGCAAACATATGTGTGTATATATATATACATATTTGCACAACATATATACAAAGTTGTTTATTAATAATATTTTTCTCTGGAACTTACATATGATGGCAGAAATACTTCCTTTTTTTAATTTTTGAATTAAGACTGAAATTTCTACCTGACAGAGCCTTGATGTTCCTACTGGTTCCTCTCTCCCAACTTTCAGTTCTCTCTCCTGATTTCCCTGGATGCCGAGGTTGCTTGCTGAGTGAAAGAACAATTCTTTCTCTAGTCCCTACTGTAGTTTATTTGTTCATTGCCTGAATTTGGTGTTCAGGTCCCAAAAGCAGTAAAAAAAAAAAAAAAATCACTGAAATTAATTGGTTGTGTCACAGCCCCTGAGAAAAGCTTCCCCAGTGCAGGTGAGGGCAGATTCAGTGACAATGTGGTGGAGAGAATATATCCATTCCTGGAATGACCGTGGCTTCCTGGCTGTAGTCCCGTCTCTGGCATCCTTGGCTTCTTACCTTGGGCAGATCCTTCCCCTCTCAAACTTTTGGGTTTCTTTGGATGTCAAACGCTTTCTATGGGCTCTGTCAAGTCCAGATCCCCTTGAGGCTACGAGGAGCATGAAGATGAGCTGTGGAAGCTGCCTGCATTTCTGGGTGTGGAGCCCAGAGAGAGAAGGAGAATGTGACAATACGTATGAAAGCCCTTGGAGAAAAGTAAAAGTGCTGAAGGGTACACGCTCTCCACCGGATACCACTGTCCACACAACCTGGCGCCTTGCCCCCCATAGCCTTGTGCCTGCTCCGGACACCCCGTCACTGAGCTGCAGGAAGCAGAGGAGGCCAAGGCTTTGCTGGTTAGGGGCCTTGGCTGGGACAGAAGGGGAGAGAGCAATGGAGTGAGCCTCAGAAGCCAGTGAAACGGCAATGAACCCCGCGGGCTGATCCTCTCCAGGCCGGCCTTGCCAAGGAGGATGAGCGGCTCGGTCAAACCTGGGCCAAGCTCTGGCTCCAACATACAAGGCAAAAATAGAAAGGGGGTGGGAGAAGAAATGTGTTTACTTTTGAGATTTTCCCTCATGTGCCTCTTAACAGTATTATAATCTCTCCACAAACAGACAGTAACGCCTTACAGGTCTCGTCTCCATTGATAAACCCTCCCAAACAACTCAGGCTTCACGGTTAGTATCTGGGCAGCAGGAAGGGACGCGTGGAAGGTGGCAGGACCAGCTGGAAGGAACACTGGCCTGGAGTCTCTGAACTGGGTGGATAGTGACAGACCTTCCTTTTCTGAGGTTTTGCACAATCAGGGTTTCATTAGACAGAATCTAAAAATCTGTTTCAATTTTTGATGTTTCTGTCTGTGGTTCTCAGCCAAGGGCAATTTCCCTGCTCAAGGGGGGCATCTGTTAATATCTGGAGACATTTTTAGTTGTCACGACTCATGAGTCCTCCTAGCATCTGACAACACACACGACAGACCCCAGCACAGAGACTCATCAAAGCCAAAGCACTAATAGTGCTGAGGCTGAGACTTCTCGGTTTATACTCAAGTGCCCAGAGTCCAAGAGGGGGAGACAGGGACAGAAGCAAAGCAAGAGGAGGGGCTAAGCCCTGGTTTCTAGGTCACGAGGTATTCATCAGTTAAGTGTTTTCTAGCTTTTCTTCCTGTGACCGGTGCCCTTTGATTTTCCCTTGAATTTACGGAGCTATGTTTGAGCAGCGTTTTTCATGAAAACTTCTTTCTTATCAAAAAACGTCAAGCCCCATGTAGCACAGAGATCTCCCCAATAAGGCCCAGCACAGATACAAATAGAAGCAGCTCTGAAACAAGTAGAACTGGAAGGTGGGTGGTGGGGGCGCTTGGAGGGACAAAACAGATGCCCTTAACTCGGTTTCTATGAGTCAGTGATTCTGATGTAACAGCACACAATAATAACCGTAGGACGAGCGAGACAGCTATGCTGAGAGCAGGCAGAGCTGACTTGGAGCACTAGCGTCAGGAGACAACAGGTCTGCAGCGGCAGATCCAAAGGCAAATGAGAGGGTTAAGCAATAGGAGCATGTCACTCCCGGGTCATTCCTGTATTAAGGCACTGGGCAGTGATTACAAATAGTTACCTGCGGTTTCCAGTGGGGGAGGCAGCCACACGCTAGTCAAGGGGTTTTGGAGAAACAGGTGCAATGAAGTCATGGTCAAACAATTTATTTACTGTAAACCTTAGACTTTGCTCAGGAAAACAACTGAAGCTGCCCCTCAAATCCCTGCCTACAACACCCCAGTTGAGCAAATAAGAGGAGCGGGGAGAGTCCGTGTTCACAGCAGAAAGGTCCAAGATACTCGAGACCCTTGAGTCCAAGGATGCAGGAAGGAACGCCTCCTTCAGATACAAATTACCAGCAGCATTATATTACTCCTAATACTTGACCAATGAGGTAGATACACGGAAAAGTCATCACAACACAGCAGCTCCAGGTCCTCTGGGACTGAAGCCCTTCAGACATAAACTTACAAGTCCCATGCAGAGAGGAACTGAACTGTACAAGAAACAAGTAATCACTCAAATACATTTTCTCTTTTTTACAGCTTAAAAAAATAAAAAACGGGCAGAAGGGGGTCTTTCCTCCTGCATACCTCTATACAAGTTTATTCTAAATTTATTACACTCAAGTTAAATAGTCTGTTTAGTGTTTGGCTGGGAGGGGGAGTCTTAGAAAGTAGCAAAGTCGCACTAGAGCAGCGAGTCATTTGTACTACAGTTCCTCCCTTGGGAATCAATGCTATCACTAGGCACAGTACCTTGCCGGCTCACAAGGTCTTCCGTGCCCCGGGGGTCCTCACAAAGCAGTCTGCAGTCTTTCTCCTGCCCCAGGTGGTATCCGCCCTGCTCTCCGGTGAAGTCAGTTCGGCCGTTGCTGTTGTTGGAGTAGCCATTCCCACAGTCCTTGAGAGAAGACCTGCGCAGGCACAGAAGCTCCTGGAAGGCAATCCTGAAATCCGGGCTGCGACAGTAGATGAGGGGATTGAACGCCGAGTTGACGTAGCCCACCCAGTTCAGGAGGATGTAAACTTCCTTGCGGATGAGGTTGTCCTGGATCACGTGCACGATGTTGACGATGAAGAAGGGCAGCCAGCACAGGGTGAAGGTGCCCATGATGATGCCCAAAGTCTTGAGGGCTTTGTGCTCCTTCAAGCAGAACTTGGAGGCCCTGCGGTGTCCATGCCCGCTCCGTCCATCCTGCTCCACTTGGCTGAGGTTTTGGGCATGGAAGCGGCCCTCCGATCTGTCGATCTTCTGGAGCTGCCTTTTGGCCACCTGGAAGACCCTGGAGTACACGAAGACCATGACCACCAGGGGCAAGTAGAAGGACACGATAGAGGAAGCAATGGCATAGGCCTGGTTCGTGAAGAAGTCACAGCAGGTCTCCCTGCGGTAGCAGTCAGTGGCTTCCTTGTGGGTGGCCCGGTACCAGTGCATCTGGATGGGTAAGAAGGAGGTAAGGCCCGATACGATCCACACCATCAAGATGACCACTCGAGCCTTATTCTTGGTCAACAGGCTCTGGTACTTGAAGGGTGATGTGATGGCAAAGTAACGATCCACGGCGATGACGCACAGGGTCTCGATGCTGGCCGTGACGCACAACACGTCAATGGAAGTCCAAAACTCGCACCAGAAGTTGCCAAAAGTCCACATTTTCATGAGGATGTGGCAGGCCCCAAAAGGTACCACCGCCAGGCCCATGACCAGGTCAGCACAGGCTAGGGAGGTGATGAAGTAGTTGGTGACCGTCTGCAGACGCTCGAACTTGGCGATGGCTGTGATGACCAGCACGTTTCCAAACACGATGGCCAGGACGATGAGCGACATGAGAATGCCCATGCCCACCACCCACGCCTCGTCCCGTTCCTGCGTGACATTTTGGTCCGTCGCGTTGCTGTGGTTGAGCGTCAGCAAGGGGAGGCTGTGGTTCCCCGGCTGCCCCATGGTGCGCAGGCTGGCAGGTGAGCGCGCCGACAGCCGGCTCCTGGCCGCGCCTCAGCGGACTGACCTCCCGCGGGGCGCTGCGGGCAGCGAGCGGGCGCCTGGAAGCCTCATTCAGCCGCCGTGGGGTGGGTGTGGTGGGGGCGCGTCCTGCAAACTCAGCTTGCGGGTTGCGCTGGGCTCGCGGTGACTGTCAGTCCCGGCTTGCGCTCTGGAGAAGCTGACTCGGAGTGCGCGCCGCCCGTTATGTGCACAGGACTTTTGGGGCACTGCCCTCTCGGTGACGCGCTGGAACTTTCCGCCAATAGCGCGCGGGCAGCCCCAAAGGGGCGAGGCCCCCTCCCCTTCCCTCCCCTTCCCTGCCCCCGCCCGCCCCCTCCAGGGGCTGGCCGGGGCGGGGCCCAGCTACTCCCCAGCGGGCGGGCCGCCACTCCCTCCCAGCTACCCTGGCTGGCCCTGGAGGGCTGAAGCGGGGGCTGGCTTGCTCACCCGCCAACCCGGGAGCCGCTTTTGGCTCTCGACGGCTGCTACCTGTCTGCCCGGGGCGCCTGTGCGACCTGATGTCTCAGGGCAAAGGGCCTCGCACAGCGCTTACCCCCGTGAGGAGAAGAGGCGAGAGGGCCCACCGAGACACGCACGTACAGGCACACGTGCACCCCGACAGACATGCTCAGACTTATAGGGAACCGCAGCCACTGACTGACACACCCGTCCAGCGCAGCTACCAGCTCCCCCGCGCGCGCACACAGGAGCCTACAGGCACAAAGTCACCCCAGTTCAACACAGAGACGCGGCCCGAAACAAACACAGAAGCAGAAGTCAGCCACACAAAAACGCTCCCTTGGACGCCGGCTGAGCGCCACTGACACAGAAGCCCACGTCCAGGTACTCCACACCTCTCACCCAGGCACCCAGATCTGATCTCTCCTCCCCGAGCGCCCCCCTCCCACCCCCTGCACACACGGACACCAACACAAGGCATATTCCCTTTCAAACATTTGGCAAGACCACAGGAGGTGACTTCAACAGCTGCCGATTTCCTCAGCATACTCTCTGCAAGTACTTTTGGTGCCCTCCTTGGGAATTTGCAGGCATTGAGACACAGAATTTTACCCTTTTGTTTTCGTTCAGAGCTGGGATATGCATGTAGGTTTGGGGAGCGAGGGAGAAAATTGTATGTTTTAATTTTTAATTCTTAGAAATGTGGCATCGGACCCTCATCGTGTGGTGGAATGAAAATGTATTGAAAATGGAATAATTGCCTTTTCAACCTCACCTTCTTGCATTATCCCATCACAACTGAAACAATCTTTTCAACTTCAGGGTAGTTTGTTGATCAGCTGGGTTGAGTGGTAGGAAATTGCCACTCTGTCATTTTGACTTTTTTTTTTTTTTTGTCATTTTGACTTTTAACAGGGCATTTCATATAGTTCAGTTTATTAAGAGCTTTGGAAACCACAGAGAGCAAAAGATAGTTTTAAAGAAATCAGATCAAGCCTTAAAACTAGGGATGAAATCCTACCCTTTGCATCTGGCATATAACTTTACTGTTACAAAGAAGTTAATTTTCAGGGTTTGACTTCACATGTATTATTAGTAGTGTCTTTCAAAAACTGAAAGCATTTCTTGCAGTCAAACCAAACATACTTTGTGGATTACATAATAACATAACAATGGCTAACATTTATGGAACATTTTGCTGTGTGCTTTTCATGCATTATTCTATTTAATCCTTCCTACAGTCCCATGGTGGGGGGGGGGTTATTTTTAGCTTAATTCACAAAGAGGGTTCAAGGGGCACAGGGCCAGACAGTGCCAGAGGCAGGGGGTGACTCTTTACATTTTTCATTGTACTGCATCATCAAGAGCTAAAAGAGGAAGCACTACAACTGTAATTGAAATACCCAGGTTCCAGATCCCGATGTCTTGGAACTTTCTAGCTCACTTTTCTTATGGAGCCTAATTTTCTCCATATCTAAATGGGGACTGGAATCATACGATTCCATTGAACTGAGAATCAAATGAAATAACTCTAAATGTGAAATTGTTCTTGTACATATAAACGCCACACGGATATCTGGGTTATCAATGAAATTTACATGAATTATTTAGTATATTTAATCATTTCCACCGAAACACTGAAACACTTCAGGACAAAAAGTGGCTTGGGCTACTCTGCAAGTAGTGTTTGTACTCAGGAACAAAATTTAACTTAAATGCACCCTTTAACTTCCTACCGTCACTAGCAGAAAGTCTTTTTATGGTTGCCTTAATGAATAAATATTTCCCATAAAAGCCACAAATATTAATTAAGGATGTATTATGTTCCCAACATTTTCAAAATATGCCCAGCCCATATTTGTGTTTTCCAAAATTGGCTCTGGTATGATACATTTTAGGAAGAGACATTGTGTTATGCAACCATGTTTCTTTAAATATACATCTACCCTGAATTGTGGAACTAAGCCATGTAAACCCTCCTTCCTGTTGGCAGAGCTATGGAATAAATAAATGTGTTGTTTAACCTTCCCATAACAACAAAAAAAGACAAGGAAAACCCATTTTTAAGCAAACACCAATTGATGATTCAGATGTACACATAAATCATTGAAAAGTTTTATTTTGAATATTTTGGGAAACACCTTTAAAAAGCCCACGAACACTAAAGAAGGGAAAACTGCTTATGGGAATGAGTGAGTTCTGGACCTGTGGCCACCAGTCTTGCAGTCCCTCTCTCACTCCATCACCAAGTTGGTAGGAATTTCTAAATGTTGTCTTCCTGATAACAGTCTTCTCCACACCTCCCCTTAACACCACAGGGCTCAAAGCATTAGAATTTGAAAAAATACAATAGATCATTTAGTTTCTTCTCCCAAATGGGGAAACTAAAATGCAGAAACAAGTATAGCAGGGAAACTAGGGGTCCAGGTGGCCTCCAGGCCTCACGTGTTCTCAGTGCCCCATGCTGCTGTTTCTGTTTGCCTACTGGGCTTAATGCTTCAGTTGAACTAACAAGTTCTTGGGACAAACTGCACCTTTATCTGATATGCAAAAAGCAGGCTTTTTATGGTGATTGGTAGTGTCTAATTGCATATTTGGTCAATCCCTTTAAGACACTGATTTGTCATATCCTGCCTGCCAAACTGGAAAAAAAAAAACACTCCACAATTTGATTTACCTAGTGAATGTTGGAATGTAGGAGTAAGTCTGTGAGATGCCAGGGATACTCTCACGTCAATAGCTGGACTCCTTAGGTAATCCTCATCCTGGTCTCGTCTTAGACAAAATTCCTTCCACTATTATGATCCTCTGAGCAGGGAATTTATCTCTGAATGATGGTTTTAAATATCTGTCTTTAATATTATTGCTGTGCAACATCATATTATTAAATTTACATCAAATGAGATTAAATGCATGTGAAATGCTTAGCAGACTGCCTTGGAAAATAGATAGCCATCACTGTTATCTGATTTTTTAATCTCTATTCCCCCCTCTCTATATACCAATATATAGATATAGATATTTTGTTTATTTTATCATATATATGTATGAAATAACTTTTGAACATGATTACTGAGTCATTTATTTTTAATTTGAACTATGTGGAAAAGTGATTTTGAAAATTAGCCACTGTCATTGTTATGTAGCTGGACAGGATGTTTGCGATTTTTAGATGAAGCTTCTCACTGTCCAGTCTGCTCCTTACACAGGCACAGGGCACCCACCAGAACTCTTGGAGAGCCGTGTCAGCGAGGGCAAGTTTACAGCTCCTTTCCTCAGTGAGTGTTTCCCCAACTATGCAGATAGTGAACTGAAATCCATCCTCATATAGCTTCTACGGGGGATCTTAAGTCTGCCCCCTGGAGGCCACTTGGACCAAGTCTTCTGTCTTTTACACTGTATTCTTAAGCTCTTGGGAGACTGACTCCCTTAAGAGTTCACGTGCAGCTTCTCCTCTTCAGATTAAATATTCCATGTTCCCTTAGGTCCAGAGTCTCCTTCACCATCAAGGGCAGGTTTCTTCTCTTCATAGTTGGGCTTGTTGCTGTCTAAATTTAACATCAATACCTGGAAGATTCTAGAACAGGTCATCAATCAATTTGCAGTCACCTTGGCAACCATAAAGCAAGCAGAGCAACCAGCAAAGCTTTCAGAACAACTGATTATGCCAGATGAATTTAATTTCCTGCTATGCTAGTGTTTTATGAGAGACATGCTAATAAATTCTCCATGTCTCTGGAGGACACAACCAAGCAGAATGGCATTAAATTAAAGCAGGAGAGACTTCAGTTGGCCCTATGAAGGGCTCTGGGGCCTGAAGACAATCAAAGGGGCAGAACTTTAGTGGCTTTTCTCAGTTGGGATTTTCCAGAGAAGAAGCCTTACAGAAAATTCTTTGAATGACCATTCCTCCCAATTCTATCAAGGAAGATATAGCGCTGTTAACCTCCAGGTATGTAGGAGAGAGAAGTCATTGCAATGTAATGGATGCCTCAGGGCATAGGGTTTAATTCTTTTGATGAAAGTGGCATTGCATGGAGTCTCCTGTGTGGGAAGGAACATCGTGTGATGATGATGGTATCTGTGATAGAAGCAGTTTGGTGCAGGGGAGGAGGAAAGGATGGGGGATTAGGGCCTGACCCAGGACAACTCTGATGTTATCTGTAACCTTCAGCTCCTGCCCTTTTGTCTCTGAACCTCCCATGTTCATCCATCAGATGATGACTTCTGAGGACCTTCCTACTCTGAACTGAGCAAACCTCTAGAGGAAAGGAAGCACATTGAGGGCCATTGAGGAGATGCGTTCCTGACTCTGAAGAGCTACTGCGGAGTTGGCCAGCAAAAGCTGTCAACATCCCACCACACAACTTGCTTCTGTTTTCTCTGCATCTTTCTGCATTTCCCCATTGTGCTTCCTGCAAGTCCCTTAGCAGGTGTGCTGTGCTTTACTAAATATTTCTCTTCACATTGACTTCCTTCTAAAATTCAAATGCTTTTCAAACATTTCCAAAGAAAATTTTGCATTACTGCCATTAACACACGTGGAAAAATGATGTCATCTACCATAAATAGAAGGTAACCATGAAAACAAAACAATGTTAATAAATTCTAGTTAGATTTTGTTTCCTGCCAAAGTTCTGAGCCTGAGGCCTGCTTTCTTTTTTATTGAAAAAAAAGATTAGCAAGTGCTGGGACGATATTAATGGTCTTCTAACACCAAATGGGACTTTCTCCATCTATTTTAAAAGACGGAAAGAATATTGAGAGGGGAATAACTCCTAAGTGGTATACTATCAGTTGACATAGTGTTACTGAAATATTTAATGTCTTATTGAGTCTAAAGGAATCTTAGCCTTCACCTTAGTGGAACTTGTTACTGTGATAAGGCTTTGCAAACCCATGGATCTGAGTCCAGTTCTGTTTCTGCCCTTAGTCAATTTTGGGCACCATGCTCAAGTCCACTGGCCCTAAGGTAGTGCACAGGTAAAATGTAAGTAGGGCCCATTTAAAGGAGTCAAAAAATGTATGAAAAATGGGGTTTGGGATGGGAGAGAGAGAACCAAGAAACAGGACAGCAAAACAAGTCAGAATAACTTGGATTGGCTGGGCTTAGGGGGTGAATCAAAGGTGGGGGCATTACTGAAATGGGAGGAGGGGAGTGATGGCCTGCGTGTGGGTGGGACAGGAAGAGGGGATGATTCATATCAGACCAGAACAAAGTTAAGGTTTTGGTAGGACACCTAATGGAAGTAAGGCTACAACGATGATTAGGAGATAAATGGATTTGGGGTTATGTACCTATAGTTGGCTGTCATTGCATTGCAAGCTTCCCTTTCTTTTGAGGGTTAAATGAAATAATGCATTTAAGGAACTTAGAACAGTTCTTCCAAAAAAAAAGTCTATCATCATCATCATCATCATCATCATTATCTACATTTTCTAGCACGTCTTCCATTTCAGGGCATATTTGTTTCTCTAAGGACAGTTCTTTAAAGGAATAAGGAAATTGGTCCAATAGAGAAAAAAAAATTCTTTGTATGCATTAGACACTACTAACAGTGGAGGGCTTTTGGGAGAGGTCTTAAGTTGAATTTCCTAGCAGCTGCCGCTGGAACTAGTGTTTGCGTGCAAGTGATCAATGAAGGAAGAAGCCCCATGTGGGAGTGGGAGGAGCAAAGCTTGTTTTCAGGAAAGATCCTGGCATAGTCTGAGACCTGGTTTGAAGTCATGCTCCTTCCAATTCTTAGTTGTGAAACCTGGTATACATTACCTAATTTCTCTGTGTGCCTGTTTCCTCATTTATAACATTGTTGATAAGGGGAATTTACAACCGCATGGGGTCAGTGGGAAGATGCAATGAGTTGATAACTGCGAAGTGGTGGGAACGGGCTTGGCCCAGAGCGAGTGCTCAATGAGTTACTGGTGCTAACAGAGGGGACTGTGGAAGGGTTGCTTAGCTCTAGCACTCAGGGAGATATTGCATATGCACCCTCTGGGGTGAAGAATTCCCAGTACAAAGTGCCTGGCAGTGGAGCCTCAGAAAGAGAAATACACGGTGTCTGGTGGGCCCTGCAGTAAAGAAGAAGTGAAAGGTTTGCGGGGATCAAGCAGTATCTGTTGTAGACTGGCAGAGTTCCCTGAAGGGGCAAGAAGGGAAGAAGATAAAGCTGAGTGTGGTAATAGGAAGGGCCAAGGCAGAGAGATGCCTTCAGTCTCTCAGCAGAGAAGACAGGGCAGCCCACGCCCAGGGCTGTGCCTTCCGCTGGGTGAACAAAGGAAAAGATCTAACCAGACCATGAGCAGAGGGCTGGGCCCCCTGCTAGGTCTAATCATGAGGCCATGAGACACGTCCTGGGCCAGAGGAAGGAGTCACACACCTCCCTGGCCTGGGGGCGTCATCTGTCAAGTGAGAAGATCGAATCCTCATGCTAATCAACCAGTGGTGGTTCTGGGCTCTGAAAGTCAGTAGCAATTGTTTTTATTTTTAATTATATGTGCATTACACACCAGGGGACGGACTAGGCACTTGACATATGACCTCTCTTCTTTTATTCTCATTTCTGTGCAACATTATGAGGTTGACACACCTCATTTTACAGATGAGAAACTGATGTTTTAAGAAATAAGCAGCCTGCTGCAGGTAACGTGTTTGATGAAAAGCCTGACTCTGAACCCTAACTCAGGATTCAGAAGCACAAGTTCAAACTCAATAAAAGGGCTGCATGTCCAGGCTGCATGTCAGGACCTTAAAACTGAGTTTGTCCGGACTAATGAGCAAAGGGAAAAAGCCAGACAATCAAGATTTCAGGCAAGCATCCTGGTTGCGATTTCTAAATAGAGGGAGGACGTTAGAATTGGAAGTCTCTGGATGCGAGTGCCTGGCTTTTGCCCATGCCCTGTGCTCTATTCCCAGGCTTAGCCCATTCTGTTTCTTCCCTTCCCTTCTCATCCCCAGCACTGGTTCTACCTGCAAAACACACACACACACACACACACACATGCACACTCATGCTTTGTCAACTTCCTCTAGGAAGTCTTGCTGACTATAAGATTCTTGATTTTTTGGTGGTGGTTGTATTGTAGTGTATACAGATGTTGAATTGAATATTATACACCTGAAGCTTGTACAGTAATGCAAGCCAGTATTACCTCAATTTTAAAAATTAAGTAAAAGATGAACACCCCAAAAGAAAAAAAAAAGCACAGGATTTTGTAGATTTTCCCACTAAATAAAGTAAATAGAAATAGAAAGCAGGATCTAAAAAGACAGGATTAGATGTCTCTCCTATAGGCCTCTTTATCACCCCATACAGTAGCATTTGTCCTATATAATTATTATTGCATATTTTGCTTTTTAATACTATTCTAGTCATTTTTTTATCCCCAACATACAACCCATGGTTCAGAAGACAAAATGCAGGCACATTCAGACATATATGTCTACCTACCTATTCTGAAATATAGGTAATGTGGTTGAAGGAGGTAAAGAAATTAACATGGAAGACACCTTTCACTTAAGAAACTCACAGGCATGTAAGTTGACTTCTACGTAATGAAGTAAATACTCTGATAGTAAATTTTATGGGCCAAAGAGGACTAATCAGTACTTCATCTCCCCACATAAATACTAGGGAGGAGGCTTGGGGAAGACAGTGAATATCACATAATGAGTCTTTAGCCAAGAGAGGAACAGGATTGTAAAAAAAATAAATAAATTATTTGGAGAGTAATTTGGCAGAATTTACTAAAACGTAACTATCCTTTCACCTAGCAACTCCATTGTTAGACATTTGTTGCATAAGTGTCAGATATATGGGTAAAGATACTGTTTCAGTTTTATTTGAAATAAAGATGAAAACAAACTAATTTTCCAGAAAAGGGATATGCTTAAACAAATTGAGAAGAAACCCATATATTGTGACATTCTCAACATTAAGAAGAATGAAGTGAATCAAAATTGTCCCAGTTATCGTTGAGATATTAAAAACAATTGTGTACCAGATTGAATAAAACAATTTTATTTTTTTTTTGTGCTAACAAACACCGTCATAATGTTGGGATGCCATAGTTACTTCTTCTAAGTCCTACTGAATGTGCTGGGGGGCAAAATTAGCAGTTCAACTAGTTCCTACCTCTCCAAGATTTACGGTAACATTGCAAAGATAAGAAGGGTAATTATGATATGACAGGGTAATGACAGAGGCTATAAAAGAGGTATAAAAAAGGAATCTGCATTCAACAGAAGGTTAGTCTAGTTATGTCGAGAAAGGTGAAGAACAATCATAAAATGCTTCATTCATTTGGTGGCTGAGGAGCTGGGCTTGAAGGCTGATGTGAGGTTGTGGTCAGGCATGGACAGAGGGTGCTCATGACTAACGGTGTGGGCAGGATGTAGAAGGGGAAGCCTTCCACATCTGTGCTTGAGAAACAGTGGCTATAGAAGGAGAGCTGTGGCACCTGGGGTAGGAGGAAGGAAAAGTAAGATGTGAGCTGGGCTACATATTTTGAAAGTCCTTGATAGGGAGATGAGGCTTAAGAGAAGTCCTAGAGGGCTTCCCCTGGTGGCACAGCGGTTGAATGCTGGGTTGCGAAGCTGCCAGCAGCCTCTGCCGCGCCGGTTCCATCCCTGGCCACCAGGTGAGGGTCCCACACAGCGTGCAGACCTTTCCTGCCGCCCGCTGCTCCCCTCAGCAGTGTACTTCGGTCCTTCTGCCTGCTCTGCTCCCCGCTCTGGCTCTGGTGGGTTCTCTCACCCTCCCGTGCTTCTGACTGTGCCCAGTGCTTGTATAAATAAATAATAAAATAAATCTTTAAAAAAAAAAAAAGAGAGAGAAGTCCTGGAAAGAAGTGGGATGGGTCATGGAAAGCTACAATCTAGAAACAAGCCGGAGGTGGGATAAATGAGACTACTTCACAGAGACGTGCCCAGCAGCCTTATGCTAAATAAAGGGATGAGGAAAGAAACCAACTTGGCAAGCAAACTGACATGGCGCTGCTCCCACAGGTCTGAGCTGGGTGCCAGATCTTTGTTTCTTCATTTGTAGGGCACACTTGAACACATCTACCTGCCCCCAGATTGGTGTGAGGATCAGTTGCAAAAATATGCATTTGACTATGGAGCTGGCTGCCAGCAAAGGGCTACACTCCCATAGAGGGCTGTGCTTATTACTTCCAGAAGACAGACCAGAGCTCAGCAAGCAGAGAATTCAGGTTGACATGGGGAGAGAGATTTGTGGCGAGCCATGGGAGCATATGGAGTGGTCATCTGGGCAATGAGGAATGAAAGGAAGTGTGTGGATTGACATGAAAAATCCAGAAACAACAAGGAGAAATATTTTTTTAATTTGCCATCTTGTCAAAATTTAATGCTTTACAAAAATTCAGGGTTGGAAACAGATATGGGTAGACACTGTTATTGTTCCATTAAAATTTAAAATGCACACACTCTTGGAGTCAACAGTTCTGCTAGGAATTTCTCTTGAAGAGATATACACACAAACATGTAAGGAATACATTTGATCCTTGAAAAGTGAAGGGTTTGAGCGGCTGGTCGCCTGTGCAGTTGAAAATCCAGGTGTAACTTATAATTTTACCTTCCCCAAACTTAACTATTAATAGCCTGCTGTTAACTAGTAGTTAATTTTCACATTTTGTATGTTATGTATTTTGTATACTGTATTCTTACAACAAAATCAACTAGAGAAAATAAAATGTTATTTGAAATATTATAAAGATGAAAAAAATACATTTATAGTGCTATTCTGTATTCATTGATAGCATAAGGTTTTGGAGACTGTTTACAAGAAAATTCACTTATAAGTGGACTTGCACAGTTTAAAACTTGTTCAAGAGTCAACTGTATATGTGAAGGATGTTCACTGTAGTATTGTTGAACATAATAAAAACTGGAAATAACCTAAATGTTTATAAAAGGAAAATGACTAAATAAATTAATGTTATTGGCATACGACGAATTGTCATGCAAACATGGATGTTTATAGCAGCTTTCTCCATAACTGCCAAAACTTAGAAGCAATCAAGCTGTCCTCTAGTAGATGAATGTATAAACTTGGTACATCCAGTTAGTGCAGTATTATTCAGTCCCAAAAATAAATGAGCTCTGAAACCATGAAGAGACACAGAAAACATAAATGTGTGTTACTAGGTGAAAGGAGCCAGTCTGAAAAGGCTACATCCTGTATTCTCCCGCTGAATGATGTTTTAGACAAGAAAAAATTGTGGAAACAGAAAAAGACCAATAGTATTCAAGGGTTCCAGAATGAGGCAGACATCAGTAAGAGCACAAAGAAATTTAGGGCAGCGAAATGCTTCTGCAATCTACAACCAAAGCTGTGTTATTATACATTTGTCAAAATATACTACACATGAAAATGTACTACACCAAAAGTGAACCCTAATGTTAACTGGGTACTTTAAGTGATTCTGAGGTGTCAGTGCATGTTCATCTATCATAACAGATGCCCCATGATGGGTACAGTAGTCTATGCATGTGTGGGAGGAGGGGATATAAGGGAGATCTCTGTACCTTCTTTTCAAATTTTCTGTGAACCTAAAACTGTTCTAAAAATTAAAATCTACTGCTAATAAAGAGTAGTTCTGGAGCAGCAGAAATACAGCAATATCCAAAACATATCATTGTCCAGCAATGTAACATGCTCGATGTATATGAGAAAATTGAAAGTGGCACCAACCTAACAACATAAAAGCACAGTAGTAGGATGATGTGTAGATTCAATATGTGCAATTTTACATGGAATTTTATGCTGTAGGTTAAAAAAGTGAGATTGATATATGTGCTAATTCATTAAGATCCTCACCATATAAGTGAAAAGATTGGAAACAAACACTGTCTTCCAGGCCATCCTCTCCAAGATGTTCAGGATAGATCTTCCAAGTTGTGTCACTTTGGCCTGTATCAATCGATTATTTTGAGCTTCTGTCACTTGAGGCTTGCAGGCTCATGAAAACTATGACTACTTCCTTAACTACCTAGAAAAATAAAAGTGGGGGCATTACTCAGAATTGGAGGTTATTTGACAGCAATACCACTCTTCTGGAGAAGCCAAACTATCTGGCAGGCAAATAAGGAATGACAGAGCAGCTGGTTTTGTCATGTGAGTCACTCTCTCCTCATTCTGTGAAACTCCCTCCTCCCTCCTTGAAACTCTAGGCCCCTGTATATTCCTTATTTTAGGAAATATACCCCGGGTTTTCCTCATTGACCTTGGAATCCTTATTTTCTTTGTAGAGTCTTCATATATATGTAATTATATTTGGTTTTTTTCCCCTCCTGTTCATCTATCTTATGCGAATTATTACTCAAACTAATGTGAGAAGAACCCAGAGTGGTGGAGGAAATTTTCTTTCAGCACCCCCGCCACCCCAGCAATGTATACATCACCATCTTCTATGAATAACATGTAATATGTTTTTATTTTCACAAACATATTTTGGGAAGATCTTCAGAAACAGCAGTGTTTAATATAGGGGATTAGGGACTGGGAGATGGGTCGGGGTGGGGAGGACAGTATAGTATCATAGTGCTTTCATTTTTTCACTCTTTTATTCTCTTGGAAGTTTTGCTGTGGGTACTATTAAAAAGTTTGTAACTTGGGCCTCCCTGGTGGTCTAGGGGTTAAGTCTCAGTGCTATCACCACAAGGGCCTGAGTTCGATCCCCAGCCAGGGAGCTGACCCGCATGGCGCGGCAGATTTCTCCTGTCTCTCCCATTGCTTCCCGCAGCAGTGTATTTCAGTAGATTGGCCTGTTCTGCTCCCACTCTGTCTCTGGTGAACCCTCTTATTGCCTGTACCCCAGTTCTTCTGTGTAAAAAATAAAATAAAAAGGGTCACTTAATTAACAAAAGTAATGCCTCACAGAATTCTGGAATACACTGCCATGTGCACACAAGTCCTTTCTGTGGACTAACCTTTTTGGATGAAGAAACTGAGATGCAATTTAAGCAAAAGTTAGTGAACTCAACAGTAAGTCTATGACTGTGAAGATGAAGGGCAGGGTGGAGAGGGATGTGCTTCAATAACAGCAGAGAAGTAAAAGTAGAAATTGTTAGAATTTTGAGTAACCTCTTTGGAGGGGGAAGAGGAAGGATGTGAGAAGAAACCAGGAAATGAAAATAAAGACAGCAAAAATGTGAACAAATGAGGAAGCTATAAGAGACTGAGCTTGCTAAAGCAGTTTCTGGGACCTATTTTCTGTTTGGAGTGTGTTTAAGTGGGTATCTCTGCTTGTGTCTGCTGATGCAGCCCTTTTTGACAGTCTAGTGGATTCTCAGGGCTATGATTCATTCTGTCTCAGAATTGGAGAACCCCTTAGGGTTGCCCACACCCCAGAGACCCCCTGCAGCAGAGGAAGCCACACACAGTGGGGGTGGGGGGGTGGGAGGCCATAGACCCCCCCCACTCCAACCAGTGCTGCACCACTTCTAGCTGCTTTTATATTCTGTTTGTGCATAAAATTGGATTTGTGCAAACGTTCCATTATTAAAAAGATGCCCACTGATATGCCAAACCTTTCATAATATGAATAGAGAAACAGATTCACACATCACAGGGAGAGTAGGGGGAGTGGGTTTAGAAGACAGGGTATTTTGACTCATTCTTTCTTAAGCTTTTTATTCTTATCTTTTAGTTGAGACTAAAAAGAAGAGGAAAAGATCTGGAGGTGGGTTTAAATTTCAATGGCTTAAGTTGAAAGAGAAGGATCCTGGGAGGGTGGGGGTGAGGGTGGGAAAATTAGATTCACAAAAACCAATAAGGAGAATATAAATATCAGAAATTAGAATAGACAGAAGAGGAAAACTAAAATAAATATTTAGGAGGATGACTTGAACCATTGAGCAAAAACTTACAGAATTGAATGGCAGGTATTTAAAAAATGTTAGTTGGTACAACCAACAAGTATGTTTTGATTATCTACTGGGGGCCAGGCACTTTTTAAGGTGCTGTGATTACAGTGATGGATTAGATGAGTTAGATGCAATTCCCACCTCAGTTGGTTTCCCATCTAGCGTATAGTTTGTGCAGAATAAGCGTATGGATTGACCTATACAAATTCTCATTTGACTCATCATATGAGGCACCAATTTCTTGCAAAGTGCAGCAGAACCTGATGTACTCTATGTGGCACAATAAAGACATGAAATCCAGAGTCAAGAGTGAAACCAGTCACTCAAGGGAGGTTGCGGAAGGTGAGACAAAGGTACTGGCATGGGGAAGTGGAAGGCAGGCTAGGGACAGCAGGACATTGCTAGCAGGAAAGGGAGGAGGACGAGCAGAGGCTCCTGCCCTACCCTGGAGCTGGCATGATAATGCTGTCGGTGGGTGAAGGAGCAGGAGCCAGTTGGTAACCGGCCACCTGGAAGGGTACAGTACAGGCATTGAGAACCCCAGAATTCTAGAGCCACCCGACTCTCACTGCCCGGATGAAGAGCCTTTATCCATGTGGGGAGGGTCTTACCTAGGCTTGTAAGCTTGGAGCAGAGTCCAGACTTCCCACCTCTCAATCCCGCCATCCTGCTTTGATCATGGAACATCACAATCATTAAATGTAGCATGATCACTTGACCTTGACCCCCTCATCTGTAAATGGGGATAGTAGTAATGATTGTGATGTTTTGTCTCCAAAACAGTGTCTCAATTCCATCCCTTCTGCACACATGTGCCCTGTACATTTTGCCCCAACAAAAGGCGGCGTTTCATCTTTCACCCTCTTGAATCTGGTGTGACTTATAATTGCTGTGACCAGTGAAGATGGCATAATGAATGTGGCACTGTGGAAATTTCAGGAATAGTCAACTTTTGCCTGTATCTCATGAATTGCTTGCTCTGGGGAAGATTCGCTGCTATAGACATTATCCAAAGGCTTCCACGTGGAGAGGAAACCCAACTAACCTGAGGGCGAAATGCCCAGCCTTCAGCTGGCTCCAGTTTCATCACTATCTGGTTGTTAACACACAAGTAGCCCCAAGCAAAATCCACCTAGGGGAGGAGCCTTTTCCACAATCAAGAGATTTAATAATAAAATGATTGTTGTTTGAAGCCACCGAGTTTTGGGGTGGCTTTCACAAGGCAATGTAAATGGAATGGTTACCTTCTGAGGCTTTTGTGAGGATTCATGAGACAGTGATTTAGAAAGGGCCTGGCATGTGGTGAAGCTGAATAAGGGGTAGATTTTTATTTTGATGAATTGAAAACAAAGAGCAGATCTCAAAGAGTGCCCTTAGTTTTTAACAAAAAGTGTGTCTGCTGTGCTCTAATGGGTGCGCCTGCCGATGGCACAGGACAAACTTCAACCCTCCTCCATCTGACAGTCCCTTGGACCTTTGAAAATGGTCTGTGCACTCTTCATTGCGTGCTCCAGTGACACTGGCCTTCCTGGTCCCTCATGTGAGTCAAATATTTGCACTTTCTTATTCCTAAGAATCAGAAAATCTTTTTTCTGTGCTCCCTGCCCCGTCCACTTCATTAACGCTTACTCTTCACTCTCAGCTGAATCGTCATTTTTCTGTAAGTCAAGGTCCCCTCCCTGTGGGACCCACCCTCAGAATTTGGGCCCTCTTCTTTTACCACTTTAACTTTATTTTACATCTTTACACGTATTTGTGAGGTCAATTGGTATCTTTCCTTAAGGCAGGGACAACATGGATTTGATGTGCTTTTGCTTATCATGTTATCCCCCCAAAGTGGAAAAACTAGACCCCTGTTGCAGCTAGATGCTCAGTAACCAGGGTTTGCCAACCAGCCAGCTCTTGTTTATTTTCTTCTTCAACCTAAGCACCCCCAGTCCTTCAAGGTATAGGACTTGGTTTTGACTTTGTTCCTCTTCCTCCCCTTGACCTCTGGTTGAGACCATGAAGCCCACATGCTCTTCCCTCTTTGCTGCCTTGGTGGCTCTGTCCTTCAGCCCCACAATCACTGGCTTGTTCAAGTCTTCTTGCTATTTTGGGAGGCGATGTCTCTAATACTAAGCACTTCCTCCTCTACAGTTGTCTGTTATCAAACATGGCATTTCCTTCCTCAAAAGTGGACTGTGGTTCCCCGGGGCTGAAGACAAAACTGTGTCATTGCCATGCCCCTCCGCTTAGCGGGTGTTTGCTGCTCGATTCCCTGCCTCAACTGACCACAGCCCTCCACTCCTCTCCTGCACCCCTCTCCACTGTTTCAAAAAAGACACCTGGAACCTTTTTTTTCTGCCACCTCCAGTCCCATTTCACTCCAGTCTCTCCCTCACACCAGGAATTTTCTAAACTCCAAATCTGTTCCAGTTACTTCCCTACCTAATGAAGCCTTCAAGGAAGTCTTCCCTATTCTCTTTGCCTTTTTCAGAAGTTGGAAGTCACAGGTTACGTCTGGCCTCCAGATAACTTTGGTTTGGCTTAGAGAGTTAAACATTTAATTAAGGACTAACATTTAAAAATTGGGGACTGGAAGTCATAAAATTCCAGATTATTAACTTCTCTTAAAATTGTCAGTGGAGATAAGGGATAATGGGTTGGAACTAAGTAACCCTTAGGGCACATGACCATGACTTTGCCACAGTCCCCACCCCTCCCTTGTGATCCCTATCTTTCAGGCCACTGATCAGCTGCCATTATCATCAGCACTTGATGTGGCTCATCTCAGCTCTTTCACTTGTTTTACCAGATTTGTGGTTTCTACAAACCCTTGTGTTACCACCCCTACCTGGTTTATAAGAAGTCTCAATAGGAAAAAGACTAATTGCACTAAAGTAAAAATCAAAATCAGCAAGCAACTATAGACCAGAGACAGACTACAGTGGGGGGCGGGGGGAGGAGAAGAGGGACTAGGGTCAGAAAAAGGGGGTGGGAATTGTATGGGGAATATAACCAAAATGAAAATGCATACATTATGCAAAAAATGAAAAATTGTATAAGAATTATATAAAATAAAATAATTTATTGAAAAAAAAAGAAGTAGAAAAGCAGAAAAAGAATAAATGACATTTTGCCAGTCAATCCCTCATACTCCAGTAGCATTTGTAATTCACAAATTTTACTTTGTGTGTGTGTGAGAATGAAATTATGGTGAAGTTTTATTTTCTTCATGCTTTCCTTCAGTTTCCAATTTTTTTTACACCAAACTGGAAATTCTTTTGCAAAGCTAGAATGAAATAAGAGATATACTTAACAGGTTTTTGCTATGTCTGTAAAATGTAGGGTGCTTAGCTCTCCTTTATACATTACTCACACAATTGGCTTTGTTATCTAAGTAGGTCACCTCTTATCACATGATCCCAACATTTGTTCATAAATTAACTAAATTTAAGTCACCTTTTACTTCTTCCTTGCTTGGGGAGGCAATTATTTTATAAAAGTATACAGCATACATAGACATGCAAAAATCTCAAGTATACTTAGTATATTTGTATAAGTGTGAGTCAATGCTTAATGCATTTTTGTAAAATAGCTACACTTGTAAATAGCACACAGGGTGAAAAAATAAACACCTGCACACAGAGTGGCTCACTTGATCCTTATGTCTTGCGTGCCAGCAGAATTGCAGTGAGAAAAAGAAGGCTTTACATCTCCCAGCGGGCGTGTGGCTGCGCTGAGACTGAACAGGGTCTCCCCACGCATGACTATACTCCCAACAAGTCCCTGGGCAGCAGAGGGCAAGTCTAGGATGAGAGGACTGGAGAAAAAATTGTTGCTGTGAATCAGACACATGGGCGTTGAGGCCCTGTGCACACCAAGTATGTGCTCCCCTCTTGCTCCGCCCTTCCCTGACCCCACCCCTGCATTTCACTTATTTGTTAATATAACTGACTGTGAAACATTCCCTTAATGCCTATTTTGGAATCAGTTTGTCTAAGAGAGCCACCATATTGGAGAAAAATTAGCCCAGGCTTCCTTCCTATGCCTTCATTGGAACATATAAACAGTAGCTGCAGAAAAGGAAAAGGAAATGTCATATTTACTTGATGGCTAAAGACTGGGATAGAATTTTCTAGTATGACAACATCATTCAGAAATCCCCAGCAACTCCCTGGTGCTTCTCCCATCAAATCCCGGCTCAGACTAGGAAAGGCCCTTAGAAATCACCTAGTTCTTCTCTCCTGCACCTGAAGGCAAGCACCTAAATCTGAGGAGGGAAGC
The DNA here is from genome assembly GCF_964194135.1 of Talpa europaea. Taxonomy (NCBI): domain Eukaryota; kingdom Metazoa; phylum Chordata; class Mammalia; order Eulipotyphla; family Talpidae; genus Talpa; species Talpa europaea. The sequence goes on along the minus strand of NC_140080.1, from coordinate 41,275,673 downwards.
TGCTCACGCAGGGACAGTCAGTGGCGGGCAGAGCTAGGGTTAGAAACCCATCGGCAGCGATCTCTCCTAATTAAGTGAAATCTATCCACCTTCAAGCAGATTCCTTGCTTGTGCTGGTTTTGTGCCTATCCCCCAACATGCTGTCTCAGCCCTGCGGTGCTGGGGCTGGGAGTCTGCAAGTTACCTTGCATGCAGTTCCTTGCGGGGTGTCTTGACCTTTCCCTCTGACAGTGGAGGACAGTCACGGCTCTACCTCCAGCAACTCTTGGCACACCCTGTGTCAGCTGTGGGTGTTCTCCACTTCAGAGGCTCAAGCTATAGCCATGTGGTTTCTGCTTCTCCGAGATGTGAGCCTCTCCAGGCATGGGATCCTCCTCTGACTCTTAGTGTTTGGTAACTTCTCCATTTTCCTTCTCTTCCCTCATTCTGAGGGGTGGTAGCTGCTGCCAGCAGTTACTCAAATCTGGATTTTCTCAACATTCTCTTTTTGCTTTTACATCCTTCTAAAAACTGTGTAGTCATGTCCCCATATTAAATATCTTTTATTTGAAATACCTAGCATGGTTTCTGATCTTCGAACTAAATTTCAACTCTGTGGCTAAATACTTTTGTTTTCTAAGTTTGCAGCTTTCTTCGAACCATCCATAGACATATAAAGTAGGTGATGCCCAGAATGTGGAAAGAGACATTAGCATTTATTAATTTAACTAATATTTACCTTGGGTCCAGTGAGTTCTGAGACAGACTATTAAGCAATTCTTGTCTATGAGGTGTTTGAAGCATTATTTGGAGACAGGTCAATAAACAGGCAAGTATAGAATAAAGAGATAAGGTTTGTGGGAGGTGTAAGTACAGGGAATACTGGAAGGACATGAGAAATGTGCCTAATCTAAATTGGTGGGTTGGCAAAATGTTAAGGAGGAGTTCTCCAAGAAAGTAACATCTATCTAAAACTTGCAGGATGAGATGGAGTTTGCCAAACAAATCGTAGAGTGGGAGGTTGATAAAAGAACATGTCAGAGCCTGTGGTAGGCTGAGTAATGTCTCCCCAAAATGTATATGTTGAAGTCCTAACTCCCAATATCTCAGAATATGGCCTTATTTGGAAATAGGATTCTTGTAGCTGTAATAAATCCAATATGGGATCTTTCTGGAGTATGCTGGGCCCCTACTATATGACTGGTGTCCTTATTAAACAGTGAAACTTAGACACACACACACACACACGGAAAATGCCACATGAAGATGAAGACAGATTGAGGTGCTGTATGTATCAGCCAAGGAATGCCAATGACTGTTAGCATAGCAAGCACCAGAAGCTGGGGGAGAGGCCTGGAACAAATCCACCTTCACAGGACTCAGAAAGAATCAACCCTGCCAACACCTTGATGTTGAACTTGTAGCCTCCAGAACTATGAGGCAATACATTTCTGTTGTTTGAGCCACCCAGTTTGTGGTACTGTGTTAGGGCAGCCCTAGCAAACTGACACAGAGTCTACTCATGAAGGGCATTGTAAAACTTGTTAGTAACACTAAATGCATTTAATAAGCATTTATAATACAGGTTCTGTTCGAAGTATCGATACTTGGTAGACGTCAACACATTTAATATGCAGACATTTGTAAGAAGTAGATGCTACTATTATCTCATTTGACAAAGAGAATGAGTACAAAAACTGTGGGTGAAGGTTACTTGGTGAATGAGGATGTGAAGGTGGGCTTTGAATTCAGGTCAACAGTGAACTTCCAACCACTACGTAACTACATTCCCCGGGAAAAAATTAGGTTCTTAACTTTAGAACAGTCACTATGATTGGACATTTTGAAATCAGGGTTATTGGGGTGGAGTTTATAGACAGTGAGATTTACCCTCTTAGGGTGGGCAGGTCTGTGAGTTTGGACAAACATGGCTGTGTGGCCACCACCACAAGCTAAGTAGCCACCAGCACTGGAAGGTCTTAGGGGAAACAATGACACAGCACAATTTTCATTCTAGAAGTACATTCTGGCTACAATATGGAGAAAGAATTGAGAGAGTGGAGGCAGAATTAGTGCATGCTGGTGAGATGGACCTGCACAGCAGTGTGGAACACAGAAAGAAGGGAACAGAGCTGGGGAAGAAATGGAATTCACTGACCATTTCTTCTTGAAACATTGAACATGTCAACCTGGCTCCAATACAACCTGAATGACCCCCAGATCATCTGAAATCTTTCAATAATGACATTTATTAATTTAATTAGTTGACACACTGGCAATAATGTATACTGAGCCATTGCTACTTCCTTCCTGTAACCTATTCTGGCTGGGAGTCACTTAATTAGGCTTAGAACAATTAGTCACTACAATTGAACCTGAGCAAATTATATAATTTTGAGGTTACTAAATTATACTAAAATTACATCATGAAATTGAATTCACGATGAAAGGTCTACTGACGAAAGAGGGAAGTGGCTTTCGCAGAACTTCTCTATGCATTTGAATTAAATCAGAGGCATTTTTGACAGTCATTTACCAGCTGTGCTCCCCTTGAGGCATTAATGCCTCCACCAGCAACCTTGTGTGACCTGTGTATACTCTCTTCCCCTCCCTTCCTTCTCACCACCTGCTCTTTGCTCCAAGGCCTCCCACTCAGAGTGCCCTCCCTGACCACCTACATAAAAGAGCCGCCACCCTGCACCCTCAATTTCTTACCCTTTTTTAATTTTTTTACAGACTTATCAGCTTCTGGAACTTTTAATCTGTTTATTCTGTATTCAGCACTCCCACTACCTCTAAGCTCCATGGATGCAGAAACTTTGTTTATACTGATTATTGTTATAACCTCAGTGTGCGGACAGTGCCTGGCACACATGGGCACTCAATAAATATTTGTGAAATGAATGAATGAAGCTGTGGTTCACTAGGGGGAAACCTCAACATCCACAACCTGCTCCAGCTGCTTCAATTTGCAGAGGAGGAAAGGAAGGCGTAGGGAGGCAGAGAAATTTGCTCAGGGTTCCAGCAGCTTGGTGGCAGGGCCGGATGATGGTCAAGTTCTCCATTGCTGCAAGCCTTCTGCCACTACTGTGTGGCCCCTGGACCTGCCCAGTGGGGAAGAACCTGGAGTGGAGTGGGGAAGAACCTGATCCTGTTTAAGTCCAAACTCTGCCACTGGCAGGTTTTGTTGTATTTCTTGGAATCTTTTTTATTCACTTTTAAGACAGAGATGAAGGGCCTCCCCTGGTGGCGCGGGCAGTTGAGCACTGCGCTGTGAAGCTGTCCGCAGCCTCTGCAGTGCCGGTTCGATCCCAGCCGGCCAGCGAGGGTCCCACATGCGGTGGCAGACCTCTCCTGTCATGCCCGCTGCTCCCCTCAGCAGTGTATTTCATCAGTCTGCCTGTTCTGGTGAATCCTTTCACCCTCACATGCATCTGGCCTGTACCCCGGTTTTTGTATAAAAATAAATAAATAAATCTTTAAAAAAAAAAAAGACAGATAAAGTAACACCCAGCTAGTGGCACTGCGGTGAAGCTGGAATTGTTCAGCCAAGTACTTTGTGCAGGGGGCCAGGCACAAAATAAATTTGATGTAAGGGCTTAGGTATTGCTGCTTCCAGCAGGCATCTTATCTCTGCTAACTTCTGCATGTATTTAAATTTTAGGTTGCAAATGACTGTAAAATACTGGGGATTTGTTAATGGGGGGAAAGGGTAGGGGACTCCCTGCATGAAAGGGAGACCCACACATGGAAAGAAGCAGCCCCTGCCTCATTAAATCCTACTTCCTCCTACTTCCTCATCTGCAGAGTAGAGGATTGAACTCCATAATCTCTGTGATCTATGTCTGACATCCTATGATTCACCCCCTAAATATAGAAAGAGATTAAAATGGTTCCTGCTTTGCACGAGTGAGAAGTTGAAGGAAGGTAATTTGGTATGTCAATCTTTTCTTTTTTCCCCTCCCTGTAGTGGATTCCTTCGAAATTCATTTCTTTCTTAATGAAAAGTCACTGCATGTCTTCTAAGAGCTAGACCCTGCCCAGACATGGCAATGGCTTTGTCCATGAGAACACTAATGGGTTTTCTCTTTCAGGCCCGGAGGTGCTTTGGGGCCAAATGCCTCTCTATATTAGTTCCCTTGGGCTTCCATAAACTGGGTGACTTAAAAATAACAAAAATTCATTGTCTCACTGTTCTAGAGGCTAGAAGTCCAAAATCAAAGTGTTGCAGGATAGACTCCTGAGGACTTTGCTCATTATTTATTCCCTTCTTTCCTAGCTTCAGTGGCTTTCTTGCCATCTTTGGTGTTCTTAGAGCCTTCTCGATACTTCACCCATCCTCAACCTCCATCTTCACATGGTGATCCCCATTGTGCATGTCTGTCCCTTGGTCTAAACTCCCCCTTTTTTATGAGGATCCACTCATATCAGATTAAGACCCAGCATAATGACCTCACCTTAATTTGATCGTTAGCTAAGACCCTGTTTCCAAACAAGGGGATATTCACAGGTACTGGGCTCTAGGACTTGATCTTCTGTTTGGGGGACACAATCTACCCACAGCAAGCAATCTTCTAGCCTCAATTAGCAACCCTGAATCTACTCTACAGAAAGATCAGATTATACTCTTTGGGTTCTGACTTCTCATGGAATTAGATTCCAAGCTCTCCAATACCACAAGTCCACCCTATGAGCCCATCTGCAGTGCTGGCAGTCACCTCCATCATCGGCTCCTGTTAAGCTTGTGGTCAATTAAAAATCCCAGATTTCTTATGTATTAGTTGACAAACCAGTTTATCACACCCCATACTGGAACAGCTGATTTTATGAAACTAAGTGCCAAACTTCATAGAGATTCTTTTTTTTTTTTAAAGATTTATTTATTTATTTATAAAATCACTGGGTACAGTCAGAAGCGCGAGAGGGTGAGAGAATTCACCAGAGCCAGAGCAGGGAACAGAACAGGCAGACTGAAGTACACTGCTGAGGGGAGCAGCGGGTGGCAGGAGAGGTCTGCGCGCCATGTGGGACCCTCGCCGAGGGGCTGGGGATCAAACCGGCGCTGCAAAGGCTGTGGGCAGCTTCGCAGACCAACACTCAACCGCTGCGCCACCAGGGGAGGCCCCTTTATAGAAATTCTTAAGATTAATCTTTGAATGGCTCAAGTTGGTGTCATGAGAACATGAGTAATTGATAACTTTAGGTCCATAAACAATACCTTTATTTATTTATTTATTTATTTATTTATTTATTTATTATTTTTTATATTCCCCATACAATTGCAACCCCCTGATTTTGACCCCAAATCCCTCCTTTCCCTGCCACCCCCCCACCAAAGTGTGTCTCTGGTTCATAGTTGTTTGTTGATTTTGATTTGTTTCTTTCTTATAGTTATTCTTTTTCCTGGTCCCTTATTTAGGTTTTCTAGATTCGTGTTATGAGTGAGACCATCCGGTATTTTTCTTTTTCTTTCTGGCTTATTTCACTGAGCATGATCCTTCCAGCTCCATCCATGTTGCTGCCAATTGCATGTGTTTATCTTTTTTGAATGCTGAGTAATATTCCATGGTGTATATGTACCACATCTTCTTGATCCAGTCATCTATTTTTGGGCATTTGGGTTGTTTCCAAAGCTTAGCTATCATAAATTGTGCTGCTATAAACATAGGAGTGCAGGTGCTCTTTGGAATTAATGTTTCTGTGTCCTTTGGGTAGATCCCTAGGAGTGGAATTGCTGGATCATATGGAAGCTCTATCTTTAGTAGGTTGAGGAATCTCCACACAACTTTCCATAGTGGCTGGACCAGTTTGCACTTCCACCAGCAGTGCAGGAGAGTTCCTTTCTCTCCACATCCTCGCCAACATTTGTTGTTGCTAGTAACAATACCTTTAGTTGCCATTTCTCCATGGCTCCAGGACCTGGTTGGAAGGCTCATCTGGCTAAGTGATCAGTTCCATCAGACCTTCCCTCTTTATAGCCTAAACTAAAAGGCAGACACTGGAGGTCTCCTGATAGGAAGGAGACTGAGATGAGCTAGGCACTTGTCTCAGGCACAAAAAATAATTCAGACATATCTGCAGTGAGCAAAATATTCAGTATTTCAATGGAGACAGAATTCACCAGGGCCAGGATTAGAATGAGGTGAATCATGAAAACACAATGTTGGATTCTGTCCTTTACTTAGAATTTGGATATTTATTCATCATAGATGTTTCATCTTAATTTTGATTTAAGAAATAGTGCATAAAATGTTTTTTATCTTAGTGTCCCCTTAAAATTTGCACTTGCATTGATTCCTGGTTCATCTGGCTTTTTGCTGTGGATTCTGGTGGATTGACCACACAACTGGGAGTCAGAACACCTAGGTTCTTACACCAACTCTATTATTAATTACCTGTGCATCATTGAGTGAGTTACTTCCAATTTCTGGGCCTTGGTTTATCCAAATGCAAAAAATATGTGGATAGATGCCATGATTTTAAGATACCAATGATCACAAGATTCTGTCATACTAATTAGAGTTCTGGCTGGAGGTCAGGAGATTTCCCCCTCTGGTCCTAGTTCTGCTGTTCTGTGTGATTTCGGGCAAGTCACTTCCTAACAGCCGCAGAGAGGCTTCCTTATCTCCACCAGGTAGAGTGGAATTGAAATAATCTGCAAGATTTCTGAGTTCTATATTTTTCTGATCCTTTTCTACTTAAGGCAAAAAAGAATATCCAAACACCATAAATAGTGCTAGTAGCCAGGCACCAGCATTAAGCAACCATATCTTGACAAAGGGACTTACTCCAAAGCAGTGTTAGTTATTTAGCAAGATGTCAGGAAACCTCTATAGGAAAGAGAATTCAATGTCAAAGAGGTAGTATCTAAGTATTGTTTAAATTTGAAACACTCTCATTAGAAACCTGAGCTCACGTATTTTGCTCTTGAAGAGGAAAGTACAAATCAGGGTAGTGATATTTTTCATTGACATGTTGGCCTTTTACCCAGGACATGGAAAGAGCCCTCCTGGAGGAGAGTGAGGGAGCTGTGGAACCTTGAGAAAGGTTCATAGTGCTGGGATCTTTTCACCTGTGCAATAGGGACAATGAGACCCAATGAAAGCATTGCTGCAGAAAAGCAAAGTATGAGTGAAAGGGCAGTTTATTTTTTTTTAATTAATTTATTTATACATACAAGAACTGGGGTATAGGCCAGAGGTGTGGGGGGTGAGAGAATTCATCAGAGACAGAGTGGGGAGCAGAGCAGGCAGAATAACTGAAATACACTGCTGAGGGGAGCAGCGGTTGAGACAGGAGAGGTCTGCTGTACCATGTGGGTCAGCTCCCTGGCTGGGGATCAAATTCATGCTGCAGAGGCTGCGGATAGCTTCAGAGTGCTGCGTCTTAACTCCTTATGCCACCAGGAGGACCCTGAAGGTGCATTTAAATTAAGGAGTTCACGTAAGTTATAAAATCTCATCCAAAATTACTGTACTGCAATTCAAAAATGTAAAGATGTTTATAATTATTCAGTAATTCAGTCTCTAGGTATTAATACTAGGGAATGAATTAAGACTATTTAGGGCCTCCCCTGGTGGTGCAGTGGTTGAGCGCTGGGTTGTGGAGCTGCCCGTAGCCTCTGCAGCCAGTTTGATCCCCAGCCGCCAGGCGAGGGTCCCACAAGGTGCGCAGACCTCTCCTGCCATGCCCGCTGCTCCCCTCAGCAGTGTACTTCGGTCCTCTGCCTGCTCTGCTCCCCGCTCTGGCTCTGGTGAATTCTCTCTCCCTCCCATGCTTCTGACTGTACCCAGTGCTTGTATGAATAAATGAATAAATCTTAAAAAAAAAAAAGAATATTTACTGCCTCATCTTTATAATGAAAACAAACCAGAAAGCCTCTTAATGGGGCAATGATTGAGTCTTTGTAGAATATATTGTAATACCTTCATCTGATGCACTATTTTTAGATGCTGAAAATTATTTCATGGAAACATTGTTTATTCACGTGCATACAAACACAGAACATGGTTGACTAAAAATTACAAAGTAGTATGTAGACCATTTTTGTGAAAATATGCCTGTGCTATCTCTGTGGTGGTATGACACTTTATTTCCCTTTTTTGCATATCTGCATTTTCTGCTGTTCCTACAATGAAATATGATACAACAGTTTTTAAAGGATATCATAAAAATAAATATAGATACATATAAGAAATTGCCCTTTTGAAAATAGCCTTGATTTTTTAAAGACAAATGAGTAAACATCAGAGGTGATTGTGATTTTTTTTTAACTTTTAGAAAATGACATTTTGTAGAATCTTGATCTGGAAGATTATTTTCATTTTACCCAAATTTTCCTACTCTATAATCTTTGGCAAGTCTCTTGCATTAGTTACTCATCCGTCAATTCACTCACTCACTCATTCAACTTGCCAACATTTGTTCAACACCTTTTAAGTTCCAGACAGTGGGTAAATACTACACTTTGAACTGCAATGTGGATCCTTCTTGTTCTATTCCTTTTCGATTTCCCCAACACAAACTCTACCACCTCCAGGGTTCCCAGTCGTGGAGTCATTATTCATCCTGCTCCACATCCTTGTTGTCATAACATGCTGCTGACACCTCTAGCTCCCTGTAGGGTAAGGAAAAAATATCAGGCTTTTCTGTCCTCCCACCATTAGGATAGATGAGGGAACCCTGTGGTCCTGGATGCCTGCCTGATGGCGGGCACCTGAAGTGGGTACACCTGGGCTGAGAGACTTTATAAGGGCGGTGTCGTGGTGATGCCAGCAGAAGCCAAGAACGAACAGAAGCCGAGAGAAGAAGAGAAGCAGAGAGAACGCCAGAGAGAGCCCAGATAGAGTGAGGATTTGTTGGGGGCTGGGAGGACTGCCAGCCTCCTGGCCTCCCAGCACCCCTGCCTGCCATATGCCTGGTAAATCTAAATAAAAGAACTGCAAAAGCCACTGAGGACTCTGAGTCCTCCTTTACCCAGTCTGTTGGATCAGAAAACCTGCACTGTGTCCATTCCTGCCCTTACACTCCCCAATACCCTCTCCCCCATATCCCGTTCCCATCAAATTCCAACTGCCTTCCTCTTCATCCCACAACCATTGCTCAGGGCTAGCACTAGACACTTCTTCATGTCATCTGACCTTCAAACTGTGCATGATTATGCATGATTATGCATCTTTAACCAGAGCACTTTTGAACACCCAAGCCCAATGAATATGTTTAAAAGTCATATATAAGTGTTGCTTTCGATCCATATATGAAATATTGGAGTATTAATTTCACTCTAATTTTTTAAAACAATATAAATATAAAGAGATATCACAATATTTTCTTCTCACACTGCAGTGGATGTCTTGCAAATTCCCTGGGAAGTTTGGAGACTGCCACTCTAGTCTACATTTCTGAACAGGACAGGAAAAGTGACCTTTTCCCGTTTTTATTTGTTTCAGATTTTATTTGTTTCAAAATTTATCCAACCCCAGTAAGTTTATATTAGCCTCATATTAACCCCAGATGCCTGATCCCTGGATTCAAGGGCTATTACTCATTATATCCTTGTTTTCATCTGTAAATAACTCTTGAGTGGTTAAGCTGAAGCTGTTACACTGGGGTTTCCCAAGGTGTGTTTTATGTGAAGAGTCTGCAGCTGAGGAACCTTGCCAGCTTCAGGTCAGTTTGGAAGAGCCCAGATGCAAATGAAGGCCCCCAGACTCTGAAAGGCCTCCAGTAAAGAGGCCTGTTTGCCTTTTTTGAAGGGAGCACTTCCCACACTGACTCAGCGCTTTATTGGGTAACATTTATTCACACACCTTGAAACTAGTGTTAACGTAAGGTACTTTGAGAAGAGCTAACTTACACAATTACTGCCTTCTGCCTGCATTACCACATGTGTATTTATCATCACCAAGGATGGCTTCCTCCTTCTTGTGAGTCAGACCATCTTCTCCTCACTGGAATCCATGTTCACTCTTAATGAAATCATCCCAGAGGGACCATGACCAGTCACAAACTCCAGTTACTTCAGAAATCACCTGATTTCCCACAGACAGTCCATGTAACAGTCATTAGAAAATAGTCTTCCAAAAGGGTAGCTCATGTATGTGATTTTTCTGCTAGAACCCTCCAGAGACATCCCCAAACATGCAGAAAAAATGGACTCTTGGCATTTAATGATCTTCCCTTCGGCTTCTCCAGCCTAATTTCTACTCCTTCCTTACATCTTTCAAGTGACACAGCCTTTCCTCAAAGATCCCAAGCTCATGCTTGCTTTAGGGCCTTTGCATTTGCTCTCCCTTTACCAAGGATTTCAACAGCCCAGAACTCTCCGTGGCTCACTCCTTCTCTTCAGTTAGGTCTCTTTTACATACCACCAGCCCAGAGAGGTCATTCTGGACCTCAAGACCTCAAGCCCCCACTTCCTCCACCAGCCACTCACAGACCCCACACTCTACTGCTTTCCCTACATTTACCTATATTATGTCACATCATCATTGCTTATTCCCCCCCACCCCCACATCCAACCAGAATGTCATATCCAAGAGGAAAAGGAATTTGCTTTCCTTCACCACTCTATCCCCAGAGCCTAGAAGAATGACTAGCATATAATAGCAATTCAGGAACTATCTATTATTGAATAAGTAAATAAATAAAAATTTTCAGTCAAGTTTCAAATTCTGATTGTATGATTTAATGGAATAACTAAAGCTATAATTATGTTTCCTTCTGTAGGGCTGATTGTTTAAACAAATGGAATGGCTAGTTATCTCTATTATTACACTTCTCTCAATAACTCACCTATTAGACTATAAATTCAAGAAAAAAGGAATAATATATTATTTATCATCCCATAGCCCATAGATACCAGCACAATATCTTAAAGATTAAAAAAAAGGGCCTCCCTGGTGGCGCAGCAGTTGAGCGCTGGGCTGCGAAGCTGCCCATAGCTTCTGCAGCGCCAGTTCGATCCCCGGCTCTTGGGTGAAGGTCCCTCATGGCGCGCAGACCTCTCCTGCTGCCCACTGCTCTCCTCAGCAGTGTATTTCATCAGTCTGTCTGTTCTGTTCCCCGCTCTGGCTCTGGTGAATTCTCTCACCCTCCCGCGCTTCTGACTGAACCCAGTGCTTGTATAAATAAATAAATAAATCTTAAAAAAAATAAAAAAAATAGCATTGGAGACTTGATTCCTTCTACATCTAATTAATACAACTTATTAAACACTTGGAGATACGTCGCATTCTTTAGACTATTTAAGTTTGAGAGTAATGAAAGTTTTATTATGCCTTTTTAAAAAAGATTTATTTATTTTTTTATTTATACAATAGCTGGGGTATAGGCCAGAGGCGTGGGAAGATGAGAGGATTTACCAGAGACAGAGTGGGGAACAGAACAGGCAGACGGACTGAAAGCACTGCTGAGGGGAGCAGCGGGTGCGACAGGAGAGGTCTGCCACGCCATGTGGGACTCTCCCTGGCCGGCTGGGAATCAAATCCGCGCTGCAGAAGCTGTGGACAGCTTCATAGTGCTGTGCTCAACCTGCTGCACCACCGGGGAGGCCCTATTATGCCTTTTATTTTGTTTCAAGGCAAAATGTAATTTAACCTTTATATTATTAACTTCAATCCTTATGAAGAATCTGTACAATCTCAAGGGCTTCTAAATATAGTTGTAAGAGTTGTTGGTTGTTGTTTGTATTGTTTGTCTCACAGGCAGTGGCACAAAAGTACTGAAATCCTTGACCACACACTCACTTGACTTCTTGAAGTATCTATACTTACTTGTAGGACTCTGAGTCTTAAGGAGAAATAAAGGAGGGGAGGCCTTGTAAATATCCAGTTGAAATCATAAGCTAACAGAAATGCGCCTCGTTCCAGCATCCATTTCTAGCGTGACAATGTGCAATTCACTTAATCTCTTCTGCCAAATTACTTTCATGCAATACTCACAGCATACAGTTACTGTGGAGACTACATGAACAACGCAGGTAGGGTGGGTGGCAGATATTAGTATTTCATTTCATTGTTTTTTTCAGTGCTATCCCCATGCCTAGCAATAGTAAGGGTGAAGCAGTTAAATTTTTTTTTATTTATTTCATTTATTTGTGCAAACGCGAGCACTGGGGTACAGGCCAGAGATGCAGGGGGAGGGGTGAGAGGATTCACCAGAGACAGAATGGGGAACAGAGCAGGTGGAATGACAGAACTACACTGCTGAGGGGAAAGCGGGCAAAACAGGAGAGGTCTGCTGCACCATGTGGGTAGCTCCCTGGCCAGGGATTGAACTCTTGCTGCAATGGCTGCTGATAACTTCATAGTGCTGAGACTTAACCCCTTGCGCCACCAAGGAGGCCTGAAGTGGCTATTTTTTAGCTACTTCAGATATCTCCTTTTTCCTAAAGTCTGATCCCTTATCTATCAATCAGTGCACATTCTCTGAGACCTTTTCTTTTTTTTGGACTCTGCTAGGCAGTTTAGTTGGGTGCATAGATGGACATGTGCCATATGGACTTGAGATGGAAACGATGAGAGACATCTGAGTAGTTGCGCTTTAGAGAGAAAGGCTACCTGCATGCAGGGAGAGACATGGTGATGAAGGGAGTGGGGTTGAGAGCAAGCAGGAGAGCTAGGTTCCTAAGAGAGAGGAAGCCTGGTGGGCAGTACAGAAGAATCATGGGCCTAGCTGACGATGGGTGAGCAGGGCAGAGACAAAGGGAAAAGACCATCAGCTTTCCAATGCAGACTGTCGGCAGTGGCATGATGTGGGTAGAAGAGGAAGTAGGTGAGGCTAGGGAAAGGGTGAGTAGCCTGGGACTAGGTTCCTGGTGAAGGCGGAAAGGGATGCACAAGGATTTGGTTTAAGAAAAAAGGTTTCCCTGATGATGGAGAGCAGGTCAGCTCCTTTAGTCCTTATGCTTGGTCTTTAAGCCAGGTTCTGTGACCGTAGGGGAAGGCCAAGTGGCTTGTCCAAGGTCCTACAGTCCCTAAAAGAGCAGGTGCTTTACACCCAGAACCCACTCCCTAAACCTTAGACTCCCTATTGTCAAAAGATAGGGTGTCCCCATGCACACAGGAGAAAAGGGGTCTCCTTTTTTGCAGATACAGGCAAAAGTTAGATGCTGAGAGAAAACCCGGAAGTGTGGTTGGGGAGAAAGGAGAGGATAGGATCCTGTGGGGTGAGTTGAGGATTTAAGGAAAGAAGAAGTCCTGAAAAAACACTGTGGGAAAATGTGTTTGGGAGAAAAATAAGAGAAACAAGAGGCCTGACTCAGAGAAGCACGGGGCTGATCAGGGGGGCAGAGAAAGTCATTTGAGGTGAGCCCAGAGACATGTGGGAAGCGTCTCCTCACCCAGAAGTGAAGAGTTGGGGGAGCGCTCAGGCTGGACGTGGCTTTCTCCCCGGGGTTCCACTTGGGGTACCCATTGGGGGCAGTGACATCATAGCCCCTGGGAAATCTGGGGACCCAGTGGGGCTGAGGGGAGGAGCAGACTTAGATTCCAACCCAGGCCCTCTATGTCCTGGCTGTGGAGCCAGGGCCCAGGGCCCACATTCTCCGTGTCCCTCACTACACAACACCTACATCCTCAGTGTCGGTCTCACGTAACTTTTGCAGCTTCCCTGACATGTATGTTATAGCTGAGAACTGCAAAGGGCTATATTTAATAAAGAAAAAGAAAGATTAAAACTCTTGTTTATCGGTATGAAGACAATGGAGTTCTAAAATACTCTATGTGAGCTATAAAGCTTTAGGTATTAAGTAGATACCATATTACTATTAATATTACTACCCTCTGTCCATCAAGTAATGATTTTACACTTGACCCAGCTCACTGGGTTGGCTTTTGCTTGTCCTTTCACCATCTCTGTGGTTCTATGACCTTATTGCTTGTCACAGAATGATGCTTAGCAGTTGACACAAAGTGCTTCTCCCTTTAAAGTGACGCTGTCAGCCAGATGCTCGGATTTCCTCCACACTGTAATTGAGGAAGATGAGGGTCTTCAAGGCCTCATCTTCAAAGGCCTTGAGGGTCACATACAGGATGTGATTTTCTCAAGGCCAGAAGGATTTCTCCCTCCAAGAGTGGCCTCCTCCCTTTTAAAAGTGACAGATACTCTGCCCACCCCCCACAGACATGGTCACGACAAAATAGCAGGTGAGTGTGCCTTGGCCACGTGAAACATACGACAGCAGGGTGGTGACTGGAAAGCAAGGACAGCGGGAACCGGGGCAGCTTGGCTTTCAGTCCGGGCTCTGCCCAATGAGCAGGTCATCTAATCTCCTGAAACTCTGCTTCCAGTTACTTATCATCTCTCACCCCTGAAAATGTGGAATAGTCATTTTTACTCATGGGATTGTTATGCGTATAAAAAGGGATAGGGTATCTGAGCACAGGCCTGGCCCGTGTCATCTTTTATTTCCTGCAATTGATCACTGAACCACAAGACATCTGTTTAATGCAAGGAAGACCCCTCTCTCGCCAAATTGTTGTGAATGTGGTAAAAAACCCCTGAAGTCTTGAAGAGCCTGGCCTCAGGTTAGACTGAGTCACCATCTGTTTCCATAGTGAGTCACTTTGTCACTAGCGTTTTGCCTCAGAGTTAAAGCCAGCAGAAGGGGAGACCCAGCTGGGGCAGGGCTAGGGGGTGGGTTCCCCTTCTCTGGCCAGCAGTTCTGTGCAGACCAAGTGGTGTGTCACTGGGTGAATTATTTCAGTTTGGCCTTGGTGCTGATGTCGATGTCTTCCCAGCTCCTCTCGTCTCACTCCTCAAAGAACCTCATGGAAACGCCTGAGCCAGGCTTACCGTGTCCCATGACCAGGCCTCTTCCCCTCCCTGAGCTTCATTCTCAAGTGTTAAGTGGTGGGATTTTGTCTGATGCCCTCTGGGAGGGCAGCTGGCGACTCAGGTGTGTTCGCCCCGTGCCGAGGAGAATGACAGGACCGCCACGCCCATCCTGGATCCTGACACACTGCCCTGTCATTATGACCCGCTCCCAGGGAACCTCCTGCCAGCCAGTTGTTTTCCATCCTGCCTATGTCTCTGCCATCCTCCCTGCTGAGGAAGATGGTGCCACTGCAAGAAGGTTTCAGCATTTTCAAGGAGGCAAATGTCCCAAGGGGCACACGTTCCTTCAAGGCCCCAGGTGAGAGCTCAGGAGCCAGGGGATGACCTGGACTTCAAACAAAGCCAATTGTCAAGAGTCACTTCCCATTTATGACTGGTTGTTGTGGTTACCAAACAGACGGACATGCACAGAATTGTATTTTTTTTCTCTCTCTCTTATGTTTTTAATAATGAGGTGGGGCCATTGTGGGATTAACTTAGAGTTATGAGTCACTGGGTACAGGGCATGTTTCTATTTGTCTTAGCATTTTATTATTATTATTGAAGTGTGTGAGGCCCTGTGGATACTGAGTTCTAACTCAGCCACCTTTCCTCCTGCAGATGGCCTCCATATTCCTGCAAGTGTGACAAGCGTCCTGAGGGGTGTCGAGGCAGCCATTTATGAGGAAATGCCTGTTGAGTTTGGACCCAGAGTTCTGCATACCTGAACAGTTCGTGGGCCAGAAATGGTTGGAAGGATTGGAGAATTTTCAGAAAGAGGAAGATGGGAAGAACACTGAGTTGGGAATGGTCAATCACTAGGTGTATTATAAATATGGGTTAATGATTTCACACCTTTAAAAGGACAGGATACTTGGGACATGTAAATAAAGTTCATCTAGTTTGCCAGAACCAGTTAGTTGGTGGCAGACCCTATGCAATGTGTTGAGAATTAGAGGGGTCACTTGGGCCCTGGTAAGAAGACCCTCCAGGAACGTGGCAGTGGGGCTCTGAGACCAGTGTTGTATTCCAGCACCAATGTATGTGTCAGGGGGGTGGGATGTCTGACATTCAAGCACTAGATGATCTCTGCAGTTCCGGCTAACTCCAAACATTCATAGTTGTAGAAAATGAACTTGCCCCAAATCTGTCACCATTTGAATCTTTTTCAGTGGTACTTAATCACCAGCATCTAATTATCAGACATAGCCTAGCCTTATTCCTGGCACTGTGAATGTTGGTGAGACTTTTGTTATGTGCACAGCACACATTAGCTCTGTTTAAAAGTTCTAGGTAAGAACTATAAGAACTCCAGGTCATCGTTAAAGAGATGTCCTGAGCAATTCTCACGGGAGCAGAAACATCAACCTGGTGAAGAGTATGTATACTTTTAGAAAAAGTAAGTTTCAGGGCCTCCCCTGGTGGTGGCACAGGCGGTTAAGCGCAGCACTGTGAAGCTGTCCGCAGCCTCTGCAGCACTGGTTAGATCCCGGACGGCCAGCGAGGGTCCCACATGGCGCCGCAGACCTCTCCTGTCTAGCCCACTTCTTCCCTCAGCAGTGTATTTCTTCAGTCTGCCTGTTCTCTGCTCTGTCCCTGGTGAATCCTGACCTCCCGTGCATCTGGCCTCTACCCTGGTTCTTGTATAAATAAATAAATAAATCTTTAAAAAAAAAAAAAAGAAAAAGTATGTTCCAAATGCTGTTTTCATCCTATAAAATGCAAAAGTTAAAAATCCTGCCCCTTTCCAGATCTTGGTTCATGTTTGAGACAATGTAAGAAACATTGCCAGTCATAAAGTCAAGGCACTCTTTGAGAAGCATAAATTGTTGCAAGGAAGATGCAAGGAAGGGAGTTGACTTGATGGAGAGAGATGTAGGAATCTTCGTTAAAACCAAATCCAATAAACCAACAGAGTTTAGAGGCTACTAAAAAGCTTAGCTAATCTTCAACTAAATTAATAGGGATACAATGACTGTGAAATTTCCTCGAACTCTAGTCTGGCAGCTCCACATTTGGGCAATTATACTCAGGTCTAAGCATCATCTTGTCAGGAATGTGAAGTGTTTAGAAGCATGTCAAAATGCACAATTGGAAGATTGGTGCAAAGAGAATTGGAGAACCGTGGGTGATGTTGGGTTCCCTGTGGATGGCGCTCATCTCTGTTGTCACACTAGGCTTCCGTAGATGGTGATGTAGTTGGGTTTCCTGAGAAAACAAGACTCTCAGATGGAGATCTACATGGTGTACTCTTTGGATTACTGGCTGTGGACATGGAGGTGTGAAGGGAGCAGGATTGGGTGCATGAAAAAGTTGGGTTGCTTTGCTTTTCAAACAAAAGCCAAATGCAGCCCACCCCATGGGGGCTCTGGAGCTGGAGGGGCTCATGGAGCCATGGATCCTAGTCCTTAAATTCTCAATGTTAGCCTGCCATTGGCTGTGGGCTGGCTGCAGCAGGGGAGGGCATCAGCATAGTCAAGGTCATTTGCTTTGCCCAAGGGAAAGACTCAGCTATGAGCATACATCAACCTACACTCATGGCATTTGGGGGAGTAAATGCCTGATGGTCTGTCACAGCATCCACTGAGATTCTGTCAAAGACATGGGTCCCAGTAGCCCTAGGTTTTTATGGTTCAAACCCTTTGACTTTGTAGAGAAAAGCTGCTTCATCCTGGCATTAGTTTTAGAAAGTCTGGGAGAAAGACTAGATTGACTTAGGTCACCAACACTGGCCAGAAGTTGAGGAATTCTGATCGACAGATCTTGAATTTTGTTGACCGTGTGGTCTGTGGTACTAAGCTGGCTCAACAAAGAATGAAGCACCACCCTGAGGGGCTGGCTCCAAGCTGTTGTGACTCCCCTGTCCTGGAGCGATCAAGTTCACTGGCTTGAGAGGTAAAAAGAGCAAAGTTCAGGGCTTCCCTGGTTGCACAGGAGTTAAGTCTCAGTGCTATCAAGCTATCCCCAGCCAGTGCAGCATTGAGTTGATCCCCAGATCCCTGGCCGGGGAGCTACCCACAGGCACAACAGACCTTTCCTGCCTCTCCCGCTGCTCCCCTCAGCAGTGTATTTCAGTCAATCCTCCTGTTCTGCTCCCCACTCTGTCTCTCTCACCACCACCCCTCCACTCCACACCTCTGGCCCAGTTTTTTTTTTTTTTTAAGATTTATTTTTATTTATTTATACAAGCACTGGGTACAGTGAGAAGCGCGGGAGGGTGAGAGAATTCATCAGAGCCAGAGCAGGGAGCAGAGCAGGCAGACTGATGAAACATACTGTTGAGGGGAGCAGCAAGAGGCAGGAGAGGTCTGCACGCCATGCGGGACCCTCCTCTGGTGGTCGGGGAGCAGCCGGGGATCGAACCGGCGCCGCAGAGGCTGCGGGCAGCTTCGCAACCCA
Source organism: Talpa europaea (assembly GCF_964194135.1). Taxonomy (NCBI): domain Eukaryota; kingdom Metazoa; phylum Chordata; class Mammalia; order Eulipotyphla; family Talpidae; genus Talpa; species Talpa europaea. The sequence goes on along the minus strand of NC_140080.1, from coordinate 41,257,478 downwards.
GCGCTCAACTGCTGCGCCACTGGGGAGGCCCTGGCCCAGTTCTTATATGCATAAATAAATAAAATAAATCTCTTAAAAAAGAGAGAGAAAGAAGTTCAGTTCCACAGAAAGTGAATCTCTCAGTAATTAAATGTTGTCTATGGGGAAGAAACACTCATAACTGGAAGCATCCTAGGAAAGGCCGAATGTCTCTTTTTTCAGTACTCTGGAGAGGTTTTCTGTATTTGGATTAGATCAGAACCACATGAAGAGCATTAAAATAATACTGGATGATGGGATCCATTGTTAGAAATCCTGATTTTGTGTGTCAGGGATATAGGACCCCCTCCAGAACTCTGCATGTTTTAAGATCTTTCCATTTGGTTCTCACACGCTGCCACATTTGAAGACACAGCCTGGGGGTGGGTATTAGCCAGGGCCCTCAGGTTGAATTGTTTGTGGGGCTGGAGCACCAGAGGAGAGGGTGGGGGAGAGAGGAGAGAACCGTGTTTGCTTGTCCACCCTGTCACCCACCCCTTACTCCCAAAGGTGCTGTAAGTCATCTCTCTGGACCAGAATCTAAATCCACTGAACTCGATATTTAGACTATCTTTCCATCTATAAAATGTCATTGACAATGTGGGTATGCCATGTAAAATAAAGCAGTACATTTGTTCAATGTTTTCACTGTCTTAGATATTTGCTGGCATTTCTGAATTGGGACTTATTTGGTGAAAAGTATGCATTTCTGAAGCCTACTTTTAATTTGTAAATGTCCTTCCTCCCCCGATCCCGGCTTGCATATAACATAACTAACTGTGGGTTCAAGAGTGAAAAAAGAGAAGTGCATTCTCTGGGAATCACTAGAATCTTAACAGGTCTCCTCTGACTCAGCAGAGGACATGGTTTAGAAGTGAATGCGTCCATATCACGGCAAGGGAATCAAAACAGACTTTCAAAATAATTCTTTGTGATGTTATGAATGTGCAAATAGAGATTTTATTCAGTTCTAACCCTTTATGTAATCTTAGACTTTTTTTTTCCCACTTTATTTTATATATGCACCTTTATGGTCTTTATAGTTCGTTCCTTTATGGCTACAAAATATTCCGTTGCTTTAATGTGCTATGGTAGACCTTATCTTACTTTAATTTGGGGCATTTGGGTGGCTTCCATTTTGTCATTATGCCATGCACCATCTGGCACCCAGCCTCACCTCTAACTGCCCCTCCTATACCTCCCAATGCTGAGCTTCCTCTCCCTAATTATAAGCTTCTTTCAGTTCCCAGTCTTTGTACTTGTGGCCCAGAGGCCTGCCAGTCTGGCCCAGCCACCCTCTGTTTTTTCCATAACAACTGAGGAGTTACTGGTCACTATTGCAATTTAAAAATTCAAGCTATCACTTTAATGAAATAAAGCAAACCCTGTAGCACTCATCACTTTCAGTTTTAGCACATAAGGAGTGCTCAAGAAATTATTGTGATAATGGGGCCTCCCTGGTGGTGCAGAGGTTTAAGACAGTGCTATCAAGCTATTGCCAGCCACTGCAGCACGAGTTAGATACCCAGCCAGCCACATGGCACTGCAGACCTCTCCTGTCTATCCCGCTGCTCCCCTCAACAGTGTGTTTCAGTCAATCCTCCCGTTCTGCTCCCCACTCTGTCTCTGGTGACGCCTTTCAACCCCGCCCCCGCACTGATGGCTTACCCTCCAGTTCTTGTATGCATAAATAAATAAATCTTTAAAAAAAAAGAAATTATTGTGATAATTACAATGAGAATGATCATGATTATCCTTACATTCAAGGTCCTAAATCATCTTTATCAGGGCTGGCCATGGAAGTCTGACATCATTCCAAAGTTACATATTTAATGAGCCTTGATTTTAATATTCATGCTTTTTAAAGCAAATGCTCATTTGCAGGTTAAATAATCATCCTTTTGATCTTTTTTTAATATTCAATTATCACACAATTCCTGGAGGACAGAAAACAGATCTTGTTTCTCACGTTATTCTCAATATCAGTCTGAATTCTGTCAAAAGTTTCTGGAGAATTTTTTTGAACAGTTTATGCTTTTGTTTATTGTGTTAGTTTTACTTGACTTTTTCCAGTTTTGCAATGGTAGGATAAGTTTTGTTTAATCACAGCAAATAATTCCCTTACATATGGCTGAATTCAATTTACTTAGATTCTATTTGGAATAATCCCACAATAAAAGGAATTACTCATTATAATAACAATTTTGTTTATAATTAAAAAATATGAAGTTCGGTAAAAATTGGAAATAAAATTAGCTGTAATACTAATTGTCTTTTGTGGTAATAATAATAATAATAGCTCTTTAAAATTTTTCCCAAATTTATCTTTAGTTCGTTTGTCATCTTACACCTCTATTTACATTTTGGCCAATTCCATCCTTTCTAATTTTGTAAAGGTTCATCATCCATGTCACTGAAAATTCATGTACAATAGCATAACACTGTGAGGAATATTAATAATAACTATTAAGGAATCTTTCAAAGTAATAATATATGTACATAATTTAAAAATTCAAGCTATCACTTTAATGAAATAAAGCAAACCCTGTAGCACTCACCTTTGCTGAGCTGCATTCCCTAAAGTCACCCATTTTCAACTCATTTTACTATTTCTTCATTATCTATCTCAACATTTCTGCTAAAAAATCTTGGAAAGGGTGAGGAACAGGAAACTGTAGGACAATCCACCACAGTTTATGAGAGTAGCAGCTGGGCAGAACCAAAACACAGGTAGATTGCTTAAAAAAATAAATGACAGCACCTCTCCAAGATTCTGTTGCTATCAAAGATCTGAGATTGTCTTCTCTTCTTGTTGTTCATGTTGACTTATGGTTTTTTTAAAATGTTTTTTACTATCTCGTTAGTGGGTTTCAGGAGGGAATAGAGGTAAGTCATACTTATAATCTCTGTTATGCTTCATTGAGTGTCTAATAACTTTTCAAAGAATCCTATTAATAAATTCAAAAATTGTGATAGGTAAACTATTCTAGGTGCTCAAAAATTCAAAAGGCACAAAAAGTTTTGGAGGGAAAACATTTCTTTCACTGTGGTCCTGACCAAGCAAGTCCTCTGCAAGCAATGCCAGCAGATCCTTAGGCAGCGTCCAGAGATATATGATACATGCGTGGCAAACAGACATGTCAGTTTGTCCTGCTGTATACAGAGTTCTGCACACTGTTTTCCTCACTTACTTAACCCTGTTTCTTGGAGAACAGCCCTTATATAAGAAGCTTTTTCATTTTTCAGGGGCTGCATGATTTATTTAAACATTTCCTTGCACATGTTCATTCATATATTTTCCAGTTTTTCCTTTTGTGACTGGTGCTGCAGTAGTCAACCTTGTTCTTTGTCATTTTGCAAGTGTGCGAATTGATCTATAGGGTAAATTCCAAAAAGTGAGTTTGCTGGATCAAAGAGTACACATGGGTTTGTAATTTCATGAGATAATTGTCAACTTGCCCTCCAAATATGTTGTCTAACTTCCATTGCTCATCTTGGCAAAGTTTTTCTGTATATTTCACTCATTTTGAGTGATGTGGATCATCTTTGCAGATATAAAAGCCACTCGAATTTCCCTTCCTGTGAATGTCTATTTTTTTGCCTACTTTTTCAATGAGTGTTAATATTCTTTTATCATTTTTTGGAGACCCCCTAAGAAATAATATGTGATTCCTTAAGAATTCATTCGTCTTTTAATTTTGTTCAGTGTGGCTATTTGTGTGTGTGTGTGCGCGCAGATATTTCTTATTGTCATGTAGTGAAGTTTATCAAACATCAAGTCACAGAGGATTATTCCTAGGTCACAAAACCAAATGCAATTTGCCCACCTGAGTTTTGGATTGTTTGGGGCCTTTATTTCTGGGCATTTCTCTCTATCAGAATGGGAATGCCTATCCTATGGTGTTTGTGTATTTGGGAAGCAAATCACATTTTCTAGTTGCATAGTGTCAGGGATGGAGAGAAATTTTGCCCCTGAATGGCTGAAACTCAAGTCTCACATATACTTAAGTCATTTCAATTATTTAGATGAAGCTATTTGACACTACTCATTTAGGTCATTTGGTTGATACTATTTGATATTACTCATGTATAATAGCGTGGCTCTGGCATGTTATTTGGGGCTTTTTGAGTTGGTGGTATTTGAGATTTAGAGCTGATATTGGAAGGGGTTAAGACTTTAGGAGATATTGTGATGAAGTGAATATATTTTGCATGTGTGATAAATGTGAATTTTGAGGGGCCAGAGGGTAGACTTTAGTGGGTTGAGTAAGTGCCCCAAGTTCATGTCTACCTGGAACCTTAGAATATGTCCTTATTTGGAATAAATGTCTTCCCAGGTATAATTAAGAATTGAAAACAAGATTTTACTGGATTAAGTCCAAAATCCTATGAGAGTTTCCTTATAAGGTTCAGAAAAGGAGACACAGAGACAAGATGCATCCGTTAGTGAAAGACACCGAAGGTTGCTGGCAACCATTGGAAACGAGGAGGGAGGTTTGGCCTGGTGTCCACCCTTACACGGCATAAGAAACCACCTCTCCACATACCTTGATTTTGACTTGTGACTTCCTGAGTTGTGAGAGAGTAAATTTTGTGAATTTGAGCTACCCAATTTGTGGTAATTTTTTTGGAGTTGTGTGTTTTTTTTTTTTTTAACTACCTTTACTTTACATCCTTGTTTATTTTTTTCACATTAAGGAATTTCTTGCCTCAGTTGTGGTCATCATAGGTCTCCCACCACCAAATCACCCATAATCCTCCACCATAGTCTCTTATGGTCACCCCTACTTTTTTCATCTCTCTCCCTCCCCCTTCCCTCTTGGATTCTTCAGATCCATGGTCAGTTTACAAGGGTTGGTCTTAAAGTTTGTCTCTGTCTGATCCTTTGTTTGTTTTCTCTAGATTCCACCTATAAGTGAAAATATCCTGTGTTTATTTGCGGTAATTTCTTATGGTAATTCATGTAAATGAATTATTTATTAATCTGAAGAATAGAAAGAAGTAGGAAGCTTGCAATGTAGATGGGATTATTAAGAGAGCATGATTAAGGTCACAGGAATTTATAGGATCATCCAGCCAATATTTACCCCGTCAACACTTGGACCCCCCTTCTGGTACATATCTTCTAAGTCCTGGAAAGAACCAGATACAGTCATCACAATATGCTCATGGTCTAAGATGACAAGGTTGAGAAAGGCAAAGAGGTGAAACAATGAACACAAGGAAATATATGTTAAGGAAGCCCGAGAAAGTGTTGAGGAGGAAATAGAAGAGTGGTTGGGACACAGGGGTAAAGATTAGCAAGATGTATTATCACTGAAGCCAAGAGAAGTAAATTTACAGGGGAGGGGATGGTCAGCATAGACAGTGGAGGCGCCAAAAAGATCAAGACTGACCTTTGAGTTGGGAGCCTGTTGGATCAGAAAACAGAAGTCAGAGATGACTTGTAAGAATGGCGCGAGAGTGCTACAAATGAGATTTAATGTGCTGACATGTCATTTTTCACAGTCTTGGAACCTGTAGCTTCCTCACAGGATACTTTTTTTATCATATGTTAATTAAAACAAAACAAAAAACAGAACAGGAGCCCACACTGAGTCAGGTGGAGGGGCATGATGAGGAACAGGAGGAGCCCAATTCCTGTTCTCTTAGAGCTCACAGTATATTCAAAAGAACCAATAGTAACCAATAAAATCACACAAAGTATTATTTTATCTCACCTGCAATAAGTGTTTGGAAGGTGTTCCGGGAGTACATGGAGCCAATCTATCCTTGTTTCCTGGAGAACTGTGTGTGGGGACTTAAGAAAGTGTGGGGTGCATCTTACGCTCAACATGCATCAGCCAGTACTGAAGGAAATCTAACATTTTTGCTTTAAAGCCCAGAGAATTTTAACAATTTGTGGCATGCTGTTAAAAAACCCATATGGAAATTTCTTCTTTTTATTAATTAATTAATTTTTTCTTACATCACTGTAGTCTCCTTAGTTCTCCTGCCCCCGTGTCACCCATGAACCACCACCATCGTCCTTTGTGTTCATCCCTCCCCTGTTCCGCTCCCTCCCTGTCCCCTCCTTTGCTGGATGTCTCAGTTCTACGGTCAGTTTGTTAGTTTTGACTTTTTTCTTGACCGTGGTATATTTATGCAGATGGCAATTCAAATCTGAATCCCATTCAGTGACCTTTGTTAAGCTATTCTAACTCCCATCACGTGCATGCACGTGCACACACATGCACAGACATACATATCTCCGTATTCATATATGTGATGTGTAACTTCAATTATTAAAAAGTACACTTGAGGGTATTTGAATCTAGTTAAATCTTGGATTGCACCCCTACAGAAGAATGCACTGTATATCATTCCTGCTCTTTATCTATTTTTTCATAGTCTACCCTAATTCTTTCTTTTGAAATAAGTGAGTTGTGCTATTAATTGTGGAGTAGGTATTTCATCCATGGTCTAGGGGCCTTCCCAAATATTTAAGGAGCTCTTCGTTAATGTTGTTACCTTTGTTGGAGGTGGCTTGCCTGCAGTGCCTGAGAGGATTTTCTGGGGGCGGGGGGGGGTGTTATATTTACTTGCATAGTCCTCACTGTCAGGGACGCTGATGTTTCAGTGCAAGATGTCAACAGGGCTCCTTCTACAAGATGCACGCAGGCTCCCTGGGGCTCAGTGACAAGGTCAGCTCTTCAGGGGGCTTGCAACCTCTTGGCCATTCAGAAATCCACATTGACACGTAAGACAGCATCCTGATTCTCTCCTGGAAACTGTGTTGCAAAGCAGATTACCAACAACAGGTTTAATTTCCCCAATAATGTTATCATTGGTTCTTTGTTGGTTACCAAGGTTTCCACCTCCAACAAAGCAAGGGTAGGGCCAACAGGAGGTCTGAAGACAAAGGACAGCTATCAGCCATCACTCACATTTAAGGTCAGTACATCACGCTTATTCCAAACACTAGGGAAACAATCATAGCTATAACCTGTCCATTGACCGTGGAAAAGTGTCACATGCAATAAATAATCAGATAGGATAGGATACTTTATGCCATTAGGTTGACTTTCAGTGACTGATGATTTGCTTACTGTAGACAAGGAGGCCACAAATGAGTTTTGGGGCCAGGTGCATGGGATAAAAATCTTGGTTTCGTCACTCTAACCAGATCTCTTGGGAAAGTTGTATAATCTCTTCTGAAACTTGTTTTCTTCCTCTGTAAATGGGAATGATATCAACGCAACATAAAGGGTATAGCATGAAGGTTAAAGAAAGTGAACCATTAAGCACACTGCTTAGGTGCTGTTGACACTCAATAAATATTATTTTGCCTACCTCTGCCATTCCCTTAATTTCTCAAATATAGGAAGACTAGGAGATGGTTTGAATGACTCAGATCTCTGAGAAAAACTACTTTGGTGGTACTGAATGTTGTTGTGGGAATAACATTTAAAAAAAAATATTGTCTTTGTTTTCATTTCTAGCAGCCCCTTATCATACCTAGAGTTTTTATATTCAATATTTAAACACTTAATCTGTTGTGAAAACACTGCTGATTTATAACAACCAATCTTGTTAAGAGGAGGAAAATGTTTCTAAATCTTGATCTCATATATTGATATAAAGACCCAAGCCAGGAAAATAAGAGCATAGATTCATCTCAAAACATAGATTTATGGATTAAGAAGAATGAGGGCATGAAGAAAGAGTCATTCCTACCAGTTTAGGGGTGAGGTATATGAGGTCATCCCAAAAGGTTTGGGAGCTACCCCATTGTAGGACATGACCTGGAAAGGTCATGAGCTTCCTACTTGGCATCATCATGGAAATGTCAAGAGAGCAGAAGAGAAAATGTTGGCTCAGTAAACATTCTGGGCCTGGAGGGGGGGTGAAAGGGTTGAGAGGGCTGCTGACCAGAGGGACAGTGTCAGCTTGAGAAGGTTGTAGACTGTGGACATCTCAGTCTGTCCTGTGGATCAGACCCACTGTCAGTGTGTAGCAGTAATAGATGCCAGCACCATGCCCTCAAGCTCAGGTGCAAGGAGTCAGGTGCCCATCCCAGGGCAGATGCCCAGAGTGTGAGGCTCTGGTACATCTGTGGCCTTGCCTTTCCTCACCTCCCCACCCAGGGAGGCCATGCTTGCCTCTCCCCAGCCCCTGATGCCCTTGTAGGGCAGGAGGGGACTAGAGAGTTCCTGAGTGGGGTAAAATAGCCTAAATATGGACTTTGAAATATACACTGCTCTGTTTACAACTTGGTGGGAAGGGGTCAGGAAGATCCTAAGGTCTACACCAAAATTGAGTACATTTCTAAGCAACATTTTTGAAGAGGAGAACTCAGAAAGACTTGGGAAAAGAAAGGAATAGCCATTTCTGCCCATCTGATTTGTCAAGTGCAGTTGACTCTTAAAAAATTCAAATTTTTTAAATAAAATTAATGGGCTTTTTTCTTTTTTCTTTATTTATTTTTAATTTATTTTTGCATAGAGGAACTAGAATGTAGGCCAAAAGTGCAGGGTGGGGAGCAGAGCAGGAGGATTTACTGAAATACACTGCTGAGGGGAACAGCGGGGGAGACAGGAGAGGTCTGCTGTGCCATGTGGGCAGTTCCCTGGCTAGGGATCAAACTTAGACTGTAGAAGTAATAAAACTAGGTCACCAGGTAGGAACCCCCAAAATTCAGAATTATGGGAGCTGCCCCCCACTTCCCACATGTTGAAAATCCTAGTATCACTTTTGACTTCCCCAAACCGTAACTAATAGTCTGCTGTGGACCATAAGCCTGACAGATGACATGAACAATTAACACACATTTTGTATGTGATATGTAGTATATATTTATTCTTACACTAAAGTAAGCTAGATAAAAGAAACTGCTATTAAGAGAAAATATGTCTATAATGCTACAATGTAGCTCAAACCTGTGTTCAGCTTTCACACCTACTCCATAGACCTTACCTCTGCCTAAGCAGGGTAGCAGGAAGAACCATTCTAAGTCCTTCCAGAGAGTGACTTGCGGCCCCCTTTCTTGTAAATGTCTGCTTACTTGTCACTCTCTGCCACTACCTCAAAGGAACGGGGTCAGAACTCCACACTGTGCACTTTCCCCGGTTAGATAGGGACTTGGCAAGTGACAGATGTTCAATAAATATTGGTAGGATCATTTGATGGTGCTGGCTTTATTGCTGACACAACAGATGTTTCTTCCTCCCCAAAACTGGCAGGAGACTTTTGAACAACCAGACTGTATACAAATGCATCTACAGACAAATACATTAACATTGACTTCCAGGCTCATATTAGGAAGGCTAAATTGAATGGAGCAAAATGACTGTCTTGTGTTGGTAACGAAGTTCCTAGAGATTACAGCGCTCGTCACAGAATACGATTATATATTGCTGTGTTAAACGTAAAAACCTTGCAAGCTGAGCTAAACCAGGTGACATCTTATACACCATTATAGTATAGACTAGAATTGTAGAAGCCAACAAGTGCAGAATAAGATGTTATTAAAATTCAGACAGTTCTATTTATTAAATACTAGCGCTTTGCAAAATATAGTAAGCATATTCCTGGTGGAACATAATTTTAGAGCTACAGAGATAAACATTTCATGGTAATTTGTGATTTTAATAGGCATTGAACAAATAAGACCAACACAAACGTTCCATGATATCTCTGGCCTTATTGCTTTGGGTGAGGTTAATGTAGTTATCTAAGTGTAAGAGATTTGAAAAACAAGGTGAAACAAATTGACAGAGTTAAGGCAAAAAGCACTTAGGTAGCACGGGAATCACAGAGGTTTGGGATGCCCAACATTAACTCAAGCTTTCGGAAAAACAAGTGCAGCACTGTGAAGCTGTCCGCAGCCTTTGCAGCACTGGTTTGATTCCCAGCCAGCCACGGAGATACCCACATGGTGCAGCAAACCTCTCCATCTCATTAGCTGCTCCCCTCAGCAGTGTTTTCAGTTCATCTGCCTGTTCTGCTCCCCGCTCTGTCTCTGGTGAATCCTTTCACCCTCCCATGCCTCTGGCCTGTACCCCAGTTCTTGTATAAATAAAAATAAAATCTTAAAAAAATTCAGTTATTTTCTGCTTGTTTATTTTGGAGCGGAGTAGACAGATGTGATGAATTGCCTGCTTCGGAGTTTCCTGGTTCTCATGGGGGTTATTACCCCCACTGGAGCAAGTGTGGGGTTAACCCAACCATAGGGTTGGAAGAGCTGATGCCTGATAAAGAACCGCCTTCAGCTCTGGTGCCTGCTGGCCCTGACTTTGGGACTGAGTCACTGTGTGACTCTGGGAATTTTTCTCCCCCTAGAATCTTCATCTCTTATGTGCAGAGGTTGGTTTGAGCCAAGAGTTTCCAGACTGTGTTCTTTAAAACTAGGATTCCCCACTTCCTGATTTACCCAGAACAGTACAGTTTAAACATGTTCTTGAAACCTAATGATTAATAGAGTGTCCTTTCATGACCAAAACTGTCTGAGTTTTGACAATAGATCATATGGCTCTTTTACTTGGCCTTATCTCAAAATACTGCAATATGTGGGTACAGGGTTGGGCATTAGGGAACACGAGTAGGCGTGCTTAGCAGTCCATGTCTCCATTTTCCACTGAGCCCGTACATGTTTATCTGCTCTCTATGGTAGGTTTTGCAATCTTTCATTCAGGAAAAAAAAAAATAATAATAATAACAGCGATTCTGCTCCTTAGATAACAAAAATTCAAACAGCTAAATGAGATGAAGTTCAAGCGCCTTTCTTTGTCCAGTTAAGTCAGTTTGACATTCAATGTGCCCCAGACCCTGAAGAGCTGATCTTGAGATCCTTAAGTAAGCCAGGGTCTAGGGGTTCACATCACTTGAGTGGGTACAAAGTCTTAGGAAACAGGACACTAACTCTTCACTTTACCTTCCAAGAGGAGAACTAGCAGAGCCTTTGTATGTTGACAATTGACTTTAAAAAAAAAAGAGATTTATTTTATTTACCCATACAAGAACTGGGGTATAGGCCAGAAGTGTGGAGGGGGGGGGTGGGGGTTGAGACAATTCCCCAGAGACAGAGTGGGGAGCAGAACAGGCAGACTGACTGAAATACACTGCTGAGGGGAGCGGTGTGCTGCATGTGGGTCACCTCCCTGGCTGGGGATCACGGACTTGTGCTGCAGTGGCTGCCGATAGCTTCATAGTGCTGAGACTTAACCCCTTGCACCATCAGGGAGGCCTGACAATTGACTCTTAACCCCATCTCTTTGATTCTGTCTGGTGTGAGTGCCTCTAGACTGAAGACACTGCAGAATGTATGGGTTCTTCTGCAGTTAGACTGTAGGGACCACGGCCCCGTGGGAATTGAGATCACGCTATTATGCCTCGGAACAACCTCTGTTTTCCTATCCCATTTCTTTTAAACGTCACAGGGAGTAAACCTAGGAGCATGAGAGCCACTCCAAGACAGTATTTATCTGGCTCTGTCCCTCTCTCCTCTCTATGGAAACACCAATTGCTCTTAATTCCTTCTAGATTGGTCCGGGAGTCCCCAAGAGGTGTATCATGTGTAATCCAAAGACTGGCTTTCCAATGGCCAAGTGGGGTGTGCTATTTTTCTTGCTGGGTCCACAGTGGCTTGCAGCTGTCCCTGCTGGAGGCAGTTATGCTACCAAGAGGAGGAGTGAAACTGGCAGAGCGGTTGGCTGCCCCCCTCCCTCGGAGTCATGTGCAGTTTGGGCTTCAGGAAGCCTGGAGTCAAATTTGAGATTTGCCACTGGGTAGTCATTTAATCCCTCAGCCCTCCGTTGCTACAAGGAAGATAATAATACTTCACTGGGCTTTTTAAATGAGATGGTCCATGTAAAGAGGACTTTGCCTTGATTAAATGTTAGCTATTTCTCTTATTACCACTACTATTCTGTACCACTCCCTCCATCCAGGTCCATGTCTCGGGAGACTTTTTAGTGTCCTATATGTATAACACTCCAGAAGACCTGCCCCCAGTTTCTCCCCTCTCCCCTCGAATCCAAAAGAAAACACTGCTTAGCATAAACAAACAAAACTCTTAGATTCAAAGAATAGATTGATGGTTATCAGGAGCAAAGAAAGTTGGAGATAGGTGGGTGAAATGGGTAAAGGAGGCAAATTTCATAGTGAAAAGTAGAAATTAGAATTTTTGGGGTGACCATGATGTAGTATATACAGATGCTGATATATAAGCTGTACCCTGCAATTTATAGAATGTTATAAACCAATATTACCTCAATTTAATTTAAGCAAACAAAGAAGAAAACACAGCTTATGCTCAAGCTGGGTCTTTTATAGAACTGACAGAAAATTCTATTCATTTAGAATTGTTAGTATTTTATTACATTATTACATAAATGAGCCTGTTTGTTCATCTTATTTGACAAATGATACATGCACCTGGTACAATGTTTAGACAACAGAAAAACATTCCAGTGACACTCCACTTCCCCTTCCCCTTAGATCCTTGGCCACACTGCCTTGAGGCAGCTGCTTGGCAGTTTCTCTCACAAGTTCTCCCAGAAAATTTGCATGTACTGCACTGATATACATAGGGAACTGGGGCAGGTGTGACTTTGCTCTGTGATTTTGGAAAAATTGTCTGGGCCCCTAAACATGAAGGTTGATAGTAAACAAAATCTGTCCTGCCGGGGGTAGCCTTCCCTAGGCTAACGTTACCTACGTAACACCGTTAGTAGCTTAAAGAGTGTGGAAGTGGGAAGGCAGGTCCTGATAAAAGCCCAGGTGTCCGCCGCCATGAGTCCTGCTGTGATGGTGCATGATGCTGGTGCCCATTGGTCCTGCCAGGTGCTCAGGTCATGCTTACAAGTGTTCATCACACCCTTTCTCTACGTGAGCTCGGTTACAGTGCCCCTTTCTGCTTCTCGGGAATACAGGGCTTAGGGCCCATGATGCACAGCACTTAGCTGTCAGTCCTCCAGAAAATCCTCTGTGACAATCCTGACATGCCACAATACTTCTTAATCTCTGGGGAAGCTGCCTCTCAGTTGGATCACATCTCTCTTTAAAACAAAGCCTTCCATTCCTCCTGGGAACACCCACAGAATCTCCAAGATCCCTAAAAAGGATTAGGTGGGGTTTGGCATCCCCTCATGCAGCAACTTTTGATTTTGATTGTAAACCAAGAGCTTTTAACAGTTCCCTTGAGCAGAAGTGTCCTAAATCCTATATGGGAGGAGCAAGATGTGCGAGAAGCCAGGAATACAAAGGCAAAGGGACACACACAGCGCTTGCCTTGGAGCAGCTATGCAGCAAGGAAATATTTGGGAGTGTGCTGGGCGCTGGTGTAAGTGGATGAGCTGGAAAAGGAAACATGGAGGAGGTCTCTAAATCGGATGGGGGACACCTTTGAAGGCTTCTTGGGAGAGGTATATATATATATATATATATATATATATATATCTGTGGAGCTTTTCGACTTTTATTTTAGGAGTAAGGCAGTATTGTACAGCATGAAGTGTTCAGACACTGAGTTAGAAAAATGGGCTGGAATTCTGATTCTACCATTGTCAGTTGTATGACCCTAGGCAGGTGACATAGTATCTTCTTAATTTCATCATCTATAAAATGGTGATGAAAATAGTGCCTGCCTCATAGTGTTGTGAGAATTAACTCACATAAAGCACACACAGATTTAGCCTACTGTCTGGAACACATTACTTTTCCATAAACTCATCACTTTTTTGGTTATTATTATCTCACACTCTAGGCAGTATATAGATCTATGCAGATTTTCTAGATATTTGGGCCTGTCTGTATTTTCAGAATATTACATAAGGGCTTTATTCTTTCATTAGAGGAGATCTGGGGGTAGAGGTCACAAACAAACATGGGTGTCTGAGGATTCTGCAAGAAGGTGCACAGAGGAGGCTGAGGGGGACTCTGGGTGCATGCCAATCAATTGGAAATTTTATCTGTAAACCTCCCTGTGAATTGGAAATGAAGTTGGAAGCCAAGGTGGGAAAGGGTGGGGCTGCTTTGGGCTCTCAGCATCTTTACCCACTTCAGATCTCTCTCCCCAACCCCCAGCATGGCAGCATCAACAATGAGGCAGGCATCGACCTTGCCTCCTCTGTACTATCTTCTCCATCTCCATAAAAACACAAACAAAATGGAAGGAAGGAAAAGACACAATGGGCAAAATGCTAGGAAACACTTTCCTTTGAGAGTTTCTGGCAGCGAGTGAACTTTTCTGTTTAGGGGTACATTTATTTGGACATTTTAAATATCACAGAATCACACAAGGAATGCTTTATACAGGTCTGACAAGACCAATCCATCGACCCATTTTGTAGATGAGGAAACTGAGGCCCAGACAGTCCACAGAGCAAGTGAAAAGAATCAAAGATGGTGAGAATTGAGGTCACTGATCTCAAGGGTCCCTCCAGAAAGAGGGAGGAGGCCAGATGTTGACAGATGACCACTGGATGGTAGTGTCAGGAGGCAGACTTTATTTAATAATCTTCAAAGCTGTTTAGCAATTAAAGGGGCCCTTTGGGATACTTGTGCTACCTCCTAAGGGTCGGGACAGGGGAGAGTGGTGATTTGAAAACTGGAAGAAGGAACCAGTGAGGAAAGAACAGAAACAGTGTCCCTCTAAGCTTCTCCTCATGTCTACATGTTTCAAAGGAGCCAAAGAAGATTGGGGTCCTTAGAACTTGGTGATTCCATAGTTTACATTTCAGTAAATTAGATATATTTCAAGTGATTTCAATAAACTACAGATAAATGTACCTATATTTGTGGCTTAGAGATGGGAAGTTGGGAAGAAGGACATTTGGAGTTCAAATGCCACTTGTCAGTGTGCTTGTAGGAAAATCACTGGAAAAGTCTCCATGTCCTTATCTGGAAAACAGGCGGTTATGTTGACTGAATAAGATAATGTATGCGAAAGTGCTTTGCTAAATTGCTGATATGATTAATAATATTTAAAGATGGAAAATAGCAGTGAAATATAGAGCCCTGCAGATAAGACTTCTGTGTGCTAAACTATTTTTAAAAATAATGATTTCCCTTCACAGTCAATTGAGGGCATAACTAGAAGCTCAAGTGATTCACATCTTTTATGTGTGTGCAAATCACAGTTAATCCTGGGACTTTCCAGGTGAAAAGTTCTCTCCAGCTGGGAGGAGCTAGACACAGCGTCTACCTTACCAAAGGGACTCTTGTAATAAGCTCTAGGATGGTCAAGACTCTCCTGGAAAGTCTTGTTAGTTAAGCTGGAATTTTTATATATATATATAGATGACCTAATCCAACATTCTGGTGCAAGAATCCTAGCTTTACCACTAAGTAATTATATAACCTTGCTCAAGTTATTGCAACTCTTTGAGATTAGGCATGCTCATCTGTGGAAATTCAAGGTTTATAGAATAGTGTATGGGATAGTAAAAGTTTAGTTTCTACAGGTGGTGGATATTATTACTGATATTGCTTATTTTATTATTAGAAGTTGGCACCCAGACAGAAGACAGAACTTTTCCAAGGCTACAGAGTGAGGTTTGAAATATAAATGGAACTCGGGTTTTTCCCCTGCAGGTTGGTTCTCTTTCCATTCCAGCTATGAATCTATCTTCATAGATTCAACTTGCAGATGTCATTATCTACTGATCAAATTCTGTACCTCTAGCTCAATCTGGACCATCTTCCATTCACATATTCACAATCCAAAATCCTGCTCTGACTTGTCAGCTCATTTGAAGTCACAGCACTTCAGTGAAAACTGCCAGTATGTTACTCAAAGAAATATTGAAAACCCTACTTAGAAACCGTGATCTTAAAACAACTCCAAGGTCTTTTGCAAGACTTATCACTTCCCCTCTCTAGACTTCTATTTCCCCATTTGTAAAATGAGAAGGATGTAAAAATGTCAATAAACAATTGACTGCAGATTGGGGGCTGGGCAGTGCACTAGTTGACAGAACAAAAGATGGCTTAGACCATATTCCTGTCCCCAATTATTTTATAGTTTACTGTAAGAGACAGGAGAGGAAATAAATGTGAAATCAGAAGAACTGTTATGAAAGTAGGCGTTTCCCAAGCAGTTGGTTCCTGATAGATATTTGAATGAATAGGTGGAAAAATGCCTGTACTAAGAGGGCACAGAGTTAGAAAAAATGATGTTTGATTTAGGTCTTCTTAACAAGTAGGAAGTGAGGAAAGGACAAAAGAGCAAAGAATGTCCAGAGGCTCAGCAATATTAAGGAATAGAGTAAAGTGGTTACTTATTGCGAAAAAATTCTATGTTCTAGAAAAAAATGGGGGGGGGGGAGCAATGAAGGCAGAGTAGAAAGTAGAGGAAGATGGAACTGTAACTGACCTGTCATTAGACCACTGACAATGGAGGATCAATGTCTCAGTCCCTGATTTCTCCTTTTTCTCCAATAAGTAGGAGGTGAACAAATATTTGCTGAAAAAAATGAAAGGGAAGATTCCTATGCATGGGAATCACATGTGATGAAATTTATACTTTCTTTTGAATGAAATAGGGTCTTTGAAAAGTTGTAAAAGAGAAATAACAACATCAGAGTGGGTCTTCGAAACAGATGGCCCTGGATACAGTGTAGAGGACAAATAAAAAAGATGGAGACTGGACATAAGGATAGCTGTTAGGAAGAGAGTCATTTATTCATTTGGATGAAAAAGATCATCTGTGTAGAAGAGGGTGGCAGATAAAGAAATCTTAAGGAAAAAATTGCTGGGATTTAAGTGCTAATTAATCTCAAGAGTGAAAAAGCAGAAAGCACCCGAGGTTATTGAAACTTCTCCACTGGAATTTGGTGAGTGGTGCTCAGTTTGGTGTTTTGGGTAAAAGGTAAGCCAGAGGATCATCTGGGAGAATATGGCTCCATGGGTAGCCATCATTTATGCCCCTAAAAGTTCTCTCATTCCAGACTGTTCCACTTATTTCCATATTCATACTGCAGTTCTTTAAGTAAATGTTAACAGTCTAGCAAATGTGAATAGAACCTCTCAGCCTACCACAACAGTCATCCAACGGTTCCATCCACATCCACTCTGTTTACCACGTGGTGGCCAGAATAACTTCTTTCTGAGATAAAAGTATGATCATGTTAGCTCTTACCTCAAAGCACTTCAATGGCTTCTCATTATGCTTGGGATAAAAAACCAAGCCTTTGCAATGACCTGTAGGCATAGCCAATCTCCAAATCATTCAGCTTCCTCCTTCACTCTGTTCCCTTCACTGATGTTGAGACAGTCATCTTGCTTTCAATAGTTTCTCCCAGAATCCTCTCCTGTTCCACTGCTAGATTGTTGCACTTGCCATTTGTACTCTACTCCAAGGCTGGTCCCAGGAAAAGGGAAAGTTCCAGGTTCCCTGCCTCACCCAAAGGAGGGTGGAGCTGGACTGAGAGGAGAGAATGCTGGAGAGTAGACTGAAGAAGGAAGGAAGTGGGATGGGGAGCCAGAAGGAGACCTGGAGGAGGCATATGGAGCAGAGAGACATGTGAAGAAACTGCACTTGCTTCTTGGTCCTGGACTGGTTGAAACAGATGCTGGTGAGAGACCCATAGGGACGTTAACAATGGCAGCTTTGCTTTTGCTCTTTTCCACCAAGACTTGTCTGGTTGTTTCTGATCCTTTTTTATGGGTCCCTGCTGAAAGGTGCTTTAGACTTGTGGCAGGCTCTCAGGCCTTGCTCTGGGCCAATCCCATTTGGGTGGACTTTTACTCATGAGGGGATGGGTAATTGTATGTGCTTGATTTAGAAACTATATTCTTTGTCTTTTCTGTATTGTTCCCTAATTGTATCAAAGTTCCTTTCCATTAAAGGTCTTATATGTTTTGTCTTGATGTGGCGGATGGTAGAACCTATTTAGGACAGACAGGTTTGGGGGATCTGGGGTGCCCCTCTCCCTGCCCTGTAACACTGGGAGACTCTGCCCTTTTCATCATCTTAACTCCTCTTCCTCTTCAAATCTAAGTGCAGAACACCTTTTTTAAGCAGCCTTCCAAAATCTTTCTGCTAATAATTGAAATAATATAATAGCTACTAACATTCACTGAGCATTTATTATGTGGCAGGTACTATCATAGGGGTCTAATGTGTATTTATCTCGTTATCATCAAGATAACTCAAAGAACTGATCCCAATATGTTAATAGCCTAAAATGTAGACTTACCAATGCCATATATCTCTCTCTTACACTTCCATATCATCAAAACTGTTGTTTTTATTGGAATAGCTATTTGATTTAAACTTAACTCCCCCACTCCTGGCTTCAGCTAATGGAGAAGTCATTCCTACTTGATCAGTTCTTCTGGAGATAACATTTCCAAACTCTAGACAAAATCTAAGACACATCTATCTGAAATTATTCAAGTATGAATATAAGCAGGCAGAAAATGGATAAGAGTCTACAAGTGGGAGTGAGAAATGGCATTGAATGAATTATTCAGTTTTTAAGACATTTTTCCCCCTAAAGAGTGTTTGAACAGGCATACGCTAGATAACTGAAATCCATTAAAAACAAACCTGCAGACTTGATGGCTTAAAAAGAACATAGGGGAGGGCCTCCCTGGTGGCACAGGGGTTAAGCACCACACTATGAAGAAATCCGCTGCCTCTGCAGCATGAGTTCGATCCCCAGCCGGCCAGGGAGAAACCCACATGGTGAGGCAGACCTCTCCTGTCTCGCCCACTGCTCCCCTCAGCAGTGTATTTCAGACACTCTGCCTGTTCTGTTCCCCACTGTCTCTGGTGAATCCTCTCACTGTCCCCCACATCTCTGGCCTGTACCCCAGCTCTTGTATACATAAATAAATAAATCTTAAAAAAAAAAAAGAAAAAAAAAGAATATAGGGAACCAAATAAGACATCAATGTAAAAAAAATAATAATAATAGTACAAAACACAACAAAGCAAAAACAGACAATTATAAATCAGATACATCCTGCAGGGGAGGAGGAGGGAGAGGGATCAGAGGGAGGGAGGGAGGAGCACAGGGGACTGAGGTGATGGTGCACTGGTGCCTTGGGGAAGGAAACTCTATGGAGACTACACCTGAGGGGATGGGGGGAAGCAAATATTGTTTAAAAACGAACAGTGATGTGGGCCTCCCAGGTGGCTCAGCGGTTTTGAGCGCTGGGTTGTGAGGCTGCCCGCAGCCTCCGCAGCGCGGGTTCGATCCCCGGCTGCTCCCTGGCCACCAGAGGAGGGTCCCACATGGCGGGCAGACCTCTCCTGCCGCCCGCTGCTCCCCTCGGCAGTGTACTTCGGTTCTTCTGCCTGCTCTGCTCCCCGCTCTGGCTCTGGTGAATTCTCTCACCCTCCTGTGCTTCTGACTGTACCCGGTGCTTGTATAAATAAATAAGTAAATAAATAAATAAACAAACAAAAGAGTTCTCCTTTAAAAAAAAATCCTTTAAAAAAAATGAACAGTGATGTAAAAAAATTTAAAAAATTTAATAAAAAAATTTAAAAAAAAACCAGAGGGTGGAGATTAGAGTTACCAAAGGAATGAGATGAGCAAGAAAAGTTGTAAAGGGCCCCAGAGAGCCCTCAGTTCTGCATAAAACTCTTGTCCTCATCTCCAGTTGAGCCCTGCAATCTGCATATGCAAAACTAAAAATAAAGTTAACTGAAGGGAAATTGAAACAACTGCCTACTTGTGAAAGGATAGACTTTTGATTCTGAGTTTAGAGAAGATTACTGCTGGCTAAAATGAAAATCGATACTCAAAAGAAGTTCATAACAATCTGGAATCTACATATATCGTTTATAATGTTCTAGATACACTCGAAATTACTAGAAACACAAAGCAGATACTTGAAAGAAAAGGCAATCAAAGTAGACTGGCTCAGAGATAACACATGTGGGGGAGGGCTCAGAGGGGAGGTGGAGGAGAGAGCACAGGAAGGGGGTAGGGTAGAGGAAGGGAGAGCAGTGGAGGGAGGGGTGGGGGAGCTCTGAGGTAGAGGGGAGGAAGAGAGAGAACATATTAAGGTAACAACAATGAAAGTGAAAGGAAGCATTTTCAGATACCAGAAAACTAGAGAAAATCTAGCTTGCAACTACAAGGAGAACCAGAACTTCTTCAGACTTCAGGGAAATCATACCAGATGGAAACACAGCTCTTCAAGGAAAAAGACCAAAAATAATAAATATGTCCATAAATACTTTTAAGATGTTTTCCTCTTCTTTTAAATACATTTCGTTATTTAAAGTATATAAAGTATATGTGACTTTAAATTGTACATAATTTGTATAAAATAAAATTTGTATAAAATAAATATATTTAAAGTATATAAAGTATATGTGACTTTAAATTGTGAGGTTTATATCATTTATATGTAAAAGCCATGACGAAGGACCTGTATTGGGGGGGTAAAGGCCTTATATGGCTGCAACTTTTCATTTAATATAAAGTGACACAATATTAAGTCTACAGGGACTGAAATGTTAAAAAATATATGCTGCAATCATTAGAGCTACCATTGCACTTGAATATTAAGCAGCCACCACAACACAAAGAGATAAAGCTAAAAAGTCAATAGATGAAAATTGAATGCTAGAAAAACTATAAATTATCCTTTAAAGTGAAGGAAAGGAAAAACAGTAGCACAAAATCTGATAGAACCAATTGAAAATAAATGGCAGGCAGTAAGCCTCAATTTCCACGACAATTGAGCCTCAAGGAGGCAGTGAACACACTCACTGGCTCCCCATCCATCTGAAGGCATAGGCCTGGGGTAGGGAGGTGGGTATGGGAGTGAGTGGATAACACCTTCCAGGCCCCGGGGACTCCTTGATTTCTTGTCATAAATATGACTCTAGTTTACATTTGTTGATGTTCCACTTGCCAGAAAGTTTTCGACATTTTGGGTTTGTAAGTTCTTTCATAACTCCTTGAAATGTGTGGAAAGACAAGAGCTAAAAGTGAACTGGATGATTCTTTATATTGAAATTGCACAAATCTACTTGTCAAGAAAATAAGTTCCATTTCCCTACATGGAAAGCTGGCTGTGGGGAGTGTTGCCTAAGTCACTCCCCCAGGATTTAGTGGAGCACTGGTTTTTGCTGTGAGACGTGGCTGTTGAAAACTCATAACATGCTTTATTTGATCAATTTTGAACTTGAGAGTATCCTATCTGTAGGGAAAAGGAGACTCTCAACAAGTTCAAAGATTTCATGGCATGACACTGAGAGGAAGGGATCCTTTAATGAAATAAATTCTTCTAAATTGTTCTTAAATGGCATTTAAACAGTAAGACTTAGAGACTTCTGCCATGCCTCAAAGGCCTCTTCTTTTGAAGGTGATTCCTATTTAATAACTTTCCACTGAGGTTACAGTTTTACTATCAAAAGTGGAAGGTGAACTGCATGACTACTACAATTAGCAGCTATTTCTTGAATACTCATTGTGATCACTCAAGATTTTTACTTTTTCTCCACTGGAAAAAGGGATGCCTAATTGAGGAATTCACTTGAATAGAAGCCAGATATAGCAGAAAGAGGAACAGAGAGAGGGATTCTCATTCACTCGTTATTTATAGGATGGTTACTTTCTTGGTGGCATTTTTGAATTAAATAGGAGACTTGAGCTCAGGAAACCGCACTCAAGGGCCTTCTGTGCCACTTACCAGCAGGGTACCACATGACTCAGACCATGTGACTTCTCTGAGCCTGGGCTCTCTCATCTGTAATGTGGGGGCATTAGTGATGTCTTTCTACAGACCTAGGATGATGTGAGAAAATAAATGTGAAAGCAGAGAAGTGCAGTGAAGAAAACAGGTAAGTGTGAAAATAATCATAACCAACACGAAAATGCATAGAAAAACTTACAGTTTAAACTTGTTTGCCTTTTTACTTTTGTGGGGATGGAACAATATTAAATAGTTTGTTTGTCTCACTTTGATATATTCCATAATGGTTTCATTAATAATAGTGCCATGTCAATCAATAGTGAACCAGAGCCTCCCTGGTGGCGCAGCAGTTGAGCGCTGGGTTGTGAGGCTGCCCGCAGCCTCTGCAGCGCCGGTTTGATCCCCAGCTGCTCCCCGGCCACCGGAGGAGGGTCCCACATGGCGTGCAGACCTCTCCTGCTTCCCGCTGCTCCCCTCAGCAGTGTACTTCGGTCCTTCTGCCTGCTCCCTGCTCTGGCTCTGGTGAATTCTCTCACCCTCCCGCGCTTCTGACTGTACCCAGTGCTAGTATAAATAAATAAAAATAAATCTTAAAAAAAAAAATAGTGAACCAGTCAGTAATATACCCAGACATATAAGAAACTAAGAACCCAATAAATATAGCATTTCAAATCAGTGGAAGGGCCTCCCCGGTGGCGCAGTGGTTGAGCCCTGGATTGCAAAGCTGCCCACAGCCTCTGCAGCGCTGGTTCGATCCCCAGGCGAGGGTCCCACATGGCGTGCAGACCTCTCCTGCCGCCCGCTGCTCCCCTCAGCAGTGTACTTCGTCAATCTGCCTGCTCTGCTCTCCCCTCTGGCTCTGGTGAATTCTCTCACCTTCCCACGCTTCTGACTGTACCCAGTGCTTGCATAAATAAATCTTTAAAAATAAATAAATAAAAACAGTGGAAAAGAAAGATTATTCAGTGAACAGTTCGGGGAAATATAAAGTTCAATTCTCAGCCATATAAACCCCACGAGGATTAAAAAAAAATTACACCTAAAATGGGATCATAAAATTGCTAAGAGAAAATATAGATATATAAAAAAAATCTTGCTTAGAGTGAGGAATTTCTTTCAAAGTAAAACACAAAATTTAGCAGCTGCAAAGAGTGATTCATTTAGCCATATAAAAATTTAAGACATAGTGCTACATAGAAAAATAAATTGCAACACATAAGGAAAAGGCTAATTTTTTCCCCTAGTATTAAAGAGCCATAATAAGTTTGGAAGGAAAACAATGAAATTAGATAAATGATATGAACAGACACATCACAGAAAAATTTTTAAAAGACTTCTAAATTTATAAATATGGTCAGCTGTAAAGAGAAATATAAATGAAAACATTGACACATCATTTTTCCACCCATGAGGCAGGCAGGTGTTAGAATGAATAGCAGGATGAGAGTAAAATTTGCCACCAATACTTTGAACAGCAATTTGACAGAATCTGTTGAACTTCTAAATGCCCATCTTTTTGGACAGTGGAGGTATATGTGCATGATTATTTTTTTTGTAATATTAGCTTTGTAGCAGCAAGAAACTGAAAAAAAAATCTTAGCTGTCTGTTAATAGAGAACTACTAAAAAATTATGGAACATCTGTAGAGTGGAAATATGAAGCCAGAAAGGAAGAAAGAAGCAGAACTTTGCTGCATGTTGTTAAATGACTAGAGCAGAACCCTAAGCAGCCTTATGGTGTGTGTACTGTTGCGTAAAAAAGAAAAAAAAAACTATTCATGTTTTGGCGTGTTTACTTTAGTAATCTCAAAAATATTTAAAGGTTAACTGTTCAATAAATTTCTTCCGATTGATTCATTCCCTTGTTTCAGCCATGACACAACAGGCTTTAGTTATCGAGGAGGAAGTTATGTTTTTCAAGGTTCAAGCCTCCTTTTAGAATCCCTCTTCACTTGTTTCTGATGTGCTCAGAAAAAATATTCTCTCTGTCTTTCTGTGTCTATCTGTCTGCTTGTCTGTCTGTCTCTCTCTGACACACACTCACACACACTTCTCTTTAAATAACAAGGAAACAGGGCCTCCCCGGTGGCACAGCGGTTGAGCTCTGGGTTGCGAAGCTGCCCCCAGCCTATGCAGCTCCTGTTCGATCCCTGGCCACCGGGCGAGGGTCCCACATGGCACGCAGACCTCTCCTGCCGCCCGCTGCTACCCTTAGCAGTATACTTCGTCAGTCTGCCTGCGCTGCTCTCCCCTCTGGCTCTGGTGAATTCTCTCACCCTCCCGCGCTTCTGACTGTACCCAATGTTTGTATAAATAAATAATTTTTTAAAAAAAGAAATGTATTAAAAAAAAAACCATGAAACAAAAACATTGATTCAAAAGATTACCTGTACCCTTATGTTTATTGCAGCCTTATTTAAAATAGGTAAAACCTGGAAACAACCCAAATGCCCAAAAATAGATGACTGGATCAAGAAGATGTGGTATATATACACAATGGAATACTAGTCAGCAATCAAAAAGATAAACTAATGTCACTTGCAGCAACATGGATGGAGCTAGAAGGCATTATGCTCAGTGAAATAAGTCAGAAGGAGAAAGAAAAATAACAGGTGGTTTCATTTATAGGAGGAATATAGGAGAACCACATAAGACATCAGGGAAAAATATAATAACATATAAAACACAACAAAACAAAACAAAAAAAGACAATTATAAACCAGAGACATCCTGCAGGGGAGGAGGAGGGAGAGGGATCAGAGGGAGGGAGGGAGAAGCACTGGGACTGTGGTGAAGGAAATTGGTGAAGGAAATTCTATGGGGACTACACCTGGGGAGGGGGAAAGCAAATATTGTTTAAAAATGAACAATGATGTGAAATATATATATAAAATAAATAAATAACAAAGAAATATGTCTTTTAATGAACTGTCACATTTAACAATTAACAATCAACAGAAACTTCTAGATATCAAGATTTTCCAATTGCAGATCAATAAGCTAAAACTCCAGTCTGGAGAGACAAGAGTGGGAAAAACCCATAGGAGGGCATTATAAGGCTCCATGCACCCTGAAGCAGCCTGTCCCAGGAATGACACGACCAAAGAGCCTTTCAAGCTTGAGAAGCTGCCTGGCTAATGCTTTTCCTTTTAAAGGAAAAAGAAACTTCTCATGGCTCCCACTGTTGACATAGTTTTTTGGGTGTAATGTTATTTTTGTATACACAAACATTAAAATAGGAATAAAGTATCCATTTTATAGCTTTTGTACAATGAAATCAGCAAAACGAGAGTTATGAATGAAATGTAAATGAAATTGCAAAACAACTACAATTGAAATGGGCAAAAAATTAAGTGTGGTGGGTGGCCTGTTTGGCCTGGAAGGAATTTTCTGACACCCTCTGTGCCATGGTACTTAGGAGTTGGACTTCTTTCTACTTCCTTGAGCCTCTGATTTCCCATCCCAGGTTTCCTGTTTGTATTGTTGCGAAACCTTTGTTTCATGAAGTTCTGTGTCATCGGCTTTTACCTGACATGAACACATCACTTATTCATTATGACTGCCTCTGTTTTCTTTTTCATTAGCCATGACAACTAAGTGGCATTATGTGCAGCCAGTTGCTTATAGACAACAAATACAGACACTGAAATCTCTCAAAGTCATAATGCAGGTGATCCAAGTACTAAAAATGTTGGCCTGATCATTAAATTCAATTGCAAGTTGATAACATGATCATATGATGACCAAGAATTTATGGATCTCTGAGATTCCACTTAGAAGCCCTTAGAAAGTGCCATAGAAAGGTCTAGTGTGCCTATTAGAACCACTTTCTAGGGGAGCTGCCCTTTATAAGTCTACTGCTTAAGTGACCATGTCCTGTGCCTTATCACCCATCGGCCTTTCCCCACCTCCACCTCTGGCCACTGTGGGTTGGGTCAGGAAGGGAGGGTGCACTTGAGCCAAGGACATGCAATCCACTGGCTGGGCAGGAGCCAAAATTTTTAAACTGCAAAAAGATGACTTGGCTCTCTATTTTTCCCTCTTATTCTCGCTCCAAAATATGGAGGGAAGTTGCCTGTTGACCACACACACGAATGCAGAAAAGGGATAAATGGGGGCTAGAGAATTATGTGACCTACAAGCAAATGAACTTACGGGGAAATGGATACCATCGTATTTTGAATCACTCTTGTGTTGCAAGTATCAATAAACCCAGCACAAGTTAGTTTAAGCAAGTAAAAAAAAAAAAAAAAAAGGAAATGTAATTGCTTAAAATAGGTCCAGTTTACCTGGACCACATCTCTCTCCTTCTGGGGGTTCTTCTTTCCTCTTTGTTTGCTTGATTCTCAGACACCACATGATCAAGGAAGGTGGACACATCTTCCGATAAAAGTCTTCTTACATCTCATTAATGCCAACCCGGGCTCATCTCTGAGGAAATTTGTGGGACCCAAAGAGTTTAATGGTGTAATTCACATGCCCCATTCAGGGCATGATGAATGGTGTTGTCAGATCCTCCCAAAACACAAGGACCAAGGGCAGGAGGGAGTATTCCCCGGAGGAGAAGTAGGAGAAGGGTAAAGGCAGCAACATCACTCACCCATGACATGTCCCTTCTCGGGCCTGCAGTTTCTTTCCAGTTGCCCACTGCTCAAGATTGCTGTGACCACGAAATGAGGGAGCTGGTGTAGACACATTTCTCAACTCAAAGGTACATACAGCATGAAGTGTCATTGTTTACAGGGTCTGTGCTTCCCCCTTCTAAGTACACAGGCCAGAGTCAAGCTGAATGGTGGCCTCCACCCTACAGGCTGCAATCTCAGGCTTCCTGGGATCGGTTCCTCTTGCAGGATTCAAGGGTATCCCCCTTCTTTTCTTTCCTTTTTTTTTAAAGATTTATTTATTTATGCGTACAAGAACTGGGGTACAGGCCAGAGCTGTGGGGTTTGAAAAGATTCACCAGAGACAGAGTGGGGAACAGAACAGGCAGACTGACTGAAATACACTGCTGAGGGCAGCAGTGGGCGAGACAGGAGAGGTCTGCTGTGCCATGGAGGTAGCTCCCTGGCCAGCCTGGGATCTAACTCATGCTGCAGAGACTGCGGATAGCTTCACAGTGCTGTGCTTAACCCCTTGTGCCACTAGGAAGGCCCCTCCCTTTCTTTTCTTTTGGGAAGCACATGTAACTCACAACATGCAACTATTTGATTTTATAATGACTGCTTGGAGCTTTATAGGGTTATTAATTTTAATAGTTTGAAGATTTCTCCAGTATCCAAAGTTTTTTTCACTTCATAGCTTGGAATTTTTACTGCATTCTGAAATGGGAAAGAATGCTTATAACTTAAAAGAAAGGGAACACTCAAAGAAAGCAGATGACTTCTGCCTGTGCTCTTTGATTTTGAAATGTATGTGATTCGAACAACCACAAACTACATTCCTGGCGAGTCTTCTTTGAGACTCTGCACAGTGGGACACAGGAGTTGTTAGGGTAGATTGGTGTTTAGATAAGCAACCCCCTCAGGAGAGAAGGTCCATGGTGAGGAAGACAGTGAATCTGGAACCTAGAAAAAGCTCTCATGTGGCAACAATTATAGTGAAACAACATGGCTTACTCCAGGGTTTCTTTGATGTGAAAACTGAGCCTGGGTAGGCCTGAAAGAAGCTGAAAACTAAGGCATTTAGCAAAAGATTCAGATAGGAATTTAAGTTCGAAGTTTGAAAGATGCAGGTGAATTTTCTGGATTTTTATAATTGTGTGGAGTATCAATTGTATCCTTAACTCCAATCAAATTCAATCTGTCCTTTTGACTGTATTTTGCGTATCACTGGTGTCAATGCGAAGTTAATGTTTAGAGAAAGGTGGCTTGGAAACGCTACAATTCCTATCTGATATGCGGGCCATTCTAACACCTAGTGCTTTGTGTGAATAACAAAATGGCATCTGTTCCAAATGGACCAAGAAGACAGGAAGTGGGCTGGCCCATGAGCCTCCACCAAGGTCTGTGACTGACTCTGGCACACCCCTTGGCTGGGATCCTTTGTACAGGCCCACACTATCCACTTGCAGGTTAAAAACTGGACAATTTGAGAATTCTAGTTTACCTGACTTTGAGAGAATAAAGGCAAGAGAGTCGTATTTGTGATTTAGTCAGAATCTGGGGCAGACGGTTTATTGCAGAGATTCTTAAGAGTCATGATGAGAATTAGGCTTCTTAATGAGACAATACTATTTAATTTGGGTATATAATTCTCAAACCAAGAAACTCCCATCTAGAATATCTGAGGTATGGACTAGACGCGGACATCTTGAAAACGCTCCATGGGCAAAGCCAATGCTCATTCCTGATATCATTAGTTATTTCCGTGACCATTTATTGGACTCATGGGATACCTCTCTTTCCCTTCCTCATTGAGATTAGTGGATTCCTCAGTATGCGACCAGAAATAACTTTGTGAGAAATCCCTATTTCTAGGTAGGGCCTCGGGACTAAGTCATTCCTTCCTCCTTTGAATTCCATTAGCACTGCATTTTGCTCGCACAACACTTACCACCATGGTCTGTACTGGAGTGATTTATGAAGATGTCATATTTCCTAACACACAAGCCCCTAGAAGGCTGAGATTCTGTGACACCCACAGGTCACCCATCCAGGCCCTTGGATTGCATCCCATCTGTAGATATGTTTTACTTGGCTCTCCGAATATTTGAAACTTTTTTTTAAATTTACTTGCCTGCTTTCAAAACTCAGGAGGTATTCCCCCACCCTTGACTTTCCTCCTAAATATAATGACCAATGTGCAATCATTTTTTGGTTGAACTATCTGAAGTCCTGTCAACACAACCCCACTCCTTCCTCCCCAAGGTTTCTATTTTGCTACTTTTTATTATAACTGAGTAGCAATTTTCCGTTCAAGTGGAGGGGGAAGGGGTTGTGTGCTCTCTAATTCACCACTGTCTTTACCACTCCCTATTGTCTTAACACTTGGTTGCCACTTTCATTAACATTTCTCTCCCGGCACCTGATAAGCATCTGAATTTTTAACCCTATTGTGTGCTTTTGATTTCTACTGACTTTTTATAGACTTTTCGTAAATATTTGTCAAATAACAAAATGAAAGTTTAAACTGCTCCAGAACATGGATGCTTAAGTGAAGTTCTTTCTTTAAGCTGTCAGATATGACTTCTTAAGAAGAACAAAAGAGACTATCACATTTTGTATTGCAGCTTTCTCTGGTCAAGAATTAATTGTAACCTAGTTCCTCATTTTCAGGAGCTTTATCTAAGTCTCTTTACTTGGCAGTGCCAGGTAGCTAAGCAACTCCCCCTCAAGCTGGAGGAAATGATACCAAACTTGGGAATTTCAGTGAGCAGGTCATTCTTAACCCATCTCTGAGTTTTTTTTGTTGTAGCCTCCTATTTATCAGGGTATTCAAAGTTGCCTGCATGTAACTCTCCCCTGGAAAGCCCCTGGGGAGGAGAACTTTTTGTCTAGAAGATCCCTCTTCATGCTTACCAGGATTATCATCACATTTTGTAGATATAATGCTTTCAGTTCCAATTCCTGAATGCAACTTCATCTCCTCAGTACCCTAATCAACCTCCCTCAGTGTCCTCAGTCCCCACGTGCCAGAGGATGTGAAGCATTAGGAGACCATAGGAGGTGTGGGAGACATCAGAAAATTTTGTTGGTCTCTTCTTTTTCTGGTTACTTGTCCTTAATAGCAAATGATACTGTTTTTCTTTTCTTTTTTTTTTTTTAAAGATTTATTTTATTTATTTACGCATATAAGAACTGGGGTGTAGGCCAGAGATGCAGGGATTGAGAGGATTCACCAGAGACAGAGTGGGGAGCAGAACAGGCAGCCTGACTGAAATACACTGCTGAGGGGAGCAGCGGGCAAGACAGGAGAGGTGTGCTGTGCCATGTGGGTCAGCTTCCTGGCCTGGTATCAAACTCAGGCCACAGTGGCTGGTGATAGCTTGATATCGCAGACACTTCAACCCCTGCACCACCAGGAAGGCTCTGTTTA
This sequence comes from Talpa europaea, assembly GCF_964194135.1. Lineage (NCBI taxonomy): Eukaryota > Metazoa > Chordata > Mammalia > Eulipotyphla > Talpidae > Talpa > Talpa europaea. The sequence goes on along the minus strand of NC_140080.1, from coordinate 41,227,785 downwards.
TGTATAGTAATGGTAATGAATTGTCTTTTTAAAAAACATCTTAAGTAACAAAGTAATTTTATTGCGATAAACGATAGTAGTCTGTGGAATGAGGATATGGAAGAAAGGATGAGGTTGCTATGGGTGTGGCATGTTTGGAAAAGATTAAGTTTTGACATTAATCTGAGGCTGTCTGCAAATAGCTGTCTATCTCTTCAGCCTCAGTTCCTGACTTTTTCTTTTCCTCTTTCACACTGCACATCCCAATATATGGGGAACTCTCACAGTCCCTCGAATATACTGGGAGGTTTCCCAAGTGTTCATAAATGCTTTCACAATTGCTAGGTCTTCTGGCTGGAAAGCGTTAGTTATTCCTTCCATAGGAGCAGCCCCAGCCCCTGCCTACCTTGTCTCCTCTTCCCCTCATTTGCTTATACCACTGGTGCCATCTCCTCCTTTGGTGCCACCTCCTCAGAGGAGCCTCCCTGAACCCCCTTATATAACATAGGCCTGGCCTCTCATTTCCTATCACAGCTTCCTACCTCCTTCCTTCCTCTTTTTCACAAAGCATAATTTAAAAAAAAAAAATGCTTTTCTCCTCTTAACTACTGCATATCTCTCCCACTGCACTGTGAGTCCCTTCTAGGGCGGAGTCTTTGTCTCCTGTTTACCACCGTGTCCTCGATGGCCATGAGTGCCCCCCACAACTGGATGCCCAGCAGATGGTGGATGAATAAGAGAATGCTCTTCTGGCTGTGTGCCTGGGTGAATTCCTTCTCATCCTTCAAGGTCTGTCCAGCCTATGAGTGTTCCTCTGAGAAAACTTTCTTCTTCTTCCTCAACAAATACAGTGGCTCTCTCCCCTGCGTCCACAAAGCATCATCCACACAACGTCTTTGTAGTATCAAGTACATTGTATGTAACTAAGGTTGAAGGCCGATTTACCCACAAAATCTGTGAGCTTCTTGAATCCACAGACCACCTTCTAGCATTCATTTTCTATTTCTAACCATCATGTTACTTACACCAAGGGAATCCATCCCCTTCCAATTACTATTTATACCCAGAACACACAAGAGTAGGAAACAAAGGATAGAAAAGGCGATGTGGATGTTTGTGGGATATCCAGGCAAAGTTTGCATGGCTGACATGTGCCCATAAAACCATCTAAATAAAAGATGTTATTTCTCCAAGGAACTCTTTAATTCTAAGGTAAATCCTCCTATTCAGAAATCACCGAAACAAGGTTTACATTTGCATAAAAACGACAACCTTCGCCGCCTAGTGGTAGAAATCTTGAACTGCAGACACAAGTTCATTACTCATTCTGTCTCCCTCTCAACGCTATTTCATTGACACACGCTGCAGTGTGTCAATCACTGAGTCAGACAAATCTGTCCCCATTTATCCATTCACATATTGATCACTCTCCAGGGGTGAATCATGGTTTTGGGAGTTTGGTGTTAACAGGTTTAGGTAAACAGAGCCATGGAAGGCGAGGTTTCTCAGTGCAAACGTCAAACGCTGGCATCTTTGAGCTTCACACAAGTTGCTTTTTGGGCCTGATCCATAACTATGTAAAGTATAAACAAGGCAGGGAGGTTTAAACACACACATGCCATGTGGACTTCTGGTTCATCTGGGACAACCATAAGCTCTGGTACAGTGGCCTTGATCTTGCATTTTAAGGACTGACGGGAGCAGAGAAGCAGGGTCTCCTTCAGTCAGGACAACCGTGCTAGACCCACACCTCTGTCTTGTCCATTTACCCACCTGAGTGGGATCTCTGTTCAGACATACCCAGGCAAGGGTGGATTTTGATTTTCCATTTATTCTTAAGGTGAAATTCTCCAAATATCACCAATATTTCTTTCAGGAATGTCACTCTTTCCAGTAGAGGCGATTATAACTGCACAGCTATCATGGAGCCAACATGGTTCTTGACAACCCCAAGACACAGCATTTCACATTTCTGGGCTTCTGTCCTTAAGAAAAAGTTCTTTGCTCTTTGCTTGCTGAAAGAGAAGGCACTTTTATAGATACTGACTATTTCTCCCCCTTATTTGTTCAGCAGATACTTAGCAGTCACCTCCTAAGAGCTAGAACCTCCACTTCATGCAGGAGACAGAGCCGAGGACGTGACACCTGTTCTCCAAATGGAGCTGGTGCTGTGGTCCTCATTAAAGGTGTGTGGTCCTGGGGGAACATGTAGCTGGAATGGTGGCCCTGCTTGGTGGGTGTTAATGGGGTCGAATGTATCCCTGGAGAAAGAATATCGAAGCTTGAAACGTGGGATAAACAGTTCACTGAGAGACAGCAACCTGCACAAGTGCCCAGATTCTAGAAAACTGGTGGAAGTAGAGGGAGACATCCAGCAGCCCCGTGAGCTCTATTAGGGAGCACCATCTTCATTTTGTGGAGGATGGAGAGCATGTGAGCAGGGGATGACTATTCAGAGCTACCTTTTCAGGAGGTGGCTCCATCAAGAAGTCCTTTCTAAGAGAGGCGATGGAACGTAGGGCTGCTGGCTCCTTTGGACCATTCCTAGATCATTTTTAAAAGGGGCCAGTTTTGTGGAGGTAACTTTGGAGAGTTTGGCCACCCTAAAGGCTCGGGATGGTGGCTGCTTCCCCGCCCCTGCAGTCTCCCTTGTTGGGCTCTTTAAATTCTTGTTGTCTTATCTCCACTGCCCCCCAGGGCTCTGTTTTCTCCCTATGTTTTTTCCCTTGCCACTTTCCATGTAATTCAGGGATCTTCCTGGAGTTGCTGTGGGTTTGCGGTTGCCTGGAGAACCACACAGCAACAAGGTCATGAACTCCCCACCCACCCACCCCAGGGAGCCCTGATATCACGAAGTCAGCTTCAAAGCCTAGTTGGAAGTAGTCAATACGAAGCAAAAAGTCAACAAACAGTTCCCTGGAGTCTTGGCACCGGAAGGTCTTTTTCTTTTTCCTTTTGCTCAATTCCCAGCTGGTTCGCAGCCTGAACTTCTGCTTACTGGCCGGCTCCTGCTGGTCCACTCCCTGTGGCAGATCCCACCAGGGGCCGAGGTGACCGGGGCTGAGGGAGGCGCATGTTTGTGGCCACCCCCTCCAGAGCTCCTCCGGTCCTGACATTGGGGTTCTCCTGCCACCATGATCTGTTTAGGGGCCTGGCACCCCTGGGCTCTGGTTTGAACTGCTGTGGCACCAGCTGTGTAGTCTCGGGAAACTTAGGCCTTTGTGTCCTATGCTGTGAAGTGGGAAAATGAATGTCTCGTCCATACCGTCAGAAGCGGAGAGGACTCTACATTCATTCAATCATTTACGAAATATTTATTGATTACTCAGCCATGTGCCAGCCGCTGGGGGATGAAAGCCCTCGTTAAACTGTAACGTGCTGCACAAATACCGCATTCTCGGACACAGACATTCCCTGCCAACTGGGTCAGGCTGGGTGTTTGCTCCAGGTCCCTCATCTGTTTTGCCTCCAGGTAGCCGGGCCCACCAAATAGCTGATGCCATCCCAGAGGCATCTAAGGCAAAGCTTTAGGTAGCGACTTCACAAATTGAAAATATCAACTGGCACCCGAAAAGGCGACGGTGACAAAGCCCACTAAGGCCTGCACTAGGAGGCCATGTGCGCGGGTCGCCTCTGCTTTTTGAAAATCCACTTATGCCACTTCGCTCTATGTAGGAGCGCCATTAGCACGGGTTTTCAGTAACTGGACGGAATCCAAAATGGATTTCAGCTTTTACGACAAAAAGGGGAGCGCAGCCGGCCTGGCCGTGGCTTTGCGGCAACGCCAGCATCGAGGAGGCCACACCCCGCGGCGAGCCGGGCCTCTTCCTGATCCGCTTCGCAGGCCGTACGTATCCCAGCACCCCTGCTTTCACTAACATCACCCTCGTTGTAGGTTGCACATGCTGTTTGCTGTGAATTGGCAGCTTGCTTATCGGGCAAGCTTTTTGCGTCTAAATGAATGGCGACTGCTTCTTCGCCTCGCGCTGTTGGGAGGTTGCGCAAGGACGCTCCACTTTGGATATGCTGGAGCATTAAGTGAGGCCCCCTTATGTGGACAGACAGGAGCCATCCCCCTTCTAATGAGGAATGGAGACAGCGGCCGAACCACCTCTCCCAGCCATCCCCAGGGTGCCTCAGAACAGGCTCCGAATTAGAAGTCCAGGCAGGGGAGAGGAAAGGTTGGGAAGGAAGTTCTTGGGCTCGGCCAGGCTGGAGCAATGGGCCGGGGGAGCACCTGTGAAGGTTGGGCTCTGGAGGGGATCAGGTGGGCCCCTGGCATTAGGCCAGTTTGGGAGAGGCCCTGTGGCTGTCCAGGGGTAATAGCGGCAGAGCGTTAGTGCCTCTGGGATGAGGGAGGGGCCGGGAATCACAACCCAGGAGAGAGCCTGAACCCGTGTTCAGGCCAATCAGAAATCTTTTCCAGCAGTTGGAAAAGCTATCGGTGAGGCTAATATAGAAGTGGTAAGAGTTAGAGGGAAAGGTGAAAACATAAGAGTGATTTGGACGCAGAATTAATGACTGGAAGATGGAATGGATGGGAAGGAAGGAGAAAAGGGCTAAGCAATGGGTTAATGGTGTCACCATTAATTTAATTTAATTTTTGTTTTTATTTTATGTATTTTTTACATCATTTTTCATTTGCATACAATGTATGCATTTTAATCTTGGTTATAGTCCCCATACAATTCCCATCCCCCTTGTTTTGATCCTACTCTCACTCTGGTTTATAGTTGCTTGTTGATTTTGATTTTTACTTTATTATACTTAGTCTTTTTCCTGGTTCTTTATTTAAGTTATCTAGATTCCTGCTATGAATGAGACCATCCGCTATTTTTCTTTTTCTTTCTGGCTTATTTCGCTGAGCATGATCCTTTCCAGCTCCATCCATCTTGCTGCAAATTGCATGAGTTTATCTTTTTTGATTGCTGAGTAATAGTCCATTGTGTATATGTACCGAGGATGTGGAGAAAAAGGAACTCTCCTGCACTGCTGGTGGGAGTGCAAACTGGTCCAACCACTATGGAAAGCTGTGTGCAGATTCCTCAACCTGCTAAAGTGGAGCTTCCATATGATCCAGCAATTCCACTCCTAGGTATTTACCCAAAGGACACAGAAACATTAATTCAAAAGGGCACGTGCATCCCTATGTTTATAGCAGCATTATTTACAATGGGTAAGCTATGGAAAGAACCCAAATGCCCAAAAATAGATGACTGGATCAAGAAGATACACAGAGGCCTCCCTAGTGGCCTAGGGGTTACATCTCCATGCTTTCACTGCTAAGACCTGAATTCGATCCCCAGCCAGGGAGCTGACTCACATAGCACAGCAGACCTCTCCTGTTTCACCTGCTGCTCCTCCTAGCAGTGCGTTTAGTAAATTCATGTGTTCTGCTCCCTACTCTCTCTGGTGAATCCTTTACTCCCCACACCTCTGGCCACCCTAGTTATTCTATGGCCAAAACAAACAAACAAACAAAAAACAAACTAAATTGGGCACACAGGAAGGAGTGGTGAGGGTTGGAGTATCCAAGTTCAGTTTGAGACCTGCTAGTTGGGATGGCTATGAAATATCTAGGTGGAGGTTTCTAGTATTTAGTTGAATAAGGCATCTGAGGCTCAAAAGAGAAACCTCAGCTAGAAATTAGGGAATTGGAATTCATGCAGATAATTATAATTACACATATTAAAGTTTGTCATATGATATGCATATTAGGTTAAGAAATCTTCCATAAAAAAGCCAGTCCTTGGCATTTAGAAAAATTATCTTTGCAACCAATTATGGTCACTCCTAGAAAAGATAACACCATTATGCTGGCCCTTGCTAATCCCGATCCACGAAATACTCATTTTGTAATAGAGGAAATTGAGGTCCAGAGAGCAGAAGTGTGGTGGTTAGGGTTATTATTTTTGCAAGTGACCAAAATCGCAGTTTAAAGCAGTATAAATTAACAAAGGAATTTATTGGCCCAGATCTAGGGATGGTTTGGCTTCAAGTACAGTTTGATACAGAAGCTCAGAAAATGTTGAGGCCTAATTTCTACTTTTCTATTCATTTCTTGCTCTTTATACATTTGTTGGCTACCTTCTCAAATTGGCTCAATTTCCTGAAGCAAGATGGATGTAGTGGCTCCAAGCCTTACATAGAGTCTAGTGAACAATAGATAGTGAGTGCTTCCCCTTTGGAAGCCCTGTTTCAGGCTCTGTCTTCTCCTTGACTCTCCTTGGGTCTCTTTCTTAGCCCTGAGCCATCACTGTGGCCAGAGACCTGGGCTGTGCCAGTTGGATTGGAACAGAAATTTACTTGTAGAGCGGGTAAAAGGGCCAGCCTCATTTAGACAGGTTTCCTTATAGAACAGGAGTAAGAAAAGGTAGCTGTCACCAGAAAGGCAATCCTGGGGAGGAAAAAATTACAACCACAGAAAAATGGATCAGTCTGAGGTCATCCAACTCATTAGCTAACATCACAGCTGGACCTTAGGTGTTCACCTCACCTTGCCTTTTTTCCAAACCCTGCTACCCTTGGCAGCTTTGTTCCAGAAACCAGGAATGGGTTAATAAGCAAAATAGGGATTAAAAACCTTAGAAGGATCACCCATCCTTCAGGATCTTTTTCTGCTCCACAGTTATAAATTGCCAAAGTTGGACTAGAGAGTGACAAAAAAGAAGTCACTGCCCAGGACAGGAAAACAGAAAAGATGCCTGGGTGTGTGCCCCAGCCCACATTCTGGGAATTTCCAAGGTCCCCCAAAAGCCAGTTAGAACCAGCCTTTGTGGCTTTTCAGTGTCCCCTGCTTATTATTTACTGTCCAGTTAGTCCACGTGATGTTGTCACTCATTTCTCTCTGTTACAAAAAGTTTTGCTGGTTCTGATTATTTTTAGCTCAGTACTGGCTCTTGGGGATCATCACATCCAACTGTCTTGTTTTTAAGAAGAAAGAAATGAGACTCTGTTTGAACTGACCCAGGTCCCGGCTTCCAGCACAGGGATTTCAATGTCCCATAAGCTGGGCTCTGTTTGTTAGAGAACCCAATAGTCTCCTAGGACTCACAGGTGCTGGTAGAAATTTCTATTTATATTAGAAATAGAGTGCACTCTATTTGCAATAGCTAAGATATGGAACAACCTAAATGCCCCCAACAGATGATTGGCTCAAGAAGATGTGGTATATATACACAATGGAATACTACTCAGCCATCAAAAATATAAACTCATGCCATATGCAGCAATATGGGTGTAGTTGGCAGGGATGATGCTAAGCAAAATAAGTCAGAAGGAAAGGGATAAATAACAAATGGTTTCACTTATGGGTGGCACATAGGGAGACTAAATAAAGGATTGGGAAAAAGACAAAACTTGCAAGCTGACCATAGACTTGAGGCACACAGCAGGGGAGGGGTATGGAAAGGGGTCAAAGAGAGGAGGGAAGAGCAAAAGGGACTGTGGTGATGGATCATGGGTGCTATGGTGGTGGGAGAACTACACTTGAAGGAGAACAGTGATGTGAGAAATAAATTAATTAAATTAAGCCTATACAAAGAAGAAGAAGGAGAAAGAAAGAAGAAAGAAGAAGAAAAGAAGAAAGAAAAAGAAATAGGGTGCACTCCTCAAAATTTGCAAGTCAGTCTTTGAGAACTCAGAAACACACTTTCCCTAGAAAAATGGTTTTATAGTTTCTCAACTTCACCTACAAAGCCCACTGGGTCTTAGATACTGCACACCATTTGTGAAAATCGAGGCACGCCACCATTAATTCCTATCTCTACTCTCAAGTGTTGGACACTTGATGTGTGACACTGGATGTCACTTTGGAGTTTCTTTATTTAAAGAAACTTTTAGCAACTCCAGAGGATGCTTATTCTTTGAGAATTTGCTTGTAGCCAGTCTGGGAACCACTTAAACTTTCTTCATTTTTATTCAGGGCTGGCTTCAAGGGCCCTGCTGTCTGTGTACTCTCATAGAGACCACACTCAAAGAGCCCCTGCTTAGTTTACTCATCTGTGGTGGCCATCTTGGTGGTCTTAATAATTTTATCTTTGAAATTGTGTTTCGTAGGTAAAGTCCAATGGGAGAATAGAGCACACACACACATGGGCAGAGGAGATACATGTAACATGCATGGCTACACCATTATTCGTGGCCCCAGTTACATAGGACATCCATGATGCCCCGTGAGCTCAGAATGCACCCAGGATGCATGGAAGTTTGGGGAGATTCAAAGTGAATGCAAGGTAAGTGTGTCACATCTGCCACTAATAGGCCACACTTCTGCTCATATCACAACTTGCTTTGAACATAGAAAGAAAGTAATAACTTTCTTTTCTTCTTTTTTTTTTCTTTAAAGATTTATTTATTTATGCCTACAAGAATTGGGGTGTAAGCCAGAGGTTCGGAGGGGGGATGAGAGGATTTACCAGAGAGAGTGGAGAGCAGAACAGGCAGATCTTGAAACACACTGCTGAAGGGAGCAGCGGGCGAAGCAGGAAAGGTCTGCTGCACTATGTAGCTTGCTCCCTGTCCGGCAAGGGTGTTGAACTAGTGCTGCAGTGGCTGGATAATAGCTTGATAGTGCTGTCCTTAACACCTGCGCCACCAGGGAGGCCCGGTAATGTCTTTCTAAGAAGCACAAGTGACCAAGGTTTCTCATCAAATACTTTCTTACTCTTGTGTCAATGCTTAGGTTGAAAATTATGGCATAGATGGTCAGGGAAATGTAAGGCAACCTAAACCCTTCCTTACTCATTAGTAAGTGGTCCAGTTCCATGTTTTGGGGTATCAATTCTATTGTTCTAGTAAGAAGGAAACACATGTACATGTGTGAGCTACAAAATATAAATGCATAATTTCAGTGATTCTGCTTCAAGTTATGTGCTCTTACAATGGCCCTTAAAATAAAGGTGAGTAGTAAAATGAATGCTTATAATCTTAAATTTAAATTTCTCTTAGATGAACTTCGAATAGCAGATATAAAACATCATGAGAAGTTGAAAGAGAGTCCACAGAAGAAAGAGAAAACTTTACATTTGGTATCTTTAATAGTACCTTAGTTCTTGCTTTTTGAACAAAGGACTCCACATTTTCATATTGCACTGGGCCCCACAGTTGTAAGGTCCTCTCTGTCTTGCTGGTCTCAGATTTAGCTGCTCAGTTTCTGTTGCTTCAACTAATTACCTTGAACACACTCGTCATTTTTAAAATTAAGGTAACATCGGTCTACAATTGTGTATGTGCAGAGGGATAGTGTCACAGCTCTTCAGATGTATGTTGCCACACCCCACCACCAAGGCACCGACAGTCCTCCACTGTGTCCACTGCCCCTCTCAACACTGTGTTCTTCACCTTCTCCCTCCCTGGTAGCCTCAATTATAGAGTCATATTTCTAGGGTAGGTTTTTGGTGTGGTTTTGTCTGACCCTTTAATTTATTTCTCTATATTCCAGATGTAAGTGAAACCTTCTGGCATTTGTCATTCTCCATCTGATTTATTTCTTGTGGCATAATCCCTTCCAGTTCCATCCATGCTCTTGCAAGTCTCAAGAGTTCAACTTTTTTATAGCTTCATAGTATTTCATTGTGTATATATACCACATCTTGTTCATCTACTCCTCTGTCCTGTGGCATTTAGGTTACTAACATAGCTTTGCTATTGTAAATAGTGCTGCAGTGAACATGGGAGTGCATGTATTCCTTTGATTTAGTGTTTTTAAATTCTTTAGGCATGTACCTACTTAGGAAATTGAATTGCTTGGTCATATGGTAGCTCTACTTTTAATGGTTTGAGAATATTTGAGAAACCTCCATACTATAAAGTCTAGGGTACTTTCCAACCACAATGTACAAATGTTCCTCTTTCTCCACATCCTCATCAACCCTTGTTGTTGCTAGTCTTTTTGATATTGTCACAGGTGTGAGATGGCAACTTTTTGTGATTTTCATTTGCATTCCTGACAAGTGTGCCCTTGGTGATCTGTATATTTTCTCTGGAGAAGTGCCTGTTTAGGTTTTCTGCTCATTTTTTTTTATTGGATTATTTTTTGATGTTCATTTGAATGAGTTCCTTGTAGATCTCACATAATAGCACTTTGTTAGCTGTATGATGTGCAAATATTTTTTTTCCCATTAAGTAGGACTTCTCTTCTTTTTAATGATAGTTTATTTCCTTGTGCAGAGGCCTTTTAGTTAGATGTAGTTCCAGTGATTTATTACTGCTTTTGGAGTTGAGTCCCTAAAGATGGAATTGAGTCCCTAAAGATGTCCCTGGTACCAGTGTCATGGAGTGCTTTGTGTGTTTTTTTCCCATGTATTTTATGGTTTCAGGCTTTGCATCTGAGTCTTTTATCCATTTTCAGTTAATTTTTGAAAGTGATATGAGAAAGTGGTCCAGTTCCATTCTTTTGCATGTGGTTGTCCAGTTTTATTCATTATAAACAACATCATTTGTTGAAGAGATTTTCCTTTATCTTGTGTATATTTTTGACTCCTTTCTCATAGTTGAGCTGTCCACATGAGTATGGGTTTATTTCTGGACACTCAATTCTACTCCATTGTTCTGTGTGTCTACTTCTATTCCAATACCATACTGTTCATTACTATAATTTTGTAGTATAGTTTAAAATCTGGAAGTGGAATACTGCCATTCTTCCTCTTTTGGTCAAGATTGATTTGACTATTCAGGATCTTTGTGGCACCATATAAATTTTAGTAATGTTTGTTTTCTTTTTTTTGAAGAATGCCATTGAAACATTAATAGGGATTGTATTGAATTTGTATAATACTTTGGGTAGGATAACCATTTAACAATGTTAATTCTTCCAATCCATGAACAGGGAATATCTTTACATTTCTTTGTGTCTTCCTTTTCTTTAAATTATGTCTTATAGTTTTCATTGTACTGCCATTATTAAGTTTGCTCCTAGGTATTTTCATTCTTTTTGAAGTTATTGTAAATTGGCTTGTCTTCTCGATTTGTCTTGTAGTTCATTGTGTGCATATAGGAACTGAAGCTTTTCCTCTAAGATCAGGCACAAGATAAGGATGTCCACTTTCACCACTATTATACAACATAGTATTGGGAGATCTAGGGCAAGTAATAAGGCAAGAGAAAGATATAAAAAGAATCCAAACTGGGAAAAAAGTAAAACTCACTGTCTGCAGATGACATTATGATATGCATAGAAAACCCTAAATGCCATTAAAAAGCAATAGTAAAGTGGCAGGTTGAAAAACCAATTTATAAAAGTCAGTTATATTCCTATACTCTTACAATTTTTTTTAATAAAGATTTATTTATTTATGCGAGCACTAGGGTACAAGCCAGAGGCACGGGAGGGTGAGAAAATTCACAAGAGACAGAGTTGGGAGCAGAACAGGCAGACGGACGAAAACACTGCTGAGGAGAGCAGCGGGCGAGGCAGGAGAGGTCTACTGCACCATGTGGGAATCTCCCTGGCCGGCCAGGAATTGAACCCGCGGTGCAGAGGCTGTGGACAGCTTCACAGCGCTGCACTCAACCCGCTGCACCACCGGGGAGGCATTTACTCTTGCAATTTTGATCCCCCATTAGTGTCTCACTAGTTTTTTTTTCAAATATTAAGTTGTTCCTTTCATTTACTACCATCTAATTTATACAGGGCTATATGTATTAGCTTGCTAGGGCTTCCATAACAAAGCATCACAGACTGGAGGATGGAACAACATACATTTATTTCATCACAAGTCGAGGCTGGAAGTCCAAGATCAAGGTGTTGGTGGTTGTGGCTTTCCTGAGGCCTGTCTCCCTGGCTTGCAGATGGGCCCCACCCACAAGAAGACCTCACATGGTCTTTCCTCTGAGTGTATCCCTGGTGCATCTCTGAGTGTTCAGATTTCCTCTTATAAGGACACGAGTCATATTGGATTAGGGCCTATTCTGATGGGCTCATTTTAACCTGTTGCTTCTTTAAAGGCAGGCAGGCCCCTAGTCTCCTGGAAAGAAGGTTCTAGGGTAAGAGTCAGGCAAAAACATTTAAACAGATGAAACAAACATGAGTGTTAATACAATAAGACCAAACATGTCGTGCTGTAACAGAAAATAAAGTGAATGAGGTTTTGATAGGATAGTCAGGGGGCCTTTGAGGAGATGACCTTGGTTACTTGGGTTTAAATATTCAGAGGGCTCCTTAATGCAAAAGAGCTCAGTCCATGAAATAGCAAGTGCAAAGGCCCAGAGGTGGTAATGACCTTAATACCACTAGGTGTGGACATATGCGTGGGTGCCCGAACATAAGATGTGACTCGGTGCCTGGGCTGAGGTGGAAGAAGGAGGAACAGGCAGGGCTTTGTCAATCTGGGTTTAGGATTGATCTGTGTGTGAGGGGAAGTCCAGAAGGCTGCAGGCAGGAACGAGGCATGCTCCACCCTGCAGTGTGGAAGGTGGATTGTCGGAGGGCAGCAACAGGAGGTGGAGAAACTCGGTCCCAGAGGTGTTTCATCACTGCCTTTAAGCACAGCGTTATGCCTTTGCCTGGCCACATACAGACCAGGCACCAGGATGTGGCTGCTTTAAGTTCAGGTAAACATGAGGGAGGGCGCCCTCTGCTGTTTCAAACATTCATTAACCCTCCTTTGCCTCAAGGTCTGGGAATTGAGGAAAGTAACCTTGCAGTTCTTGATTATGGAATGTACCCAGATTCTCCCATCATATTTCCAAAACAGACATACTCACTTTTCAAGGTGAAGAGAAGTCAGCTTGAGGAAGTTACAAACCAATAAATTCAGTGTCAGTAAAGCTGTATTGGTGATGGAGTGTATTAGCCCATTTAGTTTTTTTTTTTTAAAGATTTATTTTTATACAAGAACTGGGGTACAGGCTAGAGGCATGGGAGGGTGAGAGGATTCACCAGAGACAGAGTGGGGAGCAGAACAGGCAGACTGACTGAAATACACCGCTGAGGGGAGCAGCGGGTGAGACTGGAGAGGTCTGCTGCGCCATGTAGGTATCTCTCTGGCCGGCCGGGAATTGAACCAGTGCTGCAGAGGCTGCGGACAGCCTCATTGCACTGCGCTCTCAACCCGCTGCACCACCAGGGAGGCCTAGCCCATTTAGTTTTAAGTCTTTTTCACCACAGTGGACTATGGTAGAGGATTATGGATGCTTGGGGGAGGGGTATGCTCTATGACTACACCTAAGGGGACATTGCCTTTATTTCTACAACTTTAACAAGAATCTTAACCAATGGTACTTCAAAAAAATTTTTTTAAAGACTTATTTATTTATGCATAAAAGAACTGGGATACAGGCCAGAGATGCAGGGGGGTGAGAGGATTCACCAGAGACAGAGTGGGCAGCAAAACAGGCAGACTGACTGAAATACACTGCTGAGGGGAACAGCAGGTGAGCCAGGAGAGGTCTGCTGCACCATGTGGGTAGCTCCCTGACCGGGGATTGAATTCGTGCTGCAGCAGCTGTGGATAGCTTTACAGGGCTGTGCTTAACCCCTTGCACCACCAGGGAGGCTCGGTACTTCAAAAATTTTAAAATTAGTTGTCACTATTTTTTTTTCCTTAACTATACATATTCTTAACCTCTCTCCCCCCAAAAAAAAGAAAGAAGGAAAAAATCAGGCAATACAAACATTTAAAGAGCCCAAAACCCCAAGCAGACTACTCTAGATCTTATCACTCAGGACTAACACGTATTAATATTCAGCGAAACTTATTCTAATCATGTTTAGCAGGAAGCAGCTTCATTTATAGTTTCTCTGAAATGGTGTAGATGGATCTCTCTGCCCCTATTAAATACCCTTCTCTCTTTATCTGGGACCATTTTGTCTTCCCTGCGTCACAGAATGGCTTGAGAGTTTAGTGTAGTTTTCTGTTGAGTTGTTTTTCAATGACAGAAGGTCACATTGAATGCCCAAGATTTTGTTGACTCTCTGCTTTGGGGGAGGTGGGTGGCTGGGAGTTGTGCTCAGTCACACAGAATCTATTTCGAGGGTGCCCAACCTAACAGTCTGGGATTCAGGAAGCACGGCTTTTCCTCTTTTGTGGCTGCTGATGAATTACTGACCTTAAAAATACAACCATATTGATGTCATTTTGATGAGATGTGGGGATCAGTGAGTGTGTCCATGGGCTGCTTCTGGGAAGTTTCAGCAGAGTTCCCCTTTCAGCAGCATGTGGGGAGTTTGCCAGAGACAGAGGCATTTGGTTAACCGGGTTAACTTTGTTAGAAGGAAGGAAGGGAGAAGAAGGAGCTTGCACAGACCCAAGTGGGCAGAAGAGCTGTTTTTTTGCCAGGGCAGAAATTCTTCTGATACAGACTTCTTCTTTTGGGGAGGGATTCGTTTCTTTGTGAAATTGTTATCTGTTATTAAATTAATCACTTCAAGGGTGTAACTCAGTTGATTTGCAAGGACTGATGATTTTCTGCAAACGGCCTCTACTTCCATATCCCTACCTCTGGCCGGTGCCTGAGGATGTTTCATTTCATTTTTTTTAAAGATTTATTTATTTTATATGAGAACCGGGGTACAGGCCAGATGCGCGGGAGGATGAGAGGATTCACCAGAGACAGAGCAGGGAACAGAATAGGCAGACTGACGATAAACACTGCTGAGGGGAGCAGCAGGCGAGACAGGAAGGTCTGCCGCGCCATGTGGGACCCTCGCCGCCTGGCCGGGATGGACCCGGAGCTGCAGAGGCTGCAGACAGCTTCACAGCACAGCGCTCAACCCCCTGCACCACCGGGGGAGGCCCATCATTTCATTTTTTTTAAAGATTAATTTGTTTATGCATACAAGAACTGGGATACAGGCCAAAGGTGAGGCGTGAGAGGATTCATCAGAGATAGAGTGGGGAGCAGAACAGGCAGACTGACTGAAACACACTGCTGAGGGGAGCAGCAGGCGAGACAGGAGAGGTCTGTTGCACCTGTGGGTAGCTCCCTGGCCAGGGGATGGAACTCGTGCTGCAGTGGCTGGAGATAGATAGCTTGATAGTGCTGAGACTTTAACCCCTGCGCCAATAGGGAGGCCCCTCAGGATGTTTCATTTCGATAGCTGTTTTAACAGCTGTGTTCACCATTTTTACCCCCACCTCCAGTTTCTGGTTTTGTGGCTGCCTCCATCCCCAATTTTTTTTTTTTTTTTAACTCTAAGCCTCTCTCAATATAAGATATGGAAAGAAGTTTCAGTGATGTGGTTTAACCCTGCTATCATTACTTGGTGTTGAAGCCAGAGTCAGGTTATGCTTTTGGAAATGGAGTTAATAGAAGAAACAAGGTGAATTTTAAAGTCTTTATGAGCCTGACATTCTAAGTCTTGACTAATGTGACAGCAGATTATGTTCAAGTTGCAAATTATGTTCAAGTTCAAAAACAATTTGGTAATGACCGGCATTGCCCTTTCAGAGCACTAGAGGGCAGACCTGGGCCACAATTTGAAGTAGTTGCAGGAACTACAGTAAATAGTTAATATTATCAGATGAATTATACTAACGTTTATTTCAAGTTTTGCAAAACTGTGGAAAAACTGTGAGGGAAATGAGGTCCTCCCTCAACTGCTCGTTTGGAAGATGCAGCTACTTATTGGCCAGAGGGCCCCCGTGTTTTTCTCTCTTGCCATCTGCTGCTATGCCCAGTGATGGGCTCACTTCTGTCCATCCCGCAGTTGTCTGTGTGTGCAGACTTTAAAACCATACCCCGATCCTTGGGGTGAGGAGAAATATCGGGGTGAGGCAAAAACCTCAGGGGTGAATGAATTCACCAGAGACAGAGTGGAGAACAGAAAAGGCAGATTTACTGAAACGCAATGCTAAGAGAAGCAGCAAGCGAGGCCAGAAAAGTCTATGTGCGAAGGAGGATTTGAGGCTCTTTTATACTCTGCTTTTGAAAGCTTTCTAACTTGGGGCTCCAGTTTGCACCAGTTATCTGCTGTGATGTCTGGTCTTGGGCTCTGCCCTTTGACACAGAAACATCTCCTGGCCCTGCCTCTTCATTCCTGGAGCTGGGCTGGGTTTTTGGTCGTGGTGGTTGGTCTTATGGCCTGTCCCTGCAGTGGCCTCAGCCATCAAGCCTCCCAAACCTGCCTGCTAGGCAAGGGGTGGGGGCCTAGTGTTTTTATTTTTAGTTTTTTTTTTACTTTTATGGAGCTATTTATTTATTTATTTTTTTAAAAAATATTTTTTACATCATTCTTCATTTTTGTAGTATGTATGCGTTCTCATCCTGGTTATAGTCCCTGTGAAATTCCCACCACCCATTCACCTGTGACCCATCACCATAATCCCTTGTGCTCTTCCCACCCGTTTTGATCCTAGTCCCCTCCCCACCCCCGCAGAATGTCTTGGTTTATAGTTGCCTGTCGATTTTGATTTTTACCTTATTATAATTACTATTTATTTATTTATTTTCCTGATCCCTTATTTGGATCCTCTACATTCGTCCTAAAAGTGAGACCATCCAGTATTTTTCTGTTTCTTTCTGGCTTATTTCACTGAGCATAATCCCTTAGACTAAAAAGGAAGGGGGCCTAGTTTTTAACCTTATTAAATTATACCCCAACAGTCGGTGTACTAGTTTCCAGGTAGTGTGCAGAGAACTGAAATGACTTACCCAGAGTTACAGGCACCAAGTTGTAGATGGAGAAGCCCAGACGTGAAGCCGCCAGGATTGCTGGGCCCTCCGCAGGCCTCTCCAGCACAGCAGGGTACTTGCCGCTGAAGTTTTGTTGTCAGGATGGCAGCCACAAGGTGACCAAAGCCAGCAACAAGCAAATCCAAGTCCTACCTCAGCCCTAGCTGCTCCCTCAGGCATCCTGCATTATTACTGAGGACCGCATCTTCCGTGGCCCCAGGACAAACCTCCATAACACAGATGACAGAAAGTAGCTTTTGCTGGCGACAGTGTCCCGCTGACCTTTCTTAGATGATCTCCTGCTGCCACACGTGCCTCATGCTAGCGTGAACGTCAGCCTGTTGCTCCCAATTCCTCTTCTGGTCACTCATCACGCTTCACCAGGGAATTCGAGCTTTGTTTTTTCCCCCTTGGGCCTTTGTTTTTCATTCCTGGCCTCACACTCTTTGGCGAGGTGTTTGATATTATACAAGTAACACACTACCGGCTCCTCACTCTACTCAAGGGAGCTCTGAACCCATGAAGTCACTCAAGCCTGCCAGAGCTCTCACTTGGGGACAGCAAGTGTTCTGGGGATCATAGATTGGGTGTATCTTAGGACTATGCTGACAGATTTTTTTTTTTTTTCCATGTAGCTTTAGGTTGGAAAATCACTGTGGGTTTTTATTATTTTTTTTTGGAGGGGGGGCTTCACTTTTGTCATTAGACTATATAAGACCAGACCCCTCCGGCAGGCGGCAGGCAGCAGACAGCAGACAGCAGGCAGGGCTGCACTCCTCTCAGGATGAGGTGTAAGCGTGAGGCGCGGCTGGTGCGCTTTAGCTCACTGTGAATTCAAGCATCCAGGCCCCACCCCCAGCACACACGTAGAGAACTGTACTTGCTCCCTTTGGAATTCCCTTATTGGGACCCCAGACTAGCGAGAGGGGTATATTCAGTTGTGGTTCAGGCTGTTGAAGAAATGAATTGAGCCTGGCATTAGGGCAAGGGATGACTTTGCTTCTTCCTTTCTCTGGGATTGAAGGGAGTAAAAGCTTGGACACAAGGAGCCCGAGAAGAAATCAAACATAGCTCCCCAGGAGAGGTGTGCTTAGCCCTTGAATGATGGCTGTGTGTGTGTGTGTGTGTGTGTGTGTGTGGTGGGGGAGGGGAGAGTTGGGAAACCATTTTAGATCTGTTGCAGGACAGTGTGAGAGGCACCCCAAGACCCCAAACCTGTCCACTCTAAATGGGTTCCGCCACATCAAGACAGAACATACTCTAGTGCATAAGGCCTTTAATGGAAATCAAGATAAAAGCTGCCAGTGTCTCCTTCCCTGTCCCCCAAGCTCCCAGTACAAGTCCAAGGCTGAGAAGCAAGCGCAGCTTCTGTCTCTCTGCTGCATGTGCCTCCTCTGGGTCTCCTTCTTGCTCCCCAACTCCTCTCATTTCTCCTTGGTGCTCAGCTCTACCCTTCCTTAGGGTGGAGCAGGGAACCTGGAACCTCCCTTTTCCCTGGGGACCCCCCTGTCACAGATCAGTGGACTCCAGGAATTGTCTAATATTCAGTTTAAAATTGTTCTTTCCCTTGTATTTTCAAGATCTCAGTAGCTTTTCATCACCCATCACAGCCAGCATGAGCTGGACTACAGACAACTAGGATAGGGCCCGTGCCCCACTGACGGCTGTGTCCCTGGGCCATGTTTTTTTGAGGACAACTTGTAGGGAGAGCCTGGCAAATAGGTATGAGAGGGTGGGAGGCAACTGGGAAGGGGCCCAGAGCAGAGATAAAGTGAGAGACGGCAAATGATGCAAGGTGGCTCTGTTACAATTCCCCAAGGACTCTCGGGAATAAGGAGGAGTCCTGCCATAAAATATGGATATTTTATAATAAATAAAATAAAGGATGGGGCTCAAGCAAAATAAGTTGGCTATTAAACAAAAGGGGCTCCCTGAAATACTAAGGAACCCTGAGAAATTAGGGTTAAATATTATTAAACTTTCTCATTGGGTTGCCCACAGCTTTAAAGTTCCTAAAATAAACTCAAATGAAAAAGCTTGGGAATACCTTTCATGAGAAGTTCAAAGAAGAAAATGTATTTTATTGTATGACCAATTTCTGCTGGAGTATGACTAAAGGAACAACAGAGTGAATGAGATTCATTGCTAAGCAAACATACATTTTAATTCTAGAGGGAAATGCAAGATGTTTACATTGCAAAGAACAAGACCATTAAAAGTGGGAGCATATTTGCAGAGAATGGAACCACAGAGGTAGCACAAGGAACAACCTGTTTCATTACTTTCTGCTTTCTAAAGGACGATGACAAATCTGTGTCTTAGGAGTAAATTTGGTTTTATAAACATAGAGTTACAGATCTATGGAATAAAATGCAAATTCCAATATGGATAAGGCTGGGTATAGCAACGTAGCCTATGTTTAAGTATGGCTTAAGCATGTGAGGAAGGTTCAAAGACTGATGAATAAATAAGTGATGTTGGGAATAATTGGACAATCATTTGGGGAAACCCTTTAGAGCCACACCTTATACCATGATATACTAGAAAAAGTTAATTACGTGGTGTCTATTACCCCTCTCTATGATAACAAATTTTGCTCTGTTGTGTCAGAATAAACTTTCCTGTGTGTGCAGGCTGGGTGGGGCCAATAAATCAACTATTTTTATCCCTTTCTGATCTAGGCGTGGCTGCCAACCAAGGTGGGACAAGGGAGCGGTCACCAGTGACTAGAGCAACAGGAGGGGGATTTCAGTGAGCACCTCCTATTGCCAGGCAGAGAGCTTGGCCCCTGGAGCTGATATCCTGCTGGGTGAGGGGTAACAGGCAGAGGATGGAGAGTGCCCCTTCATTCTGCTGCTATTTTTCTTGTATGTCTATGGATTGGTTTCCTCACAGCTGCGTGGTAGATCCCTCTCCACACTGAATTCATCAGATTTCACTTCAATTCTTTAAATTCTCCCAAATCTTCCCAATAAATTCTTTTTTGACTTACATTATTCTGAGACATTCTATTGCCTGCAAACATGTATGCTACATCTCATATGACTTTAAAAAGAGACTTTTAAACTTTCGATATGAAAGAATCATCTGGAGATTAAAAATACGTATGATCCTGCTAGAGCAATTTTGATTAGTTTGATAGGTCCTGGATATTTGGGATGGGCATACACACAAACAAATCAAGCAAATAACCTGGTGCTGGCAATTCTCAAGCCACTCTTTGAAAACCTCTAGATTAAAGTCAATTAATTTCTTTTAAACTTTGCAAGACAAGTAGGAAATTAAATATTAATAAGATCCATAGAGGGATGGCAACTTTCTTTCTATTGCTTTGAAGTAATAGAACTACAAAGGAAAACACATTGATAGAATCATATAATTAAGCATTTAAATATCTAAATTAAAACGAAAGGATATGAAGCAAAGCAGAAACATTTTATCACATGACAGACAATAGTCTAAATATCTATAGTAATCTGAGATAAGCTTTCAAATTTTAATATAAATGAATAAAAGGGTTATTTTACATGACAGTATACACAAATATTTTGAAAACACACACACATCAGAGAATGTTAACTTCCAAAATAATCAAAAACATGAAAACCAAAGCAAATTAAAGTGTTACTTCACACCTGCTGGATTAATGGTTATGAAAGAGTCACAGGAATGCCACTACTGCGCTGGTGGGTGAGGCTGCAGCTGTCACTCTCCTGCCCTTTTGGTGGCAGTTTAATTGGGATTAAGGAAACTCTGTATTCCCAGAAGGATCAAGGTGGTCTCCTGACATCCATGACATCTAGAGCTCAAGACTTGTAGTTTTAAGATATATTAATATAAAGGAATAAACCCCAGTTCACCCCAAATTCTAGGAGCTCTTTTACCACCCTCTACCTGAGTCCAGTTGTCCTTTATGGACCTACGCACCCAAGTTCCAAAACTGCCCAATGTGAGGGATGCTAGATTTAGCTAATAATAATAATAACAACAACAACCATAATAATAGAAACCCTGTACATCCACTTAAATATTGTACAGGATACTTATCCTAAAAGTTATTCATTATCTGAAATTCAAATTTAACTAGTTATCTTCTGTATTGCTTGATGGCCTCACCCTAAATACACCTACCCCAATCTTTCTCTCCTAAGAAATTTGTAGAAGGACACCCATTGTAAGATTCCTGAAAACCTCCACCTCCAGGCTTTAATGGTATGTTTCATCCTTGGTTTCTTAGAACCACAGGGCAAGGCCATCTCATTCTGTACCCCTTTAAATTTGCTAACTTAACCAGGAATCTTGAGTTCAGAACATGAGCTTACTTTCAGAGGATTCCCTTGACCATGACCCTCAGTGGTCACCCATTGCCCTAGGAACTGGGAGTTTCTTGGCCCCCAGACAAAGACCAGCCCAGAGGAACCAGTCTGCTTCTACAAGCTTTGGTAAGAACGTGGATAATACTACCTCCTTTGGGTGAAAATAAGAATATGTACTTTTATTTATGTATGTCTCTGCAAAAATGACAAAACCAGATGGATAAAGAAGGGTAAACCTAAGTTGTTTGTTCTAAAGGATCAAAGTGGAAATCAGGTAGAGCTCAGTGTATACCGTCTTATTGAGGAGCCATGTTAATGGATCATGCACTCAAATAACTGCCCCTGCAGGGCTTCCCTGGTAGTGCAAGGGGTTAAACCTCAGCACTAGGAAGCTATCCACAGTCACTGAAGCACGAGTTCAATCCTGGCCAGGGAGGTGACCCATATGGCACAGCAAACCTCTCCTGTCTTGCCTGCTGCTCTCCTTAGCAGTGTAGTTCAGTCAATATTCCTGTTCTGCTCCCCATTCTGTCTCTGTTAAATCCTCTCACTTCCCCATACCTCTGGCCTACACTCCAGCTCTTGTATGCATAAATAAATAAAATAAACCTTAAAAAATGTAACTGCCCCTGCAGTGTTGCTGAGAAAGAACTGAAGCCATGTGTGTGCCTGGCACACTCAGGGTACCTGTAACATGGTGTTAGCATTATTTCCTCTGTAGCACTTTGAACCTGTAGGTGACTTTTTCCTTGCCTCCTTCCTGGCACCTGATGAGCAATTCTGAGAAGTCATGAAAGTCACCAAGAGTCTCCTGAGAAAGCTAGTCTAATATTTATTCATCCTGAAACTAATGATGACTTGCTTCCTTACCCTGTGCATTCTTCCTTCTTACCTTCTCCAATCATGCCAAGTCCAAGTTGAAGCTTCATGATTTAATTCTGGCTCGCTGTCATCTATGCATTTGTCCTTCCATTGGTTAAAGGTGACCACTTCTTCTTCAGACCAGTAACTTACCCTGTCTTAGATCCAACAGCTCTAGAAATAGCAGGTGTCAAGGACCCTGCTAAAGGAAGGAGTTAGCTTTGGTTGAATGTGGATATGTGAGAAAGAAAATAAACAAGATTTAGGAGTCATTTGATTGCTACTAGTAATTCAGAGATTTGTTTATCTTAGACTGACTTCATCAAGTTTCTGGCAATATCTCTCTGGGTCAGGGATTTATTTGTGATGAATTCACTTTCTGGCAATGCAAAGAGAGAAGGTAGGAAGAGTAATAGAAAATATTGTATTCCAGATCTCATGAGAGACAACTGGGAAAGGAAAAAAGATTGCCAGAGAAAAGTTCTGAGGGGTTTTAACGGCAACAGGCGAGAAAGGTGCCATCCTCATAGTCAAGATGGGGATGCGTGTCTTCACCATGCCACTTACTCAGTGGGCGACACAAGGGCAAGGCCTTTCTGGTCCTCTACAACAAGTTCCTGTATGTCCTTGGCAAATTGCAGAACTTCAGTGAGTCTCTCTAATCAGCTGTAAATTGCACAAATCAAGAACTAGTCCTAGGAGTTGAAAGAGAGTGTGAGGCAGTGATTGGAACTGTAGATTCAGAAAACCTGGGTGGCAGTCCCAGCTCTGTCATTGTCTATGTGTGTGATACCCATTTCTCTAAGATATAGGAATTAAAATTATTTAGCACATACATGTTGGAAGAAGTAAATAAGGTAACGTAAAACACACAGAACTATACTAGGAACATAGTTAAGTGTTCAGTAATTATTTCATGCAACAGTGATGATTGTCATAAAAAGTAATGCATTTAAAAATCCAGTACTAAGTCCTGGATTTGGTACCTACCTATGACACATAGTAGGTCCTTTGTTTATGGTTGCTGTTGTTACTTTGGATTTCCCAGCTTTCAGGACCTGTTCACTGCAGTGTCTCCTACAGTTTCAACCTTTCACTGTAACAGAAACTCCATCCCTACCAGAAGTTGTGGGCTGAAATATGTTTGCGGGCCATGGAAAGGGGAGTGATGTGAATAGGCATTTTTATTCATCCTGGCCACGATTTCCAAATCTTTGTCCTTGAGCCTTGGTTTTCTGAGCCTCTTACTGCGTTTCTGCCAGATCCAGAGCCTGGCTATGAGTTCCAATGGATCCTCAAGACACATTCCTCCTTCATTTGGTTTATTTCACCCTGCTGGAGTCCTGTTTTAACCTACAGTGCTTTCTGGCACTGTGATGCTACCATACTTGTGACCCAGGATATTCCCTGTGTGTACTCCTGCACATCAACTTCCTTGGGTAATTGAGCCTGCTGAGATCGGTTGAGTGAGCTATGAGATATAAGTCTGCTGCCCACCTTTTGAGAAGCAACTTCTCTCCTGGCCTAGGGCACTCCTCTTTGTAGACCATTCTTTTTTTTTAAAGATTTATTTATTCATGCATACAGGAGCTGGGGTGTAAGCCAGAGGTGTGAGAGGTGAGACGATTCACCAGAGACAGAGTGGGCAGCAGAACAGGTAGAATGGCTGAAATACACTGCTGAGGGGAGCAGCAGGTGAGACAGGAGAGGTCTGCTGCACCATGTGGGTCAACACCCTGGTCCGGTGTTGCAGTAGCTGTGGATTGCTTCATAGTGCTGTGACTTAACCCCTTGCCCCACCAGGGAGGCCCCTATGGACCATTCTTGCCTTACATTTCCTGTCCTCCTGCTCCTTGTTCACATTGTTTAGGTGTTTTGAACTATGAGAGTCTCTTCTCTCTAGTTGAACTTCAGAGGGTATTGTTTCAAAAATAAGTCTTTGTTGTAGAGATGGAAGGGATGTCAAAGATACACCAGGGATGGTCGTAGACCAGAACTTCCTTTGAAGCTCCATAATGGAGACATATTTGTAGAACATAGGCATAATGATTTCATTCACTCTATTTTTCTTTAAAAATCAGTTTTGATAAGTATGTCCTGGCACCTACCATGATCTTGATGCTTTTACCTGTTTCATATTTTTACTTCTCTTAGTAAAAAAAATGCAGCGATTCAGCTGTCATAGTGAAAAGACTTAGGATGTGGCATTTATGAAATAAATGTTAAAAACTAGTGCAAGTTATATTTCTGATACTGATGTATTATGCCTCAGCAAGAAGTGTTGCTTGCTAATTCCATTCTCCAAGTGGCATTTTGGGAGGTTTAATTGAACTGATCCATTAAATTAGGACCTGGACTTGAAACCATTGAAAATTGAGGGTTTCAAGTGAGGAATATAACAACTAGAATACTAACTTGATTTCATACCCTGAAATCACTCTATTTTTGGCTTATGCATGAATGCATTTTTGAATTGCTCAAGGCTTTCATTGCTAGGTGTGGAAAAAACTGGTTAAAATCAAAACTGGATTATTTGGACTGTAACTATTATCTCTACATAGATAGATGTCTGAAAATTATTAGCATAAAAAGTTAAACATGCAAGGTGTATGAGAAATTCAAATGACTATTGCGCTGGTCTTTCTGAGCATTAAGGGGAGAAGCTAGGGATTAGAAAATAATATTAATTCATACAATTTGCATTACCTATTAATATAAGGTACTTTTCAATAAGCATTGGAAATATAGAAGTGAACAAAATTAACTATATGCCTCTGTACAATTTACATTCTTTATTTAATAGGTCCAGAATTTTGATTTAAAGAATTTGGAGGAAGATTTTTTTTTTTCATCTGGAAATTGGTGGTCGAGAAGGATTTTGACTTATGGTGTAAAAGATTCATGACATAAGAGCTTGAACAAAATCAAAATGATGTAGATTTGTGAGCTGCACCCAGGAACTATGACTAAAGTAGCAGAGATTGATCATTATGGTGGTATGTGGAAGCATGGCCGGATTATGAAGGAGGCTCCCTTCTAATTTTCCTTTCTATAAAATGCTAAATAAAGTATTTAAAGTAAATTACTGAGTATAAGCAACACCTATAAATTAAGTTTTAAGGAAAACAAGACATTTTGGAAACATTGGCTGAGACATCATATTGCACTAGTAATTTTTGAGGTACAGAAAAAAATGGGAATATTAATAAAGAGAAGGAAGCTAACTGATTGTCTTCCATTTAGTGGGATTGGCTCACCTTAGATTGAAATGACTTTGACAAACATAGTGGCACTGATTCAATCCTCCGTCCCCTGAAAAATAAAAACCAGTCTGTAGTCTAGAATTTTACCTAGACTTGTTCAGAGGGAGTTCTACCTACAGGAAAAGTAGTGTCACCAACATGTGGTATTGCTTTTTGATGAAAGAAAAATTCAGACAGAAGGTGGCATGGTCAATATAGGATTGAAATGAAAGGAAGCTGATATTTTAAGCACCAAACTGGGACATTTGAATGAATTGCTAGCTTCTTTCTGGGTGGAATTCTGCCTCTCTCTCTGATGAGGGTAATTAAAATGACAAGCGTCCCAGTGGGCAGTATTAGAATCACACTAACCGTTCGTAGCCAGATTTTCTCATTTTCTCAGTCCACTGTTTCAGGGCTGTCATGGAACTACTTGTCATGAGTTATATTGCTTGAGCTGTGTGTTAATCCCCTCCATCGCAAGTGAGAGACACCCTAGTCTAATTAGCAACACGTTATTTGAGCTTATAACTTCTGCATGTGGGAAGCTCATTTGCTTCACATGGCATTTCTTGGCTTTAGTTTTGAAGGCTGACTCACTAAAAAGAAAATTTAATTGTTTATTTTCTTAGTATAACAGTCATATACACATCTGATATACAAAATTTGAATATAAACATAAACAAAAAGAAAAAGCCCAAATCTATAATTCCATAAATAGGAAAGGAAACATATTGCATATACCATTTGGTGATTTGATTTTGCTACAATAATGCAAAAATGCTTTCTATGTAATTTAGTAAACTGGCATGAGAGTCTTTATTAGTAGCTATATAGTAGTTTGTTGAGTACATATTCTCTAGCTTACTTATCAAAGCCCATGTTGCTGGATATTTAGTTTAAAAATTTAGAATGTTTGGTTACAACTTTGCCACATTGAACTTTCCACTCAACCAGTGAGATAGGTCTCTATATGTGGAAATTCTTGGTTCATCAATGTGTACATGTTAAGGCTTTTGCTAGCTGTTGTCAAGCTGACCTTTTAGAGGTTTGTTTAATATATATTCTGAACTGAATTGTTTGAGGGTAATTGTTTTCCTAGGTGAAAGTGTACTTTTCTAACTTTGTCTCTAAATTATAGGATTTTTCAAATTTGGAACCTATGAATTATTTTTGAGATGGGGACTTTGTGAGCACAATAGTAAATTTTCCATGTGATTCCTACCCACAATAGTTCATCAGATGAATGAGTTAGTTCCCCATCCTTGCTTTTAATTCTGACTCTTAAACAGGGGCCATCATTTTGAGCTTCTCTTTTGTCTTGTGTGAACTAAGGCTCCAATCTGCCCTATCTATTGGTAGGTGACGCCGACCTTGTGTTCTAGGTGTGACTGATTCCATTCCCAGGTAGAGAAATAGGCTTCACTTGAAACAATCTCCAAAATATAGTTCTATCTACCTTATCTGGTAGTTGGTTGAGGAATAGGCACCCTGCTGTCAATCGGCATAGCATTGACAGTGGATTGTATTCTGTTCAAAGTATATCACTGGATTTTCCTACTGGTGAATTTTCCTTCCCACTCCATTGACAACAGGCTTAGGCAGTGACTTTCTTTGTGCAATAAAATGCAGGTAGATCGTGCATGTACTATTTTCAAGCGGAAGGTTTCAGGTCAACATGTGCTTCTGCCACCTCTCTTTGTCCTCTGCCACAGGAGCAATAAGCCCTATAAATGGTCTGCTCCTTTAGTCTTGGTCCAAGAATAGGGAAAATGACAAAACAAACAACCCTTTGAAGCTTTGTAAGCCACTAAAGTTTTAGGTCATTTGTTACCACAGCACAACTTACCCTAGGCTGACTCATACACCATTTCTTGAGCCTAACTTACCAATTTTATCTGTTGAGAGTGAGGCTTAAGTTATTCGTGTGACATCTGGGAGAAATGGCACTGTCTTTCTTTGGATGCTGTGATAAATAGTGGTGTCACCAGGATTTTGTTTCTGTGGTAGAAATCAATCAGGAAAGAGCAAACAGGTGGGAACAACACCCAGCGAACTGCTGAGAAGTGAGCCTGAACCTAATCTTAATGCCGGAAACTCACATACCTTTGATTCATCAGTTAAGTGAACCAGAAACAATCAATTCCCTTTATAGCTTAAACGACTTTGAATTAAATTTTCTTTTATTTGCAGCCAAAAACATTGTGACTAATTCAAAGGTCTTCTGTAACATGATTCAGCAGAAAACACTTTGGGAATCATGAAAGCAGAACAATATCATGGGACCATTATTTCCGGCCACTGTATGTGCTAATGGTGGTACAGGGGACAAAAGGGAAATTGGGAAACATTCCAGAAAATAACAAATGCTGAGATTAAGGAGCAACATGGCTATTCCATTGTGAGGTGGAAGTTAAAAACCCGATGAGGAATAGGAAAAAGAAGAGATCAGCACTGGCTGATTTCTAGAACTTCTCCACTCGGTACTCTGGTACTCTCCTTGTTCTACTGTTCTTACTTGCTCGGGCTGCCTTAGCTGACCCTATGGAACTTCAAGCATGCTCTGTAAGTAGACCTCCATTTCCCAGCCCCCCTGTTCTACCCGAGTCCATCCTGGCCTCATCAGTTGACTGGTAGGGGACTTAATTAATTAGCACTTGTAAGATGTTTCCAGCTCCTTAGCAGATTAGGGGTAATTAGGAAAGCAGAGCCAAGAGCTTTTTTATTACCTTCCTCTCTGCTGATCTCTGTTCCTGCTCCTTTTGGAGAAACTGGTGTTGATAATGACTTGCCTGAACTTGAACTTGTTATGCTGTCTCATTTCACTTTTCATTAAATAGATTCAGAAGTCTCCTAGGTCTCACATGGGAAACACTTTCCAAGGATCAGTCGCTTTTCCCTTTAGACAAGGAAGTTCAACATTCATAAATAATGCAGGTTTATAATCACCAGAAAGGGTAAAGCTTTTGAAAGCCACAGGTGAAATCTGCTTGATTCTTACATCTTTCTTTAACAAGAAATATCCTTCCTCTAACCAATCTGGACATCATGGTTATCTCATGGCTATTTCCTCAGAGTTCCCTCCCTGCCAGTATGGCACCGTCCCTTGAAACTAGAAAATTTAGGTGTTATATTCATTTTTTACACCTTGATTAATTTTTCCCCCTGCTTTTCTTATTTTATCACACAGAAGATGAAACACAAAGATTTTACCACACAGAAGAGGGACTCCATTTGTGTGCTAGTAACAGAAATCTGAATGTTTTAACAAATGGATGTTTATTTTTCTCTCATGTGATGGCAGTCTGGAGGTTGTCTTTCTGCAGTTGTAACATGGTTCGACAATGGGTCTATGTCTTATGCTTCTTTATCTTTTTGTTATGCCATCATTAGTGCCTGATCATTAGCATCTTCAAGATGTACGGTGTCCGCCACGGCTCTGGAAACCAAGTCTGTATTCCAGGCAGGAAGAAGGAAGAAAGGGAAAAAGGCAAAAGTGCCTCCAAATTAGTACCCTTTCAGTACCCTTCCTAAGAGCCTTACCCAAAGCCATTTACCTGACTGCCACTATCTTAAGTGCACTAAGGCACATCCTAGTTCATATTTTGCATCAGGGCACATTAATGCAAATTATGGAAGAAAGGACTATGGGTAAGAAGTAGGCAATTGCCAGCTTATATTACA
Source organism: Talpa europaea (assembly GCF_964194135.1). Classification (NCBI taxonomy): domain Eukaryota; kingdom Metazoa; phylum Chordata; class Mammalia; order Eulipotyphla; family Talpidae; genus Talpa; species Talpa europaea. The sequence continues at coordinate 41,199,089 of NC_140080.1, read as the reverse complement.
TGATGTACTTGCTAGTATCTTAATAATCCTTAACTCCATAAGAGTTACTAATATTTGTATAGTTATGAAAACTAACCCTCCAGTGGCTGTGGCCTCTTGGTCCTGGGTCCTGGGTGACTTAAGAGGACACATTTTGTCTGGAAGAATATCAGGAAATTGTTGTCACATGGTACTCAGCAATGAAATATCCAAAACACATGAAGAGAGAGAACGCTCATGGGTGTTAGGTTGAAAAATCATCTAACTCCCCTAGACTCCTTTCTCGAGCTTCACCTGCAAAATACCCTGGAGTGAAAGGGATAGAATCCGGTGTCCACTGTCTAGCCCTTTCAGTTGGATTTATGTCTTCTCCACTGAGGTAGTTTGCCTACAGTGTTAGCATCCTCCCAAAGCATGTGGGCGGCCAGGGCAGGATCTAAACACAGGGCAACAGCAACAACAAAAGATACTCATTGTGTGACTGTCTGATCACTGACCATTTTCAAAATCTTTCTGCCTTAGGAGTAGAAGACAGACGATTAGGGGGTATTGTAGGGAAGACAAGTAGGAAAAGACTGGTCAGTTTCCTGAGTGAGGATGCCCAACTTCGTAGCAGGTTAGCAAGTCTCAGTAAATGTTAGTTCTCTGTGCTCTGAGTGATTCTGTGCTGAGACGTTTAGGAGCCACCTGGCAGATCACTCACAAAAGCATGTCTTCTCAACCTCTTTTTGCATTATCACACAGAAATGATGAAAGAAGTGGATGAAATGAGCTGAAATCTTTTTTAAGCCAAGTAATGAGAAGCTTTTCATGAGAAGGATTAGAAAACAGTTCCTCTGTCATCTTTTGGGGACTGACCGTTTAGCATTTGCAGGTTAGACCTTACAGAAGCTATTTCCATCAGCAAAATGCAGTTTCCCTCTCTCCCACCACCCACTTGTCACCCTGTCTTGCCTCTATCAGCTGTTGTTTTCAGAGAGCAGGAAGCAAAGCGAATACACGCTTTGATTCACTTCTGGTGTCTACTAACGAGTTTGTGGTTTCAGTATGTGGAGATGTCATTTTTTCACTAGAGTCTTTTTGTCCTTGTCTTCTGCTGCTGCTGTCTTTGAGCTGCCATCAATATACAAAGTTCAGAAACAGTGTCATTGTTTGGGGACAGCATATGGAACAGAAATTTCACTTATCCCCTGGGACATATGCTGTTAATTAAAAGTGGAGTCTAAAGATCACACTCAGTATATGCACTGTCACACTGGAGAGAGTGGAAAAAAAACATTGAATGTATTTCAACTTCATGTCACTCATTCCACATTTGAGTGAAAGTTGGGAGCTATTCACTATATACCACATTTAAGTAGACAATTAATATACTGCTTAGAATCCTCCAGCGCATTTTCAAGTCTGCAGAAATGTTGAACTCCCTAGCATAACCTTTAGGACATTTTGTCATCTGGTCTCTGCCCATCCACCTTCCTGCCTCATGTTTTACTAAAATTGCTTTTATTAATGTAGCCATATCAAGCACAAAATAAAAGCTCACAGTTTGGGGCCAGCATCTATGTTAAACACTAACTAGAAGTCCCACTTAACTCAAAATAGAAATTCCTAGAAAAGGGATGAAGCATGGTTTGTGGGCACTTGTCATTCCATTCTTTTCACATCGCTGATACTTTCATTTGTCCTAATTACAGTTTCTACCAATTTCCCCTAATTCCACTTCTGGTTGCATCACTTGGGCTGCAGGGACATCCTTCATCCTGCCCTGGGCTGCTGCCAGCCCAGTTGCCTACTTGTCTGTCTGCTCTGAGTTGCAGCTGCTGCCTTGCAGACTTGGGAGCTGCTGTGACATTGATTGCTGTATCACCTTCATACCTATTTCTTGTACCCGTCGTGGGGTCCAACACTGTCACCTGTCCGGTTACACAGGCCAATGCTGTATGCAGAATGCAGAATACATGGCAGCAGGGAAAGTTAACAGCAAGGTAAATGTCACCCTTTGATGAATACCTTCCATGCAGCCCCTGCTTTGCTCTCCTTGGTGGAGAACAAATAGGTGTGTGTGTAGAAAGTACTATAGTGAGTCATCCTGTGCATACGCACAGAATGCAGTTTATTTTAATAAAAATGACTGGATGACAACACTATAACCAAGCAGCATTTTACATAGGGTATAACTGTACACCAATTTCCTCATTTAGTTTTCACCAGAATTCTGTAATTTGAACAATTAGGTTAAATACTGTTATTATCCATAGATGTGGAAACTGAGGTTTAGGATAACTGAAGTGATGGTTTAAGGTAGCATATGGCAGACCAACTCAGCCATTGTCCTAGAATGAACAAACTTCTAGCCCTCAGGTTGAAATTAATGAAGATGGTGGGGAAGGGAAAGAAGCTGGCACAGAGATTTTATTGTTATTATTTTAAGACATTTTAATTCACTAACAATTTCATACATACATTCAAACACAGATCTGGATTTCTATTGAAAAATTCTGAGCTGGGCATCCGTGGTGACCCAGGAGTTAAGTCTCAGCACTATTAAGCTATCACCAGCCACTGTGACCTGAGTTTGATCCCCGACCAGGGAGCTGACCCACATGGTGCAGCAGACTTCTCCTGACTCACCCTCTGCTCTCCTCAGCAGTGTATTTCAGTAGATCTTCCTGTTCTGCTTCTCATTCTGTCTATGGTAAATTACCTCACCCCCCACATCTATGGCCTACACCCCAGTTCTTGTATGTATAAATAAATAAAAATAATTAAAAAAAAACCTTTTTAAAAAAGAAATAAAAAAGAACAAGTCTCTAGGATATTAATTATTCACTACAGTTGGGGACTGAATTTAGTGCTGAACTTCTAGCAATGAAGAGAATTCTAGCCCACTTATGAGAAGAATTTATTTAAAAAAAAACATTTTACTAACCAGAAAATTAAAAAAAAAGCCTCTATTTGATCACTGTACTAAAGTATTTTAGTTGTCTCTTGTTATAACTGGGCATTCTGCCATCTATAAATGCTATTTTACATACATTTTCCCAAAAATTAGACTTTTTCCTTTGTAACTTATTGCAAAATTGCACAATTCCCCAACCCAACATTAATTATGAAGTTAAATGTCAACCTTGATCTGGTCCTTTCAAAAAAAAATATTACCAATGTAATATCTTCGTATGGTTAAAAAAATGAAGTAGAAGTCTCATAATAAGAAACAATTGTCCCTTCTCCATCATTCTGCATGTCTCTTTTTTTAAATATTTATTTATTTATGCACACAAGAACTGGGGCACAGGCCAGAGGCATGGGGGGGGGTTGGAAAATCCACCAGACAGAGTGGGGAGCAGAACAGGCAGATTGACTGACATACACTGCTGAGAGGATCAGCAGGTGAGACGGGAGAGGTCTGCTTGCTATGTGGGTTGCTCCGAGGCCGGCCGAGATCGAACCCAAACTGCAGAGGCTGCGGACAGCTTGACAGTGCTGCGCTCAACCCACTGCACCACCGGGGAGGCCCTGAATATGCCACTATTGACATTCATTTACCAGTTGATGGATATTTAGATAATGTTACTATGTTCCTGATATTGGGTAAAAGTATTTAGAATTTCACTGTTAAATATGTTGTTAGCTATGGATTCTTCATAGGTGAGCTTTATGAAATCAAGGAAGTCTCCTCTGTTTTTGGCTTGTTGAGTTTTTTTTTTTTTAATCTTGAAAGTTTGTTGTATTTCATCAACTGCTTTATTTGTCTCTATTGAGATGATCCTGTAAGTTTTGTTGGTATGCTATATTGCATTAGTTGCTTTTCAGAGGTTAAGCCAACCTTGCATCCCTGGAATAAATCCCTTTTGACCATAATGTATAATGCTTTTCAAATTTTTGCTCGATTTGTTTTGCTAGTATTTTGAAAATTTTGTATTTATAGTCATTAGAGATATTTGCTTTAATTTTCCTTTCTTGCGATGTCTTTGTCTTACTGTGGAGTTGGTGTGATAACTCCTGGAATAAAAGTGTTCCCTTCCGTTTTGGTGAAGAGTTTGTGAAACATTGGTATAAATTCTTTAGATGTTTGTTGGAATCTAGTGGCAAAGTTATTTGATCCTGAGCTTTCTTTGTGGGCTATTTTCTTATTACTAATTCAATTTTAATTTTTACTTGTTATAGGTCCATTCAGATTATGTATGCTTTATTGTATCAGTTTTAGTTGTTTCCAGAAACTTGTCCAGTGCATCTAAGTTATGTATTTTATTGGCATAAAAGTTTTCATAGTACTTCCATATAATCTTATTTATTTCTGTAATGTTGGTAATGTCTGTAATGTTCTGTAATGTTGGAAAGCAAAGAAAGTCTTTGCTTTCTTTTTCTGATTCTAATAATTTGAGACTTCTCTATTTCTTCTAGTTTGTTTTTATTTTATTTTATTATGGTAAGAGCATTCAACAACACATCTAGTCTCTTAACCAATTTTTAAGTATACACTGCAGTATTTTTTTATTTTTTTATTTTTTTTTAATAGAGGCATGTTATTTATTTATTTGTTTGTTTGTTTGTTTTGTTTTGTTTTGTTTATACATGCACTGGGTACAGTCAGAAGTGCAGCAGGGTGAGAGAATTCACCAGAGCCAGAGCAGGGAGCAGAGCAGGCAGAAGGACCGAAGTACACTGCTGAGGGGAGCAGCGGGCGGCAGGAGAGGTCTGCGCGCCATGTGGGACCCTCCTCCGGTGGCCGGGGAGCAGCCGGGGATTGAACCGGCGCCACAGAGGCTGCGGGCAGCTTCGCAACCCAGCGCTCAATCGCTGCGCCACCAGGGAGGCCCTACACTGCAGTATTTTTGACTATAGCTATACAATGTTGTACTCTAGAAATTACCCATCTTCCTTAATGGACAGTTATTATGTGTGTTGACTAGTAACTCTCCATTTTTCCTTCCTTCCAGTCAATGGAAACCACTATTCCACTCTTTGATTCTATAATTTGACTATTTTAAATAATCTAAAATGCTGGAATCAAACAGTATTTGTCTTTCTATGACCAGTTTATTTCACCTAGGATAAGGTTTTCAAGGCTCAATCATGTTGTGACATATTGCAGAACTTCGTTCTTTTTAAAAGGATACATGTATATATCACATTTTGGTTCTCCATTCATCTGTTAATTAACATTTAGTTTGTTTCCATTTCTTGTGAGTCTTGGGAATCATATATTATGAATAATGCTTCAGCGAACATGGGAGTGCAGATATCTCTTCAAGATTCTGATTTATTCTCTTAGACAAATAACTGATAATTGTGATTGCTGGATCATATGGTTCTTCTATTTTTTGAAGGAAATCCATAATGTTTTCCATAGTGGCTGCACCACTTTATAGCTTTGGAAAATCCTGTGATTTGTTTTTGTGTAGTAGCTATCCTTATAGGTGTGAGGTATTATTTTATTGTGGTTTTGATCTTCATTTCTCTAATGATTAGAGACACTGAGCAACACAATGAAGACTTGTTATTTGGAGAAATGTCTGTTCAAGTCCTTAGCCCAAATTTTTAATCAGTGAGTTGTAGGGATATGATTTTTATTGTTGTTTGACCAATATGGAGTTCATTACTTATTTTGGACATTATGTTTTCTTCTGGAAGTTTTATAGTTTCAGGTCTTATGTTTAAGTCATTAATTGATTTTGAGTTGATATTTGTGTAGAATACAAGGTACGGGTCAAATTTCATTATTTTGTATGTGGATAGACAGTTTTCTTAACACCGTTTGTTGAAAAGACTATTCTTTTCCTATTGTGTATTCTTGGTACCCTAGTGGAAAACTTGTTGACCATATAGATATATAGATTGAATCCTGGATTCTTTATTCTTTTCCATTCTTTTACACCCTGCTTTTAAGACTGTACTATACTATTTTGATTACTGTAGATATGTAGGATGCTTTGAAATCATGCCTCTTTTTTTTCCCCAGTGTCTTAATGTAGAGATTCAATTTTTGATTTGAGATTCACAGATCTATTTCACAGATATATTTCCCTGGTAGAATGGCTTGAGCTGCACCTCATAAGTTTTAGTATGTTTTGTCATAATTTTCATTCATCTCAAAGTATTTTATAATTTCTATTTTTATTTCTTCTTTAACTCCTTACTTATTAAGAAGTGTGTTTCTTGATTTCCACAACTATGAGTTTCCCAATTTTTTTTTGTTTTTGAATTTTAATTTCATTACATTAGAGTCAGACAAATCCTTTGTATTATTTATATTCTTTTAAATTTATTGAAGTTTGTTTTTTTTGTCCTTGCACATAGTCTCTCTGGAGAATGTTCTATATGTCTTTGCATTTGTATCTTTGCACATAGTTGTTTTGTCTGCCATTTTATTTTTTATTTCTCATTTTTTGTATCAGAAACAACTTAAGACTTAAACTTAATTCCAGTGAGGTAAAGAAATGCTATTTCTATGTGGTGGTGTTCCCTTTTCTCCCTTTTTGTGGTATTATTGTTATACCCATTACATCTGTATTACAAACTGAAGAATACATTGTTGTAACTATTACTATATGTGACTTCATGTATTTTCAAAAGCTGATAGAGGAAAGTTGGCAAGTATATCTTATTATATTTACCACTATCGTTTCTGCTTCTATTCATTTTTATGGATTCCATTTATTATTCTCCTATTCCTTTCTTATGGAGTCATTTCCTTAATCAAAATACCTTTGATTCTCTATGTCTATCCTGCCTTTACACTGCTGACTAGCAAGTGTATTACATTTTACATTATAGGCCCAAAATACATGCTATTTTTATATATTCAATTATTTTATACAATTGCTTTTTAAAATCAGTTAAAATAAAGGAAGGAGAAATGTTATTTCTACTGTCACTTATTATTTATGTAATTACCTTTACTGGTGCACTCTGTCTTTTTTCATGTGCATTCAAATGACTCTCTGGGATCACTTGGTTTTACCCCAAAGAATATATTGTATTGTTGTTTGTGATATGATCTACAGGTAACAGTTTTTCTCAGTTTGTGTTTATCTAGGAAAGTCTCTCTTTCACTTTAATTTTTGAAAGATAGCTTTTCTGGGTATAGGATTCTTGGTTGATTGACAGCTTGGGGGTTTTGAGCCCTTTGAATATGTTATCACATTGTTTTTGAATTGTATTTATTTATTTATTGTTTCTGGTAAGAAGACATTTGCAAATATTACTGCAAATATCACTGGCTATTTTGAGTCATTTCTTCTTTCTCTTAATATTTTCTCTTTGTTTTTGGCTTTCAACATTTTGACTATCATGTCTCTGTGAATCTCTGCATTTATTCTGCTTACTCTGTGTATGTTATTGTTCCACATTTTTTTTATCTCTCTGTTAATATTTAATTCTTTTTTCAATCCACTTTTTGGGTTATGTAGTATCTGTAGATTTAGCTTCATGTATGCTAACTCTTTCTTCTGCCACTTCAAATCTACTGTTGAACTCCTCTTGCAAATTTTTCATTTCCTTTGCTGTACCTTCGACTCCAAATTTCCATATGGTGCTTTTTAAAAATAACTTCTATCTCCTAGCTAACATTGGTAGTTTGGTGCAACTTTGTCATTTTGTTTTCCTTTACACTTATTTAATTATGGTTTTCTTTAAGTCTTTTCTTTAGGTATTTGTGCTACTCTGACTGCTCTGTTTAATCTAACCTCTGGTTGCTCTCTTTGGCACTTTCTTCTGATTTTTTCCCCCCATAGTATATGTATCATACTTTCCTATACCTTTGTATATTTTTGGGAAACTTGAACTTTTAGATAATATATTGTAGTAACACTCATTACTGCCTCCCTCTTCCTCCTGTTGCTTTTTATTGCTACTTTATAGTGCCTTGCTGGATTATTTTAGTGAAGTCTTTTTCCTTCCTTACAGTAATGTCTGATGTTCCTCATTAGGAGGTGTTCATCATGGGTCAACAAATGGATTTGGGCATCTTTCTCACTTTCTTTTTCCTATCCACACCCAATTGTTAAATTCCACTGACTCTAAGATGATTACTCTATTGTTTGAGATAAATTTCCTGGAGTGTAAATTGCTCCACAATTGAACCCATCAAATTCAGGCTCCATTGAAGACAAAGTTCCCAAGGTGAGTGTTGGTGGTTTGTTCTGAGCCCAGATGGCTCCTTTCAGCTGTGCTCCTAGTCAGAGCACCATCTTATCCTCCCAGGAGGAAGTAATAACCTTTCCCTGGTTCTCTTGGAGATACTATCCAGCTTATTAGTTAGCCTATGATTCTGATGACTCTACCAATCTCTCCTCAACTGCCTTGAACCACCATCTCTACCATTCTTGAGTGTCTTTAGGCTTGAACTTCTCCACACTATTCTAAGTAAGTCAACTTTTTTGAGAAGGGAATAGGATCTATATACTTGGACTGTGTCTCCCTCAACAGAAAAATCTCTAAGGCAGGACTCTGGAGCTGAAGAGATAATGAAACATTTCTCTCTGTTGGACAGTCCTACTTTAGGAGCTGTGCTCTTGGTTGGGATAGGGGTAGTCACTTCAGTCTTCTCAACTTGCCTCTCCTGCATTAAAACACCACCTTACAAGCCAGATCCGGGGTTATTGGAGCTTTAGTATTCTCAGTGGCAATGCACTCATGGTAGAGCCTTGATCCCGCAGTGGGAGGTGCTAGGTGACATAAGGACACTACCATCTCCCATGTTCTTGCCCGGAACTCAGCATCACTAACAGGTAGCTGAGTGCAGGAGGACAGGTACTGATAAACTGTGGCTGTTCAGAAGATAGCCACCGGACTAAGAATTGGGAGAAAAGGAGCGCTGTTTCTTTGTCTGCACCAGTCTGGAACAGAGTGTCCCTCTCACTGATTGGTGAGAGTGAGGGAGAGAGTATGTCACAGTTGAAAAATCACAGTCTTACTGTTCTTATCAAATTTGAGGCGATTTTATTGAGTAAATATTTCCAGAAACATTGAATGGTTGTTTTTCTATAATTTGACTAGTTTCTTTGGTGAGTAAATCTGTGGAACTCCCTATATTGTCATGATGTCCTTTACTACATTTAAATCTTAAAAATGTTAGGAAAAGAACTTAGACTCTGTCAAATAACTTATGCTTCTTTTGATGTGATTTTCTTGGGACAAGACTTTTGAAATGGAAATATTAAACAGAATATATTTTCTTTTTGTTGTATTCTTCCAGTACATGCCCATATTCTTTGAAAATCTTCTGACATACAATAATTCATCACTTTATTCAATTTGCTTGCTTTTATTGAAAAATTCATGTCTATAAATGGAAACCTTATCGTGTGTGTGTGTGTGTGTGTGTGTGTGTATTTAATTCAGTTAGGATTGGGATCAATTTTCCTTCTATAGTAATTTATGTAGTTTGCTTTTTTTTCCAGGGGAGTGAAATGAGTAGTTAGCTGTTAGTAGTTAGTTAGTTAGTGAAATGAGTTAGTTAGTAGTTACCAATTGCTACTTAAAAGTTTGTAGAAGTTTTGATTTAAACAAATACCAATATATCCATTTCTGTGGTATATAAACAATTTTCAACATATTAAGTTACTGTATATTCAAATGTTTTCTTTCTTATTGTGATTATTTTGATGTTTTTTTATTTCAAATGGAAAATTATAATTAGCATATAGGCCTTGAAGATCTCAATTTGAGTTCCAGCTGCATCTCTTAGTACCTGGGTGATCTTGGACGTATAGCTTCACCTCTGTAAGCTTCAGTTCTTGTCTCTGAAAGGAAGGGAAATATCCATCTCAAGGGTTAGCACACCAATTTAAGAAGGCAATGCACATTTAGTATGTGACAAAGCATGTTGTCAGTAACCAGTAAGTGGCAATTCACTGGCTTTTGAGAAAATAATTTATTTCACACAGGATTTAAAATAATTAGTACGGAACTGTGCAAATGTTTCCTGATATTTTCCTATTATCCTGGATGCTCAATTTCCTGTCTCATTTCTAATTTTATTAGTTTTTAAATTAGATTCTCTGTTTGTTGGCTATTTGTTAGTCTTTTTCAACAATTAATATTTGCTTAATCACTTATTGGTTTTCTTTATTATTTAACTAATTTGCTATTCTGTTTTTTCACATTTCCTAGTCTTGTAGGTTTTTGTTTAACTTATTTCATCAGCTTATATAATAAGGTAGGAACGTAGTTAATTATTTAAAAAATTAAGAACAAAAATAAGTAAAGCTGAGAGCCTTCCTCTAAACTGTTTTAATGACTCTCCGTAGAATTTGATTCATAATTATTACTCTCTTTCTATTCTGCTGCCGGCTTCTGAGCACTTGATTGGAACCAGACTTTCAGGGTTGAAATAGAAGCAGGGAGACTAGCTAAAGAGGTCATCATAGCCATGAACAGAAAGGCCTTAGGCAGTTACTATACAGAGAATACTAACTGGGTATCAGAATATCTGGGACCCAGGTATAAAATCAACCAGTCCCAGTTGAATGCCTGTAAGTATGGATCATATCTCTGCTCAAGGTAGTTTGATAGATGTATCTCCTTCATTCCCACACCAGTGTTGTGACATTTGTTTCATTTCCTCTCTTTTGCAGTTGAAGATGTCAGAAGTGTCTCTTTCCCAAGAGAACAGGGCAATTGCAATCCATTTTGGGGAAACTTAGCTGGATTTTCTCTCTAGTTCTATACCATGTTACCCTTTATAAACCTCTTGACGTTTTATTTAGAGGCCAAGCCTTTCTCTGGAATGCCAATGTTGAGCACTGCTATCTTGTAATGACTTTGTGAGGACAGAAATGGTTTGACCTTATTTTGCAATGTTACTTAAAATGAGTTACTCTAAGAGAAGACATGGGTGTCAATGGCAGTTGTTTTCAACTGCATGAGAAGGCTAACATGTGGAAGAATTTGTTGATATATTTTATAAGACTTCAAAAAAACCAACCTAGGTAAGAAGGTATAGAATAGCAGTAGTAGCTATAGTTATATAATTAATGTATGCCAAGCTCTCTCCTATAAGAATGTTAAATCCATTGTTTCAGTTCATCCTTATCCCAGTCACAAGAGTCAGGTGTTATTATATTAATTCTCTCTTCTTTATTGACTTGGATCAGACCACTCCAAAGTGTTAAGTAACTCATCCCAAATTGTAGAACTAGGGAATGGCACATCTGGCAATTGAACTGACAGGTTGTCTAACTTCAAAGTCTAAGATCTTATATTTTACACTTAATTTCCTCTCCTGGAAGAGATAAGAAATAGACTGCAAATATAAAAAAAATCAAGAATGTGCTTCTTCACAGTGTGGGTACTTCTCATTGCAGGAAGGATCCAAGCAGAGGTTTGTGATCCTCTGTCCACAAAAATAAGGGGAAATATGACCCCTTATTTTAGCATCAGTCACTGGTACTGATGCTAAAAATGAACTAAAACAATGTGATAGAAATAGGGTCACGTACAGTGAAAAGGAGACCTTCTTGTGAGGTAGTAAGACTCCTGACAATGGGACAGGTGTCTAGAGAGACTACCTCTCTATAGATCGAGTCTAAATTTGAATGGATAATTTAACTCAATGACCTTTTAATTTTTCTAGTGGCCTCTGAAGAACTTGTTCAAATCACATGTTTTAAGTATGAATTTTGATTTTGCCAGAAAGAGGAGTAAGACTAGCAGTTCTCAGATTTTTGAGAATGCACCCCACATTTGAACACTAGAAATTTAGAACTTCCCTCAAAGCATTAAAAAGTTAATAAGAGATCTCAGCAAATCAGAAAATCACCATGCAAATACTACTCCCATGTCCAGTGTCTCAGAGAATCTGTAGAAGCATCCAGACTTGCATACCTTATGCTTCAGCATGGTCAACATTGTGGGCACATCCTCTCCTTGCTGCTAGCTGCATATTAACCTGTACTAATTGTTCAAAACAAGTTCTGCCAATGCTATACTGTTTCTATGAACCATTCAACTCAATGCTATACCTAAAAAATTGCCACAACAGTGTATTAAATAAGCAAGGTTAGTGGCCTAGTTTCATTCTTTTGCATGTGGTGGTCCAGTTTTTCCAACACCATTTATTGAACAAACTGACCTTGTTACATGGCATATTCTTTGCTCCTTCATCAAAGATTAGTTGTCTGAACCAAGAAGATGTGGTACATATATACGATGGAATACTACTCAGCAATCAAAAAAGATAAACTCATGCCATTTGCAGCAACATGGATGGAGCTACAAGGAATTATGCTCAGCGAAATGTCAGAAGGAAAAAGAAAAATATCAGATGGTTTCACTTATAGGAGGAATAAGACATTGGGGGAAAATAAGACATTGGGGGGAAATAATAACAATATAAAACAAAACAAAAACAGACAGACAATTATAAGCCAGAGACATCCTTCAGGGGAGGAGGAGGGAGAGGGATTGCAGGGAGGGAGGGTTGAGCACAGGGGACTGTGGTGATGGTGCATGGGTGCAATGGTGGAGGAAATTCTATGGGGATGATGCCTGAGGAAGATAAAAAGAGCAAACATTGTTTAAAAATGAGCAAAGATGTAAAATATATATATAAATAAAAATAAAAAGCAAGATTAAATGTATGTCTTGTGGGGGCACACCTGTGATGAGTCCATTGTACAACTGTTATCTGAGGAACAAAATACACTGTTGTATTTTGAAAAATTAATGCTGGCTGGGGGGGAAGCTGATACCTGAATTAAGAAGCCGCTTATCACCACTCTCCAGGAATTTGAACTTTTTAGTTAATTTTGAATGTAACTTAATTCAGAGGGAAGACCTCGCTCTTCCCTCCTTGGCTGGAATCACCTCTGTCTGAAGTCCAGACTGAATGGGGAAGTCTGATTCACTCAGCAGCTGCTCTGGCCCAGTTGAATGACCTCCTGGGCCCTGGCTCCAAGGCTCATCCTGTCTCTTGACCTACTCTATGCTGGGAAGACTGGCCACTGCATCCTTGGAGTCTCACTTTCTTTCCCGGTGGAACAGTGATGTGAGTATCTTCCCATCAGATTGTGCTATGGAGGTAAAAACTAAAGACAATGAAAGATCTTTATAGACTGTAAAGTGTGGTAAGGGAAAAAGAGCTATTATTACTTTAAAAGTGATGTTCTGGCAGAGTCTGGCCTGTAGCCGACAACAGGCTGACTCAGAAGCAGGTTTGTAGGGGAGCTGGAAGCCTGCTGGGGCATTGCTAAGGAAACCAGAAAAGACACGTACGTCACCAAGCCCCATCCTTATCTGCCCACTGCAGAGTATCTACCAAGAGCACAAACAGTGTGAGGGACCAGTCAAGGATAATTTGGGGGAAAGCACATCACATTCCATTTAAGGAGGAAGAGAAAGTGCGAGCAAACTCCAAAGAAGGAAAATGTTTCTCTTGGTTGCGAGAGGAAAGCACTTCCTGAACATTTCTAATTGACATGTGTAATGCCATCTGGAAGGCAGAGAAAGAAAGCTGGCTCTTAGGTTTCCTTTTAGGAGGGGAAGCCTTTGTCCCTGGCATCGCTGGGATACGTGTAAGGAGATGAAATTTCGTAGCATAAGCCCTGGGAGTCCCTCTGGGCTCAGCCAACAGGCTTCATTTTCAGCTTCTTGGTTGAGTATAACACATTCAGGTAAAAATGCATCTTGTGACCTTGGGAACTAAAATTGTGGCAAGTTCCCTATGTGTCCCTTTCGAGCTCAGCATCATCTCTCATGCAGTCTCTCTTCCTGCCATGAATATTTCTTGATTCCCATGGTGGGTTATTTTTCTTACGTCCTTTGTCCTTTGATATGAAATGGAGATGACCTACTAACCATTGCCAACTCAGCTTTCCTTAATGGAACTAACTCCTTATTCCATTTCTCCCACTTTCACCCTCAAGGACCCCATCTCTCTGCTCAGGACCCCAAGTCAGCATTGGACCACTTAAGTTACAAACAAGTCTTGAGGTTATTTTGAAATTGGTCATTCACTTGACTGGTATGATATCAAAATTCTCTACTGGTTTTATCTTCCCGGATCCGCCACTTCATTGCACTGGGCCATTGATGGGACAGCTTTCACCGCGTCATGCCTGCCCCCTTGATTTGGGCAACACTCTAGCTTCTAGGCACCTGCGAACCACTTCCTGGAGCTGCTTCAGTCCCCTTTCCCACAGGCAGACCCATATCTGCCATCTTGAAAGCTTTTGATGACTCCCTATTACCTACAGAAGTGCTCACTCTTCTCTATGCTATTTTAGTGAGTTCCTTTTAGGGGCAATGGTGGGAATTGCATGAGCAAACAAATATCTGTAGTGTCAAGTGGAGCTTAATGCAGTGTGGTTTTGAGCTAAGCTCTTGACATGATGAAGATTCCTCCGCAGGCAGAAATGGGTGTAGGAAATAGAAGACAGATATGTTAGCCAAATTGTTTAGTGTTTTCTGTAAATTCCATTGGTCATTAGCAGCTATTTAGGATCCTGAATTACTTTTGGTTTGGATAACTGGGACAAGCAGAGATGCCATGTGATAAATGAGGGATGTGTTAAATAAACAGACTAGAAAGTCTTTTCCATTACGGGTTTGTAAGCATGAAAATTGCATTTGAGATTATCATTATTGAGAATAAGCAGTTGGGGCTTGTTGAAGAAAGCCATTTATGGTCTGTTTTTAATATTAGATCACACAGAATTATATATGTATTTTGGTAGCTTGTGTATTCTTGTTTTAATCACTGTATCTTATTTATGGCTTAAAAAAGATGTAGAAGTCAAAATATACGAACCTTATGGAAATTGAAGTCTTTTTCTGGCATCTCTATTTTTAACCACTCTTCTACTTAGAGAAGGCTTAGAAATCAGACTGTCAGGTCTTCTTGTTGATAGTTCAGATAGCAACTGGGAGAGAACTTGGAACTGCAATAACTGATCTCAGTAAGGATCATGCTCAGCGAAATAAGCCAGAAAGAAAAAGAAAAATCCCAGATGGACTCACTCATAGCAGGAATTTAGAAAACCTAAATAAGGGACCAGCAAAAAGACTAATTGCAATAAAGTAAAAATCAAAATCAACAAGCAACTATAGACCAGAGACACACTACAGTGGGGGATGGGGGAGGAGAAGAGGGATTAGGGTCAGAATAAGGGGGGGTGGGAATTGTATGGGGAAAATAACCAAAATGAAAATGCATACATTATGCAAAAATGAAAAATGATATAAGAATTATATAAAATAAAATAATTCATAAAACAAAAGCAGACATAAGATAAGCTCACAAATAGATACACATGATATGGTGAAGAGTAGTTGCTTTGGGGGAATTATTTTTGCAAGTGCATGGACCATTTTTACTTTGTACTTTATACTTTCCATATGTAGAGTTTGTTTAGCAGTGGGCATGTACTACTTCTACTAAAAAAAAAATATTAGCTATATTTAGATGTATTGCCATGGAAAGGACCCAAAATATACCATTAATTGGAAAAAGCAAGTGGAAATGCGTGTTTACCTAATTCCAGTTGTACTCAAATATATATGTATTTGTAAATATATAAACATATGTATTTATGGGGTTATCAGAAAAGTCATGATACATTTTTGCATAGAAAACACGGAAAAAATGCATCATGACTTTTCTGACAACCCAATAGTTTTATATAATATATAAAGCATATAGATTATATTTTTCCAGAAGATATATTGCTCTATTATTTATCTTCTTTTTTATTTTTTAAAAATTTATCTCGATTTTCATCGGGGTAATATTGGTTTACAACACTATATATGTTTTAGGGGGATTGGTTCACACATCTCTAGATGAATGTTACCACACCAGGCCCCCACCAAGACACCAGTGGTCGCCCATGACCATGAACTGGGCCTCAACAACCAAGGCTCCTACTCTCGCCCTCCCCTTTAGGTGGCCTCAATTCTGCAGTCAGATTTCTGGGCTTTCTTTTGGTTTTATCTAGTTTTTTCTGATCCTTTGTTTTGTTTCTTAATATTCCACATATGAGTGAAATCATCCAGTGCTTTTCTTTTTCCTTCTGACTTATTTTGCTTAACAAAAATCCTCTCCATTTCTATCCATGTTGTTGCAAATGGCAAGAGTTCCTCTTTTTTCTTAAAAGTTAAGTAGTAGTCATATGTGTGTGTATACATATATATCTGTTCTGGTTCATTGTTGTATTATAGAATTTCTGTATTTTGATTTTGTAGTTGTCAATAGCTACAGCTCTGTATTGATTTATTGTTTCTAATAGATTTTTCATGGAGTCTTTAGGGTTTTCTACATATATTATCAAGTTGTTTGCAAATAGTATTTTATTTATAATAAAATAATTTTATTTCTTTTCCAATTTAGATTCTAGGTCCAAAGTTGATTCCAATTTCCTCAGGCTTAACCACAATTTTATAGGAAGCGTAAAAGACTAGAAATTTCAAGTAAGCCTTCCCAGATTTTTTTGCTATGTAGTGATTTGGAACCGGTAAGGAAAAATTCCAAATTGGCCGGCCTTTTCACTGTATCTGAAGCATGGGTGCTGTGGAGAAGCAACTTTAGGTTCTAAGATGATGGTAATATGAAAACCACAAAGTTCTTGGAGTGAAGGAGAGTTTAGAGACATTCTAGGTTGTGTTTAGGTATTTGTTTTCTTCTAATAAGCACTGTGCTAGGTTATTTGGTTTTAACCCTACTTTGCCTAATGTATGCCACAAGAAATTTATAAAAAGTATCTGGAGTAAGTCACAGATTCCAATGAGAGTTGACATACCAGAACTTATTGAAAAACAGATCAAGAACTCCCAGGAGCAAAACTCTGAAGTCCAGCCTTTTTAGTTTTTCTTTAGGGATCAATATGCTCCAATTATTTTTTGTTCTTAAACTCCAAGCTTTAAAATTCCTTACTTTCTCAGAGATGAATTGCCTTGACAGAAGCCATGGAAACACCCCTAAGTCTGGAGAGGTCAGGGGCCCTTAACTGACAATCTATTGAGGCCTTGCAGAGTGGGATGGGGTAGTGGTCTTTGCCCAAATTTGCTGAGTGAATCCAGATAGAATAAGAATCGTAACGTATTATTCCAACTTCAATCCTGGGCAGCTCCCACTTTTTGACATCTTGATTACTGTGTATTCCATTCTAAGCAAGTTCAAATTAGAAGCTACATGACATAGCTTACTGGAAGTATTTTTAGTTGCTAAGTACTTTTTCAGGATTAAAAAAAAAAAAAAAAAACACAACCATATCCAAACAGTCAAGAAGAAAAACTGCAAACAATGTGGGCAGTGATTATCATTCATCAACGCATTTCAGACATCCTGTAAAACTGTGTTGTCTGTGGCCAATCTGCCGTCTGATCAGAAGTGAATGAAACCTGAAAGCTTTTCCCAAACGTGGCTCCACATTAGGTCGCGGTGGATGCTGATACGTGCTGGCTTTGGAGCTGTTCGATGCAGGTTGCACTGCAGTTTTGCCTGTGCCCAGCTGTATGACCACATTGCTTAGTGGCTTAAGCAATGCAAGCCTCAGTTTCCCCATCTATAGAATGGTGACCGCTTCAAATGGTTGTTGGTAGAATCAAACAACAAAATCATTGCCATCTGGTGCTTAATAAGTGCTCAAGCGTGTTACGGGCCCAGTCAACTGCATTTTTCACCTGTTATTAGCCTGCCCTTTTAGATTCTGCAAAACCACTGCATATAAACCCCGTATCCATCCTCAGAGCTCAGGAAAACCTGCTGTAAATGTCAGAATCTTGTAAGACTACAAAATAGATTATTTCTTGAAAGTAGAATTTCAGAAGTAAATTGGAATTGATCTGCTCTTAGAAATGGAAAGTATTTGATCCAGAGACTCACTATTACATTTAAATCAAACAGTGCTTAGAAGAGCAGCAGAAGATCCTGGCAAAAGTAGAGCAAGTTGCTTTCCCCTTTGAAGGTGATTACTCTCTTCTGGTAGGAAAACAGCCATCACCAGAGGTTCCACTACCTACATTTTTCTCTTTGTAAATGAAGAGGCTGCAAAGTCTAGGTCAGAAACCAGAGCAGAGAGATGGACAGTTGCTACCTTCTTCCTCTCTGTTGGCTAGAAGCCGCCTCCTTATGGTATCAAAGCAAGAAGTCTGGACAGGCAGGTGGTGGGCAACCGGCTGTGGCAGGCAGAAGATCCAAAAGCATCCTCTGCCAGCAGGTGGGGAAGCCTGAGGGTTGACGTCACACTCCCCACAACCCCAGGAGGGATCTGTTTCCAAGAAAACAAGTTCTGATGAGTAGGCAAGCCCTGTTCTGATCAGCTTTGCATGCAGATTGAATAGTGAATCATGCCAGGGTTTGTGAGAAAGGTGACAATTTGTAAGCAGGTGTTCATTTTGCCCAAGTTTTCCTGAAGCTAGCTAAAAGTAATTGCATATAATATTCATTTCCTTTCTAATCTCCAGTAGCTACTAACTGATTTTGGTTTACCAGTTTTTTTTCCTCTTTGGAAGGACTGTATCCTTGAAGAAAAGCAAAATAAAATTACAAATTCAGTTGAAATGTCTTTTTCATATGTCCTCTCAGTTTATACTGTGTCAAGGTTCTGTAAATGAGTTGAACTTGTGAGCTGAAGTTCTTGTAACTGGATAGGTGGAGTGTTAGGTAAGGCCTGGAAAGAGTTCTGTGTAGTCCCATGTGTTAATAGTTAGAGTAGGCACAAAAGAGGGAAATATCTTCAGTAGGTATTCTACAAACTAAACCACAAAGGCAATTGACAAGCTGGGTTTTAGGAAACCAGACATGGGATTTTAGCCTCTTATTCTGGCTATTGCTTTCCCTGTAACCAAATTCCTTCCCCTCTTGCAGACCAATCATCTCTAAAACACTGCCAAACATTTGATCATGCCTATGGATTGTGAGGTCAGCAGTCAGGGGAAGCCTGCCTCTATGGCGTACTTCAGTTGGAAACACCAGCAGACTTGAAGTAACTCAACAGCAGGGGCCTGAACTCATCTGGGGTTTGCACACTCTGGCATGGAGCTCATGCTGGCCATCCACAGTCAGCAGGGGCTGTTGGCAGCAATGTCCCACGCGGCCTTTTCATTTGGCCCCACTGCTTGCTCATAGCGTGATCGCTGAGTTCCAAGAGGACTAGGCAAAGGCTACACCCATTTTTATGACCTTGCCTAGGAAGTCATGTGGTGTCACATCTGGTTATAGTCCCCCCAGATTTAAGCAGAAGAAATAGAGCTTTTTTTTTTTTTTTTGATGTGGAAAGAAAAGCAAGTAGGATGGGATATTTACGGTGCCCTCTTATGGAAAACATGATGAGCCATACCTTTTGACAATTTCCAGAGCTGATTTGCAGGATTTTTTTTAAAGATTTATTTATTTATGCATACAAGACCTGGGGTACAGGCCAGAGGTGTGTGGGAGGGGCGGGGGTGGTGAGACGATTCACCAGAGACAGAGTAGGAAGCAGAACAGGAGGCTCTATTGAAACACTGCTGAGGGGAGTGGCGGACGAGACAGGACAGGTCTGCTGCGCCATGTGGGCAGCTCCCTGGCCGGCCAGGGATCAAACTCAAACTCATGCTGCAGAGGCTGCAGATAGCTTTACAGTGCTGTGCTTTAACCACTTGCACCACCAAGGAACTCCCCCTCCCCACCCTTGCAGGATTTTTGATGCAAAGATGATGAAAGTCAATACCCTCAGTGGGCCTGGCATGATCTGACTCCCACCTCGCTCTGCAGTCACCTCCTACACCCCTTCCTCTGCTTTTTGAGCCCCAGTCACACCAACCTCTTTCAGTTCTCCAGCCCAGTCAAGCTCTTTCTCCCTCAGGAGGCTTCAAACAGGCTATTTCCTCTGCGTGGAGAATACTTGTCTCCTTATATTGTTATTCCCAAAGGGATGGAAGCAGGATTTTTCTTTTTCTCTTTTAAACCTCTTGGCCCTGTTTCTGCCAGCTGTCAGATGTGCACAGAGTAAGTGGGCAGCCAAGCATGCACACTTGCCATTGCCCACACCCTCCATCTTGGAGTCGCCAATCCCAACAGGGGTCACAGAATGTGGGCGCCAGTCCTGCATCTGCGCAGCAAGATGACAGAAATAAGGTCCACAGACCCTGGTAGCCTTGCTGTCACCAGATGCTGCTGCCAACATGATCATAACAAGTCCCACAGGCTAATTTTTAAAAAATATTTTTTTATGCATACAAGGCCTGGGGTACAGGTCAGAGATGCAGGGAGTGAGAGGATTCACCAGAGACAGAGTGGGGAACAGAACAGGCAGATTGACTGAAATACACTCCTGAGGGGAGCAGCGGGCGAGGCAGTAGAGGTCTGCAGCACCATGTGGGTAGCTCCCTGGCCGGCTGGGGATTGAACTCATGCTGCAGAGGCTGCGTATTGCTTCAGAGTGTGGTCCTTAATCCCTTATGCCACCAGGGAGGCCCCCCAGGCTAATTTTTTTTTTTGATGGGTTCCTTCAACTGGAACTCCAATGCCCCCACCTCTGCAGTCAGGGCCTCTCTTAGTAGGGCCAGAGAGGCTTATATGAAAGTGAAGGCTTTGACTGAGATCTCAGTTATCTCTTTGGGGCACCTGGGGCCAGAGAGCAGGCCTAAATCATTTTAATTTATGCATACAAGAACTGGGGTATAAGCCAGGGGTGCAGGGGGATGAGAGGATTCACCAGAGAGAGTGGGGAACAGAACAGGCAGATCTACCAAAATACGATGCTGAGGGGAGCAGTGGATGAGTCAGGAGAGGTCTGCTGTGCCATGTGGGTTGCTCCCTGGCCCAGGGATCGAACTTGTGCTGCAATGGCTGGCGATTGCTTGATAGTGCTGTCTTTAGCCTCTGTACCACTAGGGAGGCTCAGGCATAAATCATTTTTATATATGTTAAAGGCTATTTTCCTAAAACCAATATGACTCCATTACTTTAAACACTTAAATCCTTCCCTCAAGCAGCAACTTCAATTGTGACATTTTATCTTCTCAAAACCAGGGGAGGGGGGCGGGGGGCAAACTTTGTAAAGGGCCCTGTCCAGAATAGTAAGAAAAGTCTAAAATAGTAAGTGTTCTAGACTTTGCAGGCCATGAACTCACAATGACGCAGTTCGGCTCCTGTAGCTTGAAGAGAACACAGACAATATGTATGCAAGTGCATACAATAGTCTTGCAGTGACACTTGTATTTATGACAAAGTTACCTTTCATTTAATTTTCACATCTCATGAACTAGTCTTTATATTTTTTCAACCATTTAAAAGGTAAAAATCTGGGCCTTCCTGATGGCACAAGGGGTTAAGATGCAATCTATGAAGCTGTCTTCAGCCTCTGCAGCAAGAGTTTGATCCCAGGCCAGCCAGGGAGCAACCCACATGGTGCAGCAGACCTCTCCTGACTCACCCGCTGCTCCCCTAAGCAGTGTACTTCAGTCTAACCGCCTGTTCTGTTCCCCGCGCTGTCTCTGGTGAATCCGTACCCCAGTTCTTGTATGCATAAATAAATAAATCTTTGAAAAAGAAGAAAAGGTTAAAAACCACCTTTTCTCATAAGTTGTAATCAAAAACAGCAGAGTCATATATATATATTTTTAATTTATTTATACAAGCACTGGGTACAGTCAGAAGTGTGGGAGGGTGAGAGAATTCACCAGAGCCAGAGCAGGGAACAGAGCAGGCAGACTGACAAGTACACTGCTGAGGGGAGCAGCAGGTGGCAGGAGAGGTCTGCGCGCCATGTGGGACCCTCGCCTGGCAGCCGGGATTGAACCAGCACTGCAGAGGCTGCGGGCAGCTTTGCAACCCAGAGCTCAACTGCTGCACCACCGGGGAGGCCCAGCAGAATCAGATTTGGCCCACTAGCCCTAGCAATTTAACTCATTACTCTGAAATATTTTATTCCCTCTAACATGTATTTTAAATCATCAGGTCAAATGATTTGCTAGGGACAACCTGACCTGCTAGCAGTATTTATCCAGTATCTATACCAGGACATCACTCCTCTCTGCTTTGTTAACTATTGCACATTCTTCAACTCTTAATAAGGTAGGTTTTGTAAATTAAATTTATTTATTTACTTTCTTACATTGTTGTTCCTTTTTGGACAGTGTTTGATTTCTCCCCTCAGGTGTAGACCCTGTAGTTTTCCCACCACCACAGCACCCATGAGCCATCATCATAGTCCCCTGTGCTCTTCCTTCCCCTGTTTTGATCCCCCTCCCAACCCTCCTCTGCTGTATGCCTCAGACCTATGGTCAGCTTGCAAGTTTGATCCTTTTTTTCCCTTGACACTTTGTTTGGTTTCTGTATATTCTGCAGAAACCATCTGATATTTATCTTTTTTCTCTTGACTTATTTCACTTAGCATAGTCCCTTTCCAGCTCCATCCATGTTGCCACAGATATCATGGGTTTATCTTTTTTGATTGCTGAGTAATGTTTCATTGTCTATCCCCTCTGACCATAAAGGTATCTAACTAGAAATCAACCACAAAAAGAAATCAAGGAGAAGCCTCCCTTACATGGTAGATCTATGTTTAATGTTCTAGTAATTTCCATACTGCTTTCCATAGAGGTTACACCAGTTTACGTTCCCACCGAGAGTACACAGGGTTTGTACAGTGCATGTCTTTGCCAATGCTTCTTATTTCTTGTGGTCTTAACGACAACCATTTAAATAGGTATGAGACGGGCCTCCCCAGTGGTGCAGTGGTTGAGCGCTGGGCTGTGAAGCTGCCTGCAGCCTCTGCAGTACTGGTTCGATCCCTGGCCGCCGGTGAGGGTCCCACATGGCGCACAGACCTCTCCTGCCATGCCCGCTGCTCCCCTCAGCAGTGTACCTCGGTCCTTTTGCCTGTTCTGCTCCCCACTCTGGCTCTGGTGAATTGTCTCACCCTCCCACACTTCTGACTGTACCCACTGCTTGTATAAATAAATAAATAAATAAATAAATAAATAAATAAATAAATAAATAAATAAATCTTTATAAATAAATAAATAAATAGGTATGAGATAATGACTCGATGTGGTTTTAACTTGCATTTCCCTGATGATGAGTGATATTGACCACCTTTTTATCCTCCTGTTGGCCATTTGTATGCCTTCTTGGGAGACAGGTCTATTCAGGTCTTTTGCCCATTTTTAAATCAGATCATCATCATCATCACCATCATCATCACTCTAATTATTGTTATTTTTTTATTGAGTTGTTTGAGTTACTTATGTATTTTGGATATTAACCCTTTATTAGATAGATGGTTTGCAAATATTTTCTCCTATTCCATAGATTGCCATTTTATTTTGTTGGTTGTTTTCTTTGCTGTGTAGAAGTTTTTTAATTTAATATATCCCCATTTGTTTATTTTTACTTTTGTGCTGGCATGTTTAGAGTTACATCCCCGCCCCCCAAAAAAATCGTTGCCAATGACATCAACAAAGACCAAACAGAGCTTTTCTCTTACATTTAAATCTTTAATTCATTTTGAGTTCATCTTTGTGCTAGTTTGATTTCGATACAACGTAAAATTCTGATTCAGATTTATTCATTTGCGTGTGATTCTTTTTTGAGCCTTAAAAAAGGAAGGAAACTCTGCCATTTGCACATCATGGATGGAACTGAAGAATAGAGTGCTAAATGAAATAAACCATGTACAGAATGATAGATGCTGTGTAATCTCACATACATGTATAATAGAAAATAATCAAACTTAGAAAAAGCATAGAATAGAATGGCAATTGCCAGGGGCTGGTGGAGAAGGGAAGGTGGGGAGGTGCTAGTCAAAGGATGCAGAGTTTCAGGAATGCAAGATAAATTAGTTACAAAAACATGCTATACAGGGCCTCCCCGGTGGTGCAGCGGTTGAGCGCTGGGTTGCGAAGCTGCCCGCGGCCTCTGCGGCGCCGGTTCGATCCCCGGCTGCTCCCCGGCCACCGGAGGAGGGTCCCACATGGCGCGCAGACCTCTCCTGCCGCCTGCTGCTCCCCTCAGCAGTGTACTTCGGTCCTTCTGCCTGCTCTGCTCCCCGCTCTGGCTCTGGTGAATTCTCTCACCCTCCCGTGCTTCTGACTGTAACCAGTGCATGTATAAACAAAAACAAAACAATTAAACAAAAAGAAAGAAAGAAAGAAAACATGCCTCTATAAAAAAAAAAATATATATATATATATATGCTATACAACAAAATGCCCAGAGCACTGTATTGTATACTTCTGTTATCCTAAAAGGACAGATACTATGTTTTGTGTTCTTACCACATCCACGTGCATAAAAAATAATAAGGGGGGCAAAGGATACTGTGGAAGATGATAGGTGATCTGTGATCTCATGGTGGTGATAGTTTCATGGGCAACTACTAATCACCAAACTTATCAAGTGTATATGTTAAATATATACAATATTTTACATGGCAGTCATTCCTCAATAAAAAGGTTTTAGAAAAAACTCAGTGTGATTTTCAACACAGTTCCCCTCAGTTCATGCTAACTTCTTAGGCACAGAAAAGCCAGAAAACTGTGCAAACTTCCTTGAAAAGGTTTGCAAGAAATTGGACTTACTTATGTTTTCTTACTGGTTTTATAGTATGTTTTCTTAGCTTTATTTGTGCAATTGTGTGACTACTCTCTGCCACTCCTATGTGATTGTGCCAGGGCAGCAGAATCCTGGTTTATCTCATGATTCAGTGGACCCTAAGCTTGTGCTAGGTGCCTGACCTCTAGCAGGAAAACCATAAACATTTGTGAATGAATGAAATCTAGTTTTCTTTTGACAGGTTCTGCTCTTACTCTGAAGAGAAGCAGCAGCAGTAAGAGAATTTCTTGTTTAGGTCTTAAAATGCAGTTAGCAGAATAAATTTAGAACTCAAACATGGAGAAGAATGTGAGTTGCAACTGACCAGCACCTCCAATGTCTTAAACCTTGACCTCTACTAGCTCTTGTTGCCCATTGTCCCCCTATTTCATACCACTTATCACGGTTGTCTCTATGCATTTATCTCTATGATTATATGATGACTCTAAGGGCTTTGTACATTTTATCTAAAAATTAACAAAATAAGAAAAGCTTTAAGTCAAACATCAGACTAAGAAATTGCATTAAATAAGATAAATGAGCTGGAAAATGAGTCTATGAGACTTATTCACTTGCAGCACAGTTTGGTCAATTTTATTTTTCAGCACTTAATTTTATCTAGTTCTTGCATTGGCAGATCAATTCAGCTGTGGTCAGTGCCTGACATCGGCTTAGAATGTGTTTAATACATTGCTTAGGACAATACCAGGGAGAGTCCGAGAATTTAGTCATTCATTTAACAAATATTTTTGAGAAATGCAAGATTACAAAAATACTGTCCTTGTCTTCAGGGGGCACAACATGGAATTACACACCACTTCCCTTCTCCATCCTGACCCCATTCTGGGCTAGCTTTTGTTTTTTGTTGTATTTTTTTGTTTTGTTTTGTTTTTTGAAAGTTTATTCCATTTTTTAAAAATTTCTCATTTTTATTTTATATATTTTTTACATCATTGTTCATTTTTAAACAATATTTGCTTCCCCCACCTCCTCAGGTGTAGTCCCCATAGAGTTTCCCCCACCAATGCACCTATGCACCATCACCCCAGTCCCCCATGCTCTTCCCTCCCTCCCTCCAATCCCTCTTCTTCCTCCTCCCCTGCAGGATGTCTCTGATTTATAATTGTGCATTTTTGCTTTGTTGTATTTTGTACTGTTATTATTTTTCTGCACTGATGTCTTATTTGGTTCCCCTGTATTCCTGCTATAAGTGAAACCATCTGATATTTTTCTTTTTCCTTCTGGCTTCTTTCACTGAAAATAATTCCTTCTAGCTCCATCCACATTGCTGTGAATGGCATGAGTTTATCTTTTGGATTGCTGAGTAATATTCCATTGTGTATATATGCCACATCTTCTTGACCCAGTCATCTATTTTTGGGCATTTGGGTTGTTTCCAGGTTTTACCTATTGTAAATAGTGCTACAATAAACATAGGGGTACAGGTGTTCTTTTGAATCAATATTTTTTTAAAAGATTTATTTATTCATTTACACAAGAACCAGGGTACAGGCCAGATGCGCGGGAGGGTGAGAGGATTCAACAGAGACAGAGTGGGGAACAAAACAGGCAGACTGACGAAATATACTGCTGAGGGGAGCAGTGGGCATGACAGGAGAGGTCTGCAGCGCCATGTGGGACCCTCACAGTCTGGCCAGGCTCAAACTGGCACTGCAGAGGCTGCGGACAGCTTCACAGAGCGGCACTCAACTGCCTGCACCACCTGGGGAGGCCCTGAATCAATATTTTTGTGTCCTTTGGGTAGATCCTTAGGAGTGGAAATGCTGGGTCATATGGTAGCTCCATTTTCAGTAGACTGAGGAACCTCCAGACAGCTTTCCATGGTGGTTGGACCAGTTTGCACTCCCATCAGCAATGTGGGAGAGTTCCTTTTTCACCACATCCTCACCAACATTTGTTGTTGCTTGATTTTTTGATATGTGCCATTCTTACTGGTGTAAGGTGGTATCTCAATGTGGTTTTAATTTGCATTTCCCTGATGATAAGGGATGTTGAACATTTTTTCATATGCCTGTTGGCCATTTGCATTTCCTCTTTGGAGAAATGTCTTTTAAGTTCTTCCCCATTTCTTGACTGATTGTTTATTTTGTTTTTGCTGAGTCACGCGAGTTCTTTGTATACCTTTGTGATCAGTACTTTATCAGTTGACTGGGGTGCAAAGATTTTTTCCCAATCAGTGGGGTGTCTCTCTGTTTTGGTTAATGTCTCTTTTGCTGTGTAGAAGCTTTTCAGTTTGATGTAATCCCAGGTGTTTATCTTTTCCTTGACCATCTTTGCTTTGGGTGATGAGTCTTTAAAGATGTTATTGCGATGTATGTCTTATAGTGTTTTATCTATATTTCCTTCTCTATATTTTATGGTTTCAGGTCTTATGTCCAGTTCTTTTATCCATTTTGAGTTGATTTTTGTGCATGGTAAAAGGTAGTGGTCTAGTTTCATTCATTTGCATGTGGTGGTTCAGTTTTCCCAGCACCATTTATTGAACAAACTGTCCATGTTCCATTGCATATTCTTTGCTCCTTTGTCAAAGATCAGTTGTCCATATAAGTGTGGTTTTATTTCTGAGCTCTCTATTTGGTTCCATTGGTCTGTGTGTATGTTTTTGTTCTAGTACCAAACTGTTTTAATTATTATGGCTTTGTAGTATAGCTTGAAGTTTGGAAGTGTAATGCCTCCTTTCTCTTTTGTTTTCATCAGTAGGGCTTTGGCTATTCATGGCTTTTTGTGGTTCCATGTGAATCTCATCAGTATTTGTCCTAGTTTTTTTAAGAATGTCATTGAGATTTTTTTTTTTTAAATCTTTATTTTTTTTATTTATTTTTTTTTTAGTTTTTTTTTTATAGAGGCATGTTTATTTATTTATTTATTTATTTATTTTCTATTTGTTTGTTTGTTTTGTTTATACATGCACTGGGTACAGTCAGAAGCGCGGGAGGGTGAGAGAATTCACCAGAGCCAGAGTGGGGAGCTGAGCAGGCAGAAGGACTGAAGTACACTGCTGAGGGGAGCAGCGGGTGGCAGGAGAGGTCTGCGCACCATGTGAGATCCTCCTCCAGTGGCCGGGGAGCAGCCGGGGATCGAACCGGCGCCGCAGAGGCCGCGGGCAGCTTCGCAACCCAGTGCTCAACCGCTGTGCCACCGGGGAGGCCCGTCATTGAGATTTTTATTGGAATAGCATTGAATCTGTATATTGCTTTTGGTAGGATGGACATTTTAATAATGTTAATTCTTCTAGTCCATGAGCAGGGGATGTCTTTCTATTTCTTTGTGTCTTCTTCTATTTCTTTTAACAGTGTTTTATAATTTTATTTATATAGGGCCTCCCTGGTGGCGCAGCATTTGAGCGCTGGGTTGCGAAGCTGCCCGCAGCCTCTGCTTCACCGGTTTGATCCTCGGCTGCTCCCTGGCCACCGGAGGGTCCCACATGGCGCGCAGACCTCTCCTGCCGCCTGCTGCTCCCCTCAGCAGTGTACTTTGGTCCTTCTGCCTGCTCTGCTCCCTGCTCTTCCTCTGGTGAATTTTCTCACCCTCCCGCGCTTCTGACTGTACCCAGTGCTTGTATGTATGTATGTATAAATCAATCAATAAATAAATCAAAAAAAAATTTTATTTGTATAGGTCTTTCACCTCTTTTGTTGGGTTTGTTCCCAATTATTTGATTTTTTTGTTGTTTCAATTATAAAAGGGATGGTTTTCTTGATTTCTTGGGCTAGCTTTTGATTCTGCAAATTGGCTTTAAGTTTTGGTCAAACCTCGACTAAACCAAGAAGCCTGTGATTGTCAAGGAAGTTTGCACTGGTTCTAGCCTTCTGTCTGTGCCTGAGACGTTAGCATGAGGAGAGGGACTTCTACATATTGGACTCTCACAGCCTGAGCGTCACCTTTCTCTGTCCCTGCCTGGAAGACACTCCAACAAGGAAGCTTGTTCCCATGCTAGTGAAAGAAGAAGTCTTGAAGGCTTCTAGGTTGCAAGTTGGAAATCCTGGCTTACATTTGTTCTTCTGGACTTTAATTTCCTATAAGAAAAAGAATGTGGGGCCTCTCTGGTGGCCTAGGGATTAAGTCTCATTGCTATAATGACTACAGCCTTGAGTTCAATCCCCAGCCAGGGAGCTGACCCACATATGGCACAGCCGACTTCTCCTGTCTCTCTGCTGCTCCCATCAGCAGTGTATTTCAGTAGGTTTGCTTGTTCTGCTTCCCACTCTGTCTCTGGTGATCCTCTCATCCCCACTACCCTCCCCCGCACCTCTGGCCTACACCCCAGTCCTTCCATGCAAAAACAAACAAAAAAAAGAAAATGAAAAAATAGGATAAGTGATCTCTTTATTTCTGCGCTCCATTGACATTAATTGGTCTTTTTCAGGGCTCACAGTGTCATTTTTCCACCTGTTGCTGGATGGCTATAGTTAAGTCATCACAACAAATGCTAGAATCCCTGGTTCCTGTTTTGTTTTTTTTTTTTTGTTAAAATTAATTTTTCTATGTGTAATGTGAAGCAAGTGTATACCCTTTATAAGACTGCTGGCTGAAACTGTGCAGAGTAACAGGCCCTGAGATGTGGAATGGCAATGAAATTCTTTCAGTCAGGGGAAGGCATCACCCCGATTCTGGGCTCCTGTTGGGGGCCTTCTCTGGAAGGCCCCTAGTCAGATAATAGGTGGAGGGAAAAAGAGTTTCTAGTTCAGATCCATTGACATTAATTGAGCATGTGTTAGATGCCAGGTACTGTCCTAATAGCTTTGCTTGTGTTATCCCACTTAATCCTCTTCACAACACTGTGTCACTCAAAAAGAAAATGAAAAGAATTGTCTCCTAATTGGCCAGCCTGGAGCAGGATGCTTACTATCAGGATGAAAGTGTTAAGGGAGAGAGTAAGAATGCATTTGTATGAGCTCACCACTCTGTAATGAATGCTGGTGTTTATTTTATTCACCGAAGGCTTTCTAGCAGTCTTCTTGGTCCAAAGCAAAGTTACTAACTAGCTCATGTCACCACAGCTTAAATCCCATGATTAATTATATAGATGCTGGAGAGGAATGAGGTGGGTTTACTAATGCAAAGAGTTAGGGCCTCCCTGGCGGCTCAAGGGGTTGAACACAGCACCTATGAGGCTGTCTACAGCCTCCGCAGGACAAGTTCAAGCCCTGACCAGGAAGCTACCCACATGGCACAGCAGATCTCTCCTGTCTTGCTTGCTGCTCCCCTCAGCAGTGTATTTCAGTCAGTCTGCCTGTTCTGCTCCCCACTCTGTCTTTAGTGAATCCTCTCACCCCCACACACACCTCTGGCATGTACCCCAGCTCTTGTATGCATAAATAAATAAATCTTTGGCCCAACAGACCTCTCCTGCCATGCCCGCTGCTCCCCTCAGCAGTGTATTTCATCAGTCTGCCTGTTCTATTCCCTGCTCTGGCTCTGGTGAATTCTCTCACCCTCCCGTGCTTCTGACTGTACCCATTGCTTGTATAAATAAATAAATAAATAAATAAATAAATAAATAAATAAATAAATCTTTAAAAAAAAAAAAATAAAGGGCCTCCCCCGGTGGTGCAGCAGTTGAGCACTGGGCTACGAGGCTGCCCGCAGCCTCTCTGCACTGGTTCGTTCCCCGGTCGCTGGCCAGGGTCCCACAAAAAAAAAAAAAAAAAAAAAAAAATCATAAAAAAAAAATGATAAATAAATCTTTAAAAAGTTTTTTTTTTTTTTAAGAGTTAAATGCATACGTGGCGAGGGGTACATATTGGTCTAGATTGGTTAACTCAGGATGGTTCATGTCATTGTGCGTGGGCAAGTCATTTGAGAGGGTGGGTTGAAGAAAATTTATAGGAGGATTGATAAAGTCATTGTTTTGGTTTACAGGAGACTCAGAAGCCAGATGATGTATGGTTGGAAGTGAAAGCTACGAGCAAATGCAGGAAGTGCTACTAGCAGCCAGGGGAAGATGTAGGTGCAGGCTCAGCATGGAGGAGGGTGAAGGCTTCTTTGGATGAGGAAGGCCCAAGGGTGTGTGCAGGGAGAGAGGAGGGGGAGAGCATGAGCAAGCGTCCAACTCTCTCTTTAGCACTTTTACTTAGGTCTCTCAGTTTCCGCAAAATCAGTATCTCCCGGACCTCTCCAGTGGCGCAGCGGTTGAACGGTTGAGCCTCTGCAGCGCTGGTTCAATCCCTGGCCACCGGCCAGGGTCCCACATGGTGCGCAGACCTCTCCTGCTGCCCGCTGCTTCCCTCAGCAGTGTATTTCGTCAGTCTGTTGTTCTGCTCCCTGCTCTGGCTCTGGTGAATTCTCTCACCCTCCCGCACTTCTGACTATATCCAGTGCTTGTATAAATAAATACATAAATCTTTAAAAAAAAATCAGTATCTCCCACCTTCTTGAAAAAACAAGGCCAACTCCATTTTATTTGAAACACCGTCATCACAGAATTAAAATGAATTCGATTTGTTTTCATTCTATCATGAAATCAAAAGGATTTCCCTACACCCCCACCCCAAATTTCACATCTCTATTAATCATGAATCAGTTGTTTATGCCTGAAACTTGGTCACCCTTGATTCCTTCCTTGACTTCCTATATTCACAACATGAAATATATTGAGCACCTACCACAGACCAGGTTTTACCCCATTCTGGGGATCTCATGAGAGCTTTCCCATCCTCGTGGAGGGAGTCAGAGAGTGAGCAAAATAGAAAATGAAATGGCATGGCATGCGAGGAGGCAGAGAGTGCCTAAAAGAAACATCAGGGAGGAGGGTTATACGGAGTGCTGGGGGAAGGTATGTGATTTCAAAGACTGTGGTTATGAGGTTTTGTGGAGATACATTAGAGCAAACACTGAAAGAGCTAATAGGACAAGCATGAAGATAACCAGACATTCTGGGAAAAATGATTTCAGGCAGAGGGAGCAGGAGAACTGAGGCCATGGCTTGTATATTGAGGAGCTCCATGTGGTTGGAGCAGAGCGCATGAGAGGAAGCTCATAGCAGAGCATTGAGGAGCCCTAAGAGTCCTCAGGTGTTGAGCAGAGCAACGTCACAAGAAGACCTGAGATGCCTGTTCTTCAAGTGTACCCACATCTTCCCATCTCTACTGCCTCTCTCCTCGTCTAAAGCACCACCCTCTGTTGCTGAATTACTTGTCAGTGATCTTTGAAATGTATATTGGATTCTAGTACACCCCTGCTTAAAATCACTTCCCACTGCACTTGAATAAAGGTCTAAATTGCTCTACAACCTGCTGATCTCCTGTTCAACTCTGTGATGGTCCCATGCATCTTCTCTCATTGCTCAAAACCCGACTCTCTCTGCTTTCAGCTCTTAGTTCCTGCTGGAACATTCCTCTCCCCAGTCCTCCTTATAGACCAGCCCCATCTCTTCTCAAGCCTCATCTTTACAGACCCCTCTCTTCCTGAGAAGGGCCCACCTCAGCCCTACCTCCATTAGGCTTATCAGAGCATATTGCTAGTTTCTGAATCTCACCTGCACAGTTGGATAAGAATGTACTTTTCTGCTTGCTTTTAAGTTGTCTGGTTCTCCTGCTAGGCTGAACTCCATGAACACAGGACTTCCCTGGTTTTCTTAGTCATGACTGTAGCCCCAGGATCTAGCATAGTATCTGCCACATGGGGTTAGTGCTCAGTAAAAACTGAATGAACAGATGAACGAACAAACGAACGAATGAATGAATGGATAGAAGAGAGAGGCTCATAGATGCAAACCATGGAGTGATATATTTGAGTTTGGATTGCTGTGACAGTTCAAACTCAAATTTATTTCTCAAAGTTCTGGAGTCTGGCAAGCCCAAAGTCAGGGAACTAGAAGATCTGTTGTTTGGTGAGAGTCTTCCCCCTAGTTTGTTTGCTGCCATCTTCACTGTATCCTCACAAAGCTGAGAGAAAACTGCAGCCCATCGTGGATTTTCTTATATGTGCACAGATTCCTTTCATGCTCCCCTCTCATGATCTAATCACTTCTCAGAGGCTGTGCATCTTATCGCCATCATGTTGGGAGTTGGGATTTTGGCATGTGTAATCAGGGATCTCAGACATTCAATTCAAAGCAATATATATATGTGAATCATATTGTTAGGATGGAAGGAGCAAGCTTTGTCAGTAACAAAGAGCCATCATTTTTGTAGCTGATTTCAACATCCTTTTAAAGGCAAAAAGGGCAACAGGTACAACATGAATCCTTAAAGAAGTGACATTCTTTTACTACGTACAATGATATTTTTAGTGTACTCCTGTAATTGTTGCTGCATTTATTTTGGTTCCCATGGGAACACAGAGAGAGATTTTCTCTGTTTTTTCCACCCCTATGGACTTCCACAAAGGAAAATGGACCATACGGGAGGTTTTCATGAGCTGCTCAAAATCTGCTGTTCATCAGGTAGTTGAGGAGAGCAAACTCTTGCTGGGGCTGACTCTGGGCTAGATGCTATGCCTGGCATTGTGGAAAAGGAGGCGAAAGAGATAGAGGGCTTGCCAGGGAGGACAGGGTCTGCTAAGTGAGGCAACACCATGTGATGAGAAGTGATGTGGCTTAGCACAAGGTGTGTTATGTGGTTAAAGAGAGAGGCCAGGAGAACTAGAGAGACAGTGCCTGAACTGTGTTTGAGAATTTTCCCAGAGTTAGCCCCAAAAGAGAGAAGGAAGAGTAGGAAGACATCTCTTTCCAGTTGTCAAGCACTTACCTATTTCAATGTATAAATATTAAGGAGACTTGCAACACAAACAGAAAAAAATGAGGAGAATTAAGCCTTGAAAAGGAAAAAAAAATGCAGTCTGTTTATTGCTTATATCTGTGTGCAAAGGATGGATGAAAAGAAAATTGTGAACTGCTGTGTAAGAAAAGGAAATTTCTTAACTGGCCATCTTGGGGTTTCCCAGCAAAAAGAGGTTAATTCACTCCCTTTGGCACACATTCAGCAGCCTCAGGTAGGGTGTGTGTGGGGGTAGTAGGGGTGTAGTGAACCTGACTAGTGACATTGGGCAACCTATAGGGATGCTGATATCACCACAGCCCACCTGATTGGCCTAGGACACATGTTTCATAAAAACACATCAAGCATATATAAACATTTAAAAATAAACCAAATTGGGCCTCTCTAGTGGCCTGAGGGTTAAGTCTCAGTGCTGTCACCATGATGGCTTGAGTTCAATCCTCGGCCAGGGAGCTAACTCACATATGGTGCAGCAGACCTTTCCTGTCTCACCTGCTGCTCCCCTCAGCAGTGTATTTCAGTGGATCTGCCTGTTCTGCTCCCCACTCTGTCTCTGGTGAATCCTTTCATCCTCCGCACCTCTGGCCTGCATCCCAGTTTTTCTGTGCAAATGATAATAATAATATAATAAACCAAATCTTTGGTAAATATCTTTCAACAACATAAATGGGGAACATAATCCCCAGAAACTTTCAAACTCTTTCATTTCCCTGTTTCTGCCACTAACCTCTCAAACTGCAGAGAATTCCCTTCCAATTTCTCTGTCCTCTCTGTCTCCAAATCCTTGCATCCTTTTTGATACCTTTTCCCACCTCATTTTTTTTTTTTGATCCTGCATTATATGACCCCAAGAATGACAGGGAAGATGTCTTATTCCAGAATGGAAAAGGACCTTCAAAAGTTAATTAATTTTGGACCTCCCCTGGTGGCGCAGTCAGTTGAGCACAGCGCTGTGAAGCTGTCCGTAGCCTCGGCAGCACGAGTTCGATCCTGGCCGGCCAGCGAGAATCCCACATGGCGCAGCAGACCTCTCCTGTCTCGCTACTGCTCCCCTCAGCAGGGTATTTCAGCCAGTCTGCCTGTTCTGCTCCCCACTCTGTCTCTGGTGAATCCTCTCACCCTCCCTTGAATCTGGCCTGTACCCTGGCTCTTGTGTTAATAAATAAATAAAAATTTAAAAAAAAAACTTTAAAAAAAGTTAATTAATTTTGTCACAAACTCAGAACATGTAGAACTCCACCCTGCTATCGACATGGAACCCTAAAATGTGAGAGGCCAGAGGAACTAGGAAACCTGAGGTTCTCACTTTACAGCTGTGAAATCTGAGTACAAAAAGGGGAGGCCAGGGTTACTTCTGAGGGCCAGAAACCACCTGATAATTTGAGACACCATGTTCACATTTTAATAGTTAACCTTCCTTAAATAAGGCTCAGAAATTAATTCCCTTCTGCTCCCATATCTAGAAAATTCTATTGTATCAAAGGGATTGCAAAACTACCTTAAGGAGTCTCCCCATGAACAGAATACAA
This sequence comes from Talpa europaea, assembly GCF_964194135.1. NCBI lineage: Eukaryota > Metazoa > Chordata > Mammalia > Eulipotyphla > Talpidae > Talpa > Talpa europaea. The sequence goes on along the minus strand of NC_140080.1, from coordinate 41,164,320 downwards.
TTTTCCTTTTATTTTTATGCTTGATTATGGTAATAACATTTTAAAAATTGCCTTTCTTACTGGCATTTTTATTGGTTCTTTCTCCAACTACCAAAATAATTAAATGCATATTATGGAGCAAAATGTATAGGATCATCCAAATGCTTACTCTTGGTTATGACCTGCCAAGTTAAAAACTTGCCTTTAACAAAGTTAAATCTGCATGGAGCGGGTCTAGAACAAGTGATAATAATAATGCGGTCCCTGGCACAAGTCCAGAGGTTTTCATACAGTGATTCTCTTAAGTCTTATAATACTTTTTGGCTTGTACAATTCTATTAAAACAATACTGAATTAGAATATCAAAACTTGGAAGGACTGCCTAATTCCATTCTCATTCTATGAGTTAAGAGTGATAATATCTCATTGCTGAATGAGTTTCGCATGCCCAGTAATGTGCTTAGCACTTACATGTGTTATTTATTTTCATATTTACTGCAGTCCTATATAGTAGCTACCATGAGTACGCTCACTCTAGAGAGGAGGTTTCATGGATGGCAGTGTTACATAACTTGTAACTTGGATTCTCTACGCAACTTCAGTTCCAGGGAATGATGGTACACACAAGTCCTGAATCTATCTTCTCTGATAGCCACTGTATCAGAACTTAATCCTCACCTCTCTTTGCTCCCAATTCTGATCTCATTTTCTCTGTGAATAGAATTTACACCCAATTGAAATAGAAAGGGCATTCCCTTGCAACAGAGACCTCTGATTTTTGCAAAATCTGTTTGTTTAACTATCAAAGGTGGAGGAAAGGAGGGAAATGTGAAGCTCTGTGATGGAAGGTGTATTTCCATTTTGATTAAAATTGTATCCTGTCACAGCCACACACACATAGACACACAACAAATCACTCTTCCCAGATCCTGTAGCTATTTGATGTGCAGTTGCATCTTAGACCTGGACTCCAAATTTAGTTGAAAGGTGAAAATAACATATGGACAAAATTATAGTGTCAATCATTTTCCTTATAAAGGACAAGACTGGAAATCATCTTGCCATCTCAGCCAACTTCTCCTCCAGCTTTGAATGAATTACTGCTTCTTTAGAAGGTTGAGAAAAAGAGGATGTTGTTTGTTTATAGTTGGGGGACTTGTTATATCAAAAGTGCATCACATCAGACACTAAAATCACACTTAGACAGTGAGCTGCTGATTTCAGGAGAAGTGTACTTCTCCTGACATGGAAACCAATGTCAAATGAGGAAATGAAACTTGCTCCGCCCATGGAAATCAATGTCAAAGGAGGAAATGAAACTTGCTCCACCCGGTCATGTATATCCTATTATATCCCTCTGGAATATATTGAATGAATGGGGGAAAGAGTTGTCTTTATGAATTTAAAAGTTTATTTTCTCAATATGCTTTTTGACAAGCATATACTATTGAAGTTATACAAGGTAAATGAATGTGTATATTAACTATCATATTACCTAGCTCGTCTGCATATATCAAGCATGAAGGTCCTCAAAGAAGAGATTTTTGTAATAGCAGGGTGTGAAGTATTTCTCTTTGGTGGGCTTGAAAAATTTATGATTTCTTTCCTATTCTCAGTGAGTAAACGGAGTTATCCAGTATGTGCCCGGCGCTGTCCCTGGTGCTGAGAAGTCAGAGATGACTTAAGAGAACATCTCTGTCTTTAAACCATCAGGCATTTTAAAGAGTTTGATCATTTTTTTTTAAAGTAACAGCCCAGGAGCATTAGGGGTACTATACCTATGGGGGCAAATGAATACTTTACATCTTATCATTACTATTATCATTAATATTAGGAAAAGTAAGAGTCAGAAACTAGGAGGTCAAGACTTGAAAAAAGGCTCTAGCACCTGATGAGTCTTGCTGCAGAAGGCAGTGAGGTAAAATGGAGAGACATTTGAGGGTACAAGAAAGAATTATATGGATATTGTGGGGAAATGAGTGGAAAAGAGTTGGGGAGACTGGAATGTCAAATTGTTGCTTTTTGCTTTTTTAAAGATTTCTGTTTTAAACTGCTTGAGACAAATGACCTAGTCAGGCAATGAGCTAGTATGAATCTTATATTGGAATCCTGCTCTTTTGGCAACTTCACTGTGTAACTTCCCAAGAACAACAATGTATTCATTTATATTATTGACCCATCATCAATTTACAATATCATGTTTCAGGAGTATAGCCTCACACCTCAAGAAGTGCATGTACCAAACCACACCCACCACCAATATTCCAGTATAAATCACCACTATTACACTACTTTTATTTATTTATTATTTTTTTAAATTTAAGTTTTATTTTTATATTCCCCATACAATTGCAACCCCCTTATTTTGACCCCAATCCCTCCTTTCCCCACCCCCCCATAGAGTGTCTCTGGTTCATAGTTGTTTGTTGATTTTGATTTTTACTTTCTTATAGTTATTCTTTTTCCTGGTCTCTTATTTAGGTTTTCTAGATTCCTGCTATGAGTAAGACCATCCGGTGTTTTTCTTTTTCTTTCTGGCTTATTTTGCTGAGCATGATCCCTTCCAGCTCCACTACTTTTAAAACATTGATCTTGTCCTGTTTTCTTATTTAGGTGCTATAAAATGAAGCTTGTAGAAGGACCATCAAGTTTCTAGTTTATTCATCAGATAGAAGTTTATCTTTTTAATTTTTGCTTCACTTACCTTAATTTTGCTTCACTTACCCTAAGACCATGATTTTTTGTCTAGTTTTTGAAAACTCATTGGCTAAATAATTTCAAAGGGGCCCCTTTGACTTTGTATTCTTAATCTGGAGTTTATTATATTGACTGGTGCCAACATTACAGGCTATCTAGATCAACTTTGTACTTTTATCCATTTTCTCTCTTGAAGGTACTTTATGACCCAGGCTGCCTTTTGAATCAGAAAGATACTGGAAGCTATAAAAAAATACACAAAGCCAGGCTTTGTTATCACCTGAGTGTATTGAAGAGCTCTAGTTCTGAGCACGCTCTGCCCCACTTCCCTGCCACACACTCTTCCTTTTCTTCCACTCTGCTTTCCCAGCTTTGCCCCTGGATGGAGGATGGAAGAAATCAGAGTAAACCCCAGCTGCCTGGGGTTGGCACCTTACACAAGGAGGTGAGTAGCTGTGCTCCCATGGGCATGTCTGTCTAGGGTATAGGGTTCACATTTGCTGCTTTACACGTCGGCAGTTTTGAGCCCAAGAGCATGGGCTTGGCACCATTCTGAGGTCAGTGCATCCACCTTCAGGGCCAGGCTGCCTGCTCCTATCACTCTGAGCCTGGGTGTGGTCACCTCTGCTCCACACAGCTGATGCCAGCTGGTGTTCCCAAGTAACTATCTTATTAATGCCCTGGATTCTCTCTCTCTTTTTTTAAAGATTTATTTATTTATGCATACAAGAGCTGAGGCACAGGCCAGAGATGCACGGGGGTGAGAGGATTCAGAGACAGAGCGGGGAACAGAACAGGCAGAATGACTGAAACACACTGCTGAGGGGAGCAGTGGTTAGACAGGAGAGGTCTGCCTCGCCATGTGGGTTTCTCTCTGGTCAGCCGGGGATTGAACTCATGCAGATTGCTTCACAGTGCAGTGCTTAACCCCTTGCACCACCAAGGAGGCCCTCTCTTGTTTGTTTTATAAACATTTGAGAGAAATTATATTGCTTTTTCTTGATTATCAAATCAGACATACTCAATGTAGAAAATTTGACAAATTGAAAAGTATTAATATAAAAAGCAAGTATGAATTATGATTCTGCCACCCAGAGACAACCACTGCTCATATTTGTGACATTCCTTGTATTATAGGTTGTTAATCCTTTCCCACAGGCATTTCTGTGATTGGGATGCTATTAAATGTGCTGTTAGAAATTCTGCTTTTTTCTCTTAATACTATTTTGTGACTATTTTCCTTTATCAGTAATATATATTATATAGTTATGCTATACATATAACATTTATCATTTGAAATCACATTTGGATGTTTGTGTGTATAAGCATATACACAGTAATTTGTAGTGTTTTCTTCTAAAATTTTTAACTTTCTCCATAGAACTTTGGGATTCTTGTGCTACATTAATCTCCCATTTGTGGGAAACCTAGAGCTCCCATAAGACTTGTATTTTGAGGTTTTACATCTTACTCTGGGGATTCTTCATACCTTTTATTTTTTGCTTCAAAGTTTTTAAAAAGTTAAACAAGTCAGGGCCTCCCCAGTGGCGCAGTGGTTAAGCGCTGGGTCGCGAAGCTGCCCGCAGTCTCTGCGGCGCCAGTTCGATCCCCGGCTGCTCCCCGGCCACCAGAGGAGGGTCCCGCATGGTGCGCAGACCTCTCCTGCTGCCCACTGCTCCCCTCAGCAGTGTACTTCCGTCCTTCTGCCTGCTCTGCTCCCCGCTCTGGCTCTGGTGAATTCTTTCACCTTCCTGCGCTTCTGACTGTACCCAGTGCTTGGATAAATAAGTAAATAAATAAATAAATCTTAAAAAAAAGTAGATCCCCGGCTGCTCCCCGGCCACCAGAGGAGGGTCCCGCATGGTGCGCAGACCTCTCCTGCTGCCCACTGCTCCCCTCAGCAGTGTACTTCCGTCCTTCTGCCTGCTCTGCTCCCCACTCTGGCTCTGGTGAATTCTTTCACCTTCCTGCGCTTCTGACTGTACCCAGTGCTTGGATAAATAAGTAAATAAATAAATAAATCTTAAAAAAAAAGTTAAACAAGTCAGAAGGAAAGAGAAATTATTGGGGGGATTACATCTGAGAGGAGAGGAGAATGAACAACAATGTTGTAATATACATATATATATATATAAAGTTAAATAATGCAGTATTTATAGGAAAATGAATTGCCATTTCTTTGTTCCATCTCTCAGATCATCTATTTCATCTTTCTTGTGTTGTTTTACACCCATACTGGCTCTTGCTGAAGCAGTTCATGACACTGTCTTTTACATCTCCTTGGCCAGAGAAGGAGGGAGACGTTCTTTCTGAGAACTCTCACAGGAGAGCAAAAATGTTTTCTTCTGGGCCTCCCATGGTGGTGCAGCGGTTGAGCGCTGGGCTTTGAGGCTGCCCACAGCCTCTGCAGCACCGGTTCGATCCCCGGCCGCCTGCGAGTGTCCCACATGGCGTGCAGACCTCTCCTGTCTCGCCCGCGACTCCCCTCAGCAGTGTATTTCGTCAGTCTGCCTGCTCTGCTCCCCGCTCTGGCTCTGGTGAATTCTCTCACCCACCCGCGCTTCTGCCTATACCCAGTGCTTGTATAAATAAATAAATAAATCTTAAAAAAAAAAAATTTTCTTCTCAGTTCCCTACCACAGATGCTTTATGTGTCACTGACCCAAACTGGGCCACTTCCTAAATGTCTGGATCAATCCAATGGCCAGGTGAATGAATATGCTAATGGTTTAGGCCAATCAAGGTCACCCCTAGAACTTACCATGCACTTAGCTTCCCTAAAACACAGAGTGGCTGGGTGGGGAGATGTGACTGTTGAACAGAAAGATGGATATAGTTACAGAAGGAAATCAGTGTTCACCGCAGCTCTTCTGGAAATTCCCTCCCTCTTTCTATGTCACTTGCTTACATAGCTGTTTCTTTTGATGTCATTATTTATTTACCTCCCAATACCATATTGTCAGTTCCTTTCCTGGTCACCTCTGAAACTTGAGCACAATTAAACGTTTGTTTTGTTGCTCATTCCATTAACCACAGGGAGGGACATCCCATTGACTCATATTTTGTGTGGTGAGATTAAACTTCCTTTATCATTCATCACACCTTTCCACTTTTACCTCTAAAGTTGTCTGGTTTACTGTTATTTATATGTCAAGATGGAGAGCTATACATTCTGACTTTCCTGGTGAAGTTTTTTTAAATGTCTAGAAGTTGATCCTTAAAGTTTAAAGTAGAAAACATGGTTGCAGTCAGGATGCCAGTATGCATGAGTTTGCTGAAGGTCTGGATGGTGTGCTGAAAGCTTGCACAGGGGACCAAAGAAACACTCAACTTCAAGTGTTTCTGTTACTATTTCTCTAAGTTTTCTATGATTTCATTTAAATACCTCTTTTTGTTTCTTTGTTTCTGTGGAGACCTCTCTTTTATGGCCATCCAGGCCAAATTAAGCACTCCCAACACCAGCAGCATGGGTATCTTCCATCCAAGAGGGAGATCTGGAGCTCAGAAAAAAATTCTGGGCTAGAGTGCAGAATTTGAGACTTGTTGGCATACAAATGGTAATGAAAGCAGGCATTATGGGTGAGAAAACAGGGGCACTGCAGATAGTGGAAGGAGAAGTAGAAAGGCTTTGGTATTTAAGCATTAACAGAGAAGGAGCTGGCCAAAGAGATTGTGTTTCTCAAATCTTAGCTTCGGAGAATCCATGAGTCTGGGGAGTAACAATGGTGATGTTGAACCTCACACCTGGAGCAGGGGCTGCAGCTTCAGCATGCCTGGCAGATGGCACCCAGCCTGCGCTTTGGTACCTAGAGCACTAGACAGCTCAAAATGTAGACACAGTCGTACTTCAGGCTGGATTGTCTTGTTGTGATATCTTAGCCCCATTCTGCTTTCTCATGCATCAGATATACAGCCTGCTTTTATTGTTTCCTTCTGCATGATAGCTCTCAAAATAGTATGAGGTAGTTGTGTCCAATACATGTAATGTCATCAACCATGAATTTTTTTTCTACGTTGTTATTGTTATAATGTCTATTTCATGGTTGCTTACAGCTAAGGCTTTGAATCTGATCTTAGCTCCAGCCTTTGCTGGCCACGTCAGGTCATCTACATACCAAGTTCCTTAACCTTTCTTAGCAGGGGGTATGTGCTCAATAAATGTTATATATTAACACAATAATGAGGGCAACAATGACGAATTCCATGAACTTCATTTCCTACCTATGTTGACTTTACTGACTTTCACAGTGTTTTGGAATAATCTGTGCCCGACCTGCTCATTGGCTCTGAGTGCTTTGAACAAAGGACAAACATTGTTCATCATGATGAGTACAGGGCCTTCCACATAGAAAACTGGTAATATCTATAGGAAATCCCAAAGGAATCCCATGTGTGCCCCCACCATCCAAATGTGTCACCCACACTCACCTAGTTCCTCTTGCTATGACCACCCCCTTGGCTGGCAGGGTTGGTCATGGGTCACTGCTGCCTCTGTCCTTCAAGAGGCCACCAGTGTCTGTGCCAAGGAGTTGGCTCTGAATGACTCAAGACTTGTCTCTCCAGGTTCAAGGACATGGCCTCCTCCCTTCATTAGTTGAGCCCTGAACGCAAAGTGCTGATTTGTGCCCACCACACAGGTCTTCCTGAACATTCCTATTGGTCTTTGCTTCTAACCCCTTCTTGCTACAGCGCTAGCCAGTCCAAGGAATCTGGTGAGCCAGAGGCCCTGCCACATCTGCCTATTTTTCTTTTCTTCCTGCTATCAACTTCTGCTTGCACACAACTTCTCTGTTTGTTGCAAGAAAATAACTCCCAGGTTAGTGAGCAGGACAGAGTGATACAGAGCAGGGGATGTGGGGAGTATAACGGGGAAAGAGATGTGTTTATATTAGCCAAAGCTTGTCAACAATGCCCAATTAAATCTGTCATTTTAGATTTATCCTCCAATAAACTTATCCTCCACCCTTATCCATCCTAAAATTCAGTTTCACCATATTCTGAATGGGACAGTAATTACACAATTTTATAAATTTGTCAAAACTCACAGACCCTCACACCCAAAAAGTAGTGAATTTTATGATACTTACATTTAAAAGTAATTTATTAAATTGTGATTATGTTATAGGACAGGGAGAGGGGCAGCCCAAACCCTGCAAACCTGCCTATTCTAAATGGGTTCTGCCATCCGCCGCATCAACACAAAACACAGGAGACTTTAATGGGAAGGAACTTTAATAAAACTAGGAAACAATACAGGTAAGGCAAAGAGTCTAGTTTCTAAATGAAGCACCCAAAGTTACCCGTCCCCTCGTGGGTAAAACTCCATCCATATGGGATCGGCCCAGAACAAGGCCCCAAAGCCTGCCACAAGTCTAAAGCATCTTCCAGTGGGGACCCACAGAAAAGGGTCACAAACAACCAGACAAGCCCGGAAGGAAAAGAGCAAAATCAACATCAAGATAAAAGCTGCCATGGTCACCTCCCCATGGGTCTCACCCACATCTGTGTCACCCAGTCCACGACCAAAAGACAAGCGCAGCTTCTTGACGTGTCTCTAAGCTCCATGTGCCTCCTCCAGGTCTCCTGGCTCCATCCTGCTTCCTTCCTCAGTCTCTTCTGCAGCTTCTCTTCTTCCTGCTCAGCTCCACCCTCCCTTGGGTGGGGCAGGGAACCTCCCCCTTTCCTGGGACCACCCTGTTACAATTATACAGGGATTTTGCCAGGCAGGTCATAGGCATGATGTCTGTCTCACTGATTAGATTCTTCTGGGAAGACTTCATTTTCTAGTTTTCTGTCCTGAAGGACTATTCATTTATTTGATTTTTATTGATAGCGAAACATGAATTAGTTAACTGCCTTTTCAGACATAAATAAAGTAAACCTGACAATACCAGGAAGACAAGAGGATAAAGAACAGCTAAGAACAAAAAAGGGACAGGGGCCTCTTATCTGTACAGTGATAATCTGCTTGGCTGCCCTTTATCTGCCTCTATTCTGTGCTGTAGCTTTTCAGTGTTCAAACAGCAAGTTCATGCAGACTTTGCCACACCAGGGTTACTAAGAACACCCTATCTTGCATTTATGTGATCTCATGCTGTCTTGCTCAATCCTGTTAATGCCCTTTGGAAGAGACTGACTTCTGGACAGCTCTTTCCTGGTGCACAGCAGCCTGGAACCTGTCTCCTCTAGTTCCTCACCCCTCTGCAGTTGCAGGGATGTGATGTCACTGTCTGAGCAACCTGCACATGGCTTTATGCCTCCAAGACCACATCCCACATCTTCCTATACAACTAGGTGATCGCCTTTTCCTCTACATGCATGTGGGTTCCTTTGGCCTCCAAAAGCTTTTGATTCCATGACAGTGCTGACTTAGAGAACACAGAAGCTCTGAATGCAAAACCAATTGTCTTGTGGTTCCTATCTCAGCCATCCAAATCTTGAAAGTGATCATCCACTCTCAATGAGGCTCCTTGTAAGAACAGTCTCTTACTGGGGTCTCCCTGGTGGCACAGGGGGTTAAGATGCAGCATTGTGGGGATATCCGCAGCCACTGCAGCATGTGTTTGATCCTCGGCCAGGGAGCTACCCACATGGCACAGCAGGACTCTCCTGCCTCACCCACTCCTTCCCTCAGCAGTGTATTTCCATCAGTCTGCCTGTTCTGCTCCCCACTCTGTCTCTGGTGAATCCTCTCACCTCCTGCACCTCTGGCCTGTACCCCAGTTTTTATATGCATAAATAAATAAATCTTAAAAAAAAAACCAGTCTCTTACCTCCATCAACTTCTCTTTTACTTGGGGAGTCAGACAGTGAAGCAAGTACAGGGACATCAGTGAATTTGTTACAGATTGAGATAAGGGCTTTAGGAGACATTAACAGTGCTAGGACCGAAAATGTTGGCACAGGAGACAGTTGGTCAAGGGGAAACATCACTGTAAAAGATGCTTAAGCTGAATCAGAGGAGAGAGCATTTTGCGTCTATGAAATAGTGTCAAGTTCCTGAGGTCAGAAAGGGCTGTGTGTGATTAGAAACCTGTGGCCCCACATGTTTAGAACGTGGACTTTGGAGCCAGGGCAGGAGAGGAGGTAGAGCCGGGACAAGAGATCCCTGGAAGCCCAACTGAGGAGTCTGAGCAACAAGACTTGTTCATGGGGTCTGATCTGGTTCGAGGGGACTGGACAATAGTCATGCACTCCAGGTATGAAGCAGGATAGGAATACATGCGGCCCTTTCTGGGAGATTTGATTTGGATGAACTATCAACTGCAAAGCTGTCTCCATTTGCAACTTCATTGCAAGGAGGTTTGTGAGAATTTCTTTCCTAACATAGAATGATTTTCTACAAGGCAAACTAAGAATGGTGCACACCCATGTGTCCATGGATGCTTCAGCTCTTGTTCTAGGTCTTATTTATCCTGTGGCTTTTATTATGAAGCCTGCCACCCTGGCCTCCTTCAGGAAAAGGTATTCATGGTTAGGTTTCCTTTCCTTCGCAGCTGTGTGAAAGCTCTTTGTCTAACTGTTTAAATTTTTAGCAGCTCTTAAGTGGATGGGAGGTAAGCAGGCTTCAAGTTTGGAAGTTCAAGGGAAGCACTGATTTATTTCAACAATTTGGATTTGGGATTTAATTTCCATTCTCTCGTTCTCTGCTTTCTCCCTCTAGCCTTTCCTCCCTCCCTCTAACTCTTTCCCTTCTCTCCCTCACCCCTGCCCGAGACGCCATTCTGTGACTAAGGCACCCAAAGAAAAATAAGCTTCAAATAAGCCTGGAGGCTTTTGCGATAACCCCCTGGCGTGGTGCTGATAAGGTGCTTTAGTCTGCAGTGGGCTGTTATGCAATAAATCTAAACAGGACATTTGTACCAGTCCAGCAAAGTGTGGACAACCAGGAGAGAAAAATAGCATTTGTTTCTGCAGATGAGCAGAAATTAGCAGTAGAAATCTTGACATATTACAAGTCTAGAAATGAAATAATGGGATTAAAGACTGAATCTTCTGAGTGGTGTTTCTGGCCTGTATCTCTGCTGAGCTTGGTTCTGGAGGGCTCCTGGCAGAGACAAGGGGCCTGGAAGCTGGAACAATCCAGCTTCCTGGCATATTGCAGGGGCTGGTACTGAACATTTATTAGTTTCAGGCTTCCAGTTTCCCTTTTACCTTCCCAATAGCTCCCCAGATTCATTGGGTCAATAAAAATCTCCCCCATCATGTGTAGTGCTGGTGGAGTTTCCCTATGAGCCAGTGGCTGCTCTTTCTACTTTTTGGTTCTCTGCAGCTCTCCTTGTACCTGTGTCTCTATACCTGGCTTCTCAGGCTTTCTGTGAACCCTTTAACAGTGTTCCAGGCATCTTTCCTTTGCTTAAGTTAGCTAGAGTTCTTTTTTGTCCCTTGCTGTCAAGGGCTTAATTGAGATGATAACAGATAAGCATAAAAATTACTATGAAGGAATTCATAAAAGGTAGTCTTCAAGCTTTTTGTGATTTTTCCTTTCTTTTGTCATAATCCAAAAATTGTGTCTCATCTATAGATGGGTTTTTCTTGAGACCTGGGAAAATCTGAAATTTTATACAATTCTCCCTTTTGGAGGCAAAGCTATTTTTTAAAAAAATAATTGAGCCTAGCTTTTAAATAAGTTGATCATATGGTAGTTAGAAAACACAGAGCAGCATCGAATACGATGAAAATATTCACCAAAAAAATTCTTTCTTTGTAATATTGATAAAATCACCAAGATGCAAAATTATTGTATCTCATGGTAGGGATAAAAAATTAGCTACTTTGGGGTCTCCCTGGTGGCTCAGGGGTTAAAGACAGCACTATTAAGCCATCGCCAGCTACTGTGACATAAGTTTGATCCCTGGCCAGGGAGATGACCCACGTGGTGTAGCAGACCTCTCCTGTCTTGTCCACTGCTCCCCTCAGCAGTGTATTTCAGTAGTTCTGGCTGTTCTGCTCCCCACTCTGTCTCTAGTGAATCCTCTCACCCTTCTATCCCTGGCCTACACCCCAGTTTCCATATGCATAAATAAATAAATCTTTTTATAAAATAAAGAGCAGAAGTTTTTAATAAAAAAAATTAGCTACTTCCCTATTGTTAGACATTTGTCCCTTTTGCCATGTGAGGTAACAGAGTCACAGGTTTGGGGGAGTAGCAAATGGTTATCTTTGGAGAGCCATTTTTTGCCTTCTGTGGACATTGGAGTTTTAGGGCAAGAGAATGATATCCCAGGGGATCTGCCTGAGAAAGAGGAGGCTGATATCCCTCAGGGGGATAGTTGTAGGGCAACAGATTAGTCAGAAGACTCCTCAGATGGTTACGGAAAAGATGCCATTCAAGCCAGTGGGAAGAGGGTTATTTCCAGTTATTCACTTTTATAAAAGATTCTGCAGTAAACATCTTAAGTAAGTCATTATGTCCACAGGCTTATTAACCTTAAGACACTTTTAAGAAGTAGAATGTGGGTAAAAGAGTTTGCATGCTTATAATTATTACTGTTACAGTAATAGCCCTTTTAAAATAAAGCTGATAAAGAATAGCCCTTGTACTTTATCAATAGAATTCGTCTTTAGCAAAAAAAAAAAAAAGCAGAGACAAATAAACAAGCAAAAAACAAAGTCTACATGTCCAGTCAGGTGTCAAAGCAGGCCTGTTTGAAACCACATTGTGGGAAGTGAAATACTTCACTGACCAGCCCAACTAAATAGAGACAGATGGTGCTAGAAAAATGGATTGCTAGCCCTGCTGTTCAATGCAACCAGACATTACTCTTGCTCTCTTCATCTCATTCCCTCAAATAACATTTACAGCATTCCCACTGTGTGCCTGGCCTGGCTCTGGGGGCAGGTAACATGGGCAGGCAGATGAGACCTCAGACCTGGCCTCTGCCTTTGAGACTCTCATGATCCAGTGGGCCATGGAGACACACAAGCAGCTTAAACAGCTCAGGGACATGTGTGAACACGTCTCTGTGGCCACCTGCCACAGAGAGCAGGTTGGGAGGACATAGCCAGGACACCTTGAACCTGTTTGTTTAACGTCCTCTGTCTTCTCTCTCCTTCTTTTATCTCCCATCTCCCATTAGAAAGCACTGTTGCAGGGGCTCCCTGGTGGTGCAGGGGGTTAAGTCTCAGCACTGTGAAGCTATGGGCAGCAACTGAAGCAGGAGTTTGATCCCCAGCCAGGGAGGTGACCCACAGGATGCAGCAGACCTCTCCTGTCTCGCCTGCTGCTCCCCTCAGCAGTGTATTTCAGTAGATCCGCCAGTTCTGCTGCCCACTCTGTCTCTGGTGAGTCCTCTCACCAACTCCTGCACCTCTGGCCTACCCCCCAGCTCATGTATACATAAATAAATACATTTTTAGAAAAAAAGAGAAAACACTGCTGCAAATGGGACATACCTTGAGAACTACAAGCAGAGCCCTTGGGGAATCCAAGAAGAGAGAGGTCGGGAATAGCTCTATGGAGTTGTGGGCACTGGTGGGTGGCAGGCCTGGAGGTGTCTGTTGGAAAGATGGCACAGGCTGCTTTGAGCGCTGGTACAAAGGCAAGAAAAGAAGGTGTCCAGGGAGCAGACTACTCAAAACTCAGGTTTGAGACAAGAGGATGGCTGAGCGAGGTTTGAGCGAGAGAAGGCAGTTGTGTGTCCCTCCGTAAGTAAAAGAGAGGTTGCCATATGCTGTAACAAGATACTGAATGGTTTAAAACAACACAAACTGATTATTGTACAACTCTCTAGGTCACCGGGCTAAAATCAACGTGTTTGCCCCTTACCTTCCTTTCTGGAGACATTGGGGGCAAATGTTTCCTTGACTTAACCCAGTTCCAAAGGTTTGCACTCTCTGACCCTTCAAGGGCAGCACTGGCTGGTCCATCTGCCTCTCATCACATCCTTCTGACCTCTCCATGCCTCCTTCTCCTACTTTTAAATTGCCACATGTATAATCCCGGATTATGTCCCTTTTCAAAATCCTTAACTCAATCACATCTGCAAAGTCCCTTTTGCTATATGAGGTAACATAGTCACAGGTTTGGGGGAGTAGCAAATGGTTATCTTTGGGGAGCCATTTTCGGCTATCTGTGGACATTGGAGTTTTAGGGCAAGAGAATGATATCCCAGGGGATCTGCCTGAGAAAGAAGACGCTGATATCCCTCAGGGGGATAGCTGGAGGGCAACAGATAAGTCAGAAGACTCCTCCAATGGTTCCAGAAAAGGAGCCATTCAGGCCAGTGGGAAGAGGAAGAAGGACAAATGCCAGAGGCAGAACGGGGATGAGCTCGCTGGGAGGTGGCAGGCAGTTGAGTGGAGAATGGGAGAATGATCTAGGTGATTCCAGCTTTGTGCTCCCGTGAGGATGAGGATCATGGCATCATTTTGCAGGAATATTTGGCTTAGAGGCACATGTAAATTTGGATCTTGTTATTAGAGAAGTAACCTATAAGTTCTCCTGTTTTAAATTTTGAAAGGCGTGGGGAGAGGGTATGAGATGAAGAGTCAAACCAATTGCAAGGCAGGGGCAGACAGGGTGGGTGGGAAGGCTGAACACGAGCACTGTGGGGCAAGAGCCGGCAGAGAAGGTGAAGAGGAGACACATAGGAGGGGAGACCGGAGAGAGAGAAAAATGGTGTCCAAGTAAGATGGGGAAGAAATACAGACCATGAGGAAGAAGACAAGGTCTGGAAAAAGAAAGGGGACTGAAAGGTGGGAGTATTAACAGAGAGAGGAGCTAGGAAAGGGACAGCACGGAAGTTTCTGACAGGCCTTGGCCGGTCCATTTAAATTTCTAGTTCACTTGGGTTATGCTCACTTATGTTGGATGATGTTAACAGTTTTTAAGATTGTCTTAGAAGATTTATTTGCTTTCAGGGATTGGTTACTGACCACAGATTCTATTTTGCTGGGTTTCCCGCAGTTTCAGTGGCCCTTGAGGGGATGAATTGCCCCGCCTGGGGGCCTGCGGCTTCCCCGCCCATTCTCTTTCCCTCCCCAGGACACAGCTCAAATTATCCAGTCCCTGGAATTTGAATTCTTTAAAAGGTATGTTGAGGAAAAATGTTGTCACCCAGTTACAGCTCCTCACAGAAGACACTCCTGGCAGGAACCTGGCGCCCTCCACGGTGGCAGTGTGCAGCCCCCACTTTACAGAGGGTAGCACTGAGGTTTGCTGCCACCCAGCCCTGGCGCACACAGAGCTGGGAATAGGCCCCCTCCAGACCAGGGTGGCAAATAGTGAACCAGAGCAAATACATCCCTTATGAAGAGTCAGGCAAATGAACCCTGGCCTCTGGAAAACTTGGGGGAGCGTTCTGTCTGTGGCCCTCTGGGTTCACTCTGAGTAACTCTGCCCAGGGAAGTCAGAGGCATGAGAAGGAAGTAAATCACACAGGGATAAGATTTCCCTTGGCAGGGACACCACAAGAGCTTTCAGTTTTGAGATTTATTACCTTCTATAGAGGAAATGAGCTCTCAGAGGGGTTTACCAACTTGCCCAAGGTCACCCAGCAGCCTGCAGTGAGCCCAGGACTGGCTCCCAGTCTCAGCTGGATGGGCAGCGCTCCCACTGGGGACGGTGCAGGCCGGCCCCCCCGGCAGGGGTGAGGTGCCCCCGCCTCCTCTGTGCCCACTCCCTGTGCACCCTGCTGCACCGGCCTCACCCGCGCCGCTGCCTTCCCTGGCGCTCGGTGGGGGCGGCCGCACGGACAGCCCGGGCTGCCGGGGGATTCAGGGGGTTGAGTCCCGAGTCCTGCTCTGCTGGCTGGGAGGAGGACGATGCCCTGCGTGCCCAGGTGAGCCAGGGCTGGGGTCCTGCCTGGCGCCCGCCGGCCCCCCAGCGCGGGGGCTGGAGCTGCACCCGAGGGGGCGGCTGGGAGGGCGCCGGCAGAGGAGGGGAGCTGGGCGGCAGCGTTGGCGCGCCAGCGGCAGAAGCTCAGCTCCTCACAGGGGTGGCCGCCGGGATCTGCCAGGGGCTCCAGCTCACTCGCCTTGGCTGCGGGTAGGTCGGGCCAGCGCGCGGGGCTCAGGACGCGCGGGCTCACGTGTGCGGGGGGTGGGGGGGTGGGGGACGCGGCGGGGGCGGGGCGGCAACGCGGGTGGAGGGGCGGGGGCTTCTGCCTCTGGACACCCGGCTTTGCAGCAGGGATGGGCAGCGTGGCGGCTGGGGTGCAGGGGGCTGGCTGCTGGTGTAGGACTGTTTCCAGCGGGGACCACTGTGGGTTGGGGCTAGTGCCCTGCTGGTAAGTACTTGTGAAACTGCTTGTGTGTTCAGTGGACTGCATGAGGATGTGTGTTTAAAGGGTGTGCGGGGCATGTGTGTGTGTGTGTGTGTGTGTGAAAGAGAGAGAGAGAGAGAGAGAGAGAGAGAGAGAGAGAGAGAGAGAGAGAGAGAGAGAGAGAGAGAGAATGAACACAGGGACCCACAGGCTGGGCATCTGTGACCGTGGGAAACCACATGTATGTCAGGACCACACAGTCCTGGGTGGACCTGGAGTGTATCCCAGTGTGTGTGTGCTCTGCGTGTGTGGATGTGACAGGATGTGAGTACCTCCAAGCTGTGTGTAGCCACCGTGAGTGTGTGGGCACGCTGTGCTGCATGAAGCGCTCACGGTCACTGCCAGTACTCACATCCTGCAGTTGCCTTTCGCACAATTCCAGTCCCAACTTGAGATGCGTTTTCCCTCGCTGGCTCCCCAGCTCGCAGCACGGTGCTGACAGTTGCCTTTGGAAGAAGTGACGGTTGATACAGGGAAGTGGTGGCTGCCGGAGGGGACACAATGGGCGCCGGCTTGTCTTCCTAGAGTTCAGTGTGAAAGGAAATGTTGGCGTGGTTTCTGTTTTTAAAACAAGCCCCCAAAATGTTTCTTAGCACACAGGTTGGGCATGGAACAAAGGTGACTGCTGAGGGAAGGTCGCTGCTGTGCACCTGTCATCCTTGTCTTGATCTTGCCAGGATACACTTGGGGGTGGTAGAGCTCTGGATGACCCTAGAGGATGGTGGATGGCATTTGCCAGGTCCCCGCTGGAAATTTAGCATCAGTGAAAGGAGAAGTTGCTGTGCACTCATGGTGAGCGCAGGTGGTCAAAGCCAAGGACACTGGTGATGCATGTGGTGCCCTGGAAACCAGACAAAAAATCAGGAAGGGGGATGGGACTTGTGGAGTTCCCAGGAGCACTGCACACTCAGAAAGTCACGAGTGGGGGCAACTAGTGAAAAATAAAGAGGTTTTACAGCATTTTAAAGTCATTTGTAAGCCTGATGTTTATTCTCCCCATGCATTCTTATCCTAAACTCTCTCGTGTTTGCATCCTGAAAATTTCTTTATTATAATTATTATTATCATACAGTGAGTAGGTTATCATTTATTTATTTTTTTATTGAGTTAACTTTGACTTGCAACACTGGATGTGTTTTAAGAATACACTGTCCTGTGTATATGGCTGCATCACGCCCTCCACCATAGTCCATCAGGCCCCTTTCACCCTTTGGGGCCCTTCACCCCTCCCCTCTGGGAACCTGAGTTCTACAGTCAGGACCCAAGGGTTTGTTTTCATTTGTTTTTTGTCTGTTCCTTGATAGTCCACATACGCGTGAAGTCATCTGGTGTTTGTCTTTCTCCTTTTGACTTATTTCACTTTGTTTAATCCGCTCCAGTTCTATCCATGTTGCTGCAAATGGGAAGATTTCATCTTTTACATCACTGAGTAATATTCCGTGGTCTATAGATACAACATCTTCTTTATCCATTCATCCACCAGTGGGAACTTAGGTTGTTCTCGTATCTTGGTTATTGTAAATAGTGTTGCCTGTGGGGGTGCTTACATCTTTTCCAATGAGTGTTTCTTCTATTCTTCAGATGGATATCTAGGAATGGAATTGCTCTATCATATGATAGATCTATTTTTAACTTTTTGAGCAAATGCCATGCTGTTTTTTAGAGGGACTGGACCAGTTTTCTTCTACCAACAGTGCACAGAATTCCTTTTTCTCCATGTCCTCGCCAACACTTGCTTCTAGTCTTCCCGATATGAGCCATTCGAGTGAATTGTTATTTAAACTCCAGGTCCCAGAACTCAGGGGAAAGTGGTCCTCTTGGTTCCTCTGAGTGATTGAATAGCTATTCTAGGGTCACTGTGGCCTTGTTGCCTTCAAATTGGGTGTGTTTTCTGATCCATATTCAGGGACTTCCAGAGCTAGGAACAGGTAGAGATTGTGATGTTTGAAAACAATTGCAAAGCAAATACACAAAGAGAAGATCCTTGATTTTTCTCTTATGACTGATAAATAATAAGATTTTTGAAATAATCTGCATTTTCTGATGGTTGTAGCGTTGTGTGAACTAAATCAGGCCTCTTGGCTTTTCTTTTTTATTATTTTTTATGTATTTATTATCTTTTTAAATTTTATGTATTTTTACATCATTTTTCATTTTTGCACAATGTGTGCATTTTCATCTTGGTTATAATCCCCATAAAATTTCCACCCCCCCTTGTTCTAAATCTCATTTCTTTGACTATGAAATGTGATGAAAGATTTCAACTAGATTCTAGTTGCTGGGTCATTTCTAAGGTTTCTTCCATCTCTAAAATTCTCTGATTGTCATTGATGTTCTTTGGTTTAGCAGGGAGCATTTTACCTGTTTGTAAAATGTATTTGTCTTCTGGTTACCTTCCAGTGTCCAGACATCTCTTTCAAAAATTAAATTTGTGTTAAGGGAAAGGAAATAGGCAAAATGCACAACTGACTTAGGTTTGTGACTGAGAGTCAGTCTCTTCAAGCTCAGAGCTGAAGGACTCTTAGAGGTCACCTATTTTCACTCCCCACAGTATATCAGAACCCTTCATGCCCTTGCCTTTTTGAAAATTGAAAAAAAAAATGTGTCAAATCCTATTAGGATAACTTAACAGTATGTTGCATGAGCAAGTTTGGGCGAGGTGATTTTTTTGTCAGGAGGGAGTGTTCGTAGTAGCTCATGACCAACAGCCTCCCTGGTGTGTTTGATGCCAGTAGCAACCCACAGGTATGACAAGCAAAAATACCTCCAACTGTCTCCTTGGGGGGACAAAGTCCTCTACACCCCACCCCACTGAGAAGCTCTGCTGTAATTCAAACACAAGTCTGTGACCTTGCACAGAAATGCCTTACAACCAAGTAATTTAATAAATGATGTATTGCTGTGTGCCTAGCTACTTTCCCACCCCCTTCCAGCTTAGGCACCCCCACCCTTACATTTACCTTTATCCCTCCAGGTTTCTTACTGCCTTGTTGCTATGCCTGGAAATGCTCAAGATGCTGTGGAGGCTGAGAAGCATTTCAGAGGCAATATAATAATAATTCTAATAGCTCTCATTAATCCAGCCCTTGATATGTGCCAGACACAGTTCTGAACATTTTACATGGGTGATCTCATTTAGTCTTCATTTAGAATCCTCTGAGAGAGATACTTTTATTTCCCCCTACTCCCCCCATTTTAGAGATGAGGTAGCTCAGACTTAGGTGAAATACTTCACTCAAGTTCTCTCAGTTGTAAAGAGATGGTGCAGGACATGGAGGGTGTGCTGTGTGACTCAAAGCCACATTCTGAGTCCCCACGTTTAACTGTCTTAAGATATTTAACTGTCTTATGTGATAGGGATCTTGCTATGTCAAGTTCTACATTATCTTAAACATCGTCTAGTTCAATTTTTTACAACCAAGTCTACTTCTAGGATGATCAGAGATGTAAGATTGATGGTTATGTTTACTAAAAAGTCTGAATTCTCTCTCTATTTTTGTCTTCTCTTTCTTTGCTATTCAAGTTATTTAGAGATAACTTCAAACCAATGCAGAGTGATAGCAGTGGTAGCAGGTTTGGGAAGTTGGGGAGAGGGACTCAGAAGAACGGAAGGCAGGCGAAAAGGAGGAAATAATGAATGAGACATTTCTTTTTCCGTTAAATTCTGACTATTATCTAAGCTTTAACTCTCTTCTGTGACCAAAATTGAAGTTACTATGGTTTTAGCAACTCCCTCATTCTGTATTCTTCTTGGCTTTTCCTTTCATTCTTCCATTCCACATCTTGTTTTGATACTCTTAAGGCAAAGTGATAGGCGTTTAGAGCAGGGGGAAATATAAGTACAATAAAAATGACTGCCAGACAGTCTTATTGGTAAGGCTAGCAAATGTAGACCTTGCCAATTGCTATGAAACTTTAAGATCCAAGCCAGTCTCTAAGAAGGCTGACTGTTCCCTCTGAGACCCTGTTATCAGCAGATCCATGCGTGGTAACTGCCAATGAATTAATGGTAGAGCCTCTGTTTTGTAAGCCTCATGGTTCAGTGTTTCTCAAATGTTGATGACATTGGAAGCATCAATAGGACCTGTTAAAACACAGATTGCTGGTCCCAATTCCTGAATTTCTGATCCAGTGCTTTTGGGTCAGGGGTCTAAGAATATGTGTTTCTAGCAGATTCCCAGATGGTGCTGATACTGCTGGTATGGAGACCACAATTTGAGAACCACATGGATAAGAAGTGGATGACTAACCCACAACCAAATCACCTGAAACTTTTCAGTAAAAAGATATTTTTAAGATAAGTAAATTTTTTGATTTATGAGAGTCAATGGATAGAGCAAGATCAAAATAGCACTATTGGGAAGGGCTTGATTGACATCTCCTGCTCAGTCAGCATCTCAGCTTTCCTCTCCCTTTGAATGTCATGAAAACCTTTGCTTTTACTCAATAATGGTACTTCTAGGTTGGATTAATTCTGATCTTAGATATTTTCATTCTCCCCACCTGCAGCCACCCCTCGTGGCCACCTCAATTTTGCTGATAAAATCACTCATTACTCACAGCATAATCCAAAATTTAAAAATCCATTAATATCTTGTCTCCTTCCAGATAAATCTGACAAGACCCTCAGAGAGTAAGAGAATTTTGCTATCTGTGCACCTAGCTTTTGTTTCCTGTGTGTTTGCTTTATACTTCTCTCTTTCCAGTCAACATTAGCACAATGCAGAAACTCAATAGAAACTCATATCCAGAACATTCACGGGCAATTGACTGCATTTAAAAAATCTCAGTTAGAAAGTTTCTTTTCAAACTAAATTTCAACTCAACCAACTCCTTGCTTCTTGATTGTCAGCCTCTGTTTCTTCTTCGCAGGACTTCATACCCTTCACTGTCCCCTAAACAAGGTGGCTCCAAGAACTTGGTGAGAAGGGTCTAGCAATTCTGAAACTCAGATGCAATTTACATAAAGTTTAGTGACTATGTACTATGGGCAGTGGAGTTATAGACACTTAGTCTTTGATTTTTATATCAACCCTTGAGAGAAGCTGTTATTCTTGTTTAAAGATGAGGAAACCAAGACCTGGAAATTTTTAGACAACCTGTAATAGTTAAAGATTGATTATCTTAATAAATATGCAGTTGCCTCTTGAATAATGTGGGAGATGGAAGCACAACTCCTGTGCAGTCAAAAATCTGCCTGTAACTTTTGATTTCCCCCAAACTTAATAACTAATAATCTGTTGTTGACCAGAAGCCTTACTGATAACATAGTCTATCAGCAGATTTACTTTGTATGTTATATGTATTGATTGCTATATTCTTACAATAAAGTTAGAGAAAAGAAAAATGTTAATTAAGAATATCACAAGGGAGAGAAAATACTTTTACTGTCCTGGACCAGAAGTTTCTGTCATCCATTTACAAGAATGTTCATGTATAAGTGGACCTGTGTAGTTCAAGTCCCATTGTGTAAGGGTCAGCTGGATATATTTGAGCTTACATTTAATAAAAGCCAATATTGCCTGACTAAAGCAACTAATGGGATTTAAAAGCAGGATAATGGATTGTTGTAGTTGTTTTTTAATGGATTCAAGGACTAGACCCTAGGAAGGATGGGAATCAGTTCACCCAGAGAACTCAGCTACAGCCTGTTCATGATATTTTTCCCTGTGCTTCCATTAATGTAACATATTGCTAAGAATGTGCTTCACAATTCAAGTTCTCAAGAGAGAGGATCTGACTTTCCCCAATCACTTATGGCCAAACTGTCAAGGTAGAAGCACAATTGCCTTGGGCTCACTGTTCAGCTCTGGTTGGGATATCACACAGCAAACATGGCAGAGGCAGGATTTGGCCTCAGGTTTGACTCCAAATCCAGTGCTTTTCTGGAGTTGGAGTGAAACTAAAGGAATATTTGATAGAGAAACACACTAATTCAGCATATGATACAGACAACTTGCTTTTATTTTCAAGGTCCCACCGGGTATACTTTCCTTGCATCATGTCCCAATCCTTCCATTTGCAGACACCTCTTGCTGTCAAATATGTCTCTTGCTGCTTTCAACTCTTTGCTGTCCAGCTGGTTTCTATGCTATGCTGTCTGGCTTCTCAACTTGCCATGTACATCAAGTCTCTAGCTCACCTGACTGTGATCCTATATAGATCAGAAGGCATCCATCCTCCTACCCCCTCTCTTACCTGCACAGTTGTCATTGCTAACATATGTCCAGCATTTACCCTGAGCGCTGTTGCTGAGAGCTCTGTACTTCGCCCAACTCTTCAAACCACCCTGTTGTTGCCTTTTCTGTTAGTTTCCAGTATTTTATTGTAAAAACATTTTAAAAAAGAAGTTGAAAGAATTGCATAATGAACATCCATATACAATTGTAGGTTCTATAGTTAACATTTTACTAACTTGCTTTAGGATATTTCTGTGTATCCACTCCTCTATCCATTTATCAATCCATTATTGGGATGATTTCAAAGTAAGTTGCTGGTTCTTATTCTCATTTTTATAATTGGTAAACTGAGACCAAGAGAGTTGATATGACTTGCCCAGGATCGCTGATAGGGAGACAATGGAGCTGGGATTTAACACTGGCCATCTGACTCCCCAAAACCCCTTTCATAACCACCAAGCAACACTGTCTCTCCTAGAAGGGGTGAGGAAAAGACTCAAGGTGAGTAACAGCGCAGTGACCAGTGCCCCGGTCACCTTATTCTCATGTTCCTGAAATTTCCATGACATTGAACCATGATAAATAGTCTACTTTCCAAAGAGACATAGTGTTTCCCCTGCTCTGCAGAAATCTGCAGGTTTGGTACTTTACAACCTATTCCAGATCTCTGGAAATCTGATTTTTGACACAGATGAATACATTCATCCTTCCTTCTCAACATTTTCAAGTAATTTATGGAAATGACAGGATGGGAAATTACCATTTTAGATAACTTTTTACAATGTTCAGAGGATGTTCACATATGTTATCTTATTTGAACTTCATGAGTAGTAGCAGCAGACCTGCAAGACAGATGATCTGGATATCTCAACCACATTGAACAGCTGGAGACCTCAACTTAGAGGAGCGGATGGAAAGAGACAGGCTGGGTGAAAAATGTATTTATTCTCTTTGAAATGCTGGTAGACCGTCTGTACATTTGGAGAAGCTACATAAATGTCTAGTTAAGAAAATGGAACTGCAGAAATTGAACTGGGGGACCATTGAGAACTGGATCCCTTATGGGATCAAGTTTTCTTGTTAAAGGTCTGAAGCCACTGCCTGGTGTGGCCCTGGACAGCTTTCCTTTCTGTGCCTCGAATGGGGGTAATTGCCAGATGTGAAGATGAAATGAGGCAACATGTGTGAAGGGTCTAGGACTTAACATAGCCACCAAATTTTGTAGAAACAAGTTTGCTTCTCCTTCTTTCCAACAAGCTTTCTCTCTTGTTAATCGGGCCCCTCGAAAATCTATGGGTGTTTTATCTTCCCCCTGAGGGATTTATTTAGCAACTGGAAGGAGATTGTAGGCAGTACTCTTTTGGGAGGTGACATCTTATTAATCTAGTAAAGATGTAGATTTTTTCTCGAGAATTTCCACCTATGCTGCAAATAGCCCATATCCTTTGAGATTGTGCTGGAATGTTTAATTGGGTGTGATAATCAGCACAAGATATCTGAAGTAGAGTTCTGTATAAATTATTCTCGAATCCAGGAGCTTCAGAAGAAGTAGGAAAGAGTGAGGACAGAGGGCATAAGCTGACAGGCACCTTTCTCTTAGTAAGCACAGCAAATATCAAGGGATTTCAACAGATCTAGACAACCTATTAAAGAGGATTTTGGAAGAATACACTCACCTGGGTGGGTTGTGTTCTCTCTTTGCTGTGTTTTCCAAACTGCTTTCATGAGTCACCTGCACCACAATCGCCGGGACCTTTGTTAAACTGCGGATTCCAGGACTTACTGACTCAGAAATATTTTCAGTGCAGCACCCAAATCTGAAGTTGTGCAAGGGATTTTAAAGTATTCTAATGTTTGAGAACCACTACTATCAGCAGCAGAATTCTTCAAAGTCCAAAACAAAGATTTTGCAAACTTAATTTAGGCAGAACACATATTTGGATTTGACCTATTCCCAGTTCCAGGTTTCTGAAATCGGCACTGACAAGAAATTTGGGCACTTGCAGGCTTAGCCTGAAGAGGCCTATCCTATATAGAAAGAAATAATTTCTTTTTAAAAAATATTTATTTATTTATGCATACAAGAACTGGGTGGGGTACAGGCCAGAGGTGTGGGGGTAAGAGGATTTACCAGAGACAGAGTGGGGAACAGAACAAGCATATCTACTGAAATACACTGCTGAGCAGAGCAGCGGGTGAGTCAGGAGAGGTCTGCTGTGCCATGTGGGTATGTCCCTGGCTGGGGATCGAACTCATGCTGCGGAGGCTGTGAATAGCTTCATAGGCTGTGTCTTAACCCCTTGTGCCACCAGGGAGGCCCAGAAAGAAATAATTTCTATAACAGCATCCTAAAGCAAGAGAGATGGACCCCCAGGTGCACGTGTGTGGTTGTTTTATAGAGAAAGGTGCAGACCACCTTGTTACAAGAGCTGGCAAATATATTCTGAATTCCCTGAGCATCTGCCTTAATCATTTTCATTTATTTGTTTACCTATTTCATTATTTGATAGGGCATTTACCCCCATTACACAGATGTGGCTACCGAGGCTATGAAAAGTAAGCTGTCCAAATGTGTACTGGCAATTAATAGTGAGAATAGATTCCAAGGCCATGTTTTGAATTAGGGGTTGGCAAATTATCTGACCTGATGCCTGTATTTTGTATGTTCTAAAAGCTAAGAATAGTCTTTATACTTTTTAATTGTTAAAAAAAATCAAAGAAAAACACTGTTTCTGTGACAAGTGAAAATTAGATGAAATTAAAATGATGTCCATAAATAATTTTTATTGGAAAACAGCCATGTTTATTCATTTTTCTATGATCTGCAGTGATTTTCTCACTTCTACAGCAGATTAAGTTGTTGTTATAATGATCTTATGCTTCAAAAGGCTGAAAATGTTTGCTTACAGGAAACTTACAGGAAATAAGTGCTGACCTCTGTTTTAAACCACTCTGCCAGTGTTCCCCAAACCTCAATAATTTGAGTATTACTTTTGTGATTTTTGCCACTTTCTCGTGCCATCTGGAGCATTTTCTGTATAGCACTTTTCTTTAGCTCAATTAGTTTTCCTTAAATAAATTTATTTTATAAAGAAACAAAACATAAGTTGGAACCAGCAATAATTGCAAGAAATTGAAGTAAAAACAAATGCAGGACACACAAAACAATGTATCAGATTCCAGCTAAATAGTTGGAGCAGGATGCTGCGTCACTATTACCCCTGTTTTCCTGCAGCAGTCCCCCCACCCCCACCATCACTGTACAGCTGTCTCCTGTTTGCAGGCTGCCCTCAGTCTGCTGAATCAACTTTACTTACAGGTGCAATGGGCTGGAGGTGCCTGGACCCATGTTCCCCTGTGGACAGCCCTTAACCAATAAATGATGGGTGTGGGTGTATCAATACCCCAGTTCCCTCCACACTCTTCAGGAAAATTCTAAGGCGTGTGTTGTACACCAGTCCCGGAGCTTCCGGGGGGACTAAACCTCACTGACTTCCTAACACATTCCCCTTGACTCTCTATGTCCTTTCACTCCCCTGCCCCTCCTTGCAACTGCCAAATAAACAAGGCACATTTAATTAATTGTCACCTCAATACCTGCTTCTTGGGGGTGCCCAAGTGAGCCAGCAGTGTTGTCTCTGAGCCTGAGACCTGTTATTCCTTATTATAAAAGAGCCATATGCAAATACTAGGTTTTAAGGATTAGCATGTATGTGAGTCCTGTTCTTTAACATAAATAAGTGATTAAAAATTAAAAAGGAAAAGAACCATTTTTTTTTTTTAACCATTAGATCTGATAATGTTGTGTCCGTCCTTGCGGAATAGATGTTTTGTCTTCAAGAGTGGTCTCTAGACCAGCAGCATCAGCAATACCTATGAACTTGTTAGTGATGCAAATGAACGCTCTAAACCTACTGAATCAGAAACTTTGAGTGGGGCCCAGCGTCTGTGTTTTAACAAGCCTCCCGATGATTCTCGTGCATGCTTAAACTTGAGAACCAATGCTTGACAATAAACAGCCTCTTGTTTGTAGTTCTGCATTCAGTGCATTCCTGAATTTCATCAGAATTCAGAATCATCCAAGACTTGTTTTCTCCCCTCAAAAGTGACTGACTGATGGTTTCCTAGTCAGTGAGGTAACCCTCGTTGCCTGCCAAGGCACACAGGTCAGTAACTAGACAGCTCTGATAGTGGATGATCTACTTCCTAGTCTCCAACTCCTTTTTGAGCCGTCTACCCATTCTCCCATGGGAATGCAATCACCAGGTCCATGCCTTCTCTAATTATAAAGAACTTTTCCTATCATGTCATGCTATTCATTCAACAAATGCAGATCATTTTTTTAAAGGTTTGCTTATTTATGCATACAAGAGTTGGGTGTAAGCCAGAGATGTGGGCAGGGGGGCAGTGAGAGGATTCACCAGAGAGAGTGGGGAGCAGTACAGGCAGATTGACTGAAATACTCTCCTGAGGGGAGCAGCGGGTGAGACAGGAGAGGTCTGCTGTGCCATGTGGGTTGATTGAACTCATGCAACAGTGGCTGGCGATAGCTTGATAGTGCTGTCTTTATCCCCTGTGCCACCAGCAAGGCCCAAATGCAGAGCATTTAATGTGACTCTTTCCATAGAACTTGTGGCCAAATTCAGAGTGAGAATTAATCAGGTTACTTGAAAAATAAACATAAATAAATGCTTCCTTAGATAAATGTATTTTAGAGAAAAAGATGTGAGTGGAAATCTAGAATTTCCTTTTTCTTTCATGGATTATTCAGATTTGTATTTAATTTGACTTGGTTTCTTGCAGCCTCTCTCTCTTAGTCACATCTTTAAGAGGAAAAAAAAAATCTCTGCCTTTAGAAAAACCTAGAAATACTGTAGATTCATTACTACACACAAAATTGGGGTTCATGTTCCTCTTTAACTGTAATCCATTCTTTCCTCCAAAAGAGTAGATTGGATATGCCTCTTAAATATTCTTTCACTGGGTAAGAATAGTATTCAATATCATTTTTTTTGACAAAGGAGCTAAAGTTCTCAGCAGAGGAATGTTTACTTCCCCAGGAAGAATTTTTTTTAGTTATTTTGAGAAAAGTTAAAAGCCATTTGTACACTAATTGTACGTGTGGGCATGGCGGCCCCTTAAATGCAACTGAATTGGCAGCTGTATAGATTTTCAGTTACGGAAATAAAATGGCTAGAAGCTTTTTTATTTAGGACTAAACCTTTCTAGATGATTTAGCACAACTGGCATTTTGAATGCCAGCCCTAGAAAGAGACATTTGCAAATGAAGGTCCAGCTCTCTGGAACACTGGCTGTTTTTTTATTTTTTCAATAACACATTCTCCCTTGTACACCAACGTTTAGACACCTGAATAAAGTGATTTTTTTCTTTCAGGTCTAATTTGCAGGAAAACAATTTAAAAAGTGTGTATTAGCTGATTGAGGTAAAACATTTTCATTTGCTGAGATAGCCTCCTGCAAATTCTAAATAATTTTCCAGAAAACAAAGTTCAAGTAAAGAGAAGGGAGAATTTTTTTCTCCTACTTGGTGAGAATTTGCACAGTTGCAATCTTTTCAGATAATCCAAGAATTATTTTCAATGAAGTTACTAGGAAATAAGGATCTCTATGGAATGGGGAAGCTGCTTGTGAGTTCAATCCTGGTGAGATTGTGTTTTGGTGCATGCGGTCAGTAGTAGATTAGGGCAGTGAGGGGATGAGGCCTACGAGCATTTGAACAGCTAATGCTTATCAAACACCTCACCTTACTTCATCACATGTTTCACTGCTCTTTCTTTTGTCCCACCTGCTCAGATGTGTGCAACAGTGCTCTGAGCATGGAGCGTGTAAGACAGAGCATGTGAACTGAATGTGTGTTCCTTTCTAATATTGGGAAGTGATTCAAAGTTGTTTGTCTTCTGCTGGGGATATGAGAGGCAGAACTCACATGGACTGTCCTAGTCCTACAGTTTTAGTATCAGAAAAAACTCTAGGGCCTCCCCTGGTGGCGCAGCAGTTGAGTGCTGGGTTGTGAAGCTGCCTGCAGCCTCTGCAGCGCCAGTTCGATCCCCGGCGAGGGTCCCACATGGCGCGCAGACCTCTCCTGCCACCCACTGCTCCCCTCAGCAGTGTACTTCGGTCCTTCTGCCTGCTCTGCTCCCTGCTCTGGCTCTGGTGAATTCTTTCACCCTCCCGCACTTCTGACTGTACCCAGTGCTTATATAGATGAATAAATAAATCTTTAGAGAGAAAAAAAAAAAGAAGAAACTCTAGCAGTCATTGAAATCACCACCTTCATTTACTCTTTGATCAGCCATTCACACGCCACTTAAATGCCTTCACTAAAAAACAATTCACTTCTTCAAAATGTCCTGAGAAAATTCTGAGAAGTTCTAATTACTTGAAATTTCCCCCTCTGCTCATCCTACTCAGTCTTCTGCCCCAGGCCATTCTACAACTGGGGAAGGTAAGCCACAGATTGGTCAAAATACTTGCTTGGGGATAGAAACAGGGGTAGCGGGGGTCAGGCTGGGGACCCACCCAGGCCCAGGGGGCCCTGGCCTAATGAATGAGCCCTGGAGCAGGAGTTCCTAATGCTTGGGCATTAGGCCAGGACCCCACCCTCTATTTGGCTTCGAAATAAATAATGTTTCACTTATTCCTGACAGTTGTTCAAATCAAAGGTATTAGAATATGTTTGGTGTAGAAATTTAACCCACGCAGGCAACCCTGTAAAGAAATGTGGTCTCTCCTTGTACAGTTATGCATGAGCATCTGTCCGAGCAACTGGAGCCAAAGAAAAAAAAAACAACAAAGTGCAGCAAGGCAAGCTGAAGTTATGATGGAGCCCCGGGTTGTGGGATGCTGGCAGCAAGCCAAACCACATGGGTGTGGCGCTGCAATAGGTGATTCGCAATTGAGTCTTGTGCCCCCACTTTTCATGATAGAGATGCAGCTACATACCTTCTGTTAACTATTAACCACTGTTCTGCAGCAGTCTCTCAGAGCATTCTGGATCAAAGAACATGGGAAGAGATAGGGTGCTCTTACTTCTTGGGTTTACCCAAGAAAACTAAAGTTTGGAATCAGCATTGGATGGAATAAAATATGATCTCTTCCTCCTCTTCCTCCCCTTGTATGCAAAGACCTGTCTGAATGTGTTTATCCACCGAGGAAAAGGTGCACCAAGAAATCAGATAGTGTTGGCTGTAGCTTTATTTTTATGGCAGGTAGTGTTTTACATAATTCCAGGGCCTTGAGCTTGTCCAAGGAAGGACTTGTTTGCCTCCATCCCTGCCTCCCCTTCCCAGAACTTGTGATACTCTTTCTCTGGTTAGAATGATCTAGAACTTTTTCTGAAGGAAACAGCATATAAGATTAACATTCCTTGTCCCTTCGATTAGCATGACTGTCATTAATACACGCACGTGCATGGTCCAATAGAATTTCAAATGGCAGAAATTTTACAAGTGACGTCACTTGTAGGAGATGTTCTTAACTGTGTTTTTAACTAACTAGGTAGTATTTTGTTAAGGAGCCAGACATGTAAGTAGGCTAGATAGAAACACTGGTTCCTTGTACACCCCTCTCACTCTCTGTAATCTTCCCAACACAGCAGCGTTCCTGTAATAACAGTTCTGATGAGTTCTCCCTGGTGAGCACAGCAGAAAATAGTGGAGTATTATCGATTAATCAAATCAGGATAGGTACTAATCACCAACTGCTCTTTTGTTCGTGTTCCTTTCTCTCTAGCAAAATGCATGCTGTCTCACTGGTTTGTTTAATGGTAATCATTTCAAATTTGTTCACTGGGTTTTGATGAGCAAAATATAACAATCTATTGTGCTAGGAATATATCAGGTCTTCCCCATGTTGTAACATTTTCAAGTGCCGTTTCAATGAGATGAACTTCAGCTAGCTTTGAGCTGGTATGCTACATTCCAGCCTTTCTTCCTTGTAATCTGTATAGCAAAGGCTTTTTTAAATATTGTTTTTATATTTTTTTGGCTACAAATAATGACTGACACCACCCAACTCCAACTGACTTTAGGAGGGAAAAAGGCGTTTGTCAGCTCATAGATTTAGGGTATGAAATTTAGATTTAGTTTCAAAGGGTAAAACTGTCTTAAAACATTTTGGCCTCATCAGCCTTAGGATGCTGGATTCTCTTACAACTCTTCTTCCTTTGGGTTGGCTTCATTTTCAGACAAACTGTCACCATAAAGTGGCCACAAGGGTCACCAGCATCTTCAAATGCAAAGTTTCTATCAGTTTAGCAACATCAGGGAAAAGAGACTTTCTTTCCTTAATAGTTTTTTATTGTGGCAAAATATAGATAAAAGAGCTTTTTTATTTTATATATATTTTACATCATTCTTCATTTTTGTACAATGTATGCTTTCTTCTCTCAGGTATAGCCCTGGTAAAATTCCCACCACGCAGTCACCCATGCACCATCAACGTCGTCCCTTCTGCTCTGCCCACCCCCATTTGCATCCTTCTCCCTTCTCCTCTGCAGAATGTCGCTGATTTATAGTTGCCTGTTGACTTTTGATTTTTTTAATTATTTATTTTTTTAAGATGTATTTATTTTTTTATACAAGCACTGGGTACAGTCAGAATCACGGGAAGGTGAGAGAATTCACCAGAGCCAGAGCAGGGAGCAGAGCAGGCAGACTGACGAAGTACACTGCTGAGGGGAGCAGCGGGCGGCAGGAGAGGTCTGTCACACCATGTGGGACCCTCGCTGGCGGCCGGGGATTGAACCGGCACTGCAGAGGCTGTGGGCAGCTTCGCGGCCCAGCGCTCAACCACTGCACCACCGGGGAGGCCCTGACTTTGATTTTTAATTTATTATAATTACTTTTTTTCCCTGATCCGTTATTTGGTTCCTTTACATTCCTCCTATAAGTGAAACCATCCAATAGTTTTCATTTTCTGAGGACTGGCTTTCTCTATTCTACCTGAGCTAAGGAATCCTTTTGGTCAGGGCATGGATGCTCTGATTGGTCACCCTTGGTCATGTGCTCAGCACTGGCACTGGGGACTGGGTTGGGTGATGGTTCCACAAAGGTAAACTAAGGCATCATCCTCCAGAGAGAAGGGATAAATGGTTAGCAGAAAATACTTACTTTCATCAGCAGATTACCTTGCTCCAGTAGAAGAAGTGTGCTAAGATAAAGCTTGAGATTTATAATTCAGAGCCCTGGATTCTTTCTTTTCCCAGTTTGGTCAAGTGCTAGCTTTGTGACTTTGGCAAGTTAGCCTCTTTGATCTCAGTCTCTGCATCTAACAATAGAGATAAAAACTCAAAGGTTAGAGGAGGAAAGAGACAGTATTTAGCATTTGTTAACACTGAGTAAAGGGTAGACAAAGATTAAATAGTTTTTCCTACTTTTTAAAATACAGTTTTGTACTCTGGCATGGTCCAAATATTACCTCCCAGTGGAAAGGTCACAAACTCTCAAATCTTAGTTTCCTGCTTTCTACTTAGTTGATTCAAATCAATTGCCTGCCGTTTTTCTAGGCACTGAGGACATAATAGTGATCTCGCTATAATGATGCCCTTGAGAAACTTATATTTTAGTGAGGGACAATGATCACAAATAAAGAAGGATTAGAGTATATATAATATATATACGGGTTTCCCCCATTATCCAAAAGTAGAGCATTCCAGTGAAATTTTTCATAAGCCAAAATGGCACAAAGAAGCAATTTCCACTAATTTATATGGAAGAATTTTTTAGTGTCCCCAGATACAAAAAATAACCTACCAGATCATTCCAAATTGCATGCTAAGCCTAAAATAACACTAAGATATTGTGAAAGCTGGAATGACATGATAAATACAGTCTACCTGTAGAAAAGAGTTCCCAAGGAAGGAGAGCAGGGGAGCTACTTCCCCTTTCGAATTTTGTTATAAAAGTGGAAATGGGCTTCAGATTTCTTTCCCTTAGGGGAAAAAGGTCCTAATTTAGGTCTTTCCTAAAAGTGAAATAGCCAAATGCAAAGTGAGGTAGACCTATACTAGGAAGAAAAAATATAGAGTGTATAAAGAAGATCAAAACTTTTAGAATATGAGTCTGGAAGGTCACTCAGGTGCTCATGACATTAAGCAGTGTCCCTACAGAAGGGAGGAAGCCGTGCGCGGCAGTATTTCAAGGAGAGGAAACAAGTGAAAAGGTGCCCGGTGAGGCTGCTTTGATGGTCACGGGAAGTAGCAAAATAAATGAGGTCAGGGCCAGGGAGGGGTGGCACAGGCCAATGCTGAGATTGGAACCTGATTATGGTCCGGTTGGTCAGGATAAGGAGTTTGTATTTCATTCTAAGTGTGACAGGAAGCTGCTAGAATTTTATGCTGGTAAGCAATGATCTGACTTACATTATTCTGGCTACTGTGGGGAGGAAATGATAGTGGAACAAGCAGGAGAAAGTGATGATGAGGGTGTTATGATATTCTAGGGAGAAGAGTCTTGGACCAGGACACTGGTTTATAGGTAATAAGAGTAAGGAATCCCTTTAATAACTTGAGAAAATGAGTTTGCTGACAGTTTGGGTGGCATGGATGAGAGACAGGTGTTTGGTCTGAGTAACTGGGTTAATGGTGGAGCCATTGGCTGAGATAGGGGGCAGGTTTTTGTGTTGGGAGTGGGGAATGAAGAGTTCAGTTTGAAATGCTTTTTTGCATAAGCCAAGCTGGATGTTGGGTAGAAGAGAGATATCTGGAAAAGACCTCGCTTAGAGCTATAACATTGAATGAATTCCTCTTTGGTTAATAAACAATAATTTCAGCCATGGGAAAGGATGTGCTCACTTCAGGAGCGATTTTAGATTGAGGACAAGGGAGGACAGAGCATTGTCCCTCCCATAGTGGGGACTTTCTACATATTTATTTCAAATGGAAGATTATTCCAGATTTAAGTGTAAAAGACATGGAAGTGGACAAAGTTAGTTTGCTTGAGGTCAGATGGGGGGGGGTGTTCAGAGTCTTCTAGGCTGAGCCTTGTCCCCACCTGCCCAGACCTGGAAATGCATATAGGAGCCCCAGTTAACCAGAGAGGCGCTAAAGAATAAACACTGAAACACATGGAGAGATCTATCCACTCTGATGGTCTGCCATTCTCTTCCTGGCTGCCTGACACCTATGTTTGGCCCACCCTGGCCAACACATCCAAAGGCCCAGGCTTAGTTTCACGGTTCTGTTACGTAGATAACCAGATTTATAGTTTGTTGTCTGTAAATTTGATTAGAAAACCAGCAGATGGAATTACAGTCAATGAGAGTTGGAAGAGAACTCAGAGATCACCTCTTCCAATCCCTTCTGCTTATTGAGAAGTGAATGATGACACTTAGAAGAAAAAGGGGGCTTTCTTAAAGGAACCCCAGAAAAACCACAGCCAGTGATAGCTCCTCCATTCACTGGTAACCATGTTATGAAGCCAATGTGATGAAATCGTAACATTCCTTTGGAAGGGCCTCCCCTGTGGCGCAGCGGTTGAGCACTGGGTTGCGAAGCTGCCCGCGGCCTCTGCAGCGCCGGTTTGATCCCCGGCCACCGGAGGAGGGTCCCACATGGCGCGCAGACCCCTCCTGCCGCCCGCTGCTCCCCTCAGCAGTGTGCTTCGGTCCTTCTGCCTGCTCTGCGCTTCGGTCCTTCTGCCTGCTCTGCTTCCCGCTCTGGCTCTGGTGAATTCTCTCACCCTCCCGCGCTTCTGACTGTACCCAGTGCTTGTATTAAAAAAAAAAAAAAAAAAAAAATTTTGGAAAATGAAACTGCATGGTCAGTTAAGAGAGCTGATTTGGTGGTGAGTGAGTGTCCATAAAAGGTGTCAGGTCTTTTGAGAGGTCCTTGTTAGAGGAAATTTTGGTCATTTGAAAGTGAATTCCCCTTCTCTTGAGAGTTCTTAGTCTAGGGTTCATGAATGTGCCTCAAGAAATATTGGGCTCCCCAGAAATTGTGTATATATGTCATATACATCTATTTCTTTTCCTCAGTATGTTCTCAAGAATTTACTAGATTTTCACAAACCCTCAAGGAGAATTTAAAACAAGAGTCTGAAAATCCTCATGAGAAACAGGATGACTGACCATTTCAGACAGTGTACTACATTAATCACAGCAATGTAGTTACCTATTTGCATTAGCTTGTGTCCAGATGCAGATCACATAAATAAGCTGCGTTTCTGGGAAGAGTAAAATAAATGACAAATAAACCAATTAACATGTAGTAAAAAGAAGTACTCATGTTTAATCTTCAGTAAAAGGTACAGAAACTCTTGTCAGACTTCTCTATGCCAAATTTCAATATGCCGGTAGCTTTTTGCTATAAAATTATTTGGATTTTTTTGAAGAGTTTTATTTCTTTTTTTAAAAAGAATTATTTGCTTGTGCATACAAGAGCTGGGGTACAGGCCAGAGGTGTGGGGGATGGTGAGAGGATTCACCAGAGAGAGAGAAGGGGGCATAATAGGTGGATTGACTGAAATACACTGCTGAGGGGAGCAGCGGGCAAGTCAGGAGAGGTCTGCTGTGCCATGTGGGTTGCTCCCTGGCTGGCTGGGCAATCGAACTCATGCTGCAGAGGCTGCAGATGTTGCGGACAGCTTTATAGGTTGTGTCTGAACCCCTGCGCCACCAGGGAGGCCCCTGTTTGGCATTTTTTTCCCCCTGCAACAAGGATTTTTATTTTATACATGACCTTTCTGTCTAAACATTTTTTTTTTTTTAATTTCCACATAATAGGACCCCGTGGGCACTGGAATCCAACTCACCCATGCCTATTTCCTGTAATGGACGAACTTGATGCTAATGTCAGGTATGTTCCATTTTGTATATGTTGTGCTGCTAAATTATAGTGCTTTGTACCATGAAGTCTCTGAAAAATCTGTTGTAGAGTCACAAAGCTAATGGCTGGATTTTCTTTATCATTTCATTTATAATCATGAATGTGTTACTTTTCAATTATCTGTACTTTTTTCATTTTTACTAAAGTGAAATATGACTGCCCACGTTTCCAGGTGACTATGTTAAAAGTGTGCATAGTGGGAGATGCTGTTATATGAAAATACATCTTCATCTTTGAAACAGGAGGAAAGATGTATTTAAATGGGCTAAAAATAAGACGATCTGTACATCTAAACTTTTGATATATATTCAAATAACTTTTTATAACAGGCTCTAGTTTGCTCAGTTCTTTTTTTAACCAGGTCGTTAGACTCTGTGACATAATGGTTGCATGGGATAGTTACATAAAGCTAAATTGTTTTTGTTTTGTTTTCCTGTAATTTCCTGCAGCCCTTGGAGATCAAATAATAGGCTGACTCCTCGGGAAATTATTTTCATTGAAGGTTTACTGCACTTTATTTGACACAACCAAGCAGTGCGAAGAAGAAAACAGTATTCAATAAGGTTTGAGTGTTTATGAACTGGCATTTGAGAGTGAGGATTACCCATAGGTAATCCTGGAAGACACCCTTAAAGAATGTACCTGGTACAATCCCGGGAACAGATTTTCTTTCACTTGAGATTTGTAGAAAAGCAGGTTTTAGGTAGAGATCAGGGACTCTATGTTTGATGTAGCAGAGGATTGTGACAAAAGGGA
The DNA here is from genome assembly GCF_964194135.1 of Talpa europaea. Classification (NCBI taxonomy): domain Eukaryota; kingdom Metazoa; phylum Chordata; class Mammalia; order Eulipotyphla; family Talpidae; genus Talpa; species Talpa europaea. The sequence goes on along the minus strand of NC_140080.1, from coordinate 41,128,600 downwards.
GCTGTCAACTCTCTTGGCAGAAACGCCATTGTTATGTGAATTGAGTTGCAAAGATGTGCTAAACCCCTACCTGGGGTTTCCTTCAGGCTACAATGTTTCTCTGCATAATCCCTGGCATGTAGTAGGTTTTTAATAAAGAATTGCTGATCAGCTTGTCCTGCATACATTCTACATATCCAACAGTGTGGTAGTAAATTGAGCTGTGCACAGAGACTCTGTATATTTCGCCACAAATCCTTTCACACTCTCAATAGAAGCATTGCCGATCTTGCTATTTATTTCACACACTGACTTGATGCGCAGATTTTGAGATTGGTGCATTGCCTTTAATTTGCCTTTAAACAGTGTGACATTTGCATTGAGAAAACATAGTGGGATTTGGAGAATTCCAGTTTTATTTTTGTTCATTAAAAGGCCAAAGTGAACAATATTAATGGTGATAAGCTGTGAAATCTGTTTGACATTTCAGACACTGTATCAAACTGGATTATTTGGTTACAATGCACTTTTTTTTGGATAATTCAGATTTTTTTGCATTTATGGAATATTTATTTTATTTTTTGATCAATCAACTTATTTAATAATTTTTTTATTTTATTTTTTAAAATTTTATATATTTTTTTACATCACTTTTCATTTTTGCACAATGTATGCATTTTCATCTTGGTTATAGTCCCCATACAATTCCCACCCTCCTTGGTTTGACCCTACTCCCTTCTCCTCCCATCCCCCGTAGTGTGATCCCTAAGATTTCTGGCTTTTTAACATTTATTTATAGCAGCGCTGAATTCTAACGGTAGAGTACAATTCAATTTAATGAACATTAGCCATTCTCATGAGTGCTGTGGAACAACAATGCAGGATACGAGATGCTTTCACTACCCAGAACTTGTCTCTGGAGCATCCTCCCTGTCCGTTTCTAACCGGATCCCCTGCATCTTCCCTTCATCACCCAGGCCTCCTCTCTATCTGCAGTGCTGCTCTAACTGCCACTGATTTTCCACCCATTTCCTCCTCTGTATAGCCTTTGGGTGTCTATTATAAAGGCCTCTGTTTAGGCTCACATTTATCAAATTGTGATGCATACATGCCTAGTAACAGACAATCATTTTAGGTGGTATAGGAACACCCTTTTTATTTTCAAATAATATTTGTGTTAAGGTAACCTTATTGTAAAGAGCAATGCAATTTTGCCACTAATAGTAGTGACATAAGGTTTCCTTGTAAAATTCATTTATTTAAAATGTAAAAGTTAATTTATTGAAGCCAAGGAGGAAGATATGGGGTAGGGAAAAGGAGGGGAAGGAGGTAAGTGTTTGGTGATGGATGGAAACCAGACTTTTTGGAGTGATCTTGGTGCAGTGATTACAGATGTCAATTACAGTGCTGTCCACCTGCAACTCAAGTCAGGCTGCAGGCCAACACTACCTCAACAGGAATAAGTTGATATAAAGGAAACTATAATGTGATTTAAAACTTCTCATTAATAAATAAATGTGAAAAAATCAGAAGGAGACATATTATGCTAATGGTGAAGGTCTAGAAACATTCTAGGTTTAACTAGATAGAGTACTTTTTTTAAAGATTTATTTATTTATGCATACAAGAGCTGGGATGTAGGCCAGGGGTGTGAGGAGTGAGAGGATTCACCGGAGGCAGAGTGGGGAGCAGACTAGGCGGATCTATTGAAATACACTGCTGAGGGGAGCAGCGGGTGAGACAGGAGAGGTCTGCTGCGCCATGTGGGTATCTCCCTGGCCAGGGGTCAAACTCACGCTGCAGTGGCTGTGGAGAGCTTCATAGTGCTGAGACTTAATCCCTTGTGCCATCATGGAGGCCCTAGATAGAGATCATTTTATTAGTTTCAGAGCAAGAACCAGAAATTCTCTTTTTTTTGGTCAGGAACTGTCTTCACTTGGCAAAGTGCCTATGTACAGTGAGAGTCGAAGGGCAGGTCCCTGGCACAGGAGAGGACTTTTCCTTTGCTTGCTCTGAAGACAGGAAAATCAATGAACAGAAGAGGAAGAAAGTTGGAGAAAAGGGTGATTCAAAGAAAAACATGTGAATATGGGCTCTGCTTGGAAGTAGTGAGGCTTGGGAGGCATGGGACTGGGGGGACTTCTAGAGTAGTTAGGTTGCCTGCCTTTGATTCATTTATTTGATTACATTTATTTATTTTCTTACATCATTCATTTCTGTACAGTATTTGAGTTTCCCCCTCCAGTTTGTTTCTTTTAAATGTTAAGCTCATGTAAGCTGAATTTTCTCAGGATCCACTTCTTCAGTGGAACTTCCTTGCCTGACCAGGAATTGAATACTGAATGTTTACCTGTCTGAGGTCATCATGAACTATAAACTCAATGTACATGATGCCATTTAATTTTCAGAACACAATGAGGCACAAGCTATTATTATCTCCATTTTACAATGTGTGGTCACTAAGGAACAGAGAAGTTCAGAACCTTATCAGAGTCATACGACTACATTGCTTCCTGCTAGAGGACAGATGGTATGTGTGTGTGTGTGTGTGTGCGCGTTGTGTGTGTGCATCTGCGTGTGTATGTGTTTGTGTCTCTGTGTATGTGTCTGTGTAATGGCTGCCTTTCCTGTCCTGGCAAATGTGGTTTAGAAGAAAGGATGCCTGTGCTAGAATGGACACCATAAAGGCACAGGATGAGAGAAGACCACAAATTGCCTAGGGACATTTCAGAAATCCAAGAGAAAGTTTTAGATGTTTCTGAACTGAGAGAGTCCCACCATTTTTTCCCAGATATCAAGGGACAGAGAGGTCCTACCTAATACTTAGGCCAGATAAAATGTCTGGCATGTCATCATTTTGTCAGCCACTTCGTTGTTTGTTTTGGTTTCATTAACTGATAATTCAGCTTGACCGTTGCTGCTGTATGTCTGTTAGTTATAGTTTCTGTGAACTATAAGGTAAGACTAAAAACAGAGAATACTAGTTCTTGTTTTAGAAACATGAGATGTACTACAGGCATTTTTCTCCTGAGGCTCTGCATTGCAGAGAGCAGTTGACGCAAAAAGGAGCGATTTACCACGGGAAGCCAGCAGTGAGTCAGGTCCTGGTTGGAAAGACAATTTCCGAAGAGTGCTCTCCTTGAGTAAATACTGTCTTCCAAACTTAGCAGTGGGCAGACAGCTGGTTCTGGTCTGTTGCTCCTTGTTGGGACACTCTTGTGGCATTCTCAAAAAGAAGAAAGGAAAGTGGAGGTGGTAGCTTTGGAGATTTTGCCAGAGAAGCTGTGAGAACACCAGTCACCAGCTTTAGGCAGTGACCCCGGTGCTGTGTTGGAGTCCATGAAACACTCCCACCTCAATTCAGAGATAGCCCCCGCTTTTGTTTTGTTTTCACTGCCAGATTCCTCCCACTGCTGCTCCTGGTGCTCCCCAAGTGTGATCAGCTCAGGTGTGATCCCCCAAGGCAACACAGGTCTCTGTCTTTTCTTCCTGCTGCTTATTGCAGTTAGAGTTTCTGCTTTCTTTTCTTTAAATTCAATACCTTTATTTCTTTTTTTAATTTTTTAATTTTTAAATTTTATATATTTTTATTTTTTATTTATTTTTTAATATTTTATTTTATATAATTCTTTACATCCTTTTAAATTTTTGCACAATGTATGCATTTCATCTCGGTTATATTCCCCATACAATTCCCACCCCCCCCTTGTTTTGACCCTAATCCCTCCTCCCCTCCTCCCTCCACCCGCCCCCCACCAGTGTGTCTCTGGTTTATAGTTGCTTGTTGATTTTGATTTTTACCTTGTTATAATTAGTCTTTTTCCTGGTCCCTTATTTAGGTTTTCTAAATTCCTGCTATGAGTGAGACCACCTGGTATTTTTCTTTTCTTTCTGGCTTACTTCGCTGAGCATGATCCCTTCCAGCTCCATCCATGTTGCTGCAAATTGCAGAGTAATATTCCATTGTGTATATGTACCACATCTTCTTGATCCAGTCACCTGTTTTGGGGCATTTGGGTTCAAATTAAAGAGCTTCTGCATAGCAAAAGAGACAGTGACCAAAACAAAGAGACACCCCACCGACTGGGAGTAATTTTTGCACACCACACTAATGATAAATGATTGATCACAAAAATCTACAAAGACCTGATGAGACTCAACAAAAACAAAGAAAATAATCCAGTCACGAAATGGGCAGAAGAGCTAAAAGGAAACTTCTCCAAAGAGGAAATGCAAATGGCCAATAGGCATATGAAAAAAATGTTCAGCATCAATTCTAATCAGGGAGTTTCTGCTTTCTAAGAATATTTTCACTTCATTTCTTGTTCCACAAAGCAGAGGGTTCAGGAGGGAGAGGAAAATATACACAGATTTGCTCTTTGAAGTTTCTCTTAAGAATCCTCTCAGAGAATAGATAAGGTTGACTTATACTTTGATTCTTTTTAATAGTGGCATTCTCTGGACTCACCCTCTGCCTCCTGGCTCTCCAAGCTTCCCTGCCGAGAGTTCCTCACTCAAAAAACACCCTGACTTAAAATTCTGTTTCTTATTTACAAAATAGCTGTTGTGCTTTCTCATTAGCAACAGCAAAAGCATCCTATAGGGATGATGAGTCATATAAAAGGAAGCATCTTCCTTCTTTTGCTAGGGGTTCAAGGGAACTCAGAGCTACGTTGCTAATTACCACTAGCAACAGGGGAAAATCTCCAGGCACTCACTGTCACTCTAACATGCCTGTAAGTTATTTTTCCAACACTTTTTGACACTTCATTTTGTTGTCTTTGTTTTATTAACAGTATCTTACATTGCTTACTTTTGTAATCCACTTTAAGGAAGGAAAACTGCAAGAAGAAAGAAAGGGGAGAGAGGAATTTGAGAAGAAGCCATTTTCTTGAGAAATAATCCTTTCTTTTCCTTTTGGTAAAGCTTGAGGCCTGGTGCTGGGGCACACTAAACATTTTTAACAGATCAAAATGGCAAAATTTTGTATAAAACACAGAAAAATTTGAATAAATACTGAAGCTGAGAACTAAATATAAAATACATAATCCTAATGCAAATGTGCCGCCTGCTGTATACATGTGAGAATGTTAATTTAAAACCATAAAAAAATGACAGCAATAACTGGCTTCAGTTAATCACCAGTTGCTTTAATTCTGTCATGGTACTAACTTGCAATTCATTACAGCAAATCAAGAAATCAGATTAACTGGAAATCAATGTGACCACCATTATTAATTGAAATCATCCGATGTTAATGAAGAGAAAAAATATTTTTTTTAAACAAGGGTGTTGATTTTGGGCTTGATGACTAATACTGGTGACAGTAGATGTCCTGCACTAACATCTGAGAATGAGGTTGAAATTTTTAATGCTAGGGAGTCTAAAGCTTTGAAATAACTCATAGTTTGACATCAGTGTGTTCAAGTTGTCGGTCCTAAAGACATCAATATGTAATTGATTTGGAGCCAGAGTTAATTGATGTTTGTAACCTGGCAATGGGAATTGTGAACATGTGCGGCTTTAAGGCAGTGAAATGTTTTGCAGGAAACCTCTCTTCAGGCTTTGAAACTGTGACATGCATTAGCACATAAGGAGAAAGTGAGTGGGTACCATTTAAAAGGGGTTATTTTTGTGTTGCTTTAGAAATGTAAATGAGAATAATACTTAACTTTATTGCTTGACTGATAAAATGGTGACTATTTAGTCTTTTGGGCAGGTCAGAAGAAGAACAATTATGAGCTGCAAAGCACCCTGTGATGGAGACCCTGTGTCTCAAGGGGTCCCCGGGAACCTTAGGCTAGAGGAGGCCTTGAAAGCGACCTGAGGGACTGTGCTATGTTTATATTTCTAAAGCAATGGTCTCTTGCAATGTGGGAAATTTGCTGTTTAGGGAAATAAGCTGGGAACCTTCTAGATGAGTCCGAAACTATCCAGCCCCCAAAGCGCTTGAACCACCATGATTTCAGCTGTTAGCACCATGGGAAGCTGGAAGAGTGAGTTTAAGTCTTCACTTTCCCACTCATTAGCTGTTCTAACCTTGAACTAACATCTCTCTGGATATTTAGCTTTGGAAATGGGATCTATATGAGGATTTATAAGAAATGTAGAGAAAACTTGAGGTGCAGCTCATGTGTTGTAAGTACCCCTGGAGCACATGCCTTCCTGAGAACCATGAGAGAGAGACCTTTATTACCCCCTAGGACTGGGATCAGTGACTACACTCCATAAACGGGCTTAAATTCAGTTGCCATTTAATCATTGGCTGACCTTATTAGTTGGTTGTTATATTTTTTGACTCTTTATTTTTTGACTCTTATATTCTTTGTCTTTGGCTGTGCCCACTCTTTGGTAAGAAAACTGAGGCTCCCAAAGGTAATAGACGATCCTTAGTATTAGGGTCAGCAGGTAGTGTGATTGAGATGTGGCTACTGCACTTCTCTGTCCTCCTCAGCTTGACTTTGCAGTTTTTATGAAGTTGGCCATGAAACTGGAGGGAAGTGGAGGGATCTAGAACTTGGATGTCTATCTTTTCGATTGTTAGAATTGTGCTCTGTGTGTTACAGCCAGCTCTCTTATATACAATCAGTCATTTGATTGGTAATCTCTGTTTAAAGGAAATACCTGTGACTCAGCACCTTCATTTGAGAAAATGGAGTCTGTTGTACATGTTTCAAACACAGGGAGATTTAATGCAGGGAGTTGGCATAGTGGTGGGAAGACACAGAGCAGGATCTCTATGATCCAGGCAGACAGGTAAAGGAAAGTCCTGGAGCCTAGTGGCTTTTTCAGGCTTTTATTGAGCTTTTACCAGGTACATGGTGGGCAGGGGTGCTGGGGATGGGGTGGGATGGGCTGGCAGACCTCCCAGCCCCCAGCGAGTCTTCACTCTCTCTGGGCTCTCTGGCGTTCTCGTTCTGCTGTCTTTTCTCTGTTCTCTCGTGGTGTCCCCGATGTCTCTGCTTCTCTGATGCTTCCACCACTGCTCTTTCTCTCTGCTGGCGTCCCCGTGACATCACCCTTATAAGCTGTCTCAGCCCAGGTGTGCCCACCTATGCATGCCCACACCCTCCTCCAAGTGTCCGCCATCAGGCATGCATGTAGGACCACAGGGATCCATCAATGCTAGTGGCAGGAGGGCAGAAAAGCCTGATCATCACTTACCCTACAGTTGGTCACAAAGTCTTCTGGAAGGGCAGAGAGAGGGATGTTAATCTGAAATCAGGAAGCTTCATAATTCCCTTCCCTGCCATGGATCTGCTGGAAACTGCCTGGCACTGTAACTGTCACACTTGTTGAAGGAGCCATTTGCCTCTGCTCTCACTGCTGAAGGTTTTCCCTTCTTCCCCTCTGAATTTTCCATTTGAAAAACTAAACCAGAAGGCAGCGGGCAAGGCCATATGGAAAATACATTCCCATTTCTTATCCTCTGTGACTGAGTCAAGTCCTTGAAAAGAGAAGCCAATATCAGGTACAACATCTTCCCTATAACCTTCCTTCCTTCTGGAACTCATGCTCTGGAATCTGGTGTGTTGGGCCGCGTGTGCTTCCCAGCTCACATGTGATCAATTATCCTAAATATTTAAATCTCAGGGCCCCTGAGTCTCCATCCATTTGTAGAAAGTTGTTAATTAACCTGTTCACCTTGTCCACGTGATTCTGGAAATTTGGTTAATCTGAAAATGGGGGCTTATCAATAACCCTGAATTTGTTCTGCTTCCCAAGCTGAATGTTGGCAACCTCCAGTTTGAACTGTTCCACTGAATCATATCCTGTGAAGGAAGGGTCCTCAGGATTCAAAGTTCAACATTGATGCTAGTAAAGCAGAAATTTCTTTATACTGAAAATGCATATGCAGTATTGCAGTATTGCATATGCAAAGTGAGAATATGCATTCTGTGTCATGTTTGATCAAAGTGAGATCCCTACTAAAATTGAAACAGAGTATTTTAGAAATCAGCAACTGAGCATTTCCAATTCTCAGACTCTATCCTCCTGAAACACACAGGGGGCTGGACCCTGCTGACTGGGCATCTCTTGTTACACATTCTTAGAACGGCTTTTCACGTACACCGAGGTCCTTTTCTCATGACACCTTGTCATCCCTCACTGCAGCTTGGTTCTTGTGAATTCTGCCAACCATCACCAATCTTTTTTAAAATCTCAAATTTCAGGAAGATTTTTCTAGATAACTTATTATGACCTAGGTAAATCTGGGAATTAAGGTATTGACTAATTTTACCAAAAAAAATTTATAAGATCTCTTTGAATCTCAGCTCCAGGACTGTCAGAATTTCCTTGGTATGTAATAGGATTAGTGCATGATCTGTATTGAAGCCTCACCTAAACTCAGAAAGACTTGGTCTTTTTATCTCTATTTATAAGAATGCTGAGAATCACAGGCCTCCCTGGTGGCACAGGGGTTAAAGACAGGGCTATCAAGCTATCATCAGCCACTGCAGCATGAGTTTGATCCCCAGCTGGCCAGGGACCTACCCACATGGCACAGCAGACCTTTCCTGTTTTGCCTGCTGCTCCCCTCAGTAGTGTATTTCAGTACATCTGCCTGTTCTGCTCCCCACTCTCTCTGATGAATCCTCTCTCTACCACCCTCAACACCTCTGGCTTATACCCCAGTTCTTGTATGCATAAGTAAATCTTTTCAAATAAAAAAGAATGATAAGACTCAAGAAGCATATAATCATATGGTGAGAATTATTTGAAATCCCTACCAAATTCTTTCCCATAATCTGGAAGCTTACTTTGTTCTTGAAGCTTCTTGCAGCCCCACAAAGTACAGTACATAGAAGAAGTAGGAAGGATTTTAAAGAGGTTAAGCAATTCTTACTAAGCCCACACAGCTAATGAGTGATTAACCTAAAACTAAAACTCAAGTTGTTGCTTCCAAATCATTGCTTTTTCTCAAATCACTTTTCCAGTCATCCGAAGACAGCAAATTATTTCCTAAAGAGCATATAATTTAGATTAAAATGTTATTTAATTAACATGTCTAAATCTGAAACATAGATTTAGACAAGAATAGGAAAAGGGGTTAAATCACTTATTATTTGCTGTCTTGGACAGTGGACAAGAATGGTTTGCTATGGTTCGGATGCTCCTCTAAGCCGGGAACTGCTTGAGGTTATTTTACACAAACGACTCAGTTAGGGGCTAATTCATAGGTAGAGCTTCTACCCCCCGTGTGATGGTCTTAGAATGTGGCTTCTTGGAGAAGAAATTCGGTCATGTGGAACCCTCATGAAAAGGATCACCGTCCTCTTAAAAGAGACTAGAGAGAGCACTCAGTTTCCTACCATGTAAGGATAAAGCCTTGGAGGAATATGGCCACCCCACACTCTGAAGGGGGCTCTCACGAGACAGGAGACCGCCCTGCGCCTTGGCAGGACTGCCCCACCCCTTGAACTGTGAGAAATAAATTCTCATGGTTGAAGCCATCCCCTCTATGGTGATTTATGATAGCATCCCAGACTAAGACACTTAGGAATGACGTCCCTTTCATTGTAAAGACGATCCAGAGAGGATTGTTGTTTTGTCCAAAGTCACATTTCTGCTAAGAGATGAGGCTTCTATTTCCACCCAGGTTTGCTCGACATCAGAATCTACCCTTCGAACTTCTCAACATACTTGTACAAGGATTTGTATGTGGTAGAGGAACTGTCAGTTGACATTTTGTAGATTCATGTTTCCAAACAGGATGCCTGGCAGATAATGCTTGTTTGGTTTGACCAGGTTTGAAAAAATTAGCTAAAATATTTTTTAGGAGGCTGAGAACTCTGATTTACCAGTGTAACCATGAGTCCTACTTTCTGGAAAGAAGTCATTCTGAACATTACATTTTGTAGGCCAGCATCCAGTGGGCCAGGAAGTCCACTTACCTGCCTGGCCTTTGAAGGCTTTTGAATTTATCACTTAAATTTTGAAAACAATGGTAAGAATTATCTCCAACCTTATAGACCATATTATGACATTTCGTACCTGCTATTTTCTCCATGGAAATTTGTTTTACTACCATTTAGCAAATAGGGTTATGTTGATTTGAAGACCTTTTTTTTAATTAAGAAATTGGAGCAGGTTTCTAAGTGAATACCTGTTTAAGTGATTACCATTTTATCATTCAGTTAACATGTTCAGGCAATGTTCTTATTTGCATTTCTAAAGAGCTGTAAGAATAACCTTTTTTTCCCCTTCTCCTCTGCCCACTCCTTAATTTATAATGGCTTTATTAATTTCAGTGCTTGAAAAAGACTTTTTACAAAGCACTCATCTTTGAATGTTTTATACCAGCTTGCCTTTATGCAGATCAGATATAGATGCCTATTTATTATAAGGTTTCACTATCAACAGTGGAGCTGACATTGTTAGCTTCGCCTTATCTCCAATGTTGCCATTATTCATTATTTATAATGATTGCAATCCAAACCTTCAAAAATAGAATTCCATAAAAAGGGCACAAGTAGATATATACATCTAGAAAGGGGATTTGTAAAAGTGAACAAAAGAGACTGTGTCAGTATTGTAAAATGTTGGTAATAGTAAATGTAGAAAAGCAGATGTGGAAGGTCAGGAAATGTGATCAGTCTGCTAAGAAGAGGGAAGAGGCCTGTCAGGCATGTTGCAAGGTCTGAGTAAGGCTGAGTTATCCATGACAGCAGCTCAGGGACTCTCTCGTGTGGCTGTTAGCCCTGGTCTATCTATCGGGTGGAGGACAAAAAGTAGAACCAGATTAAGGGAATGGGGCATAGGGGAAGAGGGTACAGATTAAAGTGGAAGTTAGGCAGTAGAATTCATGGTAGAAGAAGAGGAAGGTGTTTTGAGGTGACTTTGGACAAGGAGGCGAGTGCACTTGAAGGTGACCTTGGACAAGGAGGAGAGTGCATGGGGAGGGAGAACTTAGTGTGGAGTTGGATGAATTGGAGAAACCTGTGAGATGTTCTGGGGGAGAAGTTCAAAAAAATGTTACTGAAGTAACACTGGTTTATTGAATTATTTTCATATGAGTGTCATTATAAATCAACACGTGTATATTCTATATTATGTTCATTATTAAAAGTTAATTCTGTCCTTCATTATACAATTGACCTCTTTACCCAGTTTACACACCCTTTCCCCCTTCTCTTTTGGTAACCGATTAGGTCTCACAGTCTATAAGTTTCTTTTTATTTTGTTTAGTTCACTCATTTGTTTTGTTTCTTCACGTACCACAGATGAGTGAAATCGTATGGTGTTTGCCTTTCTCCATCTGACTTATAGAAAAAACTTCTAATAGAGAGTTGGCTAAATTGGAGTGGAGCTCAGTGTGGAAATGTTTTGGGAAGAATTCTGATTCTATCTGCTGCATGATAAATTGAAAAGAGCAGACATTAACCCTACAAACTGCTGAGGACCCTCCAGACAAGGCAAAGATGGATGGAGCTCTCCAATATTAATATCAAGGAGATTGCCACGTAGGAAGTGTCTTTCTTGCTGAAACTTCAGGGATCAGCAACTTCAGTGATCTTCTAGAGTCAGAGAGCTTATGGGAGCAAGACCCATTTTGAATATTAGGTCACCTGGAATTACTGAAATATTTCCTTTGTACTTTGATTTCTCAGTCAGTGTGATTGTGTCTCTTACGTTTCATAGTAAATACATTCTTTATGACTCTTGAGGGTTATGATGTCAGAAATGTACAGTGTTGGGAAAATAGTGCCTTGATTTAGTGTGTATTTTAGACAACCTGTGATAATTACGGTTTTCTGCTAATCTAGTACTTTAGTAGAGAATAAGATAAAATCTTCCCAAAAGGAAACATTTTGGTGGTGTCTCCTGGTTATGAGGGGAGTTGTATCACTGCACCATTGACAGAAGTTTTGAAAAACAAATTGAGTCATACCAAAGAATCCTGAGAATCAGGAAAATTGCTGATTTCTTTTTCTTTTTTTTTTTTTTAAGATTTCTTTTTTATTTATACAAGTGCTGGGGTACAGGCCAGATGTGCAGGAGGGTGAGAGGATTCACCAGAGACAGAGCAGGGAACAGAACAGGCAGGCTGACAAAATACACTGCTAAGGGGAGCAGTGGGCAAGACAGGAGAGGTCTGCCGCGCCATGTGGGACCCTCGCCAGCAGGCTGGGTTCGAACCAATGCTGCAAGGCCGCGGACAGCTTCACAGCAAGGCACTCAACCGCCTGTGCCACTGGGGAGGCCCTGCGGCTGATTTCTATTTGCAGCTTTAAACATGATATTTCCTATGGCTGTGTTGTTGATGCATTAGCCCCTCCCAGCCTGAGCCCCCTAATTGTAGAGGACTACCAACCCACCAGTCTTCTGGGCTAAGAGATTTTATGGGCCTCTCAGACCGGTTGTGGACAGTCTTTTTGAGGGCAGGGTTCTTGCCTTGTACCCTAGAGAAAGAGGAATTAGCTGTAAATAGAGATCAGTTTGGAAATTTAGGAAGCACATTTGTGGGAACAAAACCAGAAGAGAGATTCAATCTACTTTAGAAAAAAAAAAAAACATGTAAGAACCCCTGTAATTGGCTGTAGGAGCACTGATGCTGCTAATTAAAAGCAGGGATGTTGAAAAGTATTTAAAATATCTCATCTAGTCCAAAAACCCTAAGCAGTTAGTCATTTTTTTAAAAAGATCTGTAATTCATATTTGAATTAATTGTGACATGCTTCTGCCCAATTATGTTGAACTGATGAGGTTTTACCCTGTAAAAAAAAAAAAATAACTACTAATCTTTTTATTCTAGCTTAATTTTAGCACTGTCTTATTTAGAATTATGTAACTTTGACTCTGCCACCCTCTCCTACCCCTTGTGCCATTGCTGTCATTCGACCTCACCATCTCTTTTCTGAGTGATTGGCACCATCACCAAGCTCCTTTCTTAAATATCACTGTCCACTCCCAATTCACTGAGCAGAGAGATTCTGGTCATCTTTCCATGGTTTAAGTCCCATTGTGAGCAACCCCACTTTCTTTGTCAAACGCTGAACTCAGTTATCTCCTATCCACCCCAAGCCTTCCCTGCCTCCCTTCTCTGTTCTCAGAATTCTTGTCTAATTTGCTGTTTTCAGTTGTTTGAAATAGTCAGTTATCTGTAATTATTGTTTGCTATGTCTGTCTCCTCTGCTGGACTTCATGTGTCCAGTACTTAGCACACTGTCCAGAATATTATGGTGTTAGAGGAATTTAACTAAAATTGAGAAGATCTTTACATTTCACTCTACAATGCTATAGGCAAGATTTCATCATCACTGAGGGCCTGTCGGAGACAGGTGTCCACCCTATAGATCCTAACAGCCACCACCACCACCACCCATTCCCTCCCAGGTACTAAATTCCACTTGGAACTGTGGATTCCAAAGCTATAGGGCTTAGAGAGGAGATGGGAGGATGAAAGAAACACAGGTTCTCTATTCTAAGTTGGAGAGGCCTTTCCTAGGATTTTATGGATTTCATGGGATGAACTCTGGTGACAGGGTCGTGTTCCCTTTATTTTGTAGCCCCTATCTGGGGTGGATCCTTTGCAACTGCCTCCTCCACCACCAATCTTTCTATTTCTAGCTAACAGGTAGCAGGTACTCAGTGGCACAGGTGCTATACTAAATCCTTTCTAAGTATTTTTCTCATTCACTCTGTACAGCAATTGCATGAAGGATGTGTTCTTCTCATCTGCATTCGTAGGTTGTAGGATTGAGATGTGGAAAGATGAACTAACTTGCCCAAATTCATATGGGCAAGCCATATGGTGGGTTGGTGGACACACGGTGGTGCTGAGGTTTCCAAACCTGGGAGGTGTGATCCTGTCCTACAGCCTCCTCTGTCTTCCTGCCTGCCCCACTGTATTAGACCAGCGTGATGACATCAGATCCTCGGGCCATCTCGAATCATCTCCTCCTTCCCCTATTGCTATTCCACCATTTCCACAGCTCTCCTACCACCATCACGAGTCCCTAATACTTTCTTTGTTCCAAATATTACCAAGGGCTTTATAGACAGTAACTTGTGTCCCTGAGAAAGCCTGTGTCGCTCCAGAGAGATGAGGCTACATACTGAGTGAGTCAGGACCTCTGAGGGAGGTTAGGCCCCTTTCAAAAGATGACATGTTGCTCTTTGATACCTGCTGCAGCCAGGACAGCTGTTGAAGTTCTCTTCCATTAACAAAGACTCAGAGTCTAAATGAATTTGCAGTGGGGGGAGGCTGGGGAGAGCCATCGAGAGCAACTCTGCCTTTCACCTCCCAGCCCAAGCTTTTATTAAAGATATGAACAAAAGAACAAGAAATAGCATGAAATTGTTTTTTTGCTTATACAGATGAATAAGTTACTGCTGAAAACAAATTTTCCTGGTTAGTAGGAAACATCCGCACAAGCCAGCACATCCTCAGAGAACGGGAGTCAATTCTGTTTGCAGAACTTCTAACGTCCTGGAACTCTGTATGCAGAGTAAACATTCTGCAAAACTCCAGCTCCCTTTCGGGCAGCAGGCTCCCAACAGACTCCCTCACTCTCCAGGAATTCTGCATCCCTCATCAGAATCCCTTTGCTATTTTACCTTGGTCTTCCTCGTCCATTCTCTGAGGTGGCTGGCATCAGCTGGAACCCAGAGCACGAACAAGGACAGTCTTCGGAAGCCTGAGAAAAGTGAAGGTTCTCCCACACATCCCACCTCCCACTGCAGCGTCCTAGAAAGTAGTCACCTACTTCTGCTGAAAACTTCCAGGCCATTTCTGTGTAATTGGCTACATTTCACTTCATTCAATCCAGATAACTGGGTATTTTTGTGAAGAAAATTAACCACAGTGAGATTGTGTTGAATTATGCAGCATTTTTTTCAAGTCTGATGGCGGGTTTTGTTGTCGGGGCTTAATTAAGTTCACTCTCTGCCCCTTTCCTCTGTCATCTGTGCTGTTGTTCAACTTCCTGTCCAGTTGCGGTCTCCCTCCTGGCCCAGAGGTAAGGCATTATCTGCCTTACCTCAGAGGAAACGGTTCAGTCACCGACTTTCCATGCTGGGCTGGGTGGGTTTCCTTAAGACAACTTCAAATGGCCAGTTTTTTCCTACCTAATTGAAAGCCACTGGGGAGCAGGGAGCACATTTCCATCTCAATCCCTGGATGTTTCCCAAGCAGATAACTCAGCATGAAATACTGAAATGACCTTTGAATTACCTTGATTATGGATGGACCAGATTTCCAAGGCAAGTTTTAATAATCTTAACATGCCCTATAGACCTTTTATTGAAGCAGACAAATAAAAAGAACCTTTGGGCTGAGCTGACATCAACAGGGGAGATTTATGAGCTCCCCCTTGAAGTAGTAGAAAAATGAATATTGTCTGTGTTGCAGCTAAATATTTCAAGAATGCTATTAGTCAGATCCTTCCAGTTTCAAGAAAATCCAAAGTAGCTTAAGCAACAAAGAGAATTTATTAGTTCACCAAACACCTTGCTGGACTAGGGCCTCCAATAAGGTCCTTAGAATTGGTCTTTCCTTCTGTGAAATGCAGTCTTCCTAAGCAGGACCTTTCCATGTA
The DNA here is from genome assembly GCF_964194135.1 of Talpa europaea. Classification (NCBI taxonomy): domain Eukaryota; kingdom Metazoa; phylum Chordata; class Mammalia; order Eulipotyphla; family Talpidae; genus Talpa; species Talpa europaea. The sequence continues at coordinate 41,113,079 of NC_140080.1, read as the reverse complement.
GCCATGTTTTCAAGTTGAGGTTTATATCCTGTCAGTGTCTAGAAAAACAAAGGTCTTCCTTCCCAGTAGTTCTACCTAAGACTTAGCATCAAGTCCATTAGATTAGTGTGCACCCAAGGAAGCATCTTCTCAACCATTGTGATTTGCTTTCTATTTCTGTAGGAATTTCCAGGGGCATTCAATATGGTATTTGCCCAGGCCTAGCTTATGTGTCCCTGGAGATGAGATGGGGTGAATAGGCTCAGTCCCACCCAAACCACAGGACCAGAGTGGGGCAAGATGGTTCCCCTAAGGAAAAGGTAGTTCTTTTGCAAAAATGCCAGGAAGATAAATGCTTGACAGCTACATGGGCAGAAGTCCAGCTGAGGGGGTTGGGAGCACAGGATTCTTACATAGAGGAAAGTCATCTAAAAAATCAAAATTATTGGGCCTCCCTGGTGGGGCAAGGGGTTGAGTCTCAGCACTATGAAGCTATCCACAGCCACCGCAGCAAGAGTTCGATCCCCAGCCAGGGAGCTACCCACATGGTGCAGCAGACCTCTCCTGTCTTGCCCACTGCTCCCCTCAGCAGTGTATTTCAGTCAATCTGGCTGTTCCGCTCCCCACTCTGTCTCTGGTGAATTCTCTCACCCCCCACACCTCTGGCTTATACCCCAACTCTTTTATGCATAAATAAAATAAATCTATAAAAAAATCAGAGTTCTTGAACTTCAGTTTGGAAGGAAACCCTTTGTTTGCATTGGTAAGATTGCACTGTATCTTTATGTAAAATGATTGTGTCACCATGGACTGGACCAGTCGTTTGATACAATTAGCAGGTCCTAAGGGAGACATGCATACCAGGTGCTAGGTTCCAGCGGGATGGACATGGATGAAAGGGTTCGATGACTCGTAAGGTTTGGAAGTCCAGAGAAGACAGCTAAGAGAGTAGGAGTAAATGGTGCTGGTTGCTAGACAACACTGGAAGCTTTCATCTCAAGGCAAAGCTTGGTCTTTACTCTCTGTAGTAGATAGGTAGGAGGCTTATGCTGGAATCACCTCTCCGTGAACTAGTTTCTTGATCAGTAATGGAAGACATGATGTTCAAATACTGTTGAATTTCAAAGAACCCATTCATATTAATAAGCGCTAACGACTCTCCTTAGTTCAAACAAGTGATTACAGCTGACAGTAGAAATGTAAATCTCACTGTAACTAAAGAGTCTGTTAATATTCCTTCCCTGTTGATGGATATTATTTGGATACATACAAATATGGTTGTGCATAGATATGGTAACGGGTGTACGTGTGAGGAGGTGTGGTGACTGTTCTCAGGAAGTATGTATTCCCAGGTGGGTGTGAGTTGTGTGGTTGTAGCAGCTGTTGAGTTGCAATCTAGTTTTCTTTCACTTAGTCTGAAAGTAGGTTCTGCTTGAGATGGGAAAGATAGTGAAAGCTAAGTCAAGTCTTCCCAGAGTCACAGATGGGAGTCTGGAGAGAGACGACAGGACTTCACAGCAGCTCTATCCAGTAGAAATATAACATGAGCCACATGTGTAATTCTAAATTTTCTAGTAACTCTGTTAAAAATAAGTCAAAAGGAACTGTTACAAATGAAAAATTCACAACAAGTAAAATTAATTTTAATACTGTATTTAATTCAGTATATCTAAGATATTATTTTTGCATATAATCATGTAAAAAAATGTTTTCTTGTACTCAGTCTTCAAAATCTGCTGTGTATTTTCCACTTACAGCACATCCACATTTCAAATGTCTTGTGACTACATGGGGCTGGTGGCTACCATAATGGACTGTGCAATTCTAGAACACATATTCTGAGGTCACCCCCTCCCATGCTAACCCCTACTCCCCACCCCAGCTGCCAACATTGCCAGCCTATCACTCTCTCTTCCTGTGTCCTGCTCCTGTGACTTCACTTCCTTCTCAGCACTGTGTTTGAGGCAGGAGCAACTGATAGGTAATTGGAAAGAGACTTAAAACCACCTTTTTTTTTTTTTAACAGGTTTTTATTTATTTAATTGAAGATTATTTATTTATTTATTTACACAAGAGCTGGGGTACAGACCATTGGCACGGGAGGGTGAGAGGATTCACCAGAGACAGAGCAAGGAGCAGAACAGGCAGACAAACCAAAAGCATTGCTGAGAGGAGCAGCAGGGGAGACAGGAGAGGTTTGACCCGTCATGTGGGTATCTCCATGGCTGGCCAGGAATCGAACCCGTGCTGCAGAGGCTGCGGACAGCTTCACATCGCTGCGCTCAACCCACTGCGCCACCAAGGAGGCTGTTTGTTTGTTTTAAAGATTGATTTATTTATGCATACAAGAACTGGTGGGGTACAGGCCAGAGATGTGGAGGTGAGAGGATTCACCAGAGACAGGGTGGGGAACAGAACAGGCAGATCTATGGAAATACACTTGAAATACACTGCTGAAGGGAGCAGCAAGTGAGTCAGGAGAGGTCTGCTGCACCATGTGGGTCAGCTCCCTAGCCCGGGATTGAACTTGTGCTACAGAGGCTGCGGATGGCTTCATAGTGCTGAAACTTAATCCCTTGTGCCACCAGGGAGGCACCATATTCTTCTACCTTCTTATTCAAGGTTGCTGAGCTCTCACAGGTCCTGATACAGGTGTTTTGTCCTCGCTGTACCTTACCCCGAGTAAGCACTGAACCCGCAGGAACAAAGTCCCTCACTTTGCCATGCTCTCCTCCAAATATTAGTAAGCTTAGTGTCTCACACTCAGTCTGTCCTTGCCTGCCCTTGTACCTGGACATGTTTAGCATGAAATGCCTCAGTTTAACTTTTGCCGGGTGGGGGGGATCCTTAGTGTTATCAATTGCCTCCTTCCAGAATGAACAGCCTGCATTTTCTAAGCTCCTTCTTCAGACCTGACAGTCTTATGCTTTTTTTTGGTTTTGTTTTCTTTTATCACTGTCAAGTTACAGCTCATTTTGTGCTTTGGCCTTTTCTTGCTCTTCCTCCTACAGCTTCCAAGATCTTGGCTGGACAAAGCAAGCTGCACCATTATGTGGGGACTCCCTCCCACTGCGGATTCATTAGTGCTTTTCTTGGGCTGCATTGCGGGCCCCCATTGATACAGCCCCACATTGCCCATAAAAATCTCTCTACAGCGAGGTTCTTAACAAAAGCAATTTTGTTTTGAATTGAGATGAGTGCCTTAGGTTTCCATCTATTATTAAACTGTTGCCTAGCTTTCAAAAGTAATTTGCTTTCTTGGTCAGGAAAGGCATTTTTATCACTATAGTAAAAAATTTTTTTGAACTAGCAATGTTTGTATTTGCAAGCATAATTAATTGTAATTCACTTAAACTTAACAGATTATTAGAACACGAAGGGACCATAAAGATAATCTGGTTAGTCCCAGTGTTTAATAGATCTGGGTAATGAGGCCCGGTGGAAGGCACAGTGATTTCAAGGTCACTTGATATGAGTCACAGGCAAAACTGGGTTGCATTTCTGGGTTTACTGAGTCAAAGATCAGAACTCTTTATCCCTGTGCCCTTTTCCCTCTCCCTGCTTCCCTCCCTCCACCCCTTCCTCCTTTCTCTCTTCAACTCCTACTAGGAAAGCTGGATCAATTACATTAAAGTCTATCCATCACATTCCAGATGTGCTATACTAAATCAACCAACCTGTTAAGATCTTTAGTGTGCTTCTTTATTTTTTTAAGATTTATTTATGCATACAAAAACTGGGGTACAGGCCAGAGGTATGGGAGGTGAGAGGATTCACCAGAGACAGAGTAGGGAACAGAACAGCAGACTGACTGAAATACACTGCTGAGGGAGCAGCGGGCGAGACAGGAGAGGTCTGCTGCACCACGTGGGTCACCTCCCTGGCCGGGGATCGAACTCATGCTGCAGAGGCTGCGGACAGCTTCACAGTGCCCAACCCCTTGTGCCTCCAGGGAGGCCAGTCTTCAATGTGCTTCTGTGGTCAGCAAAGCCTGAGTCATAGTGACTGGTCATTTGTATTAAATTGACTTGAGCTTCCAATGTCACATTTACTTCTTGAATGAGGATTTTAGTGGTTGACCGGATTCATGTTTGATACAAAGGAGAATGATAGGTTGAACAGCCTGTTAGGGGGCTGCCCCAGATGAGGTCCCACAGGAAAGAGAAAACACATCTAAGTGGTTTAAAGGCACATGCAGGTTTGAAAACTGTAAGGGGTGGGGGATCACCCTGGAGTTTGTGATACCAGAGAAATTGTTGCCACTTCTATGCCTGAAGGGTCAAGGAGAGAGTGTTATTAACAGAACCTGAGGAGGATCAGAGGTGGATTTGAGGGCTGCTGCCAGAGTTCCCCAGCAGGTGCTGTGGTCTCCAGTACAGGAACAGTTATTGCCAACTGGTGGCCCAGCATGGAGGGAGATGGAGAAATTCTTTGACATCACTTCCTGCTGATACCCACTCTTGACCAACTCGAGCAGAACAGGAGGGCACAGGAGCTGACCGCTCTGTTCCTGACACATGTCCAAGTGAGGATGAGGAAGGTGCCAGTGAATCTGAAGGAGCAAGTGGAGCACATGGGCTAATGTCATCCTTGCCCAGTACCTATCCTTCCTTGCCCTGGCAACAGCCCCTGATTTGGCCTGATAGAAAGACCCCTTTCTGAAACTTGGCTTCTTGTGTTTTGGGTGTACCTGGGTTCCTGACCCCACTCAGAGTGCCTGGCCCCTGGCCACAGTGAATGCTTCAGGTGGGTGTAATCGGTGACTCCAGGACTAAACAAGGGAAACACTCTCCCTGTTGGAGCTCCTGTGAACACGCAGGCCTGGAGGTGCTGACGGCTACCTGGTCACCTTTAGGAGAGAGCTCCTCCAAGATCAAAGCCATGACAGAAGAAACTCTCAAAATAGAGGGGGTGAGGCCTAGTCCCATAGCCCTTTGCTGCTGCTGCTGAAACTTAGGCTCATCCAGCTGAACGTTCATTATTGGCTAAGCCACATTGAAGTGGGGTTTCTAACACTTAAAACAAAAATTCTAAGGGCCTCCCTGGTGGTATAAGGAGTTAAGTCTCAGCACAATGGAGCTGTCAGTAGCCACTGCAGTGTGAGTTTGATCCCTGGCCAGGGGATCCACAATAGACCCACAATCCGCAATAGACCTCTCCTGTCTCACCAGTTGCTCCCCTCAGCAGTGCATTTCAGTACATCTGCCTGTTCTGCTCCCCACTCTGTCTCTGGTGAATCCTCTCACCCCCCGCACCTCTGGCCTACACTCCAGCTCTTGTATGCATAAATAAATAAAATATGTTTTTTTAGAAAATAAAACAAACATTCTGATTACTTCATTTCTATAAAAGTTAAAGTAAGAGACGAAGTAGAACAAGAGTAGATAAAATGCAAGGAAATAATGTTGTAAGACTGGGGAATTAATAAAGCTAACTAAGGCTCAAGGGAGGGAAAGGAAGATGCAACAAGATTAGTAAAATTTTTTTCCAACTGGTCACTTATTAATTAAGCCAAGTTTCATGGAAATGGTGAAATAATTGTGGTGTAGAATAGATACCTTTAAAAACTATGTTGGCTGTGCATATATGAGTTTATATGGCATGTCATAACTTCATATATGCAAATAACACCATTCTGTAAGGAAAAAATGTATCTTTGTAGACACAGAAAACAATCTAGAAAGCTATGCACCAGGACATCTACATTGCTTGCCTCTTGTGAACAGAATAATGGATGTTAATATTTGTTCATGTGTGAGTATTTTTATTCTTTTTTCTTAGTTAATGATCATGCATTGCTTTGTAACAAGAACACAACAAAACAGACTTCCTTCTAGACAGCGTGTTATATTTTTCACAGCAACTGGAGATGGTAAATACTCATCACAGGGATAGGAGTTGCTGACTAGGAGATAGAAAACTGTCCTGTAATTAATCAGTGAGATGAGATGAAGTAGAGATCAGGCTGGAGACTGTTGAAAAAAACCCTAAGTTGCAGGGAAAGCAGCACTGAACTAGGGATATAGAAATAGAGGGCATTTTCTTTTACCTACTTTCTCATCTTGACCTGATGATCTGATGATCGTTATAATCTATTGTGTCAACTTTCCATCAAGGAGAATTTTAAGCACACTTTAGAAAAATAAGCCACTGGAAAGGTTTAAAATAAGTGTGCATTTTCCCTTCTCATGTGTGTCAAACAGTACTTACCCCTGTGGTTGTCAAGATAGTCACTCACTGGCTCTTTCTAGTTGTTAGTGCAGATGCTCAGAATCCACCCTGGGCTGCTATGTGGCTTGGTTGCCTAGCAACATCAGTGGAAGTGCTAGGTGTGCTTCTTAATCACTGTAGTCTTGTCTTATATATATATAATTATATGTAATAATTTATGTATATAAAATATATATATATTATATATAAAATATGTATTTATATATTATATATAAAATAAATAAAAAGGGAAAAGGAAGAAAGACTATGAAAAACAAAATGAATAAGAAAATCGATCTTTCAGCTAGAAATTAAACCATAGCATCTGAGTATGTTCAGGCAAAGGAAAATTTTTCAAAAATAACTTTAGTCCCACAAGAAGAATTGATTGACAAGTGGAAGTCCCGAGTCAGCATTTACCTGTGCCATCTATAAGAGGTACATTCAGGAAGTTAATCTCTCCTGCAGGACGTTTCCATCAACAAGTCTTAAAGAAAAGCCCACTGACTTTTATCTTGGAAAGTTGGGATGAGCAGTGTTTTGTTGGAGAGGATATAATTTCAGGGTTCCCTTTATAATCCCCCTATAACTTAAAAAAATGTATTTTCAGGTTCTACAGTTTCTGGGATAGTGAATCCCATTGATTTACTTTTCCTAGAGTCAAATCCCACTCCAGAGTTTCTAAGGTCAGCACCTAGGGTGTTTTTGCATGGTGAAAAATCACCCTTAAAAACCTGTTAATGGAATACTATTCCGCAATCAAAAAAGATAAACTCATTACATTTGCAGCAACATGGGTGGAGCTGGATGGGATTATGCTCAGTGAAATAAGCCAGAAGGAAAAAGAAAAATATCAGATGGTTTCACTTACAGGAGGGATGTAGGGGAACCAAATAAGGGACCAGGAAAAAAGATAATTACAGTAAATTAAAAAGACAAAATTAACAGACAACTATTAATTAGAGACACTCTTCAGGGAGGGGTAGGGAGAGAGTTCAAAACAAGGGAGGGAATGTGTTCTTCCACAAGGGGCTAGGGTGATGGTGCACAGGTGAATTGGTGGTGGGAATTTTGTGGGGACTACACCTGAGAGGAGAAAGCATGCATTGTACAAAAAGGAAGAATGATGTAAATTATATATATAATTTTTAAAAAATCTGTTAAACTGCATGCACAAAGTGATGCCTGCAAAAGTGGGGACTGATCTGTCCTGTCAGTAAATCCACATACAATACCATTTTTCTATTATTGTACCAGATCACTATTTCTTGAAAACCATATGAAATAGTTGGCTTATCTTTTCAGGAGGTATTTTGCTTGCAAATTTAAAATGCCTGCCTTTTGAACTGAATTATCATCAGCATGACAAGCAGAGTGGCATGATTCATACTCTGTGAGGAACTGAGCTAACAGAAGAAACAGCAGAATACCTAGCTCCTCTCTCATACTTTTTTGGGGGCATGTGGTCACTCAGCAGAGCAATGAGCAGTGTTACCTGCAATATTCAAATGGTACCTCTCTTTCTCTCAGAGTAGATTAAATGTGCAATGCAACTCTCTTGAGACTAGTGCTGTATTTTTAGTTCCAGTAAGTTACCAGTGTTTTTTTAAAGATTTATTTACTTATCCATACAAGAGCTGGGGTACAGGCCATGGGGGTGTGTGTGGGGGTGGTGAGAGGATTCACCAGAGAGAGTGGGGAGCAGAACAGGCAGAATGACCAAAACACACTGCTGAGGGGAGCAGTGGGCGAGACAGGAGAGGTCTGCTCGCCATGTGGGTAGATCCCTGGTGGCGGATCGAACTCGTACTGCAGTGGCTGTGGATAGCTTCAAAGTTTGCATCTTAACCGCTTGCCCCACCAGGGAGGCCCAAGTTACCAATTTTTAAGCCACAAGGGGATCTCTACTTCTTTTATTCAAGAAATAGGTTAAAAAAAAATCATTCTCATTCCCCATCTTCAGTAGAGAGCCAGTGTACTGCAGGTTTGAAAGGAATCAGTTCCCTCTGATTGCTAATACATAGACTCCCTCTGTATTAACATCCCTAATAGAATATATCAGTTTGATTAACCACCTAGGAGTTGATGGCTGAAGCTCAGACAAGCTCAAGAAGCAATAAAATATTAGATCCTACTACTTCTACCTCCTTAATCCCTCTGAAATCCTTTCATATCTCTCCAACATTGTCTCCATTTAGCACATTATCATCTCTCACCTGGGTTATTGCAGCCACCTCCTCCTTGGTCACACTGTCTCCCTACAATCCATTCTGCATCTCACAGTGGAGTAGTATTTCTATAAAATGAACCCTCTGGGTCCCACTCAGTCAAATTAAATTAAATAAAGCTGGTGCCTATGTCCAGGTGCCTATACCTCTCATTTTTCCTGTTTTAATTTTATTCAGGTATAATTGACATGTAACATTATCATATTACATGTTTCAGCACTGCGGCGTCACAATTCAATATGTGTATATGTTGTGGCTGATCACCATCATTAGTTTCGTTAACATCCGTTACCATGTATAGTTACAGAATTTCTTATTCTTGTGTTGAGTCATTTTTCCTCTTAATTAACTATTTTGACATAGAAATACTGACTTCAGAACCAAATAAAATAAAATAAAGTGAATCTTGTTATGCCACAACCCTATTTAAATGCCTTTAGCAGTTTCCCATTGTTGTCAGATTAAAATCCAATATTTTTAATGTTAGCAGGCAGACTGAGGGGCAACCCAGGATCCCCAAACCTGCCAGCTCTAAATGGGTTCTGCCATTCACCACATAAAGACAAAACATACTCCAGTGTGTAAGACCATCAACAGAAAAGAACTTTAACACAATTAGTGTGCCATAGACAAGAAGAGAAAGAATACAGTTAAAATAGTTTCTCTAGGAAACACCTAAAAGTTTCCCATTCCCTTGTGGGTAAATGCCCAGTCAAACACAGTTCGCCCAAAGCAGGGCCCTTGAGGTCACAAAGCCTGCTACAAGTCTCAGGCACCTCCTGGCAGGGACCCATAGGAAAGGTGCAGAAGGGGCCAGGCCAGTCTGGAAGGAAAAGAGCAAAATCCAAGTACAAGTTAAGATAAAGGCTGCCCTTGTCACCCTCCCCATGGGCCGCTCACCCATGTCTCTGTCTCTTCTGAAGGTCTCCTTCCAGGTCCCCCAAGTCCCTGGGACAAGGAGTGCAGCTTCTTCTTCACCAACCTCCATGCTCCATGTGCCTCCTCCAGTCTTCTTCCCCTTCTTGCTGGCCTTCCTCCTCCTAAGCTCTTCTCCCAGTCTTTTTAGTTTTTCCTTCTTGCCCAGCTCCACCCTTCCTTAGTATGGGGCAGGGGACTTGGAACCTCTTTCTTTCTATGGCTATCACACTGTTTCATTAAAATGACTGGTCAGGATTTCTATGATCTGACCCCTTCTCTGCCTCTACCACATCATACCGCTCTCTGCTGCCTGCATGACAGTCTTGGTGACTGCTTCCATTCTCCATGTATTGCATTCTCTTGCTATTGAGAACTCTCTTGCTTCTCTCTTCACCTGCCTAACTAAGTTATACCCTCAGGTCTCCACGTGGATGTCACTTTCTCCAGGAAGCTTTCACAGACCACCTAGAGCCTGAATTGGATGCTCCTTTAAGGTGTCTCCGTGAGATTTTATAATAACACTTACCATTTTATATAATTGCTCCTTTGTTGCTCTTGTGAGTCCTCAAGCTATAGGAAGGCAGACAGTCTTGTTTTACCCAAGTTCTTTGCACAGTACGTGTTCAATAAATATCACTTGAATGAATAAATACACAAGCCAGATTTATACTTTGGGATATAAAACAGCCCTAAGTTGCCTTGTGGAGACAATTCTTCATCCAGATGAGACTAGACTGCAGATGATGGAGGTGAACTCTGGGTGATTTGAGGGTAGGTGCACTATGGTGGTGATATTTGAGGGGGGATTCCTATACGTTCAAAACACTAACAATTGTGTGAGCCAATGTTACTGCAACTTGAAAAAAAGAAGACTACTAAACTAAATTTTTGGATGAATAGCCGATCTTAGGGTATAGTCCAGATTACCTGTGTTTCCAACTGCAGTTAGAGAGTCTAGCATGAGGGTCTATGTCTATGGGTCATTCCTCATCTTAGCTGTCACCCTGCTCTAGACTGCTTAGAATCTGCTGGGGCTCAGAGATATTAACTTTGCAAGTTAATTTTGACAGTCTAAGTAAATAACTTCCATGGTTCTCCATTACTACATTAACACACGTCTAAACTTTCATCCCTGAGGGAGGTAGGGCCTGATGTATGGGGCTGAAATTATGTTTCAAGTTCTAACCCTATAGAAAACAGAATCCTCTACTGCAGGCCCCTACACAGGTCTCATTATTATGATTGGATCATAGACCTAGGGTGGTGCAGTGATGAATCAATGACGGTAGTCAAAGAAATTGATATGTCCTGACAGCCATGGGTCATGTGCTCCATCTCTGGAGGCCTCTGGTACTGTGAATGGGGGTAGAGAGACCCATCAAAGATGATTTAGGGGCCTGTTATGAAAAGAAGTAGGGGATGTATAAGAATCACAAAGACTCACCAAAAATGACTGATTTTATTTCCTTTAACCAACTTTTTTTTTTTTTTAAGATTTATTGATTTATGCATACAAGAGCTGGGGTACAGGCCAGAGAGGCGGGGGTCAGAGGATTCACCAGAGACAGAGTGGGGAGCAGAACAGGCAGAATGACCAAAATACACTGCTGAGGGGAACAGCGGGCAAGTCAGGAGAGGTCTGCTGCACCATGTGGGCTGTTCCCTGCTGGCCAGGGATCGAACCAGGGTTAAAGGCCCTCCTTTAACCACCTTTAATCAAGTTATGACCCCTGAATGTTTTCACTCTTGCTGCTCGGGGTGGAGAATTGGACCAAGTTAACACTGGAACTTGAAAAGGGTCTCATCTTGTCTGGTCCAGTCTGTGCCCACTGTTTTTCATAGTGTGAGCTGGTCTGAGAATAAGGAAAAGAAGTGAATGATGTGCCTAACTGGGATGATAAGAATATAGAAATTTTTATCTCAGGTTAAAAAGGGGGAAAGTTAAGCAACTTCTCTGAGGACAAAGAGGAATAGAATTGATTCCCATCCAGATCAAGCCAATCCAGGCCAGCGATGTCCCCCCGTGACTTTTTGACTTTTACTTTTTCATGATGAATAAGGTTTCACTGAGAAGCCTTTATTCTTCAGAAAGGCTGTGTGTAATGTTACTTAAGTTACACAAGCATAAGTTACACAAGCACTAGGTTTTGTGTCTTCAGTGATCAGAACTAGACTGTTTTGTGACTAAATACACAAATTCTTTGATCAAATGATGCAAACTCCCTATAGGCTATTATTTTTGATATGAGGCAAATTCATGAAAGTAACAACTGTGACATTAATTTAAAAAAATAAGTCTTCATCACCGAATATTTTATATGGATTTAAATGATAGCATCACATACATGCACTGAAACAGAACGTACATTATCTCAGAAGCTGATTTGTGACCATCACCACATACGGACTTGAGCATGTCACTCTTTTTCACCATGGTAAAGTTGAGAATGAGGATCATGGACTGTCAGATACTTGTCCCCACTCTGCCCCACCACCTCCCAATCTGGGGCAATCTAATATGCAGTAGAAAAGAAAGGATCAGGGGCCTCCTTGGTGGCACAAGGAGTTAAGACACAGCACTATGAAGCTATCCACAGCCACTGCAGTTCGATCCCTGGCCAGGGAGCTACCCACATGGCACAGCAGACCTCTCCTGACTTGCCTGCTGTTCCCCTCAGCAGTGTGTTTCAGATAATCTGCCTGTTCTACTCCCCACTCTGTCTCTGGTGAATCCTCTCACCCCCTGCTCCTCTGGCCTGTACCCCAGTTCTTGTATACATAAACAAATCTTTAAAAATGTTAAAAAAAAAAAGAAAAAGAAAAGAGGATCAAATACTTGGAGAAAATCAAGTCGACACACAGGAGAGTATCCTGGCTATATCAGATTCCCTGGATCCAATGGGCTCTGATACCCAGCTCAGTCACCATCCTTCATTATGGTTAAGTGAGAGATTTTGGTGAGTTCTATATGGTCTGAACTTACATAAGCCAACGGGTATCGCCATAGCTTATGGTTTACATTTAACAAAGTGTTTTCCTCCCATCATCTCACTTAACACAACAGCTAGCTGTCTGCTCTGTCTTCCTACCCACCTGGCCAGGAAATGTTATTCTTAGAACTCCTGTGCTTCTGATTTCAGTTTTCACAATAGTTGCAGCTATATGAGGGGTGAAGTATTCTGTATTTGTCATCTTCTATATTATATAAGTGGCATTATTATCTTGTTAAGATGTCAGCTTTGATAAAGGTGTTTTGGAATCCCTCCCAATGAAAATTGGATTATAAAGTCAAAGAAAAATATCAGGAGGACTAGGAAATAGCTTGCATAAGAGAGCAAGTTGGAGGAAACACCTGATGGGGAACTAGAATGTGGCTAATTAAGTATTTTAAAGTCAGCTTTCTATTGAAGTAGAAACTACACCTGCAAATATGCCCAGATAAGATTATACCTTGACAAATTTCCCGCAACTGAGACCTGTGTAACCAACAACTAGATCAAGAAATAAAGAGTTATTAACACCCAGTGTGTGAGGGTTTCCTTTTTACTCCATCTTCTCCAACACTGGTAATTTATCTTTTTGATAAAAAGTCTGTTTAGGGGCAGTTTTATTAGTCTTTCACAGAAGGAAGTTTGGTTTAATTTTCGGCATTAGGGTCTTAATTAGTTTCTGCTTTAACTCTTTCTATTCCCTTATCTTACTTTCTTTGGGATTAACTTGCTCTTTTTCCCCCCAAACTCTTTGATAGATAATTAGATCATTTAATAGTTTTTACTTTTTGTTTATATTCTCAACAACTATTCTCTCACGATACATGCATTTAAAGTTATGACTGTCCCACTTAAGCACTGCTTCGTTTGCATCTCACAAGTATTAATACATAATTCACTTCAAAATACTCTTACGACCCATTTTGATTACTTCATGTAGGGACAGGAACGGCCATAGAGCAGGTTTTCTGATCCAGCAGGCCGGGTAAAGAAGGAGTCCTAGAGAGACTCCTCGGTGGGTTTTGCAGGCTTTTTATTTTGATTCACCAGGTGTATGGCAGCAGGCAGGGGTGCTGGGGGGCCGGGAGGCTGGCAGTCCTCCCAGCCCCCAACAAATCCTCACTCTCTCTGGGCTCTCTGGCGTTCTCCGGGGGTTTCTTCTTCTCTTGGCTTCCATTCGTCCTTGGCTTCTGCTGGCTTCACGGCCCGCCACGCCGCCCTTATAAACTCAGGCTCTCAGCCTAGGTGTACCCACTCCAGGTGCCCACCATCAGGCTGGCATTCAGGACCACAGGGTTCCCTCATCTATCCTAATGGCGGGAGGGCAGAAAAGCCCTATACTTTTTCCTTACTCTACACTTCACAACCCGTGGTTTATTCAGAGAAATATTGCTCAATTTCCAAATATTTAAAAAAATTCACTTATTTTGTGCCTGGTTTCTAGCTTAATTCCCCTAGGGTGGAAATATTACTGTGAATTACTGTAACAATTTAAAAATTAAATTTAACTAAAATATTTTTGAGATATACCTTTGGTCAACATATGGTCAAGTCTGGTAAAAGTACATTTGTACTTGAAAAAATAAAGCATGTTCTGTCATTGTTGGGTACAGTGTTCTATGTGCTTACTAAGAAACATCTGTTCAGCCAGATCGTCTATCCTTGCTGATCTTTTTATCTGCTTTTTCCAATACTTCCTGAGATGTGTTAATATCTCCTGCTATGATTGTGACTATGTCTATTCTGCCTTATTGTTTTGTTCATTTTTTTCTTTGTGTTGTGAAGATATTTTATTAAGTGCATTACAATTTGGAATAGGTGTATCATCTGATGAATTGACACATTGGCCATTTGAAATATTTCTTTTTGCCTCTGAATTACTTCCAGCATTAAAATTTTGCTAATAAAACTATACCAATCTTCTTTTAGTATAGCATTCACATTATTTATATATATATGAAATGTATGTTCATATTTTACTTGTGTCCTTACAGTTAAACTATCTTTATTACAAGCAGTCTACATATTTTTATCTAGTCTGAAAAATTTCCCCTTTATGATGATGTAGTTAAGTAATTTATGTTCTAATATATTTGGATTCAGGTATACTACTTCAAATTTTATTTTCTAGTTATCCCACATATCTCCTTTATTAGTTTGTTAGATATATATTCCTTTAGTGTTTACCCTAAAGATTAAAATAGCATCCTGAATTATTAAAGTTTAATTCAAATTTGTGTTTTTACCACTTCTCAGGCAATCTTAAGTCCTTAAAAATATGATCACCATTTGTCATCTTCTCTTCTTTTAAACTTCACATATTATGTCTATGTACACAAGGCTTCATCCCTAGCTGCATTCCCATGCTTTTCCTTTGGTGTCAGTTTCTTCATAAGGGGAACTTTCTTTAAAATTAACTCTAGTGTAGGTCTGAATGATGATGACTAGTTCTACTTGTTTTATTTGCCTGGAACTGTTTTTATTTGGCTTTCATTTTGAAGGATATTTTCATTGGATATAGAATTTCTAGATTGACAGTTTTGTTTTCTCTTAGCACTATAAAGATCATCTCATTGTCATGTGACTTCATTCTCTTGACTTTTAGAAAGTCAGGTATAAGTTAGTCTTGCTGTTCCTTTGAAATAATGTATCTCTTTCATCTCCGCTTAAAATTTTTTATTTGTATTTGAATTTTAAGCAGTCTTTGGTCTTTATTTTGTGCTTTGGCATGCTTTTATATTTTATTTATCTTGATTAAGTTCACAGTATTTACTAAACTGGGGCTTGATGTACTTCAGCAGTTTTAGAAATTTCTTCAAATACTGCTTTTGCCCTCTCTTTCTCTTCACCTTTCTGAATATTTATTGCATTTATATTATACCTTTTCAGTGTATCTTATCTACCATGCTATTTTTTTTTGGTAGTTTCCACTTTGTTTTTATCTTCAGGACTCATTC
This sequence comes from Talpa europaea, assembly GCF_964194135.1. Lineage (NCBI taxonomy): Eukaryota > Metazoa > Chordata > Mammalia > Eulipotyphla > Talpidae > Talpa > Talpa europaea. The sequence continues at coordinate 41,097,797 of NC_140080.1, read as the reverse complement.
ACTATGTTTTCTAGTTACCTATATCCCAGATTTTTGATTATTTCTTCATTCATATCCAATATGCTATTGAAGTCACCTATTGAAATTCTTGTTTTCAGTAGTTACATTTTAATGTTCTGCAATTTCCATTTAAATTCTGAAAATACTTAAAAATTTTTCCTGTGATACTCTGTCCACCTTGTCATCTATTTTCTTGAACGTATAACTGTAATGTTTGGATCACTTACCAGTGATCCATTCTGCTAGTCATCATGAATTCTATCATAAGAAGGAAGGTTGTTAGGCAGGCATCCCAAAGAAGTTGGCTACACTACACTACTACACTAGGGAGAAGGGAATTTGGTCAGAGTCAATTCAACCAATGTTTATCTCGTGGTATCTATTATGTGTCAAGGCACTTTGAAAAATGCCAAACTATAAGATTTAATGATCTCCTTAACCACTGACCTGCACTAATTTCACATATTCTGATCTTAACCACTGGCCCTCAAGGCATCCCTTTCTGTACCATTTTTACATCCTCCAACCCAGCCTGCTCCCATCTATCCTGTCTCATTTCTTCCTCAATCCTTTTGACTATCCTATCCTACCTATACTTTCTGGGTCCTGCTATCTTCTGTTAATCTTGAAATCTTCCCATAGAATTTGCTGGACTTATGTGTGAGGGCTACTTAAGTAATTTCAGGTGAGCCTTCCTCTGCCCCAACAACATTTAATAGAGAACGTTAAAATCCTGAGGAAGAACTGTGCTCTGAATACTAAGTACACAATGAACCAATCAAGTTTAAACTTGGGGAGTGACTGAATTTGAGATTTTCCTCAGGAAGATGAGACAGGACTACTTGTTAATGACTTAATGGTAATAGTGCCAGTACAATTAAAGAAAAAAAAAGGGATTCTCAGGATACATTCTGAGGCCAGCGGTAGGCCATTATCATCATGTCTTAAAGCTTTAATAAGCTCATTTTCACACAGGTTGTGTTTATTACTTAAAATGGGTATAAATGGCCATAATCCATACATTTTTTGGATTGTTAGACTGCTCATTAGCATTTGCTTAATTATTGTGTCCTCAGCTGCTGCTCTGGGTTGTAATGGAAGCACACATGCCATATGCTGTGATTGATTTACAGTCACAGACTTTGATCGGAAGTCTGTGGGCTGCTGATTGGTGTCTGAGACAACTGATCTTCTGTATTTTATTTTTAACTAACTTGTAGAGATAAAAACATGATGTTGCAATGATTATTAGTCATGTCAGTAAATAAGCATGGCACTACTCAAATTCTTCATACAACCCACAGTTTTATGACTTTTCCCTATAAATGGGCTGCACTATTTTTATTTTTTTTTATATTTTTTCAATTTAACTTTTTTTTTATTAAATAATAAATTTTATTTTTATATTCCCCCATACAACTGCACATGCCCCATTCTGACCCCAATCCCTCCCCTCCCGGCCCCCACCCCCCAAAAAGTGTCTCTGGTTCATAGTTTTTTGTTGATTTTGATTTTCACTTTCTTATAGTTATTCTTTTTCCTGATCCCTTATTTAAGTTTTCTAGATTCCTGCTATGAGTGAGACCATCCGGTATTTTTCTTTTTCTTTTTGGCTTATTTTGCTGAGCATGATCCCTTCCAGCGCCATCCATGTTGCTGCAAATTGCATGTGTTTATCTTTTTTGAATGCTGAGTAATATTCCATGGTATATAATAAAAAAAATCAAATATTTGGGAATAAATCTAACAAAAGAGGTAAAGGACCTATACAAAGAAAATTATAAAACACTGTTAAAAGAAATAGAAGAAGACACAAAGAAATGGAAAGACATCCCCTGCTCATGGATTGGAAGAATAAACATTATTAAAATGGCCATCCTACCAAAAGCAATATACCGATTCAATGCTATTCCAATCAAAATTTCAATGTCATTCTTCAAAGAAATAGAACAATTATTGATGAAATTCAAATGGAATCACCAAAAACCCCGAATAGCCAAAGCTCTACTGAAAAAAAAAGAAGGGAATGGAGGCATCACACTCCCAGACTTCAAACTATACTACAAAGCCATAATCATCAAAACTGCACTATTTTTAAATTTGTTATCATTTAAATTGGAAAATATTTTTATTTTTTAAAGATTTATTTATTTATGCATACAAGAGCTGGGGTACAGGCCAGAGGTGTGGGGGGTGAGAGGATACACTAGAGACAGAGTAGGGAACAGAACAGGCAGATCGACTGAAATACACTGCTGAAGGGAGCAGCAGGTGAGTCAGGAGAGGTCTGATACTCAATGTGGGTTGCTCCCTGGCCGGCCAGCGATCAAACTTGTGCTGCAGAGGTTGCAGACAGCTTCATAGGTTGTGTCTTAACACCCTGCTCCACCAGGGAGGCCCCTGGAAAAGATTTTTAAAATAATTTTTTGAGGATGATGGAGGGGCAAGTGGGGAGGGACCATAAAATTCAGAAAAGATGTCTAACATCTCACATTTGGAATCAACATTAATTGCTTTCAGCAAGGTGATTCATACAGAATGGCTGAGATGTCAATCTTGTCAGGCCAGTCATTAGTATATTGATGTCAGTACAAATTAAAGTAGCAAAAACAATTTTCTCCTGCTATAAATATTTTTTAAAGATTTATTTATTTATGCATACAAAAACTGGGGTGTAGGCTAGAGGTGGGGAGGGTGAACAGATTCACCAGAGACAGAGTAGGGAGCAGAACAGGCAGATCTGCTCTGATACACTGTCTCTGAAATACAGAGACAGAGAAGGGAGCAGCAGGCGGGGCAAGAGAGGTCTGTTGCGCCATGTGGGTCAGCTCCCTCTTCGGGGATCAAACTCTTGCTGCAGTAGCTGCTGATAGCTTCATAGTGCTGAGACTTAAACCCTTGCACCACGGGAGGCCCTCCTGCTACAAATTTTATGCTTGCAGGAAGCTTTGAATAATCTTCTGTTTGGAATAATTTTTTGTTCCTTGTTCCAGACCCACCCCATGAAGTGTTTGGAAAGGAGGAATGTGAACAGGTAGATGACCTGGGAGATCCACTCTGCCTCTGGTTTTGGTGGGGATAGAGGTGGCCTAAGCTCTCACGCCTACCTGTGTCCAAAACATCTGTGCCCAGTGGAGTAGTGGGGCTGACATTACTCCAACAGCAGGCCCCTATTGTAGTTTGAGTGTTTCTCTTATTGGGCTGACTTTAACACTGACTCTCTGACCTTCCTGGAGATTTTGGAACTTTCTAATATTCTTTTATAAATGTCTTCTCTACCTAAATTAGCTAAAGAGGATTTTGCTATTTGTGGCTAGAAATGCTGGCTAATACCGCCTATATGATCTGATTTGGTTAAAAGGAATTATGTTTACATACAAAAAATATAACAGTGTTTATTTTCTGCCAGATGGGATTGCTGAAGACTTCAATTTTACAATTACTTGTTTATTTTTAATTTTTGAAATTTTCTACATTGAACAAGTATTTCCTACGTCCAAGTTTCTGGGAAATAAATATGTGGGAAAACTTATTTCTTTTTTGCATTAATCCATTTGTGAAACATGAGAAATGTTATTGAATTTCTGAGACTAGGTTGGAATTATTGCCAAAAAATAATAATAGTGGGCCTCCCTGGTGGCGCAGGTGGTTGAGTGCAGTGCTGTGCAGCTGTCCTTAGCCTCTGCAGTGCCGGTTCAATCCTCGCCGGCCTCAGAGCAACCCACATGGTGAAGCAGACCTCTTCTGTCTCGCCCACTGCTCCTCTCAGCAGTGTATTTCGTCATTCTGCCTGTTTTGTTCCCCTCTCTGTCTCTGCTGAATCCTCTTACCCTCCCGTGCAGCTGGCCTGTACCCAGTTCTTGTATAAATAAATAAATCTTAAAAAAAAAATAAGAATAGTGCTCAAGCTGCTTCATGGAAACTTAGGTAGATGACCAGGGTTATTGCTGGTTCAGCTTTGCCTCTGCCTCATTGCATGAGGCTGATTTCATTACTGCCTCTTTGGGCTTCCGTGTTTTCATTTGCAAAGTGACTGGGTTGATGTAGATCAGTGAGTTAAACTTGGCTGTGTGTAGAAACTGCATTTCTCATGAAGGTGGAAAAGATTACATGTACCTCGGATATAATGTTCCATACCTTCAATAAAACCACAAGAGAATCACTTATCTTGCTGGCATATTGTATTGCAGCGGTTCTTTGAAAAACAGTTTCCTGGCTGTGACAAATCTGAGCATGGAGCTAAATTATCAATAAGATCCTGTTCTGTTCTAGCAGTTCTGTGATTTCATTATTTTTTGCTCTTAATTTCTCCTACTACAATACCAGGCAGCTTCACATATACACACAGAATCCACGCACACACAAAATCCACACATACTATATATACACACATACACACACACACTGAACATGGAATTACAGAAATTTGCACTGGAAAAGACCTTTTCTTAAAGATTTATTTATTTATTTATTTATTTATTTATTTATTTATTTATTATTTATATAAGCACTGGGTACAGTCAGAAATGTGGGAGGATGAGAGAATTCACTAGAGCCAGAGTGGGGAACAGAACAGGTAGACTGACGAAATACACTGTTGAGGGGAGCAGTGGGTGCGGCAGGAGAGGTCTGCGTGCCATGTGGGACTCTCACCGGCAGCCAGGGATCGAACAGGCGCTGCTGAGGCTGCGGGCAGCCTCGCAGCCCAGTGCTCAACAGCTGCGCCAGCAGGGGAGGCCCAGGAAAAGATCTTTTTAACCTCAACATTTTACTCTTATAATTTCTAATATATATTATTTCTTATATTATCTAAAAAGCCAGTTCCCCTTTATTTTACTTATTTAAATTAAGCTCACAGTAGTTTACATTTTATTTTTTAAGATTTATTTATTTATGCATACAAGAACTGGGGTACAGGCCAGAGGTGTGGGGGAGTGAGAGGATTCACCAGAGACAGGGTGGGGAGTACAATATTCACATTGACCAAAGTACACTGCTGAGGGGAGCAGTGGGTGAGTCAGGAGAGGTCTGCTGCGCCATGTGGGTATCTCCCTGTGCCAGGGATCGAACTTGTGCTGCAGAGGCTGCAGATAGCTTCATAGTGCTGCGCTTAACCCCTTGTGCCACCAGGAAGGCCCTAGTTTACATTTTAGAAGTTCCAAGAGTACATTTTCTTATAGTACTCACCACCAAATGTCCAGTCACCCTTTAAAAACTCACTTGCCTTGAGAAAAAGTTTTACCTATTTACAAGAATTTTATCATTATATTTGTCATTGATGGTATGTTTCTAGAACATAAGATATCTTATTTTTTAGGAATATATATATTACTCTGTGACTGGAATATAAACAAATGAAAGTAATTCCACTAGTACTTAAAAAGTAGAAAACTGTTGCTGACTGCAATTTAGCATTTTTACTATAAAGCATTATGAATAACAATTTAATAACTGGGAAAGATATGAAAGATGCTGAAAAGTTTGCATCTGGACTATATAGGTCTATTTATTGATTTTTCTAGTATATACAAAATATATTTGGTGCAACTGAAGTGAACTGGAAATTTATGTTTTTTTTTTCAATTTTTTAAAAGATTTATTTATTCACACATACAAGAACTGGGGTACAGGCCAGAGATGTGGGGGCTGAGAGGATTCACCAGAGACAGAGTGGAGAACAGGAGAGGCAGACAGACTGAAATACACTGCCAAGGGGAGCAGCAGGCGAGTCAGAAGAGGTCTGCTGTGCCATGTGGGCAGCACCCTGGATGGCCGGGGATGGAACTGGTGCTGCAGAGGTTGCTGATAGCTTCACAGTGCTGTGCTTAACCCCTTTTGCCACCAGGGAGGCGCAGAAATGGAATTTTGATATGGCTGAGACATTGGTTATTTGGAGGCATTGAGGGTAAATTGCTGAGAGATAAAAGCCTAAGACAGAGATCACTTTATTCATGACTTCGGATTTCTTCATAGATTCTGGATTATATTTTGAAGGTGGTAGAAGGACAATAACGTTTTTATGCTGAAGATTGTATTTGAATTTTAGAAATATCAATCTGCTGCAGTTTAGATAACTGAGGGGGTGGAGTCTTGTGACAGGGAATAATGAGGAGGCTATTTCAGGTATCAGATTAAAGAACTTAGTTGCATTGCAGTGGAGGATGGGAAGTAGATATATTTTAGAAAAAGTAAAGAAATAGCACCTGTTTTACTCATGTTTGTATGAGGAAATAAGAATTTATGAGGCACTATGGATGAGGTTGTATTACATTTTTAGATGGCTGCAACAAAATCAGAAGGAAAATTAGATATGGGAACAAATAATTAAAAGTTTTGTTTTGTTTTATAATTGTCTGTTTTTGTCTTGTGTTGTGTGAAGGAAATTCTTTGGGGACTATACTTGAGGGGGAATAAAAAAAAGCAAACATTGTTTAAAAATGAACAATGATATAAAATATAAATAAATAAACAAAAAAATAAAAGGTCTTATTTTGTAATGTCAATGTGGGGTTCAAATCTCCACTACTCTCATTGTCTGAAAATTGGCAAACCAAAAAAGTATTATGAAATTCAACATGGAAGATCTCCTGTCTGAAGAAAAATTGGAACTCCTCTAGAAGACACATACTGAGCCTGGATTGTCCACCAAAGTTGAACTCACAGTCCAAGATTGCAAAATATATGAGCAAAAATGTTGTTTTCATTGAGAATTAGCATCTCAAAATTAGCAGTTTTTAAGACTGAGAGCTTTATGTAATTACCAATTTGGCAGAAGCTACAAAAATAATTATATAAAATTATAAAAAAAAGAAATTAACACCATGTTACAACAATGAAACAATATGACATAGTATGAGCCAATGTAACCAAATAGAATTTCCAAGGAGAAAAAGATAGTAAATGAAACAAAAAATGAATGGCACATATTAAAAAAAACTAGCAACAACAAATGTTGGCGAGGATGTGGAGAAAAAGGAACTCTCCTGCACTGTTGGTGGGAGTGCAAACTGGTCCAACCACTATGGAGAGCTGTGTGGAGATTTCTTGACCTACTAAACATAGAGCTTCCATATGATCCAGCAATTCCACTCCTAGGTATTTACCCAAAGGACACAGAAACATCAATTCCAAAGAGCACCTGCACCCCTATGTTTATAGCAGCACTATTTACAATAGCTAAGCTGTGGAAACAACCCAAATGCCCAAAAATAGATGACTGGATCAAGAAGATGTGGTACTTATATACCATGGAATATTACTCAGCATTCAAAAAAGATGAACACATACAATTTGCAGCAACATACATAGAGCTGGAAGGGATCATGCTCAGCGAAATAAGCCAGAAAGAAAAAGAAAAATACCAGATGGTCTCACTCATAGCAAGAATCTAGAAAACTTAAATAAGGGACCAGGAAAAAGAATAACTATAAGAAAGAAAATATCAAAATCAACAAACAACTATGAACCAGAGACACTCTATGGGGGGTGGGGGGCGGGGAAAGAAGGGCTTGGGGTCAAAATAAGGGGGTTGTAATTGTATCCGGAATATAAAAATTAAATTTAAATTAAAAAAATGAAAAATGATGTAAAAATATAAATAAAAAAAACTTGTGCGCATGTTCATAGCACCATTGTTCATAATTAACTGATGATGGACATTGGAAATATCCGTCAACTGATGAATGGATGAACAAAATGTGTTATACTATGGAATACTTTTCACCAATTAAAAGGAATGAAATTCTGACAAAAAAAAATTCTCAAAGGAAGATTACATGTGAGATAAAATGCAAAAGACAAAAATAGGGCCTCCCCGGTGGCGCAGCGGTTGAGCGTTGGGTTGCGAAGCTGCCCGCGGCCTCTGCAGTGCCGGCTCGATCCCCGGCTGCCAGGCGAAGGTCCCACATGGCACGCAGACCTCTCCTGCCGCCCGCTGCTCCCCTCAGCAGTGTGCTTCGGTCCTTCTGCCTGCTCTGCTCCCCGCTCTGGCTCTGGTGAATTCTCTCACCCTCCCGCACTTCTGACTGTACCTCAGTGCTTATAAAAATAAATAAATCTTAAAAAAAAATAAAAAAAGACAAAAATAAGGAAATGAACACAGTGCAACAATGGAGAATATCTAAAAATGTAAAAAGACATGAAAACAGAGGGGGAAATTATTATACATTTAGTTTGAGTTTTAAAAAAATCAGTGGGGGAGAGACAATTTTCAAAGAAATTATAGCTGAATTTTTTTCAGAATTGATGAAGAAGTCTTAGTGAGTTCTAAGCAGAATTAATGAAAGTAAATTAATTTATAAACACATTTCTGTGAAGCTTCACAATATCAAATATATGTAGAAGATTAAAAATTACCAGAGGCAAGAATATGTTTATCTGTAGAGCAGCAGCAAACTTTCATTAATAATACAGACCAGAAGACACAGAACTCTTTTCTTTAAAGAGCTGAGATAAAATAATTATTAATTTAGGCATTTATGTTCTGTCATAATCTTTCAACACCAATTTTGAATAAATGCATTTTCAAACAAGACTGAGAGCAATTTTACAGCCATCCCTCACTTAACTATTAATGGTAACATTTAGAAAGTAGGAAATTGAAGCAGAAAGTAGAGATACAATGTAAAAAGTAATATTAAGCAAAGAATTTAATGAACATATGAGTAATGCTTATTATTCTACTGATAGAATCACATGACAAATATTTATAACATAAAGATAATGATTTGGGATAATAAAAATAATATGAAACTAAAATATTGAGAAAAACTATTTTTTGAGTGGAGAGGTGGGTATCACAGGGACCTGCTATGGCTTTAGAGCAGGAAAAAATATTTAGTAAAACACAAAAATCATAATCCAACAAAAAGGATTGCTTAGGTTGGCTACATTAAAATTAAAACTTCTATATTACAAAAATACCAAAACAAAGTGGAAAAAGTCAAACTAGGGAAGCTATTCATAAACAATAGAACCAACAAAATATTAGTCCTTAGGATATAAATAGAATCTTTACAAAACAATAGGAAAAAAACAAACTCATCCAGAAAATGAGAAACAAAGCAACTTTTTGAAAAAGAAAGCTGAATGGCCAATAACAAAATGGAAAGCCACACTATCTCACAAGGATACGGGGAACTGCTAATATCACACAATGAGTTACCATTTGATCACCCTTCATAATGGTAAAAATTAATAAAATCAAAGACATCAAGTCTAGCAGAATGGAAGAAAATAGGAACTCTTATTCATGGAAAGAGTGAATGCTGTAATTATCTGACTGAGCCCTCTAATGAAGTTTTCATGTACGTGTTTTGCAAAAGTTTTTGTACAACTATTTTACAGGTCAGTAAGTGAAGGACTGCATTACCTGGTCACCCTGCAGATCCCCTTTTAGGTTTCTGCCCCAGAGAAACTCTTACACTTATGCATACAGAGGTGCATAGCAGTTTGCTTAGGATAGCACAAACAGTGGAGATAAATGATGTATCCCTCATAGGAGAATGGATAGACTGGTTTATTCATACAGTGAGGAGCCAGTAAAGCTGAATGAACTGTATCTCTACTTCTGCTCCTGTGAATGATATACACTGACTTAGTGCAGAGGTAACTTCTGGCGAGGGATGTGAAGGACGGAGGCTTTACCTGACTCTCCTCCATCACCCAAGTCCCTCCTGGAGTTTGACCTTCCATCAGCTGTGCCCAAACCCTCTCCTCACTTGCTCTTGTACCTGAGTGCTTTTCCCTGGTAAGTACTGCTCAGATCTCCATCCTTAGTTGCTCACTCAATATATCATTTCTTTACTTTTTGGAAGTTCTGAAATGTTTCCCGATTATAAATCAATTTAAAACTTTGTTTTAAAAAGAACTTAATCAACAATGGCAAGTGGTACAAAGATTACCTCAGACAGATACTGAGAAAAATCTAGTGGTCCTGAAACCACTGGCGGGTGGCTGAAGCCGAGCTAGCTCTGAGTCTCATGAGTCAGTTTAAAAAGTTTCTTCTATCTGACCACTATGTGGCTAAAACTACTTCAAAGGCAGCTGAGTAGTATTCCGTCATGTGTATATACACCGCATCTTCCTGATCATTCGTCTTTATTAGGGCACTTAGACTGTTTCCACAGCTTGGCTTGTTGTAAATAGTGCTGCAGTGTCCACAGGAGGACGGCACGTTTCCCTTTGAACCTGCGTTTTCATATTCTCTGTGTAAGTACCAAAGGAGCGGAATTGCTGGGTTGTGTAATTGATCCATCTTTAATATTTTGAGAAACATCAAAAATAATTACTTTCAAGATGTCTATAGCCAGATAGAATGGTAGCAGGAAGAGACTGAGCATGAAGGCACAAGGTAGGAAAAGCTGAGACGAGTCAGGTCTTGCGTGCCCAGACGTGGCCAGGAGAGAAAGGACTGGAGCCAGCCAGGTGCCCCCTCCGGAGAGATATTGAGACTGGATTCCTGCCTCTCACTTGCTAGGTCTTTCCTGGGTGCTCAAATACTAGATGGTCTCACTCATAGCAGGAATCTAGAAAACTTAAATAAGGGACCAGGAAAATGAATAACTATAAGAAAGTGAAAATCAAAGTCAACAAACGACTATGAACCAGAGACACTTTTTTGGGGTGGGGGCAGGAGGGGAGGGATTGGGGTCAGAATGGGGGGGTTGCAATTGTATGGGGAATATAAAAATAAAATTTATTATTTAAAAAATAATAATAATTCTGCAGCCCCAGTTTCTCTGTTCGGGACTGTCTTGCTTCTTCCAAGACTTCATTAAAGGCACATCTTTCTCCCACAGTTTGGATCCCCACACAACCTGCTCAGAAAGAGTAAACAGTAATTAGTTATATAAAGTGACAGAAAAGATACAGATACAAATTAGTGAAGGAGGATGAAGGCACAAATGTATCATTATGCAGGAGGAGCAGCCATCCCACCTTTCAGAGCTGTGCAGGGAGGAAGAGCCTGGAACAGGTGGGCTCAGCCCAGGCAGAATCTTGACAATGTTCTGAAATCCCACCACCCACCACCCAGCTTCCTCCTACCCCAGTGCCTCAAAGTGTCCCTGCCCAGTAACAGACCAATTTGGTGTGATGCAAGCAGTTTGAGCTCTTGGCCCAGATCTGCCAATACCCTGATCGTTGACCTTAAACAAGCCACCTAAGCCATTTTAAGCTTCAGTTTCCTCATTCTCAAATGAAATTAGAATCAGGCCTTTTCTAAATTTTTTCTACCTTCTATATTCTAGGCAACTCTTATTACCTTTAAGATATCGCTAACCATGCCTCGAAATGAGCCCCAGATTATTCATTCAAAGTCAAATATAATTCACTGCTAATTGCTGAGGAAGGTATATATTAGCTTAACACAAGATGGTGAATTCAGATGTCCTCAGGGACCAGGGAGGTAACATAAATTTCTGAAGCTTGCATGTGTGGCATCAGAGGGAGCAGTGTGGGTTTGGGGGAACTGGAGAGTGCTTACCCAAAGGCATGCACATGCAAAGGTTTCATGAACACGGTGGTAAATAAACAGCAATCTTTGGAGGCTGGAGATGGGCCAAGGGCCACGAGTGTGCAACTCCTGGTATGAAAGCAGAAATCTGGAATTTCAGGTACTGATCATAGATCGTTTGAGAGGATGGGAGACAGCAGAAAGTAGGGAGGTGAGAGAAGTAAGGCCATAATCTAGGTAGTCATCACATGCCATCTCCTACAGAGTTCATCTGACTTTCAAGAGTGATACCTGTGATAGATTAACCCTCCCCACACCCTGTATGTGTCAGTGTATCTGATCAGTTGGGTCTTTGTTTTTAAAGATCAATTTATTTCTGCATACAAGAACTGGGGTATAGGCCAGAGGTGAAAGAGTGGGGAGCAGAACAGGCCGATTTACTGAATACACTGCTGAGGGGAGCAGCCGGCAAGCTAGGAGAGGTCTGCTGCGCCATGTGGGTCACCTCCCTGGCCAGGGATCGAACTCATGCTGCAGTGGCTGCTGATGGCTTCATAGTGCTGAGACTTAGCCCCTTGTGCCACCAGGGAGGCCCCAATCAATTGGATCTTGAAGCAAGTCCCAGACTTCACAGTCCTCTTGTTGCACATGAAAGGTTTGGGATAGCTTTGTTCCAAGATCTCTTCTGTATTTTATATTTTTATGAGGCTAAATATGAAATGTCACTCAATCATTCATTATTCATTCATCCAACATTCATTTGCAACCATGGCTCACAGGTATTCATCAGATGAAGGTCGGCTCAGGAACCTAGCATTCTGGAACCTGAACTATCAATCACTCCTCATTTGATTTATTGCTTGGCAATTCCAGTTCCAAGCATTGTTCTGTCTCTGGAGTGAGCAAGGCAGGCACGATCTCTACCCTTATGCAATATGAGCATGTGAGGAAGAAAAATGGTAAGATAATTGTAGTTGTTTATGTGAGCTGGAAAGGAAATGATGAGGTGCAGGCTGATAACTTTTAGGAGGTGGTCACAGAAGTGGGATTCCAGTTAAAATCAAAGTGATGAAAGAATGCGATGCAAATAAAACATGAGCAACCAGATGGAGAGGAGAGCTTGTGTGAAAGTCCTAAAACAGGAATGTATCTAACAAATTTGAGGAACTACGACCAAGACCACACTTTCCAATGATAGTGAGAATGAGAGAGAGAGATGTTAGAAGTGAAGGGAACACGGGGATCAGATTTTGTTTTCCAGTCATCTGGCAGACAGGAAGGCATGCCTCGTGGTGACATGCAAACATTAAAATCCCAGAATATTGCATATAGACAGGTCTTTGCAATAAGTCTACATCTACCACTACTGCCATGTGAAGGAGATAAGTCAGCAATTTACTTCTCTGCTGTGACTTCAGTTTCTTCACCTGTTCAATGGGATGTCATATCAGAAACAGTTTAAGGCTTGGCTCCAACAGAACAGAAACACTACAACCACAGAGATCTTATCTCATTTAGAGGCTGACATATCTATGACAAGGAAGGTGCTGAACATATATTTGCATTCAATAAATGTCTGTTGAATAAATATTTGAACTTTCTAGCTTTAGTCCCTAGGATTCTGAGATAATCTTTGATGAATAATCATAAGGCTTGTTTTGATAAAGTGTGCTTTCCACGACCAATTTACATATAAAGTTTGGAGTATAATGCATGTTATTTGCTGGCTAATTAGATTAATCGGCAATATAGCCCTTGGTTACCATTGGATAATAAAAATAATTTTGGAGATAGATTTCTAGATTTAACCAGGCTGCCATGTACTGAGGGCTTGCAAGGTACTTAACACCATTATAAGCACTTTATATGTGCTATTCTATTGAATCTTAAAACAGTTTTGTAAGTAGGGAAAACTGATACTCAGAGAAGTTAGATTACTTTCTCAATGTCAGGCAGCTATCCAGAAATTAACCCAGGTCTCTCTCAGGCTTTGCCTTTAAGCTCTGTAACATATTGTTTTTTTAATTGTTGTTTCTTCTCCTGGATAATATATACAAGTAATTCAGGGCTGGTAATAGCAAGGATCCTTCAACCATCTAGCTTTGTTGTCTCTTATGTCTGATTGCTCTTGCACCAAATTCAAGTTCAAAGGAGAAGAGCTGACATTAGCAGTACCCATCCTTTTGCTCAGGAGAACAATTCCTTAATTTTTTTTTAAAGATTTATTTATTTATTTATACAAGCACTGGGTACAGTCAGAAGCACGGGAGGATGAGAGAATTCACCAGAGCCAGAGTGGGGAGCAGAACAGGCAGAAGGACCAAAGTACACTGCTGAGGGGAGTAGTGGGTGCGACAGGAGAGGTCTGCAACACCATGTGGGACCCTCACCGGCGGCCAGGGATCGAACCACCGCAGCAGAGGCTGCGGGCAGCTTCGCAGCCCAGCGCTCAACCGCTGCTCCACCAGGGAGGCCCTCAATTCCTTAATTGACTTCTGCTGATTGGTCAAAATGGTACCCTGTCACCTCTGGAAGAGAGTCGCTTGATGGATCTGGGCATATTAGTGCCCCCCAACAGAAGTGAGGTTCTGCCATTCAGGAGGACAGTCTGTAGTACTGAGAGTCTGCTTGCTCAGGATTATTTTAAAGCTATGGGTAGCAGTTCCCATTTTACAGTTACTTGTTTTGGTTTATATATATAAACACACACACACACACACATCTACACACAGAGTATGAGAAGTCACTCAGCTTTAAGGACCAGGTGGTGTTGTATAATCAGAAAGGGCATTTCGCTAGATGAGTGGGCTCCTGAGATCTGCCTAGTCCTGGTTCTACCACCACCTCATGACTTGGAAGAAAAATCCTTTCCTCAGTTTTCATCAGTTAAATGAAGAGTCTGAAACAGATGAAATCTAAAACCTCTTCAGGCATCACCTTTTGCTGACTTTATTTATGTTGATTATGGATTAATGGATTTGAAGAGAATGACGGTATTAGTTTAATAGGCACAACATGTTTTATAGGTTGTTATAAAATCTGAGAGAGCTTTTAAATACTGCTTGTCTCCACTAAAAGTTGGTTAAGATGGGGTGAAAAGCCGTAAAATAAATAACAGGTAAAATTAGATAAAGAAAGTTATATAACCAGAAAACAAAGCTCAAATGTAAATGTTAAGAAGGATATGCTAGGCAATGCAAATCCCACCATCAAGTTGTGGTTCAGGACTGGGAGCTTTGGGTTCTAGTATGGTCAGTTTCAAGACTGACTGTCCTACAGCAATTCCCCCAGGGGCATTAAAGAAGTAGCCAGAAATGACCAAGCATCTTTCCAGGGAACAATGGCTCCTCGTCTCCATGATCTTTCCTTTGCTTACATGGGGAGTGGGGTGTGTGGTAGGTGCGGCTGTGGGATTTGGGGCTCTCTTTTCTAACACAAAAGTGATTATGGTGATGATGATGGTATGGTGATGAAGATGATGACATGAATGAAGAAGGTGATTGTGATGATGGCAGCTAGTATTTTTGTGCAAGAGCCTATGATAATTGCTTTACAGGTATTATTTCCAAGCCTCAGATTCTTGATCTATAAAATGTGATGATAGTAATTTTTACCTCATTTTTTCATATAATAAACCTAATCAATACCAGCCAGTCAAGGAATTTCTATACTGGGCTCAGAAGGAGAAAGGCTTAGAAGGTGAAATGAAATAATATAAACAGATAGCTGTTTCTGAGCATAGTTGCTACTTGGAAGCTTTTTGTTGCTTCTTTGTTTCCATCTGACTTTCTTAAAGGGGGCACCATTGTCCCCCATATGTGTCTGAGGCTTGTGGGGCCAAAGTGGTTGGCTGTGAGTGGCAGGATTCTAAAAATGTCCCCCAGGATTTCCTGCTCCCTGGAGTAGACTCTCCTATTTATTCCAGTGGACAGTCATCTCGGCACTGCTGGGAAGGCTTTTTGCAAATGAATTAGTCATAAGTGGACTGACTTATGTAAACCTGACCCAATCACATGAGCCCTTTTAATCTAGGTAAGAGGCAGGGAAGTTGGAGATTTGAAGCAGGAGAGGCTCTTGAGTCAGGGAAATCCCTGCTGCCTTTGAAGATGGAAAAGTTCATGTGACCAGGAGTGCTGGGAGCTGAGAGTGGCCCCAACAGGCAGCAGCAGGGATGGAGGATCTCGGTCCTTGAACCACAAGGACTTGATTTCTGCTAACAATGATGTGAACCTGAAAAAGAATCTGTGCTCCTAATGAGACAGTCAGCTCGGCCTACATCCTGATTTCAGCCCGTGAGCTCCCAAGCCCACTCACACATGCCCAGACTTTCCACCTGCCAATTGCAAGCTAGTGAATAGTGTTGTTTTAAGCTGTTAGGTCTAAGGCAATTTGTTATGTAGCTATAGAAAGTAATGCTCTTGGGCCTCCCCAGTGGCGCAGTGGGTTGAGCGCCGCGCTGTGAAGCTGTCCGCAGCCTCGGCAGTGAGGGTTCGATCCTGGCTGGCCGGCGAGAATCCCACATGGTGCTGCAGACCTCTCCTGTCTCGCCCGCTGCTCCCCTCAGCAATGTATTTCGTCAATCTGCCTGTTCTGTTCCCCACTCTGTCTCTGGTGAATCCTCTCACCCTCCCGTGCATCGCTTGTACCCCAGCTCTTGTATAAAAATAAATAAATCTTGGGAAAAAAAAGAAAAAGAAAGTAATGCTCTTACATCAGGGCACATGGCTGGACCACGGTACACCTACAATTTGAAAGTCAATCCTAGCTTGCTCCAAAGCTTCATGCAAGTTCCAATTTTTTGTTAGGCAGGATATCGATTTAGATTTTTTCAAGTGCTAAGTGCAAGCATTAAATGTACATATGGGGCCTCCCTAGTGGCCTATAGGTTAAGTCTCAGTACTATCACCACTGAGGCCTGAGTTTTGATTCCCAGGGTGGTAACTGACAAATCAGACCTCTCCTGTCTCGCCCGTTGTTCCCCTTAGCTGCTAACCTGTTCTGCTCCCCACTCCGTCTCTGGTGAATCCTCCTACCCCCCACCCTGCACCTCTGGTCAACCCCAGTTCTTCTATGCAAAAATAAACAAATAAACAAACAAGCAAACAAATAAATCTTTGTGGCACAGGTGGTTGAGCTCAGTGCTGTGAAGCTGTCTGCAGCCTCTGCAGTGCCAGTTCGATCCCTGCCAGCCGTGGAGATACTCACATGGCGAGCAGACCTCTCCTGCTTCACCCACTGCTCCCCTCAGCAGTGTATTTCAGTCAATCTGCCTGTTCTGTTCCCCACTCTGTCTTTGGTGGATCTTCTCACCCTCCCGCACATCTTGCCTGTATAAATAAATAAATCTTTAAACATAAATAAATAAATAAATGTACATAAATTTTGTGATGAATTTGGAGTAAACTCTGAGAATTCTAAGGAAATTAATTGCCGGGAGGTGACATAGCCTATGTGTAATTCAACAGAAGATATTATTAGAATGAATGTGGAAAGGAAGAAGGTTGACTATGTCTACAAGCTTAATTTAAAGAGAGGATAGTGATATGTAAATACTTAGGGTCATTTCTCTAAGTGCCAACTAAGCTTGGAAGGACTGACAGCTCTGAGTGAATTGAAGAAATTCTCCTATAAGAAAAGAATGCATGAAATTTGAATAAATTGAATTTGGTATGCAGGAATCAAAAGACTGAGCCTGGGGAGGTGAGTGATTGACAAAGGCGAGCGCAGTTTGAAGCTTCATGATTCTTCTATAGAGTAACCAAAATTAAACTCGGTATAGGGATGCCTTCATAATGACCCTTCCCCATAAAGCATAGACTAAAGCTATTAATAACAAGTAAATATTTTAATTTTGCTGTATAATACAATAATAATTATAATAACAATAAGTATTATTAGAGTATCAGTTTGTTGTGTGCCAGACATTTCTGTGTCTATGTGAATTTCCTCATCTAATTCTTAAACCATCCTAAGGGCTTGGTACTTGGTGCTTATCTCTATTTTAAAGATAAAAAGTCTGAAGTACAGAAAACTTCAATGACTTGCCCTAGGTAAATATTAAGCATTAACTGGAGCCCAGACATTTCTCAAAGACTATTTTCTTAGCCACTATACTGTTATCCTTGGGGACAATTACTAAAGTTCCAGGAAAATATAAATTTTCTTAAAGAGCGAGGTGCCGTTATCGGGCCAAGATGTGATATTAAATGAAAGCAGACATGTTGTTGTTCTTTTAAAGATTTATTTACACATACAAGAACTGGGGTATAGGCCAGAGATGTGGTGGGGTTGGGGATGGTGAGAGGATTCACCAAAGACAGAGGGGGCACAGAACAGGCAGACTGACTGAAATACACTGCTGAGGGGAGCAGTGGGCAAGACAGGAGAGATCTGCTGTGCCATGTGGGTAGCTCCCTGGCTGGGATGAAACTCATGCTGCAGTGGCTGCGGATCGCTTCACAGTGCTGAGACTCAACCCTTTGCGCCACTAGAGAGGCCGCTGTGCTGTATTATTCTACAGCTGTTTTTTTTTTTTAATTCAACATTATTTATAGATTTATTGATATCAGTATGTTCATTTAGTTTAGTTTAATTCTAATTATCTAATTTACTTTAATTAATTATCTAATTTAGTTTAATTCTAGTTTATTCTATTCCTGCAAAGTAGACTACTTTTGACTGTGTTTTGGGGTTCTCCTATTGATGAGCATTTAGATCATTTCCAGGGTTCTTCAGTTATAGGTTATTATTCAATGAAGAATAGCATCATCTTGACTATATTGTATGAATTTCTCTAGGTTCTGTTCCTAGAAGGGTGGCTACCTCTGTACTTAACTAGGTAACACCACACTCCCTCCAACTCCAGCTTAGAAGTCCCATTATTCCTTATCTCTGTTAATGCATCTCCACTTCAGATGTTAATTATTGTTAGTCCAATTTTGTCAACTTAAGAATGTAGTCCTGTGTTGCCCTTTTAGAAGGAAAAAAGGAAAAGAAAGAAGGAAGGGAGGGAGAGAGCGAGAAAGGAGGGCAGGATGGATGGCAGCAGGAGCAAGGTGCAAGTGGAGATTACAAACTGGAGTTACAGGCAGGCTGAGTTGGATTTTAGGCCTCTGTGTAATTGACCAGGGCTGCTTCTCCTTCCATTAAGGACAATACTAGCACTGGAAACACAGGAAGAGAGGAGCCTGTGGGGGGTCCAAATTGGGGACAGAGACAGACAGAGACAGAAGACAGAGAGGAGATATGCCCAGAAGCTCCTCCCTTGGCTGGATCAGGGAACATAGTCACTGAACCTACAGATGATTGGGCTTGTTTTCCAAGGTGCTTAGTGGTCAGCACTCGGGTGAACATACTCATGTGGTATCCCATATGCCTTTTTCCTCTTGGGATGTTATAATCGGTTGCACTATGCAGACATTTAAAAAACAGAAACCAGAGAAACCATTTTATGACACAAGACATTTCATCAAAAATAGAATGAATTCCACAGTGGGTAGAAATTTGACTTAATGTAAAATGTCAAAGGTGAGTGTTTTTCCTGGCAACGTAAGAAGTGCCGCATATTACAGGACAGCCTCACATTCCATCCTAGCTCTGGCAATGGCAAAGCACTGATGAGCAGACGAGGTGGTTCTTCCTCCATGATGTCACTTTGACAGATTAGGATGTCTGTTTGGACACATTCCCATTCACGGCTTTGGGCCACACGTGTGGATCTGCTTAGATAAGAGTGAGTGAGTTGAATTAATCTTTTTCAATCTGGATTTCCTTATCTGAAAGCAGCAGTTATAGTATAAATCCTAACAACTCTGAACTGCATGGATTAAACAGGAATAGCCATGGAAGCTTTTGCTAAGTGAAGAGTAAATTTGAATGTTAATTCTTTAAATTTGGGGTGTGTGTGTGTGTATGTGTGTGTGTGTGAGAGAGAGAGAGAGAGAGAGAAAGAGAGAGGGAGAGAGGGAGAGAGAGAGAGTTTTCAATGTAATTGCCCTTTTCCCAGATGTTGACGCATCACTGATTCATCCGACTGGTGCTAATGGACTCTGGTGAATAGTAGTGCATTTTCTCATCTAACCATTTGTTGTACTGTCTGTAGTTAAATAAGGAGGCAGCTGGCTAGCTTCTTGTCTTTATGAAGAAATCTTGCTATGCAGCTTTCTCCCAATAGGAATCTTTTTTAAGATTTATTTTATTTATGCAAGAACTGGGGTACAGGCCGGAGGCACAGGAGAGTGAGAGGATTCACCAGAGACAGAGCGGGGAGCAGAACAGGCAGACTGACTGAAAGCACTGCTGAGGGGAGCAGTGGGCGAGGCAGGAGAGGTCTGCCATGCCATGTGGGGAATCTCCCTGGCCGGCCGGAATCGAACCCGTGCTGCAGAGGCTGCGGACAGCTTCACAGCGCTGTGCTCAACCTGCTGCATCACCGAGGAGGCCCCCAATAGGAATCTTTTGCCATGCTTTCTTTTTGATTTTTCAGATGACCTTCTCTTGTTTGGGGCAGAGGCAATGCAAGCGACTCTCTTGTGGGGAAGAGAAGCAGTATGCACCAATGATGGTTGGTCATTGTCAGTGTTTCGGTCTATTTTTGCTGAGTCAAGTTCATTCCAGTGCCTGGCCATCTGGTTGGTTGGAGAACTACTTATTTTTCTTTACAGGTTTGGCTGCACTTAGTAAAGGGTTTTGTTTAGTTCACTGTGGAAGTTAAAACAGTGGTATTCCCTGTCTGTCTAGTCTAATAAAGGAATAGCCTCTATGGTGTCTGATCTTTGGCCCTTAATCTTTTCTTACACCTTTCTGGTACCCTGGTGTGCCCTACATTGTAAGACTTTGCAGAGCAGTTCTGGTGTTGAAGGTAATAATGAAAACCACCTGACTGAAATACCAGAATGCTGGAGATGGGGCCTGGGGTGCACCACTGCTCACTGCACTGCTTAAGGGGGCCATTATGCAAATTACTGTTCTCTTTTTCTACGCACATGCATGCTGGTGGGGCCATGTGACTAGTTCTGACCAATGAGAGTGGAAGCGTTGAGAATCACTTCCAGGTGGGAGCATTTCATTGCCAGTTTGTCTTTTACACACACACACACACACACACACATATCTTCCTATTCCTTGAGTTTTCTCCCCGTCTTGTATGGCACCTGGTGACTTTTAAGATGGTGGCAGCTCATCTGGGTGCTGAGCAAAGTCTCCCTGACCACCCACAATTAACACAATGAACAGTGAAAAATAAACTTGCATTGTTTTAAACTATTGAGGGCTGGAGGTGGTTTGTTACCAGGGTATAATCTTGCCCATTCTGGCACAGTGACGACTGAGAACCCATTATCAGGCACCTTTTCAATATGTTATTTTAACTAGGACAAATGGATTGAATTTAAAATACAGGCTTATTTATCATCGTCGCATTGCTAGATTTGAATTCTGTCTTCCAGTATTTTCCCTTATGGCATGCAGTCACACTTTTTAGAGCTCCATGGCAGTTTCACAGGTTGGGGTTAGCTGCCCTAACAACTTTTTTTTAAAGATTTATTTATTTATTTATACAAGAGCCAGGGTACCGGTCAGATGCGCAGGAGAGTGAGAGGATTCACCAGAGACGGAGCGGGGAACAGAACAGGCAGACTGATGAAATACACTGCTGAGGGGAGCAGCGGGTGAGACAGGAGAGGTCTGCCACGCCATGTGGAACCCTCGCCGGCCAGTTGGGATCGAACCAGCACTGCAGAGGCTGTGGACAGCTTCACAGCACGGAGCTCAACTGCCTGCGCCATCAGGGGAGGCCTTGCCCTAACAACTTTAATTTACCCATGTAAATTCATCCTTGAGACTAAAATCCCCATTTTCAACTGTGATGCAAAAATAATTCTAAAGTCTTTTAAAATAATGATTAATTCTAGCTGTGCATTTTTTAGTGTCTCTATATCATCATCATCATCATCATCATCATCATCATCATCTGGATAATTTCCAGAATTCCAGCAACAGAAGCATTCATCTTATCTTTAAGACCTCATTACCTGCCAAGGGTGTCTCAGGTTCCGAGGGAAGGAGGTGAGAAGTAGTGAAATAGAGTTAGGATCACTTGATTGAATATCCTGAGAGGGTCAAATAATCACAGGAGTCTGAGTGCTAAAGGAATTGCTTTAAAAAGAAGACATAATGGAGGAAGATGGTGAAATACTTGCAATTGAGATTGTTGGTAGTTAGAACTATTGGTAAATTTGCAACTTGCACACTAAGAACACAAGCTCTTCAGAAGAGCATGGGTTTGGGAAACTGTAGTTCTCAAAGGCATTATCAGAATCTTTTTAAGAAATAAACATTTATATCATCTGCATTCCATATTATCTCTTTTAGCCTTTGGATTATCTTTATAAGTTATGCCACCGATTATTAAATTTTGCCGAACATTTGTCCTAATATATTGTAGGTTCTAAGTGAGGAAGACCTAGGTTCAAACCCTGAATTACTAGTTATGTGATTTGGGGTGCATAAGTTCAAATCTTTAGGCTTCAGTTTCTTCATTTGTATATTGGATATGGCAGTAATACCTATCTCCACAGTTGTGGTGTGACTATAAAATGAGTTGATGCTTGCAAAACAGCACTCTTCCTGGCACACAGTAGCACTCAGAGATGATAATAGCTATTCTTTATCCCATCATTAAGGCAGAGATACCAGGAAGGCCTGAAGTGTTGGCAAGCTGCCATAGTTAATGCCAAGGGAATACCCTAATTATATTACATTCTATTACATTACATTCTATTACATTACATTACATTACATATTGCAGTCTAGCATTTATTTTCAAGCTAACCACAAAATTAATTTTTCTATCTCAGTTGTTTCTAGCACATGGAAGCATTTCTACCCAGAAATTATTCTGAGAAAGAATAACACACACGCACACATCAGAATCTCACAAAATCGATTTGCAAATATTGTGAAATTAGATATTCATAAGATAATGAAATACAGCTTTTTGTGGAAGATGTGTATTGCAGCTGTTAAAAATCTTCAGGGCTGTGAATGAGAAAAAGCTTAAAGCTAGAGGAGATCTTTCCAAATCTCTTGAGAGTAAAGTAGTCTGCTTACCCTGCTCTACTCTGTTATTTCCAACCCTTGACTCTCCCTCATCTTAAGCTGTATAGTCCAGGATTGATAAATCAGGAACACTTCAGTGCCTTCATTTCAGACGAGACACTGAAAGTTCAAGAAAAGAAAATAGCCAAGCTCTTGAAAGTCATTCTACTTTTCTAGACCAGTGATTCTTAATCACATCCGGCCAACTCCAGCCTGTCCTATTTTGAACAAGTATTTTACAATATGTCTTGACTATTCTGAAATGAAATCCATCAGTATTCTAACCTAGTTATATGCAATTTAAAAACTGTCCACATAATGCCTCCACTGAAATACAAAAAAGCAATAAAATGATTGTGATTTATAGTAAAATAGTATTTATTTCATTACACAAATGTGTAGACTCATCTGCAGTAGAAAACATAATAAAGCATATAGGTGACATCTACCAAGGAAGGCCAGTGCAGATGTGTTGTGTTGGTAACTACAGTACCATAAGCACATTGCTATGGGTGATGCAGAGAGTATTTATTCTGAACAAAGTGAAAGCATAATCTTCCCTTCACTTAGTGTTTAACAATTAACAGGCCAAAAATGATTGAGCTAAAGTAAAAGGAGTTAAAGTTCTAAATTAGGTAATTATAAACAATTTTTGTTTATACCAATTGCTGTTAGGACATTCCAAAATCATGGAGAATGTGAGATATATTCTATTTTTTAAAAGATTTATTTTATTTATTTATGTACACAAGAGCTGGGGTATAGGCCAGAGGTGCGGGGGCGGTGGTTGTGAGAGGATTCACCAGAGACAGAGTGGGGAACAGAACAGGCTGATTAACTGAAATACACTGCTGAGGGGTGCAGCGGGCGAGACAGGAGAGATCTGCTGCACCATGTGGGTCAGCTCCCTGACCAGGGATTAAATTCGTGCTGCAGTGGCTATGGATAGCTTCATAGTGCTGAGATGCAACCCCTTGTGCCACAAGGGAGTTCCTGATATGTTCCATTTTTATGAGTGACTCTCCTTCCTGTCGTCACGTCACTGCCCCCCATCTGTCTGTAGTGCACCCCAATTATAACCATCACCAGTTACCCCACAGATATCTCAGGCAGCATTGAGAAAGTGCTCGCACTCCTATGAGAACCATGTTCTGATGGGTTGACTAGAGCACATATAACAAAAAGGGCTTAAATGATGAAGGCTGGAGGTTATGCTCCAAAACGCAAAAATCCACAGTTGTCCCTCTTATACTCCAGACATGTAACCATGTGAACCTGATCAGTCACCTCCAGTGCCAACTTCTGAACCCAATTTGTGACGCCCCACTGAACTGATGGTGAAGACCTAAGTCATATGCCAGTCCCAGTCCCCTTACCACCTGCCCCTACGCCTCAGCAGGTGGTGCCTCTGGCTCCTGCTCTCCTTTGGCCTCTCAGCTGCTGAGAAAGTCATTCCCCTGGCTGCATTCCCAGCCCTGGCCCCCATGCTTCTAACCTTTTCACAGACAACTCTCACTTAGCTCCTTTAAATCACAACTCAGTTGTTACTTTCCCAGGAAATGCTTTCTCATCTCTCATTAGGATCAGCACCCCCCTGTGTACCTCTTCTCATGGCATCCGCCACAGCTATTTCACGTGGTGCAATTATTGGAGTCCTATCTGCCTGCTCCCACAGCCCCTGAACTTCCAAAAGGGAGGAACCAGTCCTGCTCTTGTTCCCCAGTGACTGGAATAGAGTAGATTCTCAAGCATTCTGTTAAGTGAATACACAAGTGAGTGAGTAGACATAGGAATGGTTGAATGAACAAATGAACAAACATATGCCTGTGGTGAAGCTGACATTCCTTGGCCAAGCCCTGATGAATCAGTGAATTTGTTTGTTTTCTGGTTGGAGCATGCTTACACCCAACCGCTTGGAGGGATGAACGCGCTCATGTGTGACCTGTGGCATGAGCAGTATGCTGAGCTTCTAGTGAAGGGGTTGTGTGTAGGAGATGGGATTCCCAGGAGAGGTGGTAGGACTTCCTTACGCATATGGACAAGTAATACACTAACATATTCTTGTCGTTTAAAATTCTGTAATATCCTTAAAGAAAAAATTCCCTATTACCACTGGGTGTGCATTCTTATGGCTGTAACCTCTGGATTTACAGACAGGACAAACCTGTAGGTGCATATATACACACACCTCTCCCTTTTTCCACTTTTTATTTTCTTCAGACTCTTATGGTATCATATTATTTATATTCGTCAATGATTCTTTTCACTTAACCATTTGTCTAAGAAATATTTTGTTCATACTTTATGATTATTTTAAGATATAATATATTATAAATATGGTCAAAATCTCCTCCTGATAAAATAGCTACTTCTCCCTGTTGCCATCCCACCATCA
The DNA here is from genome assembly GCF_964194135.1 of Talpa europaea. Taxonomy (NCBI): domain Eukaryota; kingdom Metazoa; phylum Chordata; class Mammalia; order Eulipotyphla; family Talpidae; genus Talpa; species Talpa europaea. The sequence goes on along the minus strand of NC_140080.1, from coordinate 41,072,850 downwards.
TCACTCCTTTGGTTTCATTCTTTATCATCCTATTACATGTCTTTATTACTTTATTACATGAATCTGGATCCCTTCTTATTCTTCATAACATCTGAAAGAGAGCTAAGAGAGCTATCAGGGTACCATGATTTCATGAATCGTTCCCACAATCGTGGCCATACATGCTGTTTCGAAGTGTTTGTTCTTACCAACAATAGAGCAACAAACATTTTACATATGTCTTTGGACACTTTAGCAAGTGTTTGAGCATTTCCCTGGAATTAATTTTTGGAAAATGTGCATTCAGAATCTTCAAAGACATTGCTAACTCAGCACCTACAAGCTTTGCCAATATATCTTCCCACAACTTGTCCTGAGACTAGTGAGTCCCTATCACTAATCCTACATCGCATCCCTGCCAATTAAAATATTACCAATTTCATGTTTACAGTCTGGTTGGTGAAAATCATCTCTCATTGTTTTTTTTAAAGATTTATTTAATTTATGTATGCATACAGCAGCAGAGGTGTGGGGGGGTGAGCGAATTCACCAGAGACAGAGTGGGGAACAGAAAAGGCATTGACTGAAATACACTGCTGAGGGGAGCAGCGGGCGAGACAGGAGAGGTCTGCTGCTCCATGTGGGTAGCTCCCTGGCCAGGGATCAAACTCGTGCTGCAATGGCTGCTGATATCTTCATAGTGCTGAGACTTAACCCCTTGTGCCACCAGGGAAGCCCCTTCCATTATTTTGTTACATTTTCTTAAGCACTTATACATATGTGGCATCTTCAAGCAAGCTCAGGGATTGTTTGTGAACAAGAGTGACTTTAAGATATATAATTTATATCACATGTTTCACGAAGACAGGGACCATTTCTGGCTATTAAACTATGAAGGCCAGTCATATTAGATACATACAAATAATATGGCTCATTTTTTTGATTGATTTATAAAGTAACTGATTACCAAACCCTTATTTATACTTCAAAAAGTTTTCTGAAGATATGAAAGATTTTAATCCAGAAATAATTAGTGGAGAAAAGAGTCTTATAATACCTAGGAAAGAACAAATATATGATATTAATGGAAGTTACAAACCCTAAATTTTAAAAAAAAATGTTTTAATTGAGTTTTTATAAAGACAATGAACTAGAAGGGACGGATTTATTATGACCTCTTTTGTATGTAAAATATATAAAGTCTTGTGGAAAGATAGAATTTTTGACCTGTAAGTAAATGACTGCAGTATCTAAAAGCAATACTCTGGTCAAAATGGATAAATAACCATGTGTTGTTTGTTCGACACTGAATTGTGACTTCCCACCCCCCAACCTATAGGAGATTTGCCCTTTGGGAGATAATTAAGGTTAGATAAGCTCATGTGGATGGGGCCTTATGATGGGCTTAGAGCTCTGCCGGCAGGAGATGCCAGGGAGCCTGCCCTCTTTCTCTTCATGGCTAGGCAAACATTAAGAGAGAATTCATTCATCTAAGGTCCACAACTTGCAGCAACATTTGCAATTAAAAACTTATTAAATTAAGCACATCAGCTCGGAAGTTGAATATTTGGCTGGAGAAACAATACTTACAGGCTTAATATACTTATCAGTGCAATTTTATGAGCAGGGAGCTAGATAGAGGTGATGCCCTTTGAAAAAATAACTTGTGCATTAGGAATACACATTTGAGGTGGAAAATTGGCAAAAAGTAGAAAGATTATGGAGAAGTCATTCAAATTTTTCTAGAATATTGTTATGTAGAGATAACTATGTCAGATTAATATATGGGTTATATGTAATATGATATAATTTGTGTCTGAATAGTAGATACCATATATGCATCATGTATCTGTACATATATGTGTGTCTATAAATGTGCATATGTGTGTGTATCTCTGTACATATATGTGTGTCTATAAATGTGCATATGTGTGTGTATCTCACCTAACATAGCAAGCATTTGAGTTTTACTCTACAACACACAGGTGTGAAAAATGCTGCCTTTCTTTTCAGGTTAATTTTATAGGAACCCTTCAAGCTGGGTCTTGGGGAAATTTAATCCCAGACATTTTGTGGGCTTCTCGCTCTTTCTGGGTCAACTGGATCTTTTGCTTTTCAGTGCACCCTGGTCACCACGACCAGGTCACCACTGCCTCTACATGGTCCCAAAGGCGCGAGACTCTGCTGCTTCCTGTCAAACTCCTTCCTAGCAGTCGTTCTCTGTGGGTCCTTCTCACTACCCTTGGAATCTGCAGACTCCTGCTTTTTACAAGTCATAGTTCTTCAAACCTCACCCTCCTCTTTAGTTGGCTACTTCTGCTTGTAAGTCAGGTGATTATATTCCTGTGCCTGAAATTTCTGCCTTCAGCCCTACAACCCATAGCCAGAGTTGTTCATAACTCAAACCATAGGTCTTACTTATCTTCTTGGCATAGATGGGGACGATAATCACTCATTCCTTCTGGTCTTTTATTTCTGTGTGTGGTATTTGGCAAGAAGTCACAAGTTAATCTCCCAATAGTTAGTATTTTGGGCCCATTTTGTTTATAGACATTTTTATGAAGATGAAGCTGGTGCTCTACTCTCTTGTCTCTGCTCTTAACATTGGACAATATTTATGAGAATTTTCCCTGTTGTGAAATATTCTTTTCAAATCTGGATATTAATGACTACACAAATATTAAACAAATATGAAAGTATTTATGTAACTAATACCCAAACTTAGACATTAAAGTGGCTTCAAGTTTTCCAGTTATAAGCAATATGGTTGGGAGTCGTAATGTACCTCATCGTATAAGAATAGCTCTAATAAATTATTTGCTTAAAACAACCTCTTAGGAATGGGCATGCATGCATTTGTGAATTCAATATAGGTCTCAGGTTTGCCAGGTTGAATACCACTACTGTCATTTTTAAATGAGCTTAATTTATATGACTGTTCTAGGCTTGAAGGATGCTCAGTAGAATTGAGTAGAGAATCTGAGCTTCAGCCTGGCTGTCATCAGGTTTCACCATATCATCCTGCTTCTCTGTATTCCCATTACTCCAGCCTGCTCTGTGGAATACATGTGTGTGTGACAATGTGAGTGTGTGTGTGTTGATGGTGAACTAGAATGCAGGGTCCTTCTCCTTAAACCTTTTATGTCCCATCAAGACAGTGGACACTCTCCTCTTGCCCCCGCCTTCTCTTATGCTTATGGAAGCTTGGCATGCCCCCAGATTCTTACCCTTTACATTTACATATCATTTTTCAAACTCCTTCACTTCTGTGAACTTTCAACACAGTTTTTTTCCTTCCTTTCTCCTACCACATTTGTTTTTCCCCTGGTTATGTCTGGCAAAACCCCAATGCCTTCTTACTCATTATCTTTTTTCTCTGGACTCTATTTTTACTTGTTATTTCAACAGCCCTCTGCCACGTTACAACAGGTTGTCATCATAATCAGTCATCAACCGAGCTGAGATTTTTGCTTTAGTATGAACTGAAGATCAGGACAAAATGTTAATGCCATTTGTGTATGTTTGAAATGAATTGAAAAGATGAATAATAATAGCTAGCATTTATTAAGCATGTAGTATATGCCAGACAAGATCCTAAGTATTTTACATCTACTTTTTTTTTTTTAAACTTTATTTTTTTTTATTAATTTTTTTTCTTTTTTTTTTTTTATAGAGGCATGTTTTATTTATTTATTTGTTTGTTTGTTCGTTTGTTTTGTTTATACATGCACTGGGTACAGTCAGAAGCGCGGGAGGGTGAGAGAATTCACCAGAGCCAGAGCGGGGAGCAGAGCAGGCAGAAGGACCTAAGTACACTGCTGAGGGGAGCAGCGGGCGGCAGGAGAGGTCTGCGCGCCATGTGGGACCCTCCTCTGGTGGCCGGGGAGCAGCCGGGGATCGAACCAGCGCTGCAGAGGCTGCGGGCAGCTTCGCAACCCAGCGCTCAACCGCTGCGCCACCGGGGAGGCCCTTTTTTACATCTACTTTTAAAGTTAATCCTCACAATTACAGTGCCTAGGAGATGACTAGAAAATAGATTTAGAAGTACCATTGCCCATCAGAGTATGAACTGGGGAAGGTTTCTCTGGAGAAACTAACTAACTGTTTAGGAGCCTGCATATAATGTCAACAATTATAAGTTGTAAGTCAAAGAAGGGGTGATCCTAATATACCTGTCTCAGGGAGTGATTTAGACATAGAACTATTGAGTTGAAGAAAGGGATAAAACCTTTGTGTTGCGTACTAGAGTTTAAGCTTTTTCAGGGAAAGACTAACCTCTGCATTTTTTGCCTGTTTTAAATGTAGTGTGACAAGAGATATGTTATATAAAAGCATATAGGAAAAGGAAGGTATGGGAATCTGGGATGGCCAGCTGCCCAGAGAATAAGATGCTTAATTGAGCACCAAAGACCTTGCAGGGCCTTGCCAGCTAATGAAAGAAAGGGAGAAGGGGCTTAACAAGCGTGCCCTTCTTTGTTAGGTGGATATTTGGGTATTTTCCTGTGGCAGAGTTAGCTATAGAGCAATGTCAGAAGTAAAGTTGGATAGCTAAGTAGGGACTGGGTTAATAAGGTCAGATTTGGCATTTTATCCAAATTACAATGGTAAGACATTACAGGATTTGGTGGGGTGATGGACTCATTCTTTCTGGTAAAAAAATCAAAAACACTTTGACTTCAGTGCTGATAATGATTGGGTAAGAGAAAGAAGCAAGGCAAGATGACCAATTAAGAGGTGACTCAGGACGGGGGTCTCCCTGGTGGTACAGGGGTTAAGTCTCAGTGTTATCATGCTATTGCCACTGTGGCCTAAGTTTGATCCCTGGATCCCCAGCGAGGAAGCTGACCCACATGGCGCAGCAAGCCTCTGCTGTCTCACCTACTGCTCCTCTCAGCTTTGTATTTCAGTAAATCCACCTGTTCCGCTCCCTACTCTGTCCCTGATGAATCCTCTTACCCCCTGCATCTCTGGCCTGCACCCCAGTTCTTGTATGCATATATAAAAACAAATCTTTTTTTTTTTTTAAAGAGATGACATCTATTCATTCCTAAAACAGTTTTTGAGTACTCATATGTGTCAGGCACGTACAAGAACTAGGGTACAGGCCAGAGGTGAGGGGGTGAGAGGATTCAGCAGAGACAGAGTGGGGAACAGAACAGGCAGATTGACTAAAATACGCTACTGAGGTGAGCAGCGGGTGAGGGAGAAGAGGTCTGCTGTGCCATGTGAGTAGCTCCCTGGCCAGGGATCGAACTCATGCTGCAGTGGCTGTGGATAGCCTCATAGGTTCCATCTTAACCCCTTGCACCACCAGGGAGGCCCCACAGGCACTATTTTAGGTGCTAGAAATATATGTGTAACCATAATCTACAAAGTTCATACTTTCAATGAGATTACATTGAAGACATTCTAATGTGTGGAAGGCACAACTTGGTAATGGCTGTGAAAGTTAATAAGGCAACAACATGAGAACAGAGTGTGAGAGGAGAGACCCTATTTTAGATGGGGTGGTCAGAAAAGCCTCTTTGCAGAGATGAATCTGAGCAGAGACCTGAATGAAGTGAGGGAGTGAGCAGTTCTGGTCCTTTGTGATAAGGAGAACCAGAGGGGCAGCATCAAATGACACGCCTGCAAATGGGAGGCTAGTTGGTGCCTTTTGGGAAGGGCGAGGAAGCCTTCATAGCTGGAGCAATGTGAAAAAAGGAGGAAGGGTCAAAAGCATAGTATCAGCCAGGAGTCACCTTTGTAGAACTATTTAGGACATGGGACAGATTCTGGGACCACTCTTGAGTATATGGCAAGCCATCTATCTCCCAGGTGGTGTCAGGAAGTGACAGGTCTCAACTTAAACAATTTATACATTTATACAGCTCATTCTGTCTATGAGGTGAAGCATGGCTCATATATAGGAAACAATGGAAACAGGGTCACCAGTTGGGGTGCTTTCGCCATCACCCATGAGACATGATGTAGCTTAAACCTGGGTGCAATAAGTGGCAAAGCTGGATAACAATCAGGACGTGCTGCAGAGGTGAAGCTAACAGGCCTTGTTCATGCGATGAAAGAATTGTTCATGCACTGTTAAGAATTACTTGAAGATTTTTTGACCTACGCAGCTAGAAAAATAGATCTGCTGCTTACTGGGGTGGGAAGCATATTTGAGAGCAGGGAAAGCAAAAGTTTGATTTTAAACTTGTTAAATTTAAGCTGCCTGAAAGACTGATAACTGAAGACTGAATAGGTGGTAGGATATGAGTAGCTGTTGTGTTGTATTGTAAGCAAAGATAACTAAAAGTCCTCCTTAGGGTATTGTCAGCAGACTGGAGAAAAATGAAGAAATTTAAGAGCTACTCAGAGTAGATAATGACTTAGAAAAAGGAGATGGAGAAATGCATAGGTTGCCTGGTTTCTGACTTGGGCAACTGGAACAAGGCTGCTTTCTGCTTTGAAAATGCACATGAGTGAATGACTCCCAGTTAAATAACGTCCTTATAGGACATTCCGATTGGCCTTACTGCCTCTATACTATATTTCTTTAGACCAAACTTACCTCTGGTTCTAAAAGATCAGGGCTCATGAAACTTGTTGCATAAAAGGTCAGGAAGTAAACAGGTTCAGTTTTTTTTTTTAAATATTTATTTATTTATGCATACAAGAACTGGGGTATAGGTCAGAGATGTGGGAGGTGAGAGGATTCACCAGAGACAGAGCAGGGAACAGAACAGGCTGACTGACTGAAATACACTGCTGAGGGGAGCAGCGGGCAGGACAGGAGAGGTCTGCTCTACCATATGGGTTGCTCCCTGGTCGGGAGTCCCTGGCTGGCCTGGGGGTCGAATTTGTGCTACACTGCAGCGGCTGCGGACAACTTCACAGCACTGTGCTTAACCCCTTGCGAAACCCCCTAAACAGGTTCAGTTTTTGCAGCCATGCAGCCTCTGTCATACTCCACTCTACCTTTGGAGTGGAAAGCAGCCATAGAAAATACATGAGTTGAGTATGACTGTATTCCAATGAACTTTCATTTACAAAAACAATGGATTTGACCCATTGGCCATTGTTTGGCTGTCTGTGCAGTAAAAAGCAACACTGAGCAGTTTCTTCTTTAATCTGACTTTAAAAATTTTACAGTGAGGGGCCTCCCCTGGTGGTGCAGGCAGTTGAGCGCCACTCTGTGAAGCTGTCCGCAGCCTCTGCAGTGCCAGTTCGATCCCGAGCTGGCCAGTGAGGGTCCCACATGGCGTGGCAGACCTCTCTTGTCTCGCCCGCTGCTCCCCTCAGCAGTGTATTTCGTCAGTCTGCCTGTTCTGTTCCCCACTCTGTCTCTGGTGAATGGTGAATCCTCTCACCCTCCCGTGCATCTGGCCTGCACCCCAGTTCTTGTATAAATAAATAAATAAATCTTTAAAAAAAATTTACAGTCGGAAGCTGAGATGAGAAATCGTAATACTTAGCAAGAGTAAGCCAGGACCCTGGAAAAATATGCAGATCTGAATCCATTAGCATTGAACCTGGTGTAGAGACCAACTGTGGCGAAGGGATGGGGAGCAGCTGATAGCAGAGTCTGGGAAATTCCACTTTTCCTTGAACCCTTACTCTTGGGGTAAATGATTGACCACAGTGGATAGACCACATGTGGTTCACATGTTTTTCCGGGGTTGGGTTTTCTCATAGCCACAAGAATAATTTCAAGAACATGATCAGACAGATAGTGAAAATAAAACACGCCATGTGTTTTGTTCCAAAGGAAGACGTTTCTGTACCGGGAGGGCTTATCTCTACCCTGAACAATTGGGGGCTAAGAGATGTTTGCAAAACACATCAATGACTCTACTCTGAATCTGCATGTTTATAAACATAAATACATTGTTAAGAAAAATAAGAAGTCTCATCAGCTCTTCGTAGATTTTAGTGATCAGTCCCTTATCATTAGTATTGTGTGCAAAAATTTTCTCCCAATCAATGGGTTGTCTCTTTGTTTTGGTTAATGTCTATTTTTCTGTACAGAAGCTCTTTCACTTGATGTAGTCCCAGCTGTTTATCCTTTCCTTCACTATCGAAAGAATCATGCTCAGCAAAATAAGCCAGAAAAAAAAAAAAAAAGAAAAATACCGGATGGTCTCACTTATAGCAGAAATATAGGGGATCCAAATAAGGGATCAGGAAAAAAAAACTGATTATAATAAAGTAAAATTCAAAATCAATAGGCAACTATAAATCAGAGATGTACTACAGGAGGGAGAAGGAAGTAGGATCAAAACAAGGGTGGGAAGAGCACAAAGGACTATGGTGATAGGTTCTGGGTGGTGGGAATTTCATGGGGACTATAAACAAGATGAAAATGCATACATTGTACAAAAATTAAAAATGATGTAAAAATATAGACAATAATTAAAAAGAAAAATAAAAATAAGAAGCCTATCCCTGGAACTGTTTAGAATAGAAGAATGGATATTCTTAAAGTGGGGTATACCTCTCAGGTATAATTTGCTAACTCTGTCATAGTAGGCATTTTGTTTCCAAGAGGAATAGAAGCCCAGGTGATTAAAACTGTACAGCAGTGAGGGTCTTCCCAAATATAGGCCCTACCTTGTCACATCAGTTCTAGCTTGACTTTCCATTCTGGTTTGGCCTCAGCAACCATGTCTTTGATCCTGATATCTTTTATATTCCTACATCTTTGAACTCATTATACTCTATACAGACAGATCCTCTTTGGATTTTGAAGTTTTCCTCATGCCAAATGCTTGTCATCTTTGAGGCCCTTGAAAAGTCTATTAAGAGCTTCCTGCAAGAATTTTCCTCCACATTGTTTGCATTTAAAACCCACCAAACCTTCATCAGTAGTGCACCAACCACCCTCCCACCCTCCTGTATAGGGCCTTCAAAAATAATCAAAAAGAGTGCTTTTAGAATTGCATAGAAATTCCATTATGTATAATTACCATTCTGTAAGGATTTTTTTCCCTACCATTTTCTATAGTTAGCATATTTTTACAAGGCATATTAAGCTGTCATTATCAACATTTGGATATTAAGTTTCTAGACAAATAAAGTAAAATGTTAGCATTTTTTTTAAAAAAAAAAGATTGTCTTTTTCAATTTCAAATGCACGTACTTAAAATTTAGTGAGAAAAGCATTGGATTTGCAATCAGACTGTGTTTGTCAAAATTCCAGGTCCATCACTTAACAGTTGAAAAACCTTAAATCTCTTAACACCACTGAGTAGTCTCTTCTACAAAAAAGTTCATCATGATATTAGATTATATGGTAATTGTAAAAATGAAATGCGCCAATATCCAAACCCTTTTAGTGCATTGTTTGCCATCTGGTAGGAGCTCAACCAGTGTCAACATCTGCCCACTCCCCACTAGGAATTCCAAATCTAGAAGCAAGAGAAAAATCATTTGCAATGGTGAAATGGCAGGCCAGGGCTAAAGGCAGCCTTAACACTGTGCTAGGTAAGCTGTCTTCAAAATGCAGTCTCTGCACCAGCAGCATCAACATCATCTAGGAACTTGTTAGAAATTCAAGTTTTGGGGCTACCCTTGGATATACCGAATTAGAAACTGTGTGGGTGGGTCCAGCAATCTGTGTTTTAACCAAGTCTTCCCATGCATCGTGGGCCCCTGAGTGATTCTGGAATACCACTGCTCTCCTGCTTCTTATTATAGAACAGTTTTGTACAATTTATCTTATTTAGTCCTTCAGTTATAAAAAAAAAGTAATCTGTAGGGGGAAAAAAATCATCCTTTTTTAAGAAAAATAGTTAACTCAGAGACCTGAAAAGTTATCACTAAGAACCCAAACTGACATGAACCAAATAATCAGAAATACTCTCTCCCATTAAAGACTTCTACCTTATATGAAAATATGGGATTCCCAGTAAATGCAACATCTAGAACTTACTGAGAACGTGAAAACAAATGAAGACCACATACAGGCTATTTATTCAGGCCTTGTTATAGCAAGAGGGTTGGCCATCATCACTTCCATTTAGCAAAGACTCAGAGGAGAAGATATTTAGAGTAAATAAAATAAAACAAGGCTACAGCTCTCATTGGAGGTTGCTGTTGTGGAGAAGCAAGAAGGGCAGTAACAGGAAGTGCAACATCTTATATAATTGGCTGAGTTACATATTGGCTTCCTGTAGTTGATCTTCAGTTGGGAACAGAGTCATTGGACAAGTCCTTATCCTCCTGGCTGGTGGTTATAGATGTTGATAATCAAGTATATTGTTATATAGGGTTTGGTCATTGTATATCAGTTATCTTAAGTTCCCTTAAGAAACATAGAATAAAAGTGCATGTATTTTAAAGGATATGACACATGCTTTAAAAAGGTTTCGTTATTGCTCACATTATTGGTTATAATGGAAAAAATATTCTCATGAGCTCTATTTCTACTATAATTAAAAAGGCATTTAAAAATTGAATTACATAGGAAGTAATACAATACAAATAGTATCTGTTTTACATAGCCATGTTGTATGTCAAAGACTTTGTTCATGGCAAATAACAAGGTTCTAAAAACAGTACTGACATGACATAGTTGCAAAAAACTGCACCAAATTTAAACTGGTCAGGGTGACTTATAGGGGAGGGAGACCAGCACAAAGTCTCATCTGAATCCTGGTGGAACAAAGGCAAAAAAGGCTTTCAGAAATGGTGAGGGGGCCCTCTGTGCTTACTGACTGACCTTACCCAAAGGAAAAACACTTTATCATCACGAGTGGATAATTTTATATATTGGAGCAATGAGCCCACAGAGACTGGGAGGTAGGGACTCTCTTTTCCTGGATGATTACATTTCTCAGCTTCTTGAGAAAGACAGTCCTATTTTGTAAAACTGGCAAGAGGTTTTTTTTAAAAGATTTACATCCCAAAGGACCAGAGAAAGAATTTACAAGTTTTCTAAAGTAAATGGCTCAACAAAAGGGAGGCCAGAGTCTACAGTCAGGACAAGCATGTCTAAAGTTTAGTCAAGCTAAACAGATAGTTAAAGCCACCTAAATTAGCATCCAATCTTTTATCCTTATGGAAAACACCAAGAACCTTATATTTAAAGTTAACAAAATTCATTACCATCAACAGTTTATTAGGGTTCCTTTTGTTATTGACCTGGGGTTTCTTTCAGAGGTTCCAGTCCCTTGTAAAAAAATATTTAGCAAGTAAACAAGAAAAATGACATCCAGACAAGGTTTTGTTAAGCTTGTGTGTAAGGGAGGCAGGACTATAAGAGAAAATTCTAGTCTTATTCTCAGAAGGGAACAAGGAAAGGGCTTTGTAGGGTGGGTTGATCAGGGTGGAGCCAGAGGGGATCAGTGTCATAGCATGTTCTGGGTTGAACGATTTTGGGGCATGCACAGATCGGTCACATACTTAAACATGTGACATGTCTCATTAACATCTGAAATCTCCACCCAGGGTGTACATTCTAGCATGCTAATGAGACTCCTGTCAATTTTGATCCAGAGCCAAAGCTTTTGCTAACTGTGCGTGTAGAACCCTTGGCCATCTCCCTTCCAAGGAATTATGAAACAATAATTGGTTGGGATATTGCACCTTTTGTCTAGGTGTCGTGCTTTTGGTCAATTTGGTGGGTCACGCTGTTCAAATAAGCATGTGATCTAGTCCACCTGTTCAAACTGAACATTGGACAGGACAGGACACTGGGCAACTATTATACTCTGCTGGCTTGGAATTGTGTTCACATTGGCTATTTCACGTTTGTTCTGTGTCTTCACCAATGCTTTTTTCTGATCTTTTTTGATAGGGGCCATTCTCACAGTTGTGAAGTGGTATCTCATTGTGGTTCTGACTTGCATCTCCCTGAAGATAAGTGATGATGAGCATTGTTTACACTGGCCCTTATGGGAAGAGTATGGAGGTTTCTCAAAATATTAAAAATAGATCCACCATATGATCCAGCATTTCCACTCCTAGGCATCTGCCCGAAGAATGCAAAGACATTAATTTGAAGGGACATATGCACCTCTTATGTTCATTGCAGCACTATTTACAATAGCTAAGTTATGAAAACAACAACCTAAGTGCCCAAAGACACATGAGTGGATAAAGGATGCAGTTTATTGACACAATGCATTGCTACTCAACTATGGGAAAAAGATAAAATCCTGCCAGTTATGACAACATGGATAAAACTGGAGGGGATTATACTAAGCAAAATAAATTAGAAATTCATTTCACTCAGGTGTAATATAGGTAAACAGAACAAAGGAACAGACAAAACTAAATCAAGACAAACCCTAGAAATCTTACTGTAGAAATGAGCCCACCCAGTGAGAGGGATGAAAGTGGAGGCCAATGTGGGAGGAATCCCAGCAGCCTATACTAGTGGATTATGGGTGTTTGGCTGTTCGGTGTGGTTGATCATGCACATCTGAAGAGCTGAACTGTACCTCTGACTCATAAACTGTTACAAACCAGCTGTTACCAACCAACATTAGCTCAATAAAAAGCCAATAAAATAAAAAAGGCTTTTTGTAAATATAAGCATGAATTCTCTCTTCAGTACTTTCTGCTGCTCATAATACGTCACTATTTTAAATAAAGTATATACAAACTTTAACAATAAAGTTAAAAAAATTTACCTTACAAAAAATAGCCAGTTTGGGCCTCCCCTGATGGCACAGCAGTTGAGCACTGAGCTGCGAAGCTGCCTGCAGCCTCTGCAGCACCAGTTTGATCCCCGGCCGCGGTGAGGGTCCCACATGGTGCACAGACTTTTCCTGCCATGCCCGCTGCTCCCCTCAGCAGTGTACTTCATCAATCTGCCTGTTCTGCTCCCTGCTCTAGCTCTGGTGAATTCTCTCACCCTCCCTTGCTTCTGACTATAACCAGTGTTTGTATAAATAAATAAATCTTTTTTAAAAAAAAAGAAAAAAGAAAAAAAGAAAAATTAGCCAGTTTTAGGCAAGACCTCTAATTCAGAGGACCTTTGCATATTTTGTGCCAGTTGTTGATTGCAAAGAAAGTGAATATGTTTCCTAATGTTCAAATGTTTCCAACATTGACTCCTATCCGATTTACATGCTGTTATTTCATGAAGGCTGTGCAGTGGTGGGCAGGATGGATCAAGCAAGCACTTGCATGGAGAGTTTTTTGAGCTGCCTGGGCTTCCTGTGGATATGCTGCATTTTGTTTCTTTCCAATTAGGATCTTTCCCATGTGGTTGGCAATTGGTTTGAGAGCTGTTCATTCTGGAGATCATTGGTCCAGTGATGGAGTCCTCTTTTAAAGATCCCTGCTAGCCACAGAGCAACCCACATGGCGTGGCAGACCTCTCCTGTCATGCCCGCTGCTCCCCTCAGCAGTGCATTTTGGTCATTTTGCCTGTTCTGTTCCCCACTCTGTCTCTGGTGAATCCTCTCACCCTCCCATACATCCAGCCTGTACCCCAGTTCTTGTATAAATAAAATAAGTCTTTAAAAAATAGATTTACTTATTTTATTTATGCATACAAGAACTGGGGTGTAGGCCAGAAGTGTGGGGGGTAAGAGGATACACCAGATACAGAGTGGGGAGGAGACCAGACAGATCTACTGAAATACACTGCTGAGGAGAGAAGCAGAAGAGACAGGAGAGGTCTGCCGCACCATGTGTGTCAGTTACCTTGCTGGGGATTGAACTTCTGGCAATAGCTTGATAGCCCTCAGACTTTAACCCCTGTGTCACCAGGGAGGCCCTGATGGAGCTCTCTTATCATGCATGATTTTATTCTAAATTTCAATACATAAAAAGAAAAGGAATTGCTCCAGTTGTCCCAACTCCTTGCCTCCCGTCATTTCCAGAATTGGCCTAGTGGTAGTTCCAGGAAAATATTTATTTTCACTTGACATTTTCTTTGCTCTTGGCCTCCACAACACCACAGTCACCTGGTGTTCCCCAGCCATCCCTGTACATGCTTTCTCAGTCTCCACCACTGGCTCTTCCTTCTCTTCTGCTTGGCTAAGTAGTAGAGCTCATCAAGACCATGAAAGCCATCTCTTCTTGGGGGATAATCTCTCTCCCCAAGGCTCTAAATCCCACAGAAATGCTGGAAATTCCAAGTGTGTGTCTCCTGCCCAGCCATCCTGTGCTCCAGCCACATGCATTCAACTGCCCGTTTGACATCTCCACTTGAGTGGAGTCTTCTGGGTGTCTCATCCTTCACTTGTTTTCCCCATCTCATACATTCAAATGAGCAAGTCATAAATGTAACTTTCATTTCTGCTTTTGCTTTTTCTTCCCTGGAATCTTTTTTTTTTACCTACCCATTTACTTCCCAGTGTCTCTTCATCCCATCCACTTTTCTCAATCTCCATAGCCCCTATCCTACTCCAAGCACTGCCTCCCCTTGCCTGGCGAGGGTACTTGATAGGGTTACTTTCTCTCAGATCTGTATCTGCAATGTCACATTTCTCATTAAGTCACTTCATTATGTTTTCATTAATTGTCTAGTAAGATATTAACTGTTCACCAGTCCCCACAAAGCCCGCAGGATCTGCATGTATCTGCTTTTCAACACACATCTCAGGTTCTTTTTTTTTTTCTGTCACTTTAAAAGGACAGGTGTACTAGGAAAAGGAGAAAGAAAAAAGAGACACCTGTTAGTCACAGGTAGACAGGAGAGCTACTTCATCTCAGATTCTTTATTCTTTGCTCATTACCCCCCAATAGTGAATACAAAGTCTTCTCTGTCTCAGGACCTTTGCACTTGCTTTTCTTCTGGATCCTCTAACTCAAGGATCATCCATACAGATCAAAATTCAGCTAAGTGTCACCTCCAGTGTTCTCTGATTACCTAACATTCTCCTCTTATTCAGTGATTCTCCACCACATCACCCAGTTGATGTCCTTGATCGGGGTTAAGGAATAGATAGGCAGTTTGAAAATTGCTGGCACTCATCACTGAGCTTGTGGTCTTATGAGAAATGCGGACCTTCAGACCACACCTCAGACCCAGAATTGGGATTGAAATCCACACTTTAACCATAACTGTAGAATAGTCATATGAACATTACGGTTGGAGAGTGTGATTTTGAAACACTGGTCAGTAATGCTATTTCTTTGGTGTGCACCTGCTTATCATCACTCTCCATCAGTAGTGCAAGCTCCATGAAGGTGGGGGCTTTATGCTCCTCCTCTACTGTTATATCCCGGGACTTGTCATATGGTTGGCAGACAATATATATTTGCTAACTGAGAAATCTAATCTAACTTCCTCAATTGATCCATGAAGAAACTGAGCCTCAGAGAGAGAAGTGACTATTTTGAAGTTATATAGCTGTTATTAACTAGGTCAGTGGAAAATAAAAATAGAGGAAAGGATTCTTGATAACTGCTAAAGTGAAGGGTGTGTGTGTGTGTGTGTGTGTGCACAAGTGTGTGTGTCTTTGAAACTAATTGTTCTGAATGATATAACAAAGCATCATCTAAAACTTCCCTAACTATTGCCCTTATGTGGGTTTCTGATATTAATAACAATGGTTCCTTATTTTTATAACACTTCATCATTTTTAATCCACTTTCATGCGCACCAATCGTTGTGAAAATTTACCCAGAATTACTGTTGAAGGTTTTCTTTTATTAAGAGCAGAGAAAATAGTAAACAAATTTTGCAACTTTGTGAAGTTCCTTTATTAATGGATCAAGAGATCATTAATAAAGCAAAAATAAAAAAGGGAAAGCAAAGTTTTCATAACTGTCAAAGAACCAGGCTAGGGGCTATATAGCTCGTTGGTGAGAGAACAGTCTGAGAGTGCTTGACTATTCTCTCAGAGGGTGTCAAAGATAATCTGAGGAGCTAATGTGCATTTTACAGAAGTGGTCCCTAATTCATTTTAATTATCTATACTGGACTAACATTTAGTTCAATGGACAGTTCTGCCTAATTAAAGAGGTTTCTCCATGGTTAAATTTTGCTTGTCACTCACAGTTTAATGTCAACTACTTGGCATACCACAAATGAGCTGCTAATTGTCATACCACACATGAGCTGTACCATTGAGCTTGGGGTTCTCTGACTTACGTTCCCACTAGCTGTGAAATTTACATTCTCTGGAGCGAGAGTTGTTCACCACAGACACTGGGAAGCTGTTTTCTTCTCCTACCAGAGGAAAGATGACAGAGGGAGGTGGTTCCAATGGCAAGGGGCAGTTGATGGGGAATCCATGAAGATTTGTTGAGATCAGTCATCCATAAGAAAGGGACCCACAATCACTCAGTCCCCTCCTGTCTTCATCCCTATACACTAGCCTATACCACAAATACATGAAATAACCATTTTGTGTGTACAATTCAGTGACAGTAAGGAGATTCACAAGTATGTGACCATCACCACTACCCATTTCTATAGTTTTTCATAGCTGCAAAAACTTTTTGTGATTAAGTAAATTCTTATTCCCCTCCCCCCAAGCCCTTGCTAACCACTATTCTACTTTATATGTCTGCCCTTGCTAACCACTATTCTACTTTATATGTCTATGAGAGTGGAGACACATAATATATTTCTTTTTATGCCTACTTATCACATAGCATAATGATTTCAAGGTTTATCCAGGTTGTAGCAAAGTATCAGAACTTTATTCGTTTTATGGCTGGATGATGTCCCATAGTGTGTTTCTAGAACATTCTGTTTTTCCACATATCTGTTGATGGGCACTTGAATTGTTACCATCTCTTGGCTATTGTGAATAATGCTGCTGTGAACATGGGTGTACAGGTTTCCATTCTTTGGAACTGCTGAATCATGGTAATTCTATACTTAGCCATTTGTGAAACTTTTGAGCAAGTTTTCTTTGAGAAACTGTTTTCCACAGATGCTACACCATTTCACATTTTCACTGGTTTAGATTATTCTAAATAGCCTTTGTGTCTTATGCCTGAGTCTACTTTTCTTTCCTTTTTT
This sequence comes from Talpa europaea, assembly GCF_964194135.1. Lineage (NCBI taxonomy): Eukaryota > Metazoa > Chordata > Mammalia > Eulipotyphla > Talpidae > Talpa > Talpa europaea. The sequence goes on along the minus strand of NC_140080.1, from coordinate 41,055,959 downwards.
TTTTTAAAGATTTATTTATTTATACAAGAACCAGGGTACAGGCCAGATGTGCGAGAGGGTGAGAGGATTCACCAGAGACAGAGCAGGGAGCAGAACAGGCAGACTGAAGAAATACACTGCTGAGGGGAGCAGCGGGTGAGACAGGAGAGGTCTGCTGCACTGTGTGGGATTCTCTCCAGCCGGCGGGGATTGAAGCTGCGCTGCAGAGGCTGCAGACAGCTTCACAGTGCAGCGCTCAACCACCTGTGCCACCAGGGGAGGCCCTGAGTCTACTTTTCTGTAGGTAAAATCTTCTCCAAACCATCAACAAGTTTTCAAAAACATTGAAAAATAAACCTCAACATAATGAATACAAAATGTCTCCCTTTCACCCAATCAGCAAATAACTGAGCACTTATTGTGTACTATACACACCTACATACCATACAGACTATAAACTAGACCCAGGCCAGGTGCTGGGAACTGTGGGGAAATGATAAGCACAATCTGTGGGACTAAGGTCCAGTTAAGAATAAATTAATAAATAACTTCAATAAGAATAAATGCTATCAAGAAAGTCAAAATTATCTGCTGGTCGGAGAATATTAAATGGGGGTTGACATTATGGAAAGATGTTGGGGGGATCAAGTCTCAGAGGGGTTCTGAGTCAAAGTCTTTGGAAAGGACAAGGGAAATAAAAAACCTCTGTCACCTCCTTTGTTAGATGCTTTGCAAAGCAATTCACATGGACTAAGGTTAAATTAATTTTGGGTAGCCACATCACCAAATTGAAGACTTGGTCTTTATTGAATGAAATATTTCTCCTCTGATATTTGTACTGTTGATAGAATTCAGCTGTGGGGGGCTAATTTATATAAACATACCTCATATTTCTTTCCACCTAAACTCTAGCTAAAAAAATTTCAATCTAGGGCCTCTCTGGTGGCGCAAGGGGTTAAACACAGCACTATGAAGCTATCCGCAGCTGCTGCAGCGCGAATTTGATCCCCAGCCAGGGAGTAAACCACATGGCACAGCAGACCTCTCCTGACTCTCCCGCTGCTCCCCTCAGCAGTGTGCTTCAGTCAATCTGCCTGTTCTGTTCCCCATTCTGTCTCTGGTGAATACTCTCACCCCCCACACCTCTGGCCTGTGTCCCTGTTCTTGTATGCATAAATAAATAAATCTTTTTTAAAAATTTCAATCTATCATAACACTCATTGGCAGAGGGGTGGGGCTTTCTGATTCTCCAATCACTATAGAGCTGGTTCCTTATTCCAGGTGCACACCTTATCTCCATGTCAGGTGTAATGGAAAAAGTTTGGGAAAAGGCCAGAGCCAGGCCTTGGTGAGTGGTTGCCATTTGGTTTTCGGTCAGAGGAGCTCAGGAAATGCAGGTATTTTTTGGTCTCGGGACACAGTGCTCCCAGAGGTGTGGGACAGCAGCCTCTCCCAAAACAGTCCCTAACCTGCTCTGACAACTCCACTCCCCTCTCTGGGAACTAAGTTTCCCCATAGAAAAATGTATGTCATGGATTGAGAGTTTTATGATCCTTTGAAACTTCATTTAAAAAGAACTTTTTATTACGGTAATTAAAAAGAAAACTTTTACTATAGCTGCAGGCCGTATCCTTTATTTTTAATGAGGTACACTCACTTCCAAGCTAGCAAAATAAAATTTTGTGATTACAGGAGGCAGGGTCTACAGAATCAAATCCTTTGGGGAAATTAACAAGAACACCAGTCTGACCTGTCCTATTGGGCAACAAAAGGTATGAAGTCCAGGGCAGTGAAAGGAGCCCTCAGCTTATTGGTGGACTACTATTTTTCCAATGGACTTCATGGAGTCTGAGATCAATCTGTCCAGGTTAACTCTTGAAGAACAACTTTCAAGCAAGGACCTGTTCTTGGAGAGCCCACATGCACACAGCAACTTCTGCAAGTCTGGAACACTAGTGAACCTTGTATATAGTCTGACAGTCCCAGTAAAAGTTACTGTCATTCATGTATCCACTGCCACCTTTCCTTCATCCCTAAATGTGAGTGGTATGGAGAAATGGAATCTGTCATCAGATAAAACTGATGAGGTCCTTGTTGCATGAAATTTATAATGTAGGTGGGTAGGTGCACAGAACAGACATCAACCAAATACATTTCTGAGCACAAGCTGAGGTAAGCACTCTGATGGAAAGCCACATGGTCTCTGATGGAGAATAGCTGTGCAACCTTAGGGTAGTTACTGCACCTCTCTGAACTGTCTCTTATTTTGTTGAAGTTTGCTGGACTCACATGAAAGGGGGCAGCATTAGCACATATTAGGTGCACAATAAATGTATCTTGCAGCTGCTAATGGTGAGGGTTACCATCTTGAAGTTGAATGAAGAAAGATTAATTTTATTTCCTATGTCTCAGAATGTCCTTCAATTCTTTGTTATTTTTTGTTTGTTTGTTTTGTGTGTGTGTCTTCCAGTTCCAAGGAGGGTTTTGGGTCAGTGGAGAAGGTTGTGCTGCTCACGTTCCTCTCGGCGGTTATCCTGATGGCCATCTTGGGGAACCTGCTGGTGATGGTGGCTGTGTGCAGGGACAGGCAGCTTAGGTGAGACTGGGGGAGGGCTGGTCAGGAGATCTGGGTGCACCCCTGGGCTCTCTTGGGAATGTTGGGGTATCAACTTACAGTTTCCATTACAAATGTGTTTGCGAAAGGATAATTAGTAATTATGTAATTATGAAAGAAGATACATGGGAACAATACCAGTGTAAGTGCTTAAGTATGTTTCTGTGGTGCCTTTTCCCCCATGTTCAGCTTTGCTGTTATTTTTTAATAATTATGATCACTTTATATAACACACTTGTTGAGAGCACATCTCACCTAACCGTCCCACTTTCTCAGTGGTTCTGGGAAGAGGTGACTGACTAGTGAATGACTGAGGATTTAAACATGGGTCTTTTGCTCTTTCTGCCTCCTCAGTCTCAGTCCTGGTTGCAATTTAGATCCACTGAAAACCTTACTGAAATGACAAAGGTGTAGGATAACTACATCCCCAGCAACATTTGAGATATACGTATGCTAAATAGTTATTCGTTATTAGTGTGAAATTTAAATTGAGCTGGGTGTATGTATTTTACATACCCACCCTGGGTGGGTGGGTAAATTACCCAAAGCCCCTCAATTAATTGATCTGGGGTGAGATGTGGGCATCGATATTTATAAAAATCCACTAGGTGATTCCAGCATACAGTCTGAAGTGAGTCATCGAGACATAGAAGGGAATACAAGGGGCAATCCTACCTCATCTACTTCCTTCTCCGCAAGGAGATGTGCGCTCATCTAGTGGTGGTGCATGGACACATGATTCTGAGAGGTGACACATGTGAGACACACTCTAGTCAGTGGAAGAGTGGAAAGTGAAGGAATTTGACCACCACTTGTGAGACAGGCATCTTGGGAGGGTCCCTGAGAATGACAGAACCAAGACCCGAGGATGCAGAGTGACCAGAGGAGAATAAAATAGAGAGAGCTTGGGGAGGATCTTTCCAGCAAAGTGAGGGAAGGGGAAGCTGAGCACACAATGTTATTTGACTTCTTATTTCTTCCCTCCTTTTTCCCTTCCTTTTCTGCCTCCCTTTCCCCCTCTTTTCTCTCTTGCTCCTTTTTCCTCACCTTTCTTCCCTCATCCTTCCCCCTTGAATCCTCCTTACACTGTTTCATTCACAGGAAGATAAAAACCAATTATTTCATTGTATCTCTTGCCTTTGCGGATCTGCTGGTCTCCGTGCTGGTGATGCCCTTTGGCGCTATCGAGCTGGTTCAAGACATCTGGATTTACGGGGAGATGTTTTGCCTGGTCAGGACATCACTAGATGTGCTGCTCACCACGGCGTCGATTTTTCACCTGTGCTGCATTTCTCTGGATAGGTAAGGACAGGGCAGTGTGCACAGCAGAGCTCCATGCTGGGGACGAGCATCTGGTGGCTTTTAGGCAGTGTCTTCCTTTCTCACTAAAGCTTTAGAAGAAATGGGTCCCTAGAAGCAAACCTGGTTATGATTCACTATTCACTCTCCAGTCTTGACAGAGGCCTCTTTTTACTCAGGCACTTTCTAAGGCCTGGAGCCTACCTGCAAGGAACCTACAATCCAGACGGTGAAAGTTGCCAGTGAAAGTTGCCAGTTGACAGTAGATATCTGCATTTTATACCGATGACATGAACAAAATTCTGAGAATCAATACATCTGCCTGGTGGCAGCAGGTGTGGTTCAGAGTGAGAGTGTCTGTGTTTGAATATGATCTTCTCCTGACAGTGTGTCATTGTGATCATCTTATTTGTGGATGTGGGTTGGACAGGTGATGGTGAGGGAGGCCTCTTTTCCAGAAAGGTAAAAATGACTCTAAAATCTCCAATGATTGCATTTTGGGCTGGGTCTGTATTTTATTCCAGTTACATCGTTTTGTTCTCACTTGACTTCAGGGGGCTCTAATAATTTCCATCTTCGCCTCATTTGTTGGATACACATGCTTATCAGTTATAGCCACACCCCTTCCAATTCCTGCTCACTTAAAGTCAGCAACAAAGGCAGAGTGCTGCTTAAAAGCTGGATGATGGGGCCTCCCTGGTGGCCTAAGGGTTAAATCTCAGTGTTATCACCACTAGGGCCTGAGTTTGATCCCCAGCCAGGGAGCTGTCGAGCTGTCCACCTGGCGTAGCAGACTCTCCTGTCTCGTCCACTACTCCCCTTAGCAGTGTATTTCAGTATACCTGCCTGTTCTGCTCTCTGCTCTGTCTCTGGTGAATCCTCTCACCCCTCTGTACCTCTAGCCTACACCCCAGTTCTTCTACACAAAAATAAGTAAAATTAAAAAAAAGAAAAGCTGGATGATGACACAAACATGCAGGCACCAGTGCAGTCACATCTACGCGGTTAGCTCCCAAAGGATGGTAGGGTGCACATTGCACATTGTCACAATTACCAGGGATGATCTCTCACTGTCTCTCAAGTCACCCAACATACAGAGGCTGTATCTAGTGGAGAAATAGGAAAAGTAGCTGACTAAAATGAGAGGCGGAGGCTTATCTAAAATATGTACCTTTCAACACTAAAATCAGAGTCTACCCAGGGAATAACTCACAATGGGGAAGGTCCTTAGGGGCCAAAACCTCTGGAGGAACAGCAGATTCAGCTCCTTGGGTGGGCCAGGTGCTTGCAGATTGGACTGGCAGGTGAGAGGCCTGCTCTGTGTAAGCTGTGCTCACCCTCTTGTTCTGAGAGAACCTCCAGCTGAATGTGCTGAAGTTAAATGCGCATGTAATGAGACTCCAGTCTATAGCTAGAGTAATGGCATTGCAAAGACTGAACTGCTGGTCAGCAGCCAGACACATGCTGTGACATAGTATGACATAGTTTGAAACTGGCATTTTGCAACATCTGACTTTAGTACCTGATAGACTTTTTTTTTGAAGATTTATTTATTTATGCATACAAGAAATGGCGTATAGGCCAGGGGTGTGGGGGTGAGAGTATTCACCAGAGACAGAATGGGGAACAGAACAGGAAGACTGATGGAAATACACTGCTGAGGGGAGCAGTGGGTGTATAAGGAGAGGTCTGCTGCACCATTTGGGTCACCTCCCTGGCCGGGGATTGAACTCGTGCTGCAGTGGCTGTGATAGCTTCACAGTGCTGAGTCTTAACCCCTTGCACCACCAAGGAGGCCCACCCGTTAGACTTTTTAAGGCAGTAAGTATATGTGGTATATAAAAGCTCTTATTAGAGATAATAGAATATAAAGAAGTAGAAATTATATGGAAATGGGTAGCCTGCATGTGATCATGGCCAGAGTGAGTAGAAATGTGAAAACATTTTTTTTTTTGCATTATTGATACTTTATTATTGTTTTTAATAATTATTTTTTTAATTTTTTACATCATTGTTCATTTTAAAACAATATTTGCTTCCCCCATCCCCACAGAATTTCCTTCATCAATGTACATGTGCACCATCACCTCAGTCCTCTGTGCTCCTCTCTCCTTCCCTCTGATCCCTCTCCCTCCTCCCCTGCAGGATGTCTCTGCTTTATAATTGTCTGTTAAACTCATGACATTCACAGCAACATGGATGGAGCTAGAAGGAATTATGCTCAGTGAAACAAGCCAGAAGGAAAAAGAAAAATATCGCATAGTTTCCCTTATAACAGGAATATAGGGGAACCAAGTAAGACATCAGTGTAAAAAAATATTAATAGTACAAAATGCAACAATGCTGAAAATATTACAGGGACTTGGAGAAGGCAGAGCAAGTGAGTCAGGGAAGCTGGCAGTAACCTCAGCATTTGGGCAAAAAAGAGGGATGAAAACGAGCAAGGCAGGAAGTGGAAGAGTAAACTCGCGTTCCTGATGTGAGGCACACACTCCCGCAGCCCTGAGTGCAGGACTGAGGTTTCCTGGAAGACTTGGCTTCACAGTTCACCTGTATGATCCAGTTCATTTGAGGCCATGCTGTCTTCCGAGCAGATCTGGGTTCTCTTGACGCATTATGGGTTGGTCACTGAGACTAGCTGCTTTAGGATGGAGAAGATTTGGCTTCAAACCCCAGCTCTGTCGATGTTTAGTTCTGTGATCGGCCCTAAATTACTAAGCTTTTCTGAGTCTCCGTGTTCTCATCTCTCAATCGGGAACAATAGTGCCTGTTTGATAGGACTGTGGTTACATTAAAGCCCATGGGCCTTATAAGCATAGCACCTACCCCCTCGGCCCTACCCCTCAGGGTTAGTGGATATTAATTTCAGTTTCTTGAATAACCCCTGTAACCCATGATCTTTCCTTCTAAACTTGGACCCCTTCTCGGGGAGCAACTGCTCTGGCCACTGTGCCCTCTGGCCACGAGGCGTTCCCTCTCAGTGCCGTCTCTCCGTTTCCCCTACATGTAAACAATGACAAGTCCTATTCCTCTTCTGAAACACATCCTAGGCGATTTCTCTCCATCTGATTCCCCCAGTTCAAGCTAATAACTCTTGCATAAGTCATGGTAACAACTTCCTAATTGTTCTCTTCAAAACTATTTTAAATTCCTCCCATCCACTCACCACTCGTAAGAGCTCATAACCATCCTTTGAAAATGCAACTTCTTTACTTAAAACCCGCCAAAGGATATTCATTGCACTGAGGAGCAAAAACAAGCTCCTTGGCCCTCAGGATTTTGCCCAACACATTCTGTCTGTGTCCCAGCCCTATGCCCCTATCCCTTGTCCTTTGCCAACCTCACTCTGCAGCCCCAGCTGCTGGGCCTTCCTCCCTTGTCCCCTGTTCTGTGCTCAGCCATCTGGGGGCCTTGGCTCCTCCCTCTGCCAGGAAAGCACCTTTACCCACTCCTCTTCTATGTGTCTCTCAGAATTTAACTCAATCCTTTCTTCTTTGCAGAAACTCCCTCGATCTCCTCAAACCCACTCCTCAAAATTGCACTAGCACTTAGTGCAATTTTGATTAAAATCAATTCTTTCCTTTTTTCTTAAATGCCTCTGCCTTCCCCAATGGGAGGAAGCACCAGGACATTAAGTAAAGACACAGTCTCCATGTTTTTGGAACTTGCATTTTTATGGGGAGCGGGCGATTACCAATAATTACGTAAATACCAGTTTAGCTTTTGGTAAACAAGTGGGGTGTTCGCCATGTTGTCTTTTGGAGGAGTGCTGCTAATAATTCCATTCCCTCCTTTGATAGCGGACATAAAAAATTCTAATACCACATAAGATGGAGTCAGATGGCTTTGTTGGGTTTGTTTTCCTCTGGGAGGCGGGGAACTCGCCAGCTGTCTCCAGTATTCCCTGTTCCAAGGGTAACATTCTCATGGGGCTGGAAGTTCCACCCTGAACATTCCAGGCAATGTTTTAGCCCAGAAGAATCTGATTGTATTTGTCATCTAGCTTCTGTTTTTGCGGTGTCTGTCCCAGCCTGACAGTTGGGCTGGGCCAAAGCACAGAGAGGCTGTGTCCTTGAGGTGCAATATCATCACTCACCTTCTGACCTCTGGCGAGAGGTCCTGTTCTCCTCTCAAGAGCTGCTGGCAGTCTGTCAGGTGACCGATATAGGTGGGTAGCTCTCCAGCAGAAGTGCCCACTTTGACTCCTAGTTCCACCCAGATGGCAGACTCCAATCAAACTAAATGCAGGACTCTGCTAATATTATAAAATGCATTTCCCCAACTACCATTCTCCATCCACTGTGCTTCCTGATGCTTTGAGAGTTGAATTCTATTAATGAAAGCTTATTGCATGATTAAAAATAATTCCCAAGGCATAATTAAAATACATGTATCATAGTGTATGAGTCATGGGAGGTCAAAAACTGCATTAAGAACCTTACCTTGAGGGGCCTCCCCAGTGGCACAGCGAGTTGAGCACAGCACTGTGAAGCTGTCTGCAGCCTCTGCAGCGCTGGTTCGATTCTTGGCCGGCCAGGGAGAAACCCAAATGGCACAGCAGACCTCTCCTGTCTCACCCGCTGCTCCCCTCAGCAGTGTATTTTGGTTGTCTGCCTGTTGCTCCCCTCTGTGTCTCTGGTGAATCCTCTCATCCTCCCATGCCTCTGAACTGTACCCCAGTTCTTGTATAAAAATAAATAAATCTTTAAAAAAAAAGAACTTTACCCTGAGGCTGATTATTTCAAGCTAAGGTTTTGTGGTGAGTGAGAACCAAGCAAGCATCTGTGATGGAGTATCGGGCTTAAACATGGAGTGTCACGTAACTTTTACAGGACCCAAATGGCACGGCAGACCTCTCCTGTCTCACCCGCTGCTCCCTTCAGCAGTGTATTTTGGTTGGCTGCCTGTTGCTCCCTGCTTGTTGAGAAATGCGTGTTATCTTAGAATGATATTCCTGGCAGATGGTGGGGGCAGGGGAAGCAGGATTCAGACTTTAATGTTTGGAATTACACCACTTTTATAAAATAAATATATAGATATTTATATCTGACTGTACATGAAAGAGAGAGAGAGGCTCTTTCTCTCTGAAACTGCATGTTGTTTGTAACAGTGATGATTTAGAGGGCAGTGGGGTGTTGCTGGCTACATTGCATGGTCAGTTGGGTTTTGCTTAGGAAACTTTACTTTTGTTGCTTTCTAAAATATACATCTTGGGGCCTCCCTGGTGGCGCAAGGGGTTAAGACGCAGCACTATGAAGTTATCTGCAGCCACTGCAGCACAAAGTTCAATCACCGGCCAGGGAGGTGACCCACATGGCGCAACAGACCTTTCCTGTCTCACCCACTGTGCCCCTCAGCAGTGTATTTTGTCAGTCTGCCTGTTCTGCTCCCTGCTCTGTCTCTGGTGAATCCTCTCACCCCCACATCTCTGACCTGTACCCCAGCTCTTGTATGCATAAATAAATAAATCTTTAAAAAATAAAATAAAATAAAATATACATCTTAACTTTCAGTTTTCCCTGTGCTAGAAGGTAACACTGGTGAATGCGAGTGCACCCAGAAGTGCCTTTCAGCTGAGAGTGTTTAGGGGACACACATTCCTCGGGTCACTGGAAACAGTGTCACTTGAGTGTTAGGAGTCCCAGAGGTCGGAGCAGGGTGGGGAGTGAGGAATTCTTCCTGACCACAGTGTTCTCTCTGCCTTCTCACAAAACACCCTAGGTCCTCCCTGTCATTGGCTCCTGTCAGCAGCAGCCGGAGCCTCCTCTCGGGAACCCTAAAGTTCATTTTCATTGACATCACCCCAGTTCGTGATCTCATGTTTGCTCTTTTTCAACAATCTTTTTTCTAATCACTAGCTTTAAAAATCATGGCATAATATCTGTACACTGTAAAAAAAGTCATCATTTTATATGCAGAACATAAAAAATCCTGCATTCCACTCTCATAGCCGTACCCCCTAGAATTCACAACTGTAAAGAATTGTCTCCGGTAAATTTCAGTCACCCCATATGCAACAAGCAGACTTGTTATGTGAACATATTTTACTTTAAATATTAAAATTAAAAATCAAATGGATTTGTTTTAAATAAGCCTTTCAGAGGGCTGTCCATATATATATATATATATATATATATATTGTAAATATATAACACACATATACATACATGTGTATATATGAAGCTAGACTTTGTATATACCAATGAATTGCCTGAATGTATGTTCTTACCAAATTTGCTAAACAGATGATATCTCAGTAAAGTCTTTTTCAGCAGCAGGTGACAAATTAATTTAATTGGTTCAATTAGTTGAAAGTGTGGCTTCAGACATGGCTCTCTACAAGGACTGAACAAGATCCTCTCATCTAACTCTCTCCCTCAGCTTCTGTCTCTCTCTTTCACCCTCCCCTCTTTGTCTCCACATTTCCTTCTCTTTCGGTGTATCTGTCTCTTTCTCTCTCTGTCTCCTCCTCTCTTTACTTTTGGCCTTAAGCCATTTTCTTGTTGGATTCATTCTCAAACTGAGAATGACATAGACAATATGAATTTTAAACCATCCATAACCCAGGAGTCTGCAGGAAGAGAATTATACATGCTAGTTCTCATGAAAGAACATTGGTTTTCTCGTGACCAATTTTTGTGATTAATGGGATGAGGCACCTTGACTGCAATCTTCACCAGAATCATAAAGCCCAGGAGAATGCCAGTTTCCACTGGAAAAAGGGTTGTTGAGCAGGCCTGAATAGCAATTATTAACTTCTGTTAGACTGGCCAAATGTCCGTGGCCAAGGTCTTCCACATGCAGAGGTTTATCTTCCCAAGTATTCTTTTGAGTAGGCCACGCATCCTGGGTCCTTCGATGGGCATCATATGAATACTTTTCAGATTTTCAGTCATTCTGATCCCCTTTCATGATCACACCATACTTCGCCCTATAGTTGGCATCAAATGCAGTTCCTTAAAAAATTATTTGACTTCATTGAAAATACCACTGCAGATATCCTCTCTAATATGTCCAACTGAACTTGGAAGACCAGGAACTAGATACGTTTTTATCTGCAAAAATCACACAGCAGTTTCTCACTGACAGAATTTCCTTTAAAACAGACTTACTTGGGCCTCCCTGGTGGCCCAGGGGTTAGTCTCAGCACTATCACAGCTACGACCAAAGTTTGATCCCACCCAGGGAGCTCCCACATATGGTGCAGCTGACCTCTCCTGTCTCGCCTACTGTTCCCCTTAGCAATGTGTTTCAGTAAATCTGCCTGCTCTGCTCCCCACTCTGTCTCTGGTGAATCCTCTCACCCCCGACACCCCACCCCCCAACACCTCTGGCCTACACCCCAGTTCTTCTCTGCAAAAAAAAAAAAGTTTACTTGTAAAATATATAACTCTGACTCAAAGGTCATATATTTCACCCTATGCTGGAGATAAGTGTGTCTGCATTTTATAATGTTCTCTCTGGAGCACAACTCAATTTTGTAAAGTATAAATTAAAATGTAAAATGAGCACAACTCAATTTTGTAAAAGTATAAATTAAAATGCCAGCCTATCACTGGCATTTGTGTCACAGAATTATATTTGTTTCCCAATAGGATTGGAATGTGTTTCTACAAGGAAATCACAGCATAAGTTTCTTCTTCTCATATACTCTTTGAGGGCAGGTTCATGCTTTACACATGATAGTAATATTTGTTGAGTTGAATGAACTCAACAGATATGAACTCATTGTTTTATTTTCATTTCATGGGACATTTATTGAGCACTTACTGACTTGTTCATTTCCAGGAGCTAAACAGAGCATGGGAGTACAGGAGTGAAGAACCAGAGATAGTGCTGAATCATAGTTTTTTATCTAGTGGGGAATAAGATTTTGATGGTGAATCTGGGCTCTGTGGATGATACACATGATGGGAGGTGAGGCAGAGGCACAGAGGAAAGACATTTCCATAAAACAGCATATGCAGGCCATCTCTGGTGTCACAAGGGGCTAAGACACAACCTATGAAGCTATCCTCAGCCACTCAAGCATGAGTTCCATCCCCGGCCAGCCAGGGAGCTACCCATATGGCACAGCAGACCTCTCCTGTCTTGCCCACTGCTCCCCTCAGCAGTGTATTTCAGTAGATCTGCCCGTTCTGCTCCCCACTCTGTCTCTGGTGAATCCTCTCACCCCCTACACCTCTGGCCTTTATCCCATATTTGTGTGCATAAATAAATAAACCTTAAAAAAAAAAAAACAGCATATGCAGTGCTCCAGAGGTTTCTCGGGGACACCTTACCCACTATGGTCTAATTCTTTATTTGCCTTTTCCCATGTCCTTAGTATGTTTCTCCCACCTCCACTCCTACCCATGCATGCTCTGTATGATACGTCTCCTCACAACTCCAAGTTGCTTCCTGTGCCCTTAGTTCCTCTTCGTTTCTCAGTGAACACCTACTCTTCTTCAACATTCAAACAAGATGTGTCACTTCTCCACCAACCAGCCCAGTTCATTCCTAAAGATTTGGTGTTTCTTCTTCTTAGGACTTGTAGAACATTAGAGATAAGCATAGCAGTTATCACTCATTGTAATGATTGGCTTATTTTTCGGTCTCACCTTTGACTTTCAGGTCCTTGAGGGTCAGACTTCATCTGGTCCATTCATGTGTTCTTATTACAGCCCCCCAGGTGCTCCCCCTGGCGTGTTTATTTACACATAGATTGTTCCAAGATGTGGTTCTTTGTTCTGTCTTTGGTGTTATTTCTTTACCTTTTCACAACTGTCAATATAGCAAGTGATTATGGCTGAGGCCTGGACTGCTAGATGCTTGGATTCAGCCGCAACTTGACCAAGTATTGATTGTGTGATCTTGGGCACAGTCCTCAATATTCTGGGTGTTATTTTCTCATCAGTAAAATTATGTTAATAGTATATTCCACATGGAGTGTATGAAGAATAAATTATTGAGTACATGCAAGGAATGTAAACCAGTTCCTAGACCCTGGTAAGCCTCCTATAAATATTAACCACAAGGATTATTCCATTGTTGTTTTCCTTTGCAACTGCAAATTTCTAGTGGCTGCCTTCCTATATGCTGATAGTGTCTTCTTTTTGAGGAACTTTGTGCCCTTCAAGATGAACCCCCAACCTTCCAGCCCTGATTATCCCCCCTCTCTCCTTGGTAACTCTCAGGTATCCTGTGGCTTCCCCTGCCCTTCTGCACCCTTCTTTCCTGTCCCCTTGTCCCATGCTGAGCTCTGGGGTCCTCTGAGTGCTGGGTCCCTAATTCTACCTGCCTGCTCAATACCTTGTCTTAAGCATCTGTTTATTTTCCAGACCCGATGTGCTCAAAGTGGAAATTTCCATTGTAAACGAACTCCTCTTCCACTTTGTACATAAAAGGTACATCTATTAGTCATCTTTTAGTCATTCAAATGTAACTCTTTGAGGTCATTTTTTGTCTACCATGACCAGCTGGATGCCAAATTGTAGCTATATTTTATCTTTAAATATCTTTCAAATCCACCTTCTTTCTCTTTATTCCTTTTTATTCCTCTTTATTCCTCATTCTATATTATTGCGGTAGCTTTTTAGGTATTATTTTTGTAGATTATCTTATCAGTCAGGTTCTTCTTAAATATCTCTTTTTCTGTGTGTCCTCAGCTCAAACAGCTTCTAGAATGTTGCATATCCTCCTTCCTCTTCCTAGGTGGGGTCACCCTTATCTGGCCTTACCCATTTACCGTCATTAACAGGGCATGATACCAGCACATAAACTTTGGTAGATGCAAATTTAAATTCTGTATGATGTTGGGCAAATGGCTTAGATCCCCTGGGCTTCCATTTCTTTTTAAAATGTGGAACATGAGGGCTGCTTTGCAGCATTGCTGTAGGAATCAGATACAACATAGAAGCACTTAGTGTGCCCTCACTAAATAAGTAGTGTGTATAGTAAGAACAGTAGTAGTTGTTGCAAGTAGAGAAGAAAGTACACAAGGAAAACGCAATTAGAGAGCAGACACACAACACAATTAGAGAACAGAAGATACATATAAGGTGTTGTAAAACACCAGGACAGAGATGGGCACAAATCAGATCTCAGATAAGAGGCCAGAAAGAACCTTCCAGAGACTGAGCCTGGAAAGGTCAGTGAGACCATCATCTTGTGTCTGCATGAAGATTGATCGGGCCACATATCTTAAACTTTATCTCAGTCACCTTGCCCAGTAAGCCCTGCCAGGATGTTTTCAGATGACATTTTGGAAAGATTATTCTTTTTTCCTTTAGTCTGTAATAACTCAGGAAGACACCTTCCTTGACAGCTGGCTGATAGTCACCTTGTAAGTGTTCTTATCAAGAATATTTAGCAGAGAGGAATGCAGCAAACATGAAATCTGCAGATTGCGCATGGGACTGTGATTCCTGCAAAGGCTGATCTGCTATCAATCCGCTCTTATGAAAAGGAGTCACTCTCTGACCCCTATCCCTTCTGTTCTTTCCTGGAACCCACGTGTTTCACGCTCTTGCCTGCATTCTCACTCCTTCCTGTCCCAGGCTCCTGATGAACACCCCTGCTGGGTCTTCCCTATTGATCCTCCAGGTGCCTGGCAGCTTGCCAAGTGCCTTGGGAACCAGAGCTCAAGGCTTTTCCTTTTCTCTTGAAGCTACTGCTGCTTTTCTCTCTCTATTTCCTTGAAGGGAAGCAGAGGAGTTAAAATAGAAGCAAACCCGATATGAAGACCAGAAAAATAAGTCTCTTCCTCTGCCACAAAATGTGACTGGATCACCTCCTGGAGGAAGGGCTGTTAGCCAGTGAACCCCACAGTTACCCTGGACTATCAATTATCTGCTTATCTCTGTCATAGGTATCCATTGCCATATAACACCCACCCCCAAATTTAGTGCCTTCAACAATACTGTATTCATGTTAGAGCCCATAATTCTGTGCATCAGGAATCTGGATTTGATTGAAGCTCGTTGATGATGTTTAGTTGGAGATTAGCCTGACATGGAAGATCCAAGGCAGGTTGCCTTCGTGGGGTGTCCATAAAGTTAGGCCCAGCTGGGCCCCCTCTTCCTGTTATTGTGGTCCTAGGTATGTATATGTGACCTCATGTTGATCCAAGTTAGATTTCTCACATGACAGTTCATGACTCTGAGAAGCCAAAGTCCTCTTAAAACTTGGGTCTGGGACATATGTACCATACCTCCAGTGGAGTCTACTGGTCAATGAAGTCCCAAAGCAGCCCAGATCCTGGAGGAGGGGCAAACTCCCACCTCTGAGTGAGAGAAGCAGTCAAGAATTTGTTGTCATCCTTAATCCAGCACAACTGCAACCTCTCACAAAAGCTCAGATGGAATTAAGCCGCCTTTTGGACTTCAGAAAACAAAGACACCGAGAAAGCTGTCCGAAGTTGGAAGGAAAATTTTCTGTGCAATAACTGGAAGTAGAATTACTGATTCTTGTTACAGGTAAAACGCCCCTCATAATTCATAAGTTCACTGATTCAGTGGAGCTCTTTGTTCCCTTAGTCTTAAGTCTTAAAGATGACCGGTATTTGCTTGTTGTGTTAGGAATTGTGAAGAAAGTCTGTGCTGAATGTTTTGTTTACCTGATTCTATTCCAGTTCTCAGGTCTGAGTAGCCAACTGCTGTCTCCTATCTTCTCTACTATGGTTGATTTTCTTTTCTTCTTAAGTCGATCTTGAGTAGCGATTGGGCCTTGATCATCACCCATGATGCCATCGTCATTCATCTCACATAGGAAGGCTGGTCCTGGACTAAGTCCATGAGAGGATGCTACACATACGAGCTCATTTCAGGCAGCCAAAGAACACTCCGTGCTGCTTCCATTCACCTTTGGGGATCATTCTGTTTCTTAGAATCAACTCTTGGGTACATCTCTTGAAGAGATGTTGTGCCATGTGATTTCTGTTGTACTTGTTAAATAATTTGGAGACCCTGTGCATTTGAATTTGTTTACAATAATATG
Organism: Talpa europaea; assembly: GCF_964194135.1. NCBI lineage: Eukaryota > Metazoa > Chordata > Mammalia > Eulipotyphla > Talpidae > Talpa > Talpa europaea. Next base: position 41,040,091 of record NC_140080.1, on the reverse strand, counting down.
TATAAATGTTATAAATGGATATAAATATCTATATGGAGGTAGAAGTAAAAAAAAAAAAGCTGCTATTTATCAAGTTTTATATGCCAGGGATTTCCTAAATTTTGAACATACTGTTTCATCAGTTCTCACAGCCAATCAGTGAAGAAGTGGATGTAATGATGCCCAGCTTACAAGATGAGGAAAGTGGATTTGAAGTGCGTGAGTAACTGATGCTAAGACCACAAAGCTTATGAATGGTTGAGTCAGGAGAGCTGGTACCAGAGCAAAGCCATAAGGTCTAATCTCCTCTAATTCTGAGAGTCTAAAATACCAACTTGTTCTCCTTGTTCTTTCTGCCTTCCCTGTAGTTGGGGGCAAAAGGATAGGAAATGGGGAGGAAAAATTTTCCTTAATTGCAGGAGGAGTGGAGAAGAGATTAGCCTAGAGCTTAAAATACACAACTGTTTCTAAGAGTTGTCAAAGTAAATTGTGTCCCCAGAGACATTTAAAAGCAATCTTGATCACACATTTATACATGCATGGCTGCAGTTGGGGAAGCTGGTGGCTGGTCTACCAAAGAGGATTTTAATAGAGCTCTATGAGCAATACTTTGAGATATTCTGCATAAGAAATTACTTTGTTAATACCTTTGCTACATTTTAGTTAATCCTGGCCATCTGGAACCTTTGAACATTCTTTAACCACTTGGTGAAAGTTTTCTAGAAGTTTTAAAGAAGAATGGAATTGTCCATGGGAAGACCAGGGAGCAGACCTTGCAGATCAGTCTAGTCCCGAGGAGCCACCCTGGCCTTCCCAGCAGAGCGAGACTACCTCCCCCCAGGAACCCATTTCTCCTTCTCTTGAACCTGGTGCAGTCCAGCTCCTTTGGCAGGACATGCAGCAGTGTAGACTGTAAAGGATGTTTTCCAGTTCAAAACATTTTCAGTGACTCCTCTAGCATAACATCAAAAAATTCTAAGGCCTGTTCTCAAAGTGAGGTCCTAAACCACCAGCAGCAGCAGCACCTGGCACATATCAGAAATGCAAATTATTGGGCCCTCTTCTGAACCTACTGGAGGTGCCCTGAAAGTTGAGTACTATAGCATTGAGAGCTGCCCTTCAGCCAGTTTTTTTAAGCTTATATCCTTCTACTTCCTTACAAACACCCTAGGATGCAGCTAATTTGTACTCTTACATGTTTACGGCTATGTGAATATATGGACATCTATAGGTAGGTATTTCATATATATATATATATATATATATATATATATATATGTTTATAAAATTTCTCTCTATACTCTTTGTCCATAATGTCTATAGACATCACTCGATTATACTTTCTCCTAGACCATCCTTACATATTCTCTTAAATCCAACTTAAAAGATAACTATTGCCAGCCACTATGGGAATGCAAAATGGTCCAGCCACTGTGGAAGACCATGTGGAGACCCTCAAACTGCTAAAAGTTGAGCTACCAAATGACCAACAATGCCACTCCTAGGAATCTACCCAAAGGACACAGAAACTGCCTGGCTCTGCCCACTGCTGTCTGGTCCTGCCCACTGCAAACTCCTGGCAGGTTCTAAAGTCAAGGTTGAGATTTCCGGGCAGGGATGGCAGAGGTCATCCCAACCCTGACTCCTGGCCAGAGCCTGGGGTTCCCTGGATCCTGACCCACCCCCTCATTGTCCTGAGCTTCCTCCACCACCATCATATACCAGTGCGGGCCATAATAGCCCCTGTACACCTCAGTGCCACAATCAACTTATATCCAGCTGTGGAAAAAAAAAAGACAGAAAAACATTAATAGGAAAGGAAACGTGCTCTCCTATGTTTATTGCAGCACTGTTTACAATAGCTAAGATTTGGAAATAATCCAGATGCCAAAAAACAGATGACTGGATCAAAAAATGTGGTATACACCCACACACACACATACACAAACACACAATGGAATACTATTCAGCAATCAGAAATGATAATCCCATGCCATTTGTGGCAACATGGGTGGGAATTTTATGGGGACTACACCTTAGAGGAGAAATCAAACATTGTACAAAAATGAACAATGATGTAAAAAAACGCATACATAAATAAAGAAAAAGACACTGTTGGAGAAAGCTTTTCCCTTTAATAGATATGACCTTTCCCACTCACAAAACCTGATTCCATATTCTAATAGAATTTATTTTAATTGGCCATGATTAAGGACTTATTATTTATTCATCCCACTTGGGAGCATCTACTCTATATTTAGCACTGTTCTGGGCCTTGAAGATACAAGGGGAACAAGGCAAACATCTCTGGAACTGAGAAGTCAGTTAGGGGAAGATGATTGTTCTTTAGGGGAGCACTGATATGTCAAATGTCCAGGTGTCCCCCAGGCTATGGTTAAATCAAGGTGGACAGAGCGGAAGGTGATGTACTAATCTTTTCTGGTGCATAAAGAATGAACCAAACTATTGTACTTTCTTTGGGGTACCCCACTCTGAAGTGGTAATGGCTTTGTAGCACACAAAGAGGCCTTGGCACCCCTCCTCTGGGTGAAAGTCACCTCCTCTAAACCAAGGTTCTTCAACCTCGGCACCTGACCTTGTAGACCAGGAAATTCTGGTCATGTAGAGCAGTCGGCATTCTAAGACATTGAGGAGAATCCCTGACTTTACTGGATGCCAGTAGCATCAGCCTTCCAGTGTGACAAGAAAAAATGTGTCTGGACATTGCCAAATATCCCTTGGTGGACATAATCACCCCAGGTTGATTTTACCTGCAGAAATTAAGACTTCAAAGGAATGTAAAAACTCTCTCTGGTGTCTGTCAGATCACTGTGCCAAAAAAAAAAAAAAAAAAAAAGGATGGTTTCACTTATAGCAGGAATATAGGGGAACCAAATAAGACATCAGTGTATAAAAAAATAATAACAGTACAAAACAAAAGCAGACAATTATAAAGCAGAGACATCCTGCAGGGGAGGAGGAGGGAGAGGGATCAGAAGGAGGGAGGGAGGAGCACATGGGACTGAGGTGATGGTGCACAGGTGCATTGGGGAAGGAAATTCTATGGGGACACCACCTGAGGAGGGGGAAGCAAATATTGTTTTCAAATGAATAAAAATGAACAATGATGTAAAAAATAAATTAAAAAAATAAAAAATAAATTAAGCCAGAGGGGAAAACTGGAAGTTACAGGAACTGGAATTTGGAGAAGACTTTCCTTATTGCAAGAATACATAAAAGTTTCAATGCCCTGTTGTAGGCCTTGCTGAATTACGTGTATTCAACAGGCTTGTATACATTTCCTTTTAGGAGGGATTTGGGGATTACAGGATTCTGAGGATACTTCAAGTTCTGAGATTCAGTGCTTTTATGTTTGAATTGTTTTTAAAGTGGCTTATGAAAAATTAAATAATCCTTTGAGGATTTGGGAGGAGCAGAGGAAGTTAGAGTGATGAGGTGAACATCCTGCAGCCCATCGCACCAAGGAATTTATTGGAAAGATAGAAGATGGCTTTTATATTGCAGGAAGAGAGAGAGAATGAGAACCTGGAGGGGCAAGATCTTGGCTGTGCAAGGAGCAGGAGCCACTTCCAGCCTGCCAGGAGGCTGTGTGGGGGCCGAGGTCCTCCCCTGACTGGCCCATTTCTGCCTCACTCTGCATGGTGATCAGAATCCCAGGGGAAGGTCTAGTTGATTTCCTTAGCTGGAAAAGTCAGAGTCCCATCATTTTCTTTCCCAACAGCTCTGCAGCAAGAGAAAGCAAATGACTCCCAGTGGGTTTGGAATGCTAGTGCCGACAGAAAGGAGGGAGAGCAATAAATGAACAACACCACATGTCTCATCTAGGCCCTCTAGCAGGCAATGAGGAAGGGAGTAAAGTTTATTAGTAGAGTCATTCAAAAAAAATTTACCACTGTGATATCACTTGCTTTTCCTATAAATCAAGAGCATGGAGGTAATTCCAGCTAATGGTGGGTCTTTCATTACGGAGTTGTCTTCTGATTTACTACCATGTCACTTTTTATAGAGAATATGAGTTGTGGAGGGCGCCCCGCGCCATTCTTGGGTCTACTGTTCCTTGCACTTTAGTCCAACTCAGGACCCCCACTGCCCTGCTGGCCATGGCAGCTTCCCGGAAGCGTGTGGTCAGCTTCTCCTTGAGGCCTTGAGGGTCTAATCCTACCCTCCCAGCTCCGAGGCAGCCTCTTCTCTAGTTCCCACACTGGGCTTTCCTTCTCATTCTCCCTTCTCTTGCAGCTCATCCTACCACCACCTCTTCAAAGAACATAGCCATTGTTATATTGTTATGCTTTGATTTAAGAAAAGAAAAGAAGAGGTGGAGAAAATTAACAACGTGAATTGCATAAAATGAGTGTAAGGGGGCGGTTCATCATTAAATGCTACAGATCTTACAGAATACACTTACCCTTCAGGCTGTCTTTCATGCTTAATCTTTGACCCTTTCAAAGACAAATAGCTGAGAAACCTATTGTGGTAATTTGCCTCTTGTCAAATTTCATGAACTTCCTGGGCAGGGAAGCAGGGAGGCCAAGGCTGGACTCACATGCAAGGAGCAGTCTGGGAGTTAGAGACTAGATCGTTGAATGGGGCAAATTACAAGACCCCTACCCGGAGGTAAGAAGAAAGTGCCTTAGGCAAAACATGGACTCAAAAACAGGTGTATGATGAGTCCTATCAGAAAGACCAGACCCTGATAGAGGGAGGGGGCCTAAACAGAAGACAGTAAATGACAGCGCAAGAAATAGTTACAAGTTTACATTCTTGGCATCAGAGAAAATTACATGATCTGAGCCAGAAGTAAAGCATGTCAATTCTATCAACAGTCAATGGCCAGACCAGTCACTTGGACCCATCTGACCACAGGGAGGTCAGGAAGTGCCTGCACCTGACAGGAGAGCAGGCAAACGGCAGTAACAACTTAGACCTGCCATTATCAATGCCAGGTCCCTCTTCCATGAGTTCTGATTCTGGAGATCCTTTCTATCTGCATTTTAAATAGGTCCCTCAGATAAGGTTGGTACAGGGCAGCAGAGAGTGGTTCTGTAGAGGTAGGCCATCAAGGGAGGTGAGCAAATCTGAGTCATGGTCTTAACATACAGATGGAGGCGTGAACCACAGTCACCTCAACTTGTTATCACAAAGGGTAACAGATGCCTGAATATTGAGGCCCAGATAGCGGGACAGAAACTCCTAAAATGCCCAGGGTGTGTTGGCTCCGTGCTTGAGACAGAGCAGGACCCTCAGGTGTGTGGCAGGCTCCACAGGGAGCCTCCACAGGCCTCCACAGGGAGAGTAGAGCCGTGGGGCCTGCTCCTCGCAGTGCCTTGCAAGATGGGATGTGAAGTTTCCATTCACATTGGCAGAAACTCATTGGCCGGTATAACATATGTTATTGGACAGTTGGTTCTTCCTCTCCTCTGTTATTTTCTAGCTTCTTTCTCCCTTCTCTGCCTACACACACTTTCCTGTTTCTTCCACCATATTTTTTTCTTCCCACCTTATTTTTATTCTCTACTTCTCCCTCCAATTATCCTCTTTGCCAGTATTTCCTCCTCTTATCTCCCTTCTTCATTCCCTGTCTCCTCCCTTCTCTCCCATCAATTATCCTCCCTGTCCCCTCCTCCTTCCTTCTTTCCCATGCCACCCACCCTCTATTCTCTCCCCAGGTACTATGCGATCTGCTGCCAGCCCTTGGTCTACAGAAACAAGATGACCCCTCTGCGCATTGCATTGATGCTGGGTGGCTGCTGGGTCATCCCCATGTTTATCTCTTTTCTCCCCATCATGCAAGGCTGGAATAACATCGGCATCATCGATCTGGTGAGTATTGGCAGACCCTTTTGGTTGACTGTCTGATTAACTTTGTTTGCTTAGAATTCTAAGTAAAGAAACAATACCAGGTCGGATGGATATTCCAAGAAAGATTCTGATAGCAGTCTGGGTGGCAACAATAGCTACCAAAAAGGCAAGCTACTCTTTTTGAGTGCTTAAAATGTGCCAGAAAGTATGCAAAATATTTACAATCCTGACAACATCCTTTTCTCATCTTATCCAGGTAAGAAAATTAAGGCTCAATAGATAAGCTAACATGCCCAGTCTTAGGCATCATAAGTAGTGAGATCCAATATTTCAGTCAGCCTGTAGAGCCTGAGGTGTGCCATGTGCCTGAGAGACCTTCCCATCCCATGCTGAGAGGCCAAGACTTACAATGAACCACAGACATTCGGTCTTGTGGGTAGAAGCTTCTAGAGAATGAAGAAAGCCTTGGGTCAAAGAACTGAACCCTACATCCAGGTCAGTCACTGACCCTCTTCCTGAAGGGCCACTTTCATTGACCCTCAGTGGAGAATAGTGCCTTTCAGGGGTGCAGGTGAGCAGCATGATTCACATCTGCCACCACCATTGAGATGACCTTTAAGAGTCACCCAGCTCTAATATGCTACGCTTGCAATACCAAACTTGTGATGAAGATCAAAAGCTGTTGTCTGGACTCATTAGCAAAGATATATATCCCCAAAGGAAGTTGTTAGGCAGTCACTTTAAAATTGACCCGAGGACCATGCCAGGTAGGAAGGGGACTAGGGAGCAGAGGTAGAGTAAGCTCCAACCCCACAGGGTGGGTTAGAGTAGGCACTGCCTCTTCCTCTCACCACCCAATTCCTAGCCCCTAATCTTGCCTTGTTCTTTGTCCAGGAAAGGATATCCCCACCAAGGCTGGGCCAGGATTTGCATGTGGTATGTCAGAACAAGCATTCCTTGGGCTTCTGAAAGAAATGCTGGGGACACAGCAGTGGAGAAGTGAACAGGGGTCCGTAAAAGGGGGCCTGTCTGGATCTTTTCTTGAATCCTATCCCTTTTCTTTCAAACTTGCAGTTTTCTCTTTCCTGGGGAGAGGGAAATTCCAATTTCCAAAAGCCAATAGAATGATAGTAATAATGGCCAACAAATGTGGGACATTTGCTGTGTAGCTCACACTTCATCATTCTTCACTCAGGCCTCACGCCAGTGCTATGAAGTACATTCTACTATAGTCCTCAGGAAACTGAGGATCAGAGAGGTTAAGTTACTAGCTAAAGGCATATTGGTAGGCAGTGGTGGGGTAAGTCCAGGCCCAGGAAACCTATCCTCTTAATGTTTGTGTTAAAAATTTCTCCCCAATGGAGATGATGTTTGGAAGCATCAACTTCTGTGCATCAGGACACTTAATGAGAGAGAGTTTCCAAGGCAAGTAACCTAGGGAATTGCTGTTTATTTATGAGATTAAGATATTGACATCCCCTGCTTTCTTATAACCAGGGATGGCATCTGCTTACTCTTAAGATGCCTCACAGTTGGTCCACTAGGTGTGACTGCATTTCATATCCCTCTGCTCAACTGCATGTTGACTATGCCTAGAAAGAAATTAGCACTTGGGCCTCCCCTGGTGGTGCAGGTGGTTGAGCGCTGAGCTGCGAAGCTGTCTGCAGCCTCTGCAGCACTGGTTCTTTGCCGGCCAGCCAGCGAGGGTTCCACATGGCATGGCAGACCTCTCCTGTCTTGCCCGCTGCTCCCCTCAGTAGTGTATTTCATCAGTCTGCCTGTTCTGTTCCCGCTCTGTCTCCAGTGAATCCACTCACCCTCCCACGCATCTGGCCTGTACCCTGGTTCTTGTATGAATAAATAAATAAATAAATCTTTAAAAAAAAAAGAAGTCAGCACAACTCAGATGTTCACAATACATTTTCAGTGGATCCTTCTTACAGTTATCAGGCTCAATGAAGTTGCCACAAACACTGAATTAGCAAATATTCAATCACTGCTTCTTGTGAAAATTCGGGGCTAGGTTCCTGTGAGTCTCACTCATAACATCTTCATCAACCAGTCAATATGTAATATGGGCTGCTTGGAAGAGAAGCCCATGAAATATAAGGTTATAGAAAAGTTGGAAATAAAATAATGGAAAACTAACACAAACTAATGAAGAATATGCTGATGTAGCTATACTGCTGTACATCATAAAACAAAGGAAAGTAAGTAATATCACTGGAGGTAAAAACAAAAGCTATTTCCTTTCAATAGAAAGGTGTATTCTAACTTTGTCATATAACAGAAGGTGCTAAATGTGGATGCCACTATTAAGTGGACAGCCGGGGGGTATGAAAATTTGATATCTTTTTTTTTAAAGATTTATTTATTTATGCATACAAGAACTGGGGTACATGCCAGAAGTGTGGGGGTTGAGAAGATTCACCAGAGACAGAGTGGGGAGCAGAACAGGCAGATCTACTGAAATACACTGCTGAGGGAAGCAGTGGGCGAGCCAGGAGAGGTCTGCTGTGCTATGTGGGTAGCTTCCTGGTCGGGCATTGAATTCATGCTGCAATGGCTGCGGATAGCTTCATAGGTTGTGTCTTAACCCCTTGCACCACCAGGGAGGCCCTCAACTTTTGATATTTATTCCATGTGTATATTCCCACTGGCCAGAGGCTGACCTCAGGGAGGGCATCGTCTTTGGGTTACATTTCTCTCATCAACCAAGGGCTATTTCTAGAGAAGGTTGATGACTAACAGCTGTTAGGAGGCAGCATTTCAGGTCGGGAGAAAAGTCTTTCAATCCTTAAAAGGAATCTAGTGTATCACAGTATCCAGTACAAGTGCAGTTTATTCCAGGAATGTAACACGATCAATGCAGATCCTTGTATTAATAAAATAAAGAAGGGAAAGCCCACATTGTCATCTTATTACTTCCCCAAAATACATTGACAAAAATCAGTATTCATTCATGATTTTTAAAAAATTCCCATCATTTAAGAAAAAAGGAACTTCTCAAATAGTGTGCATCGACCAAAAACTTATAGCAAGTAATCATATTTAATATGAATATTAAATATATCCCCCTTCTAAAACTGGAAGTATAACAAGATGTTCACTGTTACCACTTTTATTCAAAATTATCATAGAAGTTTTATCAAGTTCAGTAATGCCAGAAAAAAATTGGTGTTATGTTGGAAAGGAAAAGGTGAAATTGTCATCATTGGCAGATCACATGAGTATTATGAAGAAAATTGAAAAGAATATAGAGAGAAAATATTAGTAACTAATTTAAGAAAGTTGCTAGATAGTCACAATATTAAAAAATTTCACTGAGCCATATATACTAACAACAAACAATTAGAATTAAGAATTTGAACACATTGTCATTTGCAATAGACTAAAATGTCAAGTGCTTAGGAATAAAACTAATAAAATATATGTAAGACATTTACACAAAAGTTGTAAACTATTACTAAAATAATTCTTTTAAAAAAGATTTGTTTTAGTTTAGGCATACAAGAACTGAGGGGTGAGAAGATTTGCCACAGACTTCAATAAAGGGAGAGAATTACCATGTTTGTGACACGGAAGACTTCACATTGTGAAGATCTTAATTTTCCTCAATCATCCTTTTCTAACCCAATCAAAATGCTAGGAGACTTTTATTAAAATTGATAAGCTAATTCTAACTCTTATGTGGAAATTCTGAGATATAAAAATAGCCAAAACAGTCTTAAGGAGAATGAGTTTAAAGACTTTTACTACCAGATATCCAAGATTCTAAAGTCAAACAAATTAAACCAATATTGTGCAAGAAACCAAGGGGACAAAATAGAAAATCCAAATATGGAGCCCTGTGTAGACAGCTCCCTGATTTAGGGCTCAGCTCACCCTGCAGTGCAGCTAGGAAACATGGTCTTTCAATAAATGCATCTGAGTCAATTGGATCTCCAGAAGGTAAAATTTTAATCTTGATCTTACACTATTACAGAAACAGTAATTCCAGATGGATTGTAGAATTAGATGTGAAAACTAACACAATAAAATTGGGAAGAGATAATATAGGAGAATGGCTTTAAAAGATTATATATGAGAATATCTTTATACTGGAGGGTAAAAACCATTTTTTTTCGATTTATTTATGTATGCATACAAGAACTGGGGTACAGGTCAGAGGTGCGGGAGGTGAGAGGATTCACCAGAGACAGAGTGGAGAACAGAACAGGCAGATCTACTGCAGTGCAGGTTCGATCCCGGCCGGCCGGGGAGAAACCCACATGGTGCAGCAGACCTTTCCTGTCTTGCCTGTTGCTCCCCTCAGCAGTGTATTTCGTCAGTCTGCCTGTTCTGTTTCCCACTCTGTCTCTGGTGAATCCTCTCACCCTCCCATGCATCTGGCCTGTACCCTGGCTCTTGTATAAATAAATAAATCTTTAAAAAAAAATTACAAAAGAAATCCCTTTAAAAAAAAAAAGAAAGAAAGAAATATATTGTGTACAGACATAACAGACAGGCACAACTCCTCTACTGCTTGTGCAGAGAGAATGGCTAATGACACTGGCTCCATTTTATTTCCATTCTTCCCTGGGCCCTCCAGCCCTGGGACCCTGAGATACAGTCACATTCCATCATAGTGTTGTGTGCTAGAAACATATAAGAAAAAAAAAAAAACAACCCTTTGCTGATAAACCTTCTCTCTTTTCTTTTCCCTTTACCTTTTTACTCTTCCTTCCCTTCCTGTCCCCTTCTTTCTACCATCCAATACCTTTCATCCTTGTCTTTTTTATCCTTTGCACAACTCTTCTGCTACTATCTCTTCTTTTCCTCTCCCTTCCTCATCTCCTCTTTCCCCCAACTCTCAGATAGAAAAGAGGAAGTTCAACCAGAACTCTAACTCTACATACTGCATCTTCATGGTCAACAAGCCCTATGCCATCACCTGCTCTGTGGTAGCCTTCTACATTCCTTTTCTCCTTATGGTGCTGGCCTATTATCGCATCTATGTCACGGCAAAGGAGCATGCCCACCAGATCCAGATGTTACAGCGGGCAGGAGCCCCCTCCCAGGGCAGACCCCAGCCAGCAGACCAGCACAGCAGTCACCGCATGAGGACAGAGACCAAGGCAGCCAAGACCCTCTGCATCATCATGGGCTGTTTCTGCCTCTGTTGGGCACCATTCTTTGTCACCAACATTGTGGATCCTTTCATAGACTACACTGTGCCTGGGCAGGTGTGGACTGCTTTCCTCTGGCTCGGTTACATCAATTCTGGGTTGAACCCCTTTCTCTACGCCTTCTTGAATAAGTCCTTCAGACGTGCCTTCCTCATCATCCTCTGCTGTGATGATGAGCGCTACCGAAGACCTTCCATTTTGGGCCAGACTGTCCCCTGTTCAACCACAACTATTAATGGATCCACACATGTGCTAAGGTGAGTACTTAGGGGCTTGATAGATTTTGTTTATTTTCATGACTCAGAAGGGGTAACTCTCCATGGGGGCTGTTCTTGAAAAATTGTGCACTATTTACAAAGATTGAAGAAAATTCTGCCATCTGGTTGTGGAACAGAGTAGTGGGTAGTGGCTCAGTTTCTAGGGGAGACTAACCTACATTTAAATCCAGTCTCTATAGTTCTGTGACCCTGGGCAATTCATTGAGCCATTCTGACCCCTCACTTCATTTTTAAAATTGGGATTATCATCACTATATCTGCATGAGAGGGTTTTGTTGTGAGGCTCAAAGTAGCTAAATGTATGCAGATACCAATCACAGAACCTGACATCCGATAGGTACTTGGTATAGTACCACCTACTATAATTTAAAGTAGCATTTTAGAGTAGTTGTTAAAGCATGATCTTTAAGGTAAAATAGACTTGATTATTGACTCTCAGTGATTGGTTTCACTTCCCTCAACTGTAAAAAACAATGGTACTAATTCCCATCTTGGAGTTTTCATGACAATTAGAGATGGTGTATTTGTACAGGATCTGGCACATACTACTACTCGTAATGTTATTGATATTAGTTGGATAATAGATACTGCCTGATACCCGAAGATAAATAATGTGATAAGCTAATATGATAAGTATGCATAAAATAAGTAGTGTGAAGTGATGAATGATATAATGAACATGTGGACCATCTAGAAGAGGATATGAGTAAGAAAGGCACTGAAGGACTGAAGGGAATCAGAGGCAATGCTGTACAACAGCGTTTTATGTGAATATGAGACTTGAAGGCACTGCCAAGGAAGCCATCCCAGGAAGAGAGAACTTCATGAAGAAGGAAAAGGAAATGAAAGAATGTGGAAAGGTCAAGTGCTTTACTCAAGGTCACGTAGTTGATGATGGTGGAGTGACTTTGGAGTTGAATATTCAGTGACTTGTGCTAATGCCTGTTTCCAAACCCCGAGAATTTTTTGGCTACCCTGGGCTAGATTTGAGCTCGCAGTGAAAAGCCGTGTGTTGTAAGTATATTTGTACTGTAGCAAAGATGAATTTGTCAACGGCACTTTTTTTCTTTGCCCTGAGATGCATAAGAATTTCTAAAGAGCAATTCCTTCTTTCAGACAAGCATTTAATTTTTCTGATGATGACAGTATTCAGCTGTGCTGGCAGCTGAGAAATAGGGGTTTTTCATTTGCATGTGTAAGAAAAGAAAATAGAATTCCTATGAAATATAAACGCTTTGCCTGAGAGGCTGCTCAGTAGCATAAATTCAATTTTCTGCTACCAGTGTAGACAGATTTGTAACTGAAGCCTAGTTTGGTGTTAAGATTCCTGCTGGTGGAAGGGTCTCAGGGAATACGCCTCTATGCTGACATTCTCTCCTAATTATTATGCCTTAGAGAGTGTTATTTAAAAAAAAAATCATAAAGTAAAATGTGTGGATGAGAACTTCTGTGTGGGTGCCAGATAGGTTTTAGTATTTAAGCTAGCAATTGCCTGAGTACAGGCTGTTGACAACTCGCAAACAAAGTATGCTCCTGCAATACATTGGCTAAGTCGGTTGTTTAGAACTGGGTGGGCTTTGCCCAAAAGAACAATCCTAGAAAGAGTTTGGGGATTTCTAGGGCAGCCAAGAAACACTATTTTACTACTGCTGTTTTGTTTATGCCTGCTGCTGTGGGACTGTAAAGCAGAGAGCAGAGCAGAAATGGTCAATGCATCTGCTCCCCGTGCTTTATTCCTTCTGTTTGGTCATGAGGTCATGAAAAGAGCAGATCAGGCTTTTTCAGGGGCTTGGGGAATGGGGTGAGTGTGTGTTGAGCAGTCTTTGAAGAACAGGTGCAATCTCTACAGAGAAAACTGCTTGAGACCTAAATCCCCTGGATAGGATCTTTTGCATTGACAGAGATCCTGCCTGTTTTAGTCACTGCTCTATAAACAAATACCCATGATGTTGCCTGATACACAGGAACTATTAACCGATCATACAGTTAATCCCTCAGATTTATTGTTTTAGCCTAACACCGTATATGAAAATTTTACATTTTTCTTAAAAGTCCCCAAGCAGGACATGAACAAATCAGATGAAACCAAGAAATACAAAGCTGAAACAATGAAAAGCAAAATCAGTTTTTGTCCTGCTAATCCTAACCCTGGTCTCAGGTACCACAACTCACTCTAGGCTGGTGATCTTTTCAATGCATTCATGAGCATTAATGAAAAGCATGCAAAGTCATAGATTTTCTCCCTTTATTTACTATAAATGGGACCATTCTGCATGTGTTTTCCGGCACCTTGCTTCTTATTCCTTAACAATACGTTTTAGAGATCATTACACCTCTAAACATCTGGATCTAAAATCATTCCTTTTTAACTATTCTATAATCTTCTTACTAAAAATGAATATTAAAATATATTTAATTATTTCCCTTTGTGGTTATGTAGGTGTTTCCAACCACTGACCACTACAAACTGTTTTTAATGTCCTTGTATGTGTCTTTGTGCTGTGTCAGTATTTCAGATAGCTGCCCAAAGTGAAATTGCTGGGATGACATGGATAGGCATTTAAAATGTTATATTTACTATAAAACTGACCTGAAAGCTGGGGTTACTTGCATTCTCATCTGCAAGGTGTGAAAGTAGCTTCTGTTCCTTCATCTTACCAACACTGTTACACATCTTTTATTATTTTGCTAATTGAAGAAACCTTTCATTTATGTTGCATTTTGCAAATAATCTGGCAAGTTGAATTTCTCTTAAATTGGTTATTAATTAATTTAAAAGTTACTGACATTTATTTATTCTTATATAACATTATGTATCCTTGTTATTATATAAACTGCATCTTCATGTTTGGTGCTTTATGTGACTGCTGCGTCCAAATTTTCTTACTGATCTCCAGATGCTCCTTATTATATTGTTAATATTAATACATTGTTATATAGTTTACAAATACCTCTCCATATCTTCTTACTTCAGTTAAGTTTTATATAGAAGTTTCAATCTTGGAAAATAGTACTCTTATTTGACCTCTTATAATCAGATCATTTTCTTTCTCGAAATATTTTTACATTCATTTCCCTAAACCCCACACTTTTCTGTTTTTGTTTTTGTTTTTGTTTTTGTTTTTTGTCCTAACAGTAACTCTCTCTTAGTATCTTTCACAGATTTTTCCTTCTCTATCTGGCCTCAAAATTGTGAAGTCCTTCAGGCCTTGGTTTTTGATAATCTTCTCAAATAACATTCTCACTTTTGTGATTTAATCACCAGTAGCTTTAAATACCATCTTCAGGCTGCCAACTTCTCTTTAATTAATATCTGCAGGTCATAGCTGTTCTCTCAGCAACAGACCTCAAAATCCAATTTGTTTCCTTGACAACCCCATATAGATGCCTCTTAGGAATCTTCAGTGTGTCCAAAAGAGAATTCTATATCCTATCTCCGCCCGCAAATTTCCTGAGTCTTCCCTATATCCATAAATGGAACTATCACTTACCACATTACTAAATCTAGACACTCTCTATGGCTGTGAGGAAGAACTAACACATTATGAGGCAGACTTAAAGATGAAAAGACAAAAACCCATGGGTTTGGTATTGAAAATATGGAGCTAAATAAAAATAAAGGACAAATTCAACTTGCAGACAAAATATAAATCACAGCCATATAGGATGATGCCTGAATAAATTTATACTTGCATGTGTGAAATTTGAAATTTGGTGAGTGTGCCTTCCTTGTTCTCCTCTAAGGCAAGGCACTGGACAGCTTATTATATAGCCCTCCTTCTACATCATCAATATAATGATTATGGCACCTGACATCATTCAGAAAAGTTTGACAGATACTGTATTTGAGAATTTTTGATCGTGTCATTACATTTAATGTTTACAATGACCAAAGAAGTTGCTATTATAATTATCACCATTTTAAAGATGAGAAAAATCAAGTTTAGTGAGGGTAAGGAACTGGCCCATGGTGACATAAGTAATACCTGAAGAAGCTACAGATTAGAGCCAAGTCTTTCCTCCTCCCGAGCTCTGTCCTGCTCAGCCTACATGGAGTGAGGCCGGGGTCACATTTCCCATGTTTATCTGACTCTTTGGATCATCAATGAGCCACTTATTCATCTCTCAATTCTGCCATCCTGCTCATAGTTCTCTTTATCAAGCCAGAAATGATTATAATTTGTTCAAGTCCAGGCATTTTTCAGTCTCTTCTTAAAAGGGAATGAGGTCAGGTCAGAGGGACCTATTTATTATCAGTAATCTCATCTTGACTCTCGCTCTGGGGACCTATGAGGTATTCAAAGAAACAATCCATTTAAAAGAAGCCCACGGACCTCCCCTGGTGGCACAGGCAGTTGAGCACCATGCTGTGAAGCTGCCCGCAGCCTCTGCAGTGCCCCTTCGATCCCGGCTGGCCGGCGAACATCCCACATGGCGCGGCAGACCTCTCCTGTTGCACCCGCTGCTCCCCTCAGCAGTGTATTTCGTCAGTCTGCCTGTTCTGTTCCCCGCTCTGTCTCTGGTGAATCCTCTCACCCTCCCACACATCTGGCCTGTACCCCAGTTCTCGTATAAAATAAATAAATAAATCTTTAAAAAAATAAAAGAAAAGAAACCCACTTCAATGCTGATGTTAAACTTTTCTTCTAGAGTTTAGACCCATCTCTTCTCACATTTCTTCAATGGGTTATTATTTTCTACTTCCTGTGCATAGAAATGGTCTGTTTACATGGCATTTGTGCTGTGTGAAGTCTGCAAAATGCCTTATTTAACTCCTTTAAGACCAAACATTCCTATGACTTTTTCTTTTCTATGTACTGTATCATCCCTCACAGGATGTACAGAAAAGCACATCTTCAAATCATCAATATATTTTTTGCTAATGAAAGATTTTCAGGATTGTCTTCAGGCTTATGAAGAATAAAAATAACCAAAATTAAAAATTATCTGTTTTGTTTTTAATCTTCCTTGAGACCCTAAAAAAGTACAAAGAACTTGGTCTACAACCAACCCGAGAATCACTTTGGGGAGTCAGGTCATGACACCCCCCCAAGACTGAGGGACCTTTTCTTTTGAAGTCTTTTTGACAGAACAGAATTTTTCCTTCCCAGTTGAACTAAAACAGGCCAGTCTTACCGCACTGGTTTAGAATAAGAGGTCTTCCAGGGTTAGTCTTAGTCCTTACAGCCCTTTGACCTAGAAGAACATTTTGTTAGTGAGCAAGCAGAGGGGTAAAATATGCCTTTGCAAGAAAGTCTTAGAAACTGGGTGAACACACTAGCAGAGGCGCTGTGGTTGTGTTTGGTGTTCCCTACTGGGTAAGTGTCTTCCTTGTGAGTATCTAATTCTTGATCAAAATAGAAGTAAAGCTACCAGCTGTTTGACTGATGAAATAGTAATATATATGCATAGGTTATAATCTTTTAAAAATAGTTTCCAAACACAAAATTAATGTCCTATAAATATTTCTTGGGACAGTTAATTTGTAAGCACACACACACATTAAAAAGAAGCATAGTACATGTGGGTGATGGATTCTAAGAGATTCATCATATGTATGAACCGGTTCTCAGTGGAGTTGGAGCCAGTTTCTCACTCCCTGGTCCCATGTCTATGTTTTCTGCATCCACCAGTATCACCTCACTGTTACTGAGGTCATGTTTCCTGCTCTAGAAAGTCCACAGCAAATATAATGGCAGAAAGAGAATAACCTGGTCAAGGCTTCCACCTGTTCAACACTGCACAAGCAGAATGAGATGGTGGGAGGAGGAGGACAAAACTGCCACATTTAATAAACACTACAATCATTTAACAGGAAAATCTACTATAAACTTTGAAAACTAAGACACTTCACAAGCATGTCCAGACATTAGGTAATAGTCAGCGTACAGTGACTCCTACATACTGGCAAAGCCAATTAGAATGCAAATTGGGAAAAACAGTGTCATTCACAGAGGTAGTAACTAAAATTATTTTTAAAATATAAAAGGACAGTATAAGGCAGTATAAAGACAGTATAAAGTATAAAGACAGTATAAAGTTTCCTTTATCAGAGGAAACTTGAAAACATTACTGAAGAGCAGGAATAATACCCAAAGTTCACTGAGGATAGCAGAAGAGATTGCTGTAAAATCTCTCTCTTTTTTTTTTTTTTTTTTTTTTGTAGTTATAGGAAACTCATCAGACGGTTCCAGATTCTGGGACTTGATTTATTAGGCTCCAAAGCATGATTCACAGTAACCATGTAGTAAGCACCTAGCTTATCAGGCACCGTGTAGGAGGTGGTACATGAGAATTGGTGTCGGTGTCTCATTGAGTTCACAGCCTAACAGAGCAAGGAGACGCAAAAGCAACACATGACAGGACCAGGGACATGCCTGGAGGAGTGCACAAGATTTAGTGGGAGCTGAGGGGATTCTTGCCTCATCAACAGTGTTCTCATCATCACTGCTGTCACTGGATGGGAGTCCCCCATTCTCTGCTTGAGCCCCTGCAGGGAGAGAAGTGCACTGCTTGATAGGCCTGCTCTGTAGTTGGGCAGCAACAGAGTTTAAAGTCTCCATCCCTGTCACTTCTTTCCATTGACCTTAGGTCTGCTCTGTGCAAGACAAACTCAAGCTGCATCTTTTTTGTTGAAATGACCTTTCTGTATAATTTAGTTTTCTGTGCCTTCTGTGACTTTCCTTTTCCAATCTTGTTACCCGAATTTCTTCCATCACTCTCTGTGCAACGTTATCAAAAGTCTACAGAACATGGCTATGGCTAATTGCAACCTTTATTTTTTTAGTTTGATTGATTATAAACAGTCAGCAGGTCACCTGCATTGGAATCATCTGGGAGCTTAGTAAAAATACATGTTCCCAGAACCCATTCCCTGAATCAGGGCAGGTTTAGGAAAATGACAATTTTGCCAAATGACTTTCGTGTGTAATAAACTTTGAGAACCACAGTCCTAAACTTTTATGGATCAGAACTCTCCAGTGCGTTCTGGAATTGTTTGTGCTTCAGGATTATGACATATTTTAACTCTTAGGCTCTTTTCAAGTTTCTTAAAGCATAATGATTTTATCTGATGTTAATTGGTAAAATATGGGAGAAAATGTCTTTAGAAGATTGCCTAAGTTCAGTCTTCCTTCAAGCCAAGTGATTTTCCCCATTGGGAGGCATCTTGTCACCACATAAACTTTGGCAATTGGGCACCTGTCACTCATAGTGACAAGTGATAGGAACAAGCCCCATTAACCCAAATGGGTGCTCTTTGGGGAACTGATTATGCAGTTTTGTGTCCATTACATAAATGCCCAGGGTCTTTCCAGTCTTGTTTACTGTTGTACCCCTGGATCCTAGTAAAGTGCCTGGGACATTGTGAGGCTTGAGAGAGCGCTGAAAGAATGCTTCTGCTCCTTCTCCCTTAGCCTACCTTCTCTTCTGTTAAACCATCTGCATCATGAGTAGCCCAGATGATCTAAAACAGTGTGGGTACTTGGGGTGCTGATGGTAACCTTAGAGCAGAGATTTTCTCTATATGAAATCCACTGAGGATTCCAGTTTTGGCTTCGTGGGTAAATAATCCTTGTCCCGCCTATCTCACTCCCTGACTGTGAAAATCAACCGAGGTATTGGATGTGAAATTACTTTGCATTTATGCAAAGCTCTGTCCTCATGAGAGAGATAATTATGTTGTAAGAACAGACTATTTATAAGTTAGGTAATACAAACAGAAATTTCATGCAAAGTTAGGCTTTGGGGATGGTTTCTCTGCTCTCATGCCAGGCTTAGTTCTTTTACAAGTGTAGACCTTGCTCAAGGTCTACAGCACTCACCCAGTTCCTGAGAAGGCTGAGGATCTCTGCAAGCCCTTCCTGAAGAATCTCTTGCTTCTCACGTTGGTTGCTGTCTTCTGTTATCCACCCTCGAGCCCCTGACAAGCAGGCTCTCCATTGACTTGGCCCTTTTAGAGTGTGCTGTCCAGTAGGGTAACCATGAGTAGTATTCCGAGTGCTTAGTGTGAGTGGCTACTGGATCAGACAGTGCAAATGCAGACTATTTCCATCATTGTGAAAAATCTTCTGAACAAAACATTTCTAGAGCTGTCTGAGCCTTCCCTCTGGAAGGAGGCAATCTGTCCTCTCTCTCACATTTACTGTTACCAACCAAAGTTTAATAATAAGCAAACTGAGTCGAGAGGATGTACTATGTAAGTCTTTGACATTTCCATGCACAGGATTAGTATATTCAAATTTGTACCTCGAATTTATAGAGGCAGAAAATATGAGGATGGAGATAAAGTTAAAGTGAGTGTGAGGTAAAGAGAAAATGATCACTTCAAAATACAGTAGAAAAAATTCTCCCTTTTTTTCATTTATAAATAACAATGATCAAACACTATTGTTGCATTTATTTTTTGGTTTACTTGTTCATTATCTGTCTCCCCAGCAGGGAGACACACTTACCCATATGTAAGGCCAGGTAATATGTCCATTTTATTCCCAAAAGTTCCACCAAGGGGTAGCACATTGCTCAGTTAATGTATCTGCTCTTAGCATATGTTTTTGTTCACCTTGACTGCGTATAATCTTAAGTTTTTATTCCACTCTAAAAAATGTTTATTAGTTCCATACCAGGAGTAGCTGTGGATTCACTCGCCAAATTTTAATTTCAGTATACCAGCACTCCCCTTTGAAATAAAGCTCTTCACACTGTGGATTGGAAGATTACCTGTGGATGAGGAAACCATTTAGATCTTATTTACTTGGTATCCTTAGAGGTTTCCGCTAATGTTGGAGGAAGGTTGTTTGACATTTAAAACCCATTTTTTGACCTTTACCTTGAATTTTGGAGGTTACAATTGGATTCAATATTTACCTCATTGTTTTGAGCCAAAGCAGACTTAATCTGGGTAAATCAAAGATGGATGAGGATGACCTTGCTGATTTCCCCTAACCCCGTCTAGGGCTGGCTAATTGGTAGGCCCAATGCAAAATGAAAATGTGGGGCCCTTTACTCAAAGGGCAGAAAAATTGCAGTTGAAAGTATTAAGATATGAAGGCTTTTCCTTTCCTCATGGTCTCCCTCTCAATTTGTCATTGAGTATTTTCTTTTTCCTTTTTTCCCAATAGAAAAATAAAATATAATTTTAAATTATCAGCATAAAATTTGCCATTCATCTTTAACATTGTGCAATGTCAGTTTTAAGTGCAAATGGAAGACCATTTAACTTGTATGTGGAATCACCAAAAAGACACACATCATATTTTATAGTACACACTTGCTTGTTTACTTTGCTTTTACCAGACAGTGCCCAAAACTAACACAACTGCTTTATTTCACTTCCTGATATGCACATTTTTAATTATTTATTTATGCAAGTGTTGGGTACAGTCAGAAGCGTGGGAGAGTGAGAGAATTCACCAGAGCCAGAGGGGAGAGCAGAGCACGTAGACTGACAAAGTACACTGCTGAGGGGAGCAGCGGGCAGCAGGAGAGGTCTGCGCGCCATGTGGGACCCTTGCCTGGTGGCCAGGGATCGAACTGGCACTGCAGAGGCTGACGGGCAGCTTCGCAACCCAGATATGCGCACTTCTTGATGCATGACTAACACTGTACCATCAGCTCACAGATGAGAAAGAGAGGATTGGGAGAGAAAGGAACAGTGGTTTGTCCTAGCTTACTCTTTCTATGTCAACATTTTCAGCATACGTGGCTGGTTAATAGAGGGAGCCAACCCAAGAAAAAGAGGCATGATAGGGCTCCTTACTGGCTCCTGTTTCTTAGGACATCATGGTCTTCTATCTACACTTAGCAAGTTCTGGTTCAAATGGAAATTGTGGTCTCCTAGGGCCATAGGCATTGCCCCTTCATCTGTCGTTAATGTGTCAGTCTGAAACATGAGCAGAGAATGCCAGTGGATAGATCCAGGATCTGTGGAAAGCATGTTTGGGAAGCAGTTACAGAGAGACAATGAAAAAAAGGCCAGCAGTTTACATATAATGTGCTTAGCTTGGTTTTGCATTGAGTCTTGTCTTGCTAGATTCTTCGTGCATGGTGAGTCCACCAGGATTCTGTGTTCATGGAACATTGCTGATATGATTGAGCAAGAAGACACTGTGGTGTCCACACATGTATTGTATATTGCCTCTGTTCACCTGCAGACTCACTGTCCCTGAAGAATTATAAGTCAAAGACAAAGTTTAACAGTTTAAGTTTAACAGTTTCAAGATGGTGACAAGCAGATCATTAAGCCAAGCTCTGGAATCCCTTCTACCTCTGCTGGTTACTGATCCATGCAACTGGCCTGCCCCAGCCCTGTCCCAACCCCCACCTGAAGAAGCTTCACAGAAAACATTGGTCTGGTTGAGATCACACCAGGAAAGCAGTGAGAATATCAACATCGGAAGAGTTCCACTGGCCTCACAAGTGCTCAGGATTAGAAGAGCTAGTGCTGTTTACAAAATACACTTACCCTTCACAGGTTTGGTAATCAAGTAGTTTAAGCTGCCCTTCAGAAATCCTATTTCTGGACTAAACTGCTGGGGGTCTCAACATCTCTCCTTTACTAAGATATTGTCAAGGAAAATCTCCTGCCACTGACTTAGAGGAAAGTGAGCTTTGGCACTTGATCAAAGGCATCTACCCTGTGTAGCATAATGACTTTCAGTGCTGGAGTCCAGTGTACCTGGGCTTTTGTCCTGATCAGATCTGCCATTTTCTGTTAATATCCTTGATAATGGGATCAGACATCTCTCAGTCTCTATTTCCTCCTCTGTAAGGAGCAGATAAAATATTAGAACCTTGTTCTAGGGCCTTTGTTAAGGTTGCACCTGATAACATATAAATAGGACTGAGTCTAGTTCCTGTTACACAGAAAGCATTCAATGAACATAGGCTGCTGTCACTCTTTTTATAACTGTATATATAACATTGTCCATATCTTAGTTACACACCCTTCCCCACTTAGTCACTCTGCTTCCTGATAAGCATTTCTTAAAAAATGAGTCAGGAGAAACCTCTGTGTTCTAAACACTGCTCCTTAGATAAGGAATTAGAGTTCATTCTGCTAGAAGAAAAGCCAGCAATGAATTAAATTAGATTAATCACACTGCTTATTAATAATTGTTGAAGCAACATGAGACAAGGCTTATTTCCTGGGTACATCATGCCCCGAGCAAAACAGTTGGACTGTTGTTTTGAATATGCCTTCTGGCTTTTAAATTACCTGTAAGCATCTTTGACACAACATGAAGCCTGCTAGCCACATTGAGCAAGCCAGTTCATCCTGGGTGTGTTTGCTTTCCTCTATAGCTCTGCAGGTACACCTGTTGTGCAGGTGTTAGGGCTCTGTCGCCCTGCCCTCTGAGATCAGTGCCCACAATAAAGAGGAGCTCCACATGCCATCCTGCAGGGCAGGCCCTGGACACCACCAAGCTCCAGAGACAGCCAGGGCCATTTACCTAAGGTCAGAACTGGGAGCAATGAGGGCTGTGCCCTTGCCCTTAATCCTCTCTCCTTCCGAGTGTCCCAGGAGCTCTTAATCAGTAGCTAGGCCTGGTTCTGCCATGGCAATTCTCTGTTAATACACCAGAAACGCGTATGTCTTAGGAGCTCCAGAAACGCTTATGTCTTATGCACAGCCAGGTCAGGAGGAGCTGTCATTCATGGTGGAGCAGAAAGCCTGTTTTGTAATCTCTTACTGATCCCCAAGCAGCCCTCCTGTCTCAGCACCGATACAATGAAGACATTCAAGTAGTTAATGCTTCAAGTTTAGGCCACACTCTGTATCTCAAACTACTTGAGATTGTGTGGGTCTGGACCAGCAGTTCTCAATCTGGGATGTTCTTACTTAGCAGGGAGATGTGGGAAGGTCTGAAGTCATTCTTCCTTGTCACACTGGGGGATGCCACTGGAATCCAGAGGCCAGAGGCCAGGGGTGCTGCTGAACCCTTGACAACACCCAAATATTCTCCCCCGACAAAGAATTGTAAGACTCTAAATTCAAGCTAGTGTCGAGGTTCAGAAACCCCATTTTAAACTAATCCTCTGGGTTCTGCGATCCAGAACCTCCTTACGACTCCAGGTGACAGCAAGAGTGGCCCTTAATAAGGCCAGGAGGTGAGGTGTGTTCTTATCTGCCCACTTCAGGGCAGCCACCTCATCCTTTGGCTGATCTTAATCCATATCCATTTGCAAGACAATACACAGGAAGAAAAGCTTAGCCTTGTGGGAGGCAATAGGAGTTGCTTCCGGGAGGAAGGCCCTGAACTTGTGTGGCATGGATGCCAGCAGTAACCTTGCAGATAAGCCCTTTCCACCAGGCGGGCTCCATGAGCCTGTTCTCTTACAGCATGTACTTGGCAGGGACACAACCCTCCCAATTTAGTCAGAGCAGCTGTTCAGGAAGGAATCGCCTCCAAAGCACACGAAGAGACCTGCCAGAAAACCATACCCCCGTCAAGTGTGTGTTGAATCCACAGTATGATGATGCAGGTCGCTGGCCCATAGAGGTGGGGAAGCTTCATCCTCTAAAAGGCCCCAACAAACCAGAGTGTGCCCCCAAGAGGTAAACACCATGTGACTTTCTTTGCCAAATTCAGAACATAGGAAGAGAAAAGGAAGAGCAATAGAAGAGCCCAGCAAAGGAACTGGGCGTGTTGAGCTTGAACAAAGAAAATTCAGCTCATCAGCCTGAATTTTCTATATCTAAGGGTTGTTATAGGAGTAAGAGATCCCACTCGTGTGCATGGGAGACAAGGGAGAGAGGGAGAGACGCAGGACTGCATTTATATAAGAATCCGTATTTCAGCACCAGTGGAATGAACTGCCTTACTAGAGAATTCCTAATCAAGTAGCAGTAGGAAATCGAACGACTGCTGGTCACTGGAGTGTTGATTGACCACCTGTCCCTGGATGGATGAGGGATCTCTAGTCAGCGTGGCTGAGGAAGGGGTGGGGAGGGTGAAAGCATCCTCAGACCTTTCCTTTCTGATGGTGTGAATTACAGAACCTCCCAGGTGCAATTAAACCTACTTTAGCTCATGTCACCTTTTGTTTGATTGAAACCAACGACCTTCTGGAAATACTCCCAGTGAGAAGAGATGCACCAAGGGTGACACTGTTCCGTTGCGGGGTCATTCGCTTCTCCTTTGTCATTCTTCTGGCAAATTGTGACTGTAGGAAATCTAGATCCCTCAAAGGAAGAAATTCACCCCCCAGCCTCAATGTCCGAGATTCTGTTTGAGGAAAATATTGTCATATCCACTCATCAGGGTAACTTCTGTTGTCTGAGGCTTTACTATGCAAGGAATCACTGTTTAAAGATTTGTAAGGAGGGCCTCCCCGGTGGCGCAGCGGTTGAGCACTGGGTTGCGAAGCTGCCCGCAGCCTCTACTGCGCCAGTTCAATCCCCGGCTGCTCCCCGGCCACCGGAGGAGGGTCCCACATGGCGCGCAGACCTCTCCTGCCGCCCGCTGCTCCCCTCAGCAGTGTACTTCGGTCCTTCTGCCTGCTCTGCTCCCCGCTCTGGCTCTGGTGAATTCTCTCACACTCCCACGCTTCTGACTGTACCCAGTGCTTGCATGTATAAATAAATAAAAAAAATAAATATTTAAAAAAAAATAAAGATTTGTAAGGAGAAGAAGTCACGGTTGGGATTAAGGAGTCATCCACTATATGGTTTTCATGCCCTTTCTCTCTCCCACAGAGCCAGTTAGGACTAGAAGTGGAGGCTCTGGGAGGAACAGCAGAACTCCAATCTAGAAGAAACTGGGGTACCTATGAAACAATTCTGTATTGTTAAAAACTTACAACTTGGTATTTGACGACCTCACTGTAACTTCGAAACTGTGTGATCCTTTGCAAGCTCCTCACCTTGGGCCTCAAATCCTTCATGTGCAAAGTGAGGGTAACCTTGCTTGCTTCCTGAGATCGTTATGAGGCTTGAGTAAGGTGCTATACATATGGACACAGTAAATATTGATCAATTGTGTTGTCATTATTATAACCAACATCTTAATTAGTCAGAAAGATGGAACATAGATTAGATGACCACATCTCCTCTTTCTGGAACACTGCTCTATTGTCAGAACAACATCTGAGGAAAATGGTTTAGTGACAAAATCACTGTCATTTCCTCCTGATAACAGTTCCTGAGAAATGTCTTTGGGAGGAGAAGGAAATGAACTTAAAATCCAACAGCAGGAGACCTGTGGGGAAGGGCGAGATGCAGAAAGTTCAAGTTCAAGTTGAAGCTGTCCTGCTAGAAATGCTGAGAAATCAATTCCAACCAGAGTGAAGAAACCCAATAAATGACTGGTTATGTAAGGAAATGACCAGCTATGGTTGGAGTGCACAACCAGCTATGGTTGGAGTGCATTCAACCAAAGAGCCAAGAGCCTGCTGGTCAACAACATGATTTCTGAAATGTCTTTTCTCTTTTCCCACCTATTTCAGGTTATTTTTACCTAGATTCTTTGAAATGCTTCACAGAATTATTCTTAGAGAGCTTTTTATTCACAATCTATATTTTTTTTTAAAGATTTATTTATTTATACAAGCACTGGGTACAGTCAGAAGCACGGGAGGGTGAGAGAATTCACCAGAGCCAGAGTGGGGAACAGAACAGGAAGACTGATGAAATACATTGCTGAGAGGAGCAGCGGGCACGGCAGGAAAGGTCTCCGCGCCATGTGTGACCTTCACCCGGCAGCCAGGAATCAAACTATTGCTGCAGAGGCTGCAGGCAGCTTCGCAGCCCAGCGCTCAACCGCTGCACCACCAGGGGAGGCCCTATTCACAATCTATATTTTGATAAACCTGATAGGCAAATATATTTGGTGCCTGCTCATGTTCCTTTCATTTTTTTTCAGACATGTATTTCCTTTGCTGATAATTTCATTTGGTCCTCCGCTTGTAAGTTGGCATTGTCTGCTCTGAGTTTCTGACTTTAGGGAAAGGAGTGTGCATGTGCAGTGTGTGTACTTGTATATAATTGATTGTCATGTAAAATAACTAGTTGCTTTAGGAACAATCCAGTTTCCTGGATCTGGTCCAGACACCATCACTTTCATCATCAACATCATCATCTTAGCTTCTAACATTTATATGCCAGACGTTGAGCTGGGTGTAATATAGCCTCTCCCTATATATTGCTATAAGATAGATAGATAGATAGATAGATAGATAGATAGATAGATAGATAGATAGATATCTCCTGTATCATTAATATCCTCCATGGAGCAGGTATTGTACACATTTTACTGATGCAGATACTGAAACCCAGAGACATTACACACCTTGGCCAAAGTATTTATAGCTGGAAGTGATAACAGAGCTTGGGCATCCAGTTGACAAGTGGCAAGGCCAGCATTCTAACACATGCTCCTATGATTTCAAAGTCCCTGCTCTTAGTCCCTTAACTATACTCTTGCTAGTTCACCAGAAACTCTTACAAGAATGTCTCACATTTGGTTCTTATACATGAGATGGGCTTTGGAAGACCTGGTCAAATATTCCAGCAAATACAACTATCTATCTCTCCTCCCAATGAAAGGCAGCTTCTTACTATCCAAGCAAGACATTCTGTAATTAGAGCAGCCCTCAATGTTGCAAAATTTGGTCCCATTCTACTTCCTTGGATTGTAGTGTCATGAAAGCTTAGAGTTTTATTACTTGTAGTGATTGCTAACATTGTGGGGGGTATGGAAATCTGTTCAAATGGAATCTTACCTGGAAGTCCAAACATTAAAAGTGATTAAAGCATGCTCATGAGAGGGTCAGTGTGCACAGAAGCATGAGCACTGACCCCCTCCAGGGTCTCCTGTGACCATTCCAGTAGGTTATTATTTGTCAAAGTTTGTTAAGAATAACCTGAACTGGACTACTGAACCCAGTACTTAAGGACAAGAAAGTAGAGTTTCAGAGAGTTAGTTATTTATGTAAGATAATGCTGGCACATCAGGAGAACAAAAAACAAAACCCAAGTCTCTGAACTCCTAGCCCAAATTCTCACTTATTCATTTATCCATTCTCTTTTCATTACATGCCTAGCATGGTCCAGGCACTGCCCTAAGCAGTAGGAATACAGCAGAGAGCTGGACAGGCAAGGTCCCTGCTATAATAACCTCACAGTCAATTATTTTACTCTCCTTTTTAATGGTTCACACCATCTCTTACTCTCTCTCTCTCTCTCTCTCTCTCTCTCTCTCTCTCTCTCTCCCCACACACACACACACAAATACAAATGTGTGCACACAATTGGGCCATCCTGGACAACTTCCTCTTCATTTGGTCTACTTTATCTGTTATGTTCCAAGAGGGTTGGTTCTAGGATTGAACCAAAAACTGTTGACATATATAGTGATTTTAGGGCCTTTTCTTGACAAGATTGAAAAATATAGTATCTTTTCTGCCTCTGGTTTTCTTTGGAACTATGTATAGAGTGTGTATCATTCAAGAAAATGGAAAGGTCATTGAGACATGTGTGATTTTTGTACTGTAAATGCCAGCTGGATTGAGTTGTAATAGAATAACCTTGAACAATAGAGTGTAACTTGCAGTGGGCAGATGGTGAAAGGCATAGAAAGCCCTCTTGCCTGACCTATTCTGGCTCTGCAACTCATTTTCCTCAATCTCCCCCTGACCTAACTCTCTATGCAATAAGCATACAAAATTAATCTTTTTCCCCCAATAAACAGTGAATTATTTTGCCTTTGCCTCAAATGCTGTTTCTCACTTTCCTGCCTGGCTCCAGCCTCCTCATTCCTCAGGCACAATTCCTGTGCTCCCTAAACTTTCGTGATCCCCACTCCCTCAGTGTCAAGCACTCACTAATCACTTCCTCCTCTGGACTCTTTTACTTCTCCTTTTCTTGGAAACTCCACTTATCCCATAGGATCTTTTTGTTTTTAATTGAGGCAACATTAGTTTACAACATTGAATGTGGTTTAGGGGTAGATGATCACCCCCTGCAGGTGTTGTCACATCACACCCACCACCAGACACCCGTAGTCCTCCACCATGGCCCATTGCACTCCCTCCCCATATTGCATCCACATGCCCCTCTCTTTCTGGTAGCCTTAGTTATACAGTCAGATTTCTAAGGTTTTGGTTTCTTTTAATTTTTATTTTATTTTTATACAAGAACTGGGGTACAGGCCAGAGACAGAGCGGGGAGCAGAACAAGCAGATTGACTGAAATAAGCTGCTGAGGGGAGCAGCAGGCAAGACAGGAGAGGTCTACTGCATTTATAATCGTAAGTACTCCTACGTAACAGACACACCCTCTGCCCCACTGGGCAGCTTTTCAAGAGGAGCATCTACCTGCAGTATCTAGTTGCTAGATGCCTATTGGTGAAGATGTTCATTTGAGGGGGTGTGCTTGTGCAGTGAGACTGAGCTGGATTACCCTGTTCAGCTCTTGGGTCTACCTCTCCCTAGGTGTTTGACTTGGGACGTGTTAATAAACCTCATTCCACTCAAATAATGCCCGCGAATGATGAAATCTATATGATTGGATTGTTTTGAGCTTATATGAAAAAATCCATGATTTGGGGACCTCCCTGGTATCCTAGGGGCTAAGTCTCAGCACTACCAATGTAAAGGCTCATCGCAATGGCCTCAGTTCAATCCCTGGCCAAGGAGCCGACCCACATGGCACAGCAGACATCTTCTGTTTCACCTGCTGCTCCCCTCCGCAGTGTACTTCAGTCAGTCTGCCTGTTCTGCTCCCCACTCTGTCTCTGGTGAATCCTCTCACCCCCACCCCACACCTCTGGCAGGCACTGCAGTTTTTCCAGGCAAAAATAAATAAAATCTTTAAAAAGAAATCCATGATTTGTTTAGCACATGATAAACAGAAAATATCTCTTTATTATAAAACTATATTTTTAAGGCATTTTTTCTCCTAGATTTGTTTTGGCTCTGTCATATTGAAATAGTTCAGCAGAAAACGCAGGCAGACAGTCTGATCCTCAAAAGACTGAAAGTTCTAATCCTTTTATTTATCATTTAGGCTGGTAGACAGTGGGGGTGAAATCTCACAAGGAGATTGTTACAGGTGCATTAGTGACAAGTAGGGAAAGAAGCAGGTTGGGATTAGAATGACTCATGTCCACTGATTTAATCTTGCATTTTGGTGTTTTGAAACATGGACATTTTTCTGGGGCTGGTGATGGAATTAAAGAGCCCCTGAGAATACAAAGATCACACAGCTAGGCATTCCAAACTGGGAAACCTCAGCTATGTAGGGAGTTTCAGCAAGTAGCACAAAATAGCAGAGGACTCGCCTCAGAGCCCAGAGCTCCTGCCTTGTGGCTATACCGCTCTATGTCCTTGCCAAGACACCGTGCTCTCTGCAGCTCAGTTCTCTCATCTGTCACAAAGGGACATTTATCACCTGCTTTCACAATTTCTACCATACCAGTATTATACCCATGCTATCATTTATTACCATTTGTCTTTAAATATTTATTTATTCTAAATAAGTATATTTGTAAAGGAAACTCTATATCTTGATCATAAATGCAAAGCCATATAGAGATGATTATTTAAATGAATGCAATGAACACAAAACAAATTATTGTTTGTGTAAATTTTCTTCATTGAAATTTAACTGATCGAACTTAGGCCATTACGGTGGGCCTTTACATTGGTAATGCTGAGACTTAGCCCCTAGCACACCAAGGAGGCCCCCAAATCATGGATTTTCTCGTATAAGCTCACAACAATCCAATCACGTAGATTTCATCATTTGCAGACATTAGTTAACATTGTTTGCAAAGACTCTGAACCTGAGAACAACTCTGTCCATTTATTAAGTATTAGACATTTGTTAAAGTCAGAATGGGATGAAACTGAGACTCTTTAAAATAAACAGAATAAGTGAAAGAAATATGAATCCTTTTACTCTGATTCAAATTATTGAATACTGTACACAGTATTTAGCATATCACCTATAGAACACATCCCATGTTTGGGAAATACCAAATCTTCCAGAGTCAATATTCTATTCTGGTTGATGGTGACTCTCAAATCAAATGAAGAAATTAATCTAGGGTATTGCCTTTTGAGTAATTGAATATATTGATAACTTAGCACAGTCTGTGTACTTGTGATTTATAAATGATTCATCAGGTTTTAATCAGTTAGTGTATTGAAACATTCTATTTTTCATCACACAAAGAACACCTAAAATATTTCTTTATGCATCTAAATAAATAATAATTATAGAAATTATCAAAATAAATTATTTTGCCTTCTCATTTTTATGATTTATCACCAGCTCCTTTTGTATTTCTTCATCACAAATACCATGAAAAACAATAAATATCCCCTCCTCTACTTTGCTAAGATGAGCAGCTTATGTGAATTTCAGGGCTTCTCTGTGTGGCATAATTGATGCATCATCCTTCTATCTCTGATCTCCCTACTCACTTGGACTTTTTCTTTATTGCCCCCTAAGTCTCCGACTGGGAGCTCTGTCAGGTATGAGTAGAATATCCGGGTATCCACCTGCATAGGAAATCTCATATTCCCTTATGCCTACGAATCAGCTGAGCATGTTTTTAAAATTCAGGCTTCTATAAACATATGTGTGCAGATGCCCTTTGGAATTACTGTTTCTGTGTCATTTGGGTAAATACCTAGGAGTGGAATTGCTGGATCATATGGAAGCTCTATGTTTAGTAGGTCAAGAAATCTCCACATAGCAGCACTATTTACAATAGCTAAGCTTTGGAAACAACCCAAATGCCGAAAAATAGATGACTGGATCAAGAAGATGTGGTACATATATACCATGGAATATTACTCAGCAATCAAAAAAGATAAACACATGCAGTTTGCAGCAACATGGATGGCGCTGGAAGGGATCATGCAAGTGAAATAAGTCAGAAAGAACAAGAAAATTACCGGATGGTCTCACTCATAGCAGGAATTTAGAAAACCTAAATAAGAGACCAGGAAAAAAGACTAATCAATGCAAAGTAATAATCAAAATCAACAAGCAACTATAAACCAGAGACACACTACGGGGCGAGGGGATTAGGAAGAGGTGGGAAGAGGAAGAACTAGAGTCAAAATAAGGGGGGGGGTGCAATTGTATGGGGAATATAACCAAAATGAAAATGCATACATTGTACAAAGATGAAAAATGATTTAAGAATTATATAAAATAAAATATTAATAAAATAAAGTAAAAAAATGCAGGCTTTTGCTCACCTCACCCTACCACTACCTCTCACGACCACTGTCAGAGGTCTTGTGTGGGTCCTGAGACTCTGCATTTGCCATAGGCACCCAAGAAAATACTAATGCCCACGTCTCTGGAGCATTTCATGAAAGACAAGTTAGCCAGTTATCTTTCTCCTTCCCTTCATTTTCCCCTCCTCTTCATTCTGCTCATATTTCTGGAAAACAATTAGTTATAAGTCAGTTTCTTTGACTTTTAATATTAAAGCTCATCCCCAAACTTTCCCATCTCACAAATCATTTCCATGTTTCCCAAGGGACAGCCTTCCTGGTTTGGAAGGCAGAACGCCTGACTTACAGCACTGAGTCCACTATTATCCATCAATCAATCCATGTCCCTACATTGCACCTTCTTCCTCTTCTAAAATTGAAGTAATATTCTGTACTCTGCTTCCTTATAGGTTTGTATTGAAGATTAAATGTGACAAAGATAGGGAAATGCTTCATAAGTTGTACATAAGTAAAATAAGGAACTACATTTTTAAAACTCATCTGTTAAAATACCAGAGCTTCTTTTTTAATGATGTTTTGCATCAGGGATTTTGAGCAGCTCTGCCAATGTTTCTGATCAAGCATATGTTTGAGGAGAAGCAGTTGTGATCTCGCTGCATTTTAAGTTGTGGCATCTCAGCCCCGCCCTCTCCTAGCCTATACCCAGATACATTTAACAGCTTTGCAATGTAATTTCACAGATTCAGAAATTGAAGTCTTTCAGATTCTTTAATCCAAATCCAAAAATTACCCTTCCTATGTTTCCAGCAAAACCTCTTCCACACAGAATATAAAATATCAGATACTAACAATAGAATATTAAAAGCCAAATCTGAAGCAATTACCACAGCTTTGGAGAACAGTCCCACACACAGCTGGTGCCCAATCAGAAGGTCTGTATCTGTCACCCACCATCTCTGCTACTCATAGAATCAGAATGTCAGAGCTGCAGAGGATCTAACAGATAATCCTCCTCCTCTTTCACTACTGGGGAAAGCGAGGCACGGGAAAGACACTCCATCATCACCAGTCACACGTGGATGGATGCTAAAAAGGCATCAGGTCGCTGTCTTCTGGCTGCCTGTTCACATTGCTACATTCTTTTGCTTCCTTTGCTGAGTTATTAGAGTGATCTTGTCATTGGAAGTGAGTAAGTGTTAAGCCATGTGCATTCAATGTGATCGATTGCATTGGAAGGGGGTCTCTCAGGAAGCAACGACATGCATTATTTTGTATCTTGAATGAGGACCCAAAAGGCAGATGACTAGAAACTATTAACTGTTGACCATTAGGTCAATACAATAATGTAAACTGAGACTGGCAATGGTCGACTGGGACACAAGATCGCTCTGTCATTCTGTTGTGCCAAGATACTGTGAGTCTGTTGAGGAGGCTGGGCCATTGTCCATCTTTCTCCATGACTTGACTCTTTGATAAGGGCCCGATTGATCAAAAGGAGTGGTGTCAGGCATCCAAGAGCAGTTTCATAGTAAGCTCAATCTTTTTTTTTTTTTAAAAGATTTTATTTATTTATTTATTTATACAAGCACTGGGTACAGTCAGAAGCGCGGGAGGGTGAGAGAATTCACCAGAGCCAGAGCGGGGAACAGAACAGGCAGACCGACGAAATACACTGCTGAGGGGAGCAGCAGGCACGGCAGGAGAGGTCTTTTGCGCCATGTGGGACCCTCGCTGGTGGGTGGGGATCAAACCGGCACTGCAGAGGCTGCAGGCAGCTTTGCAGCCCAGCGCTCCACCGCTGTACCACCAATCTTTACTTGAAT
This sequence comes from Talpa europaea, assembly GCF_964194135.1. NCBI lineage: Eukaryota > Metazoa > Chordata > Mammalia > Eulipotyphla > Talpidae > Talpa > Talpa europaea. The sequence goes on along the minus strand of NC_140080.1, from coordinate 41,006,830 downwards.
CGCTCAAGGGATTACTTGAATCCCTGCAAGGATTTTATGAGTTAGCCAACATAAAGTCTTGGAAACTCCCTGCCCTGTCTTCCATCCTCTCTTCTCATTCTTTGCTGTTTATTCACCCAGCCCCTCTTTCTGTGTCCTCCATACTCCCATCTGCCTCCAAAGGGTTTCCCCCCTCCGCTTTCTACCTGCTTTCACCAGTTCTACATCATAAACATTGTAAGCGCCACTTGGCAAAGAATTCCTTTCAATAGGTAGAAGGGGTTAGTAGAAAATTACACTGTGTTAACATCCCTGTCACACTGTGTTTCAAGAAAAGGAGGAGCTGCATCATACTGCAGGCTTCCACGGGTGGAATGAATATTACATGTACCCCTGCACATATGACCTTTACCTGGTGGTCCATCATAGAGTGACAAGAAAGTGCTAGTGACAGCAGCACGTACACTGGACTTAACAGTGGTAGTTCTGAAGACCATGAGTGAGAATGATTAAGAGCACACACAGACTTTGGAGTCAAAATTGCAAGGTCTGATCCTGCCATTTATTAACGGAGTAAATTTGGGCAAATTACTTAAAGTCTCTGAAACTTAGTTTCATTATCTGTGAAATGGGTACAAAAATACTTGAATTGATGCCTGCCACATGGGAGCTGCCCTAATGGATGGGTTGTTTTTGTCATTGCTAGTAACAACAATGAGAATAATAAATATGATAGGAAGGGAATTTGGCCAGTGAGAAATGAAAAGCTTTTCCTTCCCTTCCTCCATCCCTTTTTCTTCCCTTCTTTCATTTTTTAAAAAGATTTATTTATGCTTACAAGAACTGGGGTACAGACCAGAGGTGTGTGTGTGGGGGTGGGTAAGAGGATTCACCAGAGACAGAGTAGGGAACAGAATAGACAGACTGAAATACACTGCTGAGGGGAGCAGCGGGCAAGTCAGGAGAGGTCTGCTGTGCCATGTGGGTATCTTCCTGACCAGGGATCAAACTTGTGTCGCAGTGGCTACGGATAGCCTCATAGGCTGCATCTCAACCCCCTGTGCCTCCAGGGAGGCCCCTCCCTCCTTTCTTTGTGTTCATTCTTTTTATTCTTTTTAATGGGTATGTTCAGTGAATAAGATGGCTAAAAATATCAAGAAGGAGGTATGTGAGAATGGAAGATCACATCTTGTGTTAGCTAGAGAGTTTACACTTGAAAATTTCATGTGAAAAATCTGGAAGAAGGAATGTAGAAACAAGAATCAAACAAGAATCAAATCTATGTTCAGAGCAAATCCAGAAATAGTTAGCTCCTATTATTTAGGGAAGAAATCTTGCAAATTCTGCTGCAATAAGAAGAATCTTCCAATTGGAAAGAAGAGACTATTATAGAGAGAAAGTTACACCCTGGATTGATGGGAAACATCTGTCTCTGAATCCAGATGCATTATATCTCAGGAGTTTAAAGGATCTCATTGATAAGGCCTCTGGGTTGTGCTCTTTCTGGGACTTGGGAAATGAGGGAAGCCTGGAGACCAGAAAATATAACCCCAGTTCTCAAAGAAAGACTAAAGCTACACTGTAGAAACTCTGAACTCATAGCTGAGTAGACCTTACAAAATTCTGACAGTTATTACACAAGTGATTTGTGAGCATCAATGTTATTTCATTAAAAATTGATTCAGGCCAACTAATTTCATTATTTGTTAGGGCAGATTTGCTGCTTGACAGAGATATTCAGCAAGGCTGTGGACGAGGTACCCATGGAGGTCCCTGCTTAACCATACTGAATGCTGCTTATTTAGGGGATGGCTGTCTATGTTGGTGTTACACAGATTTTGCTCAAATTCTGTTCTATTCAGTGTTTTGTTTGTTTGTTTTTTATCTCCACTAAAGCCAAAAATATCTAAATTAAAGTGAAATACCTAGGCAGAAATAGATTATCTGACCTTCCTATGGGCTTATAAAATCCTTAAAGTCCAGTTTGAGTCCATCCTAAGTAGTCAGATCTTGAATGTTGACATTGTGACTTAGAATGATCTCTGTGGACTAAAATGAGAACAAATCAATGAAATGAAGTTTATTTTTTTTTTTACAATACTCACACTAATAAATTTTTATTGTTTATCTGGAATTCAAATTTAACTGGGCATCTGGTGAAATGAAGTTTAAATGAGACATGTGGTATATATTTGGCCTCCAAGAAGCAAATAACAAAAATTGCATAAACATATTAAACAGGAATTGACAGCTGATTGGGCCAAAAAGATGAAAGTTGACATCAGAGTCAGGCTAAGCCAATATTAGCCCTTGTTCCAAATGAACTTAATGTTGACCATGTTCATGGAAATCAACTAAATTGAGTGCAAAATGTGTGTGAAGAAAGTCAGACTCACCGTATAGAGATGTGCTCTTTCCTGAAGCCGTATTTCAAGAGTGATGACCCTGGCAAAGACTGTTCAGAGGACTCTGAAAATCATAATAAGTGTAGGATGACAAAAACAGGAACGAGTTACCTGGAGAAAAGAAAGCCAGGAGACTAAACTGGGTTGAGGGCAGAATTTCAAGTGGTCCTGGAGGGCGTAGGAGTTCCACAGGCGTCAAAGTTGTCAGGAAACAGCTTTGGCTGAACAAGAATAAGCTCTTTCCAAATACTAAGTTGATCAAATGTATTATGGTGGAAATGGCCACTAGAGAATTGTAGGCAGGGGCTAAAGCACCTCCATCTGCATGGCACAAGGGGCTTTCTCACTCTGGGCGGGCTCTTTCTCAAATCATCTGTGACGCCCATTCCAACTCTGAGACTCTACCATCTTCTCCCCTCTCTAGGGATGCAGTGGAGTGTGGTGGCCATTGGGAGAGTCATTGCCACCCCCCAGCAACTTCTCCTTTGGTGGCTGCCCAGCCCAGTGACACTTAGGCCCCTGGGCAGAGACCCGGAAGACAGCATCCTTCTGAGAGAGGGCCAGGTGCTAACTGCTGCTTGCTCACATGACCACATCTGGCACCCTCTGCACGGCACATCCCACCATCGGTGCAGCCACCCCTGCCCACTGGGCTTTTCCTCCAGGATTCCAGCAAGTGGCGTTCCAGGCAGTGAGGGGACAGGACGGCCTGTGGTTCATGGGAGAATCTCCTCCAGGCTTCCCCACGGAGGGATCTCTTCATTCCAGCGGTCCCTCTTCCTGCATCTTGCCCTTAAATCACACTGTTGTCCCCAATATGTCCCCTTCCTGTGCTTGTCTGTCTCACTCTTGTTCCAAACACAGTCAATCCCTTTGCCCCATTGCAGTCAAACACATCTCAAATCTGCTTTCTTTGCTACATCTGCTCATGGACATTGTCCAAACACACCCTCCCGGGGTCTGTTGGCTGGTCGTGTTCCTGAACCACACACGTCTGACTGTTCATGTCCATCACATTCACGTTCAAATGCACACTGTCTCCTCCTTGTCCTGCCCTGTCCCAGATGCTCTCCCCTGTGTCTGGGCCCAAACATGCATTTTCTGGGCCAGCTCCCCCATCTGCAGCAGACTTCCACCTGCTCCTCCTGTGTCCAGGGGCTGTTCTGCGCTGCAGGGCCTGCTCTGCCTATTCACCAGGGAAGAAGCTGGGGCACTGCAGAACCAGGGGGGGAAAGCAGAAGACAACTGGCCCTGAGCTGTGGCCTCACATTCTCTTCTGAGATCCTCATTTTCTCCTGGGCCAGAGCTGGGCACCTTCTCCTAAAGAACCAGGGTTAGGGCTGGGCTGATGGCTTTGATCATCGTATTTATGAACAACTGGAAAATTTTCCCTGGAGCCTGGGGGGAAGCCCACGACAGTACCAATTCAGAACCCTTGAGTCTGGCTTGTTGCTCCCAAAGGAGAGGACTGTTGGAAGCTCACACTGTGGAGACCTGTGGCTCTGTTGCCCACTCCTGTCCCCCAGGTGAAGGCAGGGCCACTGGCCCTGGGGTGGGAGACAGTGCTTGCCTTGAGCCAGAGGCCCCAAACTCCAGCCCCAGCTCTGCTGTAAATGTGATGTGAGATCTTGACCTCCTACCTTCCCATCCCTGGACCTTACTTTCTATATCTGTTGATTCAAGTTGGAACTTGGGGAATCTCTAAGGGTCCTCTCTGTGTCTAGAACAAGATGCTGCTACAGCCATCAGCTACCTCTAAAAACCATGGGATGCCTGCCTGCCTTTTGACTTTGTTTCAAAGGAACTACCCTCTTCATGTGGGCCTTCTAGACCTTGCCAGTTTTGCCCTCCAACTTACCCCGGGTACCTTTCTCTCTAAGCTAAATCCATGGCTCTTGCCAACTGCCCTAGAGTGTAGCTCCCAGGAGGTGAACACCACCACGTCCCACTGCCCTGTGAGTTAACTTGATCCTGGCTGTGAGTTAATAGCATCTCAGGGCTTGACCACACCCCCTTTGTTCCTGCTGCTGAAGAGGCATCAGTTATCATTTCCGTTGATGTTTACTTTAGTTCTGCAATCAAGCTGCACAGGAAAGAGACTTTGGAATAAGGTAGAAAAGATTGTCCCCAAACCATCCAAACCCACAAGGAATTCTGCATCATGTGAAGGCTTAGTTTGGTTGGGGACAAAGTATTGCCTTAGGGAAAGGAAAAGCCTCTAAAGAGAAATATTATATAGATGCAAAAAAGCTTTGCATCTTGCATAGATTGGGACTCTCACAGATCAGTGGAGCGGGTTCAAGTGGCATCTCTTGTCAAATGTGAAGAAGTTTATTTAAGTCCTGATTTGCACCTTAACTCTGGCTGAACCAATCCCCTTTGCTGTTGCAACTCACTCCTTCTCTACCTTTACTAGATTGGGCTTAGGAGCAACACCACTTGGGGAATGTCCCTTTTCTATTACAAAGGAGGGAGCAGCAAGACTCTGGGCCCAAGATTCTGAACCTGGTGATGAGACCCAAAGTCTTTGTTCTAGCTGCCACATCTGCCCTGCCCATCCACTGCCCCCAGGAGCATGCAGTGAAGATGGGGTGATGCAGAAGCAGCACATGCACTGAGTCAGTGCTGACCTCCTGTGTGACCCTGACCTGGTAACTGAACCTCTCTGGCCTCAGAGACAATCTCTCCTGCCTACTTCACGAAGTCGTTGTGAGGAGAAGATAAAACATTGGTTGGTAAAAAAAACATTCTGTAAACCATAAAATGCCATTCTGTATGTCTATTATGACTATGGTGACTTTGGATGCTTCTTGAGCTCTCAAAGACTGAGAACTAAACCCCAAAAGGTAAAACGATTTAGAAAGTGAGCTTTCTCTGCTGAAAAACAATCACAAGAGCATCTGTTTTTCCTAATCTACCTTCTTCATTTGGTCACACCAAGGGCCATAAACACTGGGAGCATTTGAAACATGTTCAAAGCAATTTTGTTCTCTGACTAAAGGGCTGGGTTGAGAGAGATGGGAACTATTGGCTGATTTTGCAAAGAATGAGCCTAAATCTTCATGTAACTTCAAAAACATGTGGAAAAAAGTCAAATGCCATAAAAGAATGCATTTGGGTAAAAAAGACCTGGGTCATTGAAATGATCCCCACCCTATAGAAATATGTTAATGTTCTATGAGAAAAGAAAAAAAAAAAAAAACAAACCTCAAACATGGACCAGATTATCAATGACTATCTAAGAACGCTACATAGTTTACTATGAAGCAGATAACTTTTAATACTTTTCCTAATCTAATAGTCTAAATTATTGTTAGTTATGGCTTAATGTTACTTAGCTAACACTTTAGTTTTGTTTACATTTTTTAGTAAAGTAGAATTACAAATGGGGCCTCTCATATCATTCATGATGTTCTGAGTCCCATTGTATAATTGTCATATAAAGTACGTGGAACAGTATCTAGAACATGGAACTGAATTATATAATTTCAAAGGATTACAACTTTTAGTGATGGCTGTATCTTGTTTTTTGAACTCATTAGTGATATCTATGATTTATTTGAAAGCTAAAACTTAGAACGTACTAGGGTCCCCAATTTTAATTTGTTTCTGCAGAGAGCTTTTTGGTTTTATGATGGTCAACTTTTTGAATCAATTCTCATGAATGTGTTTTGGGAAAAACAGCAGCCTATATAAGCTTGTTATTTTCATTAATAAATTCTCTCTATTTATTGATGAGCATTAATAAATTATACATGTTTCTATTTGTGCATTTCATATATGTCTATATAGATTATTCATGGGGGGGGAGCTTAAGTCTTAAAGTTAATAACCAAATATTGAATATACAAGAAGGTGCCAAATTCATAGATTGGGACTCTCACAGATCAGTGGAGCGGGTTCAAGTGGCATCTCTTGTCAAATGTGAACACCATGCATGAGTTTTGTGTAGCTACTCTGTCACCTCATACCCAACCCATCCCTTGGAAGTTTTGGGTTTTTAGAAGCTGGAGAATTTGGTCCATGGTATCAGGTTCTCCTCCAGGCAAAACCAGAAGCTCAGGGCCCTCAATAATGTGATTCTACCTGTGTGCATGTCTGCCATCTTCATCAGGGCCTTAAGCACTAAGACAGACCTCTCTGACATGATCACCCCAAGAGCAGGGGATGGTGAAGAGAATCTAGTCCATGCACTCACTCCTCAGGCACAACCATAGGAGCCAATCAAGGTAGAGGACATACAGAGGGCTTTGCTTGAGATTTTTAATACAATGTCTCCTTGCTGAAACATTTTTGGAAATATTGATAGACTCAGTGTCTATGAAATCCAACACCCACATTCTCTGAGTCTAGGGCAGTGGAGAGACCCCTATCAGCCAGTTGGGGGCTGAGCATTTATCCCAGCTTGCAGCTCTTCTGTTTGACCCTTGGGACCTCTGTCATCACTGAGCAGAGAGATATGTGTCAGACAGGTGACAGTAAACACAAAGACTCTAAATCAGAAATGAGCTTTAGCTTGTGTTACTGGAGCTCAGTGACACAAAAAGAAAAGCAAAGATGATAATGACTCAGAAAAGGAAGTAAAGATGATAATGACTCAGTAGCTTTAGTTACTATTCTTCAGCTAACTGCAATGAAGATCTTGTAGGAAGCCTTTTCTACAAAACTCCACAAAGTAGTGGAAGACACTGAGCTGCATGTGAGAGAAGTTGACCTGGAGTTTCCCCAAGCATGCAGAGATTGCCTGGAGCTGGAAGTGGAGCCAGAAGTGGAGCCCAGGCCCAGCCATATGGGGCATTTATATGCTGCGTCACTTGGTCCTTCTGAGATGTGCGCTCTTTGGCAACATGAAGGTCCTTGAAACTGATGGAGTCTGTTCTTATACATCTTCTCCCCTTTGCCTTTCTTTCCCCATAAGTCTTGGCTTTCTGTAAACAAATAAAGATGCATTTTATCATTTCTCCACCTTTTAGCTAAGATCAAGTGCAAATAACGATGCATTTATATAGTGTTCTTCACTGACTTTAATAAACTAATCCCAAAGCACCTAATTGGAAGTAAAATACTTATTCTTGGCCAGTCTGAAATTGGTTTCCCATTAAAACTATTAATTTCATAGGAAATAAGGGAAATTCAATCTAGCTATGTAATCAGTAGGTTTTTCTCACGCATTGCTTTGTGTCCGTTCTGACATCATCCTTCTGCAATTGATGATATCTTTCATCTGGGCTGGGGTGTTGGGCTCAAAAACACAACTTGGAGCATGCCATTTCCCTCATCAGAGTCCCAAGGGGCTCCTCATTGCCTGCCAAATTCTGGGCTCTCCATAGCGTGTCTAACTTGCCATTCACAGTTTTGTCTCCAGTTACCCTGCCAAGCTGACAATATGCTTCGTCTCCCCTCACTTCTTCCCTGCCTTTGACCTTCAGGCCATTGGTCCTGCTGTTCTGTCAGTGCGCACACATCCCCTCACCTCAGATCTCAAATGCCATCTTCTCCTTGGCTTCTTCTCCGGCCTCCACGACAGCATGAGATGTTTGCCCTATTCCAGTCCCCAAGGCACTTTATTTGTTCTTATGATATTTTGCTATACTTTTCAGTGTGGTTCATTAATTATGCCCTTTCTGAGCTTCCCAACCAGAGTTTTGGCTTTTATTTTTTTTTTAATTGAAACTAGACTTACCAGATTTTGAGCCCCTCCTACTGGGCTCTTTTAACCCCATGTCTCATTGCTGCTCTGCCCCACCCCCTGCAAATGCTGATAAGAGGAACATCTTTCAGTGACAATTTTGAATAAAGCAAGTAACAATAGGATTTGAATTTTAAAATGCTATTATTTCTCTGATTTATGGCAAACCTTCCACACCCCAGTTTTGGTTGATGTTTACTGCAACAGAACTTAAGCCTAAGACTAGTTTTGTGTTTGTAGAACACAGTGGTGAAGCAGACTGAAGTGGCGTGAGTTAGTTGACATCATATGGTCCTAGAGCATGTTGGTCACCATTTGACCAATAGCAGCATTTAGTGAGAGCCAGAGCACAGAGTGGATGAAGGGTGGACCCAGCCATGGATGTGGGTGAATGTGGTGAGTCACCAGGCTCAGAGGTGAGGGCTGGCTCAAAAACAAGCCATGTCTCCTTTTCCCAGCATCCTCACTAGCTGTGTGACTGCCTTGGTCCTGTCCTCCTCTGGATTAAGTTTCACTTCCTGCAAATTGAGAGGCTTTTTGTGGTTGAGAGCTTGGGCTTTGCCATCAGAGAGATGCAGTTTAGAGCTGGCCCCACCAGTTTCTGGCTGTGTATGACTTTGGGTATACTCTTTGCCATCTGAGCCTCAGTTTCTCCATCGCATGGGAAGAGACTTCCCAGAGTGCTGTTGGGAGGCTTCAGTGGGATGAAGCTAATGACGAGTGGAGGGTAGTTCTGGGGTACAGCAAGTGCTCCCTCAAGTGTAGCTGTTGCTATTAATACATTCTATGGCATTTGAAGTTCAAAAGCCTTGTGTGGAGCCCTGTGTAAGGGTATAGAGAAACTAAGGGTGGGGAGTGATGAAAACATCAAGCAGTGGTTTTTCCATGTCAGTGTGAAATCTAGAAAAGGGTTAGCTATAAAGGCTATCTGGAGAAGATGGAAATGATGGGGATTTGGTGATGGAGTCAGAGAAGATGTATGTGATGTGTACGGGCAGGAAATGGAGTTTCATGTCATTCACTGTGTGGCTATAGAGCACCCAAAATGCCTGTTGCTTCAAGTTGCCTAAGCAGGCATCATACTTCATCTTCTAAGAGGGTAAAGGGACTCAACTTCATCAAGCATCCAAATTACATGAGTGTTACCTTGACTTTTTACATACTTTGTAACACTAATCCTCAAAAATTATACTGACTGGATTGAATGCCAGCTTCCTATGCTGTGTGTCTTTAGGTAAGTAAGTTGACTTCTCTGAGCCTCAGATTCTTTACTGGTAAAATAGATGCATTAACTTACAAGGTTACATAATTTAAGTACAATTGTGTATATGATAACAATTAGAATACCACAAGGGAGATAATTGGTGATTTTTATTATTATTTTCACTGCTATTTTATGTAACTTCCATTTTTGTGGATAAGTGAGAATTAAAGGGATTAAATTTCTGAACAAAAATCATTCAATGATAATGAACAGAGCCTAGTGTTGCCCTTCTTTGGAATCATATTCTACTTTTCTGCCTCTGTAGGAAGTAAGGAACCAAAACAATACCATCAAATTTTGAGGACACCCTGCCTCTGAAATTAAAAAAAAAAAGCTTTGTAATATCTATGAACATCCTGATAGCCTGAATGAAGTCATTTAAATTGGTCTGGAATCTTTGATGAAAGGGCAAACATTATCTGTGTTTTTAAAAACTTGGTTGGAATCAGATAATTTAATTTCAATTGAGTCTTTACCAGTATTGAATGCCATTAGGGGGTTACGTCATTTGATTCCAGCCTTAGTCCCCTGAATTAGCATGGTAATCATTTGTATATGGTCTTCTTGTCAACAGCATCCAAATGGGGCCCCATATGCCACCGCTTAATGATGAAATTCTTGGCCAGAACACAGACCAACCCCCTCCACCTCTCATTCTTTCTCCAAAGCCTTTTGGCAATCTCTCCATCATCCTCAGGAATTTGTCATGGGGAGACCATGCGTCATCAGTTACTAAGGCTCTGTGACAGAGAAGTCAGCCAGGGTTTCACAGTATTGAGTGAGAAGCCCCAAGATGACAGCCAAGCCACCATTTCTGGTGGACCTCTTGTCCCAGTTGGCCAGAGAGCTGGCCTTTGGCCTTTGGATGTTAGTCAACAGAAGGAACCAGGAGAGAGGATCTAATCAGGGTCACCCTTATTATGTGTTTCCTCTTCCCAACCCAGCCTTCCGGAAACACTGAGCTTGTAAAAGGTCAAAGTCATTCCAGAATTCTGTCTCATCTAATAGTAGCCCTCACAGCAGAGAGCAGCCTCTATTTACTTTCTAATTTCCTGGCATTTCTTTGTTACTCAGAACTTCCCATTTCAGCGGATGGTTTCCCTTATGGTGGCCTCCCTGATAGAGGAAAACGTGGATAATGAGTCCATCTTGAATTCTGCCCTGATCAACTGGGTGACTTCCGCAAGACGCTCTGGGTCCCAAATGTCCCATGACACAGTGTCCTAGCCTTCCATAGGGAATTTTGTTTATTCACTTGTCAAAGATTTCTGTGCTGCTAAAGGAGAAAGAAATCAGTCAGGTTTTTCCTTTGACCTTTGATCGCTTCCACATTAATAGGTGGGAAAGTCACAAAAATGAGAAAGCTAGGCAAAAAGTTAAGCAAAGTTGGTTAAAATACTATGTTCTAAAATATACAATACTAGGCAACATGTGCAATATGCTAGTATTACTATTACACATGCTGTTATTGTTGTTTTGATATTATTATTATTTATTATCATCATTTTATTCTAGACTTTCAGGTGGGAAGTCATCTCCAATTTCTATCACATTCTATGCTTCTTATATTTAGTCTCTAAATTTTACTTCCTTTGAAAAACTGAAATCTAGTCTTTTCTTTATTTTTTTATAAAGATTTATTTATTTATGCATACACGAACTGGGGTACAGGTCGGGGGGTGGTGAGAGGATTCACCAGAGACAGAGTAGGGAGCAGAACAGGCAGATGTACTGAAATACACTGCTGAGGGGAGCAGCGGGTGAGTCAGTAGAGGTCTGCTGCACCATGTGGGCCACTTCCCTGGCCAGGGATCAAACTCGTGCTGCAGTGGCTGCAGATAGCTTCATAGCTCTGCATCTTAACCACTTGCACTACCAGGGAGGCCCCTGCTATCTAGTCTTTTCTTTACAGTTCCACTGTCACCTCTCAGTTCATACCACACAACTTCTTTTTCCTGGAAGCTAACAATTTTATTGTATTTCTAACATTTAGGTCGTAATAGAGCTATTTGAGAGTATATTGGAATCCAGGGGTTTTTCCCCAAAAGTCTGGACATATGCATGAAATTTTTTAGGTGTATAATTTTTTGAGATAACATGGGTCTATAACACATGATTTAGAGATGTAAGTGCACACCTTTCAGATCTAAAAATTTGTAATGCCTTTTCGAAAAACTCATTTAGTTTCTGAAGGCTAAAAGTAATCCCTGCTTAAATGTCACTATCTTGGTGGAGATGACAACACTGACTTAATAAAGTCACAGACCCCCCCCCCCGCCACACCCTGTTGCTCTACTGCTGCTTAGTGGTTATTTATTGGGTCATAAATACAGATTCCAAGGGCCGTTTTTTTGGTCATCACAATGATTCATTATAAATATAATATTTCTTCACATAACACGATCTTACCTCCAAATAGCTCTTAGAAATGATCTCATAAGTTGTTCCAGATTCCTTATAGACAAGGTAAAGGAATATGTCATTGCCTTCATTTACATATTCAAACTCAAAACTCAGAACAGTTTCAACAAATGGCTGAGATTTTGGTGAGTCACTGGATCCAATCAGAAATAAGAATGATTTCCCTCATCGGGGGTGTATTGCATGCCCACAATGTGCCAGGCAGTGCTAGAGCTTGGGGTAGGCCAGTGCTCAGTTGGCCTTGTTGTCCTGAGGCTGTTTTGAGAAGAAAAGCCTGTTCTCTTTGGAAATTGACTGGCATGAGTCCAGCATTCCTAATTCAGTGATAACGCCTGGCATTTTAATAGCACACATAAAAGCACACATGCACAGTTTCTGGAAGCAGACAAATGTGCATAACAGTCCTGATTTCAGCTACTTCCATGCTTGAGTGTTGGTTTCCTTATCTGTAAAACCAAAATGATTTCTCAAAATCAACAAGCAACTATAACCCAGAGACACACTACACGGAGGAGTAGGGTCAAAATAAGGGGGGATGCAATTGTAGGGGGAATATAACCAAAATGAAAATGCATACATTGTGCAAAAATGAAAAATGATGTAAGAATTATATAAAATAAAATATTAAAAAAAATAAAATTCATAGGCTTCAGGAAAAAAAAGAATGATTTCTAAAGCAAGGGATAGCCAATTTCAGGGGGCTGAGTTAGTCGTCTGCCTACTTTTGTGTGACCCTTGAGCTAAAAATGTTTGCTATATTTGTTAAGAGGTTATATTTGTTAATAGGCATCAACAACAGCAAACTAAACAGGTGAAGAAACAACAGAGAAGAATGGGCAGCAGAGAACGCTTGAATAACGCTCACCCCTCCCCCACAGTAGCACACAAAGTAGGACTTCAGAGGTGGGTGACCATGGTCTGGCTCCAGCCTCTGCCCTGTACTGCCTGCATGACCTCCAGCTTAACGCTCAGAGCCTCAGTTTCTCCTGATGGACATGCTAATGACTAACATATCTCAGTACTTTCTAGTCCTTTATCAAGAAGACTTGCCAATACCTGTTCTAAAACCAGACTGCCTATGTTCAAGTCTACATGGCCCCTTCCCAGCAACATTCTCTTGAGCAAATTGCCCAACTTCTATATCTGCTTTTCCAACATCTGTATCTGATGTCAATGAGAGTTGCGAGCAGTACTTATTTCTAATGACATAAGGTTTACATAGGTTAACACACATGAAATGCAGAGATGGAAGGTTGGTCTGTGAAATGTTAGCTGTTATTAGGAATATCACCACTACCATTATTCCCAGTTCTCCAAAAGATGTTTGTGGCCGTTACCCAATATAATGTCTATGTGTATGGGAGGTACTAAATAATGTCAGCTCTTCTTTGCTGTATCATCTCTGACTTCTCATTAGAAGTTCCCAACGACCCAGTGATAGGTATAGGATGTCCTTCAAGTCCAGAGAAGGGAAGGGATAGATACTGATCCAGGAAGATACAGAGTACGGACTGGCAACAGATTTTGCATTCTGAAGGTACATCCACTTTCCATACCATGCTGTCTCTCCATCAAAACATATGAGGGTCTTGGTCCTCCCCGGTGATCTAGGGGTTAAGTCTCAATGCTATCACTGCTGTAGCCTGAGTTTGATCCCCGGCCAGGGAGCTAACACACACATGGCACAGCAGACCTCTCCTGTCTCACCCACTGCTCCCCTCAGCAGTGTATTTCAATGGATCTGCCTGAAAATTTCCCTTAGGAGCCCTCACCATTGTCCCTGATGTACAGGACAGAATAAACAGAAGTGTGTTTTGTAGATGGTGTTCATCAAGTTGGGAGAAGTCAATGATCTGCCTCTGGTTATGACAGTGAGCTTTGCTTAGATGCAGTGAGTTGTGTCCCAGCTGCTGTCTTGGATCCACAGACCCCCATTCTGAGGAGGAGGATGATGGTATGGCCTTCTCCCTCCGGAAGGGTCCCTCCTGTTGGTCCCTCTGTCAGGTCAGATGGAGTCTTCTCTTATGAGGCGTTAACTCAGAATTTGTGGATAAGACCCTTTTAAGGAGCAAAGAGTTCTTCTAGGCATAACAGGGAGGAATAAATGAGGAAAGCCGAGGTTTGCAAATTGTGCCTGCCCAGCACATCCTGGCTTTCCCCGTGTGGAACACTCAGGCATTATTCTAGGAGCATAGCTCTTCGCCGGGCCCTTCCTCTGCCTCCCACAGGAGTCTTGCTTTATTGGCTTTGAGTTTTCCTAACACCTGCTGCCAGGCAGCTGGCTAACCACCACCCACCCATCCTGGCCTGTCACATGCCAGCCAAACCACAGCCACAGCAGCCATGCTGACATCCAGCCCTTTCAGGGTCCTGACCTGCCTTTCTGGATCGAACATGTTCGACCTTCAGGTGAGACTGACCAGCGAGCATGGTCCAGGGCAATCATTTCCAGCGTCCTGCCTTGTCTGGGCGGTGGAGTGGCATGTGTGTCACTTGCTTCCCTTTCAATCCCTGCATCAGTGTATGGTGAATAAGCCAGAAAATACTGGATCTCAGGCAACTTTGTAAGATGTGATCTGCAATACAAATGTAAGGAGCCATCTCTGTATCGAAAAACAGATTTAACTGGGTGCAACTTGACCTGCGTACCCAGCCAGTGAAAATACAAAGAGCTGAGACCACAGGAAAAAGGTGCTGTTCATTCAACAAGGTGACCAGGACAGAGACAGTGAGTCAGGGCTTCAAGACAAATTATGACACTTCTGAAAATCAAGTTTGACTTTCTTTTTTTTTTTTTTTTTTTTTAATAGAGGCATGTTTTTTATTTATTTATTTATTTATTTGTTCGTTTGTTTGGTTTTGTTTATACATGCACTGGGTACAATCAGAAGCGCGGGAGGGTGAGAGAATTCACCAGAGCCAGAGCGGGGAGCAGACAGGCAGAAGGACTGAAGTACACTGCTGAGGGGAGCAGCGGGCAGCAGGAGAGGTCTGCGCGCCATGTGGGACCCTCCTCCGGTGGCCGGGGAGCAGCCAGGGATCGAACCGGCGCCGCAGAGGCCGCGGGCAGCTTCGCAACCCAGCGCTCAACCACTGCGCTACTGGGGAGGCCCCAAGTTTGACTTTCTACTTAACATTTCTACAATGTGTAACTTGAATCCCATCTCCATTGTTTAAATGTAGGAGAGGGTAAAAAAGTGTTTGAAGAATTGCACCATTTTCTGAGATTTTCACAAGGAAAGTTTTTTGCGAGAATTTGCTACTGCTTTCAGACACATCTACAACTTACCTACATGTTACCATTCTCAAAATTTCATTCCTTAGGCATTAAGGGCTCTGTTCAAGAAAACTGATAGTTACTTGCATTTAATAGGAAATAAATTAAGAATTGTTAAATGTCTAGTTAAATAATTATAAAGGCCTAACAACATATACAATATATTATAGTATTTGCATATGTATGATATATATAATGTAAATATTTTATATACATGTAAACCTGTGCCAGAAATACATTCTTATAATCATTTGTAATTGTTACCCCATGTGTAATTCCAGCCTCACAGGAGTGTTTCAGCTCCAATCTGGACACTAAAATGCAACGTTGAGTGGCAGGGTCCTGGTGGTACACACAGATATCCAGATATTTAAATTCTCAACTGATTATTTAGAGTCCACTAAAAGTTTCTTTCTGAGTTTCTTCATTTGTCACCTTGTCTATGAATTGCTGACATTGGAAATTTTCACAGAACAGACATAGTGTGAGGTGGTAACTGTGAGAGAGCTTGGGTAGTGAAAGATCCAAGGCTCATCATCAGGCTAGGGAAGGACTAGAGAGAACCAGCTAAAGGAAGCGAGAGTTGGGAATCCAAATCACCATTCAATCATGTAATTATCTTAGTTTGAATGAAATAGTTCCGGCTTCCTAATTAAAGCACACCACCGTGCCTGACCCAACGAGCACATGTCCTGCTCCACTAACCCTCACTGTAAGTCCCTGAGGGAGGGCCTGTCATCTTCACTATGTCAGATGGGGAAACTGAGGCAGAAGGACACTCAAGGTAGAGAAATTTCTAAGTCAGGGATCTGAGACTGAAATTCTAACATTTGACTCTCAACCACCACAGCATAGCCAACGGTCAGCAGAAACATAACTGTGCTAGATGAAAAAGACATGGTTTATCTTCTCCCACAGGCTTGTGATTTAGCTGGAAATGTGCTATTTATATGCTAGTACAGTCGCGGGTAACAAGTCAAGAGCTGTCACAAGGCTGCTTATATTCTCCAATAAATTATAGAAGTGGAACGTGCTATGGTTGTGTAAAAGAGGGAAAGAGAACAGCACCCTGAGGTGGCAGAGATGGCTGTCTGGAGGAGGAAGTGAATCTCTACAGCTACATTTCCAGATTCTTCTCTGTAGACACAGTGTAGGAGATTAGCTAAGGATGAATTATTAGCACCAAGGTGAATTATTTTCATCCTTTTCCCTTCAAAATCCTAATTCTAGGATTCTGATTTTCTGCCTGTCTCATGTGTCACCTAAGGGCAACTTGGTGTTTTGAACAGGGAAGAACACAGCAGACTTGGGAGAGCCTTTTAGAGTCTGGGGGTCCTGAAGGTATGGAGGGGATGTATGGATGGGATTTCCTAAAACAGAGATTGGGGTTTCTCTGTAAAACATGAAGGAGAAATGATGACCCTTCCTTCTTGGCATAGGGCCAAGAGAGTGAGAAGGAAAAAATCCCACTGCTTGCCTGGCCCAGAATCTGCCCGGGTTAGGGCACCAGAAGTTCTGGCTTTCAGAAGCTCACTTCTGAGACCCAGGCCTCCCAAGTTTAAGGGTGTGCTTCCAAGTCAGAGGACCTTGGAGTGGACTCCAGGTTCCCTCTTAGAAACCAGATTATCTTGGCCATGTTACTTCTAAGTCTAAGGTTCCTTCTCAGAAAATGGATAACAGCTCACCTCCCAAGGTTGGTGGGCTATGCAGGGTGATTCATTCCTGTAAGGAATGCATCCAGGCCTGCCAGGAAGGGCGGCTGGCTGTGAGGAAGAGGGAGGGGAGAAAGGGTGACTGTGTGCAGACCTTGGCCTTGACTCCTTGAAAGGTAACAGGTACAGTTGGCTTTCATCCTGCCTTGGCCGCTCACTGGCCACCCCCTCTTGGAGCAACTTTGCTTTTCTCTGCCTGTTTCCTTAATTGACCAATCAAGGTAGTAGCCGCTCTGTAAGCTCCCCAGGGTGTGAGAACGAGCTACGAGCTGTAAAAGTGCTCTTCCATGTGATGTGCAGTGGGTCTGGCCAAGATGTGTGCTAATTACACACCTCCCGACCCACCCTTGGAGGCACTTAGAAGTGACTAGAATGCTCGTGTAGGCGAAAACCATTTGTCTACTAACTCCTGCATTTTCTGTTTTCTTTCCCAACTTCTGCTTGGCTCTCCCTCATCTGTGGCTGTTTTCTGTTTCAACCAAAAGTGGCTGTTCCTTTATCTCCAGCTTCCTCCTGCTCTTCTGCAATAGACCGGTTCCTGTGTAACTCTGAACGTGCTCTGTAAGTCTGTCACGTCCTTGGCGGGTCTGTCTGTGTCTGCCCATTGACTTCTTCCGACAACATGTCCTTGGTTTCTGTTTCTTCCTCCGTCCTCCCTGGCCCAGGTGGAGGGAACATATGGATGGATCAACTTGTCAGTGGAGACTGCCCCACCCCCACTCCAGGCCCAATGTTCCTTCTGTGTCTTGATTGCTATTGATCTAAAGCCAAAGATTCTTCTGGTTTGGGAGCTATGTTTTATTTTTTATCTCCTAGTTTTAAAAAATCTGTTTTGGGTCTCCGTGGTGGGGCAAGAGGCTAAGCACAGTACTGTGAAGCTATCTGAAGTCTCTGCAGCATGAGTTCGTTCCCTGGCCAGCCAGGGAACTACCCACATGGTGCAGCAGACCTCTCCTGTCTCACCCACTGCTCCCCTCAGTAGTGTATTTTTAGTCAGTCTGCCTGTTCTGTTCCCCACTCTGTCTCTGGTGAATCCTCTCACCCCCTGCACCTCTAGCCTGTACCCCAGTTCTTGTACGCATAAATAAATAAACCTTTAAAAGTAAATAAATAAATAAACAAACAAATAAATAAATAAACAAAGGGCCTCCCCGGTGGCGCAGTGGGTTGAGTGCAGTGCTGTGAAGCTGTCCGTGGCCTCTGCAGCACAGGTTCAATTCCTGGCCAGCTAAGGAGTTTCCCACATGGTGCAGAAGACCTCTCCTGTCGCGCCCGCTGCTCCCCTCAGCAGTGTGTTTCGGTCTGTCTGCCTGTTCTGCTCTCCACTCTGTCTCTGGTGAATCCTCTCACCCTCCTGTGCCTCTGGCCTGTACCCCAGCTATTGTATAAATAAAAAATAAATCTTTAAAAAATAAATAAAAGTTTATGTTGGGGTTCGTTCCTTTCAGGAGCTCAAGTTTCCCAGGTCCAGGTGAGGTGGGCTCTTTAGGCATTCTGTGTCTGACATCTGGCCATGCCCTGCCCCAGCCACCTCATTTTATTGGCTAGAAGTGCTGAACCCCTTCCTCTTTCTCCAACAAGTGACTATGAATAAATCAGCATTTTCCAAACCTTTTTATTTTGAAATGCTTGTATATCTGCAGAAGAATCCTGCAGAGTTCCCATGGAACTTTCACCCAGCCTCCTCAATGCTAACGTACATAACCATACAGCACCCCTCAAAGCTGGAGGATTAGTGTTTATCTTATACAGCTATCTGAATGACAGATTTTATTTGGATTTCCCCACTATTAAGTCAGATTGTAAGTAACTTTGTCCAAAACTGTGTTTTGAATTTCCATTATTAAGCTGTCCTCATGACAGTCAAGGCCTTGAGTGATGTTTGGCATATATATGTTTTTTTTTTTTTTTTTTTTTGGTACTAAATGACCCCCGTCATTTGGTTTTGGTTTTGCTCTGTTGAGTTTTGGTTGACTTTCTTATGTGTCTTTTCTCTGTCCACATCAGCTATCATTGTTTATTCCCTGTAATCAGCTGGTCTGCCACTGGCCTCTCTTGCCTCCTCGCCTCTCTCCTCCTTCCCAGTGAGAGGCTGAGAACCAGAAAGAAGCTCAGCCAGCTGTTTCCAAAAGCAGATGTGTGGAGGGGCTGAGCTTCCGTATCCCCCTTCCTCATCCTGTCCCCCAGAAGATATAATGTCACACCAAAGTGCATGGGCAGCTGACAGGCAGAGACTGAGCAGGGCATCCACTGGGCTCCAGTGAAGCTAGTGGGACAGAAGTTGCACAAAGGGAGACTTGCTGTAAAGATAGAGGGCCGGCTTGCGGGTCCGCAGAGCAGGAGGCTGTCAGGCTTTTCACTGGTGCTCAGATGAGAAACGGGGTGCTCTCGGGGACTGGCTTTCCTCCTTCCATCTCTCTGAGGCCTTCATCTCTTTCCTGCTTTGCACCGCACCTCAGCTTCACCCTTCCCTGTAGGGACCACGTTCTCCATTTCTGTGAACACACAGCCAAACCCCATCTCCCCAGGGAACCCCTTCTCAGTTCAAGCACCGAGACCTGGAGAGTGTCTCTTGGTCCCCAGCCACAGACTCAGGAGGTGGCAGCAGAGCCCCTGTGAACTCTCTCCTGGCCAGGGGGCAGTGCCTGCCGAAGGGGTGGGCTCACTCCTCAGATGACAGGCACAAGATACAGAAAGGGCTGGATGCAGAAGCGCACTCAGGAGACTCTGAGCCCCTCAAGGCATGGGAGAGGCCAGAGGCCAGGCGTGGGGCACACAGCCAGGAAACAGCTCGTGTCTTCTATCAGCTGTGCATGCCCATGTGAAATGAACGGCTGGGCCATTTTGATCCTGGTGCCACCAATAACCAGAGAGACCCTGAGGCTAGCATCCTGTTTTCCAGTGACAAGAACCAGTTAGTGTGAGTGGAACTACCTACCAAGCAGAATAGAACTACACTGAAGAAATGGATAAGTTTCTCCTGGAGAAGGGAAGGTTGGAGTTATGGGGACCTCCTGGTAAATGGCATCAGCATCCACTGAGTGACCCAGCATAATCTTTGACTCATTTGGACACTCTTCATCCTCCTGATTTACCACTTGACTCCACTCCAACCTCACCTCAGTCTGTGCTACATGCCACTGCTAGAATGTTCTTCCAAAACATGACATCCCCATGCACCCTTCTGCTGACAGCCTTAGCCAGTTTCTGTGCTGTTAGGAGATGCCCACGCCCTTCATGCACTGAGCCTCTGCATCACCCACCTCTTAGACTGTAGGTGTGGCCCCTGCTGGCCCTTCTGCTGGTACCCTGTCCCTCTGCCTGGTTAGCTTTACCCATTTTTCAGACCCCCATCTCCCATCATTCCTCACCACCTACACGCTAACCTTGGTCACATCCCCTATGAAATGCTCCCTAGAGTCACCAAATACCTCTCATTCCTGACCCTTCTCGAGACTGTGACTTGCCTCTAACTGTGGGTACCCCACAGAAACTGAATATCGTGAGGACAGGGTCTGGACAGCTTTCCTCGCCACGCTGATAACTCCGGGGCGCGGCACTCTCCCAGGCTGTGGTAGGCACTCAAATGTGTTCTTAAATGAATAACTGAATGACGGACTAAATGCCTAGATGTAAAATTCCTATTCCTCCCCGAACATCACAGAAACACCCAGTGTGAGAGCTTTGTTCCAGGTGAGAGAGTTCAGGCTTTCATGAAACTCTGCTTTGGGGGTGAATCTCTTTAAACCTGTGCACCTCATATTTTAATAATTAAAACACCTTCTTGCTTGTGTGAGCACTGTGTGAGCACTGCCATGTGGAGGAAGGCCGGGTGCTGTGTAATAAAGTCTGATCATTTCCTCATAATGCGAGGCTGGGCAGGCAGAGGGGGCTATAATGATGCAGCTAATTAGCACGTGCAGGCTGCTCTAAGTGCGATGCTAATTGCTCAGTGAATGAATTGTAGACTCAGGTAATTACCAAGCCTAATGTGGTTCCCATCAAGTTTGAGTAAATTAATGCAAAGAGGGGAAGCAGCCCAGCTAGGAGGAGCTGCCTCCCTCTTCGCTGTTGCTTGGGAAACAACAGTAAGATTTTTTTCTTTTAATGTTCATAATATATATTTATACATATATATCACATCATTGTTCATTGTTGTACAATGTATGCTTTCTTCTCTCAGGTGAATCCCCGTAAAATTCCCACCACCAAGTCACCCATGAACCATCACCGTGGTCCCTTGTGCTCTGTTTTGATCCCTCTGCCTCCCCCTCCCTGTAGAATGTCTCTGATTTATAGTTGTCTGCTAATTTTGTTTTGTTTATTTATTATTATTGTTTTTTTTCCTGATCCCTTACTTTGTTCCCCTATATTCTTCCTATAAGTGAAACCATCTGATATTTTTCTTCTTCCTTCTGGCTTATTTCACTGAGCGTAACCCCTTCCAGCTCTATCCATGTTGCTGCGAATGGCATGAGTTTATTTTTTTTGATTGCCAAATAATGTTCCATTGTGTATATGTACCACATCTTCTTGATCCGGTCATCTATTTTGGGGCATTTGGGTTGTTTCCATATCTTACCTATTGTAAATAATGAGCAGTGAGATTTTCTTCTGGACTGGAGCTGCCCAGGTATACCCAGACATCTGGGCTCTGCTCAGCTGCGAGACTTAAGGTCTTACAGTGAACAGAGCATGGAGAGACTGGCACTCTGAAAGATGACAGTTTTTCTCTCTCTAGGGCTGTTTTGTTATCTGAAAAGCCACCTTGATGGTTTCCTTCAGTCCTGTGATCATTTTCTAAATGAACAGACATTTAATCGATTACGAAGACAGATTTCTGTACCAAATCTGCAATCCAGTACTGAGCTCACATCTTACCTCTGTCATCAAGTAACCACAGTATTAATTGACATATTTGAAAGATTTATTTATTTATGCATACAAGAGCTGGGGTACAGGCCCTAGGTGTGGGGATGGGGAGCAGTGAGCGAATTCACCAGAGACAGAGTGGGGAGCAGAAGAGGCAGATCTACTGAAATACACTGCTGAGGGGAGCAGCGGGCGAGTCAGAAGAGATCTGTTGTGCCATGTTGGTAGCTCCCTCGCCAGGGATAGAACTCATGCTGCAGAGGCTGCGGGTAGCTTCATAGTGCTGAGACTTAACCCCTTGTGCCACCAGGGAGGTCCCTAATCGACATTTATGGAGAGGGGAATGCTTGGCACCCTTCTAATTATAAAATATTCGAGGATGTTATTAAAATAAGTGCTTTATGTGTATCATGCCACTTAATATCCACTGCTACCTGCGGCATCTGGAGATAATAATCATAATTCAGATTCAGTCGGTGTTAGAGCCGTGCTGTAACCTGTGTCTGCCTCCAGAGCCTGTGTTCACAGCCAGTCCGTTGGAGACCACTTCTGGAACCCTGGGAAAATCACATTTTCTAAACCTTGGTTTCCCTAAGAGTGAATATTCCTGTACCCACTGTGCACCCCGCCCTGTGCTAAATCCTTTCGATGTGAAATTTATTGTCACAATAGGCTGTGAGGTTGGTGGAACTAATCTCTTTGACCAGCTCACACAGCTGGTAAATGGTGGTTAGGATCTGAATGCTGTTGCCAGTGACACCTGCTTTCTTTTGCCCACTACTTCTCAAGTTGAGGCCAGGTAGATCCCCATGAATATGCCACAGACTTGCGGGGTGCATGCATCCTAGTTAGAGAAATGCCACAGAAATCAGCTACTATTTCTGCCACATCCCAATGAACTCAAATCATAAGGCAGGCGCGTGTGAGGGGCCATCCAGGTGACCCCACATTTGCCCGGAGGACTTACTTTTGCATCCAAGTGAAAATACCCAATAAAAATAATCTCTCTCCTGGAGGCTGGGGAACAGCCGCGCACGGAGAGCACCATCACAGACACACTGCCCTTTCCCAGAGTCCTGACAAGGAACCTCAGGTGGGCCCCCCTTTGTACGTGTCCCCCACCAGGACATGGTCATACACCACCAGTGGGAAACACACCCATCTGCTCACCCCATCTCTCAAGAAAGTTTCTGCCCATTACCTGCACTCTGGATAAAGTCTGAATGCCCACTGCGGCCTAAGCCCTTTCTAGTCATTTCCTAACAACTCACTCATCAGCACACGAGAAACACACTTTGGAGAGATGTGGGGAAGTTGCTGAGGAGGGGCCTGTGCCCTGTGGCAGTGCATCTCCTAACAGCATCAGAAACAGCAGCATGGCCTCTTAGTGTGGGCCAGGGTGCCACTGCTGGCCAGTGAAAGTGACTTATCGGCCATAAGCAGGGCAGAGGTTTGAACATGTGCTTTGAAGCTAAAAATGTGGGCATTGTAGGCGTTGCGACCTTAGGTAAATTGCTTGACTTCTCTGAGCCTCAGTTTTCTCATTTGTAAGAGTGCTTTCTCACTGAGTATTATGAAAAATAAATGAGATAATGTATGTTATTACTGAGAATGGAACACAGCCGGTAAGCAGTAGAGCCTGTTTTGGTTTAGATCAGGCTGAATCAAGTCAGGCTTGGTCCCGGTGCTGCAAAACCCACCCTCTGGCTGGCAAGGGAAACACAAACACACAAGACAGTCTGAGACAAGTTGTAAAGGCCAAACCTCCAGGTATAATGAGAACAGCAGTAAAGCGGCTAAGGGTTACGTTTCCATGTCAGGAAACCTCACCACCTCTCCTGCCACCAACTGGGGTGGGGTACTGGTTTCTCTCACCCTGTGACTGCTATAAGCCCTGAATTAATCTCTCTGGCACCACCTTTCTGTCTCCTCTCAGTAGAGCAACAAGAGAGAGCCAGCTCGAGGTTGCTCAGGTCATGGAGGGCACTGCTTGGAAACCTCCATAGTCCTCCTCACAGGTAGTAAAATTTAGGGGATCTGCAGGCTGTGTCTCTGCCCTCCCCACACTCTGGCTCTAGCTGCTTTCCAGACCTCAACTTTCAGCTCCTTCCACTGCCCCGCCTGCCCCGCCCCCCACCTCCTTTGGCCTCAGGCCCCAGTTTCTTCAAAATTGCTGTTCTTTAAAATTGTCAGATTTTAAAGTAGCCTCAAGCCCTTTGCACTGGCTACTCTTCTCCCAGAGCACATGTCACGCATCCTCACACATCTCATAGGATCTAGTCAGGAGACAGAAACCATACCAGTCATTTAAACAATATTTTAAGGGCCTCCCTGGTGGTGCAAGGGGTTAAGCACAGCACTGTGAAGCTATTCGCAGCCACTGCAGCACGAGTTCGATTCCTGACCAGGAGCTAACCCACATGGCGCAGCAGACCTCTCCTTTCTCACCCACTGCTCCCCTCAGCAGTGTAATTCAATCATTCCACCTGTTCTGCTCCCCACTCTGTTTCTGATGAATCCTCTCACCACCCCCTCCCACTTCTGGCCTACACCCCTGCTCTTCTATGCATAAATAAATAAAATAAATCTTTAAAAAATACAAAAATATACAAATTTGTTAAGAAAATATATATAAGAAAAAAAAATCAAATTATTAAGAAGGCTTATAGTAGTTAACTACTGAAAGGGCAGAAAAGAAGACTCTGAACTGTTATGAAGGAAGCAATTGAAGGAAAAAACTACTATCTCTATGACTGAGGAAATAAAGGAAGAGTCACAAAACTTAGAAACTCGGAAGAGGGATCCAACTGAGCACAACTTAGAGCTCTGAGGAGGAGGCATGGGCCGGATGCCGTTGAGGGGCTGCCGTGAAGCTGGTTATGTAAGAACTGCAAAGGCTGCAAACTGGATCTGGCTGCTACAGGAAGGCGCTGTCTCTACTGAGCTCCAGAAGCATCCTGGGGGGATGCTCATAGGCACCACAGGCAGAAGGGAAGCTCTTGGGAAAGGCAAGACATATGTGCGCATGTGTGTTTTACTGAATGGACTTGACACTGGTCTCAGAGCATTGAGCAATGATCTGTCTTAAACTGTAGAGATTTCCCAAGAATCTGGGTTACTGATGACAAGGCTGCAATTGGGATTGATTTCAGTGCAATTAACATATTGAGTGCAACTGTGTGACAATGCAGAAAATAATAAACAGTTGTCAAGTAGTAAATGTCTCTGTGATTCTTAGAGTCAACTTGTTTGATTCATCTAATTGATTTAATGTTCCTCGTGGCATCGAAACGAATCAGAGTACATTGTTTCTGGCTCTGAGTGCTTTGCTGATCTCAATCAGCATTTCGACATGCTAAGCACAGAACCCTCTCTGGGAGAGGAAACTTGGTGTAATCAGATAGAACTTGAGCTGGTCTAAGATTCATTAGGATGAGTCACATAAGAAGCCAAGACGTGGTTGGGAGGAAAGAAATCTGGGTTCCAGACCCAGACTTTCCACTCTTGCCCTTTAAAATGAGCAGTTTAGGGCCTCCCTGGGGGCGCAGGGGGTTGGGACGCAACCTATGAAGCTGTCCACAGCCTTTGCAGCATGAGCTCGATCCCAGGCCAGGGAGCTACCCACATGGCACAGCAGACCTCTCCTGACTTGCACGCTGCTCCCCTCAGCAGTGTATGTCAGTCAGTCTGCCTGTTCTGTTCCCCGCTCTGTCTCTGGTGAGTCCTCTCAGGCCTCATCGCCTCTGGTCTGTACCCCAGCTCTTGTATGAATAAATAAATTAACCTTTAAAAATATAAAAAAAATAAAATGAGCAGTTTGGATGCCTTTCTTTGGCTCACCCTCTCTACGACATCCAGCCCCACCTCACCACGCTAACAGATGCATGCAGTAGAAATGACGTCAAGAGTAGCGTGGGTGCTCTCTTGGGTGAGATTGAAGGATGCCTGTTGAATTCTCATGGCTTCTCTCCTTCCTGCCTAGGTACACAGTTCTGCACAGTGGACATCACCAGGAACTTGAGAAACTGCCCATACACAATGACCCAGAATCTCTGGAATCATGCTTCTGATGGAGGACGTGGCTCACGACTAAGCCATTCATTCCTATTCATGTCTGCATGAGCAGGATCCCCTGGCATCTCCCCTGACCCTCATCACCGCTAGTGAGGAGCGAGGCAGTGGGACCAAGGGCCGGGGGAAGGTACGTGGAAGACTGTGTTGGGCAGGACCCAAGGCCAGAGCATGGAGGACCTCAGAGTTGTGAAGGAGCTGCAAGCACCATCAGATCCAGCCTCCCACCCAAAGCAGGAGTGGCGCCCTCCCTGGATCCCTGGAAGATGGCCTGTCTCAGCTTACACACCTCCAGGGACAGGCACTCACTACCTCCTGGTGCAGCTCCTTTTATTACAGGGAAGGTTTAATGGCAAGGAAGCTCTTTCCTTTGTTGGAACTCAGATCTGCTCCAGCTTCTATCTGGGGCCCGGCTGTTGACCCCACTTCTTGAGATCCCTGACATGTTGGAAGACAACCATCTGCCACCACCCACCCTTCTCTCTAAACCCAGCAACTCCAATTTCCTAGCATCCTAGCCGTCTTCTTCCAGACATGCTTTGGTGGGAGAATTAACCAACACTCTTTTAAATTGATGCAGTTGGGTTGACATAAGTTGGAGGTCTGCCTGGAAGTCAGTGGTTTGGACAAGTGAAGCATGAAGATTTTTGGTTTACTATCACTCGCGTTTTTCTTTTCTTTCCTTTGGAGAGAGACGTTGGAAACTGCTGATGTTTGTGTTTGGGACCCATTACCCGAAGGCATCTGTACAATCAGTCTGAGTATATGTGTGTTTAAAGATGACACTTTCTCATTGCAACACTGGCTTTCGGATCATTTGAAAGGAAACTGGATTCACTTCCCTTCCATCGGAAAAGGATCTACAGTAAAACTGAGGGAGGTGATTGAGAATCACCTTACAACCGATTTTGAGAAGGAAACAGTTTGCTCCCATGAGACCTCTTTGGGGACTTTCAGGGACCTGTACTGAAGTGATGTCTTGCCCTCAGGAAAAGACATACCTGTGGCCCGACCAACTTCTTGGGAAACTTATTGGCCTCCTTGCCTGTGAAGCTCCTGGGGTTACCGTTTTTATATCTCGTGTATCAGAATGTCATGTCCTCCCAAGTCCCGAAAGTGATGCTTCTCTTTCAAGGTCAAAGTTGCTGCAAAATTACTTTATCAGCTATGCCCCCAGGTTAAGACTCAGTTGCCTTCCTTTTGGCTGCTGATTAAAAGCTCTGTTGAAAGGATTTATTGCTGGTCCTTACAGCAAAGCCTAGGGGTCTGGCAACAGAGGTGGGGAAGGGGTGCCTATGGAACTAACCCTCGTGGTGAAGATATGCCAGAAGTGTCTAACTTCGCCAACTGTCCTTGTCCTCTGCTTGGTCTGTTGACCCTGCTTCACTTCTTCAGAAGCCACAATTGCCTCCTTATCAAGATTTCATCCTCAAAGGCAAAAACCCATCAGCACCCCTACCCCCGCTTCTCTCGGACCCCAGACATAATGGGAAGGGTGGTCAGCTGGTCAGACCCACTTAGGACCTGGGTCATCCTGGTTGTGACTAGACAAGCCTCACATCCCCGGAAAACCCCCAGCAAACCTGGCTGGCTGGTCAGCCCCCCCAATGGGACTCTGCACGTGCTGATGATGAGTCAGCCTTAGAGTTATATTTCCCTCCTTCACTTTTTCATGAAAAAAGCAGAAACCCGTGAACTGGGGGTCCAGAACTCTCAACATGCTGCCTGAATGTGCGCTCTGTTCTCCCTGCACAGAGCACCTCTGAGGGATGGACTAACAGTGACTCTAAGATCCAGTTCACAGTGAGGAGTATGTGAAGTGCTTTGGGGCAGCTGCTGGACTTTGATTCATGCCCCCAAAGTCCATAAGTTTCTTCACGACCTACAGACCAGCACACATAAATCCAGGAAGACTTCTTCCCTGTGAAATGCTTCCCTTCGCAGGAACGTAGCACATATATTTGCTTATATAAATATTACTTCTCAGCCGCAGGTCTCCCACATTAAATGGCGGCTGGGATTCAGGCGGGACCCACAATGCGACGGAGGTGAGAAAATAAGACCTTGTCTTGTTGCAGGCACACAACTGTCTCACCCTCTGGACATGCTTCCATGTCCAGCCATAGCTGGTGTCTGTGGAGGTCACAGGCACGCTGGGCCAGGGACAAGACAGTGATGGTGGGAACAGGAGCCTGGGATATTGTCAGGTGGGCTCATAAGCAGACTTTGCTATCTTTTTGGACCAGCGCTGGGCTAGTGACATCTCAGAGGACTGGACTAGGCTTGTCTATGTGGCCAACTGCTAGCCTGGCATTGCTTACATCTGGCATCTGGGAATCCGGGGATGATAGCAGGTGGATGGCAGACTCAGACAGAGGAGACTTGGCACTTGCCCAAGGAAGGAGAAGACCTGTATCTCGGCTTCCTCTCTGAGAGCCCTCCCCCGCACTCCCACCCCAGCTTCTGCAGGGTGAAGAAGAGAAGCTTCCAAGATGGAAGGTGGAGGGACACATGTCTCCGGCCACATCCACCAGACTGGCCTTGGCCATCGCAGGGCAGCTGCGGCCAGCTGGCTCCACAACTGGGTAAACTGGACTCACCTGTTCTCTTCTCACCTGGACTCTTCAGCCTCCAGGAGGGTCCAGGCAGAAGCCCTCAATCTGCCGGTCTGGCTCATGATCAGAGGCTAGATGGCAAAAGAGATAAAGACCTTCAGCTTTTTCAACTGACACTCAAGTTTGTGTTTGTGGGAAAACGCATTCTTTCTGGGATTTCACCATCCTGCCACATCCATGTTTCCATGTCATGTTCATATGCTCTGTCCTGAAGCTGTCCAGCTGGGGAGCAGGGGTGGGCACGTGGGTGGAGGAGGGGGGGTGTAGGGGGGCCAGAGAGGGGCTATAACTAAATCACCTTTAATACCATCTTCAAGTAAGAACAGAGTCCTGTCTTCTTGGTGCCAGGCTGTCTCCACATTTCTCTTCTTTGGCGTCATATGGCTCTTCAGTGAGAGCTCAGTGTTGCCTTCTATTTTTCTCTACTACTTTGCTTTGTTCTGGTCAAAGACCTTCCTGTGATAGCTGGTGTAGGGGGGAAAGAAGACTAAAGCATTTACCTCTTGTAGTCATAATTTGTGATCTCTTTCTTCAACCTAGAAAACCGAGCCTGAATGTTTGGTTTGAATTAAATCAGGGGTGGACCAAAGGCCTGAGTTTGGGACACAGTGTGACTTTGAGCCCCGGCCAGCACTTGCCTCCCTTGTCTCAGTGCTGAATGGAGATGATCTGGGAGCTGGGAGGATTGCTTTGAGTTCCAACAAAGGTCATCCAAGGGCTGCCATTAGGGTTTGGACCAAATATATGTCCTTCCTGTACTGTTATTGATGGACTATTTTATCTAAGTCAATTCGAGATTTTACTTCTATGAATTTATCTTAGAGACATTATAGCAATATTCAAAATTAGAAAGTCAGTATCATTTACCATAAAAAGCAGCCACAGAGATAAATAAATGGAAACAAAATGTGGTTATTGTGCTCTAAGTACGAGCCAAGGCCTGATCAGAGCTTGCTCAGGACTTCAGTGATTAAAAAGGAGGATGAGAGACCGTGATGAGGAGCCTTCCACCTCTGCTGAGGGGCTCTAGGAAGGGTTGAGTGAGAAATGGCCAGATATAAACTCCCAAACTTTATAACAAAAATAATAGTGTATCTACGATAAGAGAAACGACCTTCTGATGAGGCCCTTTCTACTAGGTCTGCAGTAAGTGCTTTGCGTGGTCATCAAACTTCATTTTCTTAAAAATTCTTAAAAGATAAGTACTGAAATGACCCCATTTTCCAGATGGTCAGCTGAGGCCCTGGGGATGGGCCCAGGGAACAGGAGTGGCAGGTGCCACCTGGGATGGAACACCGCTGTCAGAAGGGTGTGCGGCTGCAGTCTCTCCACCTGGGCATATGGGACTCTGTGCCAGGAAAGCGCAGTGAACTTGCCAGGGGTGGCCCCTGCCCTCCTGTCGCCACACATTTCTCCCGGGCAGCAGCCGGGACCCAGAGAGCAGCTGGCTGTGGTTCTGATCCAGTCTGCAGCTCTGCCCTCCACTTACTCTATTGTTTTTCTTCCTCTTTCTTCTCTCTGAGCCTCAACTGCTGTCTTTAAATGAAGTTGGGAAAATCGGGTGATTTTGCTTGATTCGGTTGGTTGGCAGGAAAGGCACTTCCACACTTACCTTTCGTGGTCTTTCCAGTCTTCAGCAGCTGGGAGAGACCGAAGAACCAGCTTCAGACGTTGGGGATCAGGGGTTGAATCCACAAGAGTCTTTTCCATGGAGGGGGGGGGGCTTCTCCAGCCAGGAGCGCCCCTGCTGGAAGGCAATGTCACTACCCCATGTGTGTTAATGAGAACATTCCCCATGGTCCCATCAGAAATGACCCATCTTTTGTACTTTTACCACATCTCTGAGTCTTTGAGGCAGCTTGTGGGATGGGGTTCCTGACTTCATTTGACAAAAAAGAAAGCAGACATTTTGGGGGAGTGATCTGCCCAAGGACATGGGGCTGACACGGAGCAGGTCGCAGCCCAAAACACTCCCGGCCCCTCCATCCTAACAAAGTGTTTTCTTCCTCCTCCTCTTAAGATTTACTTGGTTTCTAAATATACAAATTATTTATTTTCAGTCTGCAAATTTTGAGTTTTACAAATACTGCTTTTGCCATCCATTCCCATTATTCAATGTAATAATGTCCGTACAGAAACTACTCCTGGATTGCAGCTCAATCCTATTCTTCCAAGAAGTGATTGTTGCCCTCACCTGGTTAATATAATTCAAGAGCGCATCCTATGTGTTTACAAATGTATAAATGTAAATATGAAAACATGCTTTGTTCTTATACATAAATACGATTGTTATATAAAATAATCTGTAATGTCTTTTTTAACGGTACCCCTTAGGCATCATCTCATGTTAACACATTAATACATGTAATTCTCTCTAGCTTCTGTGTGTGTGTTTCACACTACACACACTGTGGTTTACAGTGTCGCTTCTCCCCTGAACTCAGGCTGCACCCCGTGTCTGTGTGGGGATTTGGGGCCTGCATCAGAACAGCAGCCCCCCTCCAGGGTCTGTGCGAACCATCTGGAGGGCCGCTAGAGTGGGTTCAAGTTTAAGCACTGGCAGCAGCTCTGACTTGGAAACTTCCTTGATGTGTGTGGGAGGGTAAGGGGGGAGATCTTGGGGGCACTTCCCTTGGCTCACTAGCCCCCTCCCTTCATTGAGGAGCGGAGAAGCTTTGCTCAAGGAACTTTAGGATCAGAAAGCAGCACCCTGCTTCTACACCTTTCTGGATGTATTTCTGAGCAAGTTATTAAACCTACTAAATCTGTTTCCTCAACAGCGAGCGGGGAGCCAGTATCATACCTAAAGTGTTAGTAGGAAGGCGTGGGGAAGCATTTGGTAAACACTTGTAAAATGCTTCGTCTCATTACTTCTTACTATAGCCCCATCACTGCTCTCTGCTTCCTTTCATTCTGGGATGTGGTTCAAGAAATATATAAAGATCAGTCCAGAAAAGTCCTTATTTCATAGTAAGGGGAACCAGAATGGAAGCAACCCTTCCTGTACTCCCTTTGGATCTTCGCGACAGCCCTGTGGGTGGGTAATTATTTGCCAGTATGTTTGACAGTTGAGGAAACTGAGGCTCCAATAGAGGGGTGTGCCATTTCCAGGTCAGATAGCGGTTGATGAAGGGAGTGAGAACCTGACCCAGACTCCCTGATCTCCCATCTGTAGTCGCTTTGAGAACTGTAGTGCCAGCTGTATTAGAGACTGTTAGGACCCTCACACCCCACTGCATAAGCTCGGCATGGACTTGACATTCTGGAATATATCATCCATTGAACACTTCTTAAGGCCTTTGAAAATGTGCCAGATCCTGCGCCACATGGTTGAATAGACGAGGATGACTCAGTTCTCTATTGCTGGTGTAGCAATTCCTCCAGTCTGTAAGGTAAGAAAGGTTTTTTTTTAATTTTTTTAAAGATTTATTTATTAATTTATACAAGCACTGGGTACAGTCAGAAGTGCAGGAGGGTGAGAGAATTCACCAGAGCCAGGGTAGGGAACAGAACAGGCAGATCGACGAAATACACTGCTGAGGGGAGCAGCGGGCGAGGCAGGAGAGGTCTGCGTGCCATGTGGGACCCTTGCCGGCGGCCGGGATTGAACAGGCGCTGCAGAGGCTGCGGGCAGCTTTGCAGCCCAGCGCTCAACCACTGCGCCACCAGGGGAGGCCCCCTTTTTTTTATTTTTTAAAAGATTTTCTTATGCATATAAGAACTGGGGTACAGGTTAGAGGTGTGGGGGGTGAGAGGATTCACCAGAGACAGAGTGGGGAACAGAATAGGCAGATTGACTAAAATACACTGCTGAGGGGAGCAGCAGGCAAGTCAGGAGAGGTCTGCTGCGCCATGTGGGTAGCTCCCTGGCCGGGAATTGAATTCATGCTGTAGAGGCTGCAGATAGCTTCATAGGTTGTCTTACCCCTGGTGCCACCAGGGAGGCCCCCAAAAAGGTTTTAACTTTTAAAAAGTGGTCGGGGGAGAAAAAAAATGAAAGAATACTATATTGTGATGTAAAAATTACCTAAAATTCAAATTTGTGTCCCTAAATATTTCCTGAAGTCGTGGCCATTCTTTGCTGTGGCCCCTTGGGCTGCATTCACACAATAATCGAGTGGTTGCCACACCTGAATCAAAAGTTTGATTCTCCAGCCCCATAACGTATGCGGACCTCCATTAGAGGCCATCACTGCGCAGCATGCATTTCATGTGCATTTACCAAATGCGTAGAGTAGGCATCTCCCAGGCGGTTGCTCGAGTTAGGCATCTTTAGAATGACTTGGCGCTCTCTGCTGTACACGCTACCCCTGGGCTGGATGATACAAACCAAGTTAGGAAACAGCGGCCTCTAGTGGCTGATCTAAGCATTACTTAGCTGATTTGATTATGGTTACAGTGAAAAAAATTTAGATCGAATCTTGGCCGAGTTGGGGCTTCTGTGGTTCTTTAAAATTATCTGGAATGTTTCCTGCCTTCTACTGACTACGGCTCGAAACTGGAAGGTGAAACATATTCCTTCAGTGAAATGAGAGTTTAAGCTGAATTAAAAGATAGTAAGGAAATGGCAGAATATGGTACCTAACATTCTTTTGAATATGTCGATAAAAGGATGACGTCTTGGGGGCCTCCCTGGTGGCGCAGCGGCTGATTGCTGGGTTGCTGGGTTGTGAAGCTGCTCGCAGCCTCTGCAGCGCTGGTTCATTCCCGGCTGCCGGGCGAGGGTCCCACATGGTGGACAGACCTCTCCTGCCACGCCCTCTGCTCCCCTCAGCAGTGTATTTCGACGGTCTGCCTGTTCTGTTCCCCGTTCTGGCTCTGGTAAATTCTCTCACCCTCCCGCGCTTCTGACTGTAGCCAGTGCTTGTATAAATAAATAAATAAATCTTAAAAAAAAAAAAAAAAGATGAAGTCTTGGGCAGTTTCAAGTTTAGAGTAACATTCATTATTACTAATTATTCATAATCCATTATTAAATGACCTAGGTAATTACAAATTGTTTTTTACTTCAGGTTTGGGCTACCATAGTTTTCACATTATTAACCAACAGCTTTTAAGGCTTTAAAGAGAGCTCTGTAGAAAAACAGATGGTCACACTAATTTCATGGTAGGAAAACTTGATGTCCTTGCATTTCTATGGACATCAACCGTAGAGGCAGAGACAACCCATTGGGGATCAAGAGCTTCGACTACTAGCCTTAACCACTTCTTCACTTTGGATAAGGCATTGTCCCTTCTGGATCTGTTTATCCCCCATGAATAAGCAGATTGGACTAGATAATCTCTAAGGGCCCTTACCACATAAAGACCTTAATTATGACCTCTAGTTGGAGTTTGTATAGCTTTCCCACAGATCTGCAGCTTCAGCAATTTGCCGAGGCCATTCAGCTAGCAAGCGCAAAGCCAGACCTGAAACACAGGTGTTGTTCTGACCCTTTTATGTTCCTGACCCAACTCTGATGCTGCAGGGATCACTGCCACACCAAAGCAATGTTCCTCAAGTAAGGAAAGGGGTGCCCTCTGATGACAGGTATTTTGGAGAGACTGCTGTGCCCAGTATTGGTGTTCTGCTCTAAAGGAGTTATGTGAGTTGAGTATCTTATAGCGACCGAACTAAAACAAAACCAGAAATTGGATTACACTGGAACTGTAGACATGACTCTACACATTCCTTTGCTGTGTAATTTCTGCTACTCTTTTTTTAAAAAAAAAATAAGGGATTCAGGTCCAAGGCAAGTAAAAAAGCTTTTAATAAACTTTTATTTTTATATTCAAGATAAAGCATATACACAATTGATGTGGAAATAAATAAAACTAGAAATGCAATTGGAAACTTTTCCATTTTTCCTTCAGTCTTTTTCCATTTTTCCTTCAAAGTCTTTTTACTTGATTTTAAGAAATGTGGCAACTATAATACCACGAGAAAAAGGAACCACAATTATGTACAGAAACATAGAACCGTCTCTGACCATAGGGTTTAGGTGGTGTTTTAATAGTAACACAAAAAAAAGCACACAAGACACGAACACTCTTCAACAGATTTACTCAGCTTCGCTCGAGAAGAAAAAGGCACAGATTTAAGGGGAGGACAGTGATTAAGAATATTGTAAATGGGGCTCAGCCAAAAAGTGACACTTTATGAACTAAATCAGGAAAAATGAACAAAATGAGCTCTTTCCAATTATCTGCCTTCATCAGAATGACTTTTTAAATTAAATTGTATAAACATATGATATAAAGTTGGTACTTAGGAATTGTCTTTGTATATTTCCTCTATGTACAAATCTTCGTATACAATTTCAATGTTCCTTGTACATTTCCTATATATCAAACTGAGCCAGGGCCCCCCGAGCGCGTGCCCCAGTGCCCGAGGAGCCTCCAGCAGCTGAAGGCCCCAGCAGCTGTCTGCCAGAGTAGCTGCAGAGGACGAGGCCCGATCAAATGTAGTCATCTTCCACTGGCTCT
Source organism: Talpa europaea (assembly GCF_964194135.1). NCBI lineage: Eukaryota > Metazoa > Chordata > Mammalia > Eulipotyphla > Talpidae > Talpa > Talpa europaea. The sequence continues at coordinate 40,972,060 of NC_140080.1, read as the reverse complement.
CCATTGACATCACAGTAGTGGATAAAAATGGCCACTACTCGCTGGAACACCCCCTTCTTCATCTGTCGCATCTCTGAAATTTCCTCTCCTATTGTTTCCATACAGATGTCAGCTGATAGTTGCCCTTTTCTTCGAGGAGCGTAGATGGTACCTTGGAAATTAGAACGAAAAGAGGAGACATAAATGATTACCAGAATCATTTAGAATGTTACTCTAAGTCGGTCCACGAGATATGCCCACATACTGCATCACTACGTGGCTGCTGCACACAGAGCCTGTGAAAAAGGGCCCATCAGTTTATGCGTTTGATGTCTAAGACAGCATCCATGATTAAAGGCCCAGGTGAGATGCACTGAGAGGTAAGCCAAGTATATACACATAGTTCATGAAATCTGTATCTTCATATAGTATTTGTTAGAAAGCTTCATACAAATGGACAGAGTGCTAACATTTAGGGAACTACCGTCAATGGTTCCTTCAAGTTTCCCCCCAAATACCTACACCTGAATTATAAGTTCCCAAACACTACCTGCCTAAGAAGCAGCAGCTCAGAAGAATTAGTGTAACTGGAACAATTTTGAACAATATAGTTGACAAATCCCTCAGTCAGGTGTAATGATACTAAAAACATTTCAGTAGGAAAATCTGTCTGAAGGAATCGCCCCAAAACCCCATCTCATCTATCCCCAGTGAGGCAACTGATTAGCTAATGTATGCATTAGAGCTAACTTTCATAGGGAGAGATGCAAAGAGTAACAAACAGCAAATAAAAACATTTATATGGGAAGCATTTTAGACATTGGGACACTCCTGACTCTCACACCAAATATTAAATGTCACACAATACGACTCAATCAAGTGGGGTCATAATTACTTTCTTCATCATCTTCAAAGTCATATCTGGCGAAGCTGCTGGGTTCTGCTGCCCGTAGTGATCGCAACCAAGGAAAGTCAGAAATCATGGAATACGGAGCTCCATCCACAACACCTGAGTAAGAAGACAGATGAACATTGCCACGGTGTGAAGGCCAAGCCAGCCAACCATGCGGTGCACTGTGAGCAGAAGGTAAACGTGCTTTCATCCCTCATGGCTGGCAAACCCTAGAGCGGGAGATGTAAACTCCCATCCCAGCTTTGCCACTGTCGGTCCTACAGTCTCGCTCCTGCTCTGCTCTCGTTAGGCCTTGGTTTCTCTCTCTGCACATAAGGAGGCTGAGCCAGGTGCCCTCGCAAGTCACTTCCAACCCTCAAGCTTGTAGCAAGTTTCAATTTTCTTCTTTTTATGTTTCAACACTATTTCCGATGATTTCAGGGACAGTCAAGACTGGCCCCGGCTATCTGCAGATATTCAAACCACTTGAGTTCTAATGACCAGGAATCCCCAACATTTCTCCCCTAAGACAATCTGGCCATCAAGCCAGTTAATAGCTACTTAATTTTCCAACCATTTGTAAATGCTCACCTTCTAAAGTATAAATTTCTCTCCCCCAGGGGTACTTAGGGTATTTCTTTAAGTCCTCTTCAGTTCGTGTGGCTTCAGGAAAGAATTCGTACTTAATGAGCTCTCTGGAGGCAACGGGAAAAATTTAATAAAAATTACAGAACTGAAAACCATGCGGAGGTGTGAGGTAGAAAGAACTGTCCTAACAGAAGTAGGATACACCCAAACTAGCGAATACATAGCTGATCAGGACAAAACGACTTTTACTATTTTTAAAATCATCTCAGTTCTCAAGAGAGAAAGTCTCTAAGCAAACATCTTGTGTAAGGTACTTGATTATAACACTTATATAAGAAATGCATGAAAAGCCTAATTGTTTGATGATGTGAAACAACAGTATTCTAAATGCCTGATCTCTTTTCCATGCCTCGGGACTGAAGGAATGAAGTCAAATCCACATGGACAGTCTGTTTTGTGACTTTTCTTTAAGTTTGAAAATAAAAGGTTCTAAGTGTATATATATGCTTTTTAGTTTCTGTCCTCATTTCCCTCCAATTTTCGCATACTGTAGTTCACATACTTCATGGCTTGAAAAGTCCAGATGAAACCATCCAGAAATAATCAGAACTTGTTTCTGCGAGCTCTGGCTACAGGGTGACTGAAAAGGCACCCAAGAGCCCTCATTACTTACTGGTTGATGTTAGCTATAGTGTCCATCCAGCTGCGAATGCGCACTTTGTTCCGGACATTAGGGGGGTTACTGAATTCGTGGATGATACAGATGTGATAGGGGTAGGGCCCACTAAATAGCTTCTGCTCCAATGTCAGCGTATCCACCTATGGAAGAGAACACAGAGCGGGCTTTGGACTGAGGAAGAGAACACCTTAGAAATCTATCACTTAAAGCCTGACCAAAGTTTCTTTGGGCCCTCAATTTTTTTAATCTTAGGCTGATTTGAAAATGGAACAGTCATACTCATTATGAACATAGCGTGCCTTGCTGTGAGTGAGGTTTAAGCAAATTCTTCCTTGCAAGCTCAGATATTTGTACGTCCTCACTACATAAATGTCCCTTAAAACAGAGAATCGGACTCAGGTAACATGACAGAAATCCACTTAATATCCTTGACTGGTTTAAGCACTGACTACATGCAGAGCTGGACTACTGCTCTTTCCTGAGGAGAGACCATGCCCTTCTCCTGTATCATGTCTCACACTCCCTCCTTCTCCTTAACGCCTACTTATAAAACCCCACTCGGCTGTCTTAGTAGCATATATTCTGCCTCCTCAGAAAGGCAAACTTCTTGAGGAAAGGATGAGGATTTGAGACTGTCTCAGCCCAGCAAGTAACAGACACTCAGCAAATAATTCACTGAAGCCACCCTTTTGCAACATTCACTGCAAAGGCAGTTTACTATTTCCTTCAAACTTTCTTTTGGCATCTGAGTCTCATATAAAAAGCTTACTCTCAATAATGATGATGATAGTAATAACAGCTACCACATGTTTGCTTACTAGATATTCACAACTGTTCTAGCACTTCACATATATTAATGTAGCCACCACCATAACTGTAGGTTTTTGTTTTTCTAATTTTACAGATAAAGAAACCAAGACACAGATAAAGAAAGTGAAGTAATCTGCTTCAGGCCAGTGAACCAGACTTTGAATCGGGCAGCGTGAAACCAGAATCTGCACTTGCAGTAAAAAGCAAGTTTAGTAAATAAAAACTTGCTGAATATCAATTCCTTTCAACATACAACTTGCTAAAAATCCACAAAAATCTAGCAGAGAAGCATTAAGGAAAAGGAATGGCAAGATAGTCTAGTGTAAAAGAACTCTTTTGACTCTAAAGAATCATTACTGAGGGCTAAGCAAATGAATAAAAGCCATGACTCAAAAAATCACCGTCATGCAAGTCATCAGAGGGGCAGAACTCACCTGCTGCATTGGGCGAAGGTATATGATGCGGTTTCTCTCAGGAGGCATCCTTAGTATCTGATCTAGTACCTGGTCCATATTCAGTTTCTTGCACTGTGCATAGTCAAATCGATTTACAATTGGTGCATTTTCTACTTTTAAGTGTTTCAATACCCTGCACCTGGTTGCTACAAAATGAAAACAGTGGTCAATTCTACAAATAAATTATACAAAATCCAGAGTGGTAGTTAAACACTGTGGTCTAGTCACCACCCCCCACAAAAAAAACAAACATTTATACACAGAATGCATGCAGCGCAACACAGCCATGAAATAGCAGAGCCAGGACTCAAGCTGGGGTGCATTTACTCCACATGTGCTGCTAACCTACTTTCAGATCAGGTAGCAATTGCTATTGTGAGGAGACTTAAGAAAAGACTATTATAAAACATGAACCAAGTCTCTGCACATGAAACCGCACAAATACTAAGGAATGATTACTTGAAAACTACAGACTGAGGACAGGATTAGAAATAATCCAACATAATAATCCCTTTGAAAAAATGAAAAATGATTATCGGAGTATTTATTGGTTGCTAATTTTTTAAAAAAGATTTATTTATTTATGCATACAAGAACTGGGGTGTAGACCAGTGGTGTAGGAGGTGAGAAGGGAGACAGAATAGGCAGAGTGACTGAAATAAGCTGCTGACAGGTGCAGCAGGTGATACAGGAAAGGTCTGCTGCGCCATGTGGGTCAGCTCCCTGGCCGGGGATTGAACTCATGCTGCAGTGGCTGGCACTAGCTTGATAGGGCAGAGACTTTAACTGCTGTGCCACCAGAGAGGCCCTGGCCCCTAATTCTTTAAAAGCATTCATGATGTCTTTTGTGACATGGGTCTAAAATACGTACCATGGATAAACATCATCTTGGGACAGTCTTTTAGCACTAGGTCTGTGATTCCACAGTTGGTCATAGTGACTCCAACAAGATTTTTGGATTTTAACACAAGAACCTATAAGGAGAAAAAAGTTAGATGTAATTATATCTTCCTGTACTTTTTTTTTTCCCCCAAGCTTAAATGTTTTCACTGGCACAAGTGAAAAGCAGCTGTTAACAATTTCTTAGGGCAAAGCAACTATAAAGAGGAAACTTTAGTTCCTTTGCATTATCCAGAAACTTGGCTGGACTTAAAGGCAGGCAGGCTTTTCTCTTCACCTGCACATGGTCATCTTCAATGACAGGATCACTGGTACTAGTGGACTTATCTGCTGTCCGCTTCCGCTTCATGGCATGACGGGGTTTTGTTTTGGCAACCTCTAGAAAAAGCAAGAGGAAAAGCTAAAATTGAGCCTTGCTTTCTTCCTTTAATAGAGCACAATCAGTTGCATAAGTCTAAACTCCATCAAGGCAACTCAAATCTACAATGGGGTTTCAGAAGGAATGCAGTTGGACTACTATTTCCCACTGACCGTTACAAAGCCAAAATCACCTTCTATTATCTCAAACATACCTACAATAAACATCATATCGCTTTTCATACCTGGGCTATTCCAACAAGTTAATTTGACACAGTCTCTCTAACTCAGCCTGTGCTAAGTACTGTTGGTGGTTTAAACTCACCATTTACCTATTAAACAACTTCAAATTAGAAACTACAAGCTTAGTAAGCACAGCTCACTGACTGACTTTTGGAGCTATACTTTCAGTCCGCCTATTCTGTTTTATCCCACACCACAGCCTTGTCTCCCACTGCCAATGCCTCTGAAGCCTCTCTAGCTCATTTGCCCAGAACACCGTTTTTCATTTCATGTTCTGAATGGCCAGCCGTACCTGAAAGGTCCAGCTCAAATGACACCTGCTCTAACAAATCACCTGGGTCCCCAAACATTATATATGGTTATATAACTCCCTGTATGCCTTCTTGTTTCTCTATTTAAACTGCAATCTCCTTGAAGGCAACAACACTGTCTTATTTTATCTCTGTATCAATGTCAGCCCCTAGCAATGAATTAAATTGGACATTTACTGAATGAATCGGCACTCAACATTTACTGAATGAATGAATGCATCACAGATAGGTAAATGGAGGAACAATAGCAGATATTTACTGAGCGCTTACTGTGTGTCAGGCACTTTTCTAATGGTTTTGCTCGTGTGAATTAATTTAAATCCTCATAACAGTTCTCTGAGATAGATTATTCTCCTCATTTGAGACATGGAAGATAAAAGAGCTTGCTGACGTCTAAGCAGCGGAAGCAGGAATCAACCAGGCAACCTGGTGCCATTTAGTGTGCCAGAAAACCTGCATTCTTTCACCTGGCAAACCTTGGGGCTCGTGAGACATCCCCTAACACACTTATGAGTACTGTTCTAAAATATTATAGCTTAACTATTACAAAAGCAAATACTATGCTAATTTTGTTTAAACAAGTTCTAAATTCATGTCTAAAACTTAGCAAACACATACATATTCTAAAACAAGACACTATAAGTCACTGTGCTCATTTTTAATATTTCATCTTCTATAGCTGAGCATATATTTAAGTAAAACTATCCTTCATGAATTAAACTCCACCACACTGTCCTTCAGTTATTTCTACTATATACCAATATTCCACCTGGTGATTTGCTAACTTCAAACAGGAAACAAAGAAAGATAGAGAAACAAGGTGTAAATACTGCAAACCCCCACACCTGATAACCCCTTTCTGTACTATTTGAAATCTTGGTGAAACCTTACTACATTAAAACAATTGAAAGCAGTTGTTTTGGTTAAGGCCTCAAAAGGTTGTCCAAAGTTCTACCCATTAAATGTCCTCCAAGGACTCTTGTCAAAATAACCCTGTAGGGTTCTGGAAAAATAAGAAAACTACTAATCCAGGCAACTAACTTCTTCCACAGTATCCTAAGGGAATTTCAAACAATATCTAACTATCTTCATTGACTGGGAATCTTTGGATGGCAGCACATTTCACGTAACAGCCAATTCACATGTCTGGTAACAACTGATAAGTGCTGGTCCCCCCTCCCAGCCACAGAAATGAACAAACCCAACACAGGTCTGTTTCCATTCCTTCATGACAGTCTTCCAGTAAGATTCTTCTATTAGCAGTCTCCTTTTATGATCCAGTTTCAAAATTCTCACCTTCCTGGACTGCTCTCTCTCCTCCCCTTTAATTGATCAGAATATGGGGTTCAAAGTTAAATTTTCTGCTCTCCAGAGTGCCCAAATTCATGGTGATTTATTTTCTAAGAAAAGTTATAAAATTAAGTCACCCTTTATATATATGCAGATAAGTGGGAAAAACAAAGATTTCCCATTTAAAAGGAAAACAGGCTTTGTTATGTTTCTTATGCCTCCTTCTTGTTTTGGGGACAATTCTTAGCGATTTCATATAACCATCAGCATCAATATACCTCATATGATGGTTCCTAGCATTTATTAAGTTCTCAATTATTCACTGAGTCCCATACCATGTAAGACAAGTGCTAGAAGCTGAAACTATAGTGGTGAGCAAGCAGATAACGTCCCTGCCTTCATGGAGTGCAGTCTATTGGAGAGACAGATAGTAAAACTTGATATGACAACAAAGTGTGGCTACATTCATATGGAGGATGCTGTAGAAACACAGACCAGCAGGCCAGTCTAATCTTGGCACTGGTGTCAGGAAAAGAGGTGAGTATTTATGAAAACTGCACTAATCTATATGTTATTCTTAACAATCCAATTATTTCTGTGCTACTTATTTTATGAAGTATTACACAATGAGGACAAAAATAACAACTTAAAGGCGTTTATTCCTATAACAGGAATTCAAGAGACAAATAACTATATTAGTTCCTACATAAGGTGATACATTGAAAACCAAATAAAAACCTCAACTGTTTTCTTTGTAGTGATGTTAAAAAATTCCGTAGTCAATCAATTCTGTTTATTAGTTTGGATTTTATTTCTCCCTTAAAACTTTTAAAATAGAATGGCTAAGAGATTTAAAAATTTGCGACATTAAAAATATGTTGTGAGACACTCAAATAACTTGTTAGTCTTTCCAAAAAAGAGACCTGGTTAATATTAAAATCAGGACTTTGACATTTCCCCAGAAAAGCTGCTAAAGTGAATGGACCTTTGTATGATGTTTAAGAAACATTAGGAAATAATTTACCTAATATACGCACAAATTGATTTAAAAAAAAAAACACACACACACAAAGTAATAGATGTAATTTACCTTAAAAAGGGCAAAGCACTATATAAAAATGAGACTTTTCTTTTTTAAAATCTATGGAATTATTTAGCCTAGAAAAAGTTTTAGTGAATAAACAAGTCAGAAGGAAATGACAAAGGGGCAGAGCAAAACATAGGGCAAAAGAAGGCGTGAAAGTACCCTATGATTAATCTGAAGGAGTTATTGTAAAAACCCTAAACAGCAGCAACCTTTAAAGGAAGGCTTGATGCCATAAAAAAGACAATCATCTTTTTAGCTGATCAATGTATTAGAATTCCAAATAAAATCCAAGATTTGAAAAATTATAAAATACAACAATAAGTGATAAATACACAACTAGACAAAGCAATTTTGAAAAAATAAAATAAAAGAGGACAGAACACTGGAACAGAATAGAATGCTCAAAAGATAAACCTGAATACATCTAAGGTACATGATGAAAGAATCTTTCAAAACAATGACATAAGAATGGGTGTCCAAAATAGTATTGAGACAACATGGTGACAATCTGGAATAAAAAAATACTGTTAGTTCCTACAGATTAAAATAAAGAACTAAACAAATAAATGGATTCAAGAATGACAACATGTGAACAATCATCTGAACCAGGTATAGAGTGGCTTTCCACAGCATCATATGAAAGAAACCATGAAGGTGGACATCTGACTTTACAAACAGGAAAAACTGTGTGACTTAAGTGTCATAATAAAGTTTCTGTTTGGATGGATGGTGCTGATGGTGGCACAATGTGACCGATGCACTAAATGCTGATGAATTGGACACCTTACGTGGTTAAAGTGGTAATTCTGTGTTATGTAAAATTAAAGGAGGTTTATCATTAAACAAAATTCAAGCTGCAAAAAAGATTTTCATCATATGGCAGAACAGGTACTTACAAAGTGTCATGAAATGAAGATTCAAAAAAACTCATTTGAATGAGTTTATGCCATTAGGAGCACTAGGATCTAATTAAGTTTTCATATTCATCTCCTGAAAGCTTTTTGTTAATTTAACTCCGAATGATTCAGTCAGCTCTCTTGAGTACACAGGAAAGCACTGGCTATGTTCTGGGGATGATTTTAAGATTTTAAAGTTGAGGGAGACTTGGAGAATATTAAAATATTTTTTATTCAATGAGAGGGTATTCATGACTTAAAATAAAAGCAAGAGCTAGCTTAAGACAAGGTCAGAAATATATATGGAATTATGACTAAGAAATGTGCTGACCCCCACCCAACCCAATGCCTTAGAATATGTATTTATAAATATTAGTTACAGATGAAATCATAACTATGTTTTCAATACATCTTCTTAATTCTCAGCTAAACTACTTACCTGCTTATCTCCTGGCAAACCTAACAAGAAACAAAACTAGACTTGAGAAAAAATGACTAAGTGTTGTAGAGATACATGTAAGGCTATACCCAAATGGTAGGTACCCCCAAGCCCCAGCCACTTCAGGTCCTTACCTTTTGGCTAAGGTTTAGAACTTTCCTAAGTGTGAGAAGGGAGCAGCGTTTCTCTACTGAGATTCAGACATCAGAACCAATATTAAATTTAGGGTCAATATAGACAGTTGTTATAGCTTAACTATTTGAGTTTTTCTAGATTGGCTCTTCTACAAGCTGTTTTGTCCCCACCCCCTACCCACCACCACTGCTGGAAACTAGTTCAAGATCTGGATGATCCACAGAACCCCAACACAGAATTCCATATACCTCACGGGCTGTACGTGAGAAAATTTATGGAACAAGCTGTTGCCCCTCGAGTCCTAACCTGCAGTTGCTAACCCTGGGAGCATTGTCATACCTGACTCAGATACCAGCGGTACATGGGAGAGTCTGCTCCTGGCCCGTGTTAGGGGCCTCCGAGGGTAGTCTTCATTAGACTGCACGTCACACCTCTCAGGCTGGGAGCTCCCCCTCCTGTCCTCACCTGTAGCCCCAGAGCCACTCCCATTAGTCCTCTCATCATGTGCTGGGCCTGACGACCCCCCTTGTGGCAGAGTCCTAAAGGAAAAGGCGGATCTCGTACCATCCGGGCCATTCACAACAGAGGCTCGGCTGGTTGAAGGACGTTCCTCATCAGAACACCTGCTAGTTCTCCTTTGGGATTCCTGGGGCCTGTGACAGCAGCATCTGGGGCAGACAGAACTCTCTGCATCTCCCTCCTCCATGGCCTCAGAGTCCTCTGACCCACCGGGGGAGCAGACACACTGCCTGGACACATCCACTTCTGTAGGGCTAGGCTCGGAAGAGCCGCCGCTGTTCACGGTCCTTACAAAGTCGGGGCTTTGAGAAGCAGTGCTGTGTGAGCTGGAGTCTCTCACTGTGCTGGCGGCGGTGCTGCTGCAGCTGGGATAAACATCCTTGCTTTTTTTCTTTTCAGGAATATCCCTAGCTGCTTTCATATCGGCTTTGATCTGCTCACTGGTGACCTGACAGCCTTTCTCACAGCTGCTTTCCTCGAGAGGAAACTGCTTCGACTGGCCCATCTGATGGGAGTTGTACCTCTTTCGAAGTGGAGTCTTGCCTTTTCCACTTACTGCTTACAGAAAAAGAAGAATGGCCCGAGGAAAAGAAAAGATTTCAGTACAAATTCTGGACAAAAGGCAAGAGTAAATTTGGGACAGGAAACAATGTACACTAATTTTCCTAAAGTATAATGGCGACCACATCACTCAGCTGCTCGCAAACTCTTTGGAAACTCGCTCGTGACTACCTGGAGGAACCTTAGCTCAGCCTTCAGAGCTCTCTATGAACGAATTCTAAACCAATTTTCCATTCTTGTACCCTCTCTCTAGATATCCTATCCTCTGGTCCAAACTCTTCCCTTAATAGGTACACCCCTGTCTTACGAGTTGGGCCCTTTGTTTTCACCAACTCTTCAGCCTGGGACCCCTGCTCAATGTCTTCCATACCCCGCCCCCAAATCCTTGCAATTTGTGTCCTGTAACTGCATTTCCTATGTTTCTGACCTGACTCTTCAGCTAAACTAGAGATTCCCTGGACTTCTCATGACTTACTCATTCTTGCATCCCTCACAGTATCTAACACAGTACCTGGGGCACAGTAAGGCTCAATGAATATAAAAATATTTAAAGAAATAAAGTTTTTGACTGGCTGACAGAAGATCTAGTTTCTAACTTCAGAAATTGAATTTTCTAGAAAACATTAGGTTAGTTATAGTGGGTCACATTATTTTCCCTCAATTTCAGTTTCCAGAAAACCTCCTTTTGACCTTAGGGTAAAGATCTCTGAATTTCTTAAAAGGAATAAAATAAGAATTGAGTAATCAGTCAATGGTTAGTAAATGACTCCAATAAAGAATTGAGCTTCCCATACACAGAAGTGTGTGTGTGTGTGTGTGTGTGCGTGCGTGTATTCAAGTTCAGTGTCAAATGTATACTGAACATTGCAAAACATTAAGGAGTAGGGGACCCAAAGGAAAACATGTGGGCAATTTAAAAACCTCACCCTTTGCTAAAAGTGGTAGGCATCTGGTTCTGAGAAACGGAAGGGAAGAGAAGACAAGGAAGAAATATGAACCTGAAAGTTAAGAGAATTATAGTTCCTTGGTGAGGCAAATGGCAGAAAGCTACTGACTAGATTTAAAGGGAGGCAAGGGATGGTAAGAACATACTCCAGGACTCCCTCGATCACAAAAGCAGTCATCAACTCTCACTAAGCATACCTGCAAGGGTTAGCAACCGGGGCAGGTTGCCTTCTTACTGCTTTGACGACTCAGCGGTCATCTTTCATGCGAAGCGCAGCCTCTCACTAATTCAATACCCTCGTGCCACGACTTCCTAAAGCCTCCACTGCAGGACTCACGATCCTTACACCCTCTTGCCCAAGCCCTGACTCCACAGCATTTTGTTGTGCTAGGCTTGCCCTCAAGAGCACCACCCGATCCCCTTCTCACTTGGCCCATAGCCTTTCCTGCCTCCTGTCATACTCCATAAGGAGTGTGTGAACTGCACCACAGGCTGTGGCGGGGATACATTATAGGAAGGCCAAGTGTGTCAGTCCTCAAGACGTCTCTCGCTACAGGTCAGAGGAAGACGTAATCTCTCACCTGACAGTTCCCTGGACTGCACTGACTCTCCGGCTTTTTCTTCACGCTCAGAGTAACGCCGAGCACCATTTTTAGGAATCCAGACTTCTTGGAGTTCTAGACTGTCTTCCTCATCATCACTCTCTGAATCATGAACAGTAATTGGGGTTGTTTTTACTACACGCTGAAGACCACTGGGTCCTAAAAAAAAAAAAAAAAAAGCAAAGGCCTAACCATTATTTTTGACCACGAAAGGCTCTTACTCAAAGTACTGTTTCCAGGAATCTGGGCTCACAAAGATCACTCTTAAAAAAAAAAAAAAAAGAAAAAAAGATTTATTTATGCATACAAGAACTGGGTATCCCCCAGAGGTACAGGGGGTGAGAGGATTCACCAGAGACAGAGTGGGGAACAGAACAGGCAGACTGACTGAAATACACTGCTGAGGGGAGCAGCAGGAGAGACAGGAGATGTCTGCTGCGCCATGTGGATCAGCCCCGTGGCCAGGGATCAAACTCCTGCTGCAGTCGTTGTGGACAGCTTCATAGTGCTGACGCTTAACCCGCTGCACCACCAGGGAGGCCCCAAGATCACTCTTTTTAATGGAGTATATACTTGGACGAGATACTGTGACGGCACTTCAGTCCAAAGCATGATGTAAGTAAGCACTAAGTAGGATAATATGAGAGCCACCATTACACTCATTTTTAAAGGCAAATTTAAAATGAAGATCAGATGGCACCTCCCTTCAGAACTGTCATTATTTGAAAAAGTCACACAAATCATCCTACTAATGATCAAAGTAACTCATAATCATATGAAAAACAGGCTAAAGCTCTTGGGTTCTTGCTCCCAGATGACCAAGAAAACAAGGACTAATAGTTGTGTCAAAAGGGCTGTGGCCACATGTAACCTGTTTACTGTACCAACTGCCCCCACTGAATGTCCAAGGATGCTTTTAAGAAATCCGTCATTGAAACAATATGGAGGTTGCAGCCATTGGCAACATATTCAGCACCTCTATGCTTCCCAAGCTTCATGTGAAGCTACACTACCCGTGTGAGTGTGCCTCACTGCAAGATCATCAGGAATTGTTCTCATGAAGCCTGGCAGGATAGAACACCCAGACCCCAACTTAGACTTACAGGTGCTGCCCCAAGACTTCCTCCTGCCCATGTAAATAAAAGAGCTTAGTCCTTAAGGACTGAAGAAAAACTATCAGAGTTTTCTTTAAGCTATACTTAAAGAAAAAAAAAAAAGGCTATTTTCCTAATTATGCCCATGTATGCATGACGGCAAAGCAAATAAAGGTGAACCTGAGATACTCATTGGGCTGGTGAGAATTCTCTTAACCGATGTAGGTCTGTCTGGTTGGAATTTGCAGATACATCCTTGAAAGGCTAGAAGCATGGGATGATTTGGTTATCTGAGTATGTATATTTATGTAAAAATTGTTTCATCTTCTTGGCAATACACCTTGTAAGCTTTTAGCTCTAGAACCCAATTCTCTCTGATAAATAACTGATTTTGCTCCATCAATAAATGGAGGGAACCATGCTCGTCACACTGTATAATGTCTGACAGAGTAGGCACTCAGTAAACATTTGTTCAGTAAGTGACTGTATCTGTAAGACTTAAAACAAGGGTAGTTAAAGACATTTTCAATTCAAAGACAACATTATGCTAACAGACCAGAAGTGAAAAAACGAGTTTTTTCAATTCTGTCTCTTGATTTCTGTCTTGGAGGTCTTCAGCAAATTAAACTTTTGAAAGAATGTAAGTTTCCCCATCTGTAAAAGGAAGGTTTCTTAAGACTGCTGCCTGCTGCAAATCACCCAACGGAAAATGGATCTTGATCTTTTACTGGACCAGGCCAGCCTCTCCACTTCTCACCGAAATGAAGGTTCCCCTTCATTTTTTTTTTTTTACTTTGTCATTAGAAGAAAATACATATATATATATTCCTTTGATTCATTTTCTTCTGAATTCCATGGATGAGCATAATATTTAATCAGTTCATTTATTTTCTTGTCAAGAAATTGAGGGCTTTCCTTCTGCACACACACCCATCTATACCAAGAACATTAACACAGACCTCAGTAACAGCATGTACAACATCATTAAGTGTAATGTTATAAAATAATCATTCTCAGTATTTTCCATTCCTCATTAGTCAGGCCCTAGCTTACAGAACCACGATTGAGGGGAGTCACAGGATTACCTGCTTGTTCCTCGTCAACATCCACAGGAATAACTGCCTGACTGTGAGCTGGAGTCTCAAGTCCACTCTCAGCCACCACCTCTCCATCTTCCTGTACCATGTCTTCCATCTCATTCAGGGCTTAAACAAAAATAAACACAGTCACAGTAAAACAAGGAGAGGTCTAAAATTCCACAGTGCCATGAAAAACCAGCGCCCCTGAAGAATGAACAGCCCCTTGATTACTAGGCCCACTCTGGGGAAAGAGCATATAATTGTGCTTCATTACACAGACTTTAGAAGAAATGCCCACATATTCTACAGAAGAGGAACCATGGAGTGGAAAGGATCACTTGGTGGACAAAGCTGAGTGCTGGGAGATGAAGCTGGGAGAAGGGCACCAGTGGAGAAGCAGCAGCGCGTTCACTCTTGGAGATGTAATCAGGGATGGCTCTAGGAAGCAGCTTTCTTTCCCCTTCTATACTACTTGCCTTCTGGTGAGAGGCAACTACCAGCAGACCTGATGGCCTCAGCAGCAATGAGTGTTGTGGTACCTGGCAGCTAAAGGGGCATGTACTGGATAGGCAAGATCAAACTATGTATTTCTTTTCCTGTTCCTCAGTGGCTGCAGTATCATTTTTGGTTTGTATGGCAAGGATTATTAACAAATATACCAGTACATTTTAAACTTTTTTCATTCAAATACATTCTTTGCATGCAACTCTTTATCAATAAACAGGAACTTGTGGTTTTTTTTTATATTATTTCAGAGGATAAACCCAGTGAATAATTTCATAAAGACAAGTTTCAAAGAGTTTACTGCATTTTAAGATAAAATGGTCACCTTCCAAGAGGATCCCAAATAAAATAAATCCTGGCTTTGCTAAGATTAAATCCAAATCCCTGAAGGCACTCAATCAAATACCCTTTTACTACCGAAGCATGTGTGCCTGAACTCAGTTTGACTCCAAACAATACCAATACTGCCCTTCTCATTTACAGCCTGGCAGTGACCCAGAGGGCAGTGGAGACTGTGCCAACCCCGTTTACTACCACTTACATCCTCAATGTCTAGGAGTGTCGGATACCAGCCAACCACTGGATGAAATAAGCCAGCCATGGAAAAAACAATGCTGTCCCCGAGAAAACTGAAGAATCTACTTAAGGAAACAAGACTAATCCTTACAGTTAACGAACAAGGCAGGAAAACACCATTCAGATAACTATCATGAGAATATTTTGTGATGAGGTCTGAGGTTTCATAAAGACAACTTGGCTTGTGTTCACCTTAAATATACATGACCATACATCCCTTCTTTTGTTTAGTATCCCAGCTCTGTTCAGCTCTAGCCCTCAGTATCTACATTTCATTTAGCACCAAATGAGGAGTGACCTTGTCTAGAAACCTTCCACAGTAAAAGCCAATCAACTTTCTTCTTTCATTCAGTTTTATGGACAACTGTGAACAGCAGCTAGTAATTAAAGTGTACATCATCTATATCAGGCTTTTTGCTAAATATTTTCATATCTTATTTCTTGCGGCAATCTATAGGACATTACGAAGAATCTCATTTTTGCAGCTGAGAATATTGAGGCTTTGCAGTATTAACAATCTGCAAGACTTTGAACTTAAGTTTGTTTCCAGAGTCCCCTATACTACCAGAACTATGAGCAGACGGGAAATGTATAATCCCTGCTCTCAAAGGAGGCATAAAGTTTAGCAGATGTTAGAGACAAAGAACAAAGTGAGAATATACTTGCTAAGTGCTGAAACAGGTGAAAAGTACATAGGGAACATAGACAAAAAAGGAGGCACTAATTCTGTTGGGCAGGAAGGTTTCACAGGGATGAGGTCACAATTCAAATACTTCCCTACCAAGAAGCATGTAACATTTTCCAGAGGACTGTAAGTAGTCCAGTGATAAAAACAACAGGTGTTTGTGTTGAAATGGTATAAAAGAAAAAAAAGAAAGCCAAAACAAAAGAAAAAGTAACCTGGGTCCGGAGTGTGAAAAGTTTAGAAAGCCTTGCTAAAAAGCTTAGAACGTTTTCTTATATAAATAAAGGGGACCCACTAGAACATAAATACATCCATGTGTCTGTGTGATGAGGTTTTCAAGATGCTGAACAAGAAACAGCTTTTTCAATTGCCAGAATAACTGGCAGACGTATTTAAAATAACCAAAAGTTGTAAACTGAACTCCTTCCCATAGAACCTACTCATCAAGTCTTTATACAGCATCTATTATAATGTTATAATGTGTTTCTGTTCCCAGGTGTGAAGAATAGTGGTGACATTCAAGATCCCTAGTCCCCCCCTGCTTATTCCAGTTGAAGGGGATAAAGTTACTTTTAAATAAACAATGAATAAAAACACAAGATAGTAATATCTGAGGTAACAAAACTAAACGAGGCTGATGTGGTAAGGAATGAACTGGTGACTACTTAAGGCGGTAAAGGAGGATGTCTCTAAGATGAACATTTACATTAAGACCTAGGTATCAAGAAGAAGCCAGTCACGCAAAGATGGAGAGAAGAACGTTCTAAGAGGCCGCAGTCAATGCACAGGTAGCGGCAGTTCAGCAGGACTAAGCATGGAGAGTGAGTGTGGGGAAGAGCACAGGTGAGGACAGGCTACATCATGTTGCACTTTATAACCCGAGTCAAGAAACTGGATTTTTTTCCCAAGGCAGTGGGAAGCTATTGGAAGGGTTGGAAGCAATGTTGTCTGCTTTACATTTTTAAAGATGGCCCTAGATAATCTAAGAACTAATTTAACAGAGCAAGAGAGAAAGTAGGGAGACCAGTTTGAAAACTATTAAATTACATAGGTAAGACAGGTAGAGCGTCAACAAGACTTGCTAAAGGACTCTGGACTGTGGAAAGCAGGTAGGTGGTGGGAAGGAAAAGGTATAGTCAATTTATGTCTCGGGTAATTAAATGAGATGGTGGTATCTTTGCGCGGGAGAAATGCAAGAGATTTGCTGATTTTGATTTTCATTTTTCTAAATACTTTATCACATCTTTTTTTAGAATGGTTTTAACTTAACAAATTATATAAGCTATCTTTATATCAAACATCAATATTTACCAAGTGTATTTGTTCAGCTACAATGTATTTTCTGTTTCTAAAAATATTCCTGTTACAAAATATAATCATAAACTTTAATGAACTTGAACAGATACATTAACTATTTTTACAGATATATTAACTATTCTCTCTTGGGTAAAACACGATTAGATACCTCACCCTCAGGATTCAAAATTACAGATTTTCCATAAATCAGGCTCCAAATGTGCTCCCAACCCAGAAGGACTAGCATTAGCATCACCTGGGAACTTGTTACATGGTTTCCACCCAGAACTATTGACAGAACCTCTCAAGGAGCCCAGCTATCTGTGGCGGAACAAGCCCTCCAGGTGATTCTGATGCACTCAGGTGTTAGCATCACTGCCAAAAAGCTGCAAAGTATTTCACTTTGAGGTTCATTTAAGTGAATGGGGGGCGGGGGGAGGAAGGAGAGGAAGGATGCAGCATATCATTTTTAAAAGCATAGCACCTGCAGGCCTCCCTAATGGCGCAGGAGGTTGAGCGCAGTGCTGTGAAGCTGTCCACAGCTTCTGCAGTGCCGGTTCGATCCCCGCCGGCCTCCGAGCAACCCACATGGCGAGCAGACCTCTCCTGTCTCACAGTGTATTTCGTCAGTCTGCTTGTTCTGTTCCCCTCTCTATCTCTGGTGAATCCTTTCACCCTCCCACGCATCTAGCTTGTACCCCGACCCTTGTATAAATAAAATAAATCTTAAAAAAAAAAAATAGCACCTGCGATTTGTCTTGTTTTTTAAGACTTATTTATGCATACAAGAGCTGGGGTTACAGGCCAGAGATGCGGGCGGTGAGAGGATTCACCAGAGACAGAGTGGGGAACGCAACAGGCAGATCAACTGAAATACACTGCTGAGGGGAGCTGTGGGCGAGACAGGAGAGGTCTGCTGTGCCTTGTGGGCTGCTCTCTGGCTGGGAATCGAACTTGTGCAGCAAAGGCTGCATATTGCTTCACAGTGTGGTGCCTAACCCCTTGCACCTCCAGGGAGGCCCCCCTGGGATTTATGTTTAAAATCATGAGAGAAGATTAGTTAAGTGACTTATGGGTAAAACTAGATTTTTGTGGTTATAATTACTACAAGATAATATTATAATAATTTGGCAAAATGCTTAGCAATTACAGAGGGATGATTTTTGGCATGTGGTATTTTTATGCTAGGCAAATGTGAATTGTTACAAGATATGAACATCTATTCCTCTGTTTTAAAGAACTGCAAAATTCAGGTAATAAGCTTATTATTTTCAGGTTAAGAACACTAGCCTACAATCGAGCATTCTGAGTAAGGCTTTTGAAAAAACAAATAGTAGGTAATATCCTTACCAAGTTATACAATTTTGAGAACATAATCTGTGGGAAAATGAAATTTTTTTTGTTGGAGTCATCACTTTAATGATAGCAGCATGGTTTTGTTACAGCAGTTTATAAGCAAAGTCACTTAATTTATACAAATTAATTTATTTAGCAAAATGCCCATCCCTTAAAAGTCAGTTACTTCATGCAAGCAAATGAGGCTAAATACAACAGGGCAATAAAGGCCCATTCTTTCTTGGGATGGTCCAAAACCAAGAAGAGGCCAATGCATGGAAAGTTTTAAAATTCTAAATGAAAGAGAGTCAACATGTCAATACTAACTTCAAACTAAAGTAACTTTTAAACTGTTTTAAACTTCTCCTAATGAGCATGGCCCTAATTTGAGCATTTCAACTAACACTAATTCTTACTGATCCATTTTTTTGAATCCCAATTTATTCTGGGGCTTTCTGTTTTTGCTGTTTGTTTCATTTCATTTTATTTTTCCTTCCTTTACTTGATTCTTTTGCATCGCTCAAAAGTTACACATTGTTTCGCCAGCTTAGCTTTTTTTTTTTTAAAGACTATGATATATGTGAAATAATAAATGCAAGCGACTGTAGAGTCCCCCTGGAGACCTGTGGAATCTGCCTTTTATAACGAACTTATATCCTTCATACCAAGGACAAAAGTAAAATAACAAAAGTAAAAAAGTAAAATAATAGAGATACGAGCAAAGGAAACTGAGGAGGCATGTCCAGTTTCAGGCATGAGCAGGAAAATGGTTTCAGAGGTGCCAATAGAAGAAAGAAGATCAGGATGGCAGAAGTGGGCAGCAAAAGCTGCTGAGATGTCAAGTAAGATGAAAGTGCGGAAATGACCATCTTTCCTAAGAAAGTCACTGGTGACGTTGCCAAAAGCCAAAATGGAGACTTCTGTAGAGAAGAGAGAGAGAGCATGGACAGAGATGTTAAGAGATACTTCTTTCCTAAATTCTGAATGTAAAGCTCAGTTAAGTCAGGCCACTAAGGCTCACTTGTACTGTAATTTCCATGGCACTGATGAGCCCTTCCCATCCCCTAAGTCCCCTTACAGAGTCTAGAGACAAGGAGCATCACAAAGCTAGTTTGTTTTAAACAAGCAGTTAGGCAGATTTCATCCTACCCTTCATTTGTCTCCTCAATGTGGAAAGAGATAAGCTGAAATAGAGGGAGAAGTGAACAGGATAAAGTCAGCAATTTTTTTTTTTTTTGGTCCAAAGTAAAAATCATTTCTATCTGGAGCTCACAAAAGATCTGGGTTACCGTCGGCTGCAAACTGCTGCTCTCCTGGCTGGAGGTCTGGCCGGAAGTCATTCTCCTCATCCGAGTCATCTGGGTGGTGGTGATTGTTGTCGTGGATGTTGGCATTGTTCTGGGCATTGTTATCATTGTCATTGTTAGAGTTCTGGTTGCTGACCAGGGCTGAGGACACCCCGATCCCTGTGCCTGCACTCAGACCCACTCGAGCACAACCCTAAGGCAAGAGGAAACACGTGCTCATGAACTTGGGTTGACAGAGAACACCTCATTTCCGTGAGCCCTTCATGTCTTCTTTATTAAGGTAGTAATAAGAGTACTTCAATAGCACTTTACTTATGAATAATTTCATTTCATATGCATAAAGGCCCTCATTTAAGGTTTATGACACTTGATGCGATGGAAGTCATTAATCTTTCTTTACAGATGATGAGATGCACACAGCATGCCAGTAAATGACACAACAGACTGGAAACCCTGTATTCTGACCTCAAATCCTGAGCCTCTGGCCTGTACCCCAGGTTCTTGTATAAATAAAAATAAATCTTTAAAAAAAAAAAAAAGAGGCCATGTGTCACTATAATATAACTTAATGCCTCCACTGAGGATGGTAGTAAAAAGTTCCATTCAACAAGACTGTGAAGGTATATTACAAAAAAGAAAAAAATCTGAAGTATCAAAATAAACAAAAGCTCGGTCAAATGTAACTTACTTTGGGTGGTTCACGAAACATCTGGTCCAGTGAAATAAATTCCAGGCTAGGTAACAATTCAATAAACTGGCCGAAGGAGTCCAGCTTCAAAGCATGGCACCGTACTAAGTTGATATCAACCAATCGAGCCCACCTTGAGTGATCTGTTGAAGAAAACACATGGTCAGAGAAAACGGAGTAATATTTTCTCCACTACTGATGAATTTTATGACAGATCATAGAAGCTTCACATCCATTTTCTTAAAATTAATGTTTCCGGTATCTCATGATTTGTAAAATGTGCTGACTCTACACTTTGATGGTTCCTTACCTAATTTCACTGTGAGAACTACATGGCCTAGGAAAATCATTAAGTTAAAACTAAGAGAGCCTTCATTTAAATGTGAGCCACTCAACCTACATGACCATTCAGCAACAGGACAGTAGTTAAGAAATTTGAGAACATTCGTTTAATAGACTATTATGCGGCCATTAAGAGAATGAAGGAGGAAGTGCCTGTCCACAGGAACAGCTCTCCAAAATATACTCAGTGAAAAAAAAAAAAAAAAAAAAAAAGTAAAAAACTAAAGGACACTGTACACATAGTGAGATCCTTTTGAATATATAAATTATTTTTAAATACTATACATGTATAGGCTGTATTATGCACAGAAGAATTTGTTTAGAAGAATATACAAGAAACCATTGATGGTGGTTACCTTTGAGAAGAGGAGACTTTTCATTTTGTACCTTTCTGTACTGTTTGATACTGTTTATCAAGTGCATGTATTACTTTTATTTTTTAAGTGTTAACAGGAGTTCTGAGTGATGGGATTATAGACCATTTTTTTGTTTTCTTCTTTAAACTCTTCTGTATTTAAGAAAACAAACAAACCAGAAACCCAATAAATGTTATTTTTTAAAAAGTGATCTAAGCCTGTTACAACCTAAATTTATAATCCACAATAACTCCTTGGTGCTGCTGCACCAGGGACAGAATTCCACTTCTGGCGGGTGAGATATGGCCATTCTTAGTAAGTGATCTCAGCAGAGACCCCAGAGCCCTACAAGGGTGAAGATGGGCTTTGTGTGGGGCGGTGGTCTGCAGGAGAGACGCCTCAGACAGCAGACTAGGTAGTGAGGGGATTTGGCTTTGGTTAAAGTGGATGTCACAATGAAAATTCTCAGGCTCTGAATTTATTTGAAGATTTGTGAGGGCCTCCCTGGTGGCGCAGCAGTTGAGCGCTGGGTTGCGAAGCTGCCCGCAGCCTCTGCAGCGCCGGTTCGATACCTGGCTGCTCCCCGGTCACCGGAGGAGGGTCCCACATGGCGCGCAGACCTCTCCTACTGCCCGCTGCTCCCCTTAGCAATGTACTTCGGTCCTTCTGCCCGCTCTGCTCCCCACTCTGGCTCTGGTGAATTCTCTCACCCTCCCGCGCTTCTGATTGTACCCAGTGCTTGTATAAATAAATAAATACAATAAATAAATCTTTAAAAAATAAAGATTTGTGAATTTAGGTATTTAAGAAGAGTAGTTAAAGCAACAGATAGTTATTACTCAGGGAAGAAAATGAACTCCATCCCATAAGGAAAAGTATAGGTGCAAATAATTCACACTTCTCTATCCAGGGGTTCAGATGAGGAGAGGAGGGCATCTGAAATACCCTAGGATTTTAAGTCCTTGGAAAATTTCACCTCAAGTTAATGGTTAAAAAGTCACCTGATTTAAGCTATTTTAAAATACATATTCACTTTATCTTTCAGAGACATTTTGAAGGTAATTCAGAGAAAGCAGCTACCGATATCTCAGGTAACAATTCTTAATTTTAATGTCACGTCAAATAAGTCAATGATGTCAATTAAGTATAAGGATCAGGGCGCTTGAACCCACAACCTGGGTAGTGCTCATTTATAGGCAGGGAATTTCAGGAGTTCAAAGAGGTACTGAATATACTTCCACTGTTATCAAAGGTTCCCAGAATGTGTACGAACAATCCATATAAAATATCCACTGGCATTAGACATGCAATCACATACACTGAAAACAAAGATGCATTATTTCAACATCAGTAAAATACAGTTATATGTAAACCTACAGTACCTGAAATCCAATTGTATGGGTTATGTAGATGAGGGCAATTATAAATTGCCAGATATTTAATACAGGAAAAAACTTCATTGACCGCCTTCATTCCTATATCTGTGATGATACCAGGATTTTCTACCACGTCAGCCAAACCATACTTCACTAGATCTGCATTAGCCATTCTGCCTAGAAAGAAAATCAATTAAAAAAAAGAAAATAGAAGATTCTTAAGTGTCACAGAGTATTGCCAATTCATTATCTTAACATCTAGCGTGGTCATGCTCTATGATTACACTGTGTTACCTGTCCGTCTTTTCAAGTTCCAGTTTGGGTACACTTTAGGTTAGGTACTTAGTATGTATGGTTTTACTTCTTTTGCAAAGTAAGACTTTATATTAAAAGTCAAGGAACAGCTAATAAGAAAAAAATGCCAATTGTTTAGAGAAGAAAAAAAGACAGTGACATATCTTACAGCACAACTGAGGGAGATACCTTATCAGTTCACACTGAAGGTGAAGTTTTAGTATTCTTCAGTTTTATTTTTAAAAGGAAAATAAAATCTTAAAATTCCAACTCTCTTACAGAAAAAGGGAGTCTGTTGAGGCCCGATGTAGAGAAGGCTAAACATTGGAGTTTCAGAT
Organism: Talpa europaea; assembly: GCF_964194135.1. Lineage (NCBI taxonomy): Eukaryota > Metazoa > Chordata > Mammalia > Eulipotyphla > Talpidae > Talpa > Talpa europaea. The sequence continues at coordinate 40,949,101 of NC_140080.1, read as the reverse complement.
TCATTTTTAACAATTGCTATGACATTCATTAGAGAATATCACCTATCCCCAGAAAACAGATTTCTGCCTCAAACACATCCTCTCTATGCCATGGGGCTTCAGAACTTAATACTGCCACACAGATTAGGGGGTAAGGAGGGGGCTAAGTGAAGAGAACACTGCATTCTATATTACACCATTGTATATCACATCTCACTCCTTGTGTCCTATTATTTCTCTCCTCCACCTGCCCTTTACTCTCCAGGATGGTCTGTTTGACTATGAGGAGCTTGAAGGAAAAGAGGGATTATGTCTAGTTTAGAGCTACATTTCCATTGCCCAGAGTTCTGAGGATATAGGAACTCACAGATGTCTTCCACAGTCCTTGCAATCAAGTGACACAAAATACAACAAAACCCCCTTGCTCTGGTGAAGCTGTCCTGCACCGGGATTTAACTCTTTAGCACAGAACATGTTTAAGACAATCCACCTACTCCAAAGTCTTCCAGCTTCACTTTCTTTTCTTTTTTTTTTTTTTTTAAAGATTTATTTATTTATTTATACAAGCACTGGGTACAGTCAGAAGCACAGGAGGGTGAGAGAATTCACCAGAGCCAGAGCGGGGAGCAGAGCAGGCAGAAGGACCGAAGTACACTGCTGAGGGGAGCAGCGGGCTGCAGGAGAGGTCTGCGCGCCATGTGGGACCCTCCTCCGGTGGTCGGGGAGTAGCTGGGGATCGAACCAGCACTACAGAGGCTGCGGGCAGCTTCGCAACCCAGCGCTCAACCACTGCGCCACCGGGGAGGCCCCAGCTTCACTTTCTATATGGTTTGTGGTCTCTTTCCTGTGGTCCCTGTTTTTGTTATTTACCAGTATTCCAGAATTCACATTCATCCACCCTTCACAATTCAGCCAAGCGATTTTCTTTTACCTCCTGGTAAAAATTTGTTTCCTGCCATGGGTCTCAAAACTGGCCTTCATCCTAAAATATAGGGTAAATCTTGACCAGATTCTGTTCCTTGAGCACTATCTGCATAAATGCTACATCTAATATGACAAACCCATGCCTCATATTCATTCCTTTCAGACTACCCCCTTATCTTGCTCTTAGAGGGTCTCCTGATGGTCTCACTCTTCAAAATCCTGATATTATTACTCAGAAGTCATTTTGGTTTCTTTTCTCTCAATCAGTCAACTAGAAGTAAAAGCTACCACTTGTTGGATGCTTTCTAATTCTCAGAGACTGTAATAAAGTCCATACTTTTCCTTTGTTAAATGAAGACCTATCCCCTTTTTTCTTAATTGTTTAACTCCTCAGAACAAGTGACTCTTGCTCGTCTCTAGTCAGCGAAAGACACCTGGCAGCCTATTCTGAAGCAGAGAACCCCAGGAAGTCTTTGGAGGAACGACACCCAGGTGAATACCTATATGGAAGAAATGGATGTACTGCATCAAATATGAAGAGTAGCGTACAAAGATCAAAAGTAAAAGATCACTAGACATGAAATAAACATGAAACAAGTTATGTTTAAAAGTAAAAGATGCTGGTCATCAAAAGAGTAAAGTGTTTTTCTACTGGAAATGTTTGTCGAGGGGAGAGAAACACTGTAAGGGAAATAGTTAATTGTAAAGAACGTCTCAAAGATCATCTTTCAGGGCTCCTAAGTGAGGCCATCTTAAATTAGGATGCAAAATGTGTCAAGCATTGAACATTTGAGAAGAACAAAAAACAAGATCAGAAAAAGAATACCAATCACCGAACTAATCATTTTAAGTTACTATACAGATACAGTAGAAACATGCCAAATGTTAGCAACCTCATTCCAAACCAGAAAAACTTAGTATCAGATACATTAATTTTTAATGAAATTATTATATCAGTTTAACATTTTAAAGCTAACTTGGTGAGAAGCTGATTTTTTCTAAAGCTATAAAAATTACAAGAATTATTGGGCTGTGTGAATTTGGCTAGAAAATAATGATTTGACTTTTCAATCTCTCACCTGTATTAAACAAGAATTGCCAAGAAAAGTGAAAAAAAAAATGTAACTATTATTATGACATACCACAAAATTATATAGGCAAGAGTCAAGTTCTCTGACACTGACTGTTATGACCAGAGGAAGAAGCCTAATGTTCTTCTATGATGCAAATTAGATCCAAAAGAAAATATGCCAAATGGTAAAAAAGAGTTTAAGAAATACTTGCTGCAAATTGCACAGTGGAGAAGTTAATTCTTGCAAAAATGAAAACACACTGGTGGTGGACACTTTCTTGCATGTCTGACTGATACCATGTGGGGAAAAGTTTGACTAATGAACTGACATGCATTAAAACCCAAAGGAATGAGGTGCCAATTGTAAATACATTTTAGAAAATGCTGTGAATAAGCCTGCCAACAGCAATCACCATTAAATGAATACTGACCATTATGTGCTCACACTATCTGGAAAATCCAGAGCGGGCTTATTATGGAAATGAAGAACATGGGCAGAGAATGGAACCTCATCTGAGAGGACCATCAAAAGCTTCAAGTATGGCAGATCAAACTCAACAAATGGAATCAAGGATGGAATTCTGTGAAAAAAATGAAGAATGGGAAAGAAACTTGGGCAGTACAGTGAAGACAATATCAAATGTAGATAAGGATCTTCTTTTGGTACACTGTAAATTATTAGTTTTCTTTAATATACTACAGTCAGAGGTAATACAGAAAAAGACTCACTGTCACTTCAAGTTTAAAAAGTTTCATTTGTCAAGAAGTGAAAGCACCCAAGATTTTAAGTTGTCTTATATTCGGAAAATTGCAGCACACCCCAAATCAAGTTTCACTGTGTCAAATAAGTTAGTTCCTTATAGAATTCTAAGGAATAAAATGGCGTAAGTCTTACTCTGCAGCAAAAACTCATCTACATATCCTAGATGAAGGGTCTCAAACTGGGGAAACTCCAGCTCTGCCATCTTGAGGGCAGAAAAAACGCCATCTTTGGTTAGGGAAGGCTGGATCCGAACTTCATGTAACCTGTGAAAAAGAGATACATAGCAGGTGAAATGAAAGTCGTCATCACTGTGTAGTAAGAAATTAGAAGGCTAAAAACAAATACTAGACATTCATACAGCAGACAATTCAATAATATAAACCACTTTCAAAAACCAGTGGACAAGAGCTGGTGATGGCAAAAGGGAAAAAAAAGGAAGTTGCAAATAGGAGTTTAAATAAGTTTAAAAAATAAAACAGCTTAATTAAAAAAAAATTGAAAGCCATCAGAATCAATGGTTTCTCCTTAAGTAAACACTCTTCAAGTTTATTTTCCTAAAGTGGAAGATGCAAACAAGTTTTCCCCTCTCCATTAAAAAATATCAGACCAGTTTCCTTTAAAGGAGTCTTTTGCTAAATATGAGCATAGCTTGCACAGTGTGTTCATTATATTTAATAATGAACTATACAGTAAGAATTTTAAATTCTTTCCAGTGCTTTCTTAGATCTGACTGAGTCAAGGCCGACAATCTGTAGTTGGTGCTGGTATTTCTATAATATCTTATTTATGATAGTTCTTAATGTCCCATTGTACTCAAAAGCATGTTTTATAGGGACCTCCCCTGGTAGCACAGTGGTTAATCACTGGGCTGCAAAGCTGCCTGCAGCCTCTGCAGCACCGGCTTGATCCCCGGCCACCAGCGAGGGTCCCACATGGCGCGACAGACCTCTCCTGCTGCACCCCCTGCTCCCCTCAGCAGTGTATTTCGTCAGTCTGCCTGTTCTGTTCCCCACTCTGGTGAAGTCTCTCACCCTCCCGCGCTTCTGACTGTACCCAGTGCTTGTATAAATAAATAAATAAATCTTTAAAAGAAAAATAAAAAGCATGTTTTATAGTAGGTAATAACCTCTGCTTACTTAAATTCACAAAGTTTTGTTTTATTTATTCATTCTTAATATTCTACTGTTAGAGTTTTGCTTTGATTACAATGAAAAAATGGTTAATTCCTTTTAAATATAAAAATATAGTAGATATTAAAATAGAGGCAGACTTTAAATATATAGGAAATAGTATATTCTATTGGATACATATTGCTATATAGGAAACAGTAAATATGGCTTAAGATGATAGGAAAATATGAGAGAAAACATTAAACTGTTACAAGGTTGGGTCTCTGGAAAGCTGATTTGAAACACTTTCTACAGAGTAAATATTATCACAAGACTGCAGACATCAGACTTCCATGCTCACTTTCCCTGGACTCTCAAGCACTTCCAGATAGTTGCCTTTCTCTGATGAGATCAGCCCTTTTATAGCTCATTGGGTTTGCAGTACAGCTCAATTGGTCTTCAGTTATAACAAAACACTACCATTAAGTGATACCCAACAGCTATTTAAACAACTCTTTTGCATTTTAAACCTGAAGAAGGTATGATAAAATTTCAAACACATATTTGCCCCAATTTCTGAAAAACAGGAAATAGTATATATTCTAAGACAAAAGACACACTGAAAAGGAAACACACCTACGGGCAGCTGTGATGATGAGGTAACCAAGATCTACTTCAAGAGCATTTTTGCAGGCTCCCAAAACAATAGTGTGCAAATTTCTAAAACCACCTAGTTAGGAGACAAAAGGCATAAAAATAACAATCATGCTTTTGACCATAGCACTTTCAGTAAAGCACTCAGTAAAACATTAAGAGTCATTTTAAATTTTAAGTTTGTCTATTCAAATTAATATCTCAAGGTGAATTATAATAGTCAATGCCTAAAAGGAGATTCTGAAAAGACATTCTGATGGCATCTGAAAATTACTCCAAATGATTTAGAGTTTTAAGAAAGATTTTCTTAAAGCCAGAAGCTCATGGGGGAATTGTAAAGAAGGGATTCTGACATCTTCTAGCCAAAGTCTGAACCTCTGACATGTCAGATGGAATAAGACCAGCACGAGTTTAACTTTAATTAAATTTTCAATATTTTTCAACCTTGTAAATATATACCAAAGAAGTGCACAATTATTAATGCATATAGTTGAATGAATTTTCAGAAGATTGATTTGTTTTAAACTTTTATAAAATCACCCAGTATGCATACTCCTGTGTCTAGCTATTAAAACTAAACATTTTATGAGTAGTGTAACGTGGATGGTCATCTCCATTACTGCATAGAGGTGTAGCTTGCTCGTTCTGATTGCTGCATACTAATCTACTACGAATATACCACATTTAACTCTCCACTCTACTGCTGATATCCATTTGGATTGTTTCCATGGGGGTGGGGGTCTATTACAAACAGCACTGCTATGAATAAAAATAATGCCGTTGTTTCTTGAGGGAGTCTGCTCCATCCCTTTGACACAGCACATGTAGTGGATTTGTACCAGATTTGATTAACTGACAAAAATGCCTGAAAATATAGTGCTTACTCATATTTTAACAGTATTAACAATAATTTCTTTTTGCCCGTGCACATGATTACTCACGTCCATCAAATAAGCCAGAGAGAAAACACAATTACTAACAAGCACTTTCTTCTAAAAAGACTCGGAGAAACAAAATAAAAACTCAATGAAGTTTCAAAAGTAATTTTTTCAATATTTAGTAACAAAAGAAAACTGAATACCTGATCTCCAACTGTCTTCTACTACATGTTGGATAAGACCTCCTAGGAAAGGAACTCGAACCATTTCCAAATGTTCCAAATTTCGGGCAGAGGCTAAGCCTGTTACTAAAGGGACATATTTCAAGGAATTTGTAGGTCCTGGGGAAAAAAAACAAAAAAAATCTTCAGTGGAACAATGTAAATTGCCTTAAAGATGAATTTTCTAACCCGTACATGAAATGACTAACTTTGAAATTCTGTATCTGTAGAGGACAGCCAAGTTGTTGGCTCTCTGCAATTTACATGTTTTATTACAAATAAAAGCATTAGTTATCTTGTTAATCACATACTTGGTTAGCAGAAAGATTTTTCAGTTATACTAGAGAGATATTTAGGACTTTTTGTGAGTTCCCGTAAGTCTCAATAGTTTTGGACCCAAAATAAGTAAGGAGGAAAAAATCAAGTTGAAAAGTTGACTCTCTACTCAAGTGAAAAGCTCTAACATTTAAATATCTTTCAATGTGTCCAGTACTATATTCAGTGTTAGGGAAGATCGCAGAAGATATGATCCTGCCTATTACAGAGCATGCAATTAACCACGGAGAGAAAGCCAACATTAGTAATTCTGAAAGATAAAAAGGCAGGCCAAGTATATGATCTCCTGCCCTCCATAAAAAAGAAAGAGAAGAGGAAGATAAGGTATAGGAGGCAGAATCTGAAGGATGTCTACAAGTTAAAAGGAGGAGGAAGGAAGTACATACCCCAGGACAAGGAACAGTAACAGTACAGAGAGACACTGAGGTGAAAGCTGGAATGGCTGTGTGTGATAATGAATAGGCAGGTGTGACTCTAAAAGAAGGTAAATCTTAGAGAGGAGTAAGAAATAGAATCTCAAGAGGAGCCCTGGCACTACAAACTCTGAAGCAGGATAGTCCCACTTGACGCCCTTTAGCAGATTATCAGCGGAGTTTTCTGAACAAGAAAGTACCATCATAAAAGCAGTATTTAAGGTAGACTAGAGCAGGCAACTATTTACATGCAGGATGATTAGGAGAGCAGAGACAAAGAAAGTAGACAGACATTTATTAAAACAATCCTATAAAAGTACCTAAAAGTAATATGTAGAGATGGTATTACGCTTTTTTCTTTTTTGCTCCGATTCAAACACAAATCATTTGTCTAATAACAAAGTTTTTAAATAAAAATGTACATTTACCTTCACAAACTAAGTTACAAAACACAAATAGTGACAGCATAATATAAGTTCATTTGCAAATGTAGCTCTCAAGTGGGTCTAACAGAAGATATGAGACAGTCTACCATACCTGCACAGTTTCTCATGACGAAAGTTCGTAAGCTGATGCAAAGAAAGTCTTTGAACGGCTGTGGTTTAGTGAGTCTTACCCACTTCATATAAAGGTGCCTTAGCATTGGGATACAAGGAATTTCAGGAACATTCACCCCTAAAACATATATACAAAGAACAAACAAGAAAAATCACTAAAAGTCTTGTATTCTGTGTATAAAATCAAGAGTCTATTTTTCAAGTTGACAATTTATCTTTCATGGATTATTTTCACTGGAACAAATTATGTAAGGAAAGCCTATCTGATGGGCTTATTCAAAACAAGCTTGTGAAGAACAATTTAAACAAACCATACACAGACTAGTTTGTTATTTCTTTAGAAAAGGCATATGGGAAGATGGGACAGGAGAAGTATTTCTGCTTTATACATGTCTTTCTTATAACCCTGCAACTCTGTTAGGACAAATTTGCTATGTAGATGCAAAAATGCAAAGAGGTTACTAAAAGCAAAACTGTGAAGACATAAAAGGAATACATAAAACCGAGAGCTGACTACCTGTGTCCACTGCCCCACAGCAGGAAAACTAAATTTCTCAATCAAAAGCAAGCTAACTGGTGTTAATTTTAAAGTCTTCTGGATGACATTCAAAGATAGAGAGTAAAGCTGTTTCTACAAATATGTGAATCACACGGATTTGTCAACGTGTGATGGAAACCAGTGAGCATGACTTGAGAAAGTTGAGAAACTCAACACTGATTTATTTAATATTTCAAATTGATAAAGGTATCTGTCCTTCTGACCCCCAAGTGGCATAACACTAGGAATCACACCCACATGTCCAGAAGAAAGGGCTTGTAGAGTGGAGGCAAAGTCAGGAGATGTGGAAGAAGAAAGAAGACAGAACTTGTAAGTTCAGAATGGAAGGAAGCCAGCTGTGGAACTTGTCAGATTCTAAAGACTACAGGCTAGAAAAAAGTCAAGGAAATGACACAAATGTCTGAGACAAATCCAAGAATCCAGGGATGGCATTTAATAAGCAGTAGGTGACAAAAGCAGTTTAATGCAACATTAACTCACACCAGTAGAAGCCCTGCTAGTAACAGTAACTACAGAAAGCAAAATGGAATACTTGAATGTTTGGTTCTTCACAAGCTCATCTGTGGAGAATTAACCTACTGTAAGGATTACCCTTAACTTGGTTCTCCCCCCAAGGGATAGCTAACTTTAGCTTTGAACTCTGCATTCACATCGTATGGCAACAGATAGCAAGGAAAATTGGGGATGAGTAATAAAGGAAAAAAGGCAGAGGAAGTGAAGGGCAGATTGAGACACAAGAGGCAGTTTTGAAGGTCTGTTTAGTATCTACCATGACATGGACAATTTTTTGACCAGGAAACCCAAAGTAGCAAGGGCGAGAAAAATCCAGACAATGCGCTTGTATGTTATACTCAACCCACATTTGGCCTCAAATCCATTCTATAAACAAAGGACACAATTATTCATCCTCCCCAGCATGTTCATTAATTTGCTATACACCTTGAATCACCATCATGGTGTTAAACCAGTGAATGAACCAACAAACAAATTAATACATTTCCATAAAAATTACCAAATATTTATACTTACAATGAACTGTGACAGACACCATGGAAAATACAGAGATATAAAAATAGTTTCTGACTTTAAGGAGTCCCTTTATGATCTGAAAACAATATCAAACTAGATATTGTCCCTAATCAGGTCCCTAATCAGAACCACTCCTTGATCTTACATATGGAATGTTGCTTCAGAGTTTTATTCTCCTTCTACAACTGTGTACAGTCTTATTTAAGACCAACTCATTACCCCCTACTACTCTGCCTTCACCCCTGACCCTGTTTCAGAAATTCCCAGTTCTTTGCGACTATTCCCAAAACCTAAAATGTTTGGAACACAGCACTCAACATTTTTTTAATATTTAATAAAAATTTTTGAAAGTCAGACTATACTAACAAAAATGAAGGAGCAAAAATATAGGCCTTTCCATCACCACAGAAAGTTGTACTGGAGAACTCTCCTCCAGAGAGTAGAATTAGGACCAAAAGGTGGTAACTGGAGAAGGGCAGGATTCCAACTCACTGAAGCAAATAAAACTGCACAACTTTTCAACTATTCAATCTGTTTTCAAAAAGGGGACAGGTTGTGAAGTAGCACTCCCCTCTTCCCGCCACATGACTCTTTAATGGGAAATCTAAATTTTTATAAATGTCCCACAAGCATTTCTTTTGCCATCATCATCAGTCAACAATGCCAGATATAAAACTCCCATTATCCCCTTTTGGTGAATATGTAATTATATGGCATTTCCAGGTCACACCTTGCACAAGTGTACTTACCAACTAAATGTAAAGTTTGAATTTTGGCTCCTATAGGAATTTTCAATTTATTTTCAGGAGGAATTGGAAATGCTCCATTACGATTACGAAATTTGCCCAAAATATGAACATGTGGCATATATGTCCAAATGGATTCTACCAATTCCAAATGAGAAGTTTCCACACCCTAGAAAATAATGCAGAAGTCAACATAAGAAAGGGCTACAATTTAACATCCAACGCTGCTATAATACTTTAAGTACATAACAAAATTTGAGTTTCTTAGGGATGAAGCTGCATTTTCTATCATTTTTGATCTATTATTTCATCAATCAGTTGAGGTCAGATAATCATCCAGGTGCACTCACCACTAAGTTTGGGCATGCCTGCAAAGCTTCCAGAACTCCTGGAATGCTAAAAGCCTCATGGCCCCGTACCCTTCGCCTCTCAAGGTATCGAGGGTGAAGGCCATATAGCTGTTCGACGTCTGGCATCTTCTTCAACAGAGTTAGAAAACTGGAATCTGTGAAGCCTGAGAAGTTCAGAAGTATTTAGAGCCAAGTTCATTTTCTGTTTGTCAATATTTACTAGGCACTTGTAATTTTTATCAAAAGTTAGGCCAGCAACAAAAATATTTGCTTTGTAAATTTTCATAAAGCTAACACTACAGCTGAATGAGTGGTTACTACAGAACACTTTTCTAGTACAGAGGAAATGTATCAGAAACACTTATTCTGAATTAACACTTCATAGTTGAGGCTTTTAACATCTTACTGACTTTTTGTAGTTGCTGCTGTTTTTAATGCATGGAAATCTTCAACTAGGAACAATACACTTTTTTTTTTTTTTAAAAGATTTATTTATTTATTTATACAAGCACTGGGTACAGTCAAAAGCGCGGGAGGGTGAGAGACTTCACCAGAGTCAGAGCAGGGAACAGAGCAGGCAGACTGATGAAGTACACTGCTGAGGAGAGCAGCAGGCGGCAGGAGAAGTCTGCGTGCCATGTGGGACCCTCACCCAGTGCCCAGGTATCAAACTGGCGCTGCAGAGGCTGTGAGCAGCTTCGCAACCCAGCGCTCAACCAGTGTGCCACCGGGGAGGCCCTAGGAACAATACACTTTTAACTCAGATAATTTGGACCTATCTGGCCAGTGGTTCAGGAAAAATCACCTAACTCATCAATAACCACCCTCCCCCTCCCCCTAAAAAGCTCTCTGGCCCCTAAAACAGCCAGGACTTTGCAGAGCAGGCACACACAGACACACACATAAACGAGTAAGAGACGATCCTGCTGTTCAGGAAGCGACAAGTTCTAAACTAAACCCGTCTCAAACTACTTTCTATTAGCTGATCCACTGCTCTGTCCTGCGTTTAACTATCACTCACTGGACATCTCAGACGACTCATTTGTCTGAAAAAGAGGCTGCTGAGAGAACAGAAAGGTATTTATCTAGGAGCTCACTATGCTCACTATAGTAAGAATCAACCAAATGGGACCAGAGGCAGGTGACCCCCACAGCAGGAGCTGCTAGTGTGACAAGTAAGAGACAAACCTCGTACAGATAATTACTTTATTTTCTAAGGTCTTTTGTTTTTAATAGAAAGTCAACTCTCTACTCACAAATATAAATATTCTCAAATAAAAATGAGACCCCCAAATCACAAAGGTTTACATAACTCGTTTTCAAAAGTTATGTACAAGGCTAGACCAGGTGACAGTGTATCTTTATTCTAAAGTTAAAACTGAAAAGCAGAAGGCACCTCAGAGATTACTTACTTCTATCCTCCGTAGTAACTTCCCTGATAGAGCCATGCAATGTGTTAACCATTTTATATGTTCTCTCATCTATTCTTACAACCCAATGATAAAGGTTATCACCCTACTGACAAATGTAGAAAATGAAATTGAGTTTAAGAGCTACAGCATGACAGAGCTGGAATTCAAAACCAAATCTGACCACTGCCAATGACCATCCTCTTTGTCACACATTGCAGATTGCCTCCCACCAAACAATGGGTAAAGTTCTAGTTCCTCCTTCTTTATAGAAATGGTGAGATAACAGAAAGAGATCCATACATAAACCATAAATTACTATATGGCATTAATATATTGAAGAACCAGAATTTAAACATCACAGACTAGGCCAGGATGGCATTAGTAGACAGACAGGTTGATATCTTAGCCCAGGCTAGAGACTGTTTATGCTCTTTCAATTCACTGCAGGAATGGAAAGTCTCAAGCTCATAGGTATTTATCACAGCCTGAAAGAAGTGAGCACTTCACAGACAAATTCTTTTCTAACTTGATAAGGGGCAGAGATGTTAATCCTAAGACTGCATGACTTGGGAGCTTTGCTATCCTGCCTCTTTTTAAAGTGCATTAAAATCCTACCTTCAAAATTTCTGCTGGCCTAACCTCTATTAAAACAAAGATAAGCAATAAGACAGTCATTTTCACACTGCCCTAATTTTTTTTTCTTTCCTACTATCAATGGCCATTCTCTGGAATAAGGAATCCTCTTCCCTTAGAACAGTTTCTTTAATGTATAAGTTTCTTTAAAGAATAAGTGGCTGTTTGCCTCCTGCAAAGTTAAGTTCTAGCTTCAGGTCTTCACAATGTTCACCAAAAGGTACCTCTGATACCCACTCTGGCCATCTGCTATGAGTTATGGCCCTCTAGAGAGACTGTAGCACCCCAAAGTGCACAATATCCAGGCATTCCAAAGGCAGTCTGTCCTGATCCAAACAACAGAACAAAACGAAACAAGTATATTCTCTAATCTTCCTTTTTCTTAAGGCTCACTGCTGGCTCCAATATCACATTTCAAAATCTGATGATTGTGAAGAAAGATTATTTAAAAAGAGTTAAAACTACTAACCCACCATAACTAAAGGGCACGAGCTAGTGGACTGTTGTTAACTGAAAAGCCTAAGTGGCCCTTAATTTTAATTCCTCCCTTCATGTACGCTTTTGCTCAACTCAAGTCATCAACTTTCTTTTCTGATGGTCTCTTTACCTGAGGCCCATGTATTAGGATTAGGTCACTAACTTTGAATTCTTCACCTGAGTCTCCGAGGCCAAGGATAAGCCTAGAAAAGTGCTAAAGACGTGAAAGTTCCAGAAGTACAATGTGTGGCCTACTAGAGCAGCTATACAACAGGAGGCATTTGTTTAATCAGAGAGTGCAGTTAAGGGGTAAAAGAAAACTGTGAAAACCTGCATTACAGAGCAAAGACATTTGTCTAATATGATACTTACATTTTGTTAGTAAGTATTCCCTAATCATTTATTTGTGGAAGAGACTAATGAAGTTTCTTGAGAATTGTAAAATTAAAGACAGCAGACCATTAAAACAGTATAAAGCCTCAGGCAAATCAATTTTATGGAACCTAAACCTAGAACCTAAACAAACCAGATAAAACCCTGCCTTTCCCACCTGAGGAGATTGCCTCGATTGTCTTCCTCAACACAAGTAACACTTGATAAGAACGCTCATATAGTTTCCAGAAGGGTGCTACTACCCTGTCCAGGCTATGTTCACTTACCACTTGGCATGTATTCCCACCACCGCCCTGCACAGAGGTCCACGACCCTCACAACTCTGAGGTATAGGGTCACTGCTTCCTTTAGCTTCCGGGAGAGACATTCCATACACATGATATCCTGCAGAGGGAGGTACCTTTGTGAGAGAAAGAAACTCGTATTTATCAAGTGGGTAAGTACTTCCTCTCACTGACAGGTTATTTTTTTCCCCTTCCTCCACTCTTCTGCTCCTCAAATGAAAGATTCATAAATATAATCACTTTTATCTAAAAACAGATTAAGTTGGCAAATATTCAAGCAAATAATGCGAGCTCCCTCCATAGGGTATTTAATAATATTTCTTTCTCCTTTAAGTTTTCATGGCCAAAGAAAATATTTTTTTAAAGGTAGGAAGATGCTAAATCTCAGTGTATTTTGAGGTCTGATGACAAGGGAATGTGAAAATGATTCAAGAGACTGATCAATATGAACAAGACCAATATTACTTCATAGCTTTTACAGAATCCATTTCCTATAGTGGCTAAAAAGGTTCCTCTCTGCTACTTCTCAATACTACCCTTATGCAGGAATTACTATTTTCTTCATTAACAAATAGGTATACTAATTTAATTGTACATAAGAGTTTCCATCTTTGTTCACACACTCTGATAAAAGTATTGTGTAAGCATATAAGAAAGAACACCTCATCTTAATTACAACTTTCTCTTTTCCAACCTCTCCTCTTATCTCTTCCTTCTTGAAACTTTTCAACTAACCTCCACTTGGGTTCTGCTCCTACTAACACCAATATAAACTCTGAAAGATCAGAAAGCTCCCCCTTTCCTTTAACATTCTTCCAAAACATAGCTAGACTGATTAAAAATCAAATTAAAATATGTAAAAGCTGCCTGTTATGGAGCTGGCATTATGTCACAGACTATGGACCGCACGACTGTTTCACAACTTTACAAGTTAGGTTGCTCTTTGCCACATAGCGCTCCCCCAACCATTTCCTTCCCTTACAAGGCTCTGCTGTTCCGGGTAGGCCTTAGTTGATTGAAGGCACTAAGCCCTCACTGAATTCTTCAATTCTTCAACATTCCTAACAGGTCTCCTCAAACCTACCAACACTTCCTTAAATAGCTCCTTCTTTAAATCAACTTCAAATTTCAGCCAAGTGTATCTTGTTTCCTGCTAGAATGTGCACTGACACAGCAGGTAGTAGTTCTGCTCTAGTTTACAAGTGGTGAAATGAGCTCTGAAATGTTAATCTGCAAAAAGTTAACATCCAGGTCAGGAGGAGAACAAACAAGGATATTAACAGGTTAGTATGGATCTAAATCCCAAAACGTATGCTAAATCTCAGGGAAAAATTCTAGTACATCTACTAAATATTTGCTCCATTTTTTAAACCTCTGAACCTTCTCATTTCCCCCTTAAAAACAAATCAAATGTTCAACAAAAAAGGCATAACCCTAACTTACAGTCTCTAATACTTAGACACTACAAGTAGGATAATTTTCAGAAACTATATGACCATTCATTATAAACAACGAAAAATACTGAATCTGTTTTCCAAGTCAAGCTTTATCACTAAATGTCTTCACAAATCACCAATTGTTATGATTATTATCCAATGTATTTACCTGAGTTAATATCACACCCCTTTTAAATACAAACATGAGCAATCATCACATGAAGATTCTTCTGTATCACATTCGCCTTAGAAAAACAAATGTATTTTTTCTTCATAGACAATAAAAGAGCTGAAGCTTAAGAGTTCCAATACATTTTAGAAAAGACGTATTTAACATGGCAGGTAGGAAAGAATAAGCTTCTTTAAATTTTCTGTTTAATGTAGTGACTATACGACTACTACAACGTGAGGCCTCAGATAAAAACTTTAGTAGCCTTAGTTTCACAAAGCAAAATCTCTTTATATTTAGAATAAATGTCTCCTACCAAGTTGAAGTGCTTATAACAAGTTCAAGAACCAAGTTCACAGTTCTTTCAGTCTGCTCCATGTTTTGTTCATAACCAGGGTCAGGTCCTTCTATTTGTTTCATCTGAATATTCTGTTTGAACTACAAAATGTTACCTAATCCACAAAGATTTAAAACATGGTCCAAGTGGTGGAGAACTATGGGCAGTAGGTGGTAGGATCATGTGGTAACATACAACTGAAGAGGAATGAATCTATACCTCTGTCATGTATAGTATTGTAAGCCACTGTTACCTGAGTATGAGGTAAATAAAATTTTGTCCAATCTGCTCGGAATATATCCTATCATTACCTAAGTAACATCTAATACCCAACAGCAGAAGTAATTTTTTTTTTAAAGATTTATTTATTTATTTATACAAGCACTGGGTATAGTCAGAAGTGCAGGAAGGTGAGAGAATTCACCAGAGCGGGGAGCAGAACAGGCAGAATGACAAAGTACACTGCTAAGGGGAGCAGTGGGTGCAGCAGGAGAGGTCTGTCGCACCATGTGGGACCCTCGCCGGTGCCCGGGGATCGAACCGGCACTGCAGAGGCTGCGGGCAGCTTCACAGCCCAGCACTCAACTGCTGTGCTGGGGAGGCCCCCGCAGAAGTAATTTTACCTATCTTTTCATCCAGAATTTTAAAAGCTTTTTTGTTTAATTCATTGATCCATTAAGAATTTAGTTGTCATATAATGAGAGCTAAGAACGTGCTTTTTTAATTTTTCCCAAAGGGTTTTTAAGTTGTGACATGACATCTGGAGAACCCACCGAGCTTTTCCTCATTCATGTGAATACAATTTACCATAAACTACATTCCCACAAATACTTGAATCCACATATGGAGTCTGCAGATGGAATCTGTCTGTTTTATCCAACGTCAGCTATCTTGGTTCTCTTCATTCCCAAATCTTTATTTCACAAAACTTTTGTTTAACTCACTTAGAGTCTACAATCTGAATAAACTGTTTTTCACTGAGTTATTGTCAAAAAGGCCAGAAACACTGACTTATATTGTACAAACAAGCTAATATATATAATCACACAAATCAACAAACCTATCAGTCAGTAAGAATTGGAGTGTGAACACAATCTAGAGAACTTTCTGCAGAGACAGACACATTCTCGCTCTGAATACATGGCTTGTGCACTGAGGAACTGGGTTTTAAATCTAATCTAATTTAAATGTAATACCACCTATAGCTGGTGGCTGCTTGACTGGACAGCACAGCTCTGGGGTATGCTCCCACTTACACATTCCAGGTAGATGGAAGTCAATCAGACAAAAGCTTACCTGAAAATGTGGCAGAGCACTTCATGTGAAAGTTGATTCATATAATCCTTTGTTTCATCTGATATTGTTTCCTCCGGGATTTCATTATTCACTAGACATGTTTTAACAATTTTCTTTCTTGGACCCATTGCAGTATTATGGCCAGTCTCAAAGAACACAAAGGCCTCCCTCTTAGTTACTTGATTTCAAAGCACCTGAAAACAAGCAGAGAATAAACAAAAGCACATCAAATCCAGACACAGAAATTATCCCCACAAAACCCAGGTAAGATAATATTTATTTTAAAACACTAAGGTAGTACTATTTCCACATTCAAACTAGCAGACATTTTACACCAAAGGCACAGAATGTCCTTTTCTGAAGTACAGTAGAGAATAGAAAAATGCATTACTTGGAATCAGCACTTCCAGGAATCAGGACTCCAGGATTCCAAAATTTACTGTGATGCTTTCTCACTAAATCACTCAGTATCTCCAAGCATCAATTTCTTCCTATGTAAGGCAGGATCATTACACTTCACTAAGGTAAAACCACAGGCAGCTCTGGCAGCATGTTACTCCAGGACTACCTGACATAGCAGAAGGTAACAGAGGACTCGTGGCTTCTAATCCTGATCTGCCACAAACTATGAATGAGCCCTTGAAATTTTTCATTTTCCTATCTATAACATAAGGGGATTAGATTCCAGCAGTGGGTCACTCCCTTACGGATCTGACAAAAACCTTCTCTTCAAAATACAGCACAAACTGATGTGCATTTTCAGAGGGAAAACAATCACCCTCCCCTCCCTTCACTTGTGTATCAAATGTGTGTTGTTTGTTTTTAAAATAAGTTTTAACTAGGGAGGAAAAAGGGGGTTCAGTAGAAAGCAGGAGTAATAAAGTGGGAAGGGCAGAGGAGGAGGAGGCAAGTCAGAAGATGAGCCACCCAGAGGTTTTTTATTCTGTTGATCGGAGGAAGAGAGGACTATGTGAAAAGTGTTCTTTAGAACAGCATTATGAATTATCACTGGTAAAATTCTGAAAAATTATCTGGACTCAATCTCAAACAACATGGCTTCTGAGGTGAAATTTAATCGTGCTACAGTGATGCACGGAACTGCTGTTCCAAATTAGTGGGTTTCCAGATTACACAGTGCTTGGTCCCTTGTACACAGCAACTTCTTCCCTCTCCTCATAATGATTCTTGATTCTCTAAAGTTCCTAAAGTTGCCTGCATGTGTCTATTTCCTGAAGAGCCGTCTCAGCCAAGTGTAAGCTTTTCTTGGTGACCTGTGGTTAGCGTGAGTACACATTATTATATCCTCCCCTCAGGGACTACTGTGTGGAGTTCTGGGGCTTCTTTGTTTCAATGGTAAAGGGGAGCAAACCCCTAGGCTAAACCAAACTTCGTATTTCTTAGGCTTGTATATCTATGTTGTGTACTGGGTCTCTCCTGATTATAAGACTGGCCCCTCTCCTACTCACAGCCCTCCCCAGATGCACTGTCCAGCTATGACAGCGCCTGGCACTGCTCTCAGGTTATTCTGACCTCCTAATCATGCAAATCCAATATCTTCTTTTCATTGCTCCTATTCCTTTGTAGTATGGGGTGCTGGGGACCACTTCTTTAAAACTTTCTCATCCTTTGGCATTTTGTTGGTCCATCTCCTTCCACTACTACAAATACACTAAAAGAAGATTAAGAATTAGTCAGAATTAAAAACATAAAGGCATTTCTCCCTATAGAAAATTTCCTTTTTAAGTATAATAAGGTGACTGATTTAAAAAAAAAAGTCCAAAATGACCTTCCCCAACTACAAATTGTCCCCTTCTCTCTCTCTCTTTCTCTCTCTCTCACACACACACAAGCATGCATGCACAACTGTTTTCCCTTGTGTATTCTAACCAATTCTCAAGTTAGAAGCTGCAAAACCATCCTCAATATATCATGATCTCTCACATCCCAGTTACTCGACAGGCTTTCTTATCAACTTTGCCACAACAGTGATCTTACACCCACCCCACTGGCTATCAGGTCTCTGTTAACACCCATGTGGATGACTTCAAAGGTTTCCCCAATGCCTGCAGCAAAGCCTACCACACAGTAGGCCCACGGTAGTAATTACTGAATAAATGTTTATCCTGACATACTCCACATTGAAATAAGAGTTATCAACATTTCCTTGTTCATGCAGTAAGAAAAACAAGCAAGGTGTAGAAATAATGCTTAAGATATTACTACTGGCATTAAAGAAAAAGGACACGAATGCTTGTATTTGCACGAGGCTAGGTGACCTTATATTAACTGTGGTTACGTCTGGGAAGGGAGAACAACATTAAGAAAGCAGAAACAAGGTTTTTACATTTCGTAGTCTTTTCCATTGTTTCAAATCTTTAGCCTGGTCATGTATGTGACATTTCTTAAAAAGCAAACAAAAATTGAATCAGCCTATGAGGAGTGCTAGTTTCCATGGCATAAAATCTTTCCATGTGTTCTGAAAGTACCTTCTAATCTCATCACTCAATCCTTGCAACTCGTTTTTCACCATGCTAACACCAACTGTGCCAATATCCTTGGTCCCCTAAACACTGATCTTTCATTCCCAATATGCTGTTAACTGACTACAATGTCCTTCCCTTCCCTTTTTTGCCTAGAAAAACTGCTAATCTACCTTCAAAATCCTACATGTTAAATCCTCTGTGAAACCTTCTCTTACTCACCCCGCGAGGCCTAACACTTGCTTCCACTATCATAACTGGTCTGTAAGTTTATCACCCAGATATCTGCCGGGGAAAGGAAAAGAATCTCAGTCTCCTGCCCTGACATGATAAAAAGTCCTTGATCAGAACAAATCCTCAAATGTCTGATGTGTATGACTGTCAGTCTTTTCTTTATTCCAGATGCAAACAGTATCTTCAAGGCGGCCAAGAACTTCATGCTCCTATGAGCACGCTTGTTTACTAACACTCAGTAATTTCAGCAACAAGCCTATAACTCTGGCAAAAATGCAATTAGATTTTTTCATAAAACAGCTTCAGTGCAGCACACAAATGCCTCAACATGATTATTAACCAGCACAGACCAAGCCATTCGTGCATCGCTCCAGCACTCAGACAAGCCTCCACCTCTATTTCAGCACAGGCTTCAGCTTTGATGAAACTGACAATTCGAACCCTTCGCAGCCACTACGTATTTGATTTTTCATCCCTGAAGTAAAAACCTTCCTTAGCCGTCTCCTTTTTTCTCTTCACCAAATCCACACCATTCCCTCATCTTGTAATTGACTTATTGGTCCTTATTATTTTACAATGTTGTGGTTCTGTGTCAACCAGATTTAGCCGCCTTAATACACCACCTCCACTTGAATTTTGAGTGAATAGCCTGCCCTTTAAATGTCACTGAGTTTATAAAAATTCACTTGCTTGGAACTCAGCCAAATATTTAGGTATGATGTTACGTATCATACAGAGGGCAATCACCAGCAAGCCCACAAAAATCTATTTTTTTAAAGATTTATTTATTTATTTATACAAGCACTGGTTACAGTCATAAGTGCTGGAGGGTGAGAGAATTCACCAGAGCCAGAGCAGGGAACAGAACAGCCAGACTGACGAAATACACTGCTGAGGGGAGCAGCAGGCACGGCAGGAGAGGTCTGTGTGCCATGTGGGACCCTCGCCAGCGGCCGGGGATTGAACTGGCGCTGCAGAGGCTGCGGGAAGCTTTGCAGCCCAGCGCTCAACCGCTGCGCCACCAGGGGAGGCCCACAAAAATTTATTTAACCTACAGTATGTATTAATACTAACTAAACTAGCAGTACCAGGAAAATTTTAGGTGAAATTATACACGTTTCTTATAGCATGGCTAAAATTAAAGACTTGGTCTTGAAGTTACCTACTTGGCAGGGGGAGCAGTGACATTTCCATCTCTCAGGTGTGGTGAGGAAGGGATGCTGGGAGTTAGCACTCGGCAGTGGGTAAGATCTCCATCCCATACGTAGGGGCTTTACAGATCAGAACGTGTAGCAAGGAGGAATATACCAGGCCTCTCCAGCCTAGGTAAACACCTCTAGGAAATGTTCAGGGGATAAAAAGTTACTTCCACTCACCATCACTCAAACTCTTTAAAGGACAACAGAAGCGCTTCAAGTAAAGCCTGCTATATCTTCACTCAAGTACCCAGCTAGGCTATGCCAAGCATTTCCTCTGGGCACTGAGGCCTAGTGTCCCTATAAGAGAAGAAAACACCATGCCAAGTCCCAAGTGACAATGGTCTCTCTTTAGTACGACACTCTCTTAATTAGTTTGCTTTTAGTGGGATGAGGGAAAAAGCAATTGAGAATAGACAACTGCCATGACTGTTCTGTGTCTTGGTTTCTTCCCACACCTACCTCCAAACTATCACCATTTGCCACCTGAGCAACTTGACAAGGTAGAGAAGGACCACAGAATAGGGAAGATTCAAAAGCAGGAATACATTAAAAAGAGAAAAGGACGAAAACTCGAGTTTCCAGCAACAGAAAAAGAGGACAAATTGGAACAGGCCTAGCAGAGAAGTTGTGGCGAGTGAGGGACAGAGGCACATATGTAACAGATGAACAGAGGTATCAGAAGACTGTATTTTGCAGCACTAGGCTTTATTTCCAGGATTAGCAAGAACCTCAGGAAAACTCATTCCGACAGTTACAGCTCCCTTAATGTTACAAGTTAAATGGGTCCTGAGAGATTTCCTAGTCGCCCACTTGCGGGTCGCTAAACTATCTGTGAATATGATGAAAGCTGCCCATCTTCTTCCCCAAAAGAAAAACAAAACATACCCAGACACACGGCTTCACAGATGCTGAAATACCTACACAATTTCAAAGGCTTCCCAGACACACCAAAGCTGATGCAAAGGTCCGTATCCAAGATTGTTCCTCAGTTTTCAGCTGGACAAACTGAACCAGTGTCACTTGCTCAAGGGCACATAATAGGTGCGAGAGCTCAAAGGGAAGTCAGACTCCCAGTCTACAGCACATAGCCTATCATCATCCAGTCAGTCCTCTGCGTGGCAGCTGCCCGTCTGCATTCTGAAGCTACACCCCAGTGCATAGAGATGGGCTGCTGGTGCTGATAGAACTGCCACTGACCACACCTCCCTTCCCGAACCAGAGTATGTGGGCAGCTAATTTCGGCTCCTCACAGCAGCCAATGGCAGCCCTAGGTATCCTATGGTCCTCATGCACTTTTTCAGCAGAGATAAGCCACAGGAAACATCATTTTTGTTCTGGAAGCTCCATCTACATAGTAAGCCCAAGTTGTTTGTGGGTCTTCCTTAAATCTACAACATGACAGTTTAAATCTATCTCCTCCCATCCCAAGCAAAAGTACACTAGCCTCTACTAATTTGGTTCATTTTGATTGTTCCCAAATTTATCCCTCTCTTTTAATCCCGAATCCTGAAGACTATCTTCACCTCTTGCAGGGAGCACCAACATTTTCCAGCTTGCAAAATCAAGTTATTTTCCCTTTACTACTCTTTGTATTTTGAAAGTTTTAATCCTTATTATTCACAATTCTGACAATTGCTGATACCTATAAAAATTCCACAAAAATCAACTTCTTTACTCCCTCAATCTATCACAACTAAAATCTTCCTCTACCTATTCCATCATGTCAGCAACTTCCTGACTTATTTTACCAATGACTCCCATCTTCAGATCACAGACTCTCAGGATATATTTGTCCCTTATTACACACAAGACAGAGATAAACCAACTCATCTTGCAACTGACCAGAAAACTTAGCAACCCCTTCTTTTACACAATTTTGAATCAATTTTTCATTCTGTCTCTAACTACTGACAATACTGGGGAAAAACTCCATCTTTTCTTGAGGCTAATATCTATCTATTCCTCCCTCTTTTCCTCCATTCCTCCCTCCCTCCATCCATCCCCTCATTCAACTGTGACTGCCCACTAAGACCAAGTTGATACAACCTCAAAGTGGACAGATTCTACAACCAGTTGCTAACAACTTCACCTATTTCAATTCACTCTGATTTAAACTACCCTTCATTACACTCATCACACTCACTGAAAACATCTTTTTCCCATTTAAAATCCCCTAGTGGGCCTCCCTGGTGGCGCAAGGGGTTAAGCACTATGAAGCAGTCCACAGCCTCTGCAGCACAAGTTCAATCCCCGGCCGGTCAGGAAGCAACCCACATGGCGCAGCAGACCTCTCCTGTCTCGCCCGCTGCTCCCCTCAGCAGTGTATTTCAGTCAATCTGCCTGTTCTGCTCTGTCTCTGGTGAATCCTCTCACCCCCCGCATCTCTGGCCTGCATCCCAGCTCTTGTATGCATAAATAAATCTTTAAAAAATAAAAATTAAAAAAAAAAAATCCCCCAGTGTCCGCAATCACTTTATGTGGTCAAGGCCTCCCTGTATTTCAGGTTTCTAATGCCTTTTTTTTTTTTTTTTAAGTTTCTGTTAAAGCTACTGCTCATATCCTAGTAATTAAACATGCCACTTATTTTGATATCATTCCTCACAACACTGCTCCTCTATATTTACTACCTAAGACAGCCTCTTTTACTTAAAGAAACACCACACAAATCTGCTCAGAGGAAAAGGAAAACAAACAAACAAACAAGCAAGCAAACAAATAACAGATCTGAGAAGGTTTCAGAACCATCCAGTCAATCTTCATTTTCTAGCCAAGGAAAGTGAGGACCAGCGAGGTAAGCTGACTTGTCCAGAGTCACAGTCATCTAATACCAGTAATGAAGCAAGGATCCAGGTCTTCAACTCCAGTTTAAATCCAATTTCATTTTACTTTATTACTTTACCTTACTGAAATTTAGTTTTGCCTTTTCTAGTCTATATTATCATCTCTTTAAACTGAAGATTATATACTTCCAGGCACACAGTCATCTAAACAAACACACACACACACACACACACACACACAGCCACATTCTTTACCAAAGAGGACATCAGAGTTAAAGCAATCACAAATTTTAAAAATGGAAGGAGTCTTTGGGATCACCTGAACCAGTAACTGTCAAGACGAATGTTAAAAATTACAAGCACTGGTTTTTCAATCTCTTGGACTACATACATGGTATGAGCCCTCCCCATGCCACCTTTTCCCTCACCCAGAAAATCATGATCTCATGAAGCCATTATTTTCTCTTTCAAGTATGCTGGGAGGATGATTAAGAACCAGTAGCCAACAGCTTCATCTGACAAACGAGAGAGCTCAAGTTCAGAGAGGAAGTAATTTGCCAGCAAATTCATAGCAGCTCTAGGGCAAAAACCAAGGGTTCCCATTTTTCACACTGGTGTGTATTTTATATTGCTGGTATAAGTTTATATAACAAAGTCTCTGGATAGTGTTTCCCACTACACAGGCACCTTTCTAAGTCCCCAGTTGCCCTTGGCAAGCTTGATGTCTGGAAAGAAACACGATAGACATCTAGATCACTGAACTCCTGGCTTTTCAGGATGCAGGAAAAACTCCTTGAAAGAGGATTGAGAATCTGCGGTTCAGAGCTAGGAAGGGCACGAGCGGCATCCAACACATTCGTTTCACAGAGAAGCAGATGGCACAGAGAGGCTAAAGAACACGGGCAAGGTCACAAAGTCAGTCAGTGGAGGGGGTAAGACTAGAACTCGGGGCTCCTGATCGCCTGGATGGCTGCCTCTCAGAGATGTAGTCACTGCGTCCTGCTCACGGACATCCCCTTAGTACGTTGAGTATAGGCCTTCCTCAATTTTCTGGCGTAAACACTGATTTAACATTAAAACATGGGATTCGTGAAGCCCAGAATGGGAGGGAGCCCGGAAGTTTTCCAGGCCAAATCCCACATTTTGTGGGGGAAATCGAGGTCCAGAAATGGTTCTGTGTGCCGGGATCTTCCGCCAGATTTAGACCAGGTGGCAAACCCCACAACCAGGGCCTAGAAGGCCAAGAACTACAAATCCAAAAACCCCTCTCTCTGGACTCTAGGCCCGAAGGTGGCCCGCAATCCAAGCGGTGGGGAGCCCCAAATCCACCATCCGCCGCCTCCGCCCCAGCCGCACGCACCCCAGGCTATGCGGCCCGCCTCCAATCCCCGGGCCCCTCGGTCGCTGCCTCACCTACGCCGGCCCACCGTCTGTTATTGTGGTTGAGAGGGCGGGAGAAAAGCGACAAGACACTTCCCGCGGACCCCCCCGCCGCGCCGCTTCCGCCTCCGCCGCTGCTGGGGCACTTCCGGGGTATTGTCTTCCGGGGCGGGGCGCGCACCGTGCGTCCCTGTTGGGTGTGGCGGAGAGCGCGCGCTTGGTGGCCATGTTAAGTGTGGCGTTTCGGGACTGCCGGGGGGCTGGTCTTTGACGTGACGCATCGCCGCGCCGGAAGTCGTGATTCCGACGCCTGGAAAGAGTCGCGACCCCGAGGTGTGTCCGTGGCTGTGAGGTGTTAAATACGCTTTTAAATGCCGCGTTTATCATTTGCAAGAAGGTTGAGTAATAGTAGAGATTTTTCCAGAATTCTTCCTGCTAACAACGCAAAACGTGTGCCTACTGTGGGGGGATGTGTTTGTGTTTTGAGGTCAGTCACGATGTTATTTTTAAGTCGCCCCTTCTCTGCTTTGGGTGCGTCGTCTCTGAACGCAATTAACAGTGTTTTACAGTATCCCAAGAGCTTTCGCACCAGTGTCATTAAAAACTCTCACTCTGACGTAAGAGCAGAAATCAACTTAGTTGTGTTTTTTTTTTCCTGATTAAATAACTTTAATTCAAAAAAGTTTACAGGTGATTTTGAGGAATATTACATGTTGATAAATGGTTTACTACAGCAAGAAGATGTAGCAATGAGAAACTTGTGCACACCTAACAATAGGACCCCCACATATGTGAAGCAAAAATGAGCAGAATTATAAGGAGAAATACTGTTTTCTAAATATAATTGGGAACTTCAATACTCATTTTCAAAAGTGGATAGATCAGTCAGACAGACTTATAAGAGTGCAGAAGACTTGAACACTATTAGTTGGTTGTTTAATGGATAAAAATCCTCGGAGAGGGTGACTGACTTACTCCGTGGCACACAGTGGCGCTAAAACCAGGTTTTTATCTTCGATTTTGCGTTTTATTTCCCCTATGTGAAGTAAAAATGGCTTAAAATACCTAGAGTAAAATAGATATAGATAACCCTTAGGAAAGGTAATATGCATTGAAACTAGGTGAGACACTATTTGAGAAGACAAAGGGGTGACTCATTCTGATGGAGAAAAGACTTTAGGTGAAGTAAGGGAACCTCTGATCCTTTATATTCTTACTTTTCCCTCTTACCCTATTATGCTTTGTTGCCAGAGGTTTCAGCTTGTTTTAAGCAGTTACAGTTCTAGTTCTCCCATAAATAAAATCATATTACTTGATTTGGGGTTTGGGAAAGAAAAACCAGCAGCAAACCTTCATTATATTGATGTATTTATTCATCTTTTTTTTATATTTACTTATTTTTTTTAATAGAGGCATGCCCCATTTATTTGTTTGCTGGTTTGTTTGTTTGTTTTGTTTATACATGCACTGGGCACAGTCAGAAGCGCGGGAGGGTGAGAGAATTCACCAGAGCCAGAGCAGGGAGCAGAGCAGGCAGAAGGACCAAAGTACACTGCTGAGGGGAGCAGCGGGCGGCAGGAGAGGTCTGCGCGCCATGTGGGACCCTCCTCCGGTGGCCGGGGAGCGGCCGGGGAGCAGCCGGGGATCGAACCGGCGCCGCAGAGGCCGCGGGCAGCTTCGCAACCCAGCACTCAACCGCTGCGCCACCGGGGAGGCCCTATTTATTCATCTTAATCCCCGCTTTCAGAGCTCTTTCTTCCTGTAAGTGAAGATAAAATCGAATTCCATGTTTCCATATTTTTCTTTCATGTTTGATTTCAAATAAGTAAACAACAAATCCTTTGTTTGTTTGTTTTTTTTCCAGTTACCTAGATTGTTCTAAAGGACAAATAGGAGCTGTATATGAAGGTGTCTAGCACTAAGCCTGGCATAGATAAAAGACATTCAGTAAGATTTATTTCAGTGCAACTGGGTTGAATCTTTAATTGAATATATTTTTTCATTTGCTTAACATTCCTCTTGTAAGAAGCCCCATGGTGGGGCTAGAAGTACAAATAAGATATATTTGCTACCTTGAAAGAGAAGCAAAGCATACCCACAAACTAGAGTGAGTTCTAAAGAGATTTTCTGAGTTCTATGATTGCCTGCTGTGTATAATTAGACATCAAAGCTAGTTTAGCTTTAACATTTGAAGTAGAGTATGTGATATATATCACTTCATCTCTGAGATTTTTTTTTTATTCCTAGGTGATGTAGGTTTTCATTAGGGTCTTGAATTAGTGTTCCACACTGTCACCAGTGGCACCATCAGGGCACTCTGTTCCACTGGGACATTTGCCCTCCACTTAATGACCTCAGATCACTGTGGTGTTTTTGAATTCTTAATCCCCATTTTTTAATGTTTTAAGTATCTTCTCAGATTAAAGAGTCCTATAGATTCTAATACAGATCTCTGATCTTCCTTGGAACTACTTTGGCTGTTAGAAAATAGATAATCCCTTTATTAGAAGGTCCAGCGTTTAAGAGTTCTAGTTGAGCTTATAGGTCTGGATTTGTGCAGGGTGGCTATGGCTGCTGACTTCGTGAAGTGCACAACTGCAGGAAGCACATTGGGGTCACCCCATCGCCCTTGGACTTGAGTAATGTGGCAAACATAGTTATGAATTTAAATGCGGGGTCTTTTGAGAAGGATACTATTACTGTTTTAATTGAGAAACTGCATTTAGTGATCAATGATGCAGACTTTAGAACCAGAAAGATCAAGTTCAAGTGTGAGTGCCTCTATTTACTGACAGAAAGACCACAGGCAAGCATTTCAATTGTAAGTTTTAGGATTGTCAAGTACAAACAGTCTTGAATCTGCACAGGAGTGATTCTTTACATGATTTTTTTTTTAATTGTGATAAGTTATACAAAACAAAATTTATGTTCAAACAATTTTTCAGTGTCCAGTTCAGTGGCCTTAAGTACCTTTGCATTGTTGTGCAGCTACACCCACATCCAGCTCAGGACATTTTCATCTTGCAAAATTGATATTCTGTGTCTTTCTCTAATCAAACAGCTTCTATTCTGCCCTTCCTGACCCCTTGCAACCACCATTTTACTTTCTGTGTCTAGGTACCTCATGTGAGTAAAATCATACAATATTTTTTCCTTTTGTGTTTAACTTCTTTCTCTTAGTACATCTTTAGGTTTTATCCATTTCATCCTTCTTGTAGCATATGTGAGAATTTCCTTGTTAAGGGTGAGTGATATCCCACTGCAAAAAATATGCCACATTTTATTTCTCCATGGATGGACATTTGGAATGCTTCCACTTTTTGGCTGTTGAATAATGCTTCAATGAACATGAGTGCAAATATCATTTAGATTTGACTTTTCATTCTTTTGGATATATGCCCGCAGGTGGAATTGCTGGATCTTACAGTAATTCTACTTAATTTTTTTCCATAGCAACTGAACCATTTTATATTCTCACCAACAGTGTACAGGATCCCAATTTTTCCATGTCCTTACTCTTGTTTGTATTTGTGAGGGAATCTAAGTGGGTAATCAACTTAGAATAGTATCCTCAAAGGCTAGCTATTCCTTGATAATTTAGAGACCTTATTTCCTTTTCTGCTATAGCTGCATCTGCAAGGGCTGAATTCTTAGCATATGGTATTTCTGAAGTCCATTTGTAAAACATTCTAAATCATCCAAAGTGCTGAATGAAGAATTATAGAGTGAAGGATAGTTACATAAAGAAATCCTATGAAAGGATATTGTATGTAGGTGTTTGCAGAGAAAATTGCAGTTTCAAAACAAACCACAAGGTGGTAGATGTGGAAAACAAAACAAAAACACAAAACAAATACCGGCATGGGAGGTTTTAATAAACATGAGCTCTGAACAAGCATTCAGCAGCAAAGCCTTTGCTTTTCAATTTTAATTTGGACCTTACTGAATAAAATTTAGTTTGTGTGACAAGAAGGATTGAAATTGTTAATGGTTAGGGATGAAATTTAGGAAACTCAAGTTTTTTTAATGATTAACCTTACTATGTTTTCCCTGTGCAGGTTTTTTTAGCCTGATCTCTAGAAGTATGCCAGTAAAGGAGCTACTCTTTAGAAATGAAAATAGTTTGAAATGCCAAGTATTATTTATATTTACCATCAGCCAACATTTATTAAAAAGTTTGTATGGGACCTGGAATATGTTAGGCACTAAGACTGGGAATGTTGGGGTAACAGTCTGTGCTCTTAGGCAGGCTGGGAGACAGCCTGTAAAAGAACACACCAGTGAAATCTGGAATTCCTGCATAGTGAAATGCCAGGATGCCTGAGCGTCATGGAGGTGTCGAAGTGTCCGGTTCACTCAAAATAATCACAAACCCCCTTTTTAACTCACTTTCTCTGCCCACACATAGTTTCTGTGTCATTACTAAATTGTGTCTCTAGCCACTTACTCTCAAATTCTGTTCTTAGTATATTTGTTTTGTTTTTGCAATCTTAGTCACAATACCACACTATCGATCATTGAAAATTCATCATCACATTTAAGCCCTCAGAACATTCTAAGATTAAGTATGGCTAGCCACATTTTATAAATAATGCAACTCAGTTTCAGAGAGGTTAAGTTTTTGCAAAAAGCAACACAGCTAATATATTGCAGTCATTGTAAAATTTAAGCTGTGTGACTACTATGCCTAATGGTGAACTTAAATACTTTTTTAAGTTTTCCTCAGAATGGCAACCTGATTAATCTCCTTCAGGCATGGTGTGGATTGTGTCAGTCCTAAACTCAGAATTTTGAATAACTCTTTGTAGAGGCAGGAACGGGGCACAGTGCAGGTTTTCTGATCCCATGCAGGCTGGGTAAAGGAGGAGTCAGAGTCCTCAGTAGTTTTGCAGGTTTTTTATTTGGGGTTCACCAGGCATATGGCAGGCAGGGGTGCTGGCTGGGAGGCTGGTAGGCCTCCCAGCCCCCAGCGAATCTTCACTCTATCTGGGCTCTCTAGCGTTCGTTCTGTTACTTCTCGGCTTCTCTTTCGGCTTCGGCTTCTGCTGCTGCTGCTGCTACTGGTGCTGCTGGCGTCCCCCCCATGACGCCGCCCTTAAAAAGCACAGTCTTAGCTCAGCTGAATCCCATCTACCTATGCCCACACCCTATTCCAGGTGCCCGCCATCAGGCATGCATTCAGGATAAGAATCCATCATCTATCCTGATGGCGGAAGGGCAGAAAAGCCTGACATTTTCTTTACCCTACAGTCCACCCCCTCAGGGTTTTCTGCCATATAGTCTATATATATACAATTTTCTTATCAAACAAACAATGCAGCCATGGCCCACAAAAGCAAATACATCACAACAAAATACAACAGAACACATAAGTCCAGGCAGGGCCCCAACCAAGTGCAAAAGACAATTATTGGTACCAGCAGATAAGCCACCAAATCTGCTACCGAAGGCACTGCTCATACGAGGAAGGGGAAATCACATCTACTATATCACACCAGGAGCCGTCAGGCTTCCTGGCCTTCTCTGGCTGTAGTCTCGGCTACAAGGCACACACAGCATCCACCCCCAGGATGCACTAGCTCTGGGATTGGCAATTTTATTCTGTTGGGGGTAATCGCCAATCCTCAGGGTTTCTGTCTGCAGTCGCTCCAACACTCGGCCTTCATGGCCACCAATGCGACTCGCAGACCCCTGCACTCAAGCCAACCCACTGCACAAGCACGTGGGTTGGAGACCAAAACTCTACATTTGGCTTGGGCTCCACCCCAAGCCACGTTCCCCACCCATCCCCCAAGGACAGGTTCCTCAGCTCCTCACCCTCACTCAAGAATGAGCAGGGCATCACCCACAGGTGATTTTACGAGACTCACAGATCTTCAGCATACTAAGGCTGCTTAACAGCCACTCAGGGCTTCTCAACTTAGCATCAGTACCAGCTTTTGCCTTCTCAGTTGGCTTTTCTCCTCCACCTGGCTGCTGGGCATAACAGGCTGCTTTTGGCCATCTAGACCCACTGGCCACCCCCAGATTCCCATCTCCTGGGGTTTACAAACAAAACTGTTCCACCCCCAGAGTCCCAAAACATATCAACCTGCAAGGTCCTTCTCCTTCTGGCGGGATTGTCAGTCCAAGTTCATCAGTCCATCAGTCCAAGTCTGCTAGCCTCTCCCTGCATCAGCACTGGCAAGCTCTGAATCGTGGTCCACTTTTCACCGATGATTCTGCTGCCTCAGGGGTCATTGGCTGGTCCTCTCGGGCATCTCCTCCATGTGAGGTCTTGTCCCACAGCTCCCGGACCGTATCCACCTTCTGTACCTCCATGGTGCCTCCAGCGTCGTCACAGGCAAAGTCTGTTCTCCTTAGTCCCTCCAGGTCTTCGGAGGGCTCCAATACCCGTCTGCATGGATCTTGCCGACTTACGCCAATTGTAAGGGCAGGAACGGGGCACAGTGCAGGTTTTCTGATCCCATGCAGACCGGGTAAAGGAGGAGTCAGAGTCCTCAGTAGTTTTGCAGGTTTTTTATTTGGGGTTCACCAGGCATATGGCAGGCAGGGTTGCTGGCTGGAGGGCTGGGAGGCTGGCAGGCCTCCCAGCCCCCACCAAATCTTCACTCTTTCTGGGCTCTCTAGCGTTCGTTCTGTTACTTCTCGGCTTCTCTTTCGGCTTCGGCTTCTGCTGCTGCTGCTGCTACTGGTGCTGCTGGCGTCCCCCCGTGACGCCGCCCTTAAAAAGCACAGTCTTAACTCAGCTGAATCCTATCTACCTATGCCCACACCCTATTCCAGGTGCCCGCCATCAGGCATGCATTCAGGACAAGGATCCATCATCTATCCTGATGGCGGAAGGGCAGAAAAGCCTGACATTTTCTTCACCCTACATTCTTTTTTGCTTAAACTTTAAACCGTAAAACATACATTCGAAACATGTAAAGCAGATTCCCAAAGCTCAGCACGCCTCATTTGTAGCCCAGCTTGTCAGTCTCATTTCCCTTCATGAACGCATAGCACCTGCACACAGGACCTACTGTCTGTCTCCACTCACACACCTAAAGCTCTCCTGCCCTAGATTGAGTGAATAAGCACCCCCCCCCCCCGCCTCCCCGCCCCACCATTGCTGGCAAGTGGATCTGTCTCATTCAGGTATCACAAGGAAAGAACAGGCAGATGTTGCTTAGCTAGTCATGGTGATCCCAAATCTGGGGCAGAAATAGTGGTCCTTAAATTCCAAAATGTTTCAGGGAGGTGGGAGGGTGTTGGGAAATTTGCAGTTTTTCAAAGCTGATTGCACTTTTAGCTGGAATATTTACTGAATGCACGCACTGTGGCCGGGCATTGGACTAAGTGCAAGGAAACGATGATGAGATATAGATATGTTTCTACCTTAGGTTTGGTGAGGGGAGACTGATAATAAAATAACCAGACAGGTAAATCACTTTCTCAAAAATATAAAGATGGGGTGGGGGGGGTAGGAGGGGAAGGTAGGCACATTGTTTGGGTTTGTTGAATGAAGGATAAATAATACTCAAGTTTTCCTTTTAAGCACTTCAATTATTTAACAAACAAAACCTTCTAAAATAAATAAATGTTACAACTATTCTATTAAATATAAGTATGGCAAATGGTAACTTCTCAAAATGTTAATAGTAGTCTTAATAAAATTCATATCCTTTCAACTGAAAATTCTAACTTTTAATCAATATTCAATTAAAAATTTAAATTGAAATCATAAGACATCCATCATATTCTTTATTAAGCTATATTTTCTTAAATTATGACAAATATTTGAAATGACAACTATTTCTAGACTCAAAAGAATTAAATAGATGTGATTTAATCATGTCTGTGCTTCAGTTTAATCTTTAGGGGTTATTAAACACTTTAGGGGTTATTAAAAACTCACTGTGTAACCCATATCTATGGGTTGCAGTTGCATATTGACTGGAGAGGTGTTTGGGCCCCAGGATGCCCTCCTTAACACCCTTAACCCTTTTACTTTTGGCTTTGGGCTGCAAGGAACAGGGCTGGAGTGGCAAGATAAACCTTCTTATCATGCAGATAGAGACTGTGACAAATGATGAATCCAACAGTTAGGAAAGTGAAGCAGTAGCAGAGGGCAGAGATGGAGAAGGGGATGCTGGTTTTATTTGACTCCATAGATACTCCTGTGCTTGAAGTAAGATCCCCTGCATCCTTCCAGTTGCGCAGACCCACTTCTTCTTGTTTAGCCTAAATGAAGTTTCACTTGGAAACTGAATCCTGATATGTTTCCTATGCTGTGTTAGCCATTATCCTCCTCTATTGTCCCAAACCTTCAGAAAACAAGTTACCCAAAGAACCATGAAAATGTTTAAGGGATCAAGGAAGATGAGGGGAGTCTAACATGCACCAGAGTGGGAGAGAGTGAAATATCTCTGTTGGAAGGAGAAGTGAAGGGCTGATGGAGAACTCTGCAAAATTAGGGATACAGAGCAAGGAGTAACCGTGAGAACACAAATGCCTGGGGTCCTCTGAAATTGGGAGGATACAATTCCACAGTTTGTGGAACGGGAAATCACATTGTTTTGTTTGAGTATGAAAGTGTGTGCTCCAGGTGGCTTAGATCATTGGGTGATATTTCCTTGCTTTCTACCAAGATAAAATATTTCAGCTCCTGGGAGTGTCAGAGCTTATTCTGATCAAAATAAGACTAAATAGTTAATAATAAGACTAATAGTTAACTGTAGGAATGGCAGAAAAATCAGGGGATTGAGCTTTGGGCAGGCCTGACAACAAACTGACTCAGAGAAGGAAAATGGCATCAAAAACCAATAGTGTCGGGCCTCCCCAGTGGCGCAGCGGTTGAGTGCTGGGTTGCGAAGCTGCCCGCGGCCTCTGCGGCGCCGGTTCGATCCCCGGCTGCTCCCCGGCCACCGGAGGAGGGTCCCACATGGCGCGCAGACCTCTCCTGCCGCCCGCTGCTCCCCTCAGCAGTGTACCTCGGTCCTTCTGCCTGCTCTGCCTCCCGCTCTGGCTCTGGTGAATTCTCTCACCCTCCCGCGCTTCTGACTGTACCCAGTGCATGTATAAACAAACAAAACAAACAAACAAATAAATAAATAAATACATGCCTCTATAAAAAAAAAAAAATTTAAAAAAAAAACCAATAGTGTCAAAGCATTTGTTGTTTTTGTCTGAGAGAGCAATTCTTTATCCTCACCTCCTCCACATGGTAGCTGCCCCCATCCTGAATCCTGCACTGCCTTCCTTCCATTCAATCCATTTTAGTGAGAGTTAAGCATACTTGTTACCATAAAGACTGATTGAGAAATCTTATCCCAACTAGTCTAATGAAGCCTTAAGTCCTTAAGTGTTAGAAATTTGGAGAAAGAGAGTCTCTTCTGAAAGTGTAATTCTAGAAACTACCATTGGGATGGGGGTAGATTGGGGCGGGCAAAGCCTGTCTGAGACTGAAACATAATCAAGGAAAATGAATGAATAGATACAAAAAATGAAAAGAAAAATTTCTTGCAACATTTTTTGATAGTCTGAATTTATCCATATCTGCATCCAAAGATTTTTCTGGGCTTTTTCGGTGCAGGAGCCATAGAAATGTGTCCCTCTTTGTTCTGGCTGCTGTCAGAATCCTTCATATCAGTCACTATGATTTGGATTTTCTTTTGGGTCTTACTCAGCTAAGTTCAGCCTACAATAAGTGGTTTCCCCACTAGGGGGTGCAGCTCACCTGCTACACTGGAGCAAGTGGTGTTCAGGAGGTAATGCTGGCAGGCAGGCGTTTGCTTCAGAGAGACCTGTTGGGATGGTGCAGGGTCTGGCCATAAAGCTCATGTTCCTGATAGGGGTTTTGTCTTAGAAGAACTGGGAGAGCAGTCAGATGACCAAGGCATGGCTGCAGGAATAGGGGATGAAATAGGACTATGATGCCAGGTGGCAGAGGCTCCCTTGGTCTTATAAAAAAAAAACAAAGGTAAAGGAGAACTGGCTTTATCTTCCAGGCCATATCTGGCTGGCAAGGCACGGCAGGATTGTTAATTTGAGAAAGAATTTGAGGTCATATCCAGCTCAGTGCACACACTATCATTGATTGCTAATATCTGGTTGGGGCTGGAGAGAAGCAGGGTGATGTGATGTATTCTTATAGTTTGCCCCTAAGTGAACTAAGTGACATGCTGAATATTTTTAATTGAAGGTAATTGGAAAATGACAAACCAAAGACTGATGCTTTGCCCTATTATCTGTCTTCCTGAAAGCATGAAATGATTTTTTTTCTCCCAGCACCTCTTTGTATTGGGGTTTCCGACATCTGTTTTCCTATGTAAATAAACCCTTTCTAAAATTTCCTTCCAAATCGTATCTAAATCTGAAAGTTTCTTTGTCCTCGCTTTTCCTCGCAAATTTATTACCCACTTCCTAAAAACTATATAACCTTGCCTGACTAGTCAGATCCATGTCTTATGGAAGTCTGTGAGCATGAATTAAATTTGTCTCTTACTAATAATCTCCTTGTGTTGATTTATTATTGGGCCAGCCAAAGGAACAAAAGGGCGAGCTGCTTCTCAAAAAGAGAACTATTGACATTTTGGTTGGGTCCATTCTTTGTGTAGGACTGTCCAGTGCATTGCAGGGTCTTAGCCCACTGAATGTTGGTGCTACCATTCCTGTCATTGTGACATATCTTTTAATTGCAAGCTCTACTTGAAACAGTAGGTTTGACCAAGAGTGACTTGGCGTGGATTTCCTAGAGGATTGTACTAACATTGCTTGTAAGAATATAAAGAATGTAAGACTAACAGGGAAAAATACAGATTTATTTCTTTTATTTTTTCTTTAGGTCCTGAGTCCAAACTGACCTTGCCATCAGTAGGGGAGAGGAACTGAGAATGGGGTTGGGAATGAAGAGGCTCCAGCAAAGGTCAGACTATATTGGGACAGGGAATCAGGCAGGACCCAAGAACAAGGGATTATTGTCATTCATGGTTGAAGAAAGGCTGGAAAGAGACTCAGCTGTTGAGGGAAGTGTGTTCTATTAAATCTCATTGCCGCTTAATATACACTCCTCCCACCTTAGGGTTGCATTGTCTTTAGATGTTTCTTTTGTCAAAGCATTGTCTTAATGATAGTTATTAGAGAGCTGCCCTTCGTTCTGTATGTCTGAATTTACTGAATAACATCAGCTACCTATGTGAAATATTTGGGACGTGGGCCTCCCCTGTGGCGCAGCGGTTGAGCGCTGGGTTGCGAAGCTGCCCGCAGCCTCTACAGCACCAGTTCGATCCCCGGCTGCTCCCCAGCCACTGGAGGAGGGTCCCACATGGTGCGCAGAACTCTCCTGCCGCCCGCTGCTCCCCTCAGCAGTGTACTTCAGTCCTTCTGCCTGCTCTGCTCCCTGCTCTGGCTCTGGTGAATTATCACCCTCCCGCACTTCTGACTGTACCCAGTGCTTGTATGAATAAATAAATAAATAAATAAATAAATAAAATCTTTAAAAAATATATTTGGGACGTACCATATGAGACAAGGAGTGAATAAATAAATGAATGAAATATATACTACCCCTAATTTAAGAGTTCAGGTACCACCTGTTTCATATCCTTCATGTCTCTATCAAGTGTTCCAAGAGAAGTGAGAAAAAGAGGGCTTGAGTATGTCTGATATTTTTGTTGTCACTTTCAAGTTTTACATTTGTCAGTGCGCCCCAGCCAAGACCACTGGAACACTTTGGTTGGACGAGTTGGGTTTACTATTCATTGCACCAAGAGGGAATGCCTGTTGGGGAAGCCTGAGGGCATCCCAGTAGAAAGACAATAGAAAGAATTTATCTTAGAATTTGGGTTCCTGAGGTTGATATGAGGAAGATGTAAGGGAAGGGACTTTGCTCTGGATTGGATGCCCTCAGGAAGTTGAAATCACTCTGCTATTTGGTGTCTTAAAAGGTCTCATTCAGAAGGAGGGAAGAATAGGCTAAGACTAAAGTTGTAATCGTTAAAAAAGAAGCATTACTCATGTTAGTTCAGTAGTGGATCTCAATCTCATGAACATCGTAGGGCAAGGAGAGACCAAGCAAAGAGGCAGACCACTCCATATTGGTAGCTGGCAGTTTTTGTTTGTTTGTTTGTTTGTTTGTTTTGTGGGACCCTCGCAGGTGGCCTGGGATAGAAATGGCGCTGCAGAGGCTGCGGGAAGCCTTGCAACCCAGCGCTCAGTCGCTGTGCCACCAGGGGAGGCCCTGGTAGCTGGCAGTTTTAATGAGCAAGGGAACTCACTAGTTTCATCTTAGGAGACAGAAAGAAGAGTGCAATTCTGCATCCAGCCAAGTCTTCAAATTTATTTAGTAGTTCCCCCTTATCTACTGGGGATGTGTTCCAAACCCTCTCCCACCCAGGGATGCCTGAAACCACATATAACACAGAGTCCTTTATATCCTGTATTTTCTCCTAGACATATATATACCTATTAAAAAGTTAAATTTATAAATTAGGCACAGTAAAGGATTAATAATTAATAATAAAAAAAGAACAATTATAACAATATGTAATAATAACAGTTATGTGATTGTATCACCTATCTCGAAATATCACAGTATTTTTGTACCAAAGGTAACTCAAACTGCAGAAAGTAAAATCATGAATGAGGGAGGCTACTGTAGTAGAGGCCTTACCTTAGTTCAGCCACATATCCCACTGGGTTTTCTCAAAACTGTATTACTATATTGATACCGGAATTGTCAGGCCTAGTCTCTCAGCCAGGAACAGATCCCAGGCTGCAGGGGCAGCACTGAGCCCCAGCCACTAGACCCCCATGGGTTGGTGTCTCATGAAGGTGCAGCAGGAAGTTCGCAGACACTCAGGCAAGCAAACTAGAAGAGGCAAGTTTGTTTAGAGAAAGAAAAAGTTTATTGAGGAGAAAAAGAACAGAAATAAAGTAGTACTCCCAGGCCAGGAAACCAGGCCAGGGAGGGGCAAGGAAGCCAAAGCAGAGTTGTGTCTCAGGGAATATAGACCTTCTTTCCCTAATTATTCTAAAGCTCCACCAGTCAGCTGTCTCACTTACTTTGCTACTGAGTGGGGAATCTTCACATTCCTTATCTAACAGCTTTCTCTTTCCCCATTTGTTACATCTTTATCTTTATGGCCCAATCCTCTGGATGAGCATCCCTGCATTGAAGTTAAACAGCTGCCCTTCTAAGTTGTCCATAAATTAAACCACTCTCCATTTCCCCAATCTCTACCTCCCTTTACCACCTGAAGGAAACCAAGGCCAGCATTAACAATGTTGTCCTTGGTCCTGGGATGTTTGTTTTTCCAGGTGGAATTAGTTACACGCCTCTTGCTGCCCTTATCTCTGAAGGCTTCCTCAATTCTCCAAGGTCTCCTCCTGCAGTGTCCCTAAAATTGCCTAATTCCTAGCTTGCCCTGTGTCTCAATATCAAGGCTTCCAAAATTAGAGACAGCAAGCAGAAACACATTCCAAAGACAGAGAAGGACAAGCAGTCTCCAATTGCAAGGGTCCAGGTCACAGGTCAACTCGCTTTATCATCCTTTTGATGACCTCTTTCAACATCAAGCTAGAAGATGTTTGGTATTTTGTGGTTTTGCCTGTATTTAGGCGTGATTATGAAATGGTATTGTTACATCGTGATTCATCATGGTGGCAGTGTGCCTGTGATCACTGGTGATGTTTTGTGAAATTGTTTTTGTTAAATAGGACATCATCATGGCCAGCTATGAGAGGGAGCCCAACCTTGAGCAATGCCAAAGTCAGCTCCCGGATATTGTTAAATATTCATTTGTTGTATCTTGATTGTATACTGTATTTATGCATTGACCTGTTGTGATTATCACTAAGAAACCAGACTCTACCCAAGTCTTAATACTTCAGCAAGGAACACTTAAAGAATATTTACTGAATATATGAATGAATTGGCGAATGAAGACTGTGACTTGCTTAAAATTAAGAGTCACTTTATTTTTGGCAACATAGTCCTGCCACATCAAATTGATCTTGAGAAGTTTTCCAAACCATAAAGTTTATTGATTTTTTTTTTAAACTAAGGTAATATAATGAATTCCACTTTCTGAAGGAATGATGATGCTTAATTCAAATGGCTTCTGTCATGCAGAACAAAGGGGAAATCATGTCACAATCAGCATTTTCCAGGATGTTGAACTGAAAGACTGAATTTCAAATGTCTATGAGAAATTGATAGACATAGAGATCATTTGTATGAAATACGATCCTTCTTCCTCTTAGCAAAAAAAAGGTGCCAAAAAAGGGATTTCAGAGGAGGAGAGGCCTTGGTTTATAAACTCCTGACTTATAAATAGCCCACAGCTACTGAAGTTTCCCTGTCCCCTCACTCTCCCATCCATCCTAGAGAGCCCTTTATTTTTAATACATTGAAAAATTATTTAGAACTTTTGGCAAATATGTAAACCATATGTTAAAAAGTAGAGGAAGGGGAGAACAATGACTTCCTGAGAAACCCTGAGAACATCTTTTAACTTTTCTGAAGCAGAAAAGTTACCTTACCTTATAAGATAACATGACTATAGGGATATAATGAAATAGGTTCCTTGAGATTCACTGTGAAAATGTTTTACAAACTGCAAGCAGAAAGGATTCTTACAGTTGGCAGAAAAGAGCACAATGGTTAAGAGCAAGTTAAACATAGCAGTATGGAAAACAAGGGAAGATATTTGTCCTCAGCAAAAATGGAAAAACAACAGTGAGCTACTGGCTGCATTTCATGCTAAATTATAGTCAGTGGACTCTTGATATTGCATAGTTCATAGAAAAGAGGTCCATAAAAAGAATGACAGTAACCATATAGGAGCTACTGTGAAATGATAAAGACATTTTTCATCTTCTACAAATACTTCCTTTTTTTTTTTCTAATTTAAAAAAATTTTATTTTATATATTTTTTTGTTCATTGTTTTTATATGAACAAAAAGGGAGTAAGCTCATCCTTGCCAACCATGCAGTCTTGGTATGGACCTCTTAGGTGCCATTTGGGAAAATACTTACAAAGTACTAAGACTTATAATTATATATTTTTAGTAATAGCGTGACAGACAGTAATAGTATCTTTTGGAGGGGGGACTTTCCTTGTATTTGCCACAGTGTCTACAACTTCCTAGATATCCATTAAACATTCATGGGACAAATAAATAAATATAAGAAATAATTTTGAGAAATCCTTAGAAACTATCCAAGCGTTGGCGTGCAGACCTCTCCTGCCACCCACTGCTCCCCTCAGCAATGTACTTTGGTCCTTCTGCCTGCTCAGTTCCCCACTCTGGCTCTGGTGAATTCTCTCACCCTCCCGCACTTCTGACTGTACCCAGTGCTTGTATAAATAATAAATAAATAACTCTTAAAAAAAAAAAACTATCCAAACATAAGATACTAATAATGAGATAAGATGATGGAAAGTTAAGCTTGAGGGCCCTAGAAGTCAAGTTCTTTGGCTTGTTTCTTGGTCTTTTCCTTTACAAGTTGTGCCATCTTGAATAAATCTAATTTTCTCTAAAACCCAGAACAACTCCTGGCATATAATAAACACTAAATTTAAACCAAGTATATTTATAGGTTTTCAAAAGACCCCATCATGTATTCTCTTTACTATTTATATTTCTGTGATCATGTAATACATATGTTCTTCAAAAGCCTGTATATATCACTTTTATCCTTATATGTACTCTTTTTAAATATTGTGTCACTATTTTTAGAAAAATTAATATATAATATCTAGTGGGATATGGTTTGTCTTATATGGTTTACACAGAATGAGTCTTTAAGCAAAACATTCTGTCAGAGGTTTTTGGTGTGCTCAACAGGACAGTCTTCTCACTCCCCAGGACACAGAAACAGAGACCAGACAGAACCTGAAATGGGGCTTAGAGGAGGGAGGGAGGCACTTTTGCAGTTTTTGTGAAGGTGTGCTTAGCTCCTTGTCTTCTCACGAATATGCCCTCACCCCATATTTGGAATGCTTGGATAATCTGAAAAGAAATTAGTTGCAGGCTAAAAGCAGTAGGTGTGAAAGTTGGGGGGTTAGATAATTCTTATGTATGAACTGTCTCTGAAATGGCCAGCTATGAGAAGCAGAATGGATTTCTCAAATGACCTGTACAAAAAGAAGATCAGCAATGGGATGCAGTAGCAGAGGGAGATGTACTGAGCAGATGTACTTAGCATGGGCAAAGACGTTCAAGTGGCAGTATCACAATGACAAAAGAAGCAGATTTTATTTGCGAAAATGACTTCCCTCTGGCTCCAATATTGTCTGTGGAGATGATAGAAACTCTTGGGAAAATGAAAACCATGGAAAGTACTAAATTTTGGGGGGCACTGATATTGGTAGCATTACCATAAACAATGATATAATTGCTTTCTCTGTTTCCCAGAAAGGAATATTTACAGATAAACTGAAAAGTATTGAATCCATTCATCTATTATTAGAACATTTTTTTCCAAGTACTTTACTGTTAGAACTACTATGCTAAGCATATTCATACATTATTTTTTTTAAATACTTGTAATACTTTCTAAGATAGGACCACATTAAACAAAACAATTTGAAAAAGAACAAAATTGAGGCCCTACCAGCACTAGCCATCTGGTAGATGCATGCCCAGATGTGTCTATGCATGCCCACCCTCCAGCCCTACAGGCCCAGTAGAAGCTCTCAGAAGTCCTACCTGCTGTCAACAGCAGTCTGGTTGATGGGAGCTGAGGAATCCCCTGCCTCCACCTCTGCCCACCAGCCACAGTGGCCCAGGAACCAGGCAGATCCATCCATTCCCCAGTAAGGGCTCTCAGAAGTCATGCCTGCTTCATCAATAGTCCAGTGGCCCTATGGCTACAATGAATGCAAAAGCAAACAATGGGGAGAAAGAGAAATGCAAATGGTCAAGCAAACCCTCCTGGGAACAATACACCTCAGAAAGAAAATCAGCCTCCGTAACCCAGTATCACTGACACAGAAGATAAAGAGTTTAAAATCACCATAATACATTAGACAACTAACTTTCATCTCTGAAAACAGACATAAGAGAAAATACATATGCAGTAGACTTCAACACCCCACTCTCACCAATGGACAGATCAATGAGACAAAAAATAAATAAGAACACAATAGCCCTAAGTAAAGATCTAAACCACAGGGACCTAACAGAGGACACTGCACCCAAAAAAGCCTGAATAAACATTTTTCTCAAGCACACACAGAGCATTCTCCAGGATTGACCATGTACAGTGCCACAAGACAAACATTAACAGATACATGAATATCAAATCATACTATCTTCTCTGACCATAGAGGCATCACACTAGAAATCAACTATGAAAAGAAGGAAGGAATTCCCCCCTTACATGGAGACTGAACAATACTATTGAAAGACAGCTGGATTAATAAGGAAAGCAAAAAAAGAAATTAAAAAATACCTTAAGGTGAATGAGAATGAGGACACAACTTTCCAGAATATGGAAACAGAACATGGGACACAGCAAAAGCAATAAGAGGAAATTATATAACTACATAAGCCCACACCAAGAAACGAGAAAGAACCCAAAGAAACCTCCTAATCTCCCATGTTGAAGACGAGAAAAAGAAAAACAACAAAAACTCTAAAGGCAGTAGAAGAAAGGAAATAAAAATTCAAGCAGAAATAAATAAATAAAGATAAGATCATTGAAACCAATGATCCAAAAGATTTTTGAAAAAATAAAAAAAAGACAAACCTCTAGGCAGGCTCACAATGGGAAAAAAGGAAAAAAATGCAAATAAAGAGTATCATAAATGTAAAAGGAGAAATGGCAACAGACACAGCAGATATCCAGAGGATAATAAGAGATTACTATGAATATTTATATGCAAACAAGTTTAACTAGGTGAGATAGGACAAATTCTTAGAACTATAAAATCATCCAAAGCTGAATAAAGAAGAAATAGAAAATCTAAACTAAACAATTATAAGCATTAAAACAATAATCAAAACCCTCCCCCAAAGCAGAAGCCAAGACTAGATGGTTTCACAAATAAGTTCTACCAAACATTCAAAGATGAACTGATTCCTATTCTACAAAAACTCCTTTCAAAAATTGAGAAAGAAAGAATACTACCAAACACACTTTTGAGGCCAGCATACACAAATACCAAAACCAAACAAAGACAGCACAAAGAAAGAAAACTATAGGACAATCTCTGTAATGAACACAAATGCAAAAATCCTCAGTAAAATCTTAGCAAACCAAATCGAACAATGCATCAAAAGGATAATACACCATGACCAAGTGGGATTTATTCCAGGGATACAAGGATGGTTCAATATTTGAAAATCAATTAATTCAACACATCAACAAAAAGAAAAATAAAAGCCATATGAGCATATCTACAAATGCTGAGAGAGCATTTGATAAAGTTCAGCATTCATTTATGATGAAGGTCCTCAAAATACTTGGGATGAAAGGAACGTGCTTTAACATAATAAAAAACATATATGACAAAGCCACAGCTAACATCATTTCAGATCTGGAATTAGACAAGGGTGCCACTCTCACCACTGCTTTTCAATGTAATTCTGGAAGTTCTAGCTAGAGCAAGTAGGCAAGAGAAAGTCATACAAGGAATCTAAATAGGGAAAGAAGAAATAAAACTATCACTTGCAGATGATATGATAATATAGAGAACCCTAAAAACTACACAGAAAAACTAATTAAAACAATAAACCAGATTAGCAAAAGTAGCATGTTTCAAAATCAACACACAGAAAAAATAGTCTTCCTATACACAAACATCAGTTTGAAGAGGAAGAAATTAAGAAAACCATCCCATTACAATTGTAACCAGAAAAGTTAAATACCTGGGAATAAGCGTAACAAAGGAGGTGAAAGACCTATACAAAGAAAATTACAAAGCTTTGTTAAAAGAAATAGAAGACACAAAGAAATGGAGAGACATTCCCTATTCATGGAAGGGAAGAATTAACTATCAATATGGCCATCCTACCAAAAACGATTTACAGATTCAATGCAATTCCAATAAAAATATCAATGTCATTCATCAAAAAATTAGAAGAAATATTGCTGAAATTCGCATTGAATCACAAAAACCTTGAACAGGCAAAGCTTTCCTGTCTAAAAGAGGGAAGAATGGAGGTATTACACTCCCACATGTCAAACTATACTATAAAGCCATGATAATAAAATCAGCATGGACAGAGAACTAGGGCCTGGA
The DNA here is from genome assembly GCF_964194135.1 of Talpa europaea. Lineage (NCBI taxonomy): Eukaryota > Metazoa > Chordata > Mammalia > Eulipotyphla > Talpidae > Talpa > Talpa europaea. Next base: position 40,905,765 of record NC_140080.1, on the reverse strand, counting down.
CAAGAAGTAAATTGATGGTAGGGTGACCAGCTGTTTTGGTTTGTCTGAGATTATTGTGTTTTAGTCCTTAAATCTCAACATACCAGGAAAACAGTCTTAGGAAAACTGGGAGTTGGAAGCAACACAATAAGGACAGTGGTAGCTTTTACTTACTATGGCCTATTACATTTAAGATTATGCTAAGTCCCCTGTACGTGTTATCTTTTTCATTGATCACAGCCAGTCTCCCATGAGATTAAGTGATTTGTCTCAAGTCATATGATTTAAATGAGAGAGCTGAAATTCCAATCCAAGTCTGTAGGACTAGATTTTACTCTTAACCACATACTCAGTTCTGAGAGTTTGAACCAATGCAAATGATTTTTTAGTTATTTATAAAATATATTTTGAGTTTAAAAATACAGTTTATTTCCACTACTATGTCAATCCCCCAAGAACCCATTCACCCAGCCATTCATTTAACAAGGACTTACAGTGCTCACTTGGTGCCCAACACTGTTAAATGCTAGGAATAAATCACACACTGCCTTCTGACTTCCTGGAGCTTATGTTTGGTGACAGGTCAATAATAATGAAACAGAAAAATAAAATATCTGCAAGGTACTTTTATAAGAATTAAGAAGAAGATAGTAGCATCTTAACCTGAAAAATGTCTGAGGTAAATCTATTTTAAGTAGCATGCATAGTCAGGGCAAGCATCTGGAAGGAGGAGATATATAAGCTGAAACACATAGGGAAGTACAAGCCCTGTGAAAAGCATGGGGAAAATGTTCTTGAAGAAGAGAACCGTCTGCCCAAGGGGCCTGAAGCAGAAAAGAAATATGTGCATTTGAAAATATCTGGAAAGAAGAGTCAGTGTGGTCAAAGCATGGTTAGCAAGTAAAGCAGTAAATATAGATGAGACTTGAGTTTTAGAGACTTCCCAAAATCATTTAACCACAGGGAGATAAGTCAACCCTATGTCTTTGACTTGATTGCTGAGTCATGTTGCTTTAGTCTTACCTTTAAAAGGATGATTTCTTTCTTACAGCTATGATTTTCAAACATTGTAGGAACAGAACCTTTTTTTTTCCCCCACATAAAATCTCATATTAAAATCTAACATTTAAGTCAGATAAAGGGAGGCTTCTCTCTTGGCATTGGAGATGGGACTCAAAATCCCTAAGATCCCTGTTACCCCCACCCACCTTGGCTTCACCCAGTAGAACTGAAATTCCAGTGGCGATGTTTTTAGTTTACAGAATTATGTCTTGAGGAATTCACACGTACCTCCAAGTAAGATAGGAGGGTTATCAGGCAGCTACACATTAGATTCTTACAAGAGGTTTCTGTTTTGGATTTTGTGTTTTCACTTACATTTTAGCGAAGCAGTACACACAGGAATTAGGATATGTAACGTTATTAGAGGCACATATTGGGCTGACTCTGATGGAGCATATGTGTTTCTCATGTACAAACTTCTTTTGATAATAATCACACATAATTTCCTAAAACAAAACCCACAGGTCAAACTTTATCCTACTGTGATCTCTTAAGGGCTTCTGATATAAACGCTTGGGTATTTCATTTTGCACAAAGAGGGGATGATGTTAAAATATGTCTTCTTTTAAACCACAAACATCAAAACTTCCTTATCTTAAACTCAATAGACACAGTCTTCCCACTTTGAAAGGTAACTGAGTTGATGCTGCCCAGAGTCCTGGGGTGGGGATATATATCTGTAATTGTTAGAAGGGCAGAAGACCACTCTAGGAGGCGGCACACAGGTTGATAACCACTGTCTGGGAAGGACCAAAACCACTCAGGGACCTGAGGAATCATTTTGGTTAATTAGAACTGCTCTTGAACTGGGCACCTGGGTGGACACCCTCTGTGTGGTCTCACTTCAGCATTAGCTACAGTTCAGTCATCTGGGGATTAGGAGGCAAGAGAAAGCTACCAGGTCCAGATTTTCACAATATCTCTCCATTTTAGTTTACTTTCTTCAGTACTACCACAATTAGAGTATGCTGGAGTTAGAGGAGGACCTTGGTGACAGCTTAATTTGTCTATAGGTAGAATGGGGAAATTTCTCGTAATGAACAGATTAGGGATGAACTGCTATAATTTCCTACTGCATTGGTTCAGATCACAGTATAGTCATATATTCAGTCTGTCAGGCAAAAGACCTGTCTACAAAACTTCAGTGGCACACATGGCTTACTGCAGTGTTTCTCAATAGTCACTTGCTTCATGAGCTCTCACAAAATCATGTCTTTTTTTTTTTTAAAGATTTTTCATTGAATTTGCTGTCTTTTTAAACTTGACTATCACGTTAGACTTTCTTAAGCATGAATATCCATCATTATCTTGGTTTTGAAGTTGTAATTACATTTTTCTAATATATATTAAAAGAAGCTATTATTTTTGCAATAAAAGCTTTTCATTGGCATATTAACTAAAATCATCTAATACTATTAGAAGGTTCTCAAGTAACTTTTCAGGAAATTCTCTTACTGCACAGGCTCTCTCTTTTTATTTCTTTTAATGGGTAAGCCTACTAGAGGGGGCAACACAATAGGCCAGGGTCCCAGCAGGGTCCCCGCAGGCAGGCTGTTGTGGCAGGAATGAGCACAATCTTCCCCACCCCATTGCTGTGCTGCCAGGCCCTGAACACTACAGCTCCCAGCGTTAGGTCAGCCTGGCTTCCCAAATGGGGGTTTCTGGGAAGGAAGAAGGAAGAGGATGAAACTGAGGAAAAGGATAGAAGTCAAGGACACAGATATTTCTCATCTTTCCTCCTTTTCTGGCTTTAATGCTTAGAAAGACTGTGCCAGCTGCCATTGTGACTCTCTGATGGATTCTGCTTGGGTGGTACATTGGGGACATTGGTTCTTCTCTCTCAACCCTCTGGGCCCTGTGAAAATTCTTGCTATGTTTCCTGCTGAGTAGTGCCTGGATTATTTGTTCTTCTCGGGGACCTGCTTTTGAACCTTGGCTACTTCCTTTTGGGCCCTGCCTATTTGACAGGTGAGTACTCACAGGAAATGATGGATTTCAGTTTGATGGGGAGTCTCTACTTTGAAATCCTTCTCTCCCCTACTTCTCTCTATCACCTGTGCACCTCTCACCAATTAAAACTCTTTGAGCACACTAGAATTTGCTTTCTTTGTTTTTATGTACACCAGTGGCACAAACCATTAGAAAGGGCAACAGGTGGTTTTCTCTTAACAGGGGTCCCTGAACACCTTTCAGTTTTTTCTGGTGTCCAGTCTATATTCCTTGTTCATTAAGACTTTACCAAAGAATTGATCCTTTAGTGGGATGTTCTTAAAATATAAAATGACTTGTAAAATTGAATATGAATATGAAAAGAATGTTAATTCATCAGAGGGAATAAATCATACAAAAAGACAAGATTGGAATAGCATGGACTCAAAAATAGTGTAAGTTAACTGGAACCTAGGTGAGTGAAGGGGGATTCCCCCTTAAGGGGGAAAGAAGCTGTGTTGAGGAGGCTGTGTAGGACAGGCAAAATGTTTATCCTGAGCGTTCCAGGAGTTGTTGTATTAAGGAGGGAGATGGCGCATCAGATTTTCATTTCAGAAGCACATTCTTGTAAGTGTGGAAAAGATTCATGCAGGGATTGGCAGACTTTACTATTTAGGTAGTAAATATTCTTTGGATTTTAAGCTATATGGTCTCTGTTGAAACTACTCAACTCTATAGTTGCAGCCTGAAAGCAGGCAGAAACATGCTTGTCTGTATTCCAGTAAAATTATATTTTCAAAAACATAGCTTGTCAACATCTGGATCAGACTTAACACAAGGTAGCCATCAAATGGTCATGGCAAGAATATGTCAAGTAGTGAGACAGACTTGAATGTAGGCAAAAATGATGAATTTAGAGGGAGGGAAAATATTGAAAAACAAAGATTAGGAACTTTGTGAGTCGTATATAGAGAGAGGAAAAAGAGGTAAGGGACAGGAATGTGTTCTATTTTACTTCAGCATCTACTTGACAGAGATGTATCAAAAGAACCATATAAGTTGCCATCATGCAACTCCAAATGGCATATTTGAATAATATGCTAATAGCATATTAGTACTTCCATATGGTTTAATGTTTCAAACTAATAGGACTACAATATGCCTTAGAATAGCAAAATCATTCTTACCGAATCAGTAGAGAACTTACCTTAAATACACACTCAACAAAGAAATCTGAAACAAAAAATGTTTCAAAAAATCAAATAAAATAATGTACAGTTGAAATGTGAACAACTAATTAGGCCATTTAATGATCACATATAGATTAATAACCATGAAAATATAGAAAAATATGTGACTCTTTCACACAGGGCTTATCTGGCCATGCCTGATTTGAAAACATTACTTCCTTCCTCTTTTCATGCTGGGGTCATTTAACAATCCTGAGAATTCAACCTTAGTCCATTCCTAGTTTAATGATGACGAGAGATTTAAACCCAAGCTTCATCCTCTGGGATTCAGCATTATCACCCACAGTTGGGTGGCTCAGCAGACATTGTATAGACCTGTTTTAGAAACATATCTAGGTATTGATAGTCATCTGACTATGTGGTTCAGAAATCTTAGATATCTGCCTGTGTTTGTTCATAGCCTGTCTTGCATATCATCTTCTTCTTCTAAATTACTCTTTTTTTTAAGATTTATTTATTTTTATACAAGAGCTAGGGTACAGGCCAGAGGTGCAGGAAGGTGAGAGGATTCACCAGAGACAGAGCGGGGAGCAGAACAGGCAAACTGGCTGAAATACACTGCGGAGGGGAGCAGCGGGCATGACAGGAGAGGTCTGCTACACCATGTGGGAATCTCCCTGGCCGGCCGGGAATTGAACCGGCGCTGCAAAGGCTTCAGACAGCTTCACTGTGCTGTGCTCAACCCATTGCGCCACCGGGGAGGCCCCCAAATTACTCTTAAGGAAAATTCTTCCTTTGTTTGGAACTTTTGTGTCAACAACTGCTTACCAACCTCTGAGCGATTCCGCTGACCTTTTTATAGCATGTTCACTTCATGGCATTGACTTTATTCAGCTGCTGGTCCTTGGCCTGTGCCTGCAGATGAGGCTCCCCTCAATGGCCAGCAGATTTTTTTTTTGTGGGACCCTCGTTGGTGGCCAGGAAACGAACCGGCGCTGCAGAGGCAGCGGGCAGCCTCGCAGCCCAGAGCTCAACCGCTGTGCCACCAGGGGAGGCCTAGCAGCAGATTTATTTTTACATCGTGGGCTTACCTTATGGGTATCATTTTGTTGGAGTTAGGTAGGAAGAAATGACCTCTCTTGAGTTTTGATATCATTCGTTTTTTTTCTAATAGTGTGCCATGTCAGTCATAACTCTGGCTAGTTTAGAAGGGGTGTGTGTGTGTGTGTGTGTGTGTGTGTGTGTGTGTGTGCGTGTGTGTGTTCATACTCACGAAATACCAGGGTGTACAGGAACATGATAAGAAAGTGTTAAGGAGGAAAGAGAGGGCCTCCCTGGTGGTGCAAAGGGTTAAGTCACAGCACTATGAAGCTATCTGCAGCCTCTGCAGCACAAGTTCAATCCCCTGCCAGGGCCAGGGAGGTGACCCACGTGGTGCAGCAGACCTCTCCTGTCTTGCCCACTGCTCCCCTCAGAAATATGTTTCAGTCAATCCACCTGTTCTGTTCCCCACTCTGTCTCTGGTGAATACTCTCACCCCCCTCACCTCTGACTTGTACCCCAGTTCTTGTATGCATAAATAAATAAATCTTTTTTTTAAAAAGGAGGAAAGAGGAAATTATCAACTCAAAAGAACAAACTATTTGTCAAATATTGATTATGCATCCATAGATCATCCCTTAAAATATCTCAAGTCTGAAACTGTCATGGCAGAGTTCTTAGAATATCGTGGGGACAAATAAAAAAGGATTCATCCACTGATAATCATTCTCATTGAGTTGGTAAATTCTTCACCTCTGACAGAAATGTCAGCATTTCAAAAATCCTTACATCTATGAAACAGTTATAGTTGATTGTTACTTCCCTTGGAAGATCAAATTTTTACCCTCTCCCACCTCACCCTCACCAAAGTTCTCTGGCTAATCCTTACATGAGAAATAGTAAGTAGCCAAGATAGCCACAAAGAGAGTTTTCATTTTTTCCATGAGGAACAATGATTCATCTATCAGGGTTTCCTCTGTCAAGAATTTCTTAGCAGATTCTCAAAGACTCAGTTCTCTTTATGGTCCCTTTATGAGACCCTCAGGCCCCATTATGAAGTCACTTTGCAAACGTTCCATTTATATTTGACACCTAGGGCAAAGGAATCAGATCACGGAAGACCAAGAAGACTTCCCAGGGTAAAACATTTTATTTTTAATGGATGAAGCATAATGTAACATTTATTTGATAATTAAATTAGTATTCAGGTCCATAGAATATACTACTAAACAAATGTGAAAAAAATGAACTTAGAATGAGTAGTTCTGGGGAACTTAATCAAAAATTACACGTCTGCCATAACACCTGCTTCCTTCATCCCAATAATTTTCTGATTTAGTAGGTCCAGTAGACTCAGTAGATCACACACACACACACACACACACACACACACACACACACACACTTAAATTGCATAGTGGATTCATCTGTTTGGGAACTGCTAGATTAGGAAAGCACAGTTTTACACTAACGGGCTAATTTTCTGAGTCCTTTCCTCCTTCTTCCCTAAAGGCCATTGTTCTGTGTTATTGGAGCCATCCCTGTATCCTTTCCTATTCCCATACCCATCTCTAGTTCCCTCTAGCAACAGTATGTTATCTCATATTTAACATAAAGCATATTAAATTACCAGGAGTTATACATGGAAATTCATATCCATTGATGTGTGATTTCTATTACAATACTTGGCTTGCTGGGCAGCTTTCTGGCTGCCCATAAAAAATCAGTAAATAAAAAAAAAATCAGTAAATCAGTAAATAAATAAAAAAAATCAGTAAATCTGTGTAGGCTAAGGAAAAATGTCAGGCTTTCCTGCCCTCCCGCCATCAGGATAGATGATGGATCCTTGCGGTCCTGAATGCATGCCTGATGGCGGGCACCTGGAGTAGGGTGTGGGCATAGGTAGATGGGATTCACCTGGGCTGAGACTGGGCTTTTAAGGGTGGTGTCACGGGGACGCCAGCAAAAGCCAAAAGAGAAGCTGAGAAAGAAGTAGCAGAAGCCAAGAGAGAAGCAGAGAACACCGGAGAGCCCAGATAGAGTGAAGACTTGCTGGGGGATGGGAGGCCTGCCAGCCTCCCGGCCCCCCAGCACCCTTGTGTACCGGGTAAACCCCAATAAAAGACCTGCAAAAACCACTGAGGACTCTGACTTCCTTTACCCGGTCTGCTGGATCAGAAAACCTGCTCCGTGTTCTGACCTGACCCTACAATCTGTATTGAAGGTTGTATTATGACCAGGTAAAATGGGGCTTAGTTCATAATCCTAGAGAGGGAGTAGTGTTCAGTGGCCAGAATTTCTTACTTCTAAATATACGGTCTAGGGGAAATTCAGTTGTAAAATGGAGGGGATCCTACTACAGGAATAACAGTAATATATACCTCTAGAGTTTCATTCATTAAATTAAGTAATTTAATGAACTGCTGCAGAGTATCTGACATAAAAACTATTTATTTTTATTAGTTCAACCTTAATTTTGGAAACCTCACCTTACCGCAAACTCTGATTTGCCTGTGGGAAATTCAAGTTTTAAAAAAATCATACTCTCAGTGCTTTTAGCAACCAATGCTTTTTCCTTTAACACTGCCCAGCATTTCGGAACCCATTATGGAGGAAGGATTAGTTTATCAGGATGTTTCATGCATAGCAGGGTTCAATGATGTGCAGTAGTGGTTTCAGGGTGCACTTTCCAGGGTAACTTTCAATATAAGTTGAACACTTTTGTATTAGATAACATCTAGGTAAAAAAATAATAGCAATGATAATATATAATAAATGACCTCTAAGTGTGTGTAGATATCATATTAGGCCATGAGGGCAGAGAATGATTAAGATACAATCTCACTCTTAAAGAGGTGCATACTCTAGTGGTGGAGTTTTTCTAAATAGCACATAATTACATTTTAGTGTGGCAAATAACATAGAAAAATATATATCTGTAACATGAAGGTAGCATCAAAAGCAAAGACAGCAAATATTGGAGTAGAGTAAGCCAATAAATCACCAAAGAGGAGGTTTTAGTGAAGGGATGGATAAGAGGTCTTCAGTCACATTTTCAGGATAAGGTTCAGATCTTTTAAAGTATCTGCAGTTTCCCAGCCTAGTAATTATTCATCCTCTGATGGCCTGATACATTTTTTAAAGATTTATTTTTATTTATGCATACAAAAACTGGGTGTAGGCCAGAGGTGCAGGGGATGAGAGGATTCACCAGAGGCAGAGTGGGAAGCAAAACAGGTGATCTACTGCAATACACTGCTAAGGGAGCAGCAGGTGAGACAGGAAAGGTCTGCTATGCCATGTAGGTTAGTTCCCTGGCTGGGAATAGAACTCATGCTACAGTGGCTGGTGATAGCTTGATAGCTATCCCCTGCACCACCAGGCATGGCCTGTGATATTTAATGTCTGTTCTTTGGTATGTTTTCCTGTGGATTTTTATATTTACTTATTTGCAATCACCCCTTTACATACTTGCCCCTCAAGCCCAAATGCAAACTCCATAAAGTTTATTTCTTTAAATTCCTGAAGATTGTCCATTGGAGATTTTCTAACAGGGAATATGTCAAAAATGCTGCTGAAGCCCAATAATTTCTTCAAGAAGTATGTTGGCTGGTTGTCACACTGCAGTAGGACCATCATGTTTCCCACTGAAAAGAAAAGTCAGTAAAAGCAGGGACAGTGGCTCATTTGTTCAATGCTGAGTCCACAGAGTCTGCATAATACCAGACATTTAGGAATTCAGTCACTGTGTCCAGTGAATGATGGATGACAGCTGTTCAAGTATGATCAAGGCACCCTCTGTTGTTTTTTTTTAATGCCAAGCAGTAGTATATTTTAGGGTTTTTTCCTCAATTTTATTAATTTGTCAGTAGTTTACATATGTATAACATTTTCAGGGTACATTTCACACCTCCCTGTGTACACATGCTCCACTCACCAACTACCAACTCTCTCATGCAAATTTCACATCCTCGTCCTTCCTCCTTTATCCTCTCTTTCCTCCCCTACCTTACACTTTGGTAACTAATGTATTTTTCCAAGTCTAAGAATTATTTTTTTTTATAATTTTTTTTAAATTTATGTATTTATTTATACAAGCACTGGGGTACAGTCAGAAGCGTGGGAGGGTAAGAGCCAGAGCCAGAGCAGAGAGCAGAACAGGCAGACTGACAAAGTGCACTGCTGAGGGGAGTAGTGGGCGGCAGGAGAGGTCTGTGCACCATGTGGGACCCTTGCCCAGCGGCTGGGGATCGAACCGGCGCTGCAGAGGCTGCGGGCAGCTTCACAACCCAGCGCTCAACCGCTGTGCCACGGGTGAGGCCAAAGTCTAAGAATTATTTTTGCTAAGCTTTGCCAGTTTGTTCTCTGTGATTATTTATATTTCACATATAAGAGAAACAATCCAGTATCTGTCTTTCACTTTCTGACTTAGTTCACTTAACATTATCACCCCCAAATCCATCCATTTTGTTCTTAAAGACACTACTTCACCTTTTAAAATAACTGAGTAGCCTTCTATTGAGTGTATATCTGACCATTTCTTTATCCTGTCATCTGTCCTTGGGCACTTATGTTGGTTCCAGCAATTGGCTATTGTGGATAATGGTACTATGAACATAGGGTTGAATAAATCTTTTCATGTTAGATTTTTCATATTCTTTGGATAAATATCTAGCAGTGGTACTATTGGATCATATGGTAGTTCCATTTTTATGTTTTTGAGGCATCTCCATATCATTTTCCATAGAGGCTACACCAAATTACATTCCCACTAACACTAGATGAGAATTCTTCTCCTCCTTATCCTCGCCAATATTGGTTGATTCCATTCTTTTTGATGTAGACCATTCTCATAGGTATGAGGTGGTATCTCATTGTCGTTTTAATTTACAATTCTCTGATAAGTGGTGGTGAACATGTTTCATGTCTGTGTGTCCCTAAATGTCTGCTTTAGAGAAGTAGCTATTTAGGTTTTTTGATCATTTTTCTACTTGATTGCTTTCTTTGTTGTTTACTCATATGAATTTTTCATGTATTTTCAAAATTAACCCTTTTAGACATGTAATGTGCAAATATCTTCTCCCAATTCATAGTTTGTCTTTTAGTTTCTATACTGGCTTCTTTTGAGCACCAAACATTTTTAGTTTGATGTAGTCATATTTATTTTTGTTTTTGTTTAAGTATTCTCCTTGCTCTCCAAATCATGTGGCCAACTGGGGGGAGGGGGTCTAAGACAATTTTCAGTGCTGATTTTAGGGATCAAAAAAGAGGCAACAAAGAACAGAAACTGGCCTATTTGAACATGTACAACTAACTTTATCTTGATTTATTTGCTAGACACTATAGCCCAGTCCACTTGGGAGGGAAGGGACAGTCAAAGAGAGTCCTAAGCTAGGGAAAGTGTCAATGGAAAAGCCTACCTTGTCTTATGTACCGTTACAAATTTAATTGCCTTCAAGAAGTTCTTCCTTAAGCTTTAAATGAAATTTTCTTTTGGATTTACTTTGGTCACAGTTATTGGCAAAAAGACCATTTTCCCTTTACCTGGAAAGTAATTGCCTCATGCTTACATTACAATGCACTACAGATTCTCTCAGAACCACTTTGTCTTGTCAATTATAAAAATTCATATTTATTATTATTTGTGTCACAGAGAGATAATAGGACAAATAACAGATGCTAAGCATATAAGTATTTTCTTAGCACCCAGCTTAACCATTATGACTTAGAAGACTTGTCCCTACTTTCAACAAATTTAAAGGGAAGGACTGGAGCCCAGGAATATCTTTGTAATTGATGTGATATATAAAAGAAAAATATCTGCTAAAATTGACATACTGAATTAGTGTTCTTCAAGTAATGATTTTATTAATTTTTTGTTCTCAAGGGAGTTAAATAATCTATAGTCCTTTTATTATGGATTACTATTTAATTTGGGGGCAGGAGGTAAAAACTAATGAACAGCACAATATATTTTGTTTGCTTTCTTTCATGAATAATACATTTTGGAAATAAAATGAAGGAAAAGTATTTCTTAATATTCCATTATAATTTTATTTCTTCATAAATATATTTTCTAAGATTATTTCTTTAAAATTATTAGACTATTTTTATCTATATAATTAATTTTTAAATTCCTCCTTTGGGGTTCTAGTACAACAAATTGTCATAGGTTAAGCAAACAATTAATCCATTTGCTAGTTTTTAATACATAGATCAACATCAAAAAATGTGGCTTTATCTGTTAGAGCTGTCTGGGGGGTGCATTGTGTGAACTGATAGGGAGTGAGTTGCCTAGAAGTGTTCTGTGTGGCTTGGCAGGCCACCTGATAAGCTTCCTGGTAAGAGAATTTAAGCAAAGGTTATGTGCATGGGGTAATTTATGATTCTTTAACTTGTCTTGACAACCAGTTTAAGCTGTGGGGAAAAGGTCATATGGATCTTTAAGTCCTATTTATATGCAACAGAATACTATTCTTTAGAGCAAATGTATGACACATTCAATTCCCAAAAAGTCTTCCAATTGAAGTTTATAAAGCTTAAATATAGAAACAAAATCATCATATGTTTAACTAGGCAGCAAACAGGTTAATTTTTGGATTAGATTTAGGAATAAATTCATTACTTTTGATGGCTCTTCTGATGGCAACTTCTTATAAGAAAAAAAATTATATTTTAAAATAATGTATATTAGCTGTTTTGAGCTGTTGTTGATTCCAGGTATTTGGCTTTTTAAATTAAGGTGGGAAGATTATAAATCTAAAACTCTGGACCCTTTTTATCTCCTGTGAGACATATGTGGAGATAAGCCTTTTGTGCATTACCAAGCTTCTCAAAGTCCTTGTACTTTGTAAACTGAATAATCACACTTTCATGCATTTGTAGGGAGGAATAACAAAAGTAATCATGAATATTTAATGCTTAACATAGCATATTTCAAATAGTAAGGGCTAGATATTAGTTATGTTAGATTTTACAGTTATGCCCAGATGACTATAGAGTGTACAGTGGTATCTTTTGCTACCTCAGAGATTTTATTCTAAATTTCAATCATTAAAATCTCTATGTGATTATCCTATAGTATCTTTATCCATAGGGTGTCCAGAATTAAACTCATCTTCTTCCTCTTCACCTGCTTTACCATTTATTTATTCTGCTTCTACATGTTTTACCCCTGCCTTTTTTCAGGTATGGGGAAGGAAAACAGTAGACTCCCTTGGACACAAGAATTACAATATTTCTTTGCAAATGTAAGGTGACATTAAGTACAAAGGGTTGGAACATACTGAGAGCAACAAATTATGCAATTGTTTCACAGGAGAGTGTCTGAGAACTAATAGGAGCACAATGTAACTGATTGCCCAAATCTTAAATGTCATCAACATCCTAAATATTTAACAATTCCTCACTGTCCATATCAGATAATTTGCCATTTCTTTATCAGTTATATCACTAAAACTTGCCTGCAGTTGCCCATGTCCCCATTCTGCCCTCCTGTTTTTCTTGTTAAGATGCATATTATAATTTCTGAACATCTTCAAATTTTTCTCTTTTCCTCTCCCCATTCTCCACCCATCCCCCATCTTTCAGAGTTCACAAGAGATCTGCCCTTTCTTTACTGCCTCCTATTATTTCTTCACATCTCTTATCTCCAGCTAAGCAGAGGCAGTGTGGTATTGTGGTTGAAAGTAGAAACTCTGCTGCTACAATTTTTGTTTTCAAATCTCATCTCTGTAACCATGGGTAGATTACTTAACCTTTCTGTGATGTACTTTTTCCATCTGCAAAATGTAGTGGAAGCAGAATAGGGATCTTTGCCTTTGCGTCTGGCACAACTGAGACTGTTTGGAACTGGTAAAGGGCTGCCCCCATAGCTAGAGGTGAGCTGAGGGGCCCCCACAGGCCCCATCTGGTAGCCTCCAGTGGGATCCCAGAGGGGGATCCAGTCACTGCCAGGACAGACAGCGGGCTCAGGGAAGTGTGCTCCTGACTCACCATTTTAGAATAGGGATCTTTGCCTCCAGAACCCACGGAGACCCTATAGAATTGGGAAAGGGCTACCCCCACAGCCAGAGGTGAGTCGAAGGCCCTACCTGCAGGGAGTCAGAGCCCAGTGGGCGATCCAGTCACCCCACCTCCAGGGCAGTCTGTGGCACCTCAAGACACATCTTTGGAATTAAACAAATACAGAAGGAAGAGATAGTCTGTGACAGAGACCACTAACATATTCATAGTACCATTGCCCTACTGGACTTCTGGCATAACAGTATTTGACTCGATTGGACCATCAATTTCCAACATCCCAGAAAGAGCACACCAAAAAGATGCAGGCCAGTACCAGCAACACAGTGTCCCAATGCATAGGACAAATTAGAAAAGCCGCAGGGAAAAGAAAAAAGCAACTAAACAAGTCCTCAGGGAAAAGACACACCACAAAAAATCAACAACCAGATTGCAACAACAGTGACTTTGAAGAACTTCTGAGCCTTCCAGAAAGAGAATTTAAAATTGCCATGATTAAAAAACTGAAAGAAGTCAAAAATGATATGGGAAAAATAATCAACGATCAAAAGAATGAAATTGAGTCCCTAAAGAGGGAAGTGAAAGAAATGCAGGAGATCAAAGGATTAATGAAGGAGCTAAAGAACTCTGAGAAATGCAGAATAGATGAAATGGAAGAATGAATAAGTACTCTTGAAGACACAGAAATAAAAAGAACCAAAACAGAAAAGGAAAGAGAAGTATGAATGAAAAAGAATGAAGAAAGACTTCAGGATCTATCTGACTCCATGAGGAAAGGAAATATAAGAGTTACAGGAATTCCAGAAGGAGAGGAGAGAGACATAGGAACAGAGAAAATATTCAAGGAAATAATTGAGGAGAACTTCCCAAACATGAAGAAGAGGCTGAAAATAGACATACAAGAAGCAAGAAGAACACCAAACTTCCATGATGAAAGGAAAAATACAGCAAGACACATAATAGTAAAACTCCCAAGAATCCAAGATGCAGAAAAAATAATGAAGCTGACAAGGAAGAAACAGATAATGTATAAAGGAAATGTATAATGTATAAAGGAAATGTATAAAGGAAATGTATAAAGGAAATAATGTATAGATATTGTATAAAGGAAATGTATAAAGGATAATGTATAAAGGAAAACCAATCAGGTTAACATCAGACTTCTCCGAAGAAACACTTCAGGCAAGGAGAGAAAGGAGGGACATAGTCAACAGACTCCAAGACAACAAATGCCAACCAAGAATACTCTATCCCACAAAGCTTTCCTTCTTCTATGAAGAAAGAATAAGGGCCTTCCCAGACAAACAGAAACTCTGGAATTTCATTACAACTAAACCCCCACTCCAAGAAATACTACAAGGAATCCTAAAGCCAGAACCATCAGAAGGATGAATAAGAATGAAAAAAGAGAAAAAAAAATGAAAAAAAAAATAATTAAAATAAAACCAGAGAAAAGAAAAGCAAAATGGCAAATACAGACACTAACATATCAGTATTAACTCTAAATGTAAGCCGACTCAACTCTTCAATAAAAAGACACAGAGTTGCAGGCTGGATTAAAAAACAAAACCCAACCTTTTGCTGTCTCCAGGAAACTCATTTAACTACAAAAGATAAAAATAGACTGAAAGTAAAAGGATGGAAAACAATCCTACAAGCAAATGGACCAAAAAAAGAAGGCAGGAACAGCTATACTTATATCAGATAAAACAGATTTCAAACTCAAAAAGTTAAAAAGAGACCCAGATGGTCACTACATTATGATCAAGGGGACAATACTTCAAGAAGAAATAACATTAACATATACTCACCAAATGAAGGAACACCAAAATATATCATCTCTGAAAACAGACATCAGAGAAACACATATGTAGTAGGAGACTTTAACATACCACTATCAACAATGGATAGATCAATGAGACAAAAAATAAGTAAGGACATTAAAGCTCTAAATAAGGATCTAGACCTCATGGGCTTAACAGACACCTATAGAACAATAAACTCCCAAAAATCTGAGTACACATTTTTCTCAAGCACACAAGGATCATTTTCCAGTATCGATCACATACTGGGACACAAGACAAACATCAACAGATACACAAGATTGAAATCATACCAACCATCTTCTCTGACCATGAAGGCATCAAACTAGAAATAAACTATAAAAAGAAGGCAAGGAACTCTCCTACCTCATGGAGATTGAAACCCACACTACTGGAAGACCACTGGACTAATGAGGAGATCAAAGAAGAAATTAAAAAATACTTTGTGTTGAGTGACAAGGAGAACACCAATTTCCTAAATGTATGGGACACAGCAAAAGCAGTAATAAGAGGAAAATATATAGCAATTCAGGCTCACATCAAGAAACAAGAAAGAACGCAAAGAAACAGCTTAATATCACAGCTCCAAGAACTAGAAAAAGAACAACAAAAAAACCCAAAACCAGCACAAGAAAAGAAATAATAAAAAATCAAAGCAGAAATAAATGAAATCGAAACTAAAAAAACAATCTAAAAGATCAATGAAACCAAAAGTTGGTTCTTCGAAAAATTAAATAAGATAGACAGACTCTAGCCAGGCTCACAAAGGAAAAACAGGAGAACGCACAAATAGGATCACAAATGAAAGAGGAGAAATCACAACGGACACAGCAGAAATCAAAAGAATAATCAGAAACTACTATGAAGCTTAACAATCTAGAAGAAATGGACAAATTCCTACAACTCTACAGTCACCCAAAGCTAGATAAAGAAGAAATAGAATACCTAAACAGACCAATTATAAGCAGCGAAATTGAAATGGTAATCAAAACCTTCCCCAAAAACAAAAGCCCAGGACCAGATGGTTTTACAAATGAATTCTACCACACATTTAGAAACAAATTAGTGCCTGTTCTTCACAAACTCTTTCAAAAAATTGAAAAGGAGGGGATAAAACCAAACACGTTCTATGAAACCAACATTGCGCTAATAGCAAAACCAAAGGAAAACACTAAAAAAGAAAACTACAGGCCAATCTCTGTAATGAACACTGATGCAAAAATCCTCAATAAAATTTTAGGTATCAAAATCCAACAATGTATCCATAAGATAATTCACCATGACCAAGTAGGATTTATTCCAGGGACAAAAGGATGGTTCAACATCCAAAAATCAATCAGTGTAATCCAACACATCAACAAAAAGAAATATAAAAACCATATGATAATATCAATAGATGCTGAGAAAGCTTTTGACAAAGTAAAACACCCATTTACGATAAAGGCCCTTGAAATTCTTGGGATACAAGGAACATACCTCAACATCATAAAGGCCATATATGACAAGCCCATAGCCAATATCATTCTCAATGGTGAAAAGCTGAAAGCATTTCCATTAAGATCTGGAACAAGACAAGTATGTCCACTCTCACCACTGCTTTTCAATATAATACTGGAAGTCCTAGCCAAAGCAATAAGACAAGAGAAAGACGTACAAGGAATCCAGATAGAGAAGGAAGAAGTCAAACTATCACTATTCACAGATGATAAGATAATATACATAGAGAACCCCAAAAACTCCACAGAAAAACTAAACTAATCAATTTAGTAAAGTGGCAGGATACAAAATCAACACACAAAAATCAGTAGCCTTCCTATACACAATCAGTCTGAAGAAGAAGAAATCAAAAAAAACCATCCCTTTTATTACTGAAACAAAAAAAAATAAATCAAATACTGGGGTGGGCCTCTCCTAGTGGCACAGGCAGTTGAGTGCCATGCTGTGAAGCTGTCTGCAGCCTCTGCATCACTGGTTCTATGCTGGCTGGCTGGCAAGGGTCTCACATGGCGCAGCAGACCTCTCCTGTCTCGCCCGCTGCTCCCCTCAGCAGTGTATTTCGTCAATCTGCCTATTCTGTTCCCTGCTGTCTGTGATGAATCCTCTCATCTTCCCTCGCATCTGGCCTGTACCCCAGTTCTTGTACAAATAAATAAATAAATCTTTAAAAAAAAATCAAATACTTGGGAATAAACCTAACAAAAGAGGTAAAGGACCTATACAAAGAAAACTATAAAACACTGTTACAAGAAATAGAAGAAGACACAAAGAAATAGAAAGATATCCCCTGCTCATGGATTAGAAGAATTAACATTATCAAAATGGCCATCCTACCAAAAGCAATTTACTGATTCAATGCTATTCCAATAAAAATTTCAATGACATTCTTCAAAGAAATAGAACAATTATTGATGAAATTCATATGGAGCCACCAAAAACCCTGAATAGCCAAAGCTCTCCTAAAAAAAAAAAAAAAAAAAAAAGAAGGGAATGGAGACATCACTCTCCCAGACTTCAAGCTATACTACAAAGCCATAATAATTAAAACTGCATTGTATTGGAACAAGAAAAGACACACAGACCAATGGAACCAAATAGAAAATCCAGAAATAAACCCACAGATTTATGGTCAACTAATCATTGACAAAGGAGCAAAGAATATGCACTGGAGCAAAGAAAGTTTGTTCAATAAATGGTGCTGGGAAACCAGGTCACTACATGCAAAAAAGAATGAAGCTTGACTACTACCTCATACCATGCACAAAAAACAACTCAAAATGGATTAAAGAACTAGACATAAGACCTGAAACCATAAAATATATAGAAGGAAATATAGGTAAAACACTACATGACATGCACATCAAAGACATCTTTACAGACATATCACCCAAAGCAGTGACAGTGAAGGCAAAGATAAACAGCTGGGACTATATTAAATTAAAGAGCTTTTGTACAGCAGAAGAGACAAAAACCAAAACAAAGAGAAACACCACTGACTGGGAGAAAAGTTTTGCATACAACACTAATGATAAAGGACTGATCACAAAAATCTACAAAGAGCTGATGAGACTCAACAAAAACAAAGTAAATAACCCAGTCACAAATGGGCAGAAGAGCTAAAAAGAAACTTCTCCAAGGAAGAGAAGCAAATGGCCAACAGGTATATGAAAAAATGTTCAACATCACTTGTAATCAGGGAAATGCAAATCAAAACTACCATGAGATACCATCTCACACCAGTGAGAATGGCACATATTAAAAAATCTAGCAACAACAAATGTTGGCGAGGTTATAGAGAAAAAGGAACTCTCCTGCACTGCTGGTGAGAGTGCAAAATGGTCCAGCCATTATGGAAAGCTGTATGGAGATTCCTCATCCTACTAAAGATAGAGCTTCCATATGATCCAGCAATTCCACTCCTAGGTATTCATCCAAAGGACACAGGAACATTAATTCAGATGGGCACCTGCACTACTATGTTTATAGCAACACTGTTTACAATTGCTAAGCTCTGGAAACAACCCAAATGCCCAAAAATAGATGACTGGATCAAGAAGATGTACACATACACCATGGAATATTACTCAGCAATCAAAAAAGATAAACTCTTGCAATTTGCAGCAACATGGATGGAGCTGGAAGGGACCATGCTCAGCAAAATAAGCCAGAAAGAAAAAGAAAAATACTGGATGGTCTCACTCATAGCAGGAATTTAGAAAACCTAATAAAGAAAAAATCAAAATCAAAAATAACTATAAACCAGAGACACACTACAGTTGGAGGGGGAACGGAGGGATTAGGGCCAAAATAAGGGGGGTTGGAATTGTATGGGGAATATAATCAAAATGAAAATGCATACATTGTGCAAAAATGAAAAATGATGTAAGAATTATATAAAATAAAATATTAAAAAATGTAGTGGAAGCATCTACTTCATATAATTGTTATGAATAGTAAAGGAGTTTATAGAAATAAAGCACTTAGCATGTAAAAGGAATTATATTTGTGTGCTATAATTAGTTTTACTGCTCTGGCATTCTTGCTTGAAGAGTGACTTTTCTGAAGCACGTATCTTCAGAAAGCGCCTGCTGATGATTTTGTGCTAGTGGCTGTAAGGAGGAGGCTGAATAGTTCAGTGCTGTCCACTTTGGTCTTCACTGTCCCTATGTCCTTCATCACCCTAGGAGAACATTCCATTTGCATCATTCCATGATGCAAACTGTACTTTCTACCCACTGTCAAATCCTATTTGCTCTAAGTGTGCTGAAATTCTCCCTGCTGAAATTCTCCTCTTCCAAGTCAGAGTCATATACTTCACTGCCTCTCACTATTGGCCTAGGAACAAATTGTATTTATTTCTGAAGACCAGTTCATGCATTAATCTCTTCTGTCACTCATTTTATGGCCTGTGTTATTTTGAGGAAAGCCAAATAGTAATGGTTGACATTTATGGAACTCTTGGCTTGCTACCAGGAACCCTCTGAGAACCCTGCATATGGCTTAACTATTAATCTTTGCAGTCCTTTGAGTTGACACCCAAACAGAGTAAAGTTGAATAAATTTCCCAAGATCATATACTTAGTAATTAGTGAAACTATTACTTAAACCCAAGTC
Source organism: Talpa europaea (assembly GCF_964194135.1). Lineage (NCBI taxonomy): Eukaryota > Metazoa > Chordata > Mammalia > Eulipotyphla > Talpidae > Talpa > Talpa europaea. The sequence continues at coordinate 40,886,108 of NC_140080.1, read as the reverse complement.
TGAATTCAAGATGTGTATTCTTTACCTAATGCTAACTTATTATTCTCTTTTACTTATGAGTCCCAGCTTCAAAAGAACTAAGGTCCAATCCAATTCTGAGATTGTGATTCAGTGATTCCTTGAGTGAAAAATGCATTGAAACAAAAGCATAATACAAGACAAAATTGCTCATCTTTGACAGGAGAAGTCACAGAATTTCTTGGGTACAGGTTCTTGGTTAATATATTAAAGATAAATGAAAGTTCTAGGGTCACAGGTGCCTTTGCTCCCATGATGCTGAAAGTAGCCATGGGCAGTAAGTAAGCTGGAGTTAAGAGAAGAGACCTGCAATATCAGACAAGCCCATTTGAAATTTGCATAATGTCCTGGCCAGACATGTCATCTCATTAAAGAAGTGGCTACTTCCCCAAACAGGATTTTAGAACAAGTTACTATCAAAGAATTGTGGGAAAGATTTCCTTGTGAAAGATGATTATGCAATATGATACAGATAATGCTACTTTACATTTAAATGGTATTAAGCAATGCTTAGTATTTTTATATCTATTTCTAGATTTGCATGTAGTCTACAGGGGGCAACATATTGGTACTTTTCACTTTGCAAATCTTCTCAAATTCAGGACCAATTTGTATCCCAGAATTTTTACTTTTTCCCTCCTTGTCCTCATTCTTAGACTCTTCCTATTTTGTCATATTGTACATACAAAAAGGTATCTATTGTATATATATATATGCACTTTAATAATAATACTATCAGTAATAATACAACACAAATGCTCATGTCTTTCATTCATTTTAAGAAATATCACATGGCTATATCTTTGAAGGCTTTTAGACACCCTACCCCTAATTCCCATTCTTTTTTTTTTTTTTAGATTTATTTATTTATTTATACAAGCACTGGGTACAGTCAGAAGCGTGGGAGGGTGAGAGAATTCACCAGAGTCAGAGCAGGGAACAAAACAGGCAGACTGACGAAGTAAACTGCTGAGGGGAGCAGCGGGTGGCAGGAGAGGTCTGTGCACCATGTGGGACCCTCGCCCGGCGGCCAGGAATCGAACTGGTGCTGCAGAGGCTGCGGGCAGCTTCGCAGCCCAGTGCTCAACCACTGCGCCACCAGGGGAGGCCCTATCTCCCATTCTTTACTACTGTGTAGGCTGCCAGATCCCAAGAGGTTCTTACATTTTCTTATCCTCAGCAAAGATACAAATGCTGTCCGGGCCAGCCTGGCAGATCAACGGGGTACCCGGGGGAGGAAGCAGGGGCTTGGTATGGGACAGGGGTATGCGAGGAGTGGAGACAAAGCCAGGATCATCGCCAGTCTCATTTATTCAGGAATGTGTACAATGTTATATAGGGTTCAGAGGGGGAGGTCTCTGGTTATCTCTAGCAAGGAGAGACCACCAATGCAAACAAGCCACAGTAGCAAGCAGAGGGAAAGGTTTAGTCGTCACAATAGGAAACTTGAAACCTTCCCTGGAGCTAACATTCAGTACCTGCTTCAGGCAAGAACCCGGATGTTCAGGTCTGGGCCTCAGGTCTGGGCCCCGACAAAATGCAACGACAGACTCTGGACACATCTCTCCATCTGTGGTGAAATTAAGTTGATTCTGCTGTTCTCTGTCCTTTGTTAAATAATAATGGATCCCTTTGTTATTTTCAGGCAATGCAGAATTTATTGTGGGACTCTGTATGTCGTTGGGATGTTGAAAATACGGCATTGAATACATTCAGACTAAGTTAATTTGCCTGGCTCTTACCCTGATGGATAAAACATGGCATATGGATGTCAGACACTGCCTACTATATGTCAGGCAGTGGAAAAACCAATAAGCAAATACCCATTTTAGACTCAAAGGTGAACAAGATCCAATTCTCTGCTCGTAGGGGGCTCAAAACCAGAGAATACATGTTGTTTTCTGTCTTTTTTTTTTTTCCAACCAAAAATGAAGATAATGTTCTTTTAGATGCCCTGATGGGAGGTTGTATATTTTCATTTCATTGTAATCAAATCACCCTGCTAACTTCTGTGACGAAAATAGTGTGATCCACTCTAACAAGAGGTTCACAGTTTTGTTACTCATGCAGTCAGGCACTGGTGGTAGATAAGGTGGGGTTAGGGAGGAGGCAACGAGAGACCACAACCTGAATTAGAGCTACCCACTGTGCTTAGTGAGAAAATGTGGCACAACCCCAAATTTTTGTTAAATATATATTTAAATCTGTCACTATTTGCTAATTATGTGCCAGATACAATATAATGTACATTAATTCATGCCAATCTCTAAGGAGTTGGCCCCATTTTGATACACAGGGAACTGAAACTCAGAAGCTGAACCATTAAGCAGAAGTGGAATCTGCCTTTGTCCTCAGAACATTCAACCTCCAAAGCTTCCCATATTAACCTTTATATTACACAGGCTTCACAGATAATTTCTGTCTGACAGGGAGAATAAGTTAAACTCCACAGGTGTGACAAACACATGGTAGTTTAGGTAATTTGTAGCCTTCATGAATGAATAAGAAATAATTAACCTCAAGGCAGGCAGTCAAAACATAGGTGTGGCTGCTGAGAGATGAATGGCACAACAGAGGAGGCAAACCTTGAGGATACATGCCACATGTTTCAGTTCTAAAAATGGAGAAAAGGGAAGGAGCAGAGAAGCAAGGGGCACAACCTAGAAGTGCAAAGAACAAGAGGGCAGTGGGCTGTGGCTGTTCACAGAGGGAAGGGGGACTGGTGGATGGAACCCAGGTCTCAAGGAGCCTTTGGAATGAGATTCAGGAACTGGGTGAAAGAAACACAAACCCGGGCTGACTCTGATGAGTCAAGCAGGGCTTAGGTGGGCCAGACCTATTTGTGAGCATGAGATGCCTCACACCCTGGGAAAGGAACGCCTTAGAGTCTACAAGGAGAAATGATCAACTTCCTGAACTTTCTGGAAACATCTCTTGGAACTATTGTAGTTCTTTTCCTGTATTTAAGCAGGTATTCTTTAAAAACCTACTTTGCACTTAGAGTTCCTTTTCTTAAGAAAATTTGTACAGTTTTCAGGGTATGTCCATGTGGGTATGTTTTGTTAAGGCATGTATTTCCATTTCCTTGATCTGTACTCTTACTGTTAATTAAAATTCTTGTCAGCACTTTAGTTTGACAACATAAGTTACTTGTTCCAGATGATTGAGTTTATTGGATGTAGTAATGCCTGCTTGGTTTAAATGTGAGGAAGAACTAATTAAAAATGAAACAATGAGATTTTTTTAGAAACAGCTTTTGGTTCAAACAACAGATTTTGGCAGTGTATTTAATTGTCTTTGTTTTATTCATGTATCTTTAAAAATTTATGCAATTTTCTTTTCATGTTACAAAAAAAAAAAGGATTTACAAGGTAGTGTTGCAAGAGATGACTGGACAGACAGGAATGTAACAGGAGTTGTAGGCTGTGGGTGTGCAGGTAACACCATGTCAGTCACTCTCCCACAATTCTAGAAAAGCATTCTTTGCTCTTTCTAATTTATGTGCCTGTGGATTCTTTTTATGGGAACTTGCAGAAGAATTCAGAGTTTGGGTTGGAGTGGAATGTCAGCAGATGCTTTACGTGCTAGTGCCAGAGAAGCTGATCAGGTGTTGACATCTGACTTAGGGTTTACTTGCCTACTTGTTGATAGAAGTCACATTCAACTCCCTTTAGTTGAATTCAGTCACTTTATAAAGTATTAATGGAATGTCTTTGGTATGCCAAACTTATGCTCACAAGGTAACAAAAGAGACAGATAGTTACAAAGATGAGTGGGAATTGGGGAGTGAATCATGGAAAGAGGGATAAGCATGTGCAAAATTCCAGAGTCCATGTAAGAGTCTGAGAGTGGGGACCAGTTCTTATGAAAATGTGAATGCAGAGAGCTAAGAATGGAGAGAGAGATGGAAGGTACAGATGTGGTTGTGAGACTCTAAAGCAGTTCTAAGCTGGGAGATGACAAGACTAGAGGGGGCTGGAAAATAGTGTGGGAAGCAGATATTGGAGGTTTGGGAGGAAGAATTGGTTGAAAAGCATTAACTGGCAGATAAGTATCCATGCTTGTTTGTGATGTTGAGCCTCCTCACTTTCTAACCCCTTGTCTCCACCCCTTATGCTACCTGTCCGCATCTTCCTTTGCCTGACTTCTACCATCATTTTGGCTTCTGCTTGTATTTCATTCTCAATGGTGAAAATCTATCAAGCTGTTACCAGCCACCACAGCATGAGTTCAATCCCCAGCCAGGGAGCTAACCTACATGGTGCAGCAGACTTCTCTCTCACTTGCTGCTCCCCTCAACAGTGTATTTCAGTAGATCCACCTGTCCTGCTCCCCACTCTGTCTCTGGTGAATCTGCTTATCTCCCCACCTCTGGCCTACACCCCAGTTCTTGTATGCAATAAATAAATAAATAAAACCTCAAAGACATTCTTCAAAGAAATAGAACAAATATTGATGAAATTCCTATGGAATCACCAAAAAAACAAAAACAAAAAACCCTTAAATAGCAAAAGCTCTCCTGACTGAAAGAAGAATGGAGGTATCACACTTGCAGACTTCAAACTATACTACAAAGCCATAGTAATTAAAACAGTACTGTAATAGAACAAAAACCAGACATGCAGACCAATGGAATTGAATCAAGGAAGTCTTTCTTTTTCACCCAATCTAAATTAATCTAATTTCAGTTTGATTGATATTTTTCTAATATTCTTTTTATATGATATTTTGTCCCCTCTGCTATATCATTTCTTTAAACAGGTATAATTGATTCACTGGTTTCAGATATGCAACATAATGATTTGATATTTGCATATATGCAAAGTGATTACAATAAACCTAGTTAACATACACACCACACATAGTGGTGGTGTTTTCCTTGTTAGAATTTTTAAGATGTACTCTTAGCAACTTTTATATATGTAATACAGTATTATTAACTGTGGGTACAGTACATTACATCCCCAGGGCTTATTTATTTTGTACCTGGAAGTCTTTATCTTTTGATCCTCTTAGCTTGTTTCATCTATCTCCCACCAACCCCCCCACCTCTGGTTATCACCGGTCTGTTCTCTGCATCTATGAACTCATTGCTTGTTTTCTAATTTAGATTTTTTTAGACTTCCATATAAATGAGATCACTTGGAGTTTATCTTTCTCTTACTTTATTTAGCATAATGCCCCAAAGATACATCTATGTTATTATAAATAGTGAGATTTCCTTCTTTTCAATGGTTGAAGTGTATATATATGTTACATGTATATGAGCACCTGTGTGTCTCATATTTTCTCTATTTACTCTTCTTAACAGTCTTAAAGTGTCTTGAAAGGAGGATTTAATTATGTATTTTTTGCTCACTGATGCCTTTCTTAGCATCTAGCAAAAATGGATATTTAATATTTATTAAATATTAATTTGGTGAAAAGACCAATGATGTCTGACTTAGTATTTTCAGTTTCTTTAAAGTGTTTTTTGAAAAGCTTATTTAAATGGTCCCAGAGATGGTCTTCCATCATTCAGGAAATAGCAACAGCAGCAATAAAAAGCAAAAGAGAAAACTTATACAAAATAACTACAAAAAACATTGTTCTACTTCTTTGGAAATTAGTACATGTCTCTGAGGTAGACAGTCTCATTACCTGAATGTGTAATGGATTTGTAAGATCAGAACATTAATTCTATTTTCTCTTCCTTCTTCTTTGGAGAGGATATACAATTATATTTTCATATATCAAAAGTCCTCAATTAGCAATAGGTTTTAGGAAACTCTACTTATTGAAAGAATGTATAGCAGAAGCAGGTCCTTGAATAACATTGTTTCAATCAATGTAAGCTCATATTTGTTGTGCTTTATAAATTAGCTGAATAAAATTTAAATGAATTAAAATTGACTTTTGTCAACAAGTGAGCAAGAAAATCATGGGATTGTTTTTTTCTCATTAATGTTATAAAGAAATGAGGTTGGAAGAATTGATTCAAGGACCTGCTATATCATATATCTGTATACTGTGACTCTTCTATAACCCAATTTTAATTCAGTGTGAATAAAGATGTTATATTGTCAGTTCTATTAAGGATGCTATTGCTTTGCAAATTCTTTCACCAATTGTTTGCTTGGATGCCTAACACAGACACTGACACAAAGTAGGCATTGATAGATGTGTTAATTGAATAGATGCAAAAAAAGCTTACAGAGATATACAAGTCACACTCTGTTCTTTGAGAAACATAGACTGCAATAGTGAGACAAGCCAAGTGTCAGTTCCTAGACCTTAGGGAATGAAAACCTGGGAGACTTCCACTAATACATGGGAACTTGCACAAATGTGCCAGCCATGTTTTATAGGCAGGTTCTCAAGTAGGATGTTGTCAGAAAGCAGCTTCAAACTATGGCAATATCCAGTGTCTTAAACACGAAACAGCTGGCAAAATAGTGTTTCCTGATTCCTTTGTTTGAAGTCTCACTCTTTACATGTTTCAGGAATACACAGAACTAAGGCATTGTGGCATGGATTAAACAAGAGAAGAAATGTGTTTCTTTTGAAAAGTGCATTAAAAGATATTTTGGATTCACAGAATAGATTCAGCATTTCCAAAATGCACAAATTTAAGTTTGTTGTCAGTTTTCCTGTGGAAAAAAAAATAACAACGGATGAGAAATACTGATGCCATAGGCATTTGATGAACAACCAACTGCACCAGTGTACTCCCCCAAATGTATTAAGTCCCTCCACTTATTGATATTTTTGAAAGGAATTACTTCAGGTTAGGAATATTTTTGCAACTGGTACTGATTACATAAGAACGATGCTCAGTGGGCCTCCCATGTGGTGCAGGAATTAAAGTCTCAGTGCTATCAAGCTATCACCAGCCACTGTGGCCTGAGTTGGATCTGCCATCCCGGGAGCTGACCCACATGGCACAACAGACCTCTCCTGTCTGGCTCTCAACAGTGTATTTCAGTCGATCTGCCTATTCTGCTCCCCACTCTGTCTCTGGTGACTCCTCTCATCCCCTGTACCTCTGGCTTACACCCCAGTTCTTATATGTATAAATAACTAAAATAAATATTTCTTTTTAAAAAGATCCATGCTCAAAATGCATCACAACCTTTAGCTTATATTCCTGAAAATATATTTTAATGTATCTTTTAATTTAAAGGAAACATATTTAGGAAACTCTTCATAAAAGGTTATTTTTTTCCCTTTAAATTAAAGAAGAACCAAAACAATATGCCATTGTTTTCATTCATGAGTGTTTTGAAAATACTGAAAAAGGAACTATGTTTCTATAAATTCTTATACATAAACCATCATTTTGTTTTCCAGCTGTCACTCATAACTCCCATAGAAGATTACTTTGTAATCTTTAATCTTCTTTAGGCTATTTGATTTTCTAAATTCAATCTTTGTTATAGCTTTGGCATGTATTTTGTTACAAAATCATACTCTGAAACAGAACAAGTTCCTTAGGTTTTTCAAGTATCTTATATCAGTCATGGGGGGTGTTAACATATCCAAATTAAGTTGTTGAAGCTGAACTATAAACTGGCTCATTCTAACAGACATGGATTGGCACACCTAGCAAGAATGCCAGATGCCTTCCTGGTCCCTGAAAACAATGAAACATAGACTGAGAAATGACTTGTGACTTTTATCTAGAGGGAATTTAAGCACAGATTAATAGGTGGACGTTGAATTAGTAGATCCTTGCGTTTCCTTCCACTTAGACAGTCTAGGATTCTCTGATTCACTCTTACTGCCAGCCTATGCCAGATACGAGACACTATAAATCCTGTAAAGTAAAAATTCATTAGGGTTAATGTGAGATGATTCATATATTTCTTATACCCGAAACTACTTCTTCTAGGTATACCTAACATATAATCTTACTTTAAATATAGAAAAGAATCATTTCAATACTTACTCAGTTTCACGACAAAAGAAGCAATCACTGTCATATGTTTTGCCATCAGATCCACAAATGGGTGCATATATTTCAATACAAAATTTCAGTTCATGTGGTAATGTTTTATATTTACTGCAGTCAATCTGAAAATGCATATCAAAAACCTTCAATTGCTTTGGTCAAATCATTTTTCCCAGGATTTAGGATTTTCTCAACAAATTCAGAAGATTCTCAGTGCATTTGTTTCTTATTCAGTTGTCTATCTTTGAGATGTATCAGTTTTAAAGACTTTTTATATCAAATATAAAATCACAAGTGATAAACTTCTTTATAGCTGGTAAACAGTGCATAACTTATTTAGAAGTAGAATATTGTGCCCTATATGGGTTCATGCCTCTGTTCTCAGTACACACGGCATGCCCACCATGCAATCACCCCAAAGGAGCACTCAGATGTAAGACCAGCTTTTTAACATGTCCTTTTATTTCTCTCTTTTACTTAAAAAGTTTTATCTGAATGCAATTGTGAGGTGTATTCTAGGGGTAACTTCTATAGTTCTAAAAACTGGTATACCATTGGCAACTTTTACCATTAATTACTGATAATAAATTACTAGTTATACACTTCACCAGCACATAGACAAAACTATCTTGACATTATAATTGACAACCTCTATTCTAAATTTCTGGAGCAAAGTCAAGATGATGAGCTGCCTGTAGGAACAAATAGACAATTACCAAGAAAGAACTTTCTGGGTTTCTCATCTTTGAGCCAATTGAAGGTTGTGGACAGTAAAGTTAAACACATTGGAATTTAAATCCTGACTGTATAACCCTAAGATAATTATTTCTCTAAGCCTTAGTTTCTTTTCTGCAAAATGATGATGACAACATCTTCCTTACAAAGTTAAAGAAAACCTATGTAACTGAGAAGACATGCATAAAAAGCTTAGCATTATATGGCATGGAAATATGAATAAATAACATTATTATTTTAATTCCTTGGCTTTACTTTCAGAACCACACTATCCAGGTATAAGCAAAAGAGTCTATATTTCCAGCTCTTTGTCCCAGAGTTCCAGATATCATATTTTACCAGTTGATTAATTTCTTTGCTTGGATAGCCTGAAACATGCTCAGACTTAAAGATGAATTCATCTCCCCTTCATATATGCTTCATTCCTTCATTCATTTCTTCCTGAAGTTACTATACCCCATGGGTTTTCTAAGTTTTAGGACTGAGCTAAATGCTGGCAATATAAAGACTAGCAAAGGGGCATAACATCAGAAAGACCTCAGAGGCTCGTGGTGCCCAATAGCAATTGCAGTGCTCTGTATGCTTATATACCAACATGGTTTCACTTCTCTCCTTGCCTGCTCAAATCCTGGTACCAGGACTTGTGAAATATACTCATTGTGACCAGGAAACTACCAAGGCTTAATACCCACCAGCCTTTCCTTTCTCACCCTGCTGCTAATTCATGTAATTGAAATTGAAATCAGGCCTGTCTGCTTCCAAATTAGTATTTTTAACCCTATTGTTTCCTTTAAAAGTTACAACAAAAGAATCATATAGGTGAAAGGAGCTGCCCAGCTCCCAGGGTCACACAACTGAAAGGCCAGTAGAACATGGATTATAACCCAAATTCTCTGGTTGCTGGTTGAAAGCCTTTAGCACCACACCTAGATTTACTCAATAAATAGTAGTCATAAAGAAATAATCCTTACCAAATATGAATCATGAAGGAAAGGCTATGTTAAAACTTCATTCTCTAAGCTAGAGAACAAAAATATGTGTGATCCATTTAAAAGTGATAAGCATCATGACTTGTCTTACCAAGATTTACTATGTACCCTTTTCAAACCAATGGCCTTAAGTTTCACAACAATCTATGAAACATGTTCTACTGCCCATGGTCACAAATCAGAGAGCTGGCATCCAAGCCCAAATATGATGCCAGTTGTCTGACCACTTTGTTCTACTACTTCCATATCAGAAAATCCTTTCTACGGTTTTTGAGGAAAAACCCATTTTGTTACTCAAAAACATAAAATTTGAAACATATAAAAATTAATTCATATCGAGTATCAAATATGATTTACTGATTCTAACTTTAACCTTATATAAATTATGCTTAGGGAAGCAGCCCAAGTGCCCACTGCTGGAGGATTGGGTAAAGAAGATGTGCTATGCTCACAGAATGGAATCCTGTTCAGCTATAAGGAAAGATAAAAATTTGCAGCAAAGTGGAAGTAACTTTAGTTAGATTCCATTTAGTTATGGAAGCAAAATTATCCAGAAAGACAAATATTGCATGATTTCACAAATATAGGTAACATAAGGAAACAAAGCAGATGAACTGATAAAGCAAAATAAAAATAAGCTGGTGGGTATTGATAACTGAACTAAGGTTACCAGTGGTTAGGAGGGAGGGGAGAAGAAATAAAAGGTTAAGGGGGTGTCAGGAATGGTGCTGCCTACTTTGTCTTTGCCCTTTTTTTCTTATCAGAAATAAAGTATAATATATGACTATAATATATAAAACTTTAAAGTCATAAGAAGAACAACTTGGAACGAAGTCAGATAGCTGTAATTAAAAAAAAGACAAAATTACATAAAAGTAGAACTTTATATAAAGATATATGTGCTGACCTTTCTGTGTATGGCACCATCTACATCTGGAAGAAAAACAAAGTTAAGGGGAAATTAAACACTGGAATAACTTCATCTTATTAAAAAGTAATCCAATTTATATTTCAACTATCACCTGCCATAAAAATTATAGAAGTCTCCAGAGTTGCATATCAGCATTATATCAAAAGTTGAGGAGTTTGTTTTATTCTTTCTTTTCTCATAATTAGAGTTTAGGATATATTGGGGAGAAAAACAAGTGTGTTTTACTTTTAGGGGGTGTCTGCTGTTGAGTAGCAGGCATAGATGGCAGAAGGTGGACCAGAGGTTGGAAATTCCAAGGTGGTAGATTTTAACTCAATAATGGAATGATAATAATAGTTCATCATGCCAAATAATGGATTGGACTGTTTTATGAAAAAAAGGAGGTCCCCATAAATGGTTATGTATAGTCAAAGCAGAATCTGGACCACCACTTCTCAAAGAAATTTCTCAGAGTGTTTATGTGGGCAAGAATTTAGTCTTAGCTGAATATTTGGGTCCACTCAACCCCTAAAGTCATATGAATTAGTGCTGTTTACTAGTAGAGACTAGAAACTACATTTATAAAGCATTCCTTAATATCTATGTGATGAAGGGCCTCCCTGGTGGCACAAGGGGTTAAGACGCACCACTACTATGACACTATCCGCAGCCACTGCAGCACGAGTTTGATCCCTGGCCAGGGAAGTGACCCACATGGCACAGCAGACCTCTTCTGTCTTTCCCGCTGCTCCCCTCAGCAGTGTATTTCTGTAGATATGCCTGTTCTTCTCCCAACTCTGTCTCTGGTGAATCCTCTCACCCCCCACATCTATGGCTTGCACCCTAGTTCTTGTAGGCATAAATAAATAAAGCTTTAAAAAAATCTATGTGTTGATTTTTGTAGCCCAGAATGTTGTAGACAGAAGATGGCATGAGCTCTCAGAGCAGGGCCATTTATAAGGGAGATACTTACTGAAGATGGTCGCAAGTGCCAGACTCACAAGGAGGACAAAGCTGGTTACTCTCATGATGCTCAAGTGACCAAGTTTTGTCAGATGAACAAAGGAAGTGGCTTTCCGGTGTCTGCCCCAGCTCTGTGGGTCCTGCTTTATATACTGTCAAGAGTTCCTGCTTAATTTGTGAAATAGCTATTTCTAGAAACACAGTCCTGGAAAATGCAAAACATATATTAGGTATGGGAATTCTTTGATTGTGAAAGACATGGTTGCATGTGACATTTGAATAAATAACAGACCCAATAAAGCTGGCTTTATTTCTTTACCTCTTTATATTATTAATATTTTGAATGCTTTCACATCTATATTCTTTGATCTTAACAAGTTTATTAGAGTTAGTATTATTTTCTTTGTTTTACAGATGAAAAAGTGAAGTCATACAAGGAAGTTAAGGTAGTGTACTGGGTTCACTGCATATTCTTGGTTGCATTGCTTTTTTCCAGAAATAATCATCAACATGGCAATTTTATAGGTTTTGACTCTTTTCCAGATTCCCTTATTTCATCCTCTCTTTTTCATCATCCATTGGGAAATGTTCCCATTTGAGATCCCAGACTGGGCACAGAGCAGAGATATCTATACTCAGTTCTTGGTTCAGCAGAAACAATGATCCAGACACTTTAGCAGGGGGATGATTTTCAAAAAATGCCAAATTTGGCAAAATGGTTCAAAGGGTAGAGCTCATGAGCAACCCACCTCATTTAGCTGCCACATCTCTGATAGACTCTTCTTTATCAAAGGCTCTTCAGAGAAGGGCCTCTGGAAAGCCAATAGTAAAGAGCTATGTGGTCACTTGAACCCTGAGTGGATCTAGTGGCTGCCTAAAGCTTTGACCATAATTCCCTAGTCCCCTTACATAGACTGATAGTTCAAGAGTGAGTTGTTAACTTTGCCCTCAACCATAGATGACATGGAAGTCACATGGCCAATGGCATCTTCCACTAATGCAATAGCTTTCAATACATGAACCACCAGCCATTTAGCTGTGGTTTAAATAAGTTTAATTGTGTCTTCGTGAAGTGATATTTTATTTGGAATCTTTGGTAAAGACTACAAGAACACTTATTTTGTAATATACTAACGTCTAAATAAACAACTCTACAAGAAGGCCTTGAAAGCAACTCTTACAGTTTTGGTAGATAAAGTTGGAAGACACTGCCTACACCACCAATGGAAGCAGTACCATAGGCTGAGAGACATATTCATATTTATTTCTCTTCAAAAGGATAAAGACAGCAGGAATTTGTGTTGAAGTAGTCTTGGAAGTAGGCATCAAAATATTACTGAGAGTTGAAAGTCTGGGAGTTTTACAGACCTGAATTCATTGTCAGCTCCATCATTCTCTACATGACCTTGTGCATGTATTTAATTCTATAAGCATTAGTTTTTTTTCATTTTCATTTGATCATTCAATAAATGAACATATACTCTGACATACAACTTGGATATACTATTCTTAATAAGGAACTTTGACCCTGAACTCACTATCTCTCAGCAAACTTTCTACTTGACCTAACTTGGACTTCTCTGAGTCTTCTTGACTAGGCCTTGAACTAAGCATCAACACTACTGCCATTCTACCACTTCACATCTTTGGCCTGCCCAACCCAGTCTTAGCATAAAATCCTGCTAAGTCATCCCCCTACCGTTGATATATAATCTTTCTTTTTTTTTTTTAAATAATAAATTTTATTTTTATATTCCCCCATACAATTGCAAACGCCCCATTCTGACCCCAATCCTTCCCCTCCCGCCCCCCACCCCCCAAAAAGTGTCTCTGGTTCATAGTTTTTTGTTGATTTTGATTTTCACTTTCTTATATTCATTTTCCTGGTCCCTTATTTAAGTTTTCTAGATTCCTGCTATGAGTGAGACCATCCGGTATTTTTCTTTTTCTTTCTGGCTTATTTCGCTGAGCAATTTCCCTTCCAGCGCCATCCATGTTGCTGCAAATTGCATGTGTTTATCTTTTTTGAATGCTGAGTAATATTCCATGGTATATATGTACCACATCTTCTTGATCCAGTCATCTATTTTTGGGCATTTGGGTTGTTTCCAAAGCTTAGCTATTGTAAACAGTGCTGCTATAAACATAGGGGTGCAGGTGCTCTTTGGAATTGATGTTTCTGTGTCCTTTGGGTAAATACCTAGGAGTGGAATTGCTGGATCATATGGAAGCTCTATGTTTAGTAGGTCCAGAAATCTCCACACAGCTCTCCATAGTGGTTGGACCAGTTTGCACTCCCACCAACAGTGCAGAAGAGTTCCTTTTTCTCCACACCCTCGCCAACATTTGTTGTTGCTAGTTTTTTTAATATGTGCCATTCTCACTGGTGTGAGATGATATCTCATGGTAGTTTTGATTTGCATTTCCCTGATTACAAGTGATGTTGAACATTTTTTCATATGTCTGTTGGCCATTTGCATTTCCTCTTCAGAGAAGTTTCTTTTTAGCTCTTCTGCCCATTTTTTGACTGGATTATTTTCTTTGTTGTTGCTGAGTCTCATCAGCTCTTTGCAGATTTTTGTGATCAGTCCTTTATCATTAGTGTTGGGTGCAAAAATGTTCTCCCAGTTGGTGGGGTTTCTCTTTGTTTTTGTTATTGTCTCTTTTGCTGTGCAGAAGCTCTTTAATTTGATGTAGTCCCAGCTGTTTATCTTTGCCTTCACTATCACTGCTTTGGGTGATGTGTCTGTAAAGATGTCTTTGATGTGCAGATCCTGTAGTGTTTCGCCTATATTTCCTTCTATGTATTTTATGGTTTCAGGTCTTATGTCTAGTTAATCTTTCTTGATATCTGATTAAGTTTTTCACCCCCCAACTCTAATGCTTAAGTCCTTGATCTGCCTTTCACAATTGTCTTGTTGGTCCAGTTTAGTAAAAATCCTCTTGTCCTTGATATTACTTGTTAGTAATTTTTCTTCTACTGATCATTTCACCCTGATCTTGGCTATAAATTCCCACTTGTCTTTGTTTTATTTACTGTTGAGTCCAATCTCTTTCCCCTATTGCAGTAGGGGCATTGGATATACTGTATATACTTTGAATAACACCTTCCTTATCTCTTTAACAAGCATTAAATAATTTCTCTTGAATAAACTTACAGAATAAAATTAATGATGGAACCAGCATCATAAGTTGTGCATTTTAAATGAGATTGTGTATGTGAAGCTCTTACAGGGTCAGACACATGATAAGCTCTTGATAAATGTTAAAATCAAATGGAGTAATCTATTTGTTCATTAATTATAGATTAATCATAACTCACTGTATTCTCATCTATATTGGCTTTTGAACACAGTCTTTCTGGGGCCACCAGTGTTGGTGAGGCCAACTATTAAGAAAGTTAAGATGTAAACATACATCTGTGCTTCATTAACCAAAAAGTAAAATGTTAGCTCACAGTTACATAATCCTACACAAAGTACAGCATCCTTATAAACAGACATTTTGACTCACTCAGTGGATAGAAATAAGTCCCAGAGACAATAAGAAGTTAGGTTGATAGCTGTAAAAATTATGACTGAGTTCTCTGTTGACTCGGATTCATTTTTATGAAATAATGAGAATGTGAATGAGTGTTAGAGATTTCTATTTCAAGGTTTTAGTTAAAAGAGGGAATTAGGGGTGCAGGTGTTCTTTGGAATTGATGTTTCTGTGTCCTTTGGGTAAATACCTAGGAGTGGAATTGCTGGATCATATGGAAGCTCTATGTTTAGTAGGTCCAGAAATCTCCACACAGCTTTCCACAGTGGTTGGACCAGTTTGCACTCCCACCAACAGTGCAGAAGAGTTCCTTTTTCTCCACACCCTCGCCAACATTTGTTGTTGCTAGTTTTTTTAATATGTGCCATTCTCACTGGTGGTACATATATACCATGGAATATTACTCAGCATTCAAAAAAGATAAACACATGCAATTTGCTGCAACATGGATGGCGCTGGAAGGGATCATGCTCAGCGAAATAAGCCAAAAAGAAAAAGAAAAATACCGGATGGTCTCACTCATAGCAGGAATCTAGAAAACTTAATATTGATATATTTCTGTGTAATATATAATATGTAGTGTAATATAGTATGGTATAATAAGTATAACATTTCCCCAAGGATATGTGTGTGCATGTGTGCCCATCTTACCATTTGCTGTGAAGTCATCTTGGAGTGTGGAGGTGAAAATCTTTGCAGGAATAAAAGATATTTATGGTGCTAGGGAAATGAGAAAAAGGTAATGAATTTAAGGAGAAAAATAGAGAAAATTAGAAAAGCAATAAAAAGTCATAGAAAAAAATATGAGGAAGAAAGCAAAATAGGAGAGAAAAGGAAAACAATCTGGCCAAGGAAAAAAAGAAGAGAGAACCAAAAGGACCAAGAAAATAGTGAAACTTTTTTTTTCCCATGACTCCACATTTCTGGGCCAGTGTTTCTTCTCTTTTGTGCACTTCTGCCCTCTTTCTTCACATCTATGTTTGGTTTGAGAAGATGTGTCAGAAAGACCAAAGACTGAGAAAAATTAGATTACTGGATGTCTTACTATGATTAGCACACTGAAGTGAGGGTTTGTGAGCTGAGTGGTATTTTTTTAATATAATTAAATTTATTTATTTTCTTGTATCTTTGTTCATTTTTGTACAATATTTGATTTCTGCTCTCAGGTGTAGTCCCCATAATTCTCCCCCCACCATGGCACCCATGAACCATCACCATAGTCCCTTGTGGTGAGCTGAGCCTTAACCACTGATTTGAGTTAAGCACTATGAACTGACTAGATATGTGGAGAAATTGTGCATTAGCATTAGGATTAGAGAGATGGAAGCCTAGTTTCATGGCTCAATAGTTATTAACATGGAATTATAGAGCTGAGTTAAGTTTAACACAGCATTTTCCAAGTGAGTGCTATTCCCTGAGTAGGATCGTCCACCGTTCTTGTTAAAACAGACTGGTATGCCGGGTAGAGAAGCAACTAGGAGAGAGTCTTTAGAATGGTTAGAAAGTGAATTACTACCCAAACAGGATCTCCATTGCAGATAAATCCTTTTTTTGCCAAAATTATTGCTCTTAAGACTTTTAAAGCCCTAAGATTAAGCTAGATGGTTAAGATATTCAGAAAGTTCACTGGTTAATTTTGACAATATTTACCATAAAATTATAAATATAGCATTTATTTTTTCAAATAAACCTATAGTTATGAAAACATCTCATTCCTAAAAAACCTTATGGTGAATATTAGACGTATTGTACATATTTTGCTTTTTACTTTATAGGTTTCAATCTTCTAAAGTTACTAGCTAGATAGTAGTTTCCTAAATTTTTTAAATAAACATTCTTTCACTCGATACTTTGAACTCAACAATGAATTGTTAGAATATAGTCATAATGTACATATTTTAATCATAATATACATATTTATATTTGTACATTAGTTTATTTGGGAGAAAGAACTAATGGATCTATTTATGAAGAATGAACAAATATCTGGTTACTTAGGACATTAAAGCAAAACTGTCAATTTAATAAGGTTAAGCAGCTTATTATCTGGATTGCTTGTTTGCTACTAAACGATATTTTTGCCTAATGAAATTGTGATCCTTTGACTAACCCTTTTAACTTTGAAATAGAGCTGTGCTCTTTTACTTGTATTAAAAAAAAAAAGAGCAAAATGGGAGATGAGTCAGCCTCTGAGATGGCTCATTTAGCAGAATCCAGGAAATTTTATGAGAGAAAAACAGAGTAGAAAGAAAGAAACGTGTTATTTGTTAATATTTTCTTGGTAAACTTTAATGCCTCTTAAAGGTATGGATGGAAGACAAATTTTAGAGAGGATCTCAAGCAGTTAGGAGTCAGCACCCAGGGTATTCTGTTGAGATGAAAGCAGGACACCAGCAAGTAAAGAGACAAGAGAAGAGAAATTATGGAGTATTGTAACAATAAATAGGTAGCAACATCTTTCCTCTCGGATGACTTGTTGCAATGAAGGAGCTTCCCTTTCAAGGAACTATAGGAAGAAAACCTATTACAAAGGATCAGTATGGTCCATGAAATAGTATCTCATGGTAGCTATTAAGGGAAAACTTCAGGAGAAGGTGAGGTATGCAACGGGTGTGTATGTGTATGCACATATGTGGATATTTGTTTGTGTGCCTATGTGGGTATTTGCGTGTGTCCACATTTGTGGGTATATCTATATGTGTGTATACATGTGGACATTTGTATGAGTGTATGGACATGTGCAGATATTTGTATGTGTGTGTGTGCACATGTGTGTGTGCCTGTGTTTCTTGGATCCCACTTGGGATTCCTTGTACAAACTTTCTCTTGAACAAGACACAGTTTCCTTTAAAACTGAGATATAATCCCTGATCTAAGAAATAAAACCAAACAGAAGTAAAGATAAACTCCCTGGGGAGAATCTTTTATTGAGGTGCAAAAAGAAGTTAATTAGGCATGAATTTGAGCAGAAAAGTTTTCTCTGCTCAACAAAGATGATTGTTCTACCCCAACCAGAACCTCAGCCAAGTTGAGGGTTGAGGGGCGCTTGGAGATGAAGACGATGCTGAGTCCATGGAAAAGTTAACATTTTCCTTCATGAAGAAGCTGAACCTTTCCATTACTTTTCCTGTGGGGAGACACAGTTAGCAAGATTCATGAACACAAGAGGACATCTCATAGACTGAAAGGAACTACAGAGATTATGAGGCAGGACCTCATTTTACAAATGAGGAAACTGAGTCCCCCAAAAGTAGGTCCTGTCACAGGCAATTTCTAGTAGAGATAGTAGCACGCTTTCCTGTCCAGTGATACTTCTCACCCACTCACTGCTTCCACTGCTGCCAGAGCCTGGACTGATCACCCAGTGTCTTCAAACAACAAAGAAGGAGGATTTCTGACCAGGGCAGTTGAGGTGGCCTGGCCTTCAGCTTTGCTTGGTCAGGAGAGCCTGCAATGAGGCTCTGCTATAGGGATGGATCCTGCTTTAGGGAGAACTTCCACCACGTGTCCCCTTTGGTGTCCTTGAACATCAACTAGATT
Organism: Talpa europaea; assembly: GCF_964194135.1. NCBI lineage: Eukaryota > Metazoa > Chordata > Mammalia > Eulipotyphla > Talpidae > Talpa > Talpa europaea. The sequence continues at coordinate 40,867,483 of NC_140080.1, read as the reverse complement.
CTATCTAGGTCAAGGTCCACATGTGTGAGCATGTAAAATAACCTTTCCTTTTGTGAAATAAAAGTTCCTGCACAGGAATAAATATGTAGACATATCTTTCTGGGCCTTGGGCCTATCTTGATATTTCTAACTTGCTAAAATAATCACTAAATCAAAAAGCCTAACATCTGAGAGCAGTGGCCTAAAAGTGAATTAACAATATGAATGAGAATTTAGTATAAGAAAGGAAGTGCTAAATTGCCAGTCCTGCACCAAAGAAGTGACATCTGTCTCGTTAGAGTGTCTTTAAACACACTGTGGGCCAAACAAAATACTTGAGTGAAACATGACATGGGATACTAGTCTGAGAATTGAGAGCTTGCATCCTCCTCTTTTAGATAAAAGTGAAAAATGTGTGGTGATCTTTTCTCCATTATTGCCCTAAGACTGCAGACATCTAGAGCCACTAGGAGATTTAGAAGAGTAAAAAGCTTCTAGCCATAATTTGTCCAAGGATCAAATTGTATGATGGCTTCTAAATCTCTTAGAAGTCATGTAGGATAGTAGTTTTCAATTCGTTTTTGGTGTGGAATTCAGGAACCTTCCTTTAAACAAGATAGTGTATGGAATTTCTCTTAAAAAATAAAAATTGGGGCCTCCCCGGTGGCGCAGCAGTTGAGCTCTGGGCTGCGAAGCTGCCTGCAGCCTCTGCAGCACTGGTTCGAATCCCGGCCTCTGGCAAGGGTCCCCCATGGCGCGCAGACCTCTCCTGCAGCGCCCGCTGCTCCTCTCAGCAGTGTACTTCATCAATCTGCCTGTTCTGCTCCCCACTCTGGCTCTGGTGAATTCTCTCACCCTCTCACGCTTCTGACTGTACCCAGTGCTTGTATAAATAAATAAATAAATAAATCTTTAAAAAAATTAAAAATTGAACTTGGGATGGGAGACCATATCAAATGATTGCTTTAATCCATTTGGTGACTCCTGTCTTGCCCTGTCAGAGCTCTGGGTACAGCAATTTTAAAGATTGTGTCTCATTGCACTCCCTCAATTGACAGACAGGAATTGGGGGTTCTGTGATGGAGTCCAAGCTGGCAAAGCAGCTGGCCCAACCTTAGTCTAACTGTGAGGAAGTCAATTTTCCATCTCCTCCAACTGCTTCTCAGAATAGGTACAGCTTAGGGAGAGTTAAGCAGGCTCGTGGAAAGAGGAGGTTTGCAGGAAGGACACTGGCCCCAATTCTTTTTCCTTCCCAAGAGCTACTCACAGGTTCTCAATACACAAGTGGCATTCATTTCCGTAGGTGATGTAGTCAGAGCCACATACAGGCAGGTATGTGATGGGACAAGGGATGGCCACCACTGGGTACTTCTTATAGATGCTGCAGTCCAACTGTGACACAAAAGAATGTTGCTCTTTTCTCCTGCCCCTCCATGCTCAGATACCATGACCTCTTGGGTAACAAGCAAAAGTGCTAATTCAAATCTTCCGATGCTGCTGTGGCCACTTCTATTAGTAATCATATAACCACTACAAATGCTAGTACTACTAGTCCAACTTGTATTATTACTAGTATAATAGTCTGGTATAACTAGTATGCTAGTTATTAACTAGTATATAGTCTAGTATAATGTCTATGCCAGGCATTGAAATTCAATCTTGCATCATTTTTCTTTGTTTAATCTTCAGAACAAATGAATAGGACAGCTCCTTCTATTTATAGGAGGAAATCAAGGCTTAAAAAGAAACAACTTGTATAACACGTTGTCCTTTCCAAGAAGACATCACAGCATCTTAGTTGAAAGTCATTTCTCTCTCCTTTAACTCTGGATTTTTTTTTAAACTATGGTCATTTATTTATATGTTATATTTCTTTAACTGCCTTTCATAAAACAGATGCAATTTCTCTATCTGTGTGTGTGTGTCTCTCTCTCTTTCAGCCCCACCCAAACATACTATGTTAATCCTACATATATATATTTACAAGTATTTGTTAAATGTCACTCAATAGAAATTGAAATTAAAATGTAATTCAATATACTCACTGTTTTTAAAGGTAGACTACTAACTTCTGAAAGAGAGATACAGATGGAAATGTTAAAAATTAAGGCAAATCTTGAAATTTCATTAAATAAAATTTCTATAAATTAGGTCCTGTAAGGTGAGACCCTCTGCCACCTCTGTCAGTGGATCTCCACATACATCCTGTCATTAGACAAAACACCAGCTGTTTGCTGAGAATGTCAAATTGGTGGAGTGAGCCTTGGTTCAGGCAAGCGCGTTACCCAAATTTCCCCTTTATTGACCACAGGATGTTTTCTGGAGCTTATCATGTTTTTGACAATGTTTCAAAATCAGAGAGCAACAGGAAATTTCACAGTCAGAATGCCTACCATCCTGACGCCCCATATCTGATATTCTCTTCCTCCTTACTGTTATGAAGAAATGGAAGGGGCTGCCTTCAAGATTTTAGCATCTTATTTAAGTAATTTTCTACTATAGACATCCAAGTTTTTCTACATCTTTTTGAGGACGAATGGTAACTAATGACACTGACAACTCCTGTGTCCTTATGAAATGGCAGACTTAAAAAAAAAAAGAGTTCATTTTTTTGATCCATGAATGGAAATAAAAATTTTTGAAAAGGACACCACTGGACTGAAGTCCTTCCACTCCCACTGGGACATGCTCTCTCCCTCCCTAGGCCATAGACAGGCTTCTATTACAGACCAAACTGTAAGTTCAGAGCATCAGACATTTCTCTCAAATGCTCACATCTCAGAAACAGTTTCTCTGCGGGAAAACAAGTTTAACAGCTGGACAGGACACTGTCTATCCTGAACTCACCTGAGCTGCTGCAGAAATGGGCCACTGTGCAGAGCAGAAGGAGACCCCCAATGAACTTCATGGTGTAGACGGCCCAAGTGCATGGACTGCTCAGGACAGCCACAGCAGACATGCCCTAGAAAAGGACACATTTATATGGCAGTGCTTGGTCTCTCCGCCTTCCCTGTGAGCTCATCCACAGGCTCAAAAAGCACAAAGTCACACCCTGGGCGGTGTTGCCAGCCTTGCCACTTTATTATTGTTCTTATTTGATCAACAGGTTTATTATTTGAGGTGAGAAGTATTTTTCTGTTGGAGGTGAGCCCTGTTACTTGAACTTCTAAACTTCATAAAGTAGAGAAGAAATTAGGGCTGTTCAGTATAGTTATGAAATAAGTGAGATTTGTAAACTTCTTCAATCTCACCAAAATAGATGGCAATAAACCCAAGTTCAACAGACTGTACCTGTTTTATATTTGTTTATATTTTGGCTCCTAGTGAAATATGGCTTTGTTTTTGAGGAAATAAACCTTTGAAGCAAGATGGGACTTACAGGAAGGAACGGAGAAGAGTATTGACATTTTTCAGCTCTATGATCTTGGGTTTATTTATATGCTGTGAGCCTGAATTGGTCAGGAAGATCTGGTTATGTTGTGGTTACATTTAACCTCAAGATTCCTGTGACTCAAAGCAATAAAAATTTATATGCCACATCTTGTCTTTTCTAGCCAGTCATCTCTCAGTGGGTTCTTAAGTTGTTTCCATAGCTTGGCTATTGTAAACAGTGCTGCAGTGAGCATGAGGTACATGTAACTTTTTGAATTAGTGTTTTCATATTCTTTGGATAGATATCTAGAAGTAGAACTGGTCATATGATGGATATATTTTTAATATTTTGAAGAACTTCCATACCGTTTTATATGAAGGCTGCATCAATTTCTATATCTGCCAACTGGGTGGGAGGGGTGCCTTTTATCTCCACACTGTCACCAACACTTAATGTTTCCAGTCTTTTTGATATAGACCATTCTCACAGGTATGAGGTGGTCTCTCGTGGTTTTAATTTGCACTTCCCTGCCAATAAGTGATGATGGCCCATGTGTCAGTGGCTGTATGTGTTCTACTCAGTTATTTTTTTTAAAAAAAGGATGAAATTTCACCATTTTTGACAACATGGAAGGAATTGGAGGGGATTATGCTAAGTGAAATAAGTCAGAAGGAGAAAGACAAATGATAAAAACCAGATGGTTTTATTACTCATGTGGTATATAAAGAAACAAAATTGACAGTCAAAACAAACCCTTGAATTTTGACTGCAGAATGGAGGCTACCAGAGGGCCAGGAGGAGTGGGAGTAGACGGTCAAGGGGTGTCTGGACTGTGGTGGAGGGTTAATAATGTGTTGGTGGTGGGTGTAGTGTGGTGCCACACATTTGACAAAGCATGAATCTGTGCTCCTAAAACATGCAGTGTTGTAAGTCAAGGGTGCCTCGATAAAGAACAAATAAACAAGTTAATTAGTTAATGAAAATAAATAAAAAATATACAAATTTATTTCTTGCTCAAGGTCTATGTGCGTGGGGGTCACTGATGGTGCCGCATTGCCCTCACTCAATCCCAGAAGACACTATTTGGAATAGTGTTTATTGTCAAGGTGAAGTGGTCATGTGTTTCTGAGAATCTCCCTTTTCACTAATTAAATACTCCAGCCCAGAAGCAGCACCATTGTCATTTTCCCTCACTGTCATGTGACCTGGCCCAAATTGAAAGGATATGGAATACATTTCTGCCTTATCTTTTGAAGACCAGAAGGCAAAGAACTTGCAGCAGTTGGTAAACAATACAAAGACCACCCCAGAACCTTTATTTTATCCCTGATGAGATCTGCTGTTAGTCACAGTAGAATTCATATACTTGATCCCTGCCAGCGCCATCCATGTTGCTGCAAATGGCATGTGTTTATCTTTTTTGAATGCTGAGTAATATTCCATGGTGTATATGTACCACATCTTCTTAATCCAGTCAGCGAAATAAGCCAGAAAGAAAAAGAAAAATACCGGATGGTCTCACTCATAGCAAGAATATAGAAAACTTAAATAAGGGACCAGGAAAATGAATAACTATAAGAAAGTGAAAATCAAAATCAACAAAAACTATGAACCAGAGACACTCTATGAAGGGTGGGGAGTGGGGAGGGATTGGGGTCAAAATGAGGGGGTTGCAATTGTACAGGGAATATAAAAATGAAATTTATTTAAAAATTAAAAAAAAAGAATTCATATACTTCGAGTTATTTTTATGAAAGTCTGTTCTCAAAGTGCAATGCGTGTAGTTATTATTATTGTTATTATTATTGACAAGCTAAGAGTTTCTGTTATGGGTGCTGTCCTTAGCTTGCAAAATGTATTGTCCAAATACAGTTTTCCAAATTGCTGTTGCTTGTCTGCTGGATTTAAGGACAAAAGTATGAAAACTTGTCCTTACATGTCATGTTTATTTTTACATTCTGAAACACAGCATCAACAAAAGATCCCAAACTAATGATATGGGATTGCATGTTTCAACTCTTACATTTGTTTGTAAAGCAATATAATCTAGTAGCTAAGCATATGAGTATTGAATCCATGAATCTTATTTGAAGTCTTTCTTCCAATCCACATTGACTATGTGACTTTGAGTATATAGGTTAAACTCTACATATTTTAGTTTCTGCATCTGAAACAGAAATAATTACTCACAGAGTGTTAAATGAATTTATGCATATTTTATATTACATTATAATGTTAACTTTATATGTCATATATTTGCATATTTGCATGTGTATCAAAATGCCAAGATCATAATTAGAGTTTGATTTAAAGTAACTAGTGATATAGAATGGGATTTCATGACAGCTCAGTGAGGAAGGAATTTTTATTACTCCAATTTACCCCAATTTCATTGATGAGTAAGTTCCAACTCACAGAATTTAGTAATATTCCCAAAATTATGATGCCAATGAATGGAGGCAACTATTGTCAAGGTGAAGTGATTCTGTGTTAAGTCATGGAAAAGAAGACAAGTGAGTGTTCTCATAAAGAAAGTTAATTATAAAAATTTCATTGTTTGCCATGAAAGTTTGAAGAGAATAAACACTGATAAAAAGTGATTATGTTTCAAGAAGCAGCATCTATGTTGTAGTTTGAAAGTGCTATTTTCACAAAGAAGAGTGGTCAATGAAGTGATAAGATGAAGTAGAATAGGATTACACATTTCTTTAAATGTTTGAGTGGAGGACAATGGAAGAAGCTAAGCCTTCAGCAATATCTAGAATAGACTGAATATTTTTTAAAGTCAAGCAGAAGAAAAAGACAAAGATGATACATGGTAGAGGGTGGCTGATCAAAGAAGTGTAGGAAATAAGATTAGGAGACAAGATGAAACACCATTCCCTCTGACACAGGGGTTGGGAAGGGCAGATAAATGTGGAGACAGGGATATTGTGAAATGGAACCATTGAAAGGATGTCTCTGGCTATTGTGTTGTGGGGTTACCTTTTGTAGTGGAAGAATTGGGTCGGTTTGGAAGGTGGATAAGATTTGGCACAGGCCACAGTAGAGCAGGTCCAACAGACAATGGTGGACATAAAAATGCTCACTAGACAAAATTAGCATGGGGCTTGAGAAGGTCCAATCAGTACTATGCTGAGTGTTTCTCCCAAATACATTATGACACTGAGCAAGAGATGGAAAAAAGGTGATTTTATGGATAGAGCTTGGGTACATCAGAGACTTGTAGGGGACCCAAAAGACTATGTTAGACTTGGGATAGAGTCAAGTGGTCCAGAAGGTTCTGACAGACTATGTACAGTGTCAACAATTATGACTTTAGAGGTCAAGGTTCAGACAAAACATTGACTTAATAAGTGTGGGAAATATGAGCAATTGTTTATGAGGGCTGTGCCTAGTAAGTAAAGGGCCAGACTTCATTTCTCAGGGGTGGAGTTGAGATAATGAAACCAAGAGGTATCCAAAGATAAGTAGATGAAAGATGGGAAGAGACAGAAGTCTGTAGATTCAGAAATATGAGGAAAAGCGAGGTCAGGGGATCAGGTATGGGCTGCTTTGGGTTTTTGGCAGATGCTTATGGGCTGCATACTGACTCACAAATTATGGAAAGTCCTTTGGGAATGAAAGATGAAGCCTGTGAAGATAAAATGGTTGATCTTAGGCTTTAATTTAGAGCAATTGCTTGTTCCTGCAATGGTGGGGGGTGGGGGAAGCGGGGGAGGCTTAATCCATGCCAGAGGATTACTATGACTACGTTACACTCTAGGAAAGTGAGGGTAGAATTATTGCAGGAATCCAAAAATGAAATGAGAGAAAAGTTTGAGAGTATTTGGATGTCTTTTCCAAAGGAATTGGGGTGCTACAGGAAAGAGAAGGGGGGCCCATTGGAAGGTTAGAGCAGAGCGAGAGAATAAGTTGAAGGAGGGTCTTAACGAAGTCAGGTAGATGGAGGGAAATGGCAAGACTGGCAGCTCAGATGGGCAGTCTGTAGACACAGATAAGGGTGGGAGGATGGAAAAGTCATAATCGGAAAAACTAACCAATATTAAGCACCAGCTATGTGCTAGAACTGTGCCATACCTGCTATGTACGTGATCTCATTTAAAACTAAGTAAATGAAAATTTAAACTATAAAATCAATTAGTGGTTATCAGAATTGAAGGTGGAAAGGGGAGGATAAATCCAGTAAAAAGGGGTCAGTTAAGAGATGGAATTGGACTTTTAGTGGTAAACTTGATATGGTATACACAGATGTTGATTTATAATCATACATATCCAAAACTTATGTAATAATATAATACAATATTAATTCACTAAAAATTAGTGAAAAAAGATATTAACTTAAAATAAATCTTTAAAGAAAGACATCATAAGCTTATGAGGTAGATAATCGTTCTCTCTCCTGTTATATAGCTGAGGCAACAGGAACTTAGAGAAGTGGTTAGTTTAAGAATCAGGTGATTGCACCTGAAGGGGAAGATCTTCTACTTCCAAAATACTAGCAACAATGTAAACCAGTGGTACTTCAGTAAAAAAAAATAAAAATTAAAAAGATAAATATAAACCTAACAGATTTCTAGACACCATAGGAAATGGATAGTAGGAGTTAAACTGGCCAAATCAGAGCAGTCAGGAGGGACAGGTGTGGGTGGAGGGCGCTGAGTACTGGCTCTGAGAGTATGGTATGTTCAGAATTGGTGGTTATTTGGAATGAAGGAGGGTCTGCAGTGGAAAGGGGATGATTAAGAGTCAGGAGTGAAGTGGTCCTCTCCCCCCACCCCCCAGTCCTGCTTTTGGATGCAATACAGTCTTTTCTCCACACTGCTCTCTGCTTCCCTCACATCTGCTGAAAGTTGCCCGGATTGGTGCTTCAACTTTTCAAGTTAAAAATTCCTCCTTTGAAAATATGTGCAAATAATAAATAAGCCTAATTGGGGCAGTCAGAAGAAATTGGAACGCCAATAATTGATTTTGGTATCCCCTCCCCCATTGCTGCACCAGTCCACTCCCAACCTCCTGACTCTTTCTTTCCTAGCATCCAGCATACATTCCATCCAACACCCTCAACACCATCTTGTGCAAGTTTTAAAATCAGTGGCATAGATTTAGCTGGAATAATGCTAGCCCCCCTCTACTGTCTTCCCCACGTGTTCCATCATGCCCTTGTGTGCACTGGGTCACAGTGACCTCAAGATATAAATATTTGCATATTAATATTTGGGGGACCTTACTCCTGTCTCATGTGGGAACAGGGTCTTAGCTTATCCAGGAATCTTATGTTTGATTCTGTTCAGTTTTCTCTGAATCACTAAACAGTTCCAATTATGGAAGTAATGATGTCAGTGAACAGTAATGACTGTTTTTTCCTGTGGGTTCATATGTTGTTCCTCGGTCACCTCACAGTTTCTGGATCTAGATTTAACACACACACACACACACACACACACACACACACACACACACTCACACAAGTCCTGGCTCCTATTAGTAAAAATCATGTTTCCCGTGCTAGTGCTGAATAGGCCATCTGTAACGTCACAGTTAGCTCTATTAGAGAATATATTCATGTGCTGCAGTTACAATATAAAAATATCAAAGATGGGGTGATTTAAACAGCAGAAAATAATTTTCCCTCAGGTTTGGAGGCTGACATTCAAGCTCAAAGCATAGACAGGGCTGGTTTCTCCTGTGGCCTCTCTCTCCAATTTGTCTTCAGCAGCCTTCTTACTGTGTCCTCACATGATTTTTCACTGTGTGCACAACCCCCAGTTCTCTTCCTCATCTAATTAGGACACAAGTCTATTCGTTCAGGGCACTTACCTTTATGACCTCATTCAACCTCAGTTACCCCCTTTAAAATTACTATTTTTAAATACAATCTCACTAGGGATTAGGGCTTCAACATGAATTTATGTGCAAAATCCCGAGCCATCTGCTGTTCCCTCCCCCTACCAAATTCATGTCCTTCTTCATGCAGAGAACCACAGACCTTTGATCTTCAAGATACTGGTATCCCATAAAATGTTAACTAGTAATCTTTAAAAAAGGATTCCTTCATCAATCAAACTTGGGAAACCATGAATTTGGGGGCCTCCCTGGTGGCGCAAGGGGTTGAGAACCACACTATGAGGCAATCCGCAGCCTCTGCAGCAATGAGTTCGATCTCCGGCTGGCCAGGGAGCTAACCCACACGGGGCAGCAGACCTCTCCTGTCTCGCCCGCTGCTACCCTCAGCAATGTATTTCTGTCGTCTGCCTGTTCTGCTCCCCACTCTCTCTGGTGAATCCTCTCACTCTCCCACGCCTCTGGCCTGTATCCCAGCTCTTGTATAAAAATAAATAAAAAATATTGGGAAAAAAAAGAAAAAGAAAAGAAAAGAAAATATATCATGGCACTGGGAGAGAAGATGACATGTATATAGGGGCAAAATGACATTGGTGATGGGAGAAGGCTTTTTTAGGGTCTGAATGATGAGAACCAGTTTAAGAGAAGCAGAGGATCGATAAGATAGCCCAGAGGGTAACTAGTGTACTGGCCATGGGCACATCGACCTAGTAGGGGATTCTTTTCTCCAATTCCAGTATTATTTAAAACAACTGATTCCCCCCCCCCAAATATTCAACTGGTAAATCTGTCCAGCCCTAGTCTGTATCTTTTATGATTTGTACTGAATTCTAAATGTTTTGTATTGAATTCACATGGCATTGGATAGGAAAATTCTTCCCTATGTTATTCTTTAAACTTTTCACAAGTGAACAAACAAAAGAAAAGAAAAACAAAGTATTAGATTATGAAAATAAAGGTGGTCACTGGTGGGGGAAAGGGGTTACGTGTAGGCAGATTGGGTAAGGGGGCGTCAATTGTATGTGAAGGGTGAAAATTAGACTTTTGGTAGCGATGCTAATGTGGTCTGTTCAAGTGTCAAATTATAATACTGTATGCCTGAAACCTATATAATGTTGTGAACTGAAGTTAATTCACTAAAAATTAAAATGAATATACAAATGCATTCTTTTTCTCCATTTTTCTTTCTTCTTTTTCAAACTTTTCTTCTGGTGATTTCAACTACATTTTGTATTTGGACTTCATGGTCTAAACATTGATTTAATGTCTATTTGTTGAGCTATTACATGCCTTATTATAGCATCTCATTTTATTCATTTTCACCACAATATTCGTTGCTACCTAGGAACATGGCCTGTTCCTATAGTTGTGTGTTATTTAGTTGTGCGCCTAGAATACAGGTTCCACAAGCACAGGATCTTGCCTGTCTGGTTTCTGGCACCTAGCACAATGCATTGAACAGAGTAGGAATTAGTCAATAAGTAATTATTCCTAGGATTCCATGTCACTAATCAAAAACCACACAGCATTTGAGATAGTCTGTTTTACATCAATGAATTTAAAAAGAAATAGAATTTACATCACTGGAACTTGAAATAATTTAGCCATCTTAGGTTGAATTTAGCTTAAATAGGAAGAAACTGTGACAAACAATACATCGTTTCATACTCCCCGCCCCTTCCTGATCTTTAAGATGAATCACTATTGTCTGAGTAGGCAAGGACCCCTTTGCAGACTCCCCATTGAGAGGCACCTTTTAGAGCCGAAGGAGGATCTCTGCCCACTTTATCTTCATGGCTACCACCATGTAAGAAATTCCGCCAACTCTAGAAGAGTTAAGAAACGCTAGAACAGTTAAGAGAAAGGCAATATTGGGCCTCCCCTGTGGTGCAATGGGTTGTGCGCAGCGCTGTGAGGCTGTCCGCAGCCTCTGTAGCGTGGGTTCAATTCCTGGCGGGCCAGGGAGATACCCACATGACATGGTAGACCTGTCTTGCCCACTGCTCCTCTCAGCAGTGCTTTTGATCCGTCTACCTGTTCTGCTCCCTGCTCTGTCTCTGGTGAATCCTCTCACCCTTCTGTGCCTCTGGCCTGTACCCCAGCTCTTGTATAAATAAAAATAAATCTTTAAAAAAAAAAGAAAAAGGCAATTTTTTTTTAAGATTTATATATTTATACAAGCACTGGGTACATTCAGAAGTGCGGGTGGGTGAGAGAATTCACTAGAGCCAAAGTGGGGAACAGAAGAGGCAGACTGACGAAGTACACTGCTGAGGGGAGCAGCAGGCAGCAGGAGAGGTCTGCGCACCATGTGGGACCCTTGCCCGGTGGCCGGGGTTCAAACCGGTGCTGCAGAGGCTGCAGGCAGCCTGGCAACCCAGCACTCAACCACTGCGCCACTGGAGAGGCCCCAAAAGGCAATATTAATTAATGTTATACCTGGATACTTTAAGATGAGTAGTATCTAAGTGTAGCATTCCAGATAAGATGGCCAGGCTAGAAAGAAAATTGGAAGAAGAACTTGAGAAATGATGTAAGTATCTTGTTTTTTTTTTTTCCTTTTCCCGGGGAAAAGAAATTTGACTGTGTATTGAATAGAAGACAATTCATTTCTATTGTTATTTGGAAGAAGGGACACATTCCTTCAGTTTTGTCATAAAGACATTAATGATTGAAAGCAGCAAATTTGTGGGTTTGGATTCAAGGTCAGTAGGGCTTGCAAACAATCAGACCTCTACAGTAATGTTCATGCTTCATCATGAGGCAAAATTTCCAATGGTGAGAAATCCCGATAGATGCTAGCCCTCAGGGAATATGGCGGAGGAATTAAGACATTGTTTACATGGTTTCTGAGTCCTAAATTAAGCTCTGAAAGTCAAGTCTGTGACTGTGCCTGAATTAGGCTCTCAGTCATTGCATCTTGGGTTTAGTTGACTTACTCATGTTTCATATAGTGACAGGCTCCTTGGCCAAACTCTGGTGAGGCTCCTCCGAGCCCTCTGCCCAACTAATCCTCAACCTTGATCTATAAAAACTAGGGACTCTCTGCACAAGTAATTTCATCACCCTCTTCAAACACTCTCGCACACACACAATGGACTTGAACACTAATATAATTTCGAACAGCTGAAGATCACATCCTTAGGATGACCTCAGCCTCCCCTTAAAATGTTTGCCTGAGAAAGCTGTAAGTCTACCACCTCAAACTGTTTCCTTCAGAGAGCTGTCTCTCTGAAAGACAAACATTGGGGGGATACCGTCTCTTTTACCTCTGTGGGAATACAAGTGCCTTACTTCTTTCTGTCATAAAGACATAAGAAGTTTGTTTCTGTCCTGAGTAAGTACCAATTAACAAACCCAGATGGCCTAGTCACATTAACTCCCACCTCCCACTTTTTGTAAATTTCCACTTCCCTGACTCACTCTGCTCAACTACCTTTCCCCACCTACCCTCTCCTTCCTTCCCTTTTGAAACACCCATCATCTCTGCATAAGTCGAAGTTGAGTCCACACTGATCTCATTCCCCATTGCAATGGTGTTACTGAATAAAGTCTATCCTTACCTCTTTAACTATTGTCTGGCATTGTTTTTCTTTGACAATAGTCAATCAGTAAGGTTTATGTGGGAAAACATACAAAATATAATTCTGGCTCACATAGAAATGTTAGAGAAGTTTATTGTTATATTTCAAACTGTAGACCAAAATCAGGACTCAGAAGTCCTGATGGAAAAGAGAATTTTAGCCTTGTTAGAAAGGCAACTACGAGTTTCAGTAGAAGCATCCTGGGTAGAGTGGTGCACTCTGTGATAGCATATTCTGTTTTCTGTCCTCTCATATTCTTCCAGCCTTCACAGAAGAATGTCATATATTGAAATAGAGATTTTTTTTTCTTTCAATCTTCAAGCGATATCATAAATCAGTAGTATAGATCAATGGTAGAGAAATTTCCCCAGGAATTTTATGTATAGCCTAAAATTTCTTAATTAAAATTGAGGGACAATCATGAAAGGACCTACAGATTTCCTGAAATTTCATACACCATTTGAAACATAAGTGAGCACACACATAATTTTCTGTCTTTATAACAGGATATGAAAGGGACTTCTCTTTAATCCCCAAATATGTCCTAGACCTAAGGATGCCTGAGAGTAGGCTGGTTGTGTGTAGCTCTTCTCTCTGGGAGAGGTCCCTGGACATAAGTGTTAGTAAATGGTGAATAGAACAGTTTGCAAAACACAGTACTTTAGACTAATTTTTTCATCCAATAATACAATGTACCTGGAATCTAGTTATATAGTTGTCTTTTGTAAGTTGTTATTTTTTTAATGCTAAATTTCCTTGTGTGTTTTTCTCCCCCCTCCATAGTACAGTGCTGGAAATAGAAAAGAAAAAGAATGGATAGATGTCTAAATGTTTCAAGTTTTAATGAAGGAAGCATGACAATTTTGGGGAGAGGGTAAAAGTGAATCTCAGATGTTAAGGATAGTGCTGGAAGACTAAAAGAGATTGCACTGGTACCAAGAGAAATTCTTTACCTGATCTCCAGGGAATGGGGTATGTGTTTTGCTTCTAACTGCTTGGTTGCCAGTGAAAGGGTGAGAGAATATACCACTGCAGATTATCCCGTTTTACCATAAGGATTAATTTGAGCTGAAAAGCACTGGAGAAGCAGCAGGCACAAAAAAAAATGTGTTCTCAATTTCCCTTTTCTTCCTGAAAGCAGAGATAACACTTCCCTATCAAAGATGGCTTGTCACCAGAGAGACTTCTGTACAAACAGACCTCGTTAAAAATAATTTTTGTTTTCCTGTAGTTTTCCTACCTATTTTAGTTCCTTTTGCACAACTGCCTTTCTATACTCAGCCTAAAATAAAAGCACTTCATTTTTGCCACTTTCTTGAGTCTTCGTTTCCAGAAGATGATTTGTATGTTGTATAAAACCACTATTTAAACAAGTTTGTATGCCATTCTCTTCTTAATCTGGCTTTTTAAAAAAAATTATATATTTTTTATATCATAAACAATGTTTGCTCTTGTAGTAGAGGCCCAGACGAGACCTAAGATTGGTAGAGCAAAGATTTTTCTCCTATGATGTCAGGTTGGAATGACTGGTGACATTAGACATTTCCATGTACCTCTTTGGAAGATTTGACTTCTCTGGGTTCTTGGCAGAGGGTTGGAACCACAGCTGCTTCTTGTTATTCATTACTTTCCCCATACTTTGAAAAGAAATGTGGTTGTACACGGCTGCAATCCAGAATCAAAGTTTGGACAGATCGGGAGCAGAAGTAGGGACAGGCCCAGAAACTGTGGGAAGAGAGAAGCCATTGGGGGAAATCACAAGGAAGTATCTTCCACTGCCCCAGACTGTGAAGGACAACCCTCAGACTAGTTTCTCAGGCCATGCCCACAAAACAGTAGCACAGGGAAAATGACCTTAGGTGGCAAGGTAAGGAGACTAGAATGTACAGACATTTGAGTGGGCTGATTGGCAAAGAGAAAGCACAGAAATTAGGAAGGAGTGGCTGAGAGGGGGCTCGAGGAGTCTGGGCAGCACAGAAGGTGGAGTTGAAATCTGGGATGAGGAGAAGAGAAATGAGAAAGTAGCTACTGTGCGGAACAGTTTAGAGGAAACGTGGGTAGAATACGTGGGTAGAAAACGTGGGTAGAATAATGTCCAGCTTAATGAGAACAACAAAGGAGGAAGATGAAAAGAGGATGGTTTAGAGAGAGACCCAGCATCTGGAAGGCCAGAGGGGGGTGGAGAGGAGGTTGACGGGAGCTGGCGTGATCAATGGCTGAATACCAAAGAAAATGGAAGGCTGGTTCTTTACTCAGTTCAGTGACTAGACTTCAGCTTCTGTCTGAGATTTGTGCCAGAGAAGACTGACATAGTAGTGCCATTCATAAAGGAGATGGCCATGTAGGTGGATTGGGGTGGTCTCACAATGCCAGTGAAGGGACAGCGAGTGATAGATGTGGAGCCTGAGTACATGGGGCAGGCTTGCCAGGGGCAGGCTGCAGGTATCACCCTGAATTCAGCATTTCCCGAAATGAAGAATCTTTCAATAACCTTACCCCACCAACATGCAAAACAAATCCCAGCTAGGTGGCAAGCAATTATTGGAGGTACACGTGCAGAGATGGTATATCTGCCATTTAGCAGACACTTAAAAAACAAGTGTAGGCTTTACTGGAGCAAGGTCTGCACTTGAAATGAGAAAATTTGGTTCACATGTGGCCTTCACCGCAGACAAGATTTTCTACCTTGTTGACTGTTTTCATTTGTGTAATAGTTTCCATGACAACCACTCCAGTGATGTGACTAGCAAAAGTGAAATTGACTGAATTTTCATCACAACATTTGAAGTGATTCATCCCTGTATTATGAGGGATGATACATTTTTAATGATACTCTCTTAGTAATGTAGATTCTGCTTATCCATTACCTGATGAAAGGCCCAGAATGGGGAGTGATAATCTCTTGCGGAGTAAATATTCTGTCTTTCCTTACCATCACCCAAGTCTTTGGTGAAGACCTTGACATTGGTCTAAGAGGCATAGGCCTAGAGGCCTAACTCTGCTCGTTGCTGTGACTTACTCTCAGGGCTACTCTGCTCCTTTTCTCCTAATATGTCTCCCCTTTTCACAGAAGATCCTGTCGTTCAGAAATTCCTGGCAGGGTGGGGGCGGGGGGGTTGAGAACAGAATATCTGGCATGGTTACTTTCTTCTTTACCAAACTCTACTCCTACTCAAACAAGCCCAGGGAGAAGACTGACTTTTGAAAACTGTACCTCTCTATCTCTCCTTCTTCACTTAACCTTCTCCCTAGTGTAAGCAAACTGCTTACTCTTTCATTACCTGTTAACCTCTCTTCAAGGACCTGTGATTCCCTTCTACAATGACCAGCTCGCCCTCAGCTCTTCTCCAGGGCACTTTGGAATTTTGAGCTCTCATTCTGATCTGTAGTATGTCTGACTTTTATTTGCCCTTTTTAGTCCCAGGGCCTGTCTGCTCTCAGCCCTTTGTGACACCATCTTGATCCAGACTATCTAACCTACCTCCCTTGAGCACACACTCTCAACTACCCAGATCTTGTCCCTTTCATAGCATAGTGCACTTCCTCTGCCATTATTTCCCTCACTTGCAGCTGACCCTCTGACAACATCCCTGACACTTCCGTTGCTCCCCAAAAAGCAGTCACTCAACACAGATTTCTCCTCTCTCAGCTGTGTCCCTGCACCCAGTCTCTGTTCCCTTATTCTAATGTCCTTACATTTCCAAGATGTGACAACATTTTTTTTCCTCTTTCCCCATCAGTATCTCCTGTCCATGGTAATGGCTTATTTTTGCCAGGGTGGCCTCTTTTCCTGGCTCTGTGAGTGTTTTTGCCTCATCCCAACACGTATCAAATAACCTGAGAGTATGGGGACTGGAGAAATAAGTGGAGCTTATTTCTTATAACTTTGATCTCTTTTAACCTGTTTTATACTATTTTTTCACTCTATACAGAAATCATAGGATTTATTTAGGTGAAGGAATTATGGGTTACTGTTTGTTTACTTTTTAGTGTTCTATATTAAAATAAAATTAATGTCAGTTTAAAATTTAAACAAACAAGACACACGACTCCTCTAAATGGAAAAGAACTGATACTGTAATAACCCAACTTAACAGCTTGTAATTATAGTAAACTCTGATTGCTATGTCTGCACCAGATCTAATCCTCTTCCTCTTTTCCATTTCACAATTTATGCTCCATCTCAGATCCTCCTTATATGATACCTACTTATTGCAAAACTCCTCCTGCTCAATTTTCTTACTGCATTATCTCCCAACCCAGTCTAAAAGCACATCTCACCAAGACACACCCCTCCTTATGAATATCATGGCTCCCAATTATTTCCTTAGTAAAGACCAGAGTTATTCATTTTAATTCAACTCTATCTCCAGTTTCCCTCAATCTTGCTTGCCAACCTGACATTACATTCCAGTCTTTCAGAGGAATTACTGCTGTTTCAAAACACTCTACAATTCCCTTTTCTTCGTTTTTATGTTGTATGTGCTGACTGTCTTTCAGACATATGTTCAAAATAAAAAGATTACCTATGCTTGGAGCCAGTTGAAACTCCATTATCTTCATTATGTTTTCCCCAACTGTCACAATCATGAGACCTCTTATAGTCCAGCAGCACCAGTGTTAAAGTTGACTTATACAAATATGCTCTTCTTTTAATTATTATTTTTAGTCCTCTCTTTTCCATCACCCAGCACATTGTACTAGTTACCTCCTGAGGGTGGGACTTAAAGTATCATAAAGTTTAGTATTGTTTGCAATGATTTGTCTCAATTTGAATGAGTCTCTGAGATAATAAGCCAAGTCTTTACCAGATTTAATTTATTTAGAAGTACAAAGAAGAAAATCAAGCAATATTTAATGTTCAATAATTAATATGAACATAGTTCTATAGTAAGCATTTGGTGGGAGAGAGATAAGGCAGAAATAAACCAGATTCAATTTCTAGTCTTAAGATACTTATAATATGGTGGATGAGACAGGTATGTGCAATACAACACATGGGAAACAGGGGGAGAGATACTGATGGAAAACTACAATGTAAATTACATTGTTTATCTTTATATAATTACATATTTTAAATTATTAAAAAGAGCAGGACAATACATCTATTTGGAATGTGTTTGGCAACAAAAATCCAACTGAGTAAATTTTAAAGTACTAAATGGCTTTACTAAACAATTCATGAATTGAGCAGCTTTCCACCTCGGAAGTAGAAGAGAGCCCTAAAAGGCTCTCTTTAAGGGGAAAGGTCTTTGAGGGCAATGCAAGGAAGTTGTTTGCTCAAAGCCCAGCACAGGCACCTGGACTTAACACCTAACCAACCTGCAGTCTTACCTGCTCAGTGTGGAATCTTCTGGTCAGCACCTGTGAGGTAATCATTTTGGACATGCTTTCTTTTTTTTTTTTTTTTTAGATTTATTTTATTTATACAAGAACTGGGATACAGGCCAGAGGCACAAGAGGGTAAGAGGATTCACCAGAGACAGAGTGGGGAACAGAACAGGCAGACTGACAAAATACACTGCTGAGGGGAGCAGCGGGCGAGACAGGAGAGGTCTGCCCACCATGTGGGTTACTCTGAGGCTGGCAGGGATCGAACCAGCACTGCAGATGCTGCGGACAGCTTCACAGCAGTGCACTCAACTGCCTGCGCCACCAGGGAGGCCCACTGGACCTGTTTTCTTTTTAACAGATATAATCATATCATCAAAAATACTTTGTTGAAATCTATGGTATATAAATACAGTGAAGATGAAATATCTTGTCAACTTTAAGATGTGTATAATAACATTGGTGTAGGTTGGTTCCTTGCTATTACTAGAAACTGTTACCTAATCAGGTTGTGGTTATTTTTTTTATTAAGCTTTGTTTCTTTCTGCATACAAGATCTGGGGTACAGGACAGAGGTGTGGGGGGAGGGTGAGAGGATTCACCAGAAACAGAGTTGGGAGCCAAACAGTTGTATCCACCGAAATATACTGCTGAGGGGAGCAATGGGCGAAACAGGAGAGGTCTGCTGTGCTATGTGGATAATCTCCCTGACTGGGGATCGAACTCGTGTTGCAGTGGCTGTGGATAGCTTCATAGTCTGCATCTTAACCCCTTGCACCATCAGGGAGACCCCAGGTTGCGGTTATTTAATCATAGTAGTAACTATAAAAAAAACTAAAGCTTTTTTTCACTTTGAAAAAAAATATTCAAAAATTGACTATGGGAAATAAGAAAGATCCTGAGCTAGAGTCTTGATTCAGGGATGATATGGGGGAAAAGAAAGAGAAAGCATGAAAAAAGGCAGCAGGTGCTTTAGGATAATAATGGAGGGAATGTGCTGCAACAGATGAACGCCTGGCAAGAAGATTAGAAACAGTAGTGACTGCTTTTTTTTTTTTTTAAAGATATATTTATTTATACAAGCACTGGGTACAGTCAAAGGCACGCGAGGGTGAGAGAATTCACCAGAGTCAGAGTGGAGAGTAGAATAGGCAGAGTGACGAAGTACACTGCTGAGGGGAGCAGTAGGCGGCAGGAGAGGTCTGCGCACCATGTGGGACCCTCGCCTGGCAGCCGGGGATCGAACCAGCGCTGCAGAGGCTGCAGGCAAATTCATAGCCCAGCACTCAACTGCTGCGCCACCAGGGAGGCCCAATAGTGACTGCTTTTTAGATTAAAATAGAAGTTCTCACAAATGCCATTTCCAGTCTTGTGTGGGAACATTTAAAAAAGAACCAAAAATATGTGACAAAATGGTAACAATAGAAAACAAATTATTTGGGTAGCTATTTCAGAGAAATGAAAGAAAGAAGTAAAAATTAAAGATGTAGGAGAACAAAAATACAGACCTCTAATAGGAAGAGCTAATAACATTGGTAGTAAATTAAACTCAAACTATATATAGGACATGAGTGCACCAGAGAATATGATATTGCATAGTAAAGAATTTAGCCTTGTCCAAGGAAAAATCTGGTCTTTGCCCTGGCTTCTGGGACTTAATATATGTCAAATCTGATAAGAGTATCTTTGTTTAGAGAAGGGTCTGGTCATGTCAGATCTTAGGCTGGCATTGGCTTTAATAAGATTGACCATGTAAATTAGAGTGGGCCTTTGGCTCACTGGTGCTGGACAAATTGGAGACAGAATTCCATCAAGTGAGTAATCATTAATTATGCTTATTAATGAAACCCCAATAAAAACAGTGGCCACGAAAATTTAGTGAAAATATTGGCAATACTCTTATGTATATTTTCACACTGGGAAAGCAGTACATCCTAACTCCACAAGAAGAAAACACAGGAAGGTTTTCCTTGACACTATCCTATGTGTATCTTCTCTTGGTTGATTTAAATCTAGATCCTTTCCTTGTAATAAACTGTCTTCAAGGGAAACTGATGGAATTAAAAAGAGCAGAGAATAGACATCAGTACGGAACAGTTAAAAAACAGTAGAGAAGTGATGTAGGTGAAAAGAACTTAGAGATAAATGTAATTTATGAGATTTCCAGGCATTCAGGTATACATAACCTCTATTCTAAGTCTCCATCAAATGCTAACTGTGAGAAGCGAGGAACTAAAAACCCTGAAAAGAGCAGTTACATGAACAAGAGGCACACAAGAGACAGAATAATGGAAATAACAAATATAGCAGGACAAAACAAGGAGAGAAGAACAAAAGATGAAGCCACAGAGGACAGAAGGGACTGAGGTGGTGAAAGAGACCTTAGGCGCACAGGAGCAGAAAGCTGAGGTAACACCAGTTGTGCAACCATCCCAGGCAGCATAGGTTCTTTGTTGATTTGGACAGATGAGAATTTTGAACCCTTTGTTGTATCTGACAGGCGTTTGATGCTGAATCAGGAGACCAGAGCTCGCAGGCAGGCAAGCAGGCAGGCAGAAACTGAGCTCTTAGCTCCCACGAATCTCCCCTTCGGCCCTCACTTCTCAGCCCAGGTGTGCGTATTTACATATGTGCACGCCCCATGCTTGCTGGCTTCTCGGCCCGGGTGTGTGTAGTCATAGGTGTGCATGCCCAAGCTCGCACGTCCAAGCGCCTATTGCATGAACACATTATCACGTGTGGGTAATGAAACCTGGGCAGAGAAGCAAGGCCACACGTAGTGGCTGTAGACACTGGCAGCAGGAAGGTGAAAAAGAGCCTGAGTAACTCCATTTTCCCTACACACCACAGATACTGAAAGAAATCTCGGAAGTAGAATTGGCCTGATGGGGAAGGGGAGGAAACTGAAGTCATTGCAAAAGAAGGGACACCTAAGACGAGACTCGCAAGAAAAAGAATAACTAAGAAATTAGCACAGCAGGTAGGCAGTGGTGTCCAAAATGAAAAATGAAAGGCACAGCCTAAGAGAGATGAGTCAAGGAGAAGAATATATGCCTTCCAAAAGTAAAACATTAGAAATGAAAGGGAGAAGATAACATGTAAGACAAAAGCCATCAAGTTCAGTGGAACTGAAGATCATAAAATGCCATGTCTGCTGAGCAGGGCTCAAAAGAAACAAAGGATTAGGCAGTAACCGAGAGTAGAGCCAGGGAACAGCAGGGTTTCCTGGAGAAGAAGTGATGAAAGAATTTTAAAATTATTTTAAGAATGATTAATGCTAAAAAAGGTGAGAATGTGTAAAGGTAGTAGGATAGGAGAACTTGATGAGATGGTAGCTGTTGTAGAGAGTAGATCTTATCAGGGAATGCAAATCAAAACCACAGTGAGATACTATAGGGTAAAGAAAATGTCAGGCTTTTCTGCCCTCCCGCCATCAGGATAGATGATGGATCCTTGCGGTCCTGAATGCATGCCTGATGGCGGGCGCCTGGAGTAGGGTGTGGGCCTAGGTAGATGGGATTCACCTGGGCTAAGACTGGGCTTTTAAGGTTGGCGTCACGGGGACGCTAGCAGAAACCAAGAAGCCAAGAAAGCAGCAGTAGCAGAATCCGAAAGAGAAGCTGAGAGAGAAGGCCGGAGAGCCCGGATAGAATGAAGACATGCTGGGGGCTGGGAGGCCTGCCAGCCTCCCAGCCCCCCAGCACCCTTACCTGCTGTGTACCGGGTAAATCCCAATAAAAAGACCTGCAAAAAGCCACTAAGGACTCTGACTCCTCCTTTACCCGGTCTGCTGGATCCTAGAAAACCTGCTCAGTGGTCATTCCTGCCCTTACAGATACCATCTTGCGCCAGTGAGAAGGACCATATTTGAAAGACCAGAAACAACAAATGCTGGGTATGAAAAACAACTGTTTACTAAGCATTTGATCTCCTCTTCACATCAATAGTCTTCCTTCCTTTGAAGTCTCAGACCCCTGACCCCTTCTCAGTCCAGGATGTTAGATATACCTCCTTTCACCTGTTGTAGGGTAGGGAAAAATGTCAGACTTTTCTGCCCTCCCGCCATCAGGATAGATGATGGATCCTTGCGGTCCTGAATGCATGCCTGATGGCGGCACCTGGAGTAGGGTGTGGGCATAGGTAGATGGGATTCACCTGGGCTGAGACTGGGCTTTTAAGGGCAGCGTCACAGGGATGCCAGCAGAAGCCAAAAGAGAAGCCAAGAGAGAAGCAAGAGAGGCAGAGGCTGAGAGAAGGCCGGAGAGCCCAGGGTGAAGACCTGCTGGGGACAGGGAGGCTGGTAGCCCCCAGCCCCCCAGCGCCCCTGCCTGCCTTGTACCTGGTAATCTAAATAAAAAGACCTACAAAAAGCCACTAGGGACTCTGACTCCTCCTTCGCCCATTCTGCTGGATCAGAAAACTTGCCCTGTGTCAGTCCTGCCTTTACACCTGTCTTTGGAATTTTCCATGTCTGTGTATTATAGAACATCTGTAATTTACTTGTTTCTTTTCCCCTCTAGTTTCACTAACAATAATTTAGTTACTTTCCATCCAAAATAAGGCAGAAGGGAAGATAAATTTTTCCCTCTCCAACAAGACAAAACATTTATGGCTCACTGAACACGACTCATCACTATTAGAACATCACCAATGGCCATTAGGCTAGGCCAAGGTGCCAAGCCGCTCATTCCTTCATTGGAACAGCCGTGTTCTCATCTGAAACCCCATCCTCGGCTTATAGCCCTGTGTGCTTACTCACCATATGTGTGTTCATATCTGTGTCCCATCACGATAGGATTTTCATACAATAGAGGAAACACTTACAAATAAGGGATTTCTGGACTATCCCTTTGTTGGGTAAGTCATTGTCAGGTTTTTCTGCCCTCCCTCCATTAGCATTGATGATTGATCCCTGCTGTCCTGAATGCATGCCTGATGGCAGGCACCTGGAGTAGGGTATGGGCATAGGTAGATGGGATTCACCTGGGCTGAGACAGGCCTTATAAGGGCTGCGTTGCAGAACAGATCTGGAGGAGAACAAGCAGAGAACAGAACCAGCAGAAGACAGAGAACGAGACCACGAGAGAACGCTGGAGAGTGGAGAAAGTGAAGATTAGCCGGGGGCTAGGAGGCCTGCCAGCCTCCTGGCCCCCCTGGCACCCCTGCCTGCCATGTACCTGGTAAACTCAATAAAACCCCGAAAAAGCCACTGAGGGCTCCAGGACCCCTCCTTCACCCGCCTGCCTGGATCATAGAGATCCTGCTCTATGCCTTCCTGCCTTTATACATTTTACTTCTCTCCTAAAATAGAATATTTGTAAACTATCTGTGTTGAAGATAAAGGAGAAAATCTGCCTTGGGCTCCCCTTTTGATTCTGTGGTAGGCCAAGGTTGTGCCTCCCACTCTTCTTTTTGGGGGAGGATTTTTGTTTGTTTGTTTTTGTTTTTGTTAAGGCAGAGATCCACTAAGGAAATAGCATTAAGCTATAAGATAATCAGAATTAATAAAGGTCTATATTTTAGTGTATTCTACATTGAGGGACTAGAGGCCTGAAATTTTGATGTAAGTAAAATAGAAACTGACTTTAAATAAGTGCACACAGATATCTTCCACCTCTTTAATTATTGTGATTATTCATAATAAATGTGATATTTGGTTTTCCGTGAGTTCAATTCCTTTATTTCCCATTTAGTTTCAAATTTTGGTGCAACAGAAAGGCGTGTTATTCCTCAAAATCTAAAAGAAATCATTTTCAGAATTAAAGAGTAAAAAAGAATAAGCAGGTGTAGTATTCTTATCCATTTTCACATTTTCCATATTTTCTAAATTTAATATGGCGACCAAATTCCCTAGAGAAAAAAGAGAGGTTATTAGTACAAGGAAGTGGACATTGTTTCATGTTCTCATGTTCCCTTCCCTTCTAAGAACGTACTGAGAAAGGAGGCTGCTTTTATAATTCCCGCCCTCCTCCCATCCACTTTGCATTCCTGCTCATCACCAGAGTGCACACTCCTCGGCTCTGTCTCAATTATTCAAAAAAGTGTTTTGAAATGTTTTGGATCATCTTTCATCCCCTAGCCCATCCCCATTTTGCTACCTTTCCATTCAGCATAACATTACCAAATTTTTCCTACAAGAAGGAAAGGCTAACCATAGCAATAATGCTATGCGCATTCATTCATGAAATTTGCACACCTCACATTCTCACTGGAGTCACACTGTCCAAAGACCGTGGCCTGTTCTCCTTCCTCTGGTACGTATTTTTCCCAGAAGACTACCCTCCGTCTCACTTTCTACCCTTCTGTAGTACTCTTCTCTAAATACATAACATTCCTTTCAAAGTAATTTTTCTCTTTACGGTTTCCCTAGGAGCATTGCATCCTTTCTCAAATTCAAATGTTTTCTCAAATGGCTAGCCTTGTGTAAGTTACCCGCTCTGTTTTCTCTGGCATTATTTTTTTTTTTTTGGTTCTATATTATTCAATTAGCTAAGAGCTAGAAACAACCGAAATCCCCATGGAAGGGTGATTGTAAAGAAGTTGTGGTGTATACACACAATGAAATCCAACTCAGATATAAAAAAGAGGAAATTCTGCCTTTTATAACAACATGGAGCCAGAAGGTATTTTCTTTTTTTCAGATTCTTTTTTTTTTCTTTTTTCTTTTAATTTTATAAGGGACCAGGAAAAAGGCTAATCAAAACAAAGTAAAAATCAAAATCAACAAGCAACTATAAACCAGAGACACACTATGGGGGGGGGGGGGTGGAGAGGAGAAGAGGGATTAGGGCCAGAGGGTATTATTAAGTGAAGTAAGTCAGAGAAAGTCAAACACTGTAGGATTTCCCTCATATATGATATTTAGAGAAACTAAACAAAGGAATGAGTGAAATAAAAATTTAAAAATACCATTTTGACTATAAGACCCAATTATTAGTTACCATAAGGAAAGGCAGAGGGGATTGAGTGGATCTTGTAGAAGGGGTCATTGCATGGTGAAGGAAAGATTTGGATTTTCCAATGGAGTACTTAGTGGCGTCTATAAATATATATTAATATATAATGATGCACACCTGAAGCTGATAAAATTAAATGTTAAATTTAAGATAAAAAGAATTGTTTAGCCTTCATTTCCTTCAAGAGAATCCTTAGCCTATAATCCTTATAGGCTCACCTATGATGTGTATCTAAGCTGCTCACTGGACTCAGGGGTTGCCAATATAAATGCTCACAGGAGCCAAGCTGATAATCTACAGAAGTGAACGGAGCCATCTTCACAGTGGGGAGGAGCAGACTTATCTAATGCCTCCACTCCACCTTGCTGGGCAGCTGGTCTAGGCAGCTCTTTCTTATCTACTGCTGCAGAATCCTACTTACTAATAGTAAAATATTTGGTTTTTCAAAGTAAGTTGGAAATTCTCACTTTTAAATGAAATATGATTTGGGAAATGCTGTCAACCATTTCAAAATTTAGTAAAATATTATTTTCATTGAACAAAACCAATATTATTTCTATTGTGCATGTACATTTCCTTCCTTCCTGCCTTCTCTCCTTCCCTTCTCCTTCTTTCCCTCCCCAAATAAGACTACAAACTTCTCAAAGTCTGTTTCACACAACTCTTATTTTCTTGGTTGCAATTGCCAGGCAGCCCAACACTGAGTAGGCTTGGGGAGTTCCTTTAAGGCAAAAGAACTAGGATTCTATATAGATTCTGGGCAAGACGTGCTTCCCACCTTTCTGGCTTTCAAAGTTTTTGCATTGTTCATAAGTGCTAGGTATCTTCTCAGGATTGTGAATCAATTTGCTAGGATATTTCTTTAAAACATGGCCTTGAACAGAGAGAAAGGAATTATTTTCCTCCTTTCATCCTTCAAAATAGCATTAATACTATTTGTTTTTTTATTTTGCTCCAACATATAGAAATGGCATGGAGCCCAAGTTTATGCCTGCAAGTCACATGGAGAATTAAAACAAATATACAGGCCTGTGCACAGCCTCTGTCTTTGGCATCAGTGTCCTCCATGCCCCAGAAATAGACATTTGGTAGGAACTGTGTTCATCTTGGCTCCAGTGTTACAGAACTTTTTTTTTCTAGCCTTGAGAGCTTCCTCATTTATTCTTAGATTGGGGAATAACAGCTAGAATGTTCACAGTATATCTGGCAGAATTATAGGAGAGAGAAGGAGATAGGGAAAAAATAGTTTCTCTGCCTCTTTCCATTTCTGCCAGAATGAATGTGAGCCATGATCTTTAAGCTGCTGAGACTTCCTCAAGTCTCTTCTAGGTGAGGGTGAAGAAATCTCAGCACCATATTTGTGGAAATTCACCAGATTTTAAACAAAGGAGGATCAAGGCCAACACTTTGATCTGCCTTAACCTATCCTACATTCCAGAAGCTCTGGCCAGTGGAGGTTGATCCTTCTCATACTTCTCTTTCTAGTGATATGTGCGCAAATTATTAGAGTATTTGTGGGGAAAGGCTTATGTGAAATAGCTTTGAAAACCCCTGCCTGACAAAGCACCAGTAAGTACATTAGGAAGGAATGATAATGGGATTTAATTATTCTATGTAGTCTGGTAACATTTGTGAATTCTCATTCACCTTTCTTCGAAACCAGTGGTAGGAACTTGGTTATTCACATTTTTCAGCTCCCATTCATTTCCTTTAAAGGACATTTTAATCGCCCTCTGAATTCAGTACTTGCTCTAAAAACAAGCAAATATTTCTTTTTTTTTTTTTTTTTTTTTAATTTTTTTTTTTATAGAGGCATGTTTATTTATTTATTTATTTGTTTGTTTGTTTTGTTTATACATGCACTGGGTACAGTCAGAAGCACGGGAGGGTGAGAGAATTCACCAGAGCCAGAGCGGAGAACAGAGCAGGCAGAAGGACCGAAGGACACTGCTGAGGGGAGCAGCGGGTGGCAGGAGAGGTCTGCGCACCATGTGGGACCCTCCTCCGGTGGCCGGGGAGCAGCCGGGGATCGAACCGGTGCCGCTGAGGCTGCGGGCAGCTTCGCAACCCAGCGCTCAACCGCTGCGCCACCAGGGAGGCCCGCAAATATTTCTTTTATTGGACTAGCTTCTACACCCTACTTCTTTCAGTCTCAGCAGTAATCCTCGTGAGATGGACACACGATGCTGCAAGTCCGAGAGGATTCTCCTCAAAGGAAGATGTGCGTTAAAGAGTGAGATGGGGCCTCCCCTGGTGGCGCAATGGTTGAACACTGGGCTGAGAGGCTGCCCGCAGCCTCTGCAGCTCTGGTTTGTTCCCAGCCACCGGCAAGGGTCCCACAAAAAAAGAGTGAGATGATGGACTTGGGACCAAGTTCAAATCAGCTCCTGAGAAATAACCTATATGCCTTTGGAGTATCCTGCCTGATAAGTGTCCTTGCAAGCTAGGGTGACAGGCCATGCCAGAGAGTTTGTATTCAGGGAGATCCGGTTTTGTTCACCTGGGGTGTGAGTCCCTCTCAATCAGTTTGATTTCTAGGGGAGAGGGGGACTAAGTAGATGTCGGTTATATAGGTGCTGCACTCATAGGGACTGGCCCCAATATCAAGCCTCGATGCCTACCTAGGCTTTGGTGAGCTTGCCAGGTTGGCAACAGCTTGAATGTGCTGCAGCCCCCTGTGGCTGGCAGAACTGGGCCCTGCCGACGGCACACTGGGCGTCAACAACTAGAAGCTTCTGCCTGATCTCTGCTGGATCCCATGACTTTCTGCCTCTTCTGACTTAATCTGTACCCTTTCCTTTTAATCACTGTTACCATGACTATAGTAACTTTTCTTGTTTCTGTGAGTCCTACCAGCAAACTGCCAAACCTGAGGGCAGTCTCGGAAATTCCCAACACAGATCTCATAGGTCATGAAAGAGTCGATTTATAAAACAAATCTCAAATGAAGCCAGGGCTCAAGGGATGTTATTAATTTTTGAATCTAAATATCCTGCTGAATTGATTTGAGAGGTGAAAAATACTAAAAATGGACTTTCAATGTTTATACATGTAAGACAGTGCAATCACTTTGTTGCGCATGTGTATAATTACACCTGTATCAAGGTCCGTATTTGTCTCTCTATCTAGTTCTATTTATATCTACCAAGAAACCATTTGGATGTTATTCATAGTATTGTCAATGTGATTTGTTATAAAAAATTAAGTGATTTTTTTTAGAAAAAATGGATTTCAGTTTATTGCTTGAGTATAAGCTATAGACTACTAATAAGGTATCTCTAAATTCTGTCAAATTATCATGTCAACATTTCTTCCCTTTTTATCTGAGTCAATTTTGAATGTTAACTTTTTTTTAAGATTTATTTTATTTATACAAGAACTGGGGTACAGGCCAGATGTGCGGGAGGGTAAGAGGATTCATCAGAGACAGAGTGGGGAGTAGAACAGGCAGACTGACTGAAATACACTGCTGAGGGGAACAGCAGGCGAGACAGGAGAGGTCTGCCTCACCATGTGGGTTGCTCTGCGGCCTGCGGGGATCAAACCTGCACTGCAGAGGCTGTGGACAGTGTCACAGTGCTGCACTCAACTGCCTCTGCCACTAGGGAGGCCCTTCAGTGTTAACTGTTTTGACTGTACTGTTCCACATATTCATTTATTTTCTGATGTACAGCATTATAATCAGCATCTGTGTCCTCTACAGCACAATCATCTGGAGTCTATTTTCCATCCATCACCATACAGTTGACCCCTCTTGTCCAATTCACCTGCTCCCCTTTACTAATATTTTTAAAGACTTGTCTCTTTGCTCTATAGGTAGTTCGTCCCCAACCTTCTGTTAACAATACAGACAATATTTTAAAAATTCCATGCATTAATAACCCGAGTTTCTGTGAAGACATATAAGTAATAGTATTTTATTTTCAACTTACCACTGAGCCAGACAAAGGTAGCACTCATTCTGGTAAGTGTGGCCATCTGTAGCACAGACATATGCTGTGATATTAGGACAGTTTGGTTCATAAAAATGATCTCGTGGGTAGTACATTTTACATGGTGGCTATAAATAAATACCATAACATGTCAGATATAACGATAGATTTCTCCCACCTATTCCTGGGCTATCTTATCTCTTCCACTCCATGTAGAAAAAATATGAAGTGTAACTAGTCTGTTGATCTTTCTCAAGGATTTATGCTACTCTGGGTTTTGGCCAGGCATTGTGATTTTTTTTTTCTGACTGCATTATCTTTGCTCACCCCATCATCTCTTAAAGCCATAAGCACTATCATAGCCTAGTGTAAAGCTGTTACCTATATTGATATTGTAATGATCCCAAATCATCCCAGAAGCGAGGACAGTAGGGATGGAGAGCTTTAAGTTGGCAATACAAAAGCATCCATTTGTCATTGATAAGCAGACATGTGAAGCAAGAATAGAGAAAAACCCAGCTGTACCAGAAAGCCAAGTCTAAGTTAAAACTAATAGATGGCCCTGATAACATGCCTCTGAATGTTGTATAAATAAAGGAACTGAATTAAGCCAATTTGAAATGCATTGGGCTCCATGGCCCTGGGTCTCTATAGCCTTCTCCAGATTTTGGCATCTGCCACAGGAGGCTCTGCCTGAAGAGGCTGCACTCTCTGCGAGCTGACTTCACAAGGGAATGAAGTCAGCAGCTCATTTGATGGTCTTCTGAACCTCCTCTTAGTGGCTCATAACGCACCCCCCTTCACTGCCAAATGAATTTTGTATGCTTGCAGTGTATCGTGGATTCCCCTTAGTATGTAAAGTTTTATTGCAGTTATATATGATTGGCTTGAGTCATAAGTGAAACTTCCCTCTGGTGGGGGTCAGTACTTTCAAGATCTGAGCCTCATATTAGAAAACCCCACATGCAATCTTTTCATGTCCCAGTAAGTCATTATCACTTGTAAGTAGCTCATATTGTAAGTGAGTAGGATTATTTACAGGTTTGTGAACCTGTAGAGGGAAGGACTCAAGTGCAGTTGAGAGTGAGAGTACCATATTGAGACAGGGAGTAAATCCTGTATATACCACCATAAACTTTGTGACATCGTGACAGGTGTTACTGCTTTCAATGCTCACCTATTTATTTGAGTGTTGTAATGCTTTGCTATATTAGGAGTAAATCTAAAGCTAGAGATGTTAAGATACATGCCCAAGATCACACAGGAAACTCCCATTCTACTTTAGTACTACTAAATTTTAGGTCTCTGATATCAAGAGAATGATCAGATCCAGTATCAAAATTCATAACTGAGAAAATGAAATTTACCTTAGGCCATTTATTTGAATCACGTGAATTTAGCAGTTCTGTAAGCAAAGTACACAGACACAATAGTTTAAAAGAAGTAGTTCTCCATGGAATATGATTTTACCCACTAAAGTTACTGAATGACTAAAGACAGATGAGTTAATTATTCATTAGCACAAAAATATACACAAGAGGGGCCTCCCCGGTGGCGCAGCTGTTGAGCACTGAGTTGCGAAGCTGCCTGTGGCCTCTGCAGCGCAGGTTCGATCCTGGCTGCTCCCCGGCCACTGGAGGAGGGTCTCACATGGCACACAGACCTCTCCTGCCGCCCGCTGCTCCCCGCTCTGGCTCTGGTGAATTCTCTCGCCCTCCTGCGCTTCTGACTGTACCCAGTGCTTGTATAAATAAATAAAGATAAATCTTAAATATATATATATATATATATATATACATACAAGAATTTATAACAACAGAATGTGGAGCTGGTATTCTTTTGTCAACTTTTTTGACCATTAATGTTTTCTTTTTCATTTTCACAGTACTGACTTTGTTTATAAATTGGCTGTGTTATGGAGAAAAGAGTAAAAACTGTTTGGGGTTGTATGTTTAATTCGCAAAACAGGTTGTTCTTATTATTTGACTTTTGTTGGCTTTAGTTTCCTCTCTCTACCATTGGTAAAAGTTTATGCATTTTCAAGATTTCTGTAAAAATTAGATGTAATGAAGTAAAAGTATTAGGCCAGGTCCTGCCAAGCTGTAGTAAAGGGGATACTAAGTGTGATGAGAGAAAGCTCCCACATTCACTGGCTTAGGGAGGCTGAGGAATATATTGAACTGGTTTGTGAGGGCTGCTGGTGTTGCCTGAGGGTGGAGGGTGACCAGCTGGCGGTGGCACCATGAAAGAGGAAAAGATCCACCAGAGTTCTGTTCTCCTGTATCTCATTGTTAGGAACTCTAGTTTTCCAAAATACAGAATTTCCAAAGCTATAAGAGAAAATGAGTAATATTTTAAAATCACATCTATGCCATCCTTTAAGCAATGTAAGAGAATATAGTCACAGGCTCTAGGATCTTTGGGAGGGAGCTAAAATTTTGTCTATAATAGCAGGTAACATGGATTTTTAGGTTAAATTTGGTTTTTACTCAACTGTGAAGATACATACGTCAACCCTTCACCATTCACACAAAGAACTTTTTTTCTTTATAGGCTTACTTTTACATTATCATACTTTAGAGAACTCTTTAAAAACCAGATGAAAATGCACCATTTCCTTGGAAAAATCAGATTCAAGCAGTTTTTTTTTCTGCTTGGTCTGCTTTGGAGGATTTCTTTTGGATCAAAATAACAATGTGGATGAAAATCCCCAGTGTGGAATACGTGTCTGATTTTTCCATTTGGGGAAATACATTTTAATGATACCCAGTTGATTTTACCAATTCCAGAGGCCTATGTTTTAGCAAAACACATCCCATCATTAAAGGCTCATTTTCTTCTCTACAACTAAAAGAAAATCATATATTTTCCCCCTAAAACCTATAAGTTTGCATACCTGAAAGAACAATATGTGCCCAAGTGAAGGATGCCAGGAACAATGTGGTCATGCAGAAAAAGCCAGCCATTGGCTTTCATCAAATCTCCTGCTTCAGAGAAGCC
Source organism: Talpa europaea (assembly GCF_964194135.1). Classification (NCBI taxonomy): domain Eukaryota; kingdom Metazoa; phylum Chordata; class Mammalia; order Eulipotyphla; family Talpidae; genus Talpa; species Talpa europaea. The sequence continues at coordinate 40,835,484 of NC_140080.1, read as the reverse complement.
TGTGAAAATGCCAGAGAGAATTTACTCCCAATATCTTGCACAGTTGCCTTTAAGGGAACATAAGGGAACCCATCACCTGAGGTTGTGCCATTCCCATAAACTTGGCCATGGTGGTCTCCATGGATTCTGACCTGTGAGGGCTATTTTGCTGTAAAGATGGAAAGAAAATTATTAAATTATCTTTGCTTTCAGATAGCAGCCAGTGCTCACAGGTCTGGCATTCAAGGCTCTGACCAGGACAGGCCCCTGGTGTTACCTATACAAAGGTTCTCCCCACAATATATCATCAAGTTGGGAGAATTGCAAGATGACACATAGGAGCACAAAACTTCCTTGCACAAGTCAGAAACATGTCACCCTATAATGCAAGTTGTTTGATTCCTTCGGACAGACCAGCTTCTCCCACCGAAGCCCTTCATTTCCTAGATAAGTTACTTCTTCCAGGCCAGTTACAGGTATTCAAGTAGAAATAATGAATTGAAATAGGTTAAGTTGGATTTAAAAATTTGTATATGCCTTCCCTGATGCAAGAATCAGGACATAGATATAAATGTTATGATTTTTATAAATTTTATGACTCATGAGTCAGTGAGTTCTGAGTTCAAAAGCTAGCTTCAACATCTGCCAGAAGTATGAGCCTCAGGAAAATCTATAAACTTCATAGTTTATAGTTGAGAGGATCAACTATCATTATATTAACTGATCATTACATTGATTATAACTGATTGTGATTATGTTATATTAACATAAATTACTGATTCTTACATTAATATAAGTAAAGTCATTAACTGTCTTAAGAATTTCTTCTTTTGTAAGGATGGAAATATTTGGGCCCAAAGAGAAGCTACTTGCCAAGTCATGTCCTCAACTCCCCCATGGCCTGCCCTCTCTATTCTGGATCTTCACCAGATTGCAGCTAGTGGACAGATAGAGAAATGAGGAAGAACCCTGTTAGCTGGGAAGTTTTACATACTTTCACATGAAAAAGAAACAAAAATAGTGCTGTAGGAAAGCCTGTGGGAACCATAGGAGAAACTTAGGACAGAAAAAAAGCCAAACTCATCCCATCAATGACTTGGACCTAGAACAGAGGAGGTAAAGAGGCATTACCTGAATTAGGTCGCTGCAAAATGTGAGCCTGCTGCAGTTGCCCTGAGCTCCCAACCTGCCTTCAGCAAAGTTGCTCTTCTGAGTCTGTGGCCAGGGGCATGTTGAGCTTGGGGGCAGGCTCCTTGCTCAGTTGAGTAAACTACTGCTTGGCATGACTTTGCTCTCATGGCTATTTTCGAGTTTGATCCCTCTCTTGAACCACCTCTTCAGATGTTTCATGCTCCGGCAGGCAGAGAAAGACCTGGAGGTTCTGTACTTGTATCTTCTGTTTGTGAGCCTTGAGGAGAAGGACTTACCTTCTAAATATCTGATGACATTTACAAAGCAGATTCATTGCCTACGCCATCCCAGAGGAAATGGGAACTGCCTTGCCAAAGTCATTGCTGGTTCTAGTCTTCCTGGTCGCTTCTGCCTCCTAAAATTATGTATTCCATCCTATTTCAGGAGTGTTAATTCCTTTTCCTTCAAGGATATTTCTCACTTGATTTGGGGAAACTCCAGCACCACAACCAATGATCTTTGCAATACCCGAGCCTCCCAGTTGCCTCCATGACACCTCAGTATGGAAGCCTGAAAACTGGTCATTGTCTGGGAGTTTCTGTCTCTCAGACTTTAAAGTCTCCTAGAACAGTGGCACTTCTTTTGCTGCTTGGCACCCCCATCCCACCTCAAGTCCTTTAGTCTGACATTTATATTTAGTTGGTTGACATCCTTTTCTTTATTCTTTCCTCTTTCAATTCAGTTTCCTATTATCTTGCTTTAGACATTGGTTGTGGAGAAAAGACAGGGCACATTCCACATTATGGACTTTACAATCCTCATCACCACTCACAGAAGTGAATGCCCTTCAGATACCTGGGAAACATACTTATGGCACCCATTTCCATACAATTTCCATATTTTAATTCAATTTTCTTTTAACTCTAACACACCACCTCTACTTTACTTTGAAGGTAAAACTTCTCTTGTTAGCTGGATGGGAATATTTCATGATGAACTAGCCACACTTTTTTTTTCCCCTTTGCCTTAAAATTCTGGAAAATTTGTCATCTGCCTTTCTTTTAAATCTGTTTTTTATCCTTCTTACCATATCACCTTGCCTAGGGAGCTACACATTCATCCACTCCATTTTTTTCTTTTTTTTCTTTTTTTTTTTTTTAAGATTTATTTATTTATTTATACAAGCACTGGGTATAGTCAGAAGCGTGGGAGGGTGAGAGAATTCACCAGAGCCAGAGTGGGGAGCAGGGCAGGCAGAAGGACCAAAGTACACTGCTGAGGGGAGCAGCGGGCGGCAGGAGAGGTCTGCGCACCATGTGGGACCCTCCTGCAGTGGTCGGGGAGCAGCCAGGGATCAAACCGGCGCTGCAGAGGCTGCGCGCAGCTTCGCAGCCCAGCACTCAACCGCTGCGCCACGGGGTAGGCCCCACCCCATTTTTTTCTGCCAGTACCTGGCTTGGGATTTACATTCTTGATCATATTTATCCTTCAGAGTAATATCATGAGGTTTATACTCTCTGCAGTTGTATAATCGAAATGGCTAAGGCCTAAAGGAGGAAATTAATTGCTGAAGCTAATTAATTACTAATGAAGCTACTAATGAGCAGTGAGGAGATTCAAACACAACTACCTTGAATTCCAAAGCCCATATTCACCTGCTTTTTCTACATTTCCTGGAGAGAATGCATGCACTCTTTAACTTACTACCCTTCCACCTTCTTGGACCAACACCATGGTTGTGTTGTGTGATACGTTATGACTTGCTTATCCAGCATGTTTGATTTTCCTCCTTCTCTCTCTTTCCAAAGCTCTGAAATATTGCTCCTAGGTATTAATTATCGCATGCTTTATGAAGGAAAAGATTTTATCTATACCCAATGTTGACCTTGTAACTGCAGTGCATTGTAATTTTTCTTAAATAAAAATTTTACCACCTGATAGGTAAGCTATTATGTAGGAAATAATTTATCTATCTATCTGTCTATCTATCTATCTATCCATTTATTTATTTATTTATTTTACTGTGTTCTTAGATATTCTTGAGAATGTGTCGTCCTGGGTATATTTTATTTTATTTTTTTATTTTTTATTTTTTTTAAGCTAGTCTTTCTCTTTCTTTCTTTCTTTCTTTCTTTCTTTCTTTCTTTCTTTCTTTCTTTCTTTCTTTCTTTCTTTCTTTCTTTCTTTCTTTCTTTCTTTCTCTCTCTCTCTCTCTCTCTCTCTCTCTTTCTTTCTTTCTTTCTTTCTTTCTTCGAGCAGTGGGTACAGTCAGAAGCACGGGAGGGTGAGAGTATTCACCAGAGCCAGAGTGGAGAGCAGAACAGGCAGACTGACAAAGTACACTGCTGAGGGGAGCAGCGGGCATGGCAGGAGAGGTCTGTGCGCCATGTGGGACCATCACCCAGGGATCCAACTGGTGCTGCAGAGGCTGCGGGCCGCTTTGCAACCCAGCGCTCAACTGCTGCACCACCAAGGAGGCCCATGGGTGTATTTTAGAGATATTGTGTAGTCCACCAAGGATAACCCAATCAGAATTTGATGGGAAGCCCATGAATTTGGTAAAAGAAACATCTTTTAATATAATCTTTTCCTACATGATTGTGATATGCCTTCTTTTTGATTTGCAGGGGAATTTATCCATTCTCTCGATAGACAGGAATTTCAAGAATGCTATTTCTAAAACATAAATATGATATTTCTGACTCTCCATTTATTCACAGAAATGTGAATAAATGTAACCTTTTATTTTGTATAACCAAAATCAACTCATTCATTCATAACCAAATTCTAGTAATGTTCGACAAAAAGTATCTCAGGGATCTGTGTATTGCAGCAGGAGGTAGAGGTACTAGTGAGGTATGGATCACAAGAAAAATAGTAAAGAGAAGCAAATCATGTCAGAAGGTCTGAGGGTGTGCTTAGCACCAGGGCTCCCTTTCAGTCTATTCAAAGCAGTAACCTAGAAATTAAATACAAGTGAGAAGAGAAAGAGAACTGCCTACACCCTCTAACTAATTTGAGTTTTATCTGTTAAAGATTCAGGGACCTTTAGCTATCAGTTACCTGTGCCCCCCATTTCTCTTGTTTTCAAGGGTTTAAGAGATCTTTTATGTACCAGCAAAACCCTGGCTTTGCGAATACAGAGGGCACTAACATTAAAATTAACATGATTTTCTGATCCCTACAGAAAAGTGGTGGTTGGCTAAACCAGATCTCTTCACACTTCTTCCCAACCCTTCCCCCAAATGCAGGTTAATCTGGAGGGCAGGTAAAATTGTACATTCCCTCTATCTGCTGCATAACTGGGAAGCAGAGGCTACTACCCACATTATATCCCTTGTGACTGAGAAATGCACTTCTAGCAGTAGCGTAGTGTCAGTATCCAAGTAGCAGTCAAGATGCAGTCAGAGGTTGTGAAAGACAGGTTCAGCATCAGGATACGGACATCGGATACAAAGTGGAGAAACCTAGAACCCCTTGGGGCCTGTTGGACTAGAGTAATAGCTGTAGGGAGATTGAAGGAAAGGCACTTGGAAAATCCATGGGACAACACATGGTGGTCTTGAGGAGGCATGGTATTTGAAAAAAGGGAAGTTCCATTGAAGGGAGCTATTTCTCAGAGTCTTTGTGTTGGTGAAATAGAGGAAAGCAAATTGTTTAGTTAAAAATACTATGAAAGAAGCAGGTGATTATTTGCACCCTGCCCTTCCCCATCAGCACTTGCCACTTATTAAAGAAACTGCACTTCCTTTCACTGACTGAAGAGGTTGCTCTTAAACCATAGAACCAAGTTGGCCATTCAGGGCCTTTCACATGTCCTAGCTTGGAAATAACCTAATCTTTCATGAACAGAAAAGGAAACTCAACATCAGAAGCTACCATTGGAAGAAAAATAATAATGAAATATTTGGACTGATGATGGTACACACGCACACATGGACATATACAGAGGAAGATTGTAACAGCATTCTGGTCTACATTGAATATAATTAAATATATGTGGGGTCTATGTCTTGACTAATACAGAGTATCTGCTCTTGGGCTTACCTTTCCACTATAAATAATTTGAGAACTAGACAATATATATGAAACAATTAAGTTAAAATATTACACCACAGGCAGCAGAAGCCTCTGCTTTGATTCCTGAGGGAATGGAAAGAAACAATGTGAGAGTCTGTTGATTGCTCAACTTTTTGCCAGGAGGAACTTTCTGGAAACAACTCAGCCTGTGACTGTGACTCCCCCTTAAAGCTCCATTTCCAGATCACCCTTTATGCCCAACTCCTAAATGCTCTGTATTCACACGTATTTCTTGGTATATTCCTTTGTCTTCTTGCTCTGGTGGAGACCTGGCTCTCCTGTGAATATGCTGCCTTTCTAGTTAGTGGTAGTTATTTATTGTTCCATTTTCTTCTTAATCCTGGAAGTGTTTTCCTAATTTCCATTACCTCTTCCAAATCATTCTTATTTTCTACCTGCATCCTCCAGCCACATCAAACTATATTACCCACTCTTCATTGCTGCTATTACCAGCTGACTCTGGGCCAGTCCTTTGCTTATGGACAACGTTAGGTTTAGGCTTATGGTAATTTTTATCAGTATATCCATTCTCAAATTGAGAATGGATACCCAGAATGCCAGTCTCCATTTCCCTTACCCAGAATGCCAGTCTCCATTTCCCTTAGCCAATAAAAGGAAGCAGTTTGAGGAGAAAGAAAATAGTGTAATTTGTCAACAAATTGAGGAAAGCAACAGACTTGTGTCTGACAGACCACTGTCCTGCTCTTTGGCAGAGGGCAGGGGTATTTATCCAGAGTTACCGGGGAGAGATGTGGGGAGTGGGCCAGGGTCAGTATGTCCATCCTTGTAATACAGGCATGTTGAGATGTCCGGAAGATTCAGGTTGGCACCAGCTTGCTCTGGTATTACCTGGTGGTCAGCAATTCCCATTTTATCTTCCTAGTAATGCTTTTTTCCCTTGGAATGTAAGAAAACAGTTTGTTGAGCCTAGAGGGTCAATAAAGGAAATGGGAGAGTTTATCTGGTGGGACGGAAACAGACAAATCCTTCATTGCTATTTCATTTTCATTACTTTTCCTCCTATACTGTATTTTCCCAGTCAGTAGATAATAAGCTTAGCCCATTTCATAAACATCCTATAACTCCACTTTCCCTGACAGCTGCTGTGCTATTTCATCACTTCTAATTGGAGCAAAATGCCTTAAAAATGTTAATCATGTTGGGCCTCCCCTGGTGGTGCAAGCGGTTGAGCGCTGCGCTGTGGAGCTGTCGCAGCCTCTGCAGTGCCGGTTCAATCCTGGCTAACTGGCAAGGGTCCCACATGGCGCTGCAGACCTCTCCTGTCTCACCCGCTGCTCCCCTCAGCAGTGTATTTCGTCAGTCTGCCTGTTCTGTTCCCTGCTCTGTCTCTGGTGAGTCCTCTCACCCTCCCATGCATCTGGCCTATACCCCAGTTCTTGTATAAAATAAATAAATAAATCTTTAAAAAAATGTTAATCATGTTTGCTGTGTAGTTTCTCATTGTCCATTTCCTTTCAGTCACATTCCCAACAGGCTTATACTTATCACTCGGCCAACCCTCTCCTCTTTTTAGTTGTTCCAGAGAGCTTTTACACTGTTCCTTTCTTTTCATTCTTTGTTCTCTGCCTTGTTCTATTCTTGTGTTCTCCAATATTTTGTTTTCAAGTTCATTAATTTTCTTCATTGCTTCTATTGTCTGCTACTAAGACCCTCAGTTTTGTTTTTTAAAACACATACAGTGTCCATTAACTCCTTACTACTATATGTAGCTGCCTCATATTTTAATTATCTTTATTTTGTTGTTGTTTTATATCCTCCATTGATTTCTTAAATTACATCAGCTTTGCCAGAATGGTTGCCCTGAATTCCCCTTCTGTCATAGTCTGCCACTCCTGAGTCAGGACTCCTTTCAGAGGTGGTTTTTTGTTTTTTTTTTTCCTGGCAATTTTACCTTGTTCTTTTATCTCCTTATTTTTGATTTTGTATGGCTTTTTGTTGGGATAGATTTTCAACTGTTGTTTTGTATTTGTTGGAGTAAGCAGGGGACTGGTAACAGAGAGGGGTAGTGGGTATAAAAGATTATCACACGGGGACCTCCCTGGTGGCCTAGGGGGTCAGTCTCAGCACTGTCACCCTATTACTGCTACAGCCTGAGTTCAATCCCCGGCCAGGGAGCTATCCACAAGGCACAGCAGACCTCTCCTGTCTCACCTACTGCTCCCCTCAGCAGTGTATTTCCGTAAATCCACCTGTTCTGCTCCCCAATCTTTCTCTGGTAATCCTTTCACTCCCCGCACCTCTGGTCTATACCCCAGTTCTTCTATGCATAAACAAATAAATATTTTAAAATAAAAAAATCTAAAAAAATTAAATAAAAAAGCACCATGCCAATAGGCATCAAAGGATCACCTCCAATAGACTAAGGAATTTAAAAATCCTACTGTGAAGCATATTTTTGTTGGGGGTGGTGGTGAAAGGTGCTTGGTGTAGCTCAGCCTGGACTTCAGTAGTGGTTTCTTATGTAGGGAAGTCCAGGTGTTCACAACCAATTCAGGCTATCACTGTTCTGTATTATGAACCTCAGATGTAAGCCAGTTGTCCTGACTCTGTGCTCCCATCTCTGTAGCTCCAGCAGTGCACCTCCATCCTGGGTGCCTGCTCATGCACCCCTCTATCCAGTGCAGTGCCAGGTCTTAAGAGCCCACATGTTGGACTGTGCCTAAGTTAATAGCTGTAGGAGCTCTGCACCACAGCCACTCCTCCCGCTGTAGGTTGCATTGCCCATAATTACTTTAAACAAAGTTCACTTAGAGTTTTTCCCACCTGTTCAATAGGGCTGATGCTTCCATTGTGTATGCTGACAATCAGTCTTTCCCTTGGCGGGGTTTGACTTTGTTTTGCATCAGTTTTGTGACTTAGTGTATTTGGAGACACAAGATCACCAAAATCCTAATTGTTGCTCAGTCAGTAGAATTTTAGTCTCCTCAAGTCTTTAATTACCCATTTTAGAAAAACTGAAGTTATTTGGATCTACTGTTCAGTAGAGCTTGTCACCACTTTCCATGCAGCCTGCTCAGATCTTCACTTATTGTCCCATCATCTTTGAAGTATCACCAGCGTGGTGGCAAGAGAAAGAGAAAACTGGAATATACCACACTAGCATTGACATGTTTTGGCTCTAGGACTACTTACAGCTGGTTGGTCTGTTATTCACCCAGCCCTCTGCAAGCTCAGTCTGACTAGGTTGTTATCTCCCCTCCATGTCTTCATTCCATGCATCCATGGGCCCTACTCATTGCTCTGAACTTTGGTTAGTTATAAATTTTCATGACCTCAAACTAAAAATTTAAGAGGTCTCAGTCTAACTAAACACAATCTAATAAACAAAGTGGACACTAATAAACAAAGTGAAGGTTATGTGTACAAAGGTTGTGTTTAGTATGGTTTAGGAAGGAGAAAAAGGATTTAAATTGATTGCTGAGTTCATCATTTTTGATGTTTTTTGGTTTCTGTGTGCTTAGGATAAAAGTGATTTAAATTAAACTTCCTATGCTGCATTGATTTCTCATGGAATTTTGGAGACTTATATTTGAAATGGAATTAAGTCTGCAGAAACAAGTAAGTTAATAGTTATTAACTTTAATAACTATTAAGTTAATAACTATTAACTTACTTAGTAGCTATTGGGAATGCAATTCCTAGTTCTGTAATTAAAAAAAATATACCAATTTATGCCATGGTAAATATGTTTGATGTCTATAATGCAACAAGGAAAACTGGAGAAAAGTAAGGAACTTATTTTTTTTGTTAGAAATGAAAATATCTCATGAAAAATTAATAATGATTTGTTAGAAGCTTTACAACTGCCTTCTCAGATATCAGTAGTACATTATAGCTTTCACATAGGGCAACACGATGAAGTTTCTAAAGACAATGATTTTGTTGAGAGAGCTCTGAGACTCCTAAAACACAGACTGCAGCACTATTTACAACAGCTAGGACATTGAAACAACCTAAATGCCCACTGATAGAGAATTGGATCAAGAAGATGTGGTACATCCACACTCTGAAATACTACTCAACCATGAGGAAAAATGAAACACTTCCATATACAGCAAAATGGAAGGAGTTTGAGGGAATTTTGTGTAGTAAAGCAAGTCAGAATGACAAAGACAAATGTTGAACATTTATATAGCAGATGACTCAATAAAGCAAAAAAAAAAACTTATAAAACTAGTGGACACTAATAAACAAAGTGAAGTTTCTGAGGTTAAGAGGGAGAGGAGAAGGAAAAGGGGTCAAAAGGGTATCAGGGATGGTGGTGGGGGGAAAAAAAGACACAGCAGAATCCCAAGTTAGAAGTTCTGTCTTTAGGGAAAAAAGAAACTGCTCATTTTTAAACATATGCTTCACAAAAGGAAATAGGAAGATGGATTGAAAAGGTGAGCAAAAGAAATTGGACTTGACCTAGGAATTACCTAACAAAAGAATTTTTTTAATTTTTTTAAAGATTTATTTATTGATGCATAGAAGAACTGGGGTATAGGCCAGAGGTATGGAGGGTGAGAGGATTCACCAGAGACAGAGTGGGGAACAGAACAGGCAGACTGACTGAGACACACTGCTGAGGGGAGCAGCTGGTGAGTCAGGAGAGGTCTGCTGTGCCATGGGTAGCTCCCTGGCCAGGGATCGAACTCATGCTGCAATGGCTGTGGATAGCTTCATAGGTTGCGTCTTAACCCCTTGCTCCACCAGGAAGGCCCAATGAAAGAATTCTTAAACCCGGTCCCTGTTTACTTAGTGTTGTGTCATCAACAAATTATCTGAGTAAAAGGTAATTTTAAAGGGTCTTACTATGCTTGGTAAAAGATAAACAAATCAAAACATTAAAGAGATGTGCTATTTGGCAGCAATTTCTTTACTTTACAAATAATGCCCAAAATAAGCTCATGAAGTTCTTGCCAACTACCTTTACCAGGAATCTGATGACATTTGGATTTCATAGAATTAAATGACAGTGGGGGATAAGAGATCTTGTCTAGTTATGGTGTGTTTGATGCATGGATGGACTGAAGTTTTTTCCTTATCAAAGTCAATGCTCAGATAATGGTGCAGATGTTTCTCTTGATAAATATAATTCCCATGTTGGAACAGCAGTGCGTATGAAATCACACAGATGGAGTCCTTTTATTTCTACTGTCATTCAGGAATTATACATGTTTATTGATCCCAGAAGGCATAGTCCTCTGGAAAATAGAACTAATAACTCAAACTCTAAAAAAATTCATTGGCTAATAAGCTTCTGTGTGAAGACTTGAGTTTTGCCAGTAGAGACTTTTGCCAGAGGAGACCTCTACACCAATAGAGACCCCTACAAGGAAGCACAGAATCTCTCCCTTTGAACCTATGCTAGGCGGGCCTTAAATTTGGATCTGAGACCATGTCCTGTATCTGATTTAGCTGACTTCATTCTAATCATGTGCAATATTTAGAAGAATTTCTCTCTTCCCTGGAAAAGGCAAAAGACCAGGCAGCACCTGAGGAAGTCTGCCACCCCCATTGACTGAAAGACTCATCTACAGAAAAGCATTCTGTCGGGAAGACGCAGACACCACACTCAGAAAGACCCCTGAAGTGCTGAGGATCATCCAATGACTGTCAAAGGGAAACAAAATTAAGTTGTGTCTGTGCTTCCAATAGGAACCCTTCAGGTAAGGGGTAGGGAGAAACCCAGAATGCATTTCAGGGGCACTCCCTTGTTTGATCCAGTGGCAATTGGCAATTGACAGCTCTTAGATTTCATCACTAGTTCAAAATTACAGAATTGTTCCTATTTAAAGACATAATTCTGTATCTGTGCTAAAGAGAGAAAAGAATAGCATAGGAAAAAATTATCTAAATAATAACTGACATTTACATAGGGAGATTGCAGAAGACAAGGATCAGATTCCCTTCAGCTCCAGATTAGATAGAGAAATGACTGTTGTTCATAAATAATTATGAACTATTTTAATAGTATAGCTATAAATTTATGCCTATGCAAAAAAAAAAAAAGTAAGATAGATTGGTTTGTCCTCAGGACTTAAATCAGGACTCATGTTAGACCCTTGTTTTCTTCTATTTATTTTATGGTTTTGGGTCTACATCCATGTCATCAAGTCATTTTGTGTTGATTTTTGTGTAAGGTATGAGATGGTAGTCTAGTTTCATTCTTTTGCATGTGGTAGTCCAGTTTTCCTAGCACCGTTTATTGAAGACTTCCCTTTCTCCAATATATACTCTTAGTTCCTTTGTTGCAAATTAACTGTCCATAAATGTATGGGTTTATTTTTGTTCTCTAAATTTCATTCCAGTGGTCAGGGTGTCTGTTTTTGTTGCAGTACCATATATATTTCAGTAATGTTTGTTCTATATCTTTGAGTAATGCCATTGACACTCTGACAAGGATTACACTGAATCTATATATGGCTTTGAGTAAGATGACATTTTGACAATGTCAGTTTTTGCAGTCCATGAGCAGGGAATATCTTTCCATTTCTTTGAGTATTCTTCTATTTCTTTTGACAGTATCTTAGAGTTTTCATTGTGTAGATCCTTCACCTACTTTGTTAAGTTTACTCCTAAACTGTCCTTGTTGATAAAGTTGTAAATGGTATCTTAATTTCTTCCTCTTTAAGCTATTGTTTGCATATAGCATAACAACAGATTTTTGTGCACTGATTTCTTTCCTAACCTGCCATTTAGCCAAACTGAATTATTATTTCAATTGTCAGAATAGTTTTGACTATTCAGGGTCTTTTGTGGTTCCATACAAATTTCAGTAACATTTGTTCTATTTCTTTGAAGAATGCTGTTGGAGCCTTGGTAAGCATTGCATTGAATCTATATATTGCTTTTGGTAAGATGGCTATTTTAACAATGTTAAATCTTCTAATCCATGAGCAAAGAGTAGCTTTCCATTTCTTTTTTTTTTTTATAAACCATCTTTTTTCAAAAAAAATTATTTATTTATTTATTTTTATAGAGGCATGTTTTATTTATTTATTTGTTTGTTTGTTTGTTTTGTTTATACATGCACTGGGTACAGTCAGAAGCGCGGGAGGATGAGAGAATTCACCAGAGCCAGAGCCGGGAGCAGAGCAGGCAGAAGGACCGAAGTACACTGCTGAGGGGAGCAGCGGCGGCAAGAGAGGTCTGCGCGCCATGTGGGACCCTCCTCTGGTGGCCGGGGAGCAGCCGGGGATCGAACCGGCGCCGCAGAGGCCGCGGGCGGCTTCGCAACCCAGCGCTCAACCGCTGCACCACCGGGGAGGCCCAAGATTTATTTATTTTTAAACAAGAACTGGGGTACAGGTCAGAGGCATGGGAGGGTGAGAGGATTCACCAGAGACAGAGCGGGGAGCAGAACAGGAAGACTGACCGAAATACACTACTGAGGGGAGCAGCGGGTGAGACAGGAGAGATCTGCCCCTCCATGTGGGACCTTTGCCGGCGGGCGGGGACTGAACTGGGGCTGCAGAGGCCGCAGACAGCTTCACATCGCGGCGCTTTTAACCACCTGTGCCACCAGACGAGGCCCCAGCTTTCCATTTCTTTATGTCCATTTCTTATTTTTCTTTTATTTTACTAGTATCTTTTAGTTTTCATTTTATAGGTCTTTCACCTTCTTTGTTAATCCATTCCTACACAATGAAACATTTTACTTCTTCTTTCCTAATTTGGATTCCTTTATTTTGCCTAATTGCTGTAATTAAGACTTCTAATACTATAGCAGTGATGAAAGTTGACATCCTTGTCTTGCACCAAATCTTAAAGGAAAAGCTTTCACTCTTTCGCTATTATGTATGCTGTTAGCTGTGGTTTTGTTATATATGGCCTTTATTATTTTGATTTTTATTCCATCTATTGCAATCTTTTGAGGGTTTTGTTACAAATAGAGATTGAATCTTACCAAATATTTTCTCTGTACCTATCGAGGTAGTCATATGTTTGTTGATGTGCTAAATTACGTTGATTGATTTTTGGATGTGGAACCATCTGATGTCCATTGAATAAATCACACTTGGTCATGATGATGATCCTTTTGATGTATTGCTGAAGTTGGCTTGCTAACATTTTGTTGAGGGTTTTTGTATTTATGTTCATCAAAGATACTGGTCTGCAATTTGTGTGTGATATCATTCTCAGGTTTCCTTACCAAAATGACAGTGGCTTCAAATTGAAGTATTTCTTCTTTCCCAATATTTTAAATTGAAATATTAATTCATCTTTGAAGGTTTGGTAGAACTCTGTAGTGAAACTTTCTGGGCCTTCACCTTTGTTTTTTGGGAGATGTTTTATTATTGTTTCATTTTCCTTGCTTGTAATACATTTGTTTATATTTTCTATTTCTTCTTGATTCAGTCTTGGAAGGGTGCATATTTCTAAAAATTTTCCATTTCATCTAGGTTATTCAATATGCTTGCATATAGATGTATATAGTAATTTCTTTTTACCCCTGCTTTCTAAAATGCCTGTTATAAATCTCGTTCAGTTCATATTCTATTTACTATAGTTTTTTCTCCTTTTCTTTGAGTCTAGTTACATATTCATCTATTTTGTTGAATTTTTCTAAGAATCAGCTTTTGGTTTTATTGATACTTTGTACTGTCTTTTTTATTTCTATTTTATTTCTGCTCTAATATGTATTATTTCCTTCCTTCTGTCTTTTGATTTCATTTATTCTTCCTCTTCTAATACCTTAAAGTAAGACATGAGTTTGCTAATTTTAACTTTTCCATGTTTTTTGATGTTGGCCTGTATTGCTATATAATTCCTTGTTAGTAGGGCTTTTGTTACTTCCCATTAGTTCTGGTAGGTTGTGTCTCTGAAAAGGTGTGAACCTATACCCCTAAACCAGTGTTACCTCAGTGAAAAAATTGTACAGTATTTTTTAAAGCTGTTTTGAATTCTTTATCTGTTAGCTCCAATATATTAGGCCCAAATTCAAAAAGAATTTCTATTGTCTGCATTTTCCTGTGTGGAGAATACTATCCTGTTGGTTGAATTTTTTCTTCTCTCTCTCTCTCTGTCTCTGTCTTGCTTAGAAAATGGGCATCTTAATATTTTATTGCAACTGTATATACTAGTTCTCCCACCAAAAGTCCTGGTTCTCTGTGCTGGTTTGTTTTTGTTTTGTTTTGTTTTGTTTTTTTGGTTTGGGGCCTCTTTATGTGTTAATTAAAGTCTATTTCCCCACTAATCTGGAGTCTCTGATATTTCTAAATTCTCAGTGCTAAAAATCACTGATATGTTTAGAGTAACAAATAAGGCACTCATACACAGCTTTAGTATAGACACTTCTAATATTTTATCTCTAAAATTTATAACAACCCTTGAGACAGAAAATATTAATGCCATACTTAAGTAAAATATGTCCTGTACTTACGGACGTGAAGTCCAGGTATTCACTGGTAAATGGAAATTGAACTAAACTCCCACAGTTCTTTCTATTGAATCTGTAAGAAAATAACTAACCAAGCATTTCTCTTACTTCAGAAACCTTCAGTGTCTTCCACTTACCTCTGAGGTAAAGACAAAATAATTTAATATGTAATTTAAAGTAATATCCCATTGATCTCAACTTCCATTTCCAACTTACTTTTCCTCCTATTAAAGAAATTCATAATGTGTCCTCTGTCTCAGGGTATCTCAAATCTGACAGACACTGAGTGTTATTTGGAGCTTCTACAACATACTGATGCTCAGGATTCATCTGTTAATATCGATTCACAGTCTTCATAGTGGAATGGTGAATATTCAGGCTTTAAAATTTCTTCCGTTGATTCTAATATTTATCTAGTTCTTTAAACCACTAGAGATTAAAACACTTGTTGAATTACCATTTCCAAATGTTTTCTTCTTGTTCTGCTTGATGTCCTGTCCCTTTCCAACTTACCTTTCACATATCTTCTCTATCTTAAAATTTATAATTGCACATATTTTCTTTTTTCCTCCTCATACTTCTTGACCCATTAGATCAAACTGTCCTAAGCCTCCTGCTGAGAGAAGATCTACTGAGTAGTACTTGCAAGTCTTCTCTCATGACCTACTTTACAGCCTCCAGGGAGGACAAAGAATAACTTTGTGTCTTATCTACCCTGAGCTATCTATACTATCCCATCAAGCTTCTCACTCTCATATCAATAAAAGTGACAGTGTTGGATGGAGATGGGTGGTTAGAAAGGAAAGTGAATAAGCCCATGTTGGTTCACTTCCTGTTATTCGTCTATATGAGGTAGGTCAAGTGGGGAGCCTTTGGAGGTGGCCCTGGTGTATAACCTTGCTGTGAATTGCTGCAGATTGATCCTGATAGAAGTAACTCTTCCTACTTTTCTGAAGAAAACAGTGAGATTCATGTTTATTCTAAAAGCAGTCGGTCTCTTTATGGATTGACTTAAAAGTTTTGAGAAGGCAATCAACTCTTTCTCTTGTGTTCACAGAATACTTTTTGTGGCCTTTCTCTCACACCTTTAGGACAGCCTTCTGTTGACATGATATTTCTTGTTGAATTATAGGGGTTGGGGAATAATGGAGGGAACATTCCACCATCAGTAGGAATCTAAGATTTTGGAGTAGTTCCTTAATAAGTAAGACGCTTTCTAAAATGGGCCCTGGATTTTATTTGTCTGTCCATTAGAAATGCACATTGTACCCTGTGCTATTGTTGCAAACATCTAAATGTTTTTTCCCACAGACTCAATCAAATGTCTCTCTTCTCACCATGGATCAAAGCTATTTTTGTCATCTTGTTCTTTACTCTCTATTCTGGTGAGTTAATTTTTCAGTCCTGGGTATAGCCCTTTGTATATTCCAAAATGCAGGGAATTTCCATACTGTAACTTAGGGGTGAAGTAGTTGTATTGTTAGGTTGATACTTCTTAATTGGTAAGATGTCACGAAGGTAGGTTATAAATTCTTGTAAAGTATTTCATCATTCAATTACTTTTCCTTATTTCCCACATTTAGTGAAGTCAGAGTGGTGAGTGAGAATGGGCAGTAAGCCTTAGCTCTTTCTTCACCTATAACTCAAGAACTTTTACTAAATTCTTTTTTCCTTTTGGGATCTAGATTCCACTGTTGTTAATGCAAAGTATGGGTAGGAATGATTTCTTCTATATCTCGACTTTCTATGAAAATTTAATTTTGTTTTCTAGTTATCAGCTCATAGTCCCTGATCAAGGACTTGTGTAAGGAAAGAACTTGGTCAAACCTCAGTTGACCAGTTATCTTCGTTAAAACTGCAGATGGCCATAATTTTGGGGTAAAAAAAAAGAATTTTTTCATATTTAGTAACTTCAGACCAGGCTTCCATCAAAATGAAGTGTCTCAAAAATTGATTTCTACAAGCAGGGTTTTAGGAGTTACTATAGAATAAGATGACCATTTTTCATGGAACTATACTTATTTGGGGATTATGTTTTTCTATGATTTGAATATATTTGGGAATGTATCTTTTGTTAGTGCCTGAAAATTTTTTACTTCATTAATTGCAGTTCTTTGAGTAGTAATTTGCATGAATTTCTTCAACCAGTGTGTGTATAGGTTTCTTATCTTTTCAAACTATTCTTTGGTTGCAGAAACAACTCTTTTTAGGCCATCAAATTACAGAGCTTTGGTGAGTTACTCTTAAATTCATTTTGGAAGTTGAAGTATACATTTTTAACCATTTTCAGTTTTTTAAGTCACAACAAAATTAAAGTGTACAAAACTCTTCAGAAGTATACTAAAGTCATCAAAATATATGTATGCATGTATTAGTGTTATACCATGATCAAGAAACAGAATCTAGGGCCTCCCTGGTGGTGCAGCGGTTGAGCGCTGGGCTGCGAAGCTGCCCACAGTCTCTGCAGCACCGGTTTGATCCCCGGCCGCCAGGCGAGGGTCCCACATGGCGCACAGACCTCTCCTGCCATGCCCGCTGCTCCCCTCAGTAGTGTGCTTCAGTCCTTCTGCCTGTTCTGTTCCCTGCTCTGGCTCTGGTGAATTCTCTCACCCTCCTGTGCTTCTAACTGTACCCAGTGCTCGTATAAATAAATAAATCTTAAAAAAAAAAAAAGAAACAGAATCTAGGAAGCAAAACCATTGAGCTTTATCTATGTGAGTGACAATGAATGTATTTATCCAATTAACCCAAAATTCAAATCCTGGTAATTATCTGTTATACACATAACTGAGATATGTAAAAATGTATTTATAGTAGAATTATCCATTCTAACAAAAGGAAAAAAATACTGCCCCAATTATCAATTTGTAGGAGTCTAAATAGTAAATGTTTATTCTACCTAGTGAAATAGTTCTCACTTCAAAGAGATGAAAATACATGTACTACAGCTCTGAACATCAGTATATATAAAGGTCACAAAAAAGAAAGCATATAAGAATATATATAGTATAATTTTCTTTCTGTAAATTGTCAAGTTATCCAAACCTATATAAAATATATAAATGCAGTGAATGTCTATGTTGACAGGTAGTGACATTAGAGAGGAAGGTAGGGAATGATGATGCATTGAAACTTCAGTTTCAGTGACATTCTCTCATATGGCAGAGGAATCAGAAAGCTATGACCTGGAAGGAGAAGATTGTGGGGGAGGGGTAGAGGAGTTGATTCACCTTATAAAAACACATTCAACCATTTGCATGTTCCTATTCCAAATAAAAGGTTTGTACTAAAATACGGATAACATTTTATCATTTACTGGAATGGAATAACGTAAGTGTGTGTCTCTAAACCTAATGATGAATTTTATGTATTTATACATGGTATATATCAGTATATATTGTATATATTTTGTATGTATGACATCTCATATTCAGAGTTAAGAATGTTATATACAGGGCCTCCCCTGGTGGTGCAGGCGGTTGAACACCGCACTGTGAAGCTGTCCGTAGCATCTACAGTGCCTGTTGGATCCCGGCCGGCCAGGGAGGGTCCCACATGGCACGGCAGACCTCTCCTATCGCACCTGCTGCTCCCCTCAGCAGTGTATTTCAGTCAGTCTGCCTGTTCTGCTCCCCACTCTGTCTTTGGTGAATCCTCTCACCCTCCCACATATCTGGCCTGTACCCTGGTTCTTGTATAAATAAATAAATCTTTAGGGAAAAAAAGGAATGTTATATCCAAATACCCATTGTCTAATAAAAATATATTGCCCGTCTATATTTTACAGCCAATCTGCAGAGAAGACAGTTATCCATATATGTGCTCAAAAAAATGTTTTCCCTTGTGTGCCACCAATGGCCTTACTTACTGCAATAGATGTATTTTCTGCATTGCAATCAGGTAAGAACACAATGGTAAATATTTCTTTTCCAGAGTAGTGGAAAAAATCATCACAAAATAATAAGAAAACTCATTTGTTGATAATCTAGGCACAGCATATACAAAAGTAATTCTAATGTTTCTCTAAAAGCCAAGGAAACACACTTGTACTGTTCCTTAAAATTCTTCCAAAAGCAAGACTCTGTTGATTTATCAGACCTATCTGGCTTATCAGCATAACCATGTTCAGCAAATAAACAAAAAAAATTAACAATTTTGTTGATTATGGATTGCTAATGGCAGACGAGCAGCTGTTAAGATGTTATTTCGAAGCTCTCCTACTCAGGAGTAGATCTAGCTGGTAAAAACCATGAGAATCATCCTTGCGGACACAGGAAGCACAGGAGGCATAATTGAGCAAGGGCCGCTCTCAGAGCTACACTCTGAAGTAGGCCACCATGGGCTCACTAATGCTACCAAGGGCCTCGTGTAATTGTCAGCTTTATCCCCTGAAACCAAGATGGCCTTTCAGATCTTCCTCAGAGGACATCTCCATCCAAATTTTCTTCCTTTTTCCTTCTCTCCAAAGGAGTTTTCTGCCTGAGGCATTGCCAGCCCTTTCTGCCCCTCCCCATTTCCTTTTTTCTTCCCTCTCACAAAGCTGCCAATTTATTCCCAAAAATGATTCTGCCTCTTGGAAGATCTGGAATAGCGCAATCCCTAATGCCCCCCTTTCTCTGATTTAGTCTGAAGACTAAGTCTGGAGTGAGCCAAAAGGAAGTATCAAGTAGCCCTACAGTGGGGGATATTTACAGGGCTAGGCATGGGTCCAGTTGCATGTGGAAGTGAAGCCAAGCCTTTCTAACAAGTCCCAAGTTCAAAGCCTCCATTTAGAAGCATTTTGTAACTGCCCAAAGATCTTAATATGTTCTTTTATTTATTTTTTATTTTTTTGTAAGATTTATTTATTTTTATACAAGAAGTGGGGTGCAGGCCAGAGGCTTGGGGGGTGACAGGATTCACCAGAGACAGAGCAGGGAACAGAACAGGCAGACTGACAAAATACATTGCTGAGGGGAGCAGCGGTCGAGACAGGAGAGGTCTGCCGTGCCATGTGGGCATCTCTGCGGCCCATGGGGATCAAACCGGCACTGCAGAGGCTGTGGACAGCTTCACAGTGCTGTGCTTAACTGCCTGCTCCACCAGGGAGACCCTTAATGTGTTCTTTTAATAATTCCTTTCTTTCTTGTTGACTCTTTCTACAGAAAAAGCGGTGGCACATTTACTTTTGCTTATTATGGTACATGCTGACCTTTTGCTGGAGCTACACATTCATATATGATCCAATTTTGCAGTAAATTCTATTTCACAGTCAAGGTCTTTTATTCTTAGAAGTCTAGTGAATCCTATAGGATACAAGGTTAAATACAGGGCATTCCAAGTTCTTTCCAACTTTAAGATCCCTTGATTTTAGTATTTCTGTTCTCTATGTTCAATTCTTCAATAACAGATTGAAAAATTGGTATCTTAATTATATATTTCATAATGTAAAACCTAAATTGTTTTAAAATCTTAACAGTTTTGCTCAATAAAATATTAAATGATATCATACTTATTTAAATTTCCCTTGTCTACTTGGTTGGGTAAAGGGTTAAGATATATGCATATTTTTGATACCTATAATCAAAGAAATAATTTGCAAAGGTGACCAGATATTACATTACTTGTGTGTTCATAAGAAGTACAGATAACTTGAATTTTCTCTGTTCTTAAGATTCAGAAACTTCAGGAGAGGTTTCTGGGAAATTAAAAATCTAATAAACTCTCCTGGTTAATATTGTGATGATGGTGATGGACTTGTCACAGCCTAGGATGTCAATAAATGAAACAATTACACAACCTGTAGTTATTAAGTTATTAATACTTAAGAAATACATTAAGGGGCCTCCCCTGGTGGCACAAGCGGTTGAACCCAGTGCTGTGAAGCGGTCCACAGCCTCTACAGTGTGGCTTCTATCCTGGCCAGAAGCGAGAATCCCACATGGCCCAGCAGACACCTCCTGTCTCGCTCGCTGCTCCCCCCAGCAGTGTATTTCATCAATCTGCCTGTTCTGTTCCCCGCTGTGTCTCTGGAGAATCCTCTCACCCCCCCCCCATGCATCTTGCCTATATCCCAGTTCTTGTATGCATAAATAAATAAATCTTAAAAAGAAAAGAAATACGTTAAGTCTTAAGCAATATAAGACTTAAGCTACTTGGTAAAATGTGTTATTTGTTTTTCATTTGTGTACAAATCGGTTTAGAGACACATGGGTAATCCTGGGATGGCAGGCAGCACTGCCTTCTTTGACCCAGGACTTTCTATATTACATCAAAGCCAGATGCTTCTCCATTAGCCTCCATCTTTCATTCACAATAGGCAGACTTTAACTGAGTGCACTGAAGGCTCATCCAAACCTTGAACATAATAACAAAAATGTAGACTATTGGATAACAACTGGAAATCTGTGGTGTACACTATTGCCAAGCATGTTGTTCTTAGAGTAATCAATGTAGCACCATTAAATCATTTAGCAACTCTGACATCTCTTTTTTTTTATTTTTAAGATTTTTTTTTAAAGATTTTTTTATTTTTTTATTTATTTATACAAGCACTGGGTACAGTCAGAAGCGCGGGAGGGTGAGAGAATTCACCAGAACCAGAGCAGGGAGCAGAACAGGCAGAAGGACCGAAGCACACTGCTGAGGGGAGCAGCAGGCGGCAGGAGAGGTCTGCACGCCATGTGGGACCCTCCTCTGGTGGCCGGGGAGCAGCCGGGGATCGAACCGGCACTGCAGAGGCTGCAGGCATTTTGTAACCCAGCGCTCAACCGCTGCGTCACCAGGGAGGCCCTCTGACATCTCTTTTAAGGGATGGGTTCAGAAGAATGTTAATTTTTATAAAGCAACATTATAAAAGTGACTTTTTACCAATTGCATAATCATTTTTTATTCAATGAGTTTGTGAAAAAATTCTTCAGTAAATACTGGTACATTCACATATGTGTTCTTTTCTTTCAATTCCACATAAATGAAGGCTACTATTGTGTCAGGTCCTACAACACATGCTAGAAGTATGATGGTAAGTAAAAGCAGAGATAACCATTGTTCTCCAGGAATTTAAATGTATTGTTTAAAGTTTCTTGCTTTGATTCTCCTTTCCGTTCTAGATCAGTAGTGTAGAAAGCTATTTCACCTCATCAGGTTTCCAGGCAGTTACTATCTTCTCCTCTGTTCTTACTTCTGGGCCCAACAGATCAAATTGTCCCAAAACTCCTGCTGAGAAGAAATCTACTCGGACATCTTCGTGATGGGGGGCCCAGAATACCTCAGAGTCTTATCTGTGGGACCATCCAGCTCACCACATATTGCTCTTTACCAACAGGCCATTCATGGAGACTCCTCAGACTTCAGTCAGGTGGAGGTTCAAGAAGAAAGGGCAAACACAATAGGCAGTGTCTGCAAAGATATAGCCCCCACTCTCCACTGCCCTCAGGGTCAGGTAGGTCAGGAGGGCAATGTGTGCAGCGGGTCCTGGGTCATAGCCCTGGGGCTGTACCAGGTCAGTCCTTCCTGAAATAGCCATTTTTATTTTCTGAGGAAAAACTGAGACTCTGATGTGTGTCCTTCCTTAGACAGAGCCTTGCTTCTTGCAGGCTGGACCAAGGAGGGGCAAGTGAGCAGCTCCTTCTTAATGAGCAAAGAGAACTTCTCTTGCCTTCTCCCAAGGCTCTATGAGGCCTTCTGTTCATGTGTATTTGCTAATGTTCCTGAGAGGTTGGGGGGGGGGGGCGGTGAGCAAAGAGGGAGGCTCACTATTTTCAGGATCTAGGGCAATGGTGTATTTTCTCCACCTGTGAGAAACTTTCATTTGGAAACAGGCAGTTTGTTCCTGGACATGTTATACATATTCTTTGGTTTCCTTCCACAGAACATGGTAAGATGTCCCTTGCGTCTTCATGGATCAAAATTACTTTTGTCCTTGCCTTGGTATCTCCTCTTCAATCTGGTGAGTCAGTTTTTCAGTGCTGGGTGAAGCATTTCACACATCATAGACAAGGCAGGAAACAACTGTTGTAATCTCAAAATGGAGGTGCTTGTGTTATTGGCTTTGTCATCCTGAACCTGACAAAGTGAAATGACATGTCACAGGTGATTTTTTTAATTTCCTCTGCTAGTGGTGCAGAGGTGGGTTAGAAAGAGCAATTCCACTTGCTCATTTGGTTCACCTCTGACTAATGACATTTACCATGATTTTTTTCCATCTTAGAAGTCATGATTGCTAAATTTAGAGTACGGAGTAAGGCTGTCTTCCAGATCTAACATTCTTTCACAATCAGATCTGTTTGCCAGTTCTGAGTCCACTAAATCAAGACTTTGTGGAAGGAGAGAACTCCTTGATCCCTATGCTGACCATTTATGTTTCTGAAAGCCCAATGTGGCCCATGAATTCAGAGAAAAATAGCCGTAATGTATTGGAGATATATATATATATATATATATATATATATTAGAGCTGAATACTAGTTACATATTAATTAATTCATATTTAGTGACTTATCCAAGGTATGTTAAGCGGCATTAAGCAAGGCATTGTTTTCTCTGACTGCATGTCTCAACTATAAAAATGAAAAATAATATGATGGTATCGTAACAGGAAGATTTGTTGATTATTGAACATTACATAAAATGATTATTCATAGAGTGAGATTAATTGGAAAATATGGTTCCATATGTAGAGTTATTTTGTGAACTTACTGTTTTGATACTACCACAAAAGGCTTGCCTCATTGTATGGCAGGTCTTGACAAGGCAGTTTGCATAGTATATTCTATTAAACAATGTGGGTACTTTCCACCCAAAACTCTGATTGTTTTCCCTCTTCTCAATTTTAACCTTTCTTTTGTATGTTGGTTGCAGGCCTGAATCGTCGTTCACCTCACTCGGTAAGTTCATACTGATCAATTTGGGAATTGAAAATAGTGAACTTCTAATGTTTTATATTGTAAATTTCAATAACAAATTTCACCAAATGAAAGGTACAACTGAATGACCTTTTAAGAGTAAAGAACAATTCAAAAGAAAAAGCTTTTACTTATACTACATTTTACTGTTTTGCTAACTTCAAGACAGAATCTTGACAGTTATATGAAAACAACTGGCATTACAGATATGGTTAAAATATCCCAGTCTTCAAGAACATTGTTATTGGACATAAACTTTGTTAGATATAAACACCTGGCATAGGCTAAAGGTTTTTTGAAGTATTTAGGATGGCTTATTCTAGCAAAACAAGACGATTTAAAGAAACAACTTTCCACTTAAGATGAAAAAAATAATAATTTCCACATCTTTAAAGAGTGGAATTTTATATACAAGTGAAGAAAATGAACTGCAGTTCTAAATTTGCCAGTAAATAAAGGTTGCAAAGACATTTCAAAAGCAGATCACGTAAAAATGCACACAATATTGTTTATTTAAGTTACAAACACTGCCATCACTCAAATTACATGTTCTACTTGGTTATGTACATGTATGCAAAAACCCATATATATGCACATTTATACGAATTCCCCCATATATGAACACGCAATTGTGGTGATAATATGAAACTATCATACTATCTAGTAATGAAACCTTTGAGAGAGGCAAACAACTCCATTGTATGATTTTTTACAGTAAGAAATAATGAGGGAAATAAGACCTATTCGATTTGACGAATGAGGAGCAGTGGGGGCAAAGTAGCTAAATTATGAAAACCCATTGAGCCACTTGTATATCTTTTAAATAATAATACAGCATTTATAAAATTATATAAGTAATATTATAGATCTAACTAGGTTGTGTGTTTCTTAATGGTTATTTTTGAACGTCAATAAAATATATGTAGATGCATGACACTTTGTATTAAGAATGTTTTCTTCAAAATGCTTATTATCTGATAAATTTTATCTTGTTTGTTTATGTCTAGATCATAGACTGCAAAGCGTTTAAAAATGATTATTCAATTTGCAACATATTGTCCAACCCAGTCTGCGCGACTGATCGCAAAACTTACTCGAATATATGCGTTTTCTGCAGTGAAAAGTTGTAAGAACACAAGCATAAATGTTGCTTTTCCAAAAGTAATGGGGAAACTATCACAAAATGATAGGCAAAGTCTTGTTTCTGATAACCTATGCACTGTACACATGGGAAATAATTGTTCTAGCTCTATAAGAGTCACAGAAGCACACTTGTAGCTTTCCCTGAAGTTCTCATTACTAAAAGGCATTTTGTTTTTAACCTCTCAATATAACTCAGTTGAATATCTTTCAGAGGTATGGATCAGTTAATTTAATTATCATGAATTACTAGTGGCAGATTACTGATCAATACAATGCAATCCCACAGTCAAAATACTGAATGTTATTCTCCATGATGTGGCTCCTCACTACAAGGTACATTAAAGTGCAAGAACCCTTAGTGATTACAGAAATCTGAAATCTATCAAAATGGGCTCATTTATGCTAGGTAGGATCTCCTCTGATGATCCACTGTGTCTTCTGCACTTCATGACAGACTCCAAACTTTCTTTATAGAAGGAGCAGGGAATTCTAGGGCACTTCCACTAAAACGCCCTTCCTGCAGTTTTCATGTTGTAGGACTTTACTTTCTGAACTTTCAGCCATGCTCTCTGGCTCCCCATTTTCTCTTGCAAGTGTCTCTCCTCATTTAATCCCCAAATTTGTTTTCTATTTCTAGAGAACCACTAATACAATCTCTAATCCTCTCCTTTTTCAATGTTGTTGGGGTTCCAAGACTGAATCAGAACTGAGCTTGTGGAAGCAGAGCCCAGCTTGTCTCATTGTCCCATATTCAAATCCTCCTCATTAGCTTCAAGTGATTTTGAATGTCCCTTAACTTCTTTTTCTTTCTCTTTCTTTCATTACAGACTAAACAAAGGAAAATTTGATTTTCATCATTTAGGTTCATGTGCCAGTGGCTGATCTAGGCATTCCTATGATTTATTGCTATCCTATTGTGCAGTGGACTCTACAATCAGAATCTTCTCAGCCAGGTCTTTAAATTCCTAGATGATCAGGCAACCCTTTCTAAGATACACACGACGTGCCACAAGGAGTCAAAGAATTTTTCCTATTCTAACAATCTGTGATTCAAAGATTTTTATTCTCTATGTTCAATTATTCGATGACCCTATCTTAATTGTGTGTTTTAATAAAAGATAATTTACAAGCATAAATTTGTCTGTCAATAAAATCTTCAATACTATCATCTCTTTGCCCAAGCGAATGACTGGCTTAATATGAGCAGTTTGTTTGTTTGTTTTTAATTATCTTAGAGTAATTTTATTTTCCCTTGAATGTAGATATGGTTTTGATTTTGTAAACAAATTCCTGCTTTATAAAAGATAAGTTCTTATTTTAAGGTTTTTTAATTAAGAAAATATCCTAGTCTGTTTCATGAAATCAATATACCTTCTTTCCTGTCCCTGCCATCCCTTATCTCACCTTGTCCCTTTCTGCTCCCTCTATTTTAACCTCAGACCATCAAGTGATCAGTGGTGTCCCTGCATTTTGAATGTTTTTTATTATCCAATTGAACACTGTGTAACTGTATATTAATGTTAATATTATTAATATTATATTGATTATATAAATATTAATATATTAATTATGTTAATAGTCTGACTTGCTTTAATACACACAGTTCTCTCAAACTCTGTACATTTTGCTTAAAAGGACTGTATTTCTTCCTGTTTTATGGCCACATAGTACTTCACTGCAAGGTTGTACCGCATTTTCCTGATCTAGTCATCTGTGAACGGGTATTTAGGCTGCTTCCAAGTTCCAGCTATTGTAAATAATGCTTCTACGAACACAGTGGGCCTTATGGATTATTGCATAGATAGTTTCATATTCTCTAGATATATGCCTAGAAGTAGGAATGCTGGGATGAATGATATTTCAATTTTTAGATTTTTAAGATAAATTCAGATTGCTTTCCATAATGGTTGCACTAGTTTACATTTCCACCATAATGTAATAGGAATCCCATTTTTCTGAATTCTTTCCAATGCTTCTTGTTTTGGATCATTTCGTTCCATTTTCACTGGTGTGATATGGAATCTCACTGTGGTTTTGACTTGCATTTCTCTTACTAGAAGTGAGGTGAACATTTTTCATATATCTTTTGGTCTTCTGGATACTCTCGTGGGTGAAATGTCTGCTCATATCTGCTGCCAGTTTATTAATTGGATAGTTGAATTGAGGGAGTTTTTAATGTACCTTGGATATTAATTAATTCCTTATCAATTATACGTTGTATGACTATTTTTCTCCTATTCAGTAGGATGTCTTTTTAATCATCTCATATTTTCTCTTACCGTAGAAAAGATTTTTAACTAGAGGTTATCCCAATTGTTTAATGTGTTTTTAAGTCCCATGTTGTAGAGGTTAAGTCACCAAAATATCTTTATCATTGATATCATGAAACATTTCACCAGTGTTTTCTTCTATGTATTTTATAGTTGCAGGTCTTATATCTAAATCTTTAATCTACTTGGAATTTATTTGTAGGCATGGGGTAGTGAATGATCCAGCTTCATTCTTTCATAAGTGACTTTCCAGTTTTTCTAGCACCATTTGTTGAAGAGACTATCCTTTCCCCATTTATGACCAAAACTGTTTTATCATATATTAGGTGTTGCTAGACACATGGATTTATTTTTGTCCCACTGATCCATGTATTATTTTTTGTGCCAGTATCATATTAATCTTAATATTGTTGCTTTAAAGTTTGAAGCCAGGTAATGTGACAAACTCTATTTTTCTTTTATCAGGGTTATTTTTGAAAATCAAGGCCCTATCAACAAATATTTCCATGCAAATTTTAATATTTTGTTTAATTTCTTTGAAAATTACGGCTGCCATTTTGGTAGGAATGTGTTAAGTTTATATCTCATTTTAGGTAGGATATTGATTTTGATTATACTGATCATCTCCATGCATGAGCATGGTATGTCCTTCCCTCTCCTTTTTGTCACTAAGTCTTTCAATAACATCTTATATTTCTCACTGTATAGGCCTTTACTACTTCCTTAGGTTAATTCTTTTTTAATTATTAAAGATTTATTTATTTATGTATACAAGAACTGGGGATTAGGCCAGAGGTACAGGAGGTAAGAGGATTCACCAAAGACAGAGTGGGGAGCAGAACAGGCAAATCTACTGAAATACTCTGCTGAGGGGAGCAGCAGGCAAGACAGGAGATGTCTGCTCGCCATGTGGGCTGCTGCCTGGCTGGCCGGGGATTGAACTCGTGCAGCAGTGGCTGGCGATAGCTTGATAGCACTGTGTTTAACCCCTGTGCCACCTGGGAAGCACCTCCTTAGGTTAATTCTGAGGTATTTAATTCTTTTGAGGCAAATATAAATGGAGTTATTTCTTTTTTCCGGGTCTTATTTTTTTTTTTTTTTTTTTTGGTATATAAGAAGGTTATCGTTTTTTTATGTTAATTTTGGGGGTTATATTTTTGTTTCTCCGTATGTGTACATGTTCCACTCACCCTCCACCAAACCACTGTTCCAAACCACCATTCTTCCACCTTCCCACAACCCTATTTCTGTCTCCCCTGTCCCTGTGGTAAATTCTTTCAGTAAGTCCAAGATTTATTTCTGCTGTATTTTGTTGTGTGTTTTGTTGGTTATTGATAGTCTCGAGAGGAGTGAATTCAATATTTGTCTTCCACTCTACAACTTAATCCATTTAATATGTCCACCTCTTGGTCTATCCATTTATCCCCAAAGTCACAGTTTCCTCTTTTTCATGGCTGTGTAATATTCCATTGAGTATATATTCCATGATTTCTTTGTCTATTATTCTATTGTCGGATGCTAGTTTGGTTCCATCACTTGGCAATTGTGGGTGGTGTTGTTGTGTACATAGGGATGCATAAATCTTTTTACATTGGAGTTTTCTTATTTTTAGGTAACTACCCAATGACGGTATTGCTAGATCATTAAGAATTTCCTTTTTTGTTCTTTTTATTAAAGATGTATTTATTGGGGTACAGGCCAGAGGTGTTGGGGGTTGAGAGGATTCACCAGCGATACAATGGGGAGCATAACAGGCAGATTGACTGAAATACACTGCTGAGGGGAGCAGTGTGTCAGGAGAGGTCTGCTGTACCATATGGGTCACCTCCCTGGCTGGGGATTGACCTCAAACTGCAGTGGCTGCAGGTAGCTTCACAGTCTAAGATTTATCCTGTTGCCCTACCAGGGAGGCCCCTTGTGATGGCTTCTTTTGAGGTACAAAAGCTTTTTACCTTGATATTCCCAATTGTTTATTTTTGCTTTTATTTTCGCTTTTATTTTCCTTGCTTAGGAGTTGAGCACCCAAATGTATCTTTTGTAGCAGATGTCCTGTCGTATGTCGCCTCTGTTGCCTTTCAAGTATTTTATAGTTTCAGTGATTATATCCAGCTCTCTAAACCACTTTTTAAATTAATTAATTAAATTTTGTGTAGGAGTTAAGTGTGCATGTGGTTTCACTTTTTTGCATGTGGTTTTCCATGTTTCTCAGCACCATTTATTAAAGAAAAGATCTTTTCTCCATTGTATTGTTTTAACAGCTTTGTCAAAGGTTGAAAGTCCATATTTGTGTGGTTTATCTCTGGACTTTCTATTGTATTCCATTGGTCTGAGTTTACATTTTTGTTCTAGTCCTACACTGATTTGATTGCTGTTCTGTAGAATACAGATGGAAGACAGGACATGTGATATCTCCATTTTTTTCTTTTCTTTCAAAATTGCTTCATTTGGGTCCTTTTATCACTACATATCCACTTTGTAATTGTTCTGCTGATTTGAGAGAGTGACTGGGATCATCTTGTTCTTCCTTGAAGCATGATAAAACCAACAATTACTCTGCATGCCCTTTGGTATCTAATGTCACTGTCAGCAAACATTAAATTGCATAAATATTAGGCCATGAACATGGACCAATGAAACTGAATAGAAAACCCAGAAATAAACCCACAGATCTATCATCAACTAATTTTTGACAAAGGAGCAAAGACTATGCTCTGGAGCAAAGAAAGTTTGTTCAATAAGTGCTGTTGGGAAATCTGGGTCACTACATGCAAAAGAATGAAGCTTGACTACTACCTCACACCATGCACAGAAACCAACTCAAAACAGAATAAAGAACTAGACATAAGACCTGAAACCATGAAATATCTAGAAGGAAATATAGGCGAAACACTACATGACATGTACCTCAAAGACAGCTTTACAGACGCATCACCCAAAGCAGTGATAGTGAAGGCAAAGATAAACAGCTGGGACTACATCAAATTAAAGAGCTTCTGCACAGCAAGAGACAATAACAAAAACAAAGAGAAACCCCACCAACTGGGAGAACATTTTTGCACACAACGATAACGATAAAGGACTGAACACAAAAATCTACAAAGAGCTGATGAGACTCAACAAAAACCAAGAAAATAATCCAGTCAAAAATTGTTATTGAATAATGAAGCACAGAATCAAAATCCTGAAATCACAAAATCTTAGAGTTGGCAAAAATTTTAAATACCCTTTGTTCCATCTCGTTTTCCATAGCAGGATTTATCTAATCATCGTGAATCTAAGGCTTTGATTGAGACAACTCTACTAATTCTAATAATAGAATTATTCTAATTCTAATTATAGAACCCACTGCCAAATGAGATGGCATTAGAGTGATCAAGCCATATAGCTTCATCAAAATTCAGCAATAACCATAATGCTTAGATTTAATTCCTAGACGAAGAAATCTGTAGAGGAAGAGAAAAAGAAATTATTATAATAGCATGTGCAACTCCCTTCGATGTGTGCCAGGTGCTTCCCTACAAGAAGGATTTGCACAGGCTTAGAGGCTTTGCTTCATCCTGGAAGCAGCTCTTCCCCGCTAGGGCTGGGCCCTGCAAGGCTCCTGTTGTAGGAATACTTACTACTTCCCTCTCTGTCAGTTTCTGGCTCATTTCTAGAACATGCTCATTCAATGAAAGAAGAGGAGTAGGTCTCATGTTTCTATTTCTTGAGGAGGAGATGGCAATCTGAGAATGATAAATGCAAAGATTTTATGAGGAAACACCTGTGAGAGAAAATGGGGAAGAGGCTGGAAGGCTGGCAGAATCTTTAGAATAGAGAGGAAGAAAGTTTGCTAGAAATGTCTTAGACCACCCTGCAGACTGAGGAAGATTACAAGGCCATGTTGGGATTTGGGTGGTCATCAGAAAACCCTTTTCTAGAATGAATGGCCATCTATGATTGATTCCATAGCACAGCAGTAGGGTCTTGTATCCAGCGAGGCTAGAAAAAAGCAGGTTCTCATGGCTTACCCCCTTCCTGTGCAGCTTTCTAAACTACAACGTATTGGTCACTAACCTGTCACAGCAAATTATAGGCAACTCAGTAAAATTAATTCACTGGCAGGATTTCCAGCCTGATATCAGAGAGTGCTAATGAGTTCCTTTTCAGAAGCAAGAACATCAGGGAGAATAAAAGATGTGCACCTTATATCTTACAGTTGTGACAGTTATTTTGTGTATATGTTGCACTTAAGTGATTGGCACCAGAGTTTATCCTACTCTTCCTAAGTGAGTTTTCCATGACTTTGGAAGAGAAGATAATCACTCATGTCCTTACATCTTTTCCCTGCAGAAAATGTATTCATTACTGTACGTTCTGCCATCATTTGCACAGATTGGCTCAGTTTTCCCAGTACAATGCAGTCTTGCAAATTTGTGGATAAAGCAGTTTGTCTGCAAAATATTGAAAGACAACATGGCATTTCTCAGCTAGTGAAGACTAAAATGTTACTGAATTCTACCATGAAATGCCACACATCAAAATACAATAAATATATTCTATATATACATTTTACAACAAACCTCAATGTAACCACCGCCCACTTAAAATCTCAAATATTACTAATATTTCTGAGTATTATTTATAAAAAAACTATGCAATTTTCACTCTTAAAACAATATTTTCTATTTTTTATTCACTGTTCATATATTTATTGCACACACAGACACATATGTGTGTTAGTTTTGTCAGATGTGGTAATTTATGTAAATAAAACAGTATATATTCCTATGTGACATACATTTTATGCTCCTTCCTATGGTTTTTATTCTAATGGAGCTGTAATTCTTTTTTTTTTTTTTTTTGGTAACCTCTCTTAAAACCTCTTCCTCTTTATGCATTGCTTGTGTGTAATGAGGCTGAGGCCCCAAAGTAGGTTTTTAGGAAACAGGATATGCACATTTCTGCCTTGTCAGGAAAACATCAAATGATTTTCCTATAACATACACTATGCAATTTCTTAAGCTTAGTGTAATGATAACACCTATTTTTGCTTTTTGAAGACTCATTCTGTCTTTATTGGTGAATTTTATTAAAATTTATTATGTGAGCACCTCCCCTGGTGGCACAGAGCTTGAGCGCTGAGCTGTGAAGCTGCCTGCAGCCTCTGCAGCACCGGTTCCATCCCCTGCCAGTGGCGATGGACCCACATGGCGTGCAGACCTCTCCTGTTGCTCCCACTGCTCCCCTCGGCAGTGTATTTCATCAGTCTGCCTGTTCTGTTCCCTGCTCTGGCTCTGGTGAATCCTCTCACCCTCCCACGCTTCTGACTGTACCCAGTGCTTGTATAAATAAATAAATCTTTAAAAAAATTATTATGTGAAAAATGTTACCTTTTTAAATTTCCTAGTGAATCAATATTATGTTATCTTCTTAACATTTAGTGATGCTTCTACAAAAAAAAATACATCAAATGATTTTGAAAAAGGAAAGGAAAAAAAGCATAGCCTGGTATAAAGTGAGCACATCTCATAGTAGCAGAAAATGTGAATTTGTCCATACATTAAAACTACAGGTAATGTGATGGAAATTTATGGTAGCAGAATGACACTAAATTCACAAAATAAAAAAACTGATAAATAATTTTTAATTCCCAAATTGATTTCACTTGTGAAAAATAATTTCGTGTATTATTTTTCAATTATTTCCAATACCTTGCTTTAGAGATACCATTTTTTTTTCTTTACCTTCGTAGTTGAAATCCTAATCAATGAAAAAAAAGCCTGGCATAATGCACTTAAATATAAAGAAATGAATCAATTCTTTATAAACAGTTAATTGCTCTAATAGTATATCTCTACCTAGCATCTTATAGGTTCCCTTTTTCTGAAACTCATGAACCACCATTAGCCTTAAGGAATAACTTGGTGCTAAGGCTATCAATGAAGCTCTTCCGTGAAATAGTTGAGTTCAAGTTGGCAAACACCAAATCCTATTCTAAGGGAAGAGGAGATTATTTCTTCTCACACTTTACAATTAACAACAGTGGAATCTGAGCTGAACCCTTTCCCCCCAAAACCTAATTCAGTTAAAATCCTGAGCTTCAGATGAACAAGAGGTGGTCCCTTCAAGCCCACCAGCCTGTGTCCATGTCTCTTATGTGGGAATGAGGAAATGCAATCCAGTGATGTCATTTTAGAAGACATCTGTAGAGCCTCTGGTGGCGCAGGCGGTTGAGCGCAGTGCTGTGAAGCAGTGTATTTCATCCATCTGCCTGTTCTGTTCCCCGCTCTGTCTCTGGTGAATCCTCTCACCCTCCCACGCATCTGGCGTGGCAGAACTCTCCTGTAGTTTGGGGAGGTCTCCTTCACTAGTGAGTTTATCAGTGAACATGTCTTAAGCATCTCATCTTTATTCACAGAATAAGGATCAAGTGGCCCCTCTTGTCTATCATGAAAAGTCCCCAACCCCCTCCTTGATGCTCCAGGTCCATAAATGAGTATAAATATTCCAGACCCCCTCCATTATTCCTTAGAATTTACATCTATGTATGCCATTAAATATTGGTCTTTTTTTCCTACGAATCTGTGAATCGGTATGATGCTAGTTTGTCCATCCAACCTTAGAAGCACACAATGAGGTGGGGAAATTTAACAGTTTCACAAGTAAATGGAGTATTTCTCTATATTTGTCACGTAAGTTTATATTTCCAAGTATGATGGGAAAAGAAATACAATTTAACTCAAGTCCCCTATGCTAATAAGTTCGTGTCCTTTTCTTTCTTATACATTTTTAGGCATAACCAATATTTAAAGTACTTTTAATTTTATGCTTAATTTAAATATTTCATTGAAGTA
The DNA here is from genome assembly GCF_964194135.1 of Talpa europaea. NCBI lineage: Eukaryota > Metazoa > Chordata > Mammalia > Eulipotyphla > Talpidae > Talpa > Talpa europaea. The sequence continues at coordinate 40,801,778 of NC_140080.1, read as the reverse complement.
ACAATACATCATAGCATGAGTTTGAGGTGTGCATCATTGAAAAATCAACATGTGTGTAGACTATCTGAAGTTCCCCGCTAAAAGTCCAGCTCTAGCCTCTGCCATAAAATTGTTCCCTTTGGCTTGATTTGCTCATCCCCTTTCCTCATGGATCCATCCTTTTTAAAAAATGCCATCACAGGAATTTTTTTTTAAATAGATGGTCTATATAATATAGCTACAATTTAACAACTAAGACCTAATATTTGGTTATTGCAGTAAATGCATCAACTGTTTGCTAAATTTATAATTTACCTATAAAAATAAATCATGGTACAATTTCTCTTTTATGGCATATCCTTCTGTGAATTTTGACAAATACATGTGGTCATGAGCCATGGCCTAATTCAAGATGCAGAACTATTTGGTGACCTCTCAATGAAAAAGCTAGTTACAGAGAAATATCTTGATTTTATTCTTCTGGTTTTCTTCCTTCCTTCCTTCCTTCCTCCTTCCTTCCTTCCTTCCGTCCTTCCTATCATCATCTCTCATCTTTATTTTTTTTAAGATTTATTTATTTATTTATACAAGCACTGGGTACAGTCAGAAGCATGGGAGGGTGAGAGAATTCACCAGAGCCAGAGCGGGGAACAGAACAGGCAGACTGACGAAATACACTGCTGAGGGGAGCAGCTGGCATAGCAGGAGAGGTCTGTCGCTCCATGGGGGACCCTCTCCAGTGGCTGGGGATTGAACCAGCGCTGCAGAGGCTGTGGGCAGCCCAGTGCTCAACCGCTGCGCCACCAGGGGAGGCCCATCTCTCATCTTTAAAGACACCATCTTCAAACCTTTCAATTCAATCTTCACACAGCTCTATCTTGTTTGTGAGTCTATAGAAAATCTCCTATCTCTTTTTCATAAGGACATTTATGATATTCAAAGTTGACTTAGATAACATATACACATATGTGTATATACATATATACACATGTGTATATGTCTAAATATATACATATGTATATACACATGTATGTATATTTGTATATATGTATATACACATATATGTATATATGTATATATGATATATAGATCAATGTGTGTATGTCTACATATAAGTCCATAGAGTGTGTATTTACATATCTGTGGACATAGTGTATAGTGTATAAATATATATGGATCTACATGTGTGTATGTAAATAATGTAAATACATCATTTCATGCTATTGCCTATATGCTGACATATGTATGGGGACTTATATATGAATGTACACATAGGTGTACATTTATGCACACACATACACTCATTGCACATATCTGTATATATACACACATATATCCTTATGTGCTGTAGTATGCTTGTATATTAAATGTGTATATTTAGGACTATGTAATACATTTATGCCTAATAAACATTGTCAAAAATATAGATAAGAGTTTAATAATCCACACATCCAACATTCACTTTGATGGTTAGTTTTAAAACTCTTGTTCATTGTAGGCAGTTTCTTCTGCTCTTAAACTCTGCTAATGAATACATAGAAAAATTCCAGGGACTGGGACATAAGACCCATCACAATAACTTCAACTATATTTTTATTTCTTATTTTTCAATATATTTTATTTTATATAATTCTTACAGCATTATTCATTTTTGCACAATGTATGATTGTCATCTTGGTTATATTCCCCATTCAGGTTAATATCCCCTTAAATGTCACAAGCCAGAAGGATTCACCTGCAGGGATATATCTGATAGTGTCTGTGTGAATATTTCAAAGAGCTAATACAAGTTTGCCACTTTATTATAATGAAGGAAATTTTTTTGCACTTATCACACCTTGTGTTCGGCCATTAAACTGACAAGTAACTGCTAGATTCAAAGTTTCTTCCTTAAATCTTGGCTCTCTTCACTGATTTAAAAAGTAGACAGGTTAGATTAGGGTAACAAACATGTGTGTGGCACACAGCTTAAGTGTGATTGTCATAAGTATTTTATCCCCAATATTGATGACAAATTTTTGAGACAAAAATTATTCTCGCACTTAAAATTAGAAACCTGTGAATCAGAGTGTCTGGAAAGAGGTTTGACAGATGAAAGTCCAGAGTTCAAATCCCATCTACTACTATTGCTGAATAACCTTGACACAATATCCAGACACTCTGAACTTTCAGCCATGCTCTCTGGCTCCCCATTTGCTCTTGCAAGTGTCTCCCCTCATTTAATCCCCAAATTTGTTTTCTTCTTCTAGAGAACCACTAATACAATCTCTAATCCTCTCCTTTTTCAATGTTGTTGGGGTTCCAAGACTGAGTCAGAACTGAGCTTGTGGAAGTAGAGCCCAGCTTGTCTCATTGTCCCATATTCAAATCCTCCTCATTAGCTTCAAGTGATTTTGAATGTCCCTTAACTTCTTTTTCTTTCTCTTTCTTTCATACAGACTAAGCAAAGGAAAAATTGAATTTCGTCATTATGGTATATGTGTCAAGGGCTGATCTAGGCATTCCTATGATTTATTGCTATCCTATTGTGCAGTGGAATCTACAATCAGAATCTTCTCAGCCAGGTCTTTAAATTCCTGGATGATCAGGCAAGCCTTTCTAAGATACACAGGACATGCCACAAGATGTCAAAGAATTTTTCCAATTCTAACAATCTGTGATTAAAAGATTTTTATTCTCTATGTTCAATTATTCAATGACCCTATCTTAATGTTGTGTTTTAATAAAAGCTAATATACAAGCATAAATTTGTCTGTCAATAAAATCTTCAATAATATCATCTCTTTGCCCAAGCGAATGACTGGCTTAATATGAGCAGTTTGTTTGTTTGTTTGTTTTTACTTCTCTTAGATTAATTTTATTTTCCCTTGAACGTAGATATGATTTTGATTTTGTAAACAAGTTCCTGCTTTATAAAAAATGAGTTCTTATTTTAAGGTTGTTTTAAATACAGAAAATATACTAGTCTGTTTCATAAAATCAGTATACCTCTTTTCCTGTCCCCGCCATCCCTTATCTCCCCTTGTCCCTTTCTGCTCCCTCTCTTTTAACCTCAGACCGTCAAGTGATCAGTGGATGTCCCTGCATTTTGAATGTTTTATATTATCCAATTGAATACTGTGTAACTGTATATTAATATTAATATTATATTGATTATATAAAAATATTAAATTATATTAATTTTGTTAATAGTCTGACTTGCTTTAATACACACAGTTCTCTCAAACTCTGTACATTTTGCTTAAAAGGACTGTATTTCTTCCTGTTTTATGGCCACATAGTACTTCATTGCAAGGTTATACCGCATTTTCCTGATCCAGTCATCTGTGAATGGGTATTTAGGCTGCTTCCAAGTTGCCGCTAATGTAAATAATGCTTCTGTGAACACAGTGGGCCATATGCATTATTGTATAGATGGTTTCATATTCTCTAGATATATGCCTAGAAGTAGGAATGCTGGGTTGAATGATATTTCAACTTTTAGATTTTTAAGATAAATTCAGATTGCTTTCCATAATGGTTGCACTGGTTTACATTCCCACCATAATGTAATAGGAATCCCATTTTTCTGAATTCTTTCCAACGCTTCTTGTTGGGGATCTTTTTGTTCCATTTTCTCAGGTGTGAGATGGAATCTCACTGTGGTTTTGATTTGCATTTCTCTTACTAGAGGTGAGGTGAACATTTTTCATATATCTTTTGGTCTTCTGGATACTCTCGTGGGTGAAACGTCGGCTCATATCTGCTGCCAATTCATTAATTGGATTGTTGAATTGAGGGAGTTTTTAATGTACCTTGGATATTAATTAATTCCTTATCAGTTATACGTTGTATGACTATTTTCTCCTATTCAATAGGATGTCTTTTTAATCATCTCGTATTTTCTCTTACCGTAGAAAAGATTTTTAACTTGAGGTTATCCCAATTGTTTAATGTGTTTTTAGGTCCCATGTTGTAGAGGTTAAGTCACTAAAATATCTTTATCATTTATACCATGGAACATTTCACCAGTGTTTTCTTGTATGTATTTTATTGCTGCAGGTCTTATATCTAAATCAATAATCTACTTGGAATTTATTTGTGGGCATGGGGTTAGTGAATGATCCAGCTTCATTCTTTCATGAGTGACTTTCCAGTTTTTCTAGCACCATTTGTTGAAGAGACTATCCTTTCCCCATTTATGATCCAAACTGTTTCATCTTTGATTAGGTATTGCTAGACACATGGATTTATTTTTGTCCCACTGATCCATGTATCTATTTTTGTGCCACTATCATATTGATCTTAATATTGCTGCTTTAAAGTTTGAAGCCAGGTAATGTGACAAACTCTGTTTTTCTTTTATCAGGGTGATTTTTGAAAATCAAGGCCCTATCAATAAAATATTTCCATGCAAATTTTAATATTTCGTTTAATTTCTTTGATAATTACTGCTGGAATTTTGGTAGGTATGTGTTAAGTTTATATCTCATTTTAGGTAGGATAGTTATTTTGATTATACTGATCACCTCCATGCATGAGCATGGTATGTCCTTCCCTCTCCGTTTTGTCACTAAGTCTTTCAATAACATCCTATAGTTCTCATTGTATAAGCCTTTACTACTTCCTTTTTTATTATTAAAGATTTGGTGGAGGGTTAATTCCTTTTTTTATTATTAAAGATTTATTTATTTATGCATACAAGAACTGGGAATTAGGCCAGAGTTGCAGGAGGTGAGAGGATTCACCGGAGACAGAGTGGGAAGCAGAACAGGCAGATCTACTGAAATACACTGCTAGGGGAGCAGCACCGAGACAGGAGAGGTCTGCTCGCCATGTGGGCTGCTGCCTGGCTGGCCAGGGATTGAACTCGTGCAGCAGTGGCTGGCGATAGCTTGATAGCACTGTCTTTTAACCCCTGTGCCACCACGGAGGCCCCTCCTTAGGTTAATTCTGAGGTATTTAATTCTTTTGAGGCAATTATAAATGGAGTTATTTCTTTATTCTGGTTTTTTTTTTTTTTTGGTATGTGAAAATGTTATCGGTTTTTTATGTTAATTTTGGGGGTTATATTTTTGTTTCTCCGTATGTGTACATGTTCCACTCACCCTCCACCAAACCACTGTTCCAAACCACCGTTTTTCCTCCTTCCCACAACCCTATTTCTGTCTCCCCTGTCCCTGTGGTAAATTCTTTCAGTAAGTCCAAGATTTATTTCTGCTGTATTTTGTTGTGTGTTTTGTTGGTTATTGATAGTCTCGAGAGGAGTGAATTCAATATTTGTCTTCCACTTTACAACTTAATCCATTTAATATGACCACCTCTCGGTCTATCCATTTATCCCCACAGTCACAATTTCCTCTTTTTCATGGCTGTGTAATATTCCATTGAGTATATATTCCATGATTTCTTTGTCTATTCATCTATTGTTGGATGCTAGTTTGGTTCCATTACTTGGCAATTGTGGGTAGTGTTGTTTTGTACATAGGGATGCATAAATCATTTTTCATTGGAGTTTTCTTATTTTTAGGTAACTACCTAATAAAGGTATCGCTACATCATTCAGAATTTCCTTTTTGTTCTTTTTATTAAAGATTTATTTATTGGGGTACAGGCCAGAGGTGTGGGGGGTTGAGAGGATTCACCAGAGATAGAGTGGGAAGCATAACAGGCAAGTTGACTGAAATACACTGCTGAGGGGAGCAGCGTGTCAGGAGAGGTCTGTTGCACCACATGGGTCACCTCCCTGGCTGGGGATTGACCTTGTTCTGCAGTGGCTGCAGGCAGCTTCACAGTCTAGGATTTATCCTGTTGCACTACCAGGGAGGTCCCTTGTATTGTCTTCTTTTGAGGTACAAAAGCTTTTTACCTTGATATTCCCATTTGTTTATATTTGCTTTTATTTTCCTTGCCTTAGGAGTTGAGCACCCAAATGTATCTTTTGTAGTAGATGTCCTGTCGTATGTCATCTCTATTGCCTTTCAAGTATTTTATAGTTTCAGTGATTATGTCCATCTCTTTAATTCCATTTTGAATTAATTTTTGTGTATGGAGTTGTGTGCATGTGGTTTCACTTTTTTGCATGTGGTTTTCCATGTTTCTCAGCACCATTTATTAAAGAAAATATCTTTTCTCCACAGCATGGTTTTAACAGCTTTGTCAAAGGTGAAAAGTCCTTATTTGTGTGGGTTTATCTCTGGACTTTCTATTCTATTCCACTGGTCTGAGTTTACATTTTTGTTCTAGTCCTGCACTGATTTGATTGCTGTGCTGTAGAACACAGACTGATGTTAGGAGTGCGATAACTCCTTTTTTTTTCCTTTTCTCTCAACATGGCTTCAGTTGGGGTCTTTTATCTATCCATATTCATTTTGTAATTGTTCTGCTGATTTGAGAGAGTGACTGGGGTCATCTTGTTCTTCCTTGAAGCATGATAAAACCAACAATTACTCTGCATGACCTTTGGTATCTAATGTCACTGTCAGCAAACATTAAATTGCATAAAAATTAGGTCATAAACATGGACCAATGGAACCGAATAGAAACCCCAGAAATGAACCCACCGATCTATCATCAACTAATTTTTGACAAAGGAGCAAACACTATACTCTGGAGCAAAGAAAGTTTGTTCAATAAATGCTGTTGGGAAAACTGGGTCACTACATTCAAAAGAATGAAGCTTGACTACTACCTCACACCATGCACAAAAAACAGCTCAATATGGAATAAAGAACTAGACATAAGACCTGAAACCATGAAATATATAGAAGGAAATATAGGCGAAACACTACATGACATGCACCTCAAAGATGGCTTTACAGACACATCACCCAAAGCAGTGATAGTGAAAGCAAAGATAAACAGCTGGGACTACATCAAATTAAAGAGCTTCCGCACAGCAAAATAGTCAATAACCAAAACAAAGAGAAACTCCATTGACTGGGAGAAAATTTTTGCACCCAACACTAACAATAAAGGATTGATCACAAAAATCTACAAAGAGCTGATGAGACTCAACAAAAACAAAGAAAATAACCCAGTCAAAAAATGGGCAGAAGAGCTAAAAAGAAACTTCTCCAAAGGGGTAATACAAATGGCTACCAGGCGTATGAAAAAATGTTCAACGTCACTTGTAATCAGGGAAATGCAAATCAAACCTACAGTGAGATACCATCTCACACCAGTGAGCATGGCACATATTAAAAAAAAACTAGCAACAACAAATGTTGGTGAGGATGTGGAGAGAAAGGAACTCTCCTGCACTGCTGGTGGGAGTGCAAACTGGTCCAACCACTATGGAGAGTTGTGTGGAGATTTCTGGACCTACTAAACATAGAGCTTCCATATGATCCAGCAATTCCACTCCTAGGTATTTACCCAAAGGACACAGAAACATCAATTCCAAAGAGCACCTGCACCCCTATGTTTATAGCAGCACTGTTTACAATAGCTAAGCTTTGGAAACAGCCCAAATGCCCAAAAATAGATGACTGGATCAAGATGATATGGTACATATACACAATGGAATATTACTCAGCATTCAAAAAAGATAAACATGCAATTTGCAGCAACATGGATGGCGCTGGAAGGGGTCATGCTCAGTGAAATAAGCCAGAAGGGAAAAAAAAAATACCAGATGGTTTCATTCACAACAGGAATCTAGAAAACCTAAATAAGGGACCACGAAAAAGAATATAAGAAAGAAAAAAATCAAAATCAGGGGGTTGCAATTGCATGGGGAATATAAAAATAAAAATAAATAAATTAAAAAAAATTAGGTAGGACCTCCCTAGTGGCGCAGCGGTTGAGTGCTGTGTTGCAAAGCTGCCCGCGGCCTCTGCAGCACCAGTTCAATCCCTGGCTGCTCCCAGGCCACCAGAGGAGGGTCCCACACGGCGCTCAGACCTCTCCTGCCGCCTACTGCTCCCCTCAGCAGTGTACTTCAGTCCCTCTGCCTGCTCTGTTCCCCGCTCTGGCTCTGATGAATTCTGTCACCCCCCGCATTTCTGATTGTATCCAGTGCTTGAATAAATAAATAAAAATTTAAAAAATTAGGTCATGATAGCATTTAAATATACAAATTATTCTTTATTTGCCAAAGTTAATTTTTCCAGTGTGATTACACACACACACACAAACACACACACACACACTCACCTAAAAGTAGATAACAGAAATAGAGAAAAAAAGCAGACTTTAGATCTATTGCCCAGAGGCAACCAATTTTAATATTTAAAACATTGTGTTCTATTAAGATTTGGCCACTTTTATCTAAATTTGTATCATATGGTATACACATAGATTTCCTGTACTGATTTCAATGTCTTTGTGATTACAGAAACAATAAATGCCACAATGACTATAATCAGATAAGGCAAATAAACAGTGTTCAAGAGGATGTGGAGTAACTGTCACCTCCTTCAGCGCTGGTGAGAATGGAAGAAGTCATTTGGATAACAGGGACTTAAAAAGTTCAACAAACACCTACCATACAAACCAGCCATTCCACTTCTGCTATTTACCAAGAGGTAAAGAAACAAACAGTATAAAATTCTTATCAAAACTTGTGCACTGATGTTCCTAATAACATTATTCAAAATAGTTAAAAAGTGAAAATGGTTCAAGTGTCCATCAACTGGTAAAAAATAAACACATAAACACAACGAACGGGGTTTATCAACACAAAATAGAATGCCATTCATCACTTAAAGAATAATGAACTACAGATAGTGCTATAAAGTGATGACCTTCTAAATCATTATGTCTAGTAAAAGAAGCAACATCTCTGTATTGCTTCATTGTTTGTATGTGAAATATCTGGAAGAGGCCTTCCAACATGGAAAGAATGTAGATTAGTGATTCCCTGGGATTCAAGTGGAAAAAGAGAAGAAACTTTTGAGGGTGATGTAAGTAATCTAAAAATGTGATGGATGTCTATCTGTATATTTATAAAAAAAACATTGTATTATACATGAAAAATGAAAACATTTTGGGCATGGAAATATCTCAATAAAATTGTTTTTAAAGTAATAGAATGGCATTCTCTATTAAAAGTTCCTTTTCATTTCCAAGTAGGCAAATTTATTTATTGATTTATTTATTTATTTTAATAGAGGCATGTTATTTATTTGTTTGTTTGTTTGTTTGTTTATACATGCACTGGGTACAGTCAGAAGCGCGGGAGGGTGAGAGAATTCACCAGAGCCAGAGTGGGGAGCAGAGCAGGCAGAAGGACCGAAGTACACTGCTGAGGAGAGCAGTGGGCAGCAGGAGAGGTGCGCGCCATGTGGGACCCTCCTCCAATGGCCGGGGAGCAGCCAGGGATGGAACAGGTGCCGCAGAGGCCACGGGCAGCTTTGCAATCCAGCGCTCAACCGCTGGGCCATCAGGGAGGCCCACAAGTAGGCAATTTTTATTTATTGTGAAATTTCTCAACTAACCTTGATGTGGCTAAAGCACAGAGCCAATGTCTAATGAGATTTCTATATGAGCTCAGTTCGATAACCTCTGGGACACTGCCTGACAGGTTCTGTAGATAAATCACTCAATTAATAAGTCCCTGTTCAGTAATACACAATAACTTCAACCAGCGAAGGATCCTAGAGAACACTTATATGATTTTACTGACCATATTATCTTTATGGACTTATAGAGTGCCTGACACACAGTAGGTTTTTATGCAATGTGTTGAGTCAAAATAGAGAAAGAAAAAAACACATGTATGAATATAGCATGTTTACCGAGGAACTATTATAGGTGTTTCTGTAAGGGAAAAGGTGGTGCAACTAGATGAATGTACTTCTATAATGTCTTTAAAAATATCGCCTTAATTATGAAAAGAACAACTTTAATAAAGTTAAAATCAGTTCACTTTTTTGAGAGAAAATGATCGTTTTTTTAAATTTTATTTGGCTTTAGTTATCAGATATATACTTACGATAATGTTTTTCAAACTGTCATTGAATAATGAAGCACAGAATCAAAATCCTGAAATCACAAAATCTTAGAGTTGGCAAAAATTTTAAATACCCTTTCTTCCATCTTGCTCTCCATAGGAGGATTAATTAATCATCGTGAATCTGAGGCTTTGATTGAGACAACGCTACTAATTCTAATTATAGAATTATTCTAATTCTAATTATAGAATCCACTGCCAAATGAGACGGCATTAGAGTGATAAGTCATATAGCTTCATCAAAATTCAGCAATAACCATAATGCTTAGATTGAATTCCTAGATAACGAAGTCTGTAGAGGAAGAGAAAAAGAAATTATTAAAATAGCATGTGCAACTCCCAGCAATGTGTGCCAGGTGCTTCCCTACAAGAAGGATTTGCACGGGCTGAGGCTTTGCTTCCTTTCTAGAAGCCACTGTTCCCCGTTCGGGCTGGGCCCTGCAAGGCTCTTGTTGTAGGAATACTTACTACTTCCTACTCCATCAGTTTCTGGCTCATTTCTAGAACCTGCTCATTCAATGAAAGAAGAGGAGTAGGTGTCATGTTTCTAATCTTGAGGAGGAGATGGCAATCTGGGAATGATAAATGCAAAGATTTTATGAGGAAACACCTGTGAGAGAAAATGGGGAAGAGGCTGGAAGGCTGGCAGAATCTTTAGAATAGAGAGAGGAAGAAAGTTTGCTAGAAATGTCTTAGACCACCCTGCAGACTGAGGAAGATTCCAAGGCCATGTTGGGATTTGGGTGGTCATCAGAAAACCCTTTTCTAGAATGAATGGCCGTCTATGATTGATTCCATAGCACAGCAGTAGGGTCTTGTATCCAGCGAGGCTAGAAAAAAGCAGATTCTCTTGGCTTACCCTTTCCTGTGCAGCTTTCTAAACTACAACGTATTGGTCACTAACCTGTCACAGTAAATTATAGGAAACTCAGTAAAATTAATTCACTGGCAGGATTTCTAGCCTGATGTCAGAGAGTGCTAATGAGTTCCTTTTCAGAAGCAAGAACATCAGGAGAATAAAAGATGTGCACCTTGGGCCTCCCCGGTGGCGCAGCGGTTGACTGCTGGGTTGCGAAGCTGCCCGCAGCCTCTGCAGCACTGGTTCTATCCCAGGCTGCTCCCCGGCCACCTGAGGGGGGTCCCACATAGCACGCAGACCTCTCCTGCCGCCCGCTACTCCCCTCAGCAGTGTACTTCTTTTCTTCTGTCTGCTCTGCTCCTCGTTCTGGCTCTGGTGAATTCTCTCACCCTCCCGCGCTTCTGACTGTACCCAGTGCTTGTATAAATAAATAAATAAATCTTAAAAAAAAAAAAAAAAGATGTGCACCTTATATCTTACAGTTGTGACAGTTGTTTTGTGCATATGTTGCACTTAAGTGATTGGCACCAGAGTTTATCCTACTCTTCTGAAGTGAGTTTTTCATGACTTTGGAAGAGAAGATAATCACTCATGTCCTTACATCTTTTCCCTGCAGAAAATGTATTCATTACTGTACGTTCTGCCATCATTTGCACAGATTGGCTCAGTTTTCCCAGTACCATGCAGTCTTCCAAATTTGTGGATAAAGCAGTTTGTCGGTAAAATATTGAAAGACAACATGGCATTTCTCAGCTAGTGAAGACTAAAATGTTACTGAATTCTACCATGATATTCCACACATCAAAATAGAATAAATATATTCTATATATACATTTTACAACAAACCTCAATGTAACCACCGCCCACTTAAAATCTCAAATATTACTAGTATTTCTGAGTCTTTTATTATTTATAAAAAAAACTATGCAATTTTCACTCTTAAAACAGTATTTTCTATTTTTTATTCCCTGTTTTCATATTTTTACTACACACACACACACACACATGTGTTAGTTTTGTCAGATGTGGTAATTTATGTAAATAAAACAGTATATATTTCTATGTGACATACATTTTATGCTCCTTTCCTATGCTTTTTATTCTAATAGAGCTGTAATTCTTTTTTTTTTTTTGTAACCTCTCTTAAAACCTCTTCCTCTTTCTCCATTGCATACAGAACTTGTGTGTAAAGAGGCTGAGGCCCCAAAATAGGTTTTAAGGAAACAGAATATGCACATTTCCGCCTTGTCAGGATAACATCAAATGATTTTCTTGTAATTGGCAATATGCAATTTCTTAAGCTTAGTGTAATGATAACACCTATTTTTGCTTTTTGAAGACTCATTCTGTCTGTCTTTATTGGTGAATTTTGTTAAAATTTATTATGTGAGGGCCTTCTCTGGTGGCACAGCGGTTGAGCGCTGGGCTGTTAAGCTACCTGCAGCCTCTGCAGGGTCGGTTCGATCCCCTGCTACCAGTGAGGGTCCCACATGGCTTGCAGACCTCTCCTGCTGCTCCCACTGCTCCCCTCAGCAGTGTACTTCGTCCGTCTGCCTGCTCTGCTCCCCGCTCTGGCTCTGGTGAATTCTCTCACCCTCCCGCGCTTCTGACTGTCCCCAGTGCTTGTATAAAATAAATAAATCTTTAAAAAAAAATATGTGAAAAAATGTTACCATTTTAAATTTCCTAGTGAATCATTATCTCACCTTGTTAACATTCAGTGATGCTTCTACAAAAAAAAAAAAAGATTAAAATGATTTTAAAAAAGGAAAGGAAAAAAGCATAGCCTGGTATTAAGTGAGCATATCTCATAGTAGCAGAAAATGTGAATTTGTCCATACAGAAAAACGGAAGGTAATGTGATGGAAATTTATGGTAGCAAAATGACACTAAATTCAAAAAATAAAACAAAACTGATAAATAATTTTTAATTCCCAAATTGATTTCACTTGTGAAAAATAATTTCGTGTATTATTTTTCAAATACCTTGCTTTAGAGATACCATTTTTTTTCACTTTCGTAGTTGAAATCCTAATAAAAAAAAAAAGTCTGCACAATACACTTAAATATAAACAAATGAATCAATTCTTTATAAACAGTTAATTGCTCTAATAGTATATCTCTACCTAGTATCTTATAGGTTCCCTTTTTCTGAAACTCATGAATCACCATAAGCCTTAAGGAATAACTTGGTGCTAAGGCTATCAATGTGTTTTTTCCTGAAATAGTTGAGTTCAAGTTGGCAAACACCAAAGCATATTCTAAGGGAAGAAGAGATCATTTCTTCTCACATTTTACAATTAACAACAGTGGAATCTGAGCTGAACACTTTCCCCCCAAAACCCAGTTCAGTTAAAGTTCTTGAGCTTCAGATGAACAAGAGGTGGTCCCTTCAAGCCCACCAGCCTGTGTCCATGTCTCTTTTGTGGAAATGAGGAAATGCAATCCAGTGATGTCATTGTAAAAGACATCTGTAGAGCCTCTGGTGGCGCAGAGGTTGAGCGCAGTGCTGTGAAGTGACCACAGCCTCTGCAGCGCCAGTTCGATTCCAGCCGGCCAGTGAGAATCCCACATGGCGTGGCAGACCTCTCCTGTCTCGCTTGCTGCTCCCCCCAGCATTGCATTTCATCCATCTGCCTGTTCTTCTCCCCACTCTGTCTCTGGTGAATACTCAGACCCTCCCACGCATCTGGCCTGTATCCCAGTTCTTGTATGCATAAATAAAGAAATCTTTAAAAAAAAGAAAAGAAATACGTTAAGTCTTAAGCAATATAAGACTTAAGCTACTTGGTAAAATGTGTTATTTGTTTTTCATTTGTGTACAAATTGGTTGAGAGACTCATGGGTAATCCTGGGATGGCAGGCAGCACTGCCTTCTTTGACCCAGGACTTTCTATATTACATCAAAGCCAGATGCTTCTCCATTAGCCTCCATTTTTCATTCACAATAGGCAGACTTTAACTGAGTACACTGAAGGCTCATCCAAACCTTGAACATAATAACAAAAACGTAGACTATTGGGTAACAAATGGAAATCTGTGCTGTACACTATTGTCAAGCATGTTGTTCTTAGAGTAGTCAATGTAGCACCATTAACTCATTTAGCAACTCTGACATCTCTTTTAAGGGATGGGTTCAGAAGAATGTTAATTTGTAAAGCAACATTATAAAAGTGACTTTTTACCCATTGCATAATCTTTTTTTATTCAATGAGTTTGTGGAAAAAAAACTTCAGTAAATACCGGTATATTCACTTATGTGTTCTTTTCTTTCAATTCCACATAATGAAGGCTACTATTGTGTCAGGTCCTACAGCAGGTGCTACAAGTATGATGGTAAGTAAAAGCAGAGATAACCATTGTTCTCCAGGAATTTAAATGTATTGTTTAAAGTTATTACCTGCTGTAATTTACACACAATAGATTTCAGCTTTTGTAGGTGCTCATTTCTAGAAATTTGAACACATATAATTGTGGAAACAAATCCTAATCTAGATATAGAATATTTCCTTCATTCCTTGCAATTCCCTTTTGCTGCTTTATATCAATCTTTCCCCTGTTCCTGGCACCTGGGAACCACATATATAATTTCTGTTCCCTTTAGTAAATTAAAAAAAAAACTTTGCTGAAATACATATAGACTCATACGAAAATGCAGAAATGATGTGGTGAGTTTCTATGTGGTCCTTATCCATCTTCCTCACTGATAAAATCTTACATAACTGGGGAACTGCAACAAAATTAGCCAATTGATATGGAATGCTACTATTAACCAATCTGAGCACATTATTCATAGCTCACCACTTTAAAATGCACTCAGTAGTAGGTGTATGATATGATAAATTTTGTCTCATGTCCAGATAGGTGTAACCATCAACACAATCAGGATTTAGGACTGTTTCATCACCACAAATAACTTTTTTTAAAAAAGATTTTATTTATTTTTGTGTAGAAGAACCAGGGTCCAGGCCAGATTTTGGGGGTAGGGGCGGGGGGGGTTGTTGAAGTGAAAGGATTCACCAGAGACAGTGTGGGGAGCAGACAGGCAGATCTACTGAAGTACACTGCTAACAGAATCAGCAGGTGAGACAGATCAAATATTTGGTTATTGCAGTAAATGAATCAATATTTGTTAAATTTATAATTTACTTATAAAAATAATTAATAATTAATATCCTGGAGACACCCTAGTCTGGCATGCAGAATACTTTGAGCAAAGAAGAGATCAAGTCCTAAGCTTCTGCCGTTTTAATAATTGTATAAATAATCACTGCTCACCCTTTTATGATCTAGAAGAATGTAGTTTGGGGAGGTCTCCTTCACTAGTGAGTTTATCAGTGAACATGTCTTGTCTTAAGCATCTCATCTTTACTCTCAGAATAAGGATCAAGTGGCCCCCCTAGTCTATCATATAAAGTCCCCACCTTGATGCCCCAGGTCCCTAAATGAAGATAAATATTCCAGACCTCCTTCATTTTTCCTTAGAATTTACATCTATGTAAATTCTCCATATGTAGGCCATTAAATGTTGGTAATTTTTTCCTACGACTCTGTGAATCTGTATGATGTTAGTTTGTTCATCCAACCTTAGAAGCACACAAATGAGGTGGGGAAATTTCCCCCTGTGCCCCAACAAAGATTTAACAGTTTCACAAGTAAATGGAATATTTCTCTATATTTGTCATGTAAGTTTAATTTCCAAGTATGATGGGAAAAGAAATACAACTTAATGCAAGGGCCCTATGCTAATAAGCTCGTGACCTTTTCTTTCTTATACATTTTTAGACAAAACCAATATTTAAAGTACTTTTAGTTTTATTTTTAATTTAAATTATTATTGAAGTAACAATACATCATAACATGAGTTTGAGGTGTGCATCATTGAAAAATCAACACGTGTATAGACTATATGAAGTTCCCCACTAAAAGTCCAGCTCTAGCCTCTACCATACAATTGTTCCCTTTGTCTTGATTTGCTCATCCCCTTTCCTCATGGATGCATCCTTTTTAAAAAATGCCATCCCTGGAATTTTTTTTTAAATAGATGGTCTATGTAATATAGCTACAATTTAACAACAAAGATCTAATATTTGGTTATTGCAGTAAATGCATCAACTGTTTGCTAAATTTATAATTTACTTATGAAAATAAATCATGGTAAAATTTCTCTTTTATGGTATATCCTTCTGTGAATTTTGACAAATACATGTGGTCATGTAGCCATAGCCTAATTCAGGATGCAGAACTATTTGGTGACCTCTCAATGAAAAAGCTAGTTACAGAGAAATATCTTGATTTTATTCTTCTGGTTGTCTTCCTTCC
Source organism: Talpa europaea (assembly GCF_964194135.1). Classification (NCBI taxonomy): domain Eukaryota; kingdom Metazoa; phylum Chordata; class Mammalia; order Eulipotyphla; family Talpidae; genus Talpa; species Talpa europaea. Next base: position 40,785,684 of record NC_140080.1, on the reverse strand, counting down.
TTCCTTCCTTCCTTCCTTCCTTCCTTCCTTCCTTCCTTCCTTCCTTCCTTCCTTCCTTCCTTCTACTTCCTTCCTTCCTTCCTATCAATCATCTCTCATCTTTATTTTTTTTAAGACTTATTTATTTATTCTATTATTTTTTTGAAAGATTCACTTTTTTAATAATAAATTTTATTTGTATATTCCCCATACAATTTCAACCCCCCATTTTGACCCCAATCCCTTCCCTCCCGCCACCCACACCCCCAAAACTGTCTCTGGTTCATAGATTTTTGTTGATTTTGATTTTCACTTTCTTATAGTTATTCATTTTCCTGGTCCCTTATTTAGGTTTTCTAGATTCCTGTTATGAGTGAGACCATCCGGTATTTTTCTTTTTCTTTCTGGCTTATTTCGCTGAGCATGATCCCTTCCAGCGCCATCCATGTTGCTGAAAATTGCATATGTTTATCTTTTTTGAATGCTGAGTAATATTCCATGGTATATATGTACCACATCTTCTTGATCCAGTCATCTATTTTTGGGCATTTGGGCTGTTTCCAAAGCTTAGCTATTGTAAATAGTGCTGCTATAAACATAGGGGTGCAGGTGTTCTTTGGAATTGATGTTTCTGTGTCCTTTGGGTAAATACCTAGGAGTGGAATTGCTGGATCATACGGAAGCTCTATGTTTAGTAGGTCCAGAAAACTCCACACAGCTCTCCACAGTGGTTGGACCAGTTTGCACTCCCACCAACAGTGCAGGAGAGTTCCTTTTTCTCCACACCCTCGCCAACATTTGTTGTTGCTAGTTTTTTTAATATGTGCATATTTATTTATTTATACAAGCACTGGGTACAGTCAGAAGCACGGGAGGGTGAGAGAATTCACCAGAGCCAGAGCGAGAAACATAACAGGCAGACTGACGAAATACACCACTGAGGAGAACAGTTGGCGCAGCAGGAGAGGTCTGACGCTACATGGGGGACCCTCTCTGGTGGCCGGGGATTGAACCAGTGCTGCAGAGGCTGTGGGCAGCTTCGAAGCCCAGTGCTCAACCACTGTGCCACCAGGGGAGGCCCATCTCCCATCTTTAGAGACACCATCTTCAAATCTTTCAATTCTATCTTCACACAGCTCTATCTTCTTTGTGTGTCTATCGAAAATCTCCTATCTCTTTTTCATAAAGACATTTATGATATTCAAAGTTGACTTAGATAACATATACACATATATGTATATATGTATATGTGATATATATATCAATGTGTGTATGTCTACATATAAGTCCATAGAACGTGTATTTACATATCTGTGGACATAGTGTATAGTGTATAGATATATGGATCTACATGTTTGTATGTAAATAATGTAAATACGCCATTACATGCTATTGCCTGTATGTTCACATATGTATGGGGACATATATATGCATGTACACATAGGTGTACATTTATGCACACACATATACACTCATTGCACATATCTGTAAATATACACACATATATGCTTATGCGTTGTAGTATGCTTGTATATTAAATGTGTATATTTATGTCTGTAATACATTTATGCCTAATAAACATTTTCAAAAATATAGATAAGAGTTTAATAATCCACACATCCAACATTCACTTTGATGGTTAATTTTAAAAAACTTGTGACCTCTTGTTTATTGTAGGCAGTTTCTTCTGCTCTTAATCTCTGCTAATCAATACATAAAAAAAGTCCAGGGACTGGGACATAAGACACATCACAATAACTTCAACTATATTTTTATTTTTTATTTTTGAATATATTTTATATAATCCTTACATCATTTTTCATTTTTGCACAATGTATGCATTTTCATCTTGGTTATATTCCCCATACAATTCCCACCCTATAAACTTCAGGTTAATAACCCCTTAAATGTCACTTGCCAGAAGGATTCGCCTGCAGGGATATATCTGATAGTGTCTGTGTGAATATTTCAAAGAGCTAATACAGTGTGTCACTTTATTATAATGAAGGAAATTTTTTTGCACGTAGCACACCTCGTGTTCGTCCATTAAACTGACATGTAACTGCTAGATTCAAAGTTTCTTCCTTAAATCTTGGCTCTCTAAACTGATTTAAAAAGTAGATAGGTTAGATTAGGGTAACAAACATGTGTGTAGCACACAGCTAAAGTGTGATTGTTATAAATATTTTATCCCCAATATTGATGACAAACTTTTGAGGCAAAAATTATTCTCGCACTTAAAATTAGAAACCTGTGAATCAGAGTGTCTCTATATTGTGTCAAGGTTATTCAGCAATCGTAGTAGATGGGATTTGAACTCTGGACTTTCATCTGTCAAACCTCTTTCCAATGAGTGAGACCATGAAGCCAAATGATTAGGAAACTCTGATAAACCCTCTTCCTATTTCAAATTCTACAGGGTCTCCCACTTAACTTTGAGGAAAGATCCATTATTCAATTTAAAATTTAGGCCACTGTCCTAAGTGGTCTCACTATCACTTCTTTCACCTTCTTTGTCTGTGTTTCTATTGCTCACAAACTGTCCTCCAACCGGGTTCCCAGTGCTGATGCTCAGACTACAGGTGGGAGTCTTTTGAACATTCTTGGGAATTTGTACTGTAGTTTTACAAGATGTTCCCTTTGGAAAATTGGTTTACAAGAACACAAGAACTCTCTGTCTTTGTACTTAGAGCTCTGTGGGGATCTCCAGTAATTCAAAATAGAAAATTTAGTAAAAATCCATTTGAGTCGAATATGTTCCCAGCATCACTACTAAGGGCCTAGGTATATATCTAACTATAGTTCCCCGAAACTCATTTTTTTCTTTCTTGCTTTGATTCTCCTTTCCGTTCTATATCAGTAGTGTAGGAAGCTATCCCACCTCATCAGGTTTCCAGGTAGTTACTATCTTCTCCTCTGTCCTTACTTCTGGGCCCAACGGATCAAATTGTCCCAAAACTCCTGCTGAGAAGAAATCTACTAGGACATCTTCCTGATGGGGGGCCCAGAATACCTCAGAGTCTTATCTGCGGGACCATCCAGCTCACCTCATATAGCTCTTCACCAACAGGCCATTCAAGGAGATTCCTCAGACTTCAGTCTGGTGGAGGTTCAAGAAGAAAGGGCAAACACAAAAGGCAGTGTCTGCAAAGCTGTAGCCCCCACTCTCTGCTGCCTTCTGGGTCAGGTAGGTCAGGAGGGCAATGTGTGAAGCTGGTCCTGGGGCATAACCCTGGGGCTGTATCAGGTCAGTCCTTCCTGAAACAGCTATTTTTATTTTCTGAGGAAAAACTGAGACTCTGATGTGTGTCCTTCCTTAGACAGAGCTTTGCTTCTTGTAGGCTGGACCAAGGAGGGGCAAGTGAGCAGCTCCTTCTTATTGAGCAAAGAGTTCTTCTCTTGCCTTCTACCAAGTCTCTATGAGACCTTCTGTTCATGTGTATTTGTTAATGTTCCTGAGAGGTTGGTGGGGGTGGGGGGCGAGCAAAGAGGGAAGGCTCACTATTTTCAGGATCTAGGGCAATGGTGTATTTTCTCCACCTGTGAGAAACTTTCTTTTGGAAACAGGCAGTTTGTCCCTGGACATGTTATACATATTCTTTGGTTTCCTTCCACAGAACGTGGTAAAATGTCCCTCGCCTCTTCATGGATCAAAATGACTTTTGTCCTTGCCTTGGTATCTCCTCTTCAATCTGGTGAGTCAGTTTTTCAGTGCTGGGTGAAGCATTTCACACATCATAGACAAGGCAGGAAACAACTGTTGTAATCTCAAAATGGAGGAGTTTGTTTTATTGGGTTGTTTTATTTGTCGTCCTGAACCTGACAAAGTGAAATGATATGTCTAGGTGATTTTTTTAATTGCCTCTGCGATGGTGCAGAGGTGGATTAGAAAGAGCAATTCCACTTGCTCATTTGGTACACCTCTGACTTATAAAGACATTTACCATGATATTTTCCTTTTTAGAAGTCATGATTGCTAAATTCAGAGTGGGTGTAAGGCTGTCTTCCAGATCTAACATTCCTTCACAATCAGATCTGTTTGCCAGTTCTGAGTCCACTAAATCAAGACTTTGTGGAAGGAAAGAACTTCTTGATCCCTATGCTGACCATTTATGTTTCTGAAAGCCCAATGTGGCCCATGAATTCAGAGAAAAATAGCCGTAATGTATTGGAGATATATATATATATTTATATACTAGAGCTGAATACTAGTTACATATTAATTAATTCATATTTAGTGACTTTATCCAAGGTATGTTAAGTGGCATTAAGCAAGGCATTGTTTTCTCTGACTGCATGTCTCAACTATAAAAATGAAAAATAATATGATGGTATCGTAACAGGAAGATTTGTTGATTACTGAACATTACATAAAATTATTATTCATAGAGTGAGATTAATTTGAAATTATGGTTCCATATGTAGAGTTATTTTGTGAACTTACTGTTTTGATACTACCACAAAAGCCTCGCCTCATACCTTGGCAGGTCTTGACAAGGCAGTTTGCACAGTATATTCTATTAAACAATGTGGGTACTTTCCACCCAAAACTCTGATTGTTTTCCTTCTTCTCAATTTTAACCTTTCTTTTGTATGTTCTTTGCAGGCTTCAGTCATCAAACTTCATCTGAGTCGGTAAGTTCATACTGATCAATTTGGGAATTGAAAATAGTGAACTTCTAATGTTTTATATTGTAAATTTCAATAACAAATTTCACCAAATGACCTTTTAAAAACAATTCAAAAGAAAAAACTTTTACTTATACTACATTTTACTGTTTTGCTAATTTCAAGACAGAATCTTGACAGTTATATGAAAACAACTGGCATTATAGATACGGTAAAATTTATGCCAGTTTTCAAGAACATTGTTATTGGACATAAAATTTGTTAGATATAAACACCTGGCATAGGCTAAAGGGTTTTTGAAGTATTTAGAATGGCTTATTCTAGCAAAAGAAGACGATTTAAAGAAACAACTTTCCACTTAAGATGAAAAAAATAATAATTTCCACATCTTTAAAGAGTAGAATATTATATACAAGTGAAGACAATGAAATGCAGTTATAAACTTGCCAGTAAATAAAGGTTGCAAAGACATTTCAAAAGCAAATCATGTAAAAATGCACACAATATTGTTTCTGTAAGTTACGAACACTGCCATCACTCAAATTACATGTTCTACTTGGTTATGTACATGTATGCAAAAACCCATATATATGCACATTTATACTAATTTCCCCATATATGAACACGCAATTGTGGTGATAATATGAAACTATCATATTATCTACTAATGAAACCTTTGAGAGAGGCAAACAACTCCGTTTTATGATTTTTTTACTGTATGAAATAATGACGGAAATAGGACCTATCTGATTTGATGTATGAGGAGCTGTAGGGGCAGAGTAGCTGAATTATGAAAACCCATTGAGCCACTTTTATATTTTTAAATGATAATGCAGGGTTTATAAAATTATATAAGTAATATCATATATCTAACTGGTTTTGTGTTTCTTGATGGTTATTTTTGAACTTCAATATGAAATATATGTAGATGCATGACACTTTGTATTAAGAATGTTTTCTTCAAAAAGCTTATTATCTGATAAATTTTATCTTGTTTGTTTATGTCTAGCCTCCAGACTGCAATGTGTATAAAAATCAAGCATCAATTTGCACCAGAGAATTCTACCCAGTCTGCGCGACAAATGGCAATACTTACTCGAATATATGCGTTTTCTGCAATGAAAAGTTGTAAGAACACAAGCATAAATGTTGCTTTTCCAAAAGCAATGGGGAAACTATCACAAAATGATAGGCAAAGTCTTGTTTCTGATAACCTGTGCACTGTACACATGGGAAATAATTGTTCTAGCTCTATAAGAGTCACAGAAGCACACTTGTAGCTTTCCCTGAAGTTCTCATTTCTAAATGGCATTTTGTTTTTAACCTCTCAATATAACTCTGTTGAATACCTTTCAGAGGTATGGATCAGTTAATTTAATTATCATGAATTACTAGTGGCAGATTAGTGATCAATACAATGCAATCCCACAGTCAAAATACTGAATGTTATTCTCCATGATGTGGCTCCCCACTACAAGGTACATTAAAGTGCAAGAACCCTTAGTGATTACAGAAATCTGAAATCCATCAAAATGGGCTCATTTATGCTAGGTAGGGACTCCTCTGATGATCCACTGTGTCTTCTGCACTTCATGACAGACTCCAAACCTTCTTTATACAAGGACCAGGGAATTCTAGAGCACTTCCACTCAAACACCCTTCCTGCAGTTTTGGACATGTCTTTCTTAGGTTTCAGCCATGCTGTCTGGCTCTCCATTTTCTCTTGCAAGTGTCTCCCCTCATTTAATCCCCAAATTTGTTTTCTACTTCTAGAGAACCACTAATACAATCTCTAATCCTCTCCTTTTTCAATGTTGTTGGGGTTCCAAGACTGAGTCAGAACTGAGCTTGTGGAAGCAGAGCTCAGCGTGTCTCATTGTCACATATTCAAATCCTCCTCATTACATTCAAGTGATTTTGAATGTCCCTTAACTTCATTTTCTTTCTTTCTTTCATTACAGACTAAACAAAGGAAAATTTGAATTTCGTCATTATGGTTCATGTGTCAGTGGCTGATCTAGGCATTCCTATGATTTATTGCTATCCTATTGTGCAGTGGAATCTACAATCAAAATCTTCTCAGCCAGGTCTTTAAATTCCTAGATGATCAGGCAACCCTTTCTAAGATACACACGACGTGCCACAAGATGACAAAGAATTTTTCCAACTCTAACAATCTGTGATTAAAAGATTTTTATTCTCTATGTTCAATTATTCAATGACCCTATCTTAATGGTGTGTTTTAATAAAAGCTAATTTACAAGCATAAATTTGTCCATCAATAAAATCTTCAATAATATCATCTCTTTGCCCAAGCGAATGACTGGCTTAATAAGAGTAGTTTGTTTGATTGTTTTTAGTTCTCTTAGATTAATTTTATTTTCCCTTGAATGTAGATATGATTTTGATTTTGTAAACAAGTTCCTGCTTTATAAAAAATGAGTTCTTATTTTAAGGTTTTTTTAATTAAAGAAAATATCCTAGTCTGTTTCATGAAATCAATATACCTTTTTTCCTGTCCCCGCCATCCCTTATCTTCCCTTGTCCCTTTCTGCTCCCTCTCTTTTAACCTCAGACCGTCAAGTGATCAGTGTTGTCCCTGCATTGAATGTTTTATATTATCCAATTGAACACTGTGTAACTGTATATTAATATTAATATTATATTGATTATATAAATATTAATATATTAATTATATTAATATTCTGACTTGCTTTAATACATACAGTTCTCTCAAACTCTGCACATTTTGCTTAAAAGGACTGTATTTCTTCCCGTTTTATGGCCACATAGTACTTCATTGCAAGGTTATACCGCATTTTCCTGATCCAGTCATCTGTGAACGGGTATTTAGGCTGCTTCCAAGTTCCAGCTATTGTAAATAATACTTCTATGAACACAGTGGGCCTTATGGATTATTGCAAAGATATTTTCATATTCTCTAGATATATGCCTAGAAGTAGGAATGCTGGGTTGAATGATATTTCAATTTTTAGATTTTTAAGATAAATTCAGATTGCTTTCCATAATGGTTGCACTGGTTTATATTCCCACCATAATATAATAGGAATCACATTTTTCTGAATTCTTTCCAACACTTCCTATTGGGGATCTTTTTGTTCCATTTTCACAAGTGTGAGATGGAATCTCACTGTGGTTTTGACTTGCATTTCTCTTACTAGAAGTGAGGTGAACATTTTTCATATATCTTTTGGACTTATGGATACTCTTGTGGGTGAAACGTCTGTTCATATCTGCTGCCGTTCATTAATTGGATTGTTGAATTGAGGGAGTTTTTAATGTACCTTGGATATTAATTAATTCCTTATCAGTTATACGTTGTATGACTATTTTCTCCTATTCAATAGGATGTCTTTTTAATCATCTCGTATTTTCTCTTACCGTAGAAAATTTTTTTAACTTGAGGTTATCCCAATTGTTTAATGCATTTTGTGTTCCATGTTGTAGAGGTTAAGTCACCAAAATATCTTTATCATTGATATCATGGAACATTTCACCAGTGTTTTCTTGTATGTGTTTTATTGCTGCAGGTCTTATATCTAAATCTTTAATCTACTTGGAATTTATTTGTGGGCATGGGGTTAGTGAATGATCCAGCTTCATTCTTTCATGAGTGATTTCCAGTTTTTCCAGCACCATTTGTTGAAGAGGCTATCCTTTCCCCATTTATGATCAAAACTATTTCATCTTAGATTAAGTGTTGCTAGACACTTGGATTTATTTTTGTCCCACTGATCCATGTATCTGTTTTTGTGCCAGTATCATATTGATCTTATTATTGTTCCTTTAAAGTTTGAAGCCAGGTAATATGACAAACTCTGTTTTTCTTTTATCAGGGTGATTTTTGAAAATCAAGGCCCTATCAATAAAATATTTCCATGCAAATTTTAATATTTTGTTTAATTTCTTTGAAAATTACTGCTGCCATTTTGGTAGGAATGTTTTAAGTTTATATCTCATTTTAGGTAGGATAGTGATTTTGATTATACTGATCATCTCCATGCATGAGCATGGTATGTCCTTCCCTCTCCTTTTTGTCACTAAGTCTTTCAATAACATCTTATAGTTCTCACTGTAAAGGCCTTTACTACTTCCTTAGGTTAATTCTTTTTTTATTATTAAAGATTTATTTATTTATGTATACAAGAACTGGGATTAGGCCAGAGGTACAGGTGGTAAGAGGATTCACCGGAGACAGAGTGGGGAGCAGAACAGGCAAATCTACTGAAATACACTGCTGAGGGGAGCAGCAGGCAAGACAGGAGACGTCTGCTGGCCATGTGGGCTGCTGCCTGGCTGGCCGGGGATTGAACTCGTGCAGCAGTGGCTGGCGATACCTTGATAGCACTGTGTTTAACCCCTATACCACCAGGGAGGCCCCTCCTTAGGTTAATTCTGAGGTATTTATTCTTCTGAGGCCAATATAAATGGAGTTATTTCTTTTTCCCAGGTCTTTTTTATTTTGGTATATAAGAAGGTTATCGGTTTTTATTTTTAATTTTGGGGGTTATATTTTTGTTTCTCCGTATGTGTACATGTTCCACTCACCCTCCACCAAACCACTGTTCCAAACCACCGTTCTTCCTCCTTCCCACAACCCTATTTCTGTCTCCCCTGATCCCTGTGGTAAATTTTTTCAGTAAGTCCAAGATTTATTTCTGCTGTATTTTGTTGTGTGTTTTGTTGGTTATTGATAGTCTAGAGAGGAGTGAATTCAATATTTGGCTTCCACTTTACAACTTAAACCATTTAATATGACCACCTCTTGGTCTATCCATTTATCCCCAAAGTCACAATTTCCTCTTTTTCATGGCTGTGTAATATTCCATTGAGTATATATTCCATGATTTCTTTGTCTATTCGTCTATTGTGGGATGCTAGTTTGGTTCCATTACTTGGCAATTGTGGGTAGTGTTGTTGTCTACATAGAAGACTGGATCAAGAAGATGTGGTACATATACACAATGGAATATTACTCAGCATTCAAAAAAGACAAACACATGCAATTTGCAGCCACATGGATGGAGCTGGAAGGGATCATGCTCATCGAAATAAGCCAGAAAGAAAAAGAAAAATACCGGATGGTCTCACTCATAACAGGAATCTAGAAAACCTAAATAAGGGACCAGGAAAAAGAATAACTATAAGAAAGAAAAAAATCAAAATCAACAAACAACTATGAACCAGAGACACACTTGGGGGGGGCAGAGAAAGGAGGGATTGGGATCAAAATCAGGGGGTTGCAATTGTATGGGGAATATAAAAATAAAAAGATAAATTAGAAAATTAGGTCATGATAGCACTTAAATATACAAATTTTTCCTTATTTGCCAAAGTTAATTTTTCCAGTGTGATAACACACATACGCACACACATACACACACACACATTCACTAAAAAGGAGATAACAGAAATGCAGAAAAAAAGAAGACTTTAGATCTATTGCCCAGAAGCAACTAATTTTAATATTAAAAACAGTGTGTTCTATTAGGATTTGGCCACTTTTTTCTAAATTTTGATCATATGGAATTCACATAGATTTCCGGTACTGATTTCAACGTCTTTGTGATTACAGAAACAATAAATGCCACAATGACTATAATCAGATAAGGCAAATAAACAGTGTTCAAGAGGATGTGAAGTAACTATCACCTCCTTCAGCGCTGGTGAGAATGGAAGAAGTCATTTGGATAACAGGGACTTAAAAAGTTCAACAAACACCTACCATACAAACCAGCCATTCCACTTCTGCTATTTACCCAAGAGGTAAAGCAACAAACAGTATGAAGTTCTTATCAAAACTTGTGCACTGATGTTCCTAATAACATTATTCAAAATAGTTAAAAAGTGAAAATGGTTCAAGTGTCCATCAACTGGTAAAAAATAAACACATAAACACAATGGGGTTTATCAACACAAAACAGAATGCCATTCATCACTTAAAGAATAATGAACTACAGATAGTGCTATAAAGTGATGACCTTCCAAATCATTATGTCTAGTAAAAGAAGCAACATCTCCGTATTGCTTCATTGTATGCATATGAAATATCTGGAAGAGGCCTTCCAACACAGAAAGAATGTAGATTAGTGATTCCCTGGGATTCAAGTGGAAAAAGAGAAGAAACTTTTGAGGGTGATGTAAGTAATCTAAAAATGTGATGGATGCCTATCTGTATGTTCATTAAAAAACATTGTATTATACATAAAAAATGAAAATGTTTTGGGCATGTAAATATCTCAATAAATTTGTTTTTAAAGTAATAGAATAACATTCTCTATTAAAAGTTCCTTTTCATTTCCAAGTAGGCAATTTTTATTTATTGTGAAATTTCTCACCTAACCTTGATGTGGCTAAATCATAGAGTCAATGTCTAATGAGATTTCTATATGAGCTCAGTTCGATAACCTCTGGGACACTGCCTGACAGGTTCTGCAGATAAAATCACTCAATTAATGAGTCCCTGTTCAGTAATACACAATAACTTCAATCAGCAATGGTTCCTAGAGAACACTCATATGATTTTACTGACCATATTATCTTTATGGGCTTATAGAGTGCCTGACACACGGTAAGTTTTTATGCAATGTGTTGAGTCAAAATAGAAAAAGAAAAAGACACGTGTATGAATATACCATGTTTACCGAGGAACTACTATAGACGTTTCTATAAGGAAAAATATGGTGCAGCTAGATGAATGTACTTCTATAAATGTCTTTAAAAATATCGCCTTAATTATGAAAAGACTTTAATAAAGTTAAAATCCATTCACTCTTTTGAGAGAAAAGGATCATTTTTTTAAATTTTATTTGGCTTTACTTATCAGATACATACTTACGATAATGTTTTTCAAAATGTCATTGACTAATGAAGCACAGAATCAAAATCCTGAAATCACAAAATCTTAGAGTTGGCAAAAATTTTAAATACCCTTTGTTCCATCTCGCTTTCCATAGCAGGATTTATCAAATCATCGTGAATCTGAAGCTTTGATTGAGACAACTCTACTAATTCTAATTATAGAATTATTCTAATTCTAAATATAAAATCCACTGCCAAATGAGACAGCATTAGAGTGATAAAGCCATATAGCTTCATCAAAATTCAGCAATAACCATAATGCTTAGATTGAATTCCTAGACAAAGAAGTCTGTAGAGGAAGAGAAAAAGAAATTATTGAAATAGCATGTGCAACTCCCAGCAATGTGTGCCAGGTGCTTCCCTACAAGAAGGATTTGCACAGGCTTAGAGGCTTTGCTTCATTTCTAGAAGCAGCTGTTCCCCGCTAGGGCTGGGCCCTGTAAGGCTCCTGTTGTGGGAATACTTACTACTTCCCTCTCTGTCAGTTTCTGGCTCATTTCTAGAACATGCTCATTCAATGAAAGAAGAGGAGTAGGTCTCATGTTTCTATTTCTTGAGGAGGAGATGGCAATCTGAGAATGATAAATGCAAAGATTTTATGAGGAAACACCTGTGAGAGAAAATGGGGAAGAGACTGGAAGGCTGGCAGAATCTTTAGAATAGAGAGGTAGAAAGTTTGCTAGAAATGTCTTAGACCACCCTGCAGACTGAGGAAGATTACAAGGCCATGTTGGGATTTGGGTGGTCATCAGAAAACCCTTTTCTAGAATGAATGGCCATCTATGATTAATTTCATAGCACAGCGGTAGGGTCTTGTATCCAGCGGAGCTAGAAAAAAGCAGGTTCTCATGGCTTACCCCCTTCCTGTGCAGCTTTCTAAACTACAACGTATTGGTCACTAACCTGTCACAGCAAATTATAGGCAACTCAGTAAAATTAATTCACTGGCAGGATTTCCAGCCTGATATCAGAGAGTGCTAATGAGTTCCTTTTCAGAAGCAAGAACATCAGGGAGAATAAAAGATGTGCACCTTATATCTTACAGTTGTGACAGTTATTTTGTGTATATGTTGCACTTAAGTGATTGGCACCAGAGTTTATCCTACTCTTCCTAAGTGAGTTTTCCATGACTTTGGAAGAGAAGATAATCACTCATGTCCTTACATCTTTTCCCTGCAGAAAATGTATTCATTACTGTACGTTCTGCCATCATTTGCTCAGATTGGCTCAGTTTTCCCAGTACAATGCAGTCTTGCAAATTTGTGGATAAAGCAGTTTGTCTGCAAAATATTGAAAGACAACATGGCATTTCTCAGCTAGTGAAGACTAAAATGTTACTGAATTCTACCATGAAATGCCACACATCAAAATACAATAAATATATTCTATATATACATTTTACAACAAACCTCAATGTAACCACCGCCCACTTAAAAATCTCAAATATTACTAGTATTTCTGAGTCTTTATTATTTATAAAAAAACTATGCAATTTTCACTCTTAAAACAATATTTTCTATTTTTTATTCACTGTTCATATATTTATTACACACACAGACACATATGTGTGTTAGTTTTGTCAGATGTGGTAATTTATGTAAATAAAACAGTATATATTCCTATGTGACATACATTTTATGCTCCTTCCTATGGTTTTTATTCTAATAGAGCTGTAATTCTTTTTTTTTTTTTGGTAACCTCTCTTAAAACCTCTTCCTCTTTATGCATTGCTTGTGTGTAATGAGGCTGAGGCCCCAAAGTAGGTTTTTAGGAAACAGGATATGCACATTTCTGCCTTGTCAGGAAAACATCAAATGATTTTCCTATAACATACACTATGCAATTTCTTAAGCTTAGTGTAATGATAACACCTATTTTTGCTTTTTGAAGACTCATTCTGTCTTTATTGGTGAATTTTATTAAAATTTATTATGTGAGCACCTCCCCTGGTGGCACAGAGCTTGAGCGCTGAGCTGTGAAGCTGCCTGCAGCCTCTGCAGCACCGGTTCCATCCCCTGCCATTGGCGAGGGACCCACATGGAGTGCAGACCTCTCCTGTTGCTCCCACTGCTCCCCTCGGCAGTGTATTTCATCAGTCTGCCTGTTCTGTTCCCTGCTTTGGCTCTGGTGAATCCTCTCACCCTCCCACGCTTCTGACTGTCCCCAGTGCTTGTATAAATAAATAAATCTTTAAAAAAAATTATTATGTGAAAAAATGTTACCTTTTTAAATTTCCTAGTGAATCAATATTATCTTATCTTCTTAACATTCAGTGATGCTTCTACAAAAAAAAAAAGATACATTCAAATGATTTTGAAAAAGGAAAGGAAAAAAAGCATAGCCTGGTATAAAGTGAGCATATCTCATAGTAGCAGAAAATGTGAATTTGTCCATACAGTAAAACTACAGGTAATGTGATGGAAATTTATGGTAGCAGAATGACACTAAATTCACAAAATAAAAAAAAAAACTGATAAATAATTTTTAATTCCCAAATTGATTTCACTTGTGAAAAATAATTTCATGTATTATTTTTCAATTATTTCCAATACCTTGCTTTAGAGATACCATTTTTTTTTTACCTTCGTAGTTGAAATCCTAATCAACGAAAAAAAAGCCTGGCATAATGCACTTAAATATAAAGAAATGAATCAATTCTTTATAAACAGTTAATTGCTCTAATAGTATATCTCTACCTAGCATCTTATAGGTTCCCTTTTTCTGAAACTCATGAACCACCATTAGCCTTAAGGAATAACTTGGTGCTAAGGCTATCAATGGGTTTCTTCCCTGAAATAGTTGAGTTCAAGTTGGCAAACACCAAAGCATATTCTAAGGGAAGAGGAGATCATTTCTTCTCACACTTTGCAATTAACAACAGTGGAATCTGAGCTGAACCCTTTCCCCCCAAAACCCAATTCAGTTAAAGTTCTTGAGCTTCAGATGAACAAGAGGTGGTCCCTTCAAGCCCACCAGCCTGTGTCCATGTCTCTTATGTGGGAATGAGGAAATGCAATCCAGTGATGTCACTGTAAAAAACATCTGTAGAGCCTCTGGTGGTGCAGGCGGTAGAGCGCAGTGCTATGAAGCGACTGCAGCCTCTGCAGCGCCAGTTCGATCCCAGCCAGCCGGCTAGAATCCTATATGGCGTGGCAGACCTCTCCTGTCTCGCCCAGCTGCTCCCCCAGCAGTGTATTTCATCCATCTGCCTGTTCTGTTCCCCCTCTGTCTCTGGTGAATCCTCTCACCCTCCCACGCATCTGGCCTGTATCCCAGTTCTTGTATGCATAAATAAATAAATCTTAAAAAAAAAAGGTAATACGTTAAGTCTTAAGCAATATAAGACTTAAGCTACTTGGTAAAATGTGTTATTTGTTTTTCATTTGTGTACAAATCGGTTGAGAGCACATGGGTAATCCTGGGATGGCAGGCAGCACTGCCTTCTTTGACCTAGGACTCTTTTTATTACATCAAAGCCAGATGCTTCTCCATTAGCCTCCATCTTTCATTCACAAAAGGCAGACTTTAACTGAGTGCACTGCAGGCTCATCCAAACCTTGAACATAATAACAAAATATTGGTTAACAACTGGAAATCTGTGATGTACGCTATTGCCAAGCATGTTGTTCTTAGAGTAGTCAATATGGCACCATTAACTCATTTAGCAACTCTGACATCTCTTTCAAGGGATGGGTCCAGAAGAATGTTAATTTGTAAAGCAACATTACAAAAGTGACTTTTTAGCAATTGCATAATCTTTTTTTATTCAATGAGTTTGTGAAAAAACTCTTCAATAAATACTTGTACATTCACTTATGTGTTCTTTTCTTTCAATTCCACATAAATGAAGGCTACTACTGTGTCAGGTCCTACAACAGATGCTTGAAGTATGATGGTAAGTAAAAGCAGAGATAACCATTGTTCTCCAGGAATTTAAATGTATTGTTTAAAATTATTACCTGCTTTAATTTACACACAATAAATTTCAATTTTTGCAGGTGCTCATTTCTATAAATTTGAACATATATAATTGTGGAAACAAATCCTAATCTAGATATAGAATATTTCCTTCATTCCTTGCAATTCCCTTTTGTTGCTTTATATCAATCTTTCCCCTGTTCCTGGCACCTGGGAACCACATATATAATTTCTTTTCCCTTTAGTAAATTAAAAAAAAAACTTTGCTGAAATACATATAGACTCATACGAAAATGCAGAAATGATGTGGTGAGTTTCTATGTAGTCCTTATCCATCTTCCTCACTGATAAAATCTTACATAACTGGGGAACTGCAACAAAATTAGCCAATTGATATGGAATGCTACGATTCACCAATCTGAGCACATTATTCATAGCTCACCACTTTAAAATGCACTCAGTAGTAGGTGTATAATATGATAAATTTTGTCTCATGTCCAGATAGGTGTAACCATCAACACAATCAGGATTTAGGACTGTTTCATCACCACAAATAACTTTTTTTAAAAAAGATTTTATTTATTTTTGTGTAGAAGAACCAGGGTCCAGGCCAGATTTTGGGGTAGGGGCGGGGGGGGGGTGTTGAAGTGAATGGATTCACCAGAGATAGTGTGGGGAACAGACAGGCAGATCTACTGAAGTACACTGCTAACAGAATCAGCAGGTGAGACAGATCAAATATTTGGTTATTGCAGTAAATGAATCAATATTTGTTAAATTTATAATTTACTTATAAAAATAATTAATAATTAATATCCTGGAGACACCCTAGTCTGGCATGCAAATACTTTGAGCAAAGAAGAGATCAAGTCCTAAGCTTCTGCCGTTTTAATAATTGTATAAATAATCACTGCTCACCCTTTTATGATCTAGAAGAATGTAGTTTGGGGAGGTCTCCTTCACTAGTGAGTTTTTCAGTGAACATGTCTTAAGCATCTCATCTTTACTCTCAGAATAAGGATCAAGGGGCCCCTCTTGTCTATCATGTAAAGTCCCCAACCAATCCTTGATGCCGCAGGTTCTTAAATGGAGGATAAATATTCCAGACCCCCTACATTATTCCTTAGAATTTACATCTTAGAATTAAATTCTCCATATGTATGCCATTAAATGTTGGTATTTTTTTCCTATGAATCTATGAATCTGTATAATGTTAGTTTGTCCATCCAACCTTAGAAGCACACAAATGAGGTGGGGAAATTTCCCCCTGTGCCCCAACAAAGATTTAACAGTTTCACAAGTAGATGGAATATTTCTCTATATTTGTCACGTAAGTTTATATTTCCAAGTATGATGGGAAAAGAAATACAATTTAACGCAAGGGCCCTATGCTAATAATAAGTTCGTGTCCTTTTCTTTCTTATACATTTTTAGACATAACCAATATTTAAAGTACTTTTAATTTTATGTTTAATGTAAATTATTATTGAAGTAACAATACATCATAACATGAGTTTGAGGTGTACATTATTGAAAAATCAACATGTATGTAGACTATATGAAGTTCCCCGCTAAAAGTGCAGTTCTATCCTCTACCATACAATTGTTCCCTTTGGCTTGATTTGCTCATCCCCTTTCCTCATGGATCCATCGTTTTTAAAAAATGCCATCACAGGAATTTTTTTTTAAACAGATGGTCTATTTAATATAGCGACAATTTAACAACTAAGACCTAATATTTGGTTATTGCAGTAAATGCATCAACTGTTTGCTAAATTTATAATTTACTTACAGAAATAAATCATGGTACAATTTCTCTTTTATGGTATATCCTTCTGTGAATTTTGACAAATACATGTGGTCATGTAGGCATGGCCTAATTCAAGATGCAAAACTATTTGGTGACCTCTCAATGAAAAAGCTAGTTACAGAGAAATATCTTGATTTTTTTCTTCTGGTTGCCTTCCTTCCTTCCTTCCTGCCATCCATCCTTCCTTCCTATCAATCATCTCTCATCTTTATTTTTTGTAAAGATTTATTTATTTATTTATTTATTTATATAAGCACTGGGTACGGTCAGAGGCACGGGAGGGTGACAGAATTCACCAGAGTCAGAGCGGGGAACAGAACAGGCAGACTGACGTAATACACTGCTGAGGGGAGCAGCTAGCATAGCAGGAGAGGTCTGCCACTCCATGGGGGACCCTCTCCCGTGGTCGGGGATCGAACCAGTGCTGCAGAGGCTGTGGGCAGCTTCGCATCCCACTGCTCAACCGCTGCGCCACCAGGGGAGGCCCATCTCTCATCTTTAAAGACACCATCTTCAAATCTTTCAATTCCATCATCACACAGCTCTATCTTCTTTGTGTGTCTATAGAAAATCTCCTATCTCTTTTTCATAAGGACATTTATGATATTCAAAGTTGACTTAGATAACATATACACATATATGGATATATGTATATGCACATATATGTATACATATATGTATGTGTACATACATGTATGTACATATATGTGTACATGTATGTACACATATGCATATATGTATATACATGTGCGTGTGATATGTATATCAATGTGTGTATGTCTACATATAAGTCCATAGAATATGTATTTAGATATCTGTGGACATAGTGTATAGTGTATAGATATATATGGATCTACATGTGTGTATGTAAATAATGTAAACACATCATTACATGCTATTGCCTATATGTTGACATATGTATGGGGACATATATATGCATGTACACATAGGTGTACATTTATGCACACACATATACACTCATTGCACATATCTGTATATATACACACATATATGCTTATGCGTTGTAGTATGCTTGTATATTAAATGTGTATATTTATGACTATGTAATACATTTATGCCTAATAAACATTGTCAAAAATATAGATAAGAGTTTAATAATCCACACATCCAACATTCACCTTGATGGTGAATTTTAAAAAACTTGTGACCTCTTGTTCATTGTAGGCAGTTTCTTCTGCTCTTAATCTCTGCTAATGAATACATAGAAAAATTCCAGGGACTGGGACATAAGACCCATCACAATAACTTCAACTATATTTTTATTTCTTATTTTTCAATATATTTTATTTTATATAATTCTTACATCATTATTCATTTTTGCACAATGTATGATTGTCATCTTGGTTATATTCCCCATTCAGGTTAATATCCCCTTAAATGTCACAAGCCAGAAGGATTCGCCTGCAGGGATATATCTGATAGTGTCTGTGTGAATATTTCAAAGAGCTAATACAAGTTTGCCACTTTATTATAATGAAGGAAATTTTTTTGCACTTATCACACCTTGTGTTCGGCCATTAAACTGACAAGTAACTGCTAGATTCAAAGTTTCTTCCTTAAATCTTGGCTCTCTTCAATGATTTAAAAAGTAGATAGGTTAGATTAGGGTAACAAACGTGTGTGGCACACAGCTTAAGTGTGATTGTCATAAGTATTTTATCCCCAATATTGATGACAAATTTTTGAGACAAAAATTATTCTCGCACTTAAAATTAGAAACCTGTGAATCAGAGTGTCTGGATATTGTGTCAAGGTTATTCAGCAATAGTAGTAGATGGGATTTGAACTCTGGACTTTCATCTGTCAAACCTCTTTCCAATGAGTGAGACCATGAAGCCAAATGATTAGGAAACTCTGATAAACCCTCTTCCTATTTCAAATTCTACAGGGTCTCCCACTTAACTTTGAGGAAAGATCCATTATTCAATTTAAAATTTAGGCCACTGTCCTAAGTGGTCTCACTATCACTTCTTTCACCTTCTTTGTCTGTGTTTCTATTGCTCACAAACTGTCCTCCAACCGGGTTCCCAGTGCTGATGCTCAGACTACAGGTGGGAGTCTTTTGAACATTCTTGTGAATTTGTACTGTAGTTTTACAAGATGTTCCCATTGGAAAATTGGTTTACAAGAACACAAGAACTCTCTGTCTTTGTACTTAGAGCTCTGTGGGGATCTCCAGTAATTCAAAATAGAAAATTTAGTAAAAATCCATTTGAGTCTAATAAGTTCCCAGCATTACTACTAAGGACCTAGGTATATATCTAACTATAGTTCCCCAAAACTCATTTTTTTCTTTCTTGCTTTGATTCTCCTTTCCTTTCTAGATCAGTAGTTTAGAAAGCTATTCCACCTCATCAGGTTTCCAGGCAGTTACTATCTTCTCCTCTGTCCTTACTTCTGGGCCCAACAGATCAAATTGTCCCAAAACTCCTGCTGAGAAGAAATCTACTAGGACATCTTCCTGATGGGGGGCCCAGAATACCTCAGAGTCTTATCTGCGGGACCATCCAGCTCACCTCATATAGCTCTTCACCAACAGGCTATTTAAGGAGACTCCTCAGACTTCAGTCAGGTGGAGGTTCGAGAAGAAAGGGCAAACACAATAGGCGGTGTCTGCAAAGCTCTAGCCCCCACTCTCCACTGCCTTCTGGGTCAGGTAGGTCAGGAGGGGAATGTGTGGAGCGGGTCCTGGGGCATAACCCTGGGGCTGTATCAGGTCAGTCCTTCCTGAAACAGCTATTTTTATTTTGTGAGGAAAAACTGAGACTGATGTATGTCCTTCCTTAGCCAGAGCCTTGCTTCTTGCAGGCTGGACCAAGGAGGGGCAAGTGAGCAGCTCCTTATTGAGCAAAGAGGGCTTCTCTTGCCTTCTCCCAAGTCTCTATGAGGCCTTCTGTTCATGTGTATTTGTTAATGATCCTGAGAGGTGGTGGGGGGGCGAGCAAAGAGGGAAGGCTCACTATTTTCAGGATTTAGGGCAATGGTGTAGTTTCTCCACCTGTGAGAAATTTTCATTTGGAAACAGGCACTTTGGCCCTGGACATGTTATAAATATTCTTTGGTTTCCTTCCACAGAACGTGGTAAGATGTCCCTCGCGTCTTCATGGATCAAAATTACTTTTGTCCTTGCCTTGATATTTCTTCAATCTGGTGAGTCAGTTTTTCAGTGCTGGGTGAAGCATTTCATACATCGTAGACAAGGCAGGAAACAACTGTTATAATCTCAAAATGGAGGTGCTTGTGTTATTGGCTTTGTCATCCTGAACCTGACAAAGTGAAATGACATGTCATAGGTAATTTTTTTTAATTGCCTCTGCGAGTGGTGCTCATTTGGTTCACCTCTGACTGACTAAAGACATTTACTGTGATATTTTCCTTTTTAGAAGTCATCATTGCTAAATTTCGAGTGAGGAGTAAGGCTGTCTTCCAGATCTAACATTCCTTCACAATCAGATCTGTTTGCCAGGTCTGAGTCCCCTATATCAAGACTTTGTGGAAGGAGAGAACTCCTTGATCCCTATGTTGACCATTTATGTTTCTGAACGCCCATGTGGCCCATGAATTCAGAGAAAAATAGCCGTAATGTATTGGAGATATATATATATATATATATATATATCGGAGATGAATACTAGTTATGTATTAATTAATTCATATTTAGTGACTTTATCCAAGGTATGTTAAGTGGCATTAAGCAATGCATTGTTTTCTCTGACTGCATGCAACCATAAAAATGACAATTAATATGATGGTATCGTAACAGGAAGATTTGTTGATTACTGAGCATTACATACATAAAATTATTATTCATAGAGTGAGATATTTGAAATTACGGTTCCATATGTAGAGTTATTTTGTTAACTTACTGTTTTGATACTACCACAAAAGGCTCACCTCATTGCTTGGCATGTCTTGACAAGGCAGTTTGCACAGTATATTCTATTAAACAATGTGGGTACTTTCCACCCAAAACTCTGATTGTTTTCCCTCTTCTCAATTTTAACCTTTCTTTTGTATGTTGGCTGCAGGCATCAGTCATGTAATTTCATCTGACTCGGTAAGTTCATACTGATCAATTTGGGAATTAAAAATAGTGAACTTCTAATGTTTTATATTGTAAATTTTAATAACAAATGTCACCAAATGAAAGGTACAACTGAACGACCTTTAAAAAAGTAAAAAACAATTCAAAAGAAAAAGCTTTTACTTATGCTACATTTTAATGTTTTGCTAATTTCAAGACAGAATCTTGACAGTTATATGAAAACAACTGGCATTATAGATATGGTAAAATTTATCCCAATCTTCAAGAACATTGTTATTGGACATAAACTTTGTTAGATATAAACACCCGGCATAGGCTAAAAGAATTGCTAATTCTAGCAAAACAAAAGGATTTAAAGAAACAACTCTCCACTTAAGATGAAAAGAATAATAATTTCCACATCTTTAAAGAGTGGAATATTATATACAAGTGAAGAAAATGAACTGCAGTTCTAAACTTGTCAGTAAATAAAGGTTGCAAAGACATTTCAAAAGCAGATCACGTAAAAATGCACACAATATTGTTTATTTAAGTTACAAACACTGCCATCACTCAAATTACATGTTCTACTTGGTTATGTACATGTATGCAAAAACCCATATATATGCACATTTATACGAATTCCCCCATATATGAACATGCAATTGTGGTGATAATATGAAACTATCATACTATCTAGTAATGAAATCTTTGAGAGAGGCAAACAACTCCATTTTATGATTTTTTGCAGTATGAAATAATGAGGGAAATAGGACCTATCTGATTTGACGTATGAGGAGCAGTGAGGGCAGAGAAGCTGATTTATGAAAACCCATTGAGCCACTTGTATATTTTTTAAATGATAATGCAGGGTTTATAAAATTATATAAGTAATATCATATATCTAACTGGGTTGTGTGTTTCTTGATGGTTATTTTTGAACTTCAATATGAAATATATGTAGATGCATGACACTTTGTATTAAGAATGTTTTCTTCAAAAAGCTTATTATTTGATAAATTTTATCTTGTTTGTTTATGTCTAGCCCCCAGACTGCAATGTGTATAAAAATAAATTATCAACTTGCACCAGAGAATTCTACCCAGTCTGCGCAACCGATGGCCATACTTACTCGAATAAATGCGTTTTCTGCAGTGAAAAGTTGTAAGAACACAAGCATAATTGTTTCTTTTCCCAAAGTAATGGGGAAACTATCACAAAATGATAGGCAAAGTCTTGTTTCTGATAACCTGTGCACTGTACACATGGGAAATACTTTTTCTAGCTCTATAAGAGTCACAGAAGCACACTTGTAGCTTTCCCTGAAGTTCTCATTACTAAAAGGCATTTTGTTTTTAACCTCTCAATATAACTCTGTTGAATATCTTTCAGAGGTATGGATCAGTTAATTTAATTATCATGAATTACTAGTGGCAGATTACTGATCAATATAATGCAACCCCACAGTGAAAATACTGAATGTTATTCTCCATGATGTGGCTCCCCACTACAAGGTACATTAAGTGCAAGAACCCTTACTGATTACAGAAATCTGAAATCCATCAAAATGGGCTCATTTATACTAGGTAGGGACTCCTCTGATGATCCACTGTGTCTTCTGCACTTCATGACAGACTCCAAACCTTCTTTATACAAGGAGCAGGGAATTCTAGAGCACTTTCACTCAAACGCAGTTTTCATGTTGTAGGACATTGCTTTCTGAGGTTTCAGCCATGCTCTCTGGCTCTCCATTTTCTCTTGCAAGTGTCTCCCCTCATTTAATCCCCAAATTTGTTTTCTATTTCTAGAGAACCACTAATACAATCTCTAATCCTCTCCTTTTTCAATGTTGTTGGGGTTCCAAGACTGAGTCAGAACTGAGCTTGTGGAAGCAGAGCCCAGCTTGTCTCATTGTCCCATATTCAAATCCTCCTCATTAGCTTCAAGTGATTTTGAATGTCCCTTAACTTCTTTTTCTTTCTCTTTCTTTCATTACAGACTAAACAAAGGAATATTTGAATTTCGTCATTATGGTTCATGTGTCAGTGGCTGATCTAAGCATTCCTATGATTTATTGCTATCCTATTGTGCAGTAGAATCTACAATCAAAATCTTCTCAGCCCGGTCTTTAAATTCCTGGATGATCAGGCAAGCTTTTCTAAGATACACACGACGTGCCACAAGATGACAAAGAATTTTTCCAATTCTAACAATCTGTGATTAAAAGATTTTTATTCTCTATGTTTAATTATTCAATGACCCTATCTTAATGGTGTGTTTTAATAAAATCTAATTTACAAGCATAAATTTGTCCATCAATAAAATCTTCAATAATATCATCTCTTTGCCCAAGCGAATGACTGGCTTAATAAGAGTAGTTTGTTTGATTGTTTTTAGTTCTCTTAGATTAATTTTATTTTCCCTTGAATGTAGATATGATTTTGACTTTGTAAACAAGTTCCTGCTTTATAAAAAATGAGTTCTTATTTTAAGGTTTTTTTTTTTTTTAATTTTCTAGAGGCATGTCTTATTTATTTATTTATTATTTGTTTGTTTGTTTGTTTATACATGCACTGGGTACAGTCAGAAGCGTGGGAGGGTGAGAGAATTCACCAGAGCCAGAGCGGGGAGCAGAGCAGGCAGAAGGACCGAAGTACACTGCTGAGGGGAGCAGCGGGCGGCAGGAGAGGTCTGCGCACCATGTGGGACCCTCCTCCGGTGGCCGGGGAGCAGCCGGGGATGGAACCGGCACCGCAGAGGCGGCGGGCAGCTTCGCAACCCAGCGCTCAACCGCTGCGCCACTGGGGAGGCCCAAGGTTTTTTAATTAAAGAAAATATCCTAGTCTGTTTCATGAAATCAATATACCTTTTTTCCTGTCCCTGCCATCCCTTTTCTTCCCATGTCCCTTTCTGCTCCCTCTCTTTTAACCTCAGACCATCAAGTGATCAGTGATGTCCCTGCATTTTGAATGTTTTATATTATCCAATTGAATACTGTGTAACTGTGTATTAATATTAATATTATATTGATTATATAAAAACATTAATATATTAATTATATTAATATTCTGACTTGCTTTAATACATACAGTTCTCTCAAACTCTGCACATTTTGCTTAAAAGGACTGTATTTCTTTTGTATTTCTTTCTTTATGGCCACATAGTACTTCATTGCAAGGTTATACCGCATTTTCCTGATCCAGTCATCTGTGAACGGGTATTTAGGCTGCTTCCAAGTTCCAGCTATTGCAAATAATGCTTCTATGAACATAGTGGGCCATATGGATTATTGCATAGATAGTTTCATATTCTCTAGATATATGCCTAGAAGTAGGAATGCTGGGTTGAATGATATTTCAATTTTTAGATTTTTAAGATAAATTCACATTGCTTTCCATAATGGTAGCACTGGTTTACATTCCCACCATAATGTAATAGGAATCCCATTTTTCTGAATTCTTTCCAACACTTCCTGTTGGGGATCTTTTCGTTCCATTTTCTCAGGTGTGAGATGGAATCTCACTGTGGTTTTGACTTGCATTTCTCTTACTAGAAGTGAGGTGAACATTTTTCATATATCTTTTGGTCTTCTGGATACTCTCGTGGGTGAAATGTCTGCTCATATCTGCTGCCAATTCATTAATTGGATTGTTGAATTGAAGGAGTTTTTAATGTACCTTGGATATTAATTAATTCCTTAACAGTTATACATTGTATGACTATTTTCTCCTATTCAATAGGATGCCTTTTAATCATCTCGTATTTTCTCTTACCGTAGAAAAGGTTTTTAACTTGAGGTTATCCCAATTGTTTAATGCGTTTTGGGTTCCATGTTGTAGAGGTTAAGTCACCAAAATATCTTTATCATTGATATCATGGAACATTTCACCAGTGTTTTCTTGTATGTGTTTTATTGCTGCAGGTCTTATATCTAAATCTTTAATCTACTTGGAATTTATTTGTGGGCATGGGGTTAGTGAATGATCCAGCTTCATTCTTTCATGAGTGACTTTCCAGTTTTTCTAGCACCATTTGTTGAAGAGGCTATCCTTTCCCCATTTATGATCAAAACTGTTTCATCTTTTTACATTGGAGTTTTGTTATTTTCAGGTAACTACCTAATAAAGTATTGCTAGATCATTCAGAATTTCCTTTTTTTTTCTTTTTCTTAAAGATGTATTTATTGGGGTACAGGCCAGAGGTGTTGGGGATTGAGAGGATTCACCAGCGATACAATGGGGAGCATAACAGGCAGATTGACTGAAATACACTGCTGAGGGGAGCAGTGTGTCAGGAGAGGTCTGCTGTACCATATGGGTCACCTCCCTGGCTGGGGATTGACCTCAAACTGCATTGGCTGCAGGTAGCTTCACAGTCTAAGACTTATCCTGTTGCACTACCAGGGAGGCCCCTTGTGATGGCTTCTTTTGAGGTACAAAAGCTTTTTACCTTGAAATTCCCATTTGTTTATTTATTTTTTTTTTTATTTTTATTTTTTTTTTTTTATTTTTCTAGAATGTCTTTATATTTTTTTTTTTTATAAATTTTATTGTTATATTCCCCATACAATTGCAGCCCCCCATTCTGACCCCAATCCCTCCCCTCCCGCCCCCGCCCCCCTAAAAGTGTCTCTGGTTCATAGTTTTTTGTTGATTTTGATTTTCACTTTCTTATAGTTATTCATTTTCCTGGTCCCTTATTTAAGTTTTCTAGATTCCTGCTATGAGTGAGACCATCCGGTATTTTTCTTTTTCTTTTTGGCTTATTTCGCTGAGCATGATCCCTTCCAGCGCCATCCATGTTGCAGCAAATTGCATGTGTTTATCTTTTTTGAATGCTGAGTAATATTCCATGGTATATATGTACCACATCTTCTTGATCCAGTCATCTATTTTTGGGCATTTGGGTTGTTTCCAAAGCTTAGCTATTGTAAACAGTGCTGCTATAAACATAGGGGTGCAGGTGTTCTTTGGAATTGATGTTTCTGTGTCCTTTGGGTAAATACCTAGGAGTGGAATTGCTGGGTCATATGGAAGCTCTATGTTTAGTAGGTCCAGAAATCTCCACACAGCTTTCCACAGTGGTTGGACCAGTTTGCACTCCCACCAACAGTGCAGAAGAGTTCCTTTTTCTCCACACCCTCGCCAACATTTGTTGTTGCTAGTTTTTTTAATATGTGCCATTCTCACTGGTGTAAGATGGTATCTCATGGTAGTTTTGATTTGCATTTCCCTGATGACAAGTGATGTTGAACATTTTTTCATATGCCTGTTGGCCATTTGCATTTCCTCTTCAGAGAAGTTTCTTTTTAGCTCTTCTGCCCATTTTTTGACTGGATTATTTTCTTTGTTGTTGTTGAGACTCATCAGCTCTTTGCAGATTTTTGTGATCAGTCCTTTATCATTAGTGTTGGGTGCAAAAATGTTCTCCCAGTTGGTGGGGTTTCTCTTTGTTTTTGTTATTGTCTCTTTTGCTGTGCAAAAGCTCTTTAATTTGATATAGTCCCAGCTGTTTATCTTTGCCTTCACTATCACAGCTTTGGGTGATGTGTCTGTAAAGATGTCTTTGATGTGCAAATCACGTAGTGTTTCGCCTATATTTCCTTCTATATATTTTATGGTTTCAGGTCTTATGTCTAGTTCTTTAATCCATTTTGAGTTGATTTTTGTGTATGGTGTGAGGTGGTGGTCAAGCTTCATTCTTTTGCATGTAGCGACCCAGTTTTCCCAGCACCATTTATTGAACAAACTTTCTTTGCTCCAATGCATAGTCTTTGCTCCTTTGTCAAAGATTAGTTGACCATAAACCTGTGGGTTTATTTCTGGATTTTCTATTCGATTCCATTGGTCTGTATGTCTGTTCTTGTTCCAATACCATGCGGTTTTGATGATTATGGCTTTGTAGTATAGTTTGAAGTCTGGGAGTCTGATGCCTCCATTCCCTTCTTTTTTTTTCAGGAGAGCTTTGGCTATTCGGGGTTTTTTGTGATTCCATATGAATTTCATCAATAATTGTTCTATTTCTTTGAAGAATGACATTGAAATTTTGATTGGAATAGCATTGAATCTGTATATTGCTTTTGGAAGGATGGCCATTTTAATAATGTTTATTCTTCCAATCCATGAGCAGGGGATGTCTCTCCATTTCTTTGTGTCTTCTTCTATTTCTTTTAACAGTGTTTTATAGTTTTCTTTGTATAGGTCCTTTACCTCTTTTGTTAGATTTATTCCCAAATATTTGATTTTTTTTGTTTCAATAACAAAAGGGATGGTCTTTTTGATTTCTTCTTCTTCAGATTTATTGTTTGTGTATAGGAAGGCTACTGACTTTTGCGTGTTGATTTTGTATCCTGCCACTTTACTGAACTGATTGATGAGTTGAATTAGCTTTTCTGTGGAGTTTTTGGGGTTCTCTATGTATAATATCATATCGTCTGCAAATAGTGATAGTTTGACTTCTTCTTTTCCTATTTGGATTCCTTGGATGTCTTTCTCTTGTCTTATTGCCCTGGCTAGGACTTCCAGTATTATATTGAAAAGCAATGGTGAGAGTGGACATCCTTGTCTTGTTCCAGATCTTAATGGAATTGCTTTCAGCTTTTCACCATTGAGAATGATACTGGCTGTTGGCTTGTCATAGATGGCCTTTATGATGTTGAGGTATGTTCCTTGTATCCCAAGAATTTCAAGGGCTTTTATCATGAATGGGTGTTGCACTTTGTCGAAAGCTTTCTCAGCATCTATTGATATTATCATATGGTTTTTATATTTCTTTTTGTTGATGTGTTGGATAACGTTGATTGATTTTCGGATGTTAAACCATCCTTGTGCCCCTGGAATGAATCCAACTTGGTCGTGGTGAATTATCTTATGGATACATTGTTGGATTCTGATAGCTAAAATTTTATTGAGGATTTTTGCATCAGTGTTCATTAGGGAGATTGGCCTGTAGTTTTCCTTTTTTGTGTTGTCCTTGTTCGGTTTTGGTATTAGTGTAATGTTGGCTTCATAGAACGTGTTTGGTATTGTCCCTTCCTTCTCAATTTTTTGGAAGAGTTTGTGAAGGATAGGCACTAATTCGTCTCTGAATGTTTGGTAGAATTCATTTGTAAATCCATCAGGTCCTGGGCTTTTGTTTTTGGGGAGGTTTTTGATTACCATTTCAATTTCGCTAATTGTAATTGGTCTGTTTAGGTGTTCTATTTCTTCTTTATCTAGCTTTGGGTGATTGTAGAGTTGTAGGAATTTGTCCATCTCCTCTAGATTGTTAAACTTGTTTCCATATAACTGTTCATAGTAGTTACTGATTATTCTTTTGATTTCTGCTGTGTCCGTTGTGATTTCTCCTCTTTCATTGATGATCCTGTTTATTTGTGCTTTCTCCCTTTTTTCCTTTGTGAGCCTGGCTAGGGGTTTGTCTATTTTATTGATTTTTTCAAAGAACCAGCTCTTGGTTTCATTGATCTTTTGGATTGTTTTTTTAGTTTCAATTTCATTTATTTCTGCTTTGGTTTTTATTATTTCTTTTCTTCTACTGGTTTTGGGGTTTTTTTGTTGTTCTTTTTCTAGATCTTTGAGCTTCGAGATTAGGTTGTTTCTTTGCGTTCTTTCTTGTTTCTTGATGTGAGCTTCTATTGCTATATATTTTCCTCTTATTACTGCTTTTGCTGCATCCCATACATTTAGGATATTGGTGTCCTCCTTGTCGTTCAATTCAAAAAATTTTTTAATTTCTTCTTTGATCTCCTCATTAGTCCAATGGTCTTCCAGTAGTGTGGTTTTTAATCTCCATGAGGTAGGAAAGTTCCTTGCCTTCTTTTTATGGTTTATTTCTAGTTTGATGCCTTCATGGTCAGAAAAGATGGTTGATATGATTTCAATCTTGGTGTATCTGTTGATGTTTGTCTTGTGCCCCAGTATGTGATCGATCCTGGAGAATGATCCGTGTGCGCTTGAGAAAAATGTGTACTCCATTTTTTTGGGGTTTAGTGTTCTATAGATGTCTGTTAAGCCCAATTGCTCTAGGTCTTTATTTAGAGCTTTGGTTTCTTTACTTATTTTTTGTCTTGTTGATCTATCCATTGTTGATAGTGGTGTGTTGAAGTCTCCCACTACGTATGTGTTTTCTCTGATGTCTGTTTTCAGAGAGGACAACAGTTGTCTGATATATTTTGGTGCTCCTTCGTTTGGTGAGTATATGTTAATGAGTGTTATTTCTTCTTGAAGTATTGTCCCCTTGATCATAATGTAGTGACCATTGGGGTCTCTTTTTATCTTTTTGAGTTTGAAATCTGTTTTATCTGATATAAGTATAGCTGTTCCTGCTTTCTTTTTTGGTCCATTTGCTTGTAGGATTGTTTTCCATCCTTTAACTTTGAGCCTATTTTTATCTTTTGTAGCTAAATGTGTTTCCTGGAGACAGCAAAAGGTTGGGTTTTGTTTCTTAATCCAGGCTGCAACTCTGTGTCTTTTTATTGAAGAGTTTAGTCCATTTACATTTAGAGTTAATATTGATATGTTAACATCTGTATTTGCCATTGTGTTTGTCTTTCCTTTGATTTTATTTATTTATTCTTTTAATAACTTTTTTTTTTTTTTTGGCCTTCTTTCATTGTTATTCGTCGCTCTGAGGTTCTGGCTTTAGGACTCCTTGTAGTATTTTTTGGAGTGGGGGTTTAGTTGCAATGAAATTCCGGAGTTTCTGTTTGTCTGGGAAGGTCCATATTCTTTCTTCAAAGAGGAAGGAGAGCTTTGCGGGATAGAGTATTCTTGGTTGGCATCTGTTTTCTTGGAGTCTGTTGAGTATGTCCCTCCACTCTCTCCTTGCCCGTAGTGTTTCTTCGGAGAAGTCTGATGTCAGCCTGATTGGTTTTCCTTTGAATGTTATCTGTTTCTTCCCTCTTGCCAGCTTCATTATTTTTTCCTTGTCCTGGATTCTTGGGAGCTTTACTATTATGTGTCTTGCTGTATTTTTCCTTTCGTCGTGGAAGTTTGGTGTTCTTCTTGCTTCTTGTATATCAATTTTCAGCTCCTTCTTCACATTTGGGAAGTTCTCTTCAATTATCTCTTTGAATATTTTCTCTGTTCCTACATCTCTCTCCTCTCCTTCTGGTATTCCTATAACTCTTATATTTCCTTTCCTCATGGAGTCAGATAGTTCCCGAAGTCTTTCTTCGTTCTTTTTCCTTCGTACTTCTCTTTCCTTTTCTGTTTTGGTTCTTTTTATTTCTGTGTCTTCAAGATTACTTATTCGTTCTTCCATTTCATCTATTCTGCTTTCATTGCTTTTCCCAGAATTCTTTAGTTCTTCCATTAATTCTTTGATCTCCTGCATTTCTTTTACTTCCCTCTTTAGGGACTCAATTTCTTTCTTCTGACCATTGTTTTCCCTCTCTAGGGACTCAATTGCATTCTTCTGATCGTTGATTATTTTTCCCTTATCATTGTTTTCCTTTATGACTTCTGTCAGTTTTTTAATCACGGCAATTTTAAATTCTCTTTCTGGAAGGCTCAGAAATTCTTCCAAGTTATTGTCGTTGCAATCTGGGGGCTGGCTTTCTTTTTGTGGTGTGCTTTTTCTCTGGAGAGTTGCTAGGTTGCGTGTGGTTCTTCTCCTCCCTACTGTCTGTTTTCTAATTTGCCGTATGCGTTGGGACACTGTGTTGTTGGGACTTGCCGGCATCTTGGGTGGGCTTCTCTGTTCCCCTCTGGTTCTTCCAGGAGTCATCTGTCAGTTTCAAGTAGCCTTTACTGGAGAAAGGTCCCTGTTCTAAAATGCCGATGTGGGGACACACTCCCCTGTGCGCCTGGTCTGCCCCGGCGGTGGGTTCCTGCTTCCCTCTGGGCTTGGACTGCAGGCCAGAGGGGGTCTGGCGTGGGCGAACTTCCCCCGCTCACCTCTGGCTCCTGAGGAAGCCTTCTGCAGGTAGTCTTTACTGAAGAAATGTCCCTGTTCTAAAATGGTGATGTGGGACACACTCCCTGCGCTTCTGGTCTCAGGCACACTCTTCTGCGCGCCTGGTCTGCCCCGGCTGTGGGTGCTCGCTCTCCCTGTGGGCTCAGACTACTTGTTCAGAAGGGGCCCGGTGTGGGCTAACTCCCCAGCTGGCCACTAGCTCCTTCAGTAGCCTGTGCTGGGGTCAAGTCGCTAGGTGGCACCAGAGATCTCTCCTAGAGCCCTTGGGGAGCTGATTTTCCACCCCGTGGGACAGGGAGCAGAGCGGGGATGGTAGGGTACACCTCAACAGCTTTGGGGTGCTGTGTCTGCCTTGTGCCCCACCGTCGTGGGGAACCCACGCCCCTAATTTCGTGCCCCGGGTCTCAGTTCCAAAGCCCTCAGTTCCAGGACGCAGGCTGTAGCCCAGATCAGTGGCGCGGGAATGGCGCCTTTTGAATCCCGCTCCCCTGCCTGGGCGCCTTGTTCCTGCTCACTCAGGGAGGGCCTCGCCCGGGTCTCAGTTCCAAAGCCCTCAGTTCCAGGACGCGGGCTGTAGCCCAGATCAGTGGCGCGGGAATGGCGCCTTTTGAATCCCGCTCCCCTGCCTGGGCGCCTTGTTCCTGCTCACTCAGGGAGGGCCTCGCCCGGGTCTCAGTTCCAAAGCCCTCAGTTCCAGGACGCGGGCTGTAGCCCAGATCAGTGGCGCGGGAATGGCGCCTTTTGAATCCCGCTCCCCTGCCTGGGCGCCTTGTTCCTGCTCACTCAGGGAGGGCCTCCGCCCGGGTCTCAGTTCCAAAGCCCTCAGTTCCACGACGCGGGCTGTAGCCCAGATCAGTGGCGCGGGAATGGCGCCTTTTGAATCCCGCTCCCCTGCCTGGGCGCCTTGTTCCTGCTCACTCAGGGAGGGCCTCCGCCGTCTCCCCGCAAGCCTAGGTCGCAGGCGCAGGGCCCTGGGCAGCTGCAATCCGAGCGCCGCTTTCGCGCAAGCTTACCGGGCGCCGGGGCTGTGTGCTGGTGCTGGTCTCCTCCTGGTGGGCGGGGCTCTCTTTTTAATGGCGCGTGGAGCTCACCTCCGCGGCGGATCCTGCAGGGTTCGCCTCAGCTCCCGTTCACGGGGTGTGGTGGCTGAAATAGTTCCTTTCCACTCACAGTCCCGCTTGCTGCATCCGTTTTTCTTGTTGGGCGTTTTGGTTTGTTGTTTCCCTGGTCTCTGCCGGTCGGAGAGTGCCACCTCTGTGGGCGGGGGAGGGGAGCAGGGTTCTGCGCTTCCCTCCCTTCTGGTCCTCTTTTATGGCCACTTTCTTCTTCGGGCAGTTTGCTGGAGTCGTCCGTTTATCTTCCGTGTCCCAGTTCTCACTGGGACCTGCCGCTTTTCCTCCCTATTAACTTTTTTTAATGGGAGATCTTACTCGCAGCGTCTCCTCGCCGCCATGTTGCTCCGCCCCTCTCCCATTTGTTTATTTTTGCTTTTATTTTCCTTGCCTTAGGAGTTGAGCGCCCAAATGTATCTTTTGTAGTAGATGTCCTGTCGTATGTCACCTCTGTTGCCTTTCAAGTATTTACAGTTTCAGTGATTATATCCAGTTCTTTAATCCATTTTGAATTAATTTTGTATATGGAGTTAAGTGTGCATATGGTTTCACTTTTTTGCATGTGCTTTTCCATGTTTCTCAGCACCATTTATCAAAGAAAAGATCTTTTCTCCATTGTATGGTTTTAACAGCTTTGTCAAAAGTGAAAAGTCCATATTTGTGTGGGTTTATCTCTGGACTTTCTATTCTATTCCACTGGTCTGAGTTTATGTTTTTGTTCTAGTCCTGCACTGATTTGATTGCTGTGCTGTAGAATACAGACTGATGTCAGGAGTGTGATATCTCCTTTTTTTTTTCTTTTCTCTCAACATGGCTTCAGTTGGGGTCTTTTATCATTCAATATCCATTTTGTAATTGTTCTGCTGACTTGAGAGAGTGACTAGGATCATCTTGTTCTTCCTTGAAGCATGATAAAACCAACAATTACTCTGCATGACCTTTGGTATCTAATGTCACTGTCAGCAAACATTAAATTGCATAAAAATTAGGTCAGGAACATGGACCAATGGAACCAAATGGAAAACCCAGAAATAAACCCACAGATCTATGATCTACTAATTTTTGAAAAGGAACAAAGACTATGCTCTGGAGCAAGGAAAATTTGTTCAATAAATGCTGTTGGGAAAACTGGGTCACTACATGCAAAAGAATGAAGCTTGACTACTACCTCACACCATACACAAAAAACAGCTCAATATGGAATAAAGAACTAGACATAAGACCTGAAACCATGAAATATATAGAAGGAAATATAGGCGAAACACTACATGACATGTACCTCAAAGATGGCTTTACAGACACATCACCCAAAGCAGTGATAGTGAAAGCAAAGATAAACAGCTGGGACTACATCAAATTAAAGAGCTTCTGCACAGCAAAATATTCAATAACCAAAACAAAGAGAAACTCCATTGACTGGGAGAAAATTTTTGCACCCAACACTAACAATAAAGGATTGATCACAAAAATCTACAAAGAACTGATGAGACTCAACAAAAACAAAGAAAATAACCCAGTCAAAAAATGGGCAGAAGAGCTAAAATGAAACTTCTCCAAAGGGGTAATACAAATGGCTACCAGGCGTATGAAAAAATGTTCAACGTCACTTGCAATCATGGAAATGCAAATCAAACCTACAGTGAGATACCATCTTACACCAGTGAGAATGAAACATATTAAAAAAACTAGCAACATCAAATGTTGGTGAGGATGTGGAGAGAAAGGAACTCTCTTGCACTGTTGGTGGGTGTGCAAACTGGTCCAACCACTATGGAAAGCTGTGTGGAGATTCTTCAACCTACTGAAGACAGAGCTTCCATATGATCCAGCAATTGCACTCCTTGGTATTTACCCAAAGGACACAGAAACATTAATTCCAAAGAGCACCTGCACCCCTATGTTTATAGCAGCACTGTTTACAATAGCTAAGCTTTGGAAACAACCCAAATGCCCCAAAATAGACGACTGGATGAAGAAAATGTGGTACGGGCCTCCCCGGTGGCGCAGCGGTTGAGCTCTCGGTTGCGAAGTTGCCCGCAGCCTCTGTGGCTCAGGTTCTATCCCCGGCTGCTCCCTGGCCACCAGAGGAGGGTCCCACACGGCGCGCAGAACTCTCCTGCCGCCCGCTGCTCTCCTCAGCAGTGTACTTCGGTCCTTCTGCCTGCTCTGCTCCCTGCTCTGGCTCTGGTGAATTCTCTCACCCTCCCGCGCTTCTGACTGTACCCAGTGCATGTATAAACAAACAAACAAACTAATAAATAAATAAAACATGCCTCTATTTAAAAAAAAAGATAATGTGGTACATATACACAATGGAATATTACTCAGCATTCAAAAAAGATAAACACATGCAATTTGCAGCAACATGGACGGAGCAGGAAGGGATCATGCTCAGCCAAATAAGCCAGAAAGAAAAAGAAAAATACCGGATGGTCTCACTCATAGCAGGAATCTAGAAAACCTAAGTAAGGGACCAGGAAAAAGAATAACTATAAGAAAGAAAAAAATCAAAATCAACAAACAACTATGAACCAGAGACACACTTTGGGGGGGTGTAGGGAAAGGAGAGATTGGGGTCAAAATCAGGGGGTTGCAATTGTATGGGGAATATAAAAATAAAAAAATAAATTAAAAAAAATTAGGTAGGGCCTCCCTGGTGGCGCAGCGATTGAGCACTGGGTTGCAAAGCTGCCCGCGGCCTCTGCATTGCGGGTTCTATCCCCAGCTGCTCCCGGGCCACCGGAGGAGGGTCCTACATGGCACTCAGACCTCTCCTGCCGCCCGCTGCTCCCCTCAGCAGTGTACTTCGGTCCCTCTGCCCGCTCTGCTCCCCGCTCTGGCTCTGGTGAATTCTCTCACCCTCCCGCGTTTCTGATTGTATCCAGTGCTTGAATAAATAAATAAATTAAAAAAAATAGGTCATGATAGCATTTAAATATACAAATTATTTTTTATTTACCAAAGTTAATTTTTCCAGTGTGATTACACACTCACACACACACACATTCACTAAAAAGGAGATAACCAGAAATGTAGAAAAAAAGAAGACTTTAGATCTATTGCCCAGAAGCAACTAATTTTAATATTTAAAACATTGTGTTCTATTAGGATTTGGCCACTTTTTTCTAAATTTTGATCATATGGTATACACATAGATTTCCTGTACTGATTTCAATATCTTTGTGATTACAGAAACAATAAATGCCACAATGACTATAATCAGATAAGGCAAATAACCAGTGTTCAAGAGGATATGGAGTAACTATCACCTCCTTCACCTCCTATGGAAGAAGTCATTTGGATAACAGGGACTTAAAAAGTTCAACAAACACCTACCATACAAACCAGCCATTCCACTTCTGCTATTTACCCAAGAGGTAAAGCAACAAACAGTATGAAGTTCTTATCAAAACTTGTGCACTGATGTTCCTAATAACATTATTCAAAATAGTTAAAAAGTGAAAATGGTTCAAGTGTCCATCAACTGGTAAAAAATAAACACATAAACACAATGGGGTTTATCAACACAAAACAGAATGCCATTCATCACTTAAAGAATAATGAACTACAGATAATGCTATAAAGTGATGACCTTCCAAATCATTATGTCTGGTAAAAGAAGCAACATCTCTGTATTGCTTCATTGTATGTATATGAAGTATCTGGAAGAGGCCTTCCAACACGGAAAGAATGTAGATTAGTGATTCCCTGGGATTCAAGTGGAAAAAGAGAAGAAACTTTTGAGGGTGATGTAAGTAATCTAAAAATGTGATGGATGCCTATCTGTATATTTATAAAAAAATTGTATTATACATAAAACATGAAAACGTTTTGGTCATGTAAATACCTCAATAAATTTGTTTTTAAAGTAATAGAATAACATTCTCTATTAAAAGTTCCTTTTCATTTCCAAGTAGGCAATTTTTATTTATTGTGAAATTTCTCACCTAACCTTGATGTGGCTAAAGAAAGCATAGAGCCAATGTCTAATGAGATTTCTATATGAGCTCAGTTCGATAACCTCTGGGACACTGCTCAGTAATAGACAATAACTTCAACCAGCAAAGGATCCTAGAGAACACTATGCAGCACCCGGTTCGATCCCCTGCCACCGGCAAGGGCCCCACATGGCGTGCAGGCCTCTCCTGTTGCGCCCACTGCTCCCCTCAGCAGTGTATTTCATCAGTCTGTCTGTTCTGTTCCCTGCTCTGGCTCTGGCGAATCCTCTCACCCTCCCGTGCTTCTGACTGTACCCAGTGCTTGTATAAATAAA
Source organism: Talpa europaea (assembly GCF_964194135.1). Classification (NCBI taxonomy): domain Eukaryota; kingdom Metazoa; phylum Chordata; class Mammalia; order Eulipotyphla; family Talpidae; genus Talpa; species Talpa europaea. The sequence goes on along the minus strand of NC_140080.1, from coordinate 40,749,121 downwards.
TAAATCTTTAAAAAAATATATTATGTGAAAAAATGTTACCTTTTTAAATTTCCTAGTGAATCAATATTTTCTTACCTTGTTAACATTCAGTGATGCTTCTACAAAAAAAAAAAAAAAAGATTCAATTGATTTTGAAAAAGGAAAGGAAAAAAAGCATAGCCTGGTGTTAAGTGAGCATATCTCATAGTAGCAGAAAATGTGACTTTGTCCATACAGTAAAACTACAGGTAATGTGATGGAAATTTATGGTAGCAGAATGACACTAAATTTACAAAATCAAGCAAAACTGATAAATAATTTTTAATTCCCAAATTGATTTCACTTGTGAAAAATAATTTCGTGTATTATTTTTCAATTATTTCCAATACCTTCCTTTAGAGATACCACTGTGATTTTTTTTGTGTTTTTTTTTTTTTAACCTTCGTAGTTGAAGTCCTAATCAAAGAAAAAAAAAAAAAACCCTGGCATAATACACTTAAATATGAAGAAATGAATTAATTCTTTATAAACAGTTAATTGCTCTAATAGTATATCTCTACCTAGTATCTTATAGGTTCCCTTTTTCTGAAACTCATGAACCACCATTAGCCTTAAGGAATAACTTGGTGCTAAGGCTATCAATGAGTTTCTTCCCTGAAATAGTTGAGTTCAAGTTGGCAAACACCAAAGCATATTCTAAGGGAAGAGGAGATCATTTCTTCTCACACTTTGCAATTAACAACAGTGGACTCTGAGTTGAACCCTTTCCCCAAAAAACCCAGTTCAGTTAAAGTTCTTGAGCTGCAGATGAACAAGAGGTGGTCCCTTCAAGCCCACCAGCCTGTGTCCATGTCTCTTATGTGGGAATGAGGAAATGCAATCCAGTGATGTCATTTTAGAAGACATCTGTAGAGCCTGGTGGCGCAGGCGGTTGAGCGCAGAGCTGTGAAGCAACCGCAGCTTCTGCAGCGCCAGTTCCATCCCAGCCGGCCGGCGAGAATCCCACATGGCCTGGCAGATCTCTCCTGTCTCGCCCGCTGCCCCCCTCAGCAGTGTACTTCATCAATCTGTCTGTTCTGCTCCCCACTCTGTCTCTGGTGAATCCTCTCACGCTCCCGCACATCTGGCCTGTACCCCGGTTCTTGTATAAATAATTAAATAAATCTTTAAAAAAATAAAAATAAAATAAAAGGCATCTGTGACATACACTTTTTCACTTTCCATTTTAATTATTTCAAGCCCAATGAAAATCAGTTGCAGTAGTCACTGCCTTTATTTTCTAGGATATGTAAATTGGTTCATCCAGGACTGGATAATTTACTTACCAGAGCAAAGAAGAAATGCAAAGAAAATGATGAAAATATCTTTGCTCCACAGTGATAAAAGAGGCATTTTATCAAGCCTGTGAATGAAACCTTTGGAATGGTTAAAAACCCCTGAGCAGGGGCAAATCCTGATTTTTCTCTACTAGGCAAACAGAATCTGCAGTCCACACATGATAAATTTCTTCCCAATAAAGGCACTACCCCCAACCCCTCAAAACCCTTATTTAGGCGAACAGCTTTCTTTTATCTTCTCCCAGCCCTCAGATCCAACATGACATAACATGTTAACTGAAGACTCTATTGATATGCAAGAGAGGTCCTGGGACAAAGTCCTATTTGCACTTATAAAAGGGGCTGCTTGCCTTCCACATCTTTAGGTCAGCTCTTAATGGAAATGGACTACATTTAATGTACTTTTTCGGACCCATCTTCACAGCAATGCTGTGCCAGAGCTGCCTCCCTAGACTCCCCACCTCACCTACCTCAGAAATAATAGGGAGTGAGCAACAGCTCTTGAAACTGGCTCTCTGGTTCACCTTCCCTCTGCTATCCTTTCTGTTCTCCTAAGTTGTTCTATTGATGTGAAATGATACAAAAGGGGAAAGACAGAAGTGTCAGGGCACACAAAGAAAGCACAGGTATTCTGTGTCCTCCCTGGGGGTGTAAATCAGTTCATGAGATGCTTCACAGACACGTCTTGATGTATCTTTGCTCAGCTGGAGGTTTGGAACAGTTTGATCTGATGAACTCAGAATTAAGGGAAAGGAAGATGGTAATAAAATTTATTGTAGATTCTAAGATGGAGATTTGTGAAAGCTTTCCAAACAGTTAAGTTGGAAAGGAACAAGAGAATTTAGGGAAAAATAGTTCTGTGAATGGTAACTAGATATAATCCAGATCTGCTGTAGCTTTCCAAACCAGATGTGAATTCTACTCAATAGGAAATCTTTCTCTCTCTTTTTTAAAGATTTATTTATTTATACATAAAAGAACTGGGGTATAGGCCAGAGGTGCGGGGAGTGAGAGGATTCACCAGAGACAGAGTGGGGACCAGAACAGGCAGATTTAATGAAATACACTGCTGAGGGGAGCAGCGGGCAGGACAGGAGAGGTCTGCTGCACCATGTGGGTAGCTCCCTGACCAGCCAGTATGGAACTCCTGCTGCAGAGGCTGCGGATAGCTTCACAGTGCTGGGCTTAACCCCTTGTACCACCAGAGAGGCCCCATATAATCTTTCTTTTTTTAATTAAACTTTGCCAAAAATATTGAGACTATTGTAGATTTAAAAGTTTAAGAAACAATACAGAGATCCAAAGTAACCAGTGTCCCCTAACAGTTGTATCTTAAGAGATTTGAAGGTTATTACAACCGGGCCTTAGCATTAGCTGGAGACCTTTGAATGAGTGCTTAGTCTCACCCCAAGATTGTGGAACAAGTGTTTGTAGATGAGGCAATAATATGTTTTTAAAATGCCCAGATGAGTGTCAGAACCAGCCATATTTGGGGAAGCCTGAACCAGAACAGAGTGTGTGAATTCCTGGGATAGAAGAAAGATTAGGCTGGAGAGCTAGAGAGAAGATTTGAGGCAATGCCTGAAGTCTAATATTCAATAATTTCATCTTTACTGCATAGGTACTTGATACTGGAACTTTTTCAACTAAGAGAGATATTTGGTCAGCGTTATCTCCATCCTAATTAACTAATTGGCTTTACAGTGTGATTCATTAAAAGGAAGTTTGGCAGTTGAAATTTCCCAGTATAAATTCCATGTACCCTTTACTAAACTTGACACAATATATAGGCTTTCTAATATACAATTTTCTTATTTGAAAAGTGAGACCAATAATTTCTAACTCTTTTGCTTGTCTTTAAATGCTCCAGATCAAATTGTTATAACTATTTGCATTTTAAATTGTGTCTCTCTATTCCAATGTTTCTCAGTGAAGCAATCCAGGATGTAGATAGAAACCTTGCATGTTAATCATTTTCCAAGCTAATTTAATGGACCCACATGTAATGAAGGAGGAGGAAGTGCTCCTGTGTAAAGTGACCATTACACTAGCTCTTCGAATTATTTACAAAGTCACTATCAGGATGCCTGTGATAGGCCAGTTCTTTGGGTATGAAGGACATTTCAAGGAAAAATAAACTGGAGACTTGAGTTGAAGTTGTGGTGAAGCTCTTTAAATCCCATACACCAGGGCCTCCCCCGTGGCGCAGCGGTTGAGCGCTGGGTTGCGAAGCTGCCCTCAGCCTCTGCAGCGCCGGTTCGATCCCCGGCAGCTCCCAGAGGAGGGTCCCACATGGCGCGCAGACCTCTCCTGCCGCCCGCTGCTCCCCTCAGCAGTGTACTTGGCTCCTTCTGCCTGCTCTGCTCCCTGCTCAGGCTCTGGTGAATTCTCTCACCCTCCCCCGCTTCTGACTGTACCCAGTGCTTGTATAAATAATTAGCTTCTTTTTTTTTTTTTTTTTTTTTTTGCTTTCTCCCTTTTTTCCTTTGTGAGCCTGGCTAGGGGTTTGTCTATTTTATTTATTTTTTCAAAGAACCAGCTCTTGGTTTCATTGATCTTTTGGATTGTTTTTTTAGTTTCAATTTCATTTATTTCTGCTTTGGTTTTTATTATTTCTTTTCTTCTACTGGTTTTGGGGTTTTTTTGTTGTTCTTTTTTTTTTTCTTTTTTTTTTATAAATTTTATTGTTATATTCCCCATACAATTGCAGCCCCCCCATTCTGACCCCAATCCCTCCCCTCCCGCCCCCGCCCCCCTAAAAGTGTCTCTGGTTCATAGTTTTTTGTTGATTTTGATTTTCACTTTCTTATAGTTATTCGTTTTCCTGGTCCCTTATTTAAGTTTTCTAGATTCCTGCTATGAGTGAGACCATCCGGTATTTTTCTTTTTCTTTTTGGCTTATTTCGCTGAGCATGATCCCTTCCAGCGCCATCCATGTTGCTGCAAATTGCATGTGTTTATCTTTTTTGAATGCTGAGTAATATTCCATGGTATATATGTACCACATCTTCTTGATCCAGTCATCGATATTTGGGCTGTTTCCAAAGCTTAGCTATTGTAAATAGTGCTGCTATAAACATAGGGGTGCAGGTGTTCTTTGGAATTGATGTTTCTGTGTCCTTTGGGTAAATACCTAGGAGTGGAATTGCTGGATCATATGGAAGCTCTATGTTAAGTAGGTCCAGAAATCTCCACACAGCTTTCCACAGTGGTTGGACCAGTTTGCACTCCCACCAACAGTGCAGAAGAGTTCCTTTTTCTCCACACCCTCGCCAACATTTGTTGTTGCTAGTTTTTTTAATATGTGCCATTCTCACTGGTGTAAGATGGTATCTCATGGTAGTTTTGATTTGCATTTCCCTGATGACAAGTGATGTTGAACATTTTTTCATATGCCTGTTGGCCATTTGCATTTCCTCTTCAGAGAAGTTTCTTTTTAGCTCTTCTGCCCATTTTTTGACTGGATTATTTTCTTTGTTGTTGTTGAGTCTCATCAGCTCTTTGCAGATTTTTGTGATCAGTCCTTTATCATTAGTGTTGTGTGCAAAAATGTTCTCCCAGTTGGTGGGGTTTCTCTTTGTTTTTGTTATTGTCTCTTTTGCTGTGCAAAAGCTCTTTAATTTGATGTAGTCCCAGCTGTTTATCTTTGCCTTCACTATCACTGCTTTGAGTGATGTGTCTGTAAAGATGTCTTTGATGTGCAAATCACTTTTAAAATAAATAAATAAATAAATCCCATACACTGGATGTCTCTTATGTTAATGACTGAGATTGTCTTTTCTGCCCTTAATGTTTATATTTTAGATTCTACATACACGTATAGTTTATTCCTTCTCTATCTAGTCTATTTTACTTAGCACAACGTACCCCAGGTTTATCCATGTTGTTGCATTCCTTCATTTTATTTATTTATTTTTATTTATAATCTTTTTAAAGATTTATTTTTATTTACTATGCATACAAGAACTGGAGTGTAGGCCAGTGGTGTGGGGGGCGAGAGGATTCACCAAAGATGGAGTGGGGAGCAGAACAGGTAGATCCACTGAAATACAATACTAAAGGGAGCAGTGAGTGAGACAAGAGAGGTCTGCTGCACCATGTGGGTCAACTCCCTGGCCGGGCATCAAACTTATTCAGCAGTGCTGGTCATAGCTTGATAGCACTGAGACTTTAACCCCTGCATCACCAGGGAGGCCCCATTCCTTCATTTTATAGGTAAATACAATTCCCTTTATGTATCAATCACAGTTCACCCATCAATGGGCACATAAGTTGTTTCCATGTCTTGGCTGTTGAGAATCATACTGCAATAATATGGGGCTAAAGATATCTCTTCAAGACACTGATTTCATTTCCTTTGGAGAGAGATATATGTATGTATGTATATTTGTATATACATATGTGTGTATAATAAATGTGTGTATAATGTATATAGGTCTATTTGTATACATATGTGTGTATATGTGTGTGTGTGCATGTGCATGTGCGTGTATGTAATGTCCAGAAGTGGGATTTCCAGGTCATTTGAAGTTTCACTTTTTGTTTTTGGAGGAATCTCCATACTCATGCATAGTGGTTTTACATGAAGCATAAGCAAGGGTTCCCTTTCTCCACATCCATTTGTTAGGTCTTGTATTTTTTTTTTGGGGGGGGGACCCTCGCGGGCGGCTGGGGAATGAACCGGCACTGCAGAGATAGCCAGCAGCCTCGCAGCCCAGCGCTCAACCGTTGTGCCACCAGGGGAGGCCCTAGGTCTTGTATTTTTTAAAACAGCCATCCAAACAGGAGTGAGGTGATATCTCATTGTTGTTATGATTTGCATTTCTCTAATGATCAGTGATATTGGACAACTTTTATAGGCCTACTGGTCATTTCTATATCTTTTTGTGAAATGTCTATTCAGCTTCTTTGCCCACTATTTAATTGGAGTATTTGGGTTTTGGGGGTTTTTTGCCTTGAAGTTGTATGAGTTCCTTATAATTATTGGATATGTTTTCCCATTATGCAGACTGGATTTTTATTTTGATAGTTGTTTCCTTTACTGTGCAAAAGATTTTTAGTTTGATACAGTCCTACTATTTATTTTTGCTTTTGTTGCTTTGGCATTTAGTCTTGTATACAAGAATTTATTGCTAAGAACAATGGGAAGTAGTTTATTCTCTATTTTTTAAGGAGTTTTACAGTTTCAGATCTTTTATTTAAGTCTAACCCATTTTGAATTATTTTTGCTTATGGTATGAGGGTCCAAGTTAATTCTTTTGCTTGTGGTTACTCATTTCCTACCACTGTTTATTAAGCAGATGATCATTTACCCGTTGTGTATTTTTAGCTCCCTTGTTGAAGATCAGCTGAATGTATATAATGTATATGCTTGAGAGTTTATTTATGGGCTTTCTATTAATTTCCATTCATGTAAGATTTGATTTTTTTTGCCAATAGTGCACTATTTTGAGCACTATAACTTTGTGATATAGTTTGAAATCAGGAATCGTAATGTCACCAATTTTGTTCTTTTTCAAGATACTTTGGTTATTTATATCTTTTGTGCTTCCATATAACTTTCAGAATTGTTTTGATATATTTTTGTGAAAAACATCATTTTTTAATAGGAATTGTACTGAGTCAATAGATGACTTTGGATACTTTAGACATTTTACCTGTGTTACTTCATTTAATCAACAAACACAGCATATCTCTTTATTTATTTGTGTCCTCAATTTTTTTCGTCAAAGTCATATAGCTTTCAGTGTGCAAATCATTTGCCTTCTTGGTTAAATTTATTCCGATGTATTTTATCACTTATGATGCTATTTTAAATGTGATTGCTTTCTTAATTTTTCTTTCAGATAGTATGATATTATTGTATAGAAAAACAAATGAAAACAACATTTATCATACAAATGAAAAAATACTCATTTTTCAATCTCATGATCTTTTCATGAATGTCTCCATTAAGACAGTTCCCTATATGGCTACATAGTTCACTTTAAAGTTGTAAGCTCTTTGTGCTACCCAAAATGATGCTAAATGTACTTCATCAGTACTTGTATGTATGGAAAATATTAATTTGGACAAGATTTCCAGTTAGGAACTAACTATGCACAGTTATAATTTTGAATGCGGAAGCTTTGATAATCATCACCAAATCATAAAGCTACTTCATAATATATGCCCAGTAGAGTTTATTGTAATAGCTCTTACGCATGGGTAGCAGAGAACTTAAGTTGCAGATGAGCACTAGCAGCCCTGGCAGTAGGTATATATAATAATATGTATATTATTGGTATATAATATTAATTAATATATGATGGTATGTAATCACCTTAGCACCAGCCAATGTATCAGGCTCATTATGGCATATAATGATAATATGGCATATAATAAATAATGTGGTGTATGTGTGATGCTATATTATAATTACCTTATATGTTATGATTTATGATTTATGATTCTATAACTAGCATATGGTAAACACACAAAACTTTGTCCATTATAAAATATAAAATATAAAATAAAATTTATTTTAGTATATGCATTCAATATGTTGCATATATCAACAATTTATTATTCTTTAATACTAATATACATACAAAAATATCTATTAAAATATATTTTAAATATGATTTTATAAAATACTTATTCAAATTCAAAAGCAAATTTATGTGAATGTGTTATTTAGTATGCATATTCAATTTGTTGCAAGTATCAATAATTTATTACTCTCTATCGCTAAGATATCTATTAGTGGGATAAATATGTGTAGTATTGTGGCATGAACAGTTTTCAGTGAAATAAATATTCTTGTTCGTCTTGAAGTGTTCATGAAGACTAGGCTAAAGGGACATTTCTAATTGGGGGTGTGGGAATGAGTAGATTAGAAGGCAGAGATATTCCTTCTACAGAAGCAGCCTTTGGACTTCTATTTCATGGCCTGAGTGGTAGCATTAGGATTTGAGTCTTTTCAAACTACTCTCTCACCCCACTTATTTTCCCAGAATCTCATTGTAAATTCACTGAAAAGACTAAATGACTTTCTTTCCAATGCTCAAGGCTGTTTCATTTTTCCATCTTCCGTTTTCTTTGGTGGGTTATTTGTTCTTTCCATGACCAGCTACTATGGATGGTGCTGTTATAAACATTAGTATATATCGTGTTGGTATACAAATATTTCTTTAAGACCATGCTTTAAGTTCTTTTGAAGGTATGCCCAGAAGAGGAATTATTGGATTATATGTTAATTCTATTTTTTTGTATTTTGAGGAATTGCCATACTGTTTCCCATAGTGGCTGCACCATTTTACATTCCACCAATAGTACACCAAGACTCCAGTTTCTCCACACTTTTGCCAACTTGTGATTTTCTCTCCTTCAAAATCAAGTAATGTCGGGCCTCCCCTGGTGGTGCAGGCGGTTGAGTGCAGTGCTGTGAAGCTGTGAAGTTGTCCGCAGCCTCTGCAGTGCCGGTTCGATCCCAGCCAGCAAGGGTCCCACATGGCATGGCAGACCTCTCCTGTCTTGCTCAATGCTCCCCTCAGCAGTGTGTTTTGTCAGTCTGCCTGTTTTGTTCCCTGCTCTGTCATCTGGCCTGTACCCCGGTTCTTGTATAAATAAATAAATAGATAAATCTTTAAAAAAAAATCAAGTAATGTCACTGCCTCTTTAATTTCTGTAGCATCTGATACTTTTCTGTCTTCTACCCCGCTTCCTGGATGCTGATACCCTAGCCATGTGGGGTGACTTTAAAAATACCATCTACACCGGGCGCTGTACCTTGAGGAAGTTCCCAGTGAGAGTCAGCTCAGTGGTTTGCTGACAACCTCCATAGATTTGAGTACTTTCTGATCCTGGATTCCTTATAAATGATTCCTCCTATCTTTGAGCCCACCTCTGGGAAAAAAACCCACCTTTTACTGCCTAGAGGACCTGCAGGTTTTCCACAATACTGTCTCCACTTCTGGCCATCTGCCTGGTGAACTTAATTTCCCTGTTTTTTTTTTTTTCCTTGAGTTTTATCCATTTTTTGTTGTTTTGGGTCCATTTATTCAAAATGTAAATTGCCACCTGAATCCCCTACTCTAATTATGGCTCCCTTGGCTATAAAAGTACTTGTATTCCTCATGGATCTCCAATTTTGCTCGGTCTCTCTGGTGTCATCTTCATTAAATCATTCATTTTATCTACTCAGATTCCATGTTCTTGCTGGATTTTGTTTTCTTTCCTAAGCAACATGTTGCTAACCTGTGTGATTAAATTTTCGGAGAGATTTCTTCTAGTCATCTGGGTTTTAGAATGTCAGCCTTAAAACACAATGTCAGATAATTACAGTAAGTTTCTACAGTTCAGCATCTGTAGATTGGTGATTTTAATATTTATTTGTGCTCATCCACCCCTTTAAGAATCTAAAGAAAGGATTGGGCACTCTTTTGAGAAAAAAAAAAGTGCTCAGAGATATTATTTTTCATATGATTCTATGGACCCTCTGAAGCCAATCAATATAGTGTTAAAACATCATAAATCCTTTTCACATCAATGTGGAGAGACCACCTGCATTAAAACACCTGAAATGCAGTTTAAAACTGTGGTTTCTTTAGCTCTATCAGAGAGCAGCATCATTGGTATTTCTAAAGTGGGGAATCTTCATTTTTTCCATGCACTCTTGAAATTATTTTTATCTATTAGGATTCACAAATTGATGCTGTGGGTTCTGAAGTATTAGCCAGGTTAGCACTTTGGGAATGGGTAGATCATAGACACGAAGTTTGGGAAAATAGAGAAAACAATCTCAGAAATCAGAGTAACTCTGGAATTCACTTTATTTGCAGTGGAACAAACTACAGAATAATGTAGGAGCCATCATATCTAAGAATCTTGCTGATCTCCTGGTGGAGCTACCGGAGATATCCAGTGTATAAAGAGAATTGCAGCTGGACTTTTGAGGCTTTGGGTAGGTTGTTTGCTGTAAATGCTCAGCATTGCCCTTCATGGCTCAGAGTCAGTTTTCCATGACTCAACCTGAAATCAAGATAGTGAGAGAAATCAAAACCATGTAACTGGTGCCACCTAGAAAAACTAATGTGGTTATTTAAACATTGGGAAAAATCAAGCCTGGATCCTGGCTGGCTGGTTTCCCACTGAGTGCTCTAAGAATCTGTGCAGTTCATGGTAGTTCTTTCTTATTCCTGACCAGGTGCCTTACCTATAAAATGAAAGGATGGGTACTTAGTGTCCCTTCCACTCTAACTTCTACGTCTAGAGGAGATAACTTTAGGATTCATTTACTACTACAATAGTGATTTCCCAAACAATAAATTCTGGAACTATCGAAAACAAAAGGAGTATTTTTTTTATGCTATTCCTACTTCATAGATAAGCATTATTCATTTTGAAAGTCGAACTATTTAAGTCTTTCTTCACCACATATTCTAATTTTGATCAGCTTTATGATAACCTTTCTTTTTTTATATTTAAAGAACAGGTTTATTAGAAAAGGGACAGAAAATCGAAAGACACTTGCATAGACACATGCAGGCAGGAAGAGCTGCCCCAAAAGGGACAGGTTTGCTGAGAGAGGCCTGCATGGTCACAGGCGGGCAGCCTTGAGGAGAGCTGCCTCTGCTTAGGGAGGTCAATGAAGAGAAGCCCCGGCATGGGACAGGTCACAGGCAGGCAGGAAGCTGCTGCCCTGCATAGGGAAAGAGTTGGTGAAAAGAAGCACCTGCATAGTCACAGGTGGGCAGAAGAACTGCTGCCTGATCACCTTTCTTGTGGACAGAGTGCAGCTCTTAAAAAGTTTGCATGGCTCACCAAATCCAAACTTTAATGTTGTTATTTAAGCTTAAATATATTTTAGTAGGCAACAGTTAGTAATCTATGGGAGTCACAGTTCTCTTTATATATTTATATTTGTAGTAACATACATGTATATATATATACAATATAAATATATAAAATATATAAATATATTGTATTTTTTTTCACACACACATACAAAAAAAAAAAACAGTGGAAACGGAAGCAAAAAATTCTGAGTGTTTTGCTCACAACTTTATCTCCAGTGCATAGAGCAGTTTGGTACAAAGTGGATGTTTAATGAAAGTTTGGTCAAATGAGTGATTCCATAATAAACTTACTCCTACTTCAAAAGCTGAATGAATCACATTCTTTCAGGAAATGACTGACTTGACCATTCCAGAATTAAATATCTTTTTAGATTTCCTTTGGACAAATGCTGAGGCATTACTGAAAGAAAACTATATAGACACAGAGAAATATGTTCCTTTATCCCCTTTGGATCAGAATAGTACTTCCTGATACAAAGAAACATAAAGTCCTCTTACCGTTTTGCTTCATTAAATACACAGCTGTTACCATAGGTTTTTCCATCAGAACCACAGACGGGTTTGTAGATAGACTGGCATTTTGAATTTCCACCTGGGCTCTTACTGCTGGTTGGGCCAGTCTGTAGATAATGGTTTCCCATTAGATAAGCATGGGGAAATCAATTTAATTTCAATATTATAATGAAAAAAACATTTATTGCTCATTACTCATCGATTTACTCATTGATTAGTACTAAACTAATCATTTTGTTGACCCTTTTTGTTTTAATTTAATCCATGTGCCAGTACTGAAAGAAGAGTATATTGGGCTCCCTGTGCAGTGTCCAGCATAGAGTGACAAGCATGTAAGCAACAAGCCCAAGACCATATGTGGGTTAAATTTCCACTTTGGGATTCAAGCCCTGAGTTTTTGGACATCAAAGCCCCTGCTCTCCAACCGCTTTAAATATTTGTAGACAAGGCTTACCCTGTGGGAACAAATAGAGATTAGGGAAACATCATACTGGCAAATACACAACACACAGGATTGTAATTTATCGAACATTTTTCTTTCTTGTGCCATTAAAGAAAATGTGGCGGGAGATAGGACTGTGCAGAGTTCAGTAAAGTAGAACCTGAGGTGTTGCCCCAAAGCTTCATCATAGAATGACAGGCCTGTAATCAGAAAGGAGCTCTGACGAGCAGATGAGAGCAGACACTAGAGGGATGACAAAACTTAGGGGCTTAGTCCTTCTAGAGTCAAAGAAGATGTACAAATACCTAAGTACAAATACTCTAAGCCCATGGCTTAGAGTTTGCCTCTCCACCTTCATATTAATCAATTACTTTCATTTGCACATGTTTTATGAAATGGAGAAGGTTATCACTCCAGTTTTAGCAGGCAAAATAAAATTGAGAAAATGGCAACCTGAACATGCAGACGCCTCTAGACACCTGCTGGTGGTAGCAGTAGGGCCTGGTGACATCCATGTGACAGCCTAGATATAAGGTCCAAGAGGAACTGACAGCAGCTTTTGTTTGAAAGCACATTCAGGAATACAAGTTATGAGACTGAAAGGAGGTTTTCATAAAGACAATGAGACAGATGTGTTCTAGAAAACTGTTTTTGGGTAAACTAAGTGGAATGTTTGGAGTCATTATATTTAACACTTATTTAATATTCCATTTAAAAATTAGGAGACTGGCACATGGGAAAAAGGCAAGAAAAAGCAAATCCCAGTGGGACTCAGCGGAAAATATGGGAGTGACAGTGCTCACTGTTACAGCGATGATGGCACCACAATGCGGTATTATTCACGCATCTCATTCACCTGATAAATAGCTCAAGAGAACATATTATATGCCTGTCTGGTTCTAGGATTTGAGGATATGAAAAGAAATGGAACTTTCTCTAAGGGGTTCATGATCTAGTTGAATAGACAATAAATTACCAAACAATAAACTACATTCTGGGATAGAGAATACTGAAACTAGAGGATATGAATGATATGGACCATGTGAGCAAAGAGTGACAGGAACTGTAGCAGCAGGGTCCTGATTGTGAAGATTCTTAAATGTCATGCTTAGCAGTTTGAATTTTATTTTCCAGGGAATGTGATGCCCCTGAAGAATTCTCAGCAGGGGAGTGATATTGGATCGCAGTTGTGGTTTAGAATTACCCCTGAGTGATTTGTAATCATGGAGGGGATGGAAATGAACATGAAAGTTAAATCTGGTGGGGATGGGCCTCAGGTGAGAGTGTGAGCTAGTCTAATACAGGCAGAGGAAAACAAATACTAGAAGGAAATGAGAGGTAGAGTGGAGTAGCCTGACACTCCCTCATGATTAAAGGTGTTGTGTGGGAAAATAGCCACCTCCAGATTCCTTCTCATTCAGCTGAATCTGTAAATTATTTGTCATTAGTACAGTACACTTTGTTAACTATTCTGTGTCTGGTAAATAGAATGGTTGAGGTAAGTTGAATAAAGAAAAAAAAAAAGAAATTACTGCTAACCTGAATCTCCTTTGTATTGCCATTCAAAGGGTTGGCTACATTTTTTCTGCTATCTTGATTGTAAAAAGACTTTGGTTTTCCCTGTCGGCTGGAAGATCCCGGTTTTCCCTGTTGGCTGGAAGATCCTGGATTTCCCTGTTGGCTGGAAGATCCCGGTTTTCCCTGTTGGCTGGAAGATCCCGGTTTTCCCTGTTGGCTGGAAGATCCCGGTTTTCCCTGCTGGCTGGAAGATCCTGGTTTTCCCTGTTGGCTGGAAGATCCTGGTTTTCCCTGTTGGCTAGGAGCTCCTGGTTTTCCATGTTGGTTAGAACACCCTGCTTTTCCTTGTTGGCTGGGACATCCTGGTTTTCCCTGTTGGCTGGAAGATCCTGGTTCTCCTTTTTGGCTAGATGATCCTGGCATTCCTTGCTGGCTAGAAGATCCTAGATTCCCACTTTGGATAGAGTGTCCTGAATTCCCTTGCAGACTCCCAGGCTGGTTGAAAGTTCCTGGCCTCCCTTGCTGATTAAAGTTCCCCATTTTCCCTGGCTGGTTAGAATACCCTGGTTGTCCTTGCGGACCAAATATCCCTGTGTTTTCATGTGTGTTGCTACCTCCTTGATTATTAGCTTCTTTTTGTCCTCCCTGATGGTTAGCTTCATTTTTTCTCTCTAGAGTAAGTGCAGATTCTGGACCCTTTTGTATTTTGAAAACATCTGCTCTCCAAGCCTGGGTTGAAGACACTAAAATGATATCATGAAGAGAAAAATAAAAATATTTAACTTCAAGAATTTAAAATCCATAGCATTCATTCCCAAGATATAATTTGTATTAATTGATCTTTTTTTTTTTTTAAACTGGTCCTCAAGACAGAATATTCCCATTACTTCTCATCATTGAATATTTTGGGTCTGCCACTTTTTTCTTCTTAACTACATTACATAATTTCTGAAAATCAAGGGATCACACCGGTTTGCCTTATTTCTAAATCATAGTCTGAATTTTTTATTTTTTTATTTATTTTTTTTTAGAGGCATTTTTATTTATTTATTTATTTGTTTGTTTCTTTGTTTCTTTGTTTATACATGCACTGGGTACAGTCAGAAGCGCAGGAGGGTGAGAGAATTCACCAGAGCCAGAGCAGGGAGCAGAGCAGGCAGAAGGACCGAAGTACACTGCTGAGGGGAGCAGCGGGCGGCAGGAGAGGTCTGCGCGCCATGTGGGACCCTCCTCCGGTGGCCGGGGAGCAGCCGGGGATCGAACCGCCGCCGCAGAGGCTGTGGGCAGCTTCGCAACCCAGCGCTCAACCACTGCGCCACCGGGGAGGCCCAGTCTGAATTTTTTATACTGGGCCTCCATACTACCCCAAATTCCTTTTTTTAAAGGATTTATTTAGTTATGCATGCAACAACTGGGTTATAGGCCAGAGGTATGAGGGGTAAGAGGATTTACCAGAGACAGAGTAGGGAACAGAACAGGCGGATTGACTGAAATACACTGCTGAGGGGAGCAGCGGGCCAGACAGGAGAGGTCTGCTGCTGTGGGTAGCTCCCTGGCCGGGGATCGAACTCGTGCTGCAGTGGCTGTGCATAGTTTCATAGGTTGCGTCTTAACGTCTTGCACTACCAGGGAGGCCTCCCAAATTCCTTTTAATAATTTATTAATGATTCAAACAGACTGTTTAATGCTTATTCTAAATTTTCTCACCATCGGGTGGGGGGAAGCAAATATTGTCTAAAAAATGTAAAAAATTATAAATGTTAAAATAAAAAAAATAAAATAAATGAAAAATAAATAAATAAATTTTCTCACCATCACAAAACCCATTTCCATTTCCCCAACCTCACTCTGTAGATGCCATCATCAACCTTCCAGATATAGAAGAAGAAAGTCATTTGCCCTCCCGGCCATCATCACTCCTCCCTCTTTATCTATTTTTTCCTCTCATCCCTGTCCCAAAGACAAAGGTTCTCTTGTTCTTCAGAACATACTTTCTAATTTAGTCATCTTTTTGTCCACCATTTTTCAATTATACTCTCTCTGGTGGTTGCTTATTTCTTTTGTTTCAAATTACTGCATAAACACTATATGACTATTTCTTAAAATCTGTGTTTCACAATTCATCTACTCTGTCTGCTTCTCCAATTTATTTTGGAAGTCCATCCATCACTCAATGTCTATCTATCTATTTATCTGTCTGTTTATTTATTTATTTATAGACTGACATGCAGATATATAGAGAGTAGACATAGATATATCTCTCTACATATGTGTCTGTATGTGCAAACAAGCAAAAAGAAATTTATGGTAATATGAGCAATGCTTATATGTGATATATATATATATATGTGTGTGTGTATATATCACAAATATGTATATATTTTAATTTATTCATATCCCATTCCAAAATGGGAACTATCTGGTAAACATTGAATAAGCAAATAGAAAGGTTTTAGAGCTGCTGAGCATGCAGTGGTATTCCTTTTAACCTTTTTTTTTTTTTAAATATAAGTGCTTCTTATTTGATGACCTTTTCTGTTTGATGATTCCTCTTTCTTCCCTTGCTACTTTATTTGAGGTTTCCTCAAAAGCTTTTTTTTTTCTTTATAAGCTTCCTTAATGTTTTTCAACTTACATAGCTTTAACTCATTTTAATGTGGATTATTCCAAATCTATAACTAGGGTTTCATTGGTATTTTCCCTGTTTTATATTTCCATGAGTATACACACTTATGCATTCATGTACATTTAACTAACATCAAACATTCAATTAATCCTTATCTAATGAGTATTACCATAGTATATTACATTGCCAATGGTTAAGATGCAGGCATAGGAAGTTTACCAGTTAGTAACCTGGTTTACTAAACTATGGTATAGCACAGGGTAGAGTGTTTGGCTATTATCAGCCATTCTGTCTATTTACCAAAAAATATTTAGAGTCCACTACTGTGCCAAAACTATAGTAATATCTTGGGATATAATTATAAACAAGGCCTTTATGGTTCTACCCTCAGGAAGCTGAGAAGTCTACTGGGGGTTCCAAGAAACAAGCAGAAATTTATGGAAGTGTGAGTATCTGAGGAGTAAGTTAGACAACAGACCCAGAAGAATCAAGATGGTGGAGAAGATAGAGGTATAGAGCACAGACAGAAAAAATGGACTAAACAATAATGATTTCCAGCAGAGATGTGCATATGCATGAATCCTAAGAGCCAAACATTATTCAGTAACAAGCACTAACTTCAAGTAGAAATCAACTAGAATAAAGATATGGTTAAAATGGGGAAAAAATAGATAAATTGACATTTTTGTTAATTATCTTCAGCTTTTTTAAAGATTGTACAGGCAAGTTGTGTCAAATCCTAAATATGTAAAGGTTCCCTTCCCTCCTGCCCTGATCCACCCATTTTTTTACCTATGTTGCAATTATATGTTCTAGGTTTTTCTGTATTTTAGAGACATTTTATGTATTTACAAACATATTTAAATATATTTTCAGTCAGTAGCATACTGTACATACTGTTCTAATACTTGATTTCTCCCTTGCCAATACAGTGAAACCATCTCCCTATTACAAAAAGAGCACATTCATCAATTTCCTTAATGACTCCTACTATCTCATTTGATAAATGTGCCATAATTTAACAAGTCTTCTTTCAAATACCAGCTAATTAATTTCCCTCTTTTACTGTTACATGATTTAATGAAATTCCCAATAATACATCATTTCTTACATAGATAAATTTGTAGGATAAAAACCTGGGGTGGACTTTTTGTGTAAAAAAAAAAAAAGATAACTAAGATAGCAGAATGTACTTGAACTATCTATATTTTAACTAAACTTTTATAAAAGAATTGCCTCCTGATTTAAAAACTCTAAATACTCGTCTCCCTCTCCTTCATCCTGCAAATTCATATAGCCACTACATCTGGTATTAATGCACTTTTTCCAACAACACATGCTTGCTGATGACGCACCAAATGTCACATAGCAAGGCACAAAGAGAAATGGAACTTGCCCTCATGGAACATATATGTTCTAGTAGGTGATTTATCTGTGTGCTTTGTTTTTTTTCCTTAAAAAATATGATTTTATGTATATAAGCATACATATTTTTTTCTCCTTCCTCTCTCATCCCTATTAGCTCTATATGTTATTTCTTAACTCTACCATTTCAGAAGCTCCCTAAATGTTGTCTCTATACAAACATCTTTCACATCTAACTCATGTTTGATACCACTACCGACTGATGTTTCCTAACCCGGTGGGGTGATCCTCTCACACTTAGCAAGTGCAACGCTTTCAATGAAAAGATGATTGTTCTTCCTTGTTTTCCACTTGAAAGTACCTGAATGTCATTGGAACTTTATTTTTGTTATTTTCTTTCACTAGTGATTAAAGAAATGGTCACATAGGAGATCATAATCTAGACCTCCACAAATTGGAATCTGTCTTATAATATATTGAGAACTCTATTATCTGTGTCATTATTATCTTGAGAATTTGCCCGCCCTGATCAGAAATTTACAGCTCTGACAACAGGCAATCGAATTCTATTGAGTTAAATAATAGTCTTGAATGACAAGCAAGTAAGAACACTAGTAGTGCTTGCTAATGATAGTGCACACTTAATTCCTATAACAACTTACAGGAATGTATAATTATTTCCACTTTAAACATGAGAAAACTGAGGCTAAAATAAAGTTGCTAAATGCACACACATAGGACAAACACAGAGAAACCAGGACTTAAGAGCACAATGCTGGTCATCACACAAAATCATATCCTTCATGAACATGGACTTGAGTACTCACAAACTCTCACTTCCCTGTAGACTAAATCGATCTTTCTAGTGCAAGTTCTTGCTTCTCCCTTGTCTCTGCTTCTCTCGAGCCACACCAAAACTTTCACTGTTGTCTCACCCAGTCACTATTTTTATGCCTCTGGTCAATATTTATGTTGTTACAAGTTGCCTTCATCCATTTGTCTGGTCAAAAATTCTTCATTTTATAGTTTTCTGACTAAGTATTGCCAAATCAGACCACATTTCTAATTCTTTACTTTGGGAATTGAAAGGAAAGTCATTGAATGTAACTTTCTTACCTGAGAACATGGCCAAGAACATAAAGGGAAGGAATATGAAAGTCTCCATGTTGCAGTCTGTGGTTTCAGACTTGAGCTGCTGGTTGGAGTTTGGGGAAACTCTTCAGTAGATGCTTTCTAAATAAACCACGCTGATCACCACCATGTTATATATTTGAAAAATCCTCCACCCTAATTGCTAAATGCTGTCACTGCGTTTAAAAAAATTACAGAGTAATTTTCACAAACTAGAAGCTGTTTCGTGAATAGATTATTATTTGCTAAATTAACTTCACACCCCAACTCCCATAAATATCCAAGTTTTAGTATGTTTCTACAGATATTTTCCTCACAGAAAAAAAATTAAAATGTTGAAACCCATCTGGGAAAGTGGTAAATTATGTGTTCACAAGTTTTCATTGAGATGATTTATCTTCCATTAGTCCCGCTATTGAGTCTACAAGTTTATATGTCCATAATAGAGATTGTCCTGAATTGTGCCAATTATTTATCATAAATTATATTTTCAAAGAAAGTACAAATGCAGTGAATATTGGTCTTTAGTAAGTGATGAATGCATCCAATGGGGAATACTGATGGGTCATGCATTTTTATGAGGTAACAAGAGACAATAGAAATTTTGTTTAAGAATAATAAGACCACACTATGGCCCTTCTTGCCTCAAGCTATTTTGCCGAACAGAAGCTCATGTGAAAATTAACTTGGGATTTTTAGTTGGTCATAAACCCTCTTATAATACTATAAAACTGTGGAATAGTGTTTTCAAGATTGGCAGTTCTAATAAGAAAATCTTGAACTAATTGAAGCATATCCAAAAGACAATAACCTTGCTAATGTAAAGCTTTGAGGCCAATTGCATAAGGTTGGTTGATGGCTGTAGGGAACGGAGACTTGAGTAAAGACAGACTTATGAGTGATTCTGCCATTTAGGTCATCATCTGAAGGGCATTGGTGTGGAGAAGAAAAATATTATTTGCTATGCATAGTTCCCAACAGCAGAACTAATTTTGATATAAGAAAGTACAGGATAAACACTGGAATTCTTAAGAAAAATTTTGCATGGATCAGGGTGGTAAACTAGAGGAGTCTTCTCATTTCTTCCAGCTCTAAGATTTGAATTGTGATTGAGTTTCAGTTGCATTTTTTTTAGAAAGAGGAAAATTTTGAAAATGGCAAATGATTTCTTTTAACCATGCCATAAATTTTAAGGCATTAAGATCAGAGAAAGAAAAAGTTTAAAGTTTTTCTATAGTAAGAAGGCAACATTTTTCCCTTACATAATTATTCTCCATATAGACTTGGATTTATGGGTTCATGTAAGTGTCAGAAGAGGCTCAGTGAACCATAAGTCTGTGTGTGTGTGTATTCAGTTGATTTTTGCCTAAATTTCATTATGAGAAGTTTCAATATACAGATGAGTTGAGAGAACTCTGCAGTGTAAACCCACATACAATCAAGATTCTTCAATTAATGTTGTGCTATATTTGCTCTCTATATATTGATTTACATAATTGTGTAATTTTGATGTAAGTTATTTTCACATAGCTACTCATGTATAGAACCCAGTTCATTACATTCCCAAATACCAATAAATGGACCATAATAACTTGCATTTGTATTTTGTCCAAGCAATTGTCTCTTATATACTTACTGGCATCATCCACTCTGCATAGGCTTTCTGCTAACTCCAGTGCTATAGGTACTTCAAAGCAGCACATATTACTCCTAAATATAACTGAGTGCCTTGTATGTGAGAAAAGTGCAGTGAAAAGACAAAGTCTGAAGTCTCTGCCTGTAGTCTCAGAGATTCTCTCAACGAGTCAGTTAAAGGTATTGCTGCACTAAATAATGCATTTCTCCCATTTTTCAGTATTTATTTTCCAAAACATTCCAAAATGTTGTGGGGAGAAGATGGGAGTGAGGCCAGAGGTGCAGGGGTAAATGAATTTGCCAGAGAAAGAGTGAAGAACATAAAGGGAGATTTATTGAAATAACACCGCTAAGAGAAGCAGAGGGTGTGACAGGAGAGGTCTGCATGCAAAGAAGGTTTTGGGGCTCCCTTTTATAGACTGTTTTCTCAGGCTTTTCATGACTGCATAGTCAATATGGGCTGGTTAGTGCTGGGATATCTGGTCTTGACATTGAGCTTTGACACAGACTATGTACTGGCCCTGCTTCTGCATTCAGGGTCACGGTGATCAGTCTTATGACCTCATTCCCATAGCAACCTTATCAATTCTCCTTATTCAAGCCTCCCAAACCTTCCTGCTAGGGAAGGGGTGGTGGTTTAGATTTTAACCTTATTAAGTGATGCCCCAATACAAAAGCCCTTTTAAATACTTGCTTTCAATGCTCCAGTTTTCTTATATGGAACATTCAATTTCTCCTTGAATGATGGGAATTTTCCCACCTTTAAATTTGCCTTCCGTGGTTACTGTTCTTCACATTTGGAAGTTAGGTCAGAAATCAGTCTTGAAGCAAAGTCAGTAAGCGCTCACCACACTCACACACTAGAGCAGGATGCCTTGCATGTCTTCGAGTGGGCTTCTAAATAAAGGCTCTCTTTCAGTGTCCTTATATTTGAGTAGAAGTAACAATAGCAATGGAGTCAGGTGACCCAAGGTGTCTGTCTCCCCTCTTTTTAATTTGTGTGATCTTGTACAAATCACTGTCTCTCTTTCTCTACCTGCCTCTTTTTCTGTCTCTCTTTCCTCTTCTTTCAAAAATCATAATACTTCATTGAAGGAATAAAATTTTGCAAAGTGTTTTGTTGTGTCCTGGAAGAAAAAAATTTATTCTCATAGTTTATTGAACTTGATTTTGATTGTGGGTTAGCATCCTGTGTCAGTTGCCTGATTTAATATCAACAAATCATTTCTCATACTGCGAAAGAAAAAGAAACTTTGGACTCACTATTAGCCTAGTTTCATTTCAGTTCTTGGTGGGGTGTGGGAAGTTGGGAGAAGAACAACTTGTGTCAGTTTTTGGTCTTTGAACCCCAGAAGGTGTGCAACATTAAGCACAAATATAGACAGACTGCTTCAGCCACAGAGCATTCATTGGGCTATTCAGGCACAGACATGAGTAGGTTGAACTGAATCCAGCAGACAAAGTGAACGTTTGGTCTGATCTTTGAAATAAAATTCACATTGCATGGAAGGCATCGTGCCTCTTAAATTCAGGGTCAGATTGAAAAGGGTTTAGAGGCAAAGGTCAAGTACTAGGTATTCATCAGCTAACTTAAGGCCCTTTGGCATTTTCCAGTTGACTTCACTTACTTGATCTTCCCGCAGTCTTCCCTTTGTGGGGATTTAGCATCAGAACACTGAGTCCCAGATGGTGGAAAATGTTTGGAATAGAACCTTGGGTTACTGCTTCTGTTTTGGGATTCATTTCTTCAGTGTACAAAGTTTCAGTGCAAACTGAAATTCAAATACATTCAATTTTGTCATTATTTATTGAGATGACACATATAGGTGGCATTCTAAAATGTTCCATTAATGTTAGCTATTGTTATTATAGTCATGCGAATGTTTGACATTAGGAATATGACCGCCGCCACCTTTACTTTAGTTGAAGACACATGAGGTCACTGGAGAACCATAAAATATAATAGAGCATGATTATAATCATCATGAACTAATTGCTCTTATTAGGCATTTATTGACTTATTCTTGAAATTATTCCATTGTCTGGAAATCTTTTGATGTGTAAATCTGAAAATTCTGGGGATAAAATCTAAAGTATATTATCTTTCTCATGACAAAATTAACTTCTTCCTCACCATCATAAATAGAGGGACTTTTTTGGCATTATGTTAACAGTTCAGAGAAACAAGTTGCACAATTTTGTCCCTTGTTGAGCATCAGATATATTATTTTTAGCTGTTTAGGTTTTTTATAACTAGTTTGTCAAACCTTACTTGTAGTAATTCCACTCAGAATTAGTCTTACTTTCTAAAGAAAAGAGCATATTTTTATATCCTTTACAAAGATTGCCACCAACAAATCCTCATGCAAGTAACTCCTCTC
This sequence comes from Talpa europaea, assembly GCF_964194135.1. NCBI lineage: Eukaryota > Metazoa > Chordata > Mammalia > Eulipotyphla > Talpidae > Talpa > Talpa europaea. The sequence goes on along the minus strand of NC_140080.1, from coordinate 40,726,355 downwards.
CTACAGAAAAGGGGTCCATTTCTCCTCCCTTGAACTTAGCTGGTCATGTGACTTCCTTTAACTAACAGAATGCAATGCAAAGGGGGTTACAGTGTCCCATTTTCACCTTTAATCCTTAAGAACCTGGTAAGGGTTGAATGAGAGACCATGAGAGAGCCAGAGAGAGCCATAGAGAGAGACTGTGAATGAAATCATCTGAATGAAATCATCTTGGATTCCAGTAGATCTACCAGCCATCACTATAGGGATCAGAGATGGACTCTGATGCGCTTGGAAAATTGCAGAATTGTGGGCAAATAAATGACTGCTTTTGTTTCGAGCCTTTTTTAAAATATTTATTTATTTATGCATACAAAAGCTGGGTACAGGCCAGAGATGCAGGGGTAAGGGGTGAGAGGATTCACCAGAGACAGAGTGGGGAACAGAACAGGTGAACTGACTGAATTATACTGCTGAGGGGAGCAGCAGACGAGTCAAGAGAGGTCTGCTGTGCCTTGTAGGTAGCTCCCTGGCCGGGATTGAATTGGCTGCGGATAGCTTCATAAGTTGTGTCTTAACCCCTTGCGCCACGAGGGAGGGCCCTATTTTAAGTCTTTAAATTAAAGATGATTTGCTATGCAGCGATAGATAGCAGTTATAGTATTGCTGACAAGACAATGATTACTTCTTTCACATTTATCAAGACCCCATAATTATAACAGCTACTATTTATCTAGGCACTTTATACGCATTATGTCATTTAGTACTCAAAGTAGTATTTTTGTTACACCCTAAATTTTTGATAAGGAAACTCAAGCACAGGTGTTTACACACAGTTAACCTTAGTAGAGATATTTTAAATTGGCTGTCTACGGAAACTGTGATATTGTATGATTTATAAGAAGAAAGTGTGTGTGTGTGTGTGTGTGTGTGTGTGTGTGTGTGTTATTTGTCCAAGGTTCCTGGCTCATAGTTCCTAAAACCCTAGACATTTCTTATGAGACATATGATGGCTTTTGTTAAGTACATGAGGTAACTTTTGGAAGCCCCCTACTATCCAAACTGGCTATCAGGAGAACTAACCACAACATCAGGGGATTGGAACTTTCAATACCGCTTCACACTGACCTATGGGGAGGGAAAAGGGGCTGGAGATGGAGTTCAGTTGCCAATAGTCAATGATTTAATCAGCCCTGCTCTTGAATGAAGTCTTCTGGGATAGCATGACATGCCAGAGTATGTTGGGGAGTCCTTGAAATAGTTCATAATTAGCAATGCAGGTTTAGTAATAATAATTCTCAGGTATATTGATTTCCTTTGTTTTTCATTAGTACCTCAACACACTTTAGATACAAACTTAGAGTTCATGAAAATAATATCTTCACAAACCCTACATTAAGAAATAATTTGCATGACTTTCATTCTCTCTCTGCTCTTATTTTTTTTAAGGTTTTATTTATTTATCATACAAGAGCTGGGGTACAGGCCAGAGGTGCGAGGGGTAAGAGGATTCACCAGACAGAGTAGGGAACAGAACAGGCAGACTGACTGAAATACACTGCTGAGGGGAGCAGCGGGAGAGACAGGAGAGGTCTGCCTCTCCATGTGGGTTGCTCCCTGCCTGGCCATGGATCAAACTTGTGCTGCAGAGGCTGCAGATTGCTTGTGTGGTGCTTAACCCCTTGCACCACCAGGGAGATGGTCTCTGCTCTTACTAACTTAGTGACTTGTCACAGTTGCTGTGCTTCAAACTTCCCTTAGATAAGATAAATAGAGCAATAATATCTATCTCAATGGGTTGCTGTGAAAATTTAATGAGTTAACATATGCAAAGTCAATATATGCACTTTCTGGTGCATAGAAAACACCCAAACACTTCATGCATGTTACCTATTACTGTTTTTTCAATTTTATACATAATTTGATCACTAGTATAGTCTGGCATCTTCAAAACAAGGGATTTTAAATAAGGCTTGCTGAAACAGCTGATGATTCTATGGAAAGAAAATAAATCCAGGAGATATTTGGCGGATGAGGATGTGAACATGTAATAGAAAGTTTAGATCCAAAAGTGCTGACTCCTACCTGAGTGGAGAGATTTCACTTAAGACTCAAGCTAAATGCCTGGAACCACAGTATGCATTTATTGGGGTGGAGGTGGGGGGAATCCACAGACAATATAGGCATAACAGTTCAATGGCAGTAAAAAGGAGGAGGGATATAAACCACAAGCCAAGGTTCAAGGTTAGGAAGAACAGCACAAAGGGGACAGTGTTTAGGACCCAGAACTCCCCTGTGATGCCATCTCTTTGGGCAGCTGAAAGCTGCTTCTCCGGTGAACAGACCTGGAGAAGACTTCAGAGACCACATAAATTGGCTTAATTCAGTTACTGTATTTACACGGTTCTCAGAGGTGTGCGATTAGGGTCATTTGTTAATTTACTTCGGGCTTGGCCACTGGGCATAGGTAGGCTTTTAGCTTCCCTTGTCTTTTGTGTATCTATTTATCAATGTCTTCAGGAACAAGTGGTTGCTTTTTAACTGATAATTTTAGTCTTTCAATCTTAATTGCCTCCACCTCTCAGTGGGTCTTTATAATATCATTATGTCTGTCTGTCTGTCTATCTGACATGTCAACCAGTCATGATTATTAATTAACAATACTTAGAACAGAAAAAGGAAGTGTAGGTAATGTGTGAACATTGTATGTACCTGTGAGCATGTTCGTGTGTGTGTGTGTGTGTGTGTGTGTGTGTAAGAGAGAGGGAGAGAGAGAGAGAGAAGTAGATGGTTAGGAAACTATTCTGTGTATGTAATTCCAGAGCAGAAAGAAGTATTATACTTGATGGAAATCATAAAAAGACAAATACTAACTTACCATAAAGGAATTATCCTCTATTGAGGCTGCTTCTTTAGATGGTGAATTTTTCAAAATTAAGAGTAGTCAATGAAACACTTAAAATTGTTACGCCTCAAAGGTGGGGTACTAGGCCTCCCTGGTGGTGCAGGCGGTTGAGCGCCACACTGTGAAGGTGTCCACAGCCTCTGCAGCGCAGGTTCCATCCTGGCCGGCCAGCAAGAACCCCACATGGCATAGCAGACCTCTCCTGTCGCGCCCGCTGCTCCCCTCAGCAGTGTATTTCATCAGTCTGCCTGTTCTGTTCCCCGCTCTCTCTCTGGCAGATCCTTTCACCCTCCCGTGCATCTGGCCTGTACCCCGGTTCTTGTATAAAGAAATAAATCTTTAAAAAAAAGGTGGGGTACAAACCTAATGTGCCACAGACCCAGGAGCTAATGGGAAGGAACGAAGCTGGTCAGGGAGCACTGTGTGAGTGATTCCTCTAAGAGTCCAAAGTTAGCCCATTGTTAGTTATTAAGGAATATGGCATGGTACAGACAAATCTCATTTTTCAAGAGATTTTGAAATCCAGTTTTTAAATGAACTCTTTCAACTTTTTTAAGAGTTGGCACCCAAATGAAAAGAAGTACCAGTGTGCGGGCTAAAGAAGCACAGTCAGCTCCATCTAGTTTCTTCATCCTTCGTTGGGGACCTCTGCTGCACACGCTGTCAAGTACCTAATACTGCAGTGCTCTGCCTTTTGAACTTGGTTTTCCCACCTTCTCAGTTAGACACTATGACAACAATCTTCAAAAACATATCATTTTTTCACGATGCTTTTGGTCTTTTTCTTTTCCATAGATTGTTACTCCGCTATTCTTTCTTTTCTCACAGCACATTTCTCCAGTCATGGATAGCTACAATGAGGTCTTCCTTTGGTGCACTCAGACATTTCCTATAATTCTTGAGACAAAATCCCAGTGCTTTTACATGGCTGCCAAGGCTTTGATTAACTTGTTCCTTTCACCTTTGCTTATGCTAACCTTATGTCCATTTCAAGGTTTCATATTTTGTGTTTCGTTGGTTATAGGTGCTGTTTTCTACTTGCACACCCTTGCTCCACTATGCACCTTAATCCTCTTCAGGACTCAGTTCCAAGTGACCGATTTCAAACTACCCTCCTATCCAAAGTGAACCAAATTTTCCCCATCACACACCTCAATTTTGTTTCCTATATAGATTTGTTAGTAATTGAAAATGTATTTTAATGTATTTTATTTTTGTGTACCTTCTCAGGTATAAGAATCTTTCAAGTAGGCATCTTTTCTTGATTTTCCCTATGCTTGGAATGGTATCTGCTCCCTCATTGCAATCATAACTACTTTGGCAATCACTGGGCTTTAAAACTCGGTGGATATCAAGCTACATTTTAATTAGTTAGTATACATTTTTCTCTCCCAGTAGTTTATAAACATCTTGAAGTTGCCCAGCTTGTCTATCCATCTTTAGCTTTCTAAGCACCCACAACACATCATTAATTCTCTATTTGCAAGCCTTTTTACAGCTTACCAAACATAGAAAATTATAATATTTTATGCAGTACACTCTGGTGCACTGACCAGACACCAGCCTAAAGGCTTCCACTGTGCCTGAACCTATTCTGGCATCTGCATTTTGTCTCAGTTGTTACTTTTTTTTTTTGTCTCAGCAAACAAACTGAGAAGATCTGAAACAAACTCAATGAGGCCCTTAGGGCAAAACACTTTCCTGACACACAAATAAAGAATGCTTATTTGTGTTAGCTGGTGTATATTTTCTTGGACTGAACTTTATTATCCTTGAATTCCTCTGTTAAAATTCTGAAGACTTGAGATTCAAAGCACTGATTGGAGAATTCTAGAAGCGATAACTGTGCTGATACGCTATGCCCTGTGTTTGTTTTCAAACTGGATCGTTTCATGCTAAGGTAGGCAGCAGTTGTCCTAACTCCTTCAGGCAAAGGCCTTCATTATTACATCAGTGTAGAAATAATGTGAAGATAACTTTATTGAAGCGGCTTTCTTTTATGCACAATCACTGGCGGGAAGTACATTGCAATCAAGAGTAGCAGAGACTAGATCTTCTAATTTAAAAGGCAAAGCGAAAGCTCTTCCAGCATTGCAGCATCAGTGGAATCAACATTTCCCATCATGTTTGAAACCAAGCTTTCCATTTCTTCCCCTGAAAGAAAAGATATGGGATTCAGAGATGACATGCAGTGGAAACGGATAAAGTCCAGACTGGATAAACCAGAACAGGATACTTATATTTTCTAGGACTCAGTTTGGGGGCAATAATATTGTCTTATTTTATAAGAATTATCTGTAACATTCTTAGTAATAGACTTAATAAATAAATAATAGTAATAAATAGGAAAAGTTTTAATAAATAATTTCCCTGACTAACATGCAATAGCCCACACTAACATAGCTTCCATGTGCTTACATAGCTGCTTTGCAGAATTCACAGGGATTGTGGTAAGTGTGCCCATCAGTACCACACACTGGTTTTTGGTTCTTGGGACAAGGTTTTCCATCTGTGAGTAGTTTTTCATAGTTGCTGCAAAAAGCCTGTAATTTAAATGACGATCCTTTGTAAATTTTTATGCATTATGGCTTTGACATTATCAGTTCTCTTAAGAAATGAAAAAAAGGCTACATTATACTTCAAAATTCTTTGGCAAAGCTAGTGTATTATTATGATTTGAATAGATTGAAAATAAAAAGAAGAAAAAATTCACATGTAGTCCTAACAACACCCAGAGATACCCATTGTTAGTTTTTTTTAATTTCCTTTCATCACTTCTCTAAAAAGAGGCAAAATATTTCTGTGTGTGTATATGTGTGTGTGTGTGTTAAAATAGGACCACCCTGTGTGGGTTTCATTTGTTTTTTATCCTTTACCCTTTCTGTTTCATTCTGAACATTCTGAAAAGTGTGATTTTGTGATAAACTCCATCATAAAGGTGTGAATGATTTTTTTTTATTATTGTGTGTTTCTTTTATTTACACCAATTGAGCTGGGGTGGCCAATTTATAGATCAAATACAAGTGCATATACTCATTTTCTTAACGTGTGTTTTTATGAGGATTGATGTCTCAAAGGTTATAATTTTTTAGATTTCCAACTTTGATTGCCAACGCAACATCACCATTGTTATAGACAAATCTTGCTGTTATTAAAAAAAAAGGGGGGGGTGTCCAGGAAAGGAAGCACATACCCGAGAACCTCCTCCTTGACTCACAGCCTCTGCAATGAGAGAACAGACACTAATAAGTCACTGCAGCTCATAAGAATTCCAATTCCAGAATTTTACACTTAAATTACCTTTTAGCTCTTCCATCATATATGTTTAACTTTATGATTGAAGATTTGAGGTCCAGGGAAGGGAGGAAAGTTATACCAGGACAATGTGTAAACTATACAGGCAAGCTGGAAGCAGGTTACACTGCAGTGCCAAGCTCTGATCATTGCATTTGCTGCTGATGATTTACGTGGCTTCTACCCTGAGGTTCACTTTTTAGTTTATCTGAAAACTAGGCTGTGCCTGAAGAGAGAAAGGCAAACTCTACATCTATTCTTTGTCAAAGAGGCATGTGTTTAACTATAAAGGAATTGAAAATTCTGAAACCTAGAAGCCATTTAGTTAAAGGATAATCAAGACAACTAGAGAACAAGGGCCTCCTTTGTGGTGTAGGGGTTAAATCTCAGGGCTACCAACAGTGTGGCCCTGCCAGGCAGCCTGAGTTCGATCCCTGGCCAAGGAGCTACCCACATGGTGCGGCAGACCTCTCCTGTCTCACCTGCTGCTTCCCTTAGCAGTGTACTTCAGTAAATCTGCCTGCTCTGCTCCCCACTCTGTCTCTGATGAATCCTCTCACCCCCCCATGGCCTACACCCCAGTTCTTGTATACATAAATAAATAAATAAATAGATAAATAAATAAATATAAAAAATAAATACAAAACAACAAAAAACCTAGAGAACCAGATGCTAATATAATAATGAAAAAATTTTGAGAGCATCTTTAAAATAATATGATTTACAAATATTCACATTAACACTAGCAATATCTACCATCTACTGGGAGATTTTTTTTTTATTTTTTTAACATTGTCAAATTGCACATACCAATAATTCCATTTTAAATATGAGAAAACTGAGCTCTCAGGCAAATAATTCATGTGAGGATATACACCTTATACATGGCAGTCAAGAATCAAACCCAGGTTTCTCAGATTCTAGCCAATGTACTTAAGCATGCCCATTTATTGAAAGAAGTCAGAGACTATATATATTGACATTCTATTTTCATGTGATAAAACAGAGAAAGGGAAAGGATTACTCAGTGTTAAAGAAAAAGGGCCTCCCTGGTGGTGTAGGGGTTAAGACTCAGCGCTATCAGTCCCTGCAGCCTGAGTTGGAGCTAACACATGGCGCAGCAGACCTCTCCTGTCTTGCCCGTTGCTCCCCTTAGCAGTGTATTTCAGTAAATACACTGCCTGTTTTGCTCCCCACTCTGTCTCTGTTTAATACACCACAGTTCTTCTATGCATGAATAATAAATAAATAAATAAATGGTTTTAAAATATTAAATAAAAAGCATAATGAGGATTAGAAGTCATGTCTTAGAATCCTAGTCCTGGAGGCCCCTCCCCCCCATTCTCTCTCTACTTTGTGAACCTATAAGGTAGGGGTAAGTGATTCAGCTTTCAGTAAAATGGAAGCATCTCAGAAACTTTCTGGCAGTTGAAGCTCTTTAGAAAAGAATCTCTTGAAGGTGACGTTAAACGAGAATTTCTAATTTCAGTAGAAATTATCTTTGAAGAATGAAGCTTATTCATCTATTATGTTCTTAATTGTGGTCTATTGAGAGCACAATTGGTCAAGAACACCAGAGGCCTGTGTGACCTAGGTTAGGCCCGCTCATCCTATGAAAAGGGAGCATTGTTAATGCAATTGTTAAGACAATTACCTCTTGTATAGTATTTTAGTGATAATTAAAGTACCCACTTTCTAAGTATAAGCTCCTTCTAAATTAAAAGTATGATGGACAGTTGCCATCATTAACCACCTTTATCATCATTGTCATCATCATAAACAGCAATATCACATGATTACATGGCTGCTAACATTGACCAGTCTGGTCCAATATTCTATTTGTATAAATATATGGCACTCACCTGCACAAAGAAACAAACAGGCCACACTGACCAAAAGCAGAAGGGAGACTGATGACTTCATGGTCAACGAGGTCTGCAAGATCTGCAGGGAATATGTTAATAAGGTTCACCACTGTGGACGTTCCACAGGCTGTATTTATAAGTGGATCCATATGCATGCATCTAAGGTGTCTATACATCTGGCAGCCAACCAGATTCTCCACCCTTATTATGTAATCTATTTCCCCAGTGATTAGAGACACCAGAAACCAATGAAGCTTATTTCATACCTTTTCAAACAGTCCAGAACAATGGTCAAAAATGATGTTTAGGCAGATTGAAAGGAATTACATGCACACACACACACAGAATTTGCTCTCAGCAGCACACAGTGGTAATTACAATCAAGTTATTTTCTTCTAATTTGCTTATTTTGGATCTGCCCCCAGAGTGCCTGGGGGCCAGAAATTTCCATCTGGCAGTAACCTGTAGGACAGATGCATACACAGCATTAAAAGTGTTTTGGTGACACAACTACACAGAAAATAAAGTTGCTGATGTGAGGTATTTTGAGGTGAAGGGCATTCTTAGACAGACTATGCTTATCCCTAATTTTATTCAATTAAAAACAATAGATATCCAAGGTGAATGTGAATTGGGGGCTACTTCCTTCAACCCCTTGATTTTAGGCAGCACATCTGATGGTTCCTAATTTAACATTTTTAATTTAACAAAGTATTTCACAGATGGATTTTAGTCATTGCACACAAATGTCATCCACACTTGCCTTCGTCTGTCTCAAGTATATACCCTTGCTCTTCACATAGGTTTCTGCTGCACTCATTCCTCCTGAAGAACTCCAGGCCCAGAATTTTGAATGGGTAAGTCCTTCTTTCAAGAAACATCAGTTCAAATAGCACTGCCCAGCAAAGACATCACTACAACTTAAAATACTCTCACCTCAGATCAGATCAATGTGTTTTGTGATGCTTATCCTTCACGATGTTTATCTTCTCCAAAATTTTCTTTCTCACTTAATTATTTGCCTGTGTACTTTCCTGCCACTAAGAAAACACATAATACACACAGCATATACACAAGTACAAGTATACAGGAGGACATAAATAAGATCATGGATTTTTTTCTGTGTCTCCACACATAGAAAACGTCATGCACATATAAGCACGTAGACATTATTCAGATTTAATAAATGCTGACCAATAAAAATTCCTTTCTTCCTTCAAAAATAATTGAGCACCAATTATTTCAAGTATTTCTAGATGCTGAAAATGTGACAACAAAGACAGATTCATAATGCTTACATATTTCATTCTTTTTTCAAACACTTGCTGGGTGGAACCCACTGATTGCAGGAATTTTATTAGATTCTGGAAATTTGAGGGTGAGTAAGAGAAACTCAGAGGCAAAGTGAAGAGAAAACAAATATGAAGGAAGGTGAACTTTTAGAAATGAGAGTCATGAAAGACACAGGCTTAAAATAAAAGGTTTTATATGCTAAGTTAAGGATTGACATATTTCTTATAGTTGGGGTCCATCAAGATCCCTGAATCTGTAAGTTTGTGGGTTTTTTTATCAAACTTAAGTATTTTCTACCTATTATTTCTTCAAATATTTTTATTGCCTTCTCTTTCTTTCCAGACTTCATGAAGTTGTTCCACAATTTGCTGGTGCTGTCTTTAATATTTTTTCAGTTATTTTCCCTCTGTGTATTATTTTTAATATTTTTATTTATTTATTTATTTTCTAACATTGTTGTTCTTATGTCTTATCATTTCTAATACAGTGTCTTTAAGTTCACCAGCCTTCTCTAATAGTTAAACTTGCTATTAATATTATATGGTGCATCTTTCTTCTCAAACTTTTTTTTTTGAGGTTACATTAGTTTACAACACTTTGCATGATTCAGAGGTACAAGATCAACACCTCTTCAGATGCACTCTACACACAACCCTCACCTGATGGTACCTGCAATACTCACCGCAGTAGTCCCCTGGGGCCCCTCCACACCCTGCTCTCCACCCTCTCCCTCCCTCTCTTAAACTTTTTTTTTTCAACTTTAGAAATACACTTTAGTTCATTTTTATATCTTCCGCAAGTCTACTTAACATGCTCTATATTTCCTCTACCTTCTTGGACATAGGGGTAACTGATCTATCATGTAATGTGTCATCGGTGAGTCTTTTATATGATTGCTATTTTTCCAGATGTAGAGTCATGTCAATGGACATTGTAAACTTTGCAGTGTTATGTGCTTGGATATTTTTCTATTTCTATAAGGTTTTTTGTCTTTGTCCTTTTCTCTTGGAAGCAGTTAAATTACTTACAAACAGGAAACAGTTTGATAGGTAAGTAGGTAGGTAGGCAGGAGATGATTCGATCAATAGATAGATTTAGGCATAGATAGGCATAGGTCTTTTGGAGTCACTTGCTTTAAAAAGTTTGTTAGATGGGACCATAGAAGCCATTTGTCTAGGGACAACTTACCCCATTTGAGAGGCAATGTCCTTGTGAACACTCTACTAGATGCCCGTGGATTTTAAAACTTTCCAGCCTGGCTAGTGGGACCACAAACTGCTTTCACTCCTGTGTGAGCGTCAAGGACTGTTCTCTATATCCTGTGTTTAGGCAGTTCTTTTCTTGTCCTTGAGTAGTTCTTAGCGCACAAATGCTGATCAATATTCACCTGAACACTAAGGAGGGTCCCCCTGGAGAGACAGTCCCTTGAACTCTAGTTGCCTTGTATTCTTCAATGGCTTCACCTCCTGGAGATGGACACCGCAGGCCATGTTTGGTCTTCCTCTTCCTGTGTGTTACCTAGAGACTCCAGGAAGTTAACTGGTGCCACCACTGGGGTCACTGCATTTAGTTCTTCCCTTAGGGAAAGAAAAACACATCTTATGCCTGTGTGAGAACCTTTGTTCCACTATTTGTCTAGTGCAGTGGTCATGTAATTGTTTATTTATTTATTTATTTATTTATTTATTTATTTATTTATTTATTTATTTTTATAGAGGCATGCTTTTATTTATTTGTTTGCTGGTTTGTTTGTTTGTTTTGTTTATACATGCACTGGGTACAGTCAGAAGCGCGGGAGGGTGAGAGAATTCACCAGAGCCAGAGCGGGGAGCAGAGCAGGCAGAAGGACCGAAGTACACTGCTGAGGGGAGCAGCGGGCGGCAGGAGAGGTCTGCGTGCCATGTGGGACCCTCCTCCAGTGGCCAGGGAGCAGCCGGGGATCGAACCGGCGCCGCAGAGGCTGCAGGCAGCTTCGCAACCCAGCGCTCAACCGCTGCGCCACCGGGGAGGCCCATGTAATTGTTTAGTGTAGGAGAAGAAATCCAGTCCTTCTTAATCCATCTTGACCAAAACAAAATTCTACACAAAGATTTTGGTTTATCTTATTGTTACACAAAAGGTGATGAGATTTTTCCAGGACTAGTATGATGAAAAATAATTATAAATATCGCTGCTTCTACTTGACAGTAAATGGGTTAAGGGGAAGTAAGGATTATGAGACACTGAAGTCTATTTAGGAAACTATTATCTAAGTAGGTAATAATAAGTGAGGTCTTCTGTCCTCAACAGAGACATTAAACATTCATTCCCCAAAATTCACCCTCTGTAACTGTGGTATTGCCCACCGGTGTCATCCGTTCTATTTTTTTATTTTAAAATACATTTTATTTGACCCAATATAGCCAAAATATTATTATTTGAACATAATCAGTATAAATATTGTTAATTAAATAGTTACATGTTTGTGCACTGTCATATGGTCTCACTCATAGCAGGGATCTAGAAAACTTAAATAAGGGACCAGGAAAATGAATAACTATAAGAAAGTGAAAATCAAAATCAACAAAAACTATGAACCAGAGACACTTTTTCGGGGGTGGGGGGCGGGAGGGGAGGGATTGGGGTCAGAATGGGGGGATTGCAATTGTATGGGGAATATAAAAATAAAATTTATTAATTAATAAAAAAAAAATAAAATAAAATCTAAAAAAAAAAAAATAAAATAAATAAAATTTATTCAAAATAAAAAAAAAAAAACCTATGTGTTTTTTATTTTCTTTTTATTTATATATTTTTTACATCATTGTTCATTTTTAAACAATATTTGCTTCCCTCCCCTTAGGTATAGTCCCCATAGAATATCCTTCACCAGGGCCTCACCTGGTGGCACAGCGGTTGAGCGCTGGGCTGCAAAGCTGCCCACAGCCTCTGCAGCGCCTGTTCGATCCCCGGCTGCCGGTGAGGGTCCCACATGGCACGCAGGCCTCTCCTGCTGTGCCCGCTGCTCCCTTCAGCAGTGTATTTCATCAGTCTGCCTGTTCTGTTCCCCGCTCTGTCTCTGGTGAAGTCTCTCACCCTCCCACACTTCTGACTGTACCCAGTGCTTGTATAAATAAATAAATCTTTTTTAAAAAATTAAAAAAAAAAAGAATTTCCTTCACCAGTGCAACTGTGCGCCATCACCACAGTCCCCTGTGCTCCTCCCTCCCTCTCTCTGATCCCTCTCTCTCCTCCTCCCCTGCAGGATGTCTCTGGTTTATGATTGTCTGTTTGTTTTTGTTTTATTTTGTTGTGTTTGTATTGTTATTATTTTTCCCCTGATGTCTTATTTTTTCCCCTATATTCTTCCTATAAGTGAAATCAACTGATATTTTTCTTTTTCCTTGTGACTTATTTCACTGAGAATAATCGCTTCTAGCTCCATCCACTTTGCTGCGAATGGCGTGAGTTTATCTTTTTTGTTTGCTGAATAGAATAGTATTCCATTGTGTATATATACCACAGCTTCTTGATCCAGCCATCTATTTTTGGGCATTTGGGTTGTTTCCAGGTTTTATCTATTATAAATAGAGCTGCAATGTTGGCAAGAATGTGGTGAAAAAGGAACTCTCCTACACTGCTGGTGGGAGTGCAAACTGGTCCAACCACTACAGAAAGCTGTGTGGAGGTTCTGCATTCTACTAAAAATGGACCCAACAATTCCACTCCTAGGGTTCTACCTAAAGGACACAAAAAACATTGATTCAAAATGTATGTGTTTGGATACAGTTCAGTTTGGATGGGCCATATTTCAATACTTGATGTCACACATCACTGGTGACTATTATATTGAACAGTGCCTTCTACAGCATCTTTGTTTTCATCCTATCCATGTAGCTTCAAATATTTTCCTGAAATCACCTTTTTCTTGGCTTTTAGGAAAACTGTTACCTTCCATACATATAAAAAAGATAACATTTTCAGAAATTTATTTCATTTAACAACTTTAATTCATATGAGCTCACGATACTGTCAAAAAAATTTCATTGTTCTGACCACTATGCTTTGTGGATTTTTTGGGGTTGCTTACAATACTATGTTATAAGAGCATGACTTCACATCTCAATGAATATGTATACCAGTTTTTTCAATCCTATTATTTTAATTTTGATGCTGCCTCAAAAAATGTTTTGTCATTTATACCATGACAGTGCTTTTAATATTTAAAGAACTAAATATTAAAGAACTGGGGTGACAGTCCTGGTACATTGTCTTATAAGAACCGCAGTTGGTCAGGAATTTTACTCCATTGGTTTTCTGAGACTAAGACAGGTAGTGAAATGGTCAAGTTGGAGTGCTAAACCTGCATCTGTGCCTATGAAAAAAAATAATATAACTTTTAATATGCATAGACTTATGTGCTCATACCGATTAGTTATAAGACTTCTAGAGTTTTGGAAATCAAATCCCATATAATCATTACCATATCTACTCATGAAATTCCTGCTTTCTGGAAAAAAAAATTCATTTTAAAATGTATATACTTTTGGGGCGTCCCCTGGTGGCGCAGCGGTTAAGCCACTGGGCTGCGAGGCTGCCCGCAGCTTCTGCGGCGCGGGTTTGATCCCCGGCCTCTGGCTAGGGTCCCACATGGTGCGCAGACCTCTCCTGCCGCCCGCTGCTTCCCTCAGCAGTGTACTTCGGTCCTTCTGCCTGTTCTGTTCCCCGCTCTGGTTCTGGTGAATTCTCTCACCCTCCCGCGCTTCTGATTGTACCCAGTGCTTGTATAAATAAATAAATCTTTAAAATGTATATACGTTTGAAAGCGACATTGAAATACAAAAGTTGTGGAAAAGATTAAGGAAGAAAATATGCTAACAGCTAATTAGCATAAGGACTTTGCAAATCACAAGGACATATTATAATAAACGGTTACCATATATTATAAGGACTAATGGTTACCATGTTTAGACATTAAGTTTAAAGTAAAACTTTTTGAAAATCCAATGGGTTAAATAAATGTGGACTATCTGAAAGAAAAAAGAATGTAATTGGCATATTGGTAGTGCATTTGATAATATTTTTAAATACTGAAGCATATCAATATAGAGGAAAGTATAGAAAGCAAAAACAGACACACATGCCCACCACTCATTTACTAGAGGGCTGTATTCCTTTAAATATTTTATTATGATTTTAAATAAGCAACTAAGCTTAAAAAATTCTGCAGAACTATTTGATTTGGGCCATTTCAAGGGTGTGAGATGAATATCTCATTGTGGTTTTGAAATGCATTTCCTTGGCACTAAGTGCTGATGAGCAGTTTTTCATGTGCCTATTTGCCATCTGCATGTCTTCTTTGGAAAGTGTCTATTTAGCTCTTCTGCCCATTTTTTAATTGGGTCACTTGTTTTCTTTTTCTTGAGTTGTATGAATTTTTTGCAGATCTTGGATATTAATCCCTGGTTGGGTGTATGATGTGCAAATATCTTTTCCCACTCGGTAGGGAATCTTTTGTTTTAATGATAGTTTCTTTTGTTATGCAGAAGCGTTTTTGTCTGGCGTAGCCCCATTTGTTTATTTTTCTTTGGTTTCCCTTGCTGCTAGTGTCAAGTCCCTAAAGACATCCTGAAGCCATGTCTTGGAGAGTTTTACCTTTGTTTGCTGCTACATATTTTATGGTTCACATCTTATATCCAGCAACTGTTGGCAGGGTGTGGAGTAAAAAGAACCCTTGCACACTGTTGGTGGGAATGCAGACTGGTCCAGGCTGGTGGAAAATAGTATGGACATTTCTCAAAATCTTAAAAGTAGATCTATTATATGATCCAGCAATTCCACTCTTAGGTATCTATGTAAAGAATAGAAAACACTAATTTAAAGGAATATATGCCCATGTTCATACGTGTGTTGCAGCACTAATAGACAAGTAATGGAAAACACCTAAATACTGAACTGATGAGTAGATAAAGATGTTGTACATATACAGAATAGAGTACTGCTTAGAGTACTCTATTAAGAAAGAATACTTTTAAAAATACTCTTTCAAGAAAAGAAGATGAAATCTTTCCACTTAGAACAACATGGATGGAACTGGTGGAAGAATTATGCTAAATAAAATATGTCAGAAAAAGACAAAAAACAGATGATTTCAGTCATATATAGACCATGAATAAAACAAAGGGTCAGACAAAACTGGACCAAAACAAATCCTAGAAATCTGACTATAGAATTGACACTATCAGAGGGGGAGAGAGGGAGTGGGCAGCAGAGGGCCCCAGAGGGCCCATGGATCATGGTGGAGGATTATGGGTGCTTTGGTGGCAGCAGCATGGTGTGGTAACACACTGAAGTGTGAGCTTATTCCCCTACATCATATTTGTTATAAATCAACATTGCCTCAATATAAAATAATATACTTTTTAAAATGAAATAAAATACTTAAGGAAACATGATACATAAAATGTTAGACATTGTTAGTCAACATAATAGTGTTAGAGAAGAACCAGGTCAGAGGATGGATACTACCAGAGTTCAATACTTACATATGGTTACAGTAATTATGTGAGAATGATATTGGCAGAACAGATAAACAGGTCAGTGGAACAGAATGGAGAGTTTAGCAATCACACACACAAGTACATTAAACTGACCTTTGACAAAGGAGAAAAAGCAGCTCAGTGAAGCAAGTATAGCATTTTCAATATATGGTACTGGACTAAGTGGACATCCACGGGGAAAAAATGAATCCAGACACAGACCTTTACAGTCATCATAAATTAAATCAAATGGATCATAGAGCCAAATGTAAACTTCAAAACTATAAAAACTCTTAGGAGATAATGTAGGAAAAATGTAGATAACCTTGGTTTGGTGCTGACCTTTTAGATACAACACCACAGAGTGATTTATAAAAGAGCAAATTGGTCAGTTAGACTTCATTAAAATTTTAAAACTTTTGCTGTTAAAAAAAACTGTCATAGAATGCATAGGTAAGCCACTAACTAGCAGAAAATATTTGCCAGACATGTATGACACAGGACCATTATCAAAAATGTACCCCAAAACCTTAAAATTCAACAATAAAAAAATGAACAACTAAATTAAAAATTTGGCAAAATCGGAATTTTTACCACACTGAGGAAGACATATTATCAACAAATAGCATCTGAAAAGATTATTCTTAGGTACTTGTGAATTAAACAACAATGAGCTACCTCTGATTCCCTGTTCAAATAGGTAACCTCCAAAGCACCGACAATACCAAATGCTGGCAATGGTGCAGACCAGTCACCAAAAGACATGGAGGACATTTAAATGACTACCTTTAAATGAATGAAGTTAATCTGATAAGGCTATATACTATAAGTTTCCAACTAACTGACATTTTGAAAAAGGTAAAACTCTAGAGACAATAAAAAGATAAAAGGGAAAAGAATAGTTTGGGTGTCAGGGATTTTTTGGGGGTGAGATTGTTCTGTGTGATAATATAATGGTGGATATGGTTGATAATCTTGTTAAAACCCCAGAGAATGTACAATGTGAGGAGCGAATCCCATGTTGACTCATCCTGTGTAACAAATGTACCCCACTGGTAGGGAATGTTGATGGTGGGGGAGGGGAGGCTATATATAAGAACCCTCTGGATTTCCTGCTCCATTTTGCTTTGAACTTAAAGGTGCTCTAAATATTAAAAAAGAAGCAAACCAGGGAGAGGGGAAGAGCAAAGAGGAAAGGAAGCTCAGTAATCTATGGTGGTGGAATCTGGGTGAGTAGATGGTGGGTACACTATGGTGCTAATACCTAATAGGGGTACCTCAATATTACCTCAGTTAAACAAATTAATTATAAAAAATTAAAATAAAAAGAAACATACCAGAAATAAACAAACAAAAAGAAACAAAAAACAGACATTCTAGTTCATTCCCAGTAAGATTAGTAAGTACATTCCATGCTGTTTCCCAAGAACTAGAAGATTATTTTCCTTCAAAATTATTATTATGTCATCACACTTTATAGTATGCACAGAAGCTTTATACACATTATTTATTCATTTTTCCTAAAAATCTATGAAGTCTAATTCTTGTACATTTGTTACTACTGAGTTATAATTTAACCCACAATTGCTAATAGTATCCAAACCAAAGATATCTAACTCCAAATGCACTTTCCTCTTAGGTTTCAACATACCTGGAGAAAAATAGACTGACTGCTGGTAATAGAACAATAAAGAGCACAGATAGTGATGTTTAACAGGAATGGGGTGATGGTGAGGACAGAGATTGCCAAGACGCCCCACTGAGAGATGACATTTGAATTGGAGCAGCAAAGAAGTAGATTCATGGAACAAAGTGAGTATTCCCTTTGGTCAGCTTTTATTTCTTTGCAACCCAGTTTCTGCTCAGTGTGTTTCCACAGTAGCAGGTTTCTCCTGTAGGAAGCAGGATACAAAGTTTCCCTGCAAACCTGGAAGGTAAACATCTTATTTGCAAGTCCAAGCAAGTTTCTTCCCAGGTTCCAGCCTCTGGAGAACAAAAGACTCAGTGTCCTCAGAAAGGTGGAAATAAATCCTACGTGGTGATGTGTTCATGAGATTCTGCTGGTTTCACTTACATAAAAGTATACGAAGGTTTTCAGTAAGTCTCAGAAATTATGGTATAATTAGTTATGACGCCTGTAGGAAGGGCTCGATGCCTCTTTAAATGCTCAGTAAGAAAGTATTTAATGATGTCTGCTTCCATCTATAAAACTGTTTTTAAAGCAGAGCAAATCTAACAAGATTATTACAACAAACTGACTAAGATTTTACTGAGTGAGCAGTTTCCTGTGTCATGAGAACTTGAGGACAACATTTATTACATACGACTCTTCATATGAAAAATAAAATAATTTGGGTAACCACGTAACCACTGTTGTTCTGAACTGAATTACCCCTCTCCCACCATTGCCTTTCTCAGTGATGATCTTAAGTACTTTTTAGTGACAAGTAAGAGCTAATTTCCTCTGCTTCTCACAGTTTTTCTGCATCCATCTGTGGGCCCTCACACCATTCCTAAATGGCAGCCCATCCATGACTTACCAATTTCCCTTTCACATCTTATTCCTTTAGAGTTTTAGATAAAAGTTTCACCTCAGTTGCATTATTGTATTTTTTCATAATTTGTGAAATTGTGTTTTCCCAAATTAAGTGTGCACGTGTGTATGCACACATACGCAGTCTATCAAGATCTCTGAGCATTTTCTAATCATTCTTTTTATCCAAACATGCTTTGTCCCTAGTGGTAAAGGCTGACTTGCTAAGGTGGAGCTCCGTGGGCTTTTTCTGTCTGTCCTTTCGTTGCTCTATAGCTTCTGTTTAGACAGGATATTTAGTCTTCAGGTTATCACAGTTCTCATCATTTCCAATTTTTTACAATCATTGATATATAGTATTACAGACTCTATAGATAGTTGATTTTTAAAACTCCATTATGTTTTCAGCTATCTACATATCAATCTTCAGCAAAGCCTGATATAAATTTGATTATAACGTTAATTAGATTAATTAATCCTATGTGAAATTATTAGCACCAAATATATGTCATACATGACATAAAACTGACAAGACTTCTACTCTCATGGTACCGTTTCCTTTCCTTAAAAAAAAAAAGATTAAAAAGAAAGAGAAAAAAAGGCAAATATTTGCTCTGCGGTAAAAATGAAATCAAATTTTAACATAATATAAAATGTGTTACTAACCAATTACTCATATAAAATTGCAATAATACAATGTCTATGTTGGTATATAAACATAGAAAATAATTAAAATCAATTGATCGATTAGTTAAAATCAGCTAAACTTTACAAATTTAGGAATTATACAAATAAGAACACTCTAAACCCAAAACTAGCAGATGGGAGGAAATAATAATGAGTAAAGCGGATAAATTAAAATAATAGCAAAACAACAGAGGAAATCAGCAAAACCAAAACTTGGTTTTTTGAAAATAGCAACAAAAATGGTCAAGAGTTAGCTAGAAAGTTGCTATGGGGACAAAAAGAGCTCAAATTAGTAAAATCAGAAATGGAAATGGAAAGATAACTACTGATTTTACAGAAATAAAAAGGATTATAATAGACCACTGTGAACAATACTTACCAGTTTTCCAAACACCGTCTATTAAAGAAACACATTTTTTTCCATTGTGTATTCTTTGCACGTTTGTGAAATGAGTTGATTGTTTATGTGTGAGTCTTATTTCTGGGTTCTCTATTCCATAAATAAGGTGTCTATTTTTATGCCCGGATCATACTATTTTGATTTCTACAACTTTGTAGTATCATTTGAATTCAGATTATGTGATATCTGTATCTTTATTCTTTCTCAGGGTTATGTTGGCTATTCAGGTTCTTCTGTGGTTCCACATGAATTTTAAGACTTTTATTTCTATTTCTGTGATAAATGCCCATGGAATTTTGATAGAATTTACACTGAATTTATAGATTACAGAGTGTGGACTTCTTAACATTGCTTTTTCCAGTCTTTGAACATGGGGTGTCTTTCCATGAATTTGTGTCTTCAATTCCTTTCATCTGTGTTTTAACATGAGACCATGATCATTCTATAAAAAATAGAGGGAATCATTCATGAAGTGACCATAGCAATTATAAAACTGTATGCACCCAACATTGGAGTATCTACCTATAAAGCAAATATTATGTCAACACAATATGCCAAAACTTATAGAATTGTATGTTATGATGTTTGTTCTTTCAGTATACTTTTTATCAAATGTTAAGAGTAACTCTAGTGAGCTAACCTGAGTCATTCAAGGATACCCAGTTTTTATTAGATTAGATCTAAATCTTTTCAAACTAACACAGGAGAAATCTGTCCTGCTTGTTTTCCCTTAACTGAAATTGTTTACTGAAATGAACCAAAATTCTAAAAGGAAACAGGTGCCAACACTGGGGACAGGGTAGAGGAGTGGGGGTGGAAGCAAGTCAGAGAAAGGCAAAGAACAGTTCATTGCGTGTCTAATTCAGAGCCAGTAGTCTTTTCGAATGAGGGATGTCAGCTAAAGCCATTGCCCTTCTTAAAATTAACATAAGAGTTCACATATTAGAAATTATTGCAGATACAACACACCCTCTTTACATACTTGTTTAAGCTTTTGTTGTATTATGAATACTTCTATTTCTGATGTCTCCAAATATGTATGACTAGTTACTCCAACTCTTCATGCAAGTCACTCATGTGATTACAATTCTGTAATAGGTGGCTAGGAACGAGGAATTGGTGCAACCGTAGTGTGGAATCACATTCTACAATTCACTGGCTGAAAGGTTGCAAATAAATCATTTCTATCTCTGTACCTCGGCTTCTCTTTTCTAAGATGGGTCTACAACTTCACAGTGGTTGCTAAATTTAAATGTGATCATGTGCGTGTGTTTATCACAATGAACATGCGAAATATTCAGTAAATTGGTTAAACTTAGTAGTGGTGAACTATTTCAATATTTATATTTGTAGGAGCCTGGAGAGGGAAAGAGAGAGAGAGAGAGAGAGAGAGAGAGAGAGAGAGAGAGAGAGAAATGAATTGTGTATTCCATTTCAAGAAACCTTCACTTGGGCACAGGCAAGCCTCCAGATAAGCCCTTTCACTCAAGTTTAGTCTCTGACACACCACCCAATTTTTCACTATTAATTTAGCTTCAAAAAACAGTAAAAGGGGGGCCTCCCTGGTGGCGCAGTGGTTGAGCGCTGGAATGCGAAGCTGCCCGCAGCCTCTGCAGCGCCAGTTCGATACCAGGCGAGGGTCCCACATGGCGCGCAAACCTCTCCTGCCGCCCATTGCTCCCCTCAGCAGTGTGCTTCGGTCCTTTTGCCTGTTCTGCTCCCTGCTCTGGCTTGAATTCTCTCACCGTCCTGTGCTTCTGACTGTACCCAGTGCTTGTATAATTAAATAAATAAATCTTAAAAAAAAAAAAAAAAAACAGTAAAAGGGAACAGCTGGGAAAGATGTGATTTGGCAACCATGGCATGAAATAGAAATACCTGAGGATAGTTCATGGTTACAAGTTCAGCCTGATCTAGTTTTGACAATGTTCCCATTCTCGTCTAAAGTGTAATGATAGATAGGGGTGTTCAGATTAAATAAATTGCTTTGTATGCTTTGAAGTGAAGAGTACAAACTATACTTAAAATTGTGTGTTCTGTCCTAGATGTTACAGTAATGAGGAACATAATTGTAGCATCTACTCCTTTTGGCAGAGTTTGGCATTTTAAATCATTTTTTTTTCTATTCCCAATTTCTTTTTATTTTTATTTTTTTAAATAATAAATTTTATTTTTATATTCCCCATACAATTGCAGCCCCCCCCATTCTGACCCCAATCCCTCCCCGCCTGACCCTGCCCCCCTAAAAGTGTCTCTGGTTCATAGTTTTTGTTGATGTTGATTTTCACTTTCTTATAGTTATTCATTTTCCTGGTCCCTTATTTAAGTTTTCTAGATTCCTGCTATGAGTGAGACCATCCGGTATTTTTCTTTTTCTTTCTGGCTTATTTCGCTGAGCATGATCCCTTCCAGCGCCATCCATGTTGCTGCAAATTGCATGTGTTTATCTTTTTTGAATGCTGAGTAATATTCCATGGTATATATGTACCACATCTTCTTGATCCAGTCATCGATTTTTGGGCATTTGGGCTGTTTCCAAAGCTTAGCTATTGTAAACAGTGCTGCTATAAACATAGGGGTGCAGGTGCTCTTTGGAATTGATGTTTCTGTGTCCTTTGGGTAAATACCTAGGAGTGGAATTGCTGGATCATATGGAAGCTCTATGTTTAGTAGGTCCAGAAATCTCCACACAGCTCTCCATAGTGGTTGGACCAGTTTGCATTCCCACCAACAGTGCAGAAGAGTTCCTTTTTCTCCACACCCTCGCCAACATTTGTTGTTGCTAGTTTTTTAAATATGTGCCATTCTCACCAGTGTAAGATGGTATCTCATGGTAGTTTTGATTTGCATTTCCCTGATGACAAGTGATGTTGAACATTTTTTCATATGCCTGTTGGCCATTTGCATTTCCTCTTCAGAGAAGTTTCTTTTTAGCTCTTCTGCCCATTTTTTGACTGGATTATTTTCTTTGTTGTTGTTGAGTCTCATCAGCTCTTTGCAGATTTTGGTGATCAGTCCTTTATCATTAGTGTTGTGTGCAAAAATGTTCTCCCAGTTGGTGGGGTTTCTCTTTGTTTTTGTTATTGTCTCTTTTGCTGTGCAGAAGCTCTTTAATTTGATGTAGTCCCAGCTGTTTATCTTTGCCTTCACTATCACTGCTTTGAGTGCTGTGTCTGTAAAGATGTCTTTGATGTGCAAATCACGTAGTGTTTCGCCTATATTTCCTTCTATATATGTTATGGTTTCAGGTCTTATGTCTAGTTCTTTAATCCATTTTGAGTTGATTTTTGTGTATGGTGTGAGGTAGTGGTCAAGCTTCATTCTTTTGCATGTAGCGACCCAGTTTTCCCAGCACCATTTATTGAACGAACTTTCTTTGCTCCAATGCATAGTCTTTGCTCCTTTGTCAAAGATTAGTTGACCATAAATCTGTGGGTTTATTTCTGGATTTTCTATTCGATTCCATAGGTCTGTATGTCTGTTCTTGTTCCAATACCATGCAGTTTTGATGATTATGGCTTTGTAGTATAGTTTGAAGTCTGGGAGTGTGATGCCTCCATTCCCTTCTCTTTTTTTCAGTAGAGCTTTGGCTATTCAGGGTTTTTTGTGATTCCATATGAATTTCATCAATAATTGTTCTATTTCTTTGAAGAATGACATTGAAATTTTGATTGGAATAGCATTGAATCTGTATATTGCTTTTGGAAGGATGGCCATTTTAATAATGTTTATTCTTCCAATCCATGAGCAGGGGATGTCTTTCCATTTCTTTGTGTCTTCTTCTATTTCTTTTAACAGTGTTTTATAGTTTTCTTTGTATAGGTCCTTTACCTCTTTTGTTAGATTTATTCCCAAATATTTGATTTTTTTTTGTTTCAATAAAAAAGGGATGGTTTTTTTGATTTCTTCTTCTTCAGATTTATTGTTTGTGTACAGGAAGGCTACTGACTTTTGCGTGTTGATTTTGTATCCTGCCACTTTACTGAACTGATTGATGAGTTGAATTAGTTTTTCTGTGGAGTTTTTGGGGTTCTCTATGTATATTATCATATCATCTGCAAATAGTGATAGCTTGACTTCTTCTTTTCCTATTTGGATTCCTTGGATGTCTTTCTCTTGTCTTATTGCTCTGGCTAGGACTTCCAGTATTATATTGAAAAGCAGTGGTGAGAGTGGACATCCTTGTCTTGTTCCAGATCTTAATGGAATTGCTTTCAGCTTTTCACCATTGAGAATGATACTGGCTGTTGGCTTGTCATAGATGGCCTTTATGATGTTGAGGTATGTTCCTTGTATCCCAAGAATTTCAAGGGCTTTTATCATGAATGGGTGTTGCACTTTGTCGAAAGCTTTCTCAGCATCTATTGATATTATCATATGGCTTAGCCTAAATGTATGGGATGCAGCAAAAGCAGTAATAAGAGGAAAATATATAGCAATAGAAGCTCACATCAAGAAACAAGAAAGAACTCAAAGAAACAACCTAATCTCGAAGCTCAAAGATCTAGAAAAAGAACAACAAAAAAACCCCAAAACCAGTAGAAGAAAAGAAATAATAAAAACCAAAGCAGAAATAAATGAAATTGAAACTAAAAAAACAATCCAAAAGATCAATGAAACCAAGAGCTGGTTCTTTGAAAAATCAATAAAATAGACAAACCCCTAGCCAGGCTCACAAAGGAAAAAAGGGAGAAAGCACAAATAAACAGGATCATCAATGAAAGAGGAGAAATCACAACGGACACAGCAGAAATCAAAAGAATAATCAGTAACTACTATGAACAGTTATATGGAAACAAGTTTAACAATTTAGAGGAGATGGACAAATTCCTACAACTCTACAATCACCCAAAGCTAGATAAAGAAGAAATAGAACACCTAAACAGACCAATTACAAGCAGCGAAATTGAAATGGTAATCAAAAACCTCCCCCAAAACAAAAGCCCAGGACCTGATGGATTTACAAATGAATTCTACCAAACATTCAGAGACGAAATAGTGCCTATCCTTCACAAACTCTTCCAAAAAATTGAAAAGGAAGGGACAATACCAAACACGTTCTATGAAGCCAAGATTACACTAATACCAAAACCGAACAAGGACAACACAAAAAAGGAAAACTACAGGCCAATCTCCCTAATGAACACTGATGCAAAAATCCTCAATAAAATTTTAGCTATCAGAATCCAACAATGTATCCATAAGATAATTCACCACGACCAAGTAGGATTCATTCCAGGGACACAAGGATGGTTTAACATCCGAAAATCAATCAACGTCATCCAACACATCAACAAAAAGAAATATAAAAACCATTTTAAATCATTAATGAAAACTTTCAAAAAACTTTCAAGCATACGGAAATGTTAAAATAATTTTATAGTGGAATTCTGTAAACTCTAATCCATACCATTAATATTTTACCCTACTTGTTTTGTTACATACCTATCCATATATCTCTCCATTAAACTATCTTTAATGTGGTGCAAAGTAAATTGCAGATATCAGTATTTTACACTCTAAAACTGACACTGTTCACCTCACTGCTATGACTATACCATATGTTTACATTCTTTTCTTTTGACCTGAAATCTACAAGCTATGATATGCATAAATCTTCAGTGTAGATTCACTGAGGTTGACAAATGTATACAGCTCAAATTGCTGTATTTTGAGCTTGACTCCCATATTTTGACTGCTTATATTTTATGTGTCTAGCCTCTTCTTAAAAAAAAATACCAGATTTCTGGTCCCTTATGATTTATTTTGTATGCACTTCCTGTTCATTTCCAAAGAATTGTTCAGAACTAGATGGTATTCTGAGAATTTGCTCATGTATGGCACCTGAAATAAATGATAGATTTAAAATGTAGATGAAGGGTTTATATTCAGGCAAGGGGGAGAGAGTAATGCTGAAGGTGAAACAAGAGACTTCACAGTCAAGATAGAACAGGACAAAATGGTAAAAAGACACTTTTTGTATCCACAGTGACAGGAAACTGACCTGGCTGGAGGGTCACAGTTCCAGTAAGAGAGAGGATGAAGGGGTCAGGTCAGGAGGCAGAACTTTCAAAGATGCACTGTGAGTCAGTATCAAACACCACATGACATATTACATGTTTACTTTGGAAATAACTAAATTATTTCTAGAAACTGAAGGAAAGAAAATGGTTCAATTTTGCTAATGAGCAGAAAATTTAGTATAAAGATAAAAAGACACAAGGATCCAGCAATTCCACTTCCTAGGTATTTACCCAAAGGAC
Organism: Talpa europaea; assembly: GCF_964194135.1. Lineage (NCBI taxonomy): Eukaryota > Metazoa > Chordata > Mammalia > Eulipotyphla > Talpidae > Talpa > Talpa europaea. The sequence continues at coordinate 40,700,618 of NC_140080.1, read as the reverse complement.
ACAGAAACATCAATTCCAAACAACACCTGCACCCCTATGTTTATAGCAGCACTGTTTACAATAGCTAAGCTTTGGAAACAGCCCAAATGCCCAAAAATAGATGACTGGATCAAGAAGATGTGGTACATATATACCATGGAATATTACTCAGCATTCAAAAAAGATAAACACATGCAATTTGCAGCAACATGGATGGCGCTGGAAGGGATCATGCTCAGCGAAATAAGCCAGAAAGAAAAAGAAAAATACCGGATGGTCTCACTCATAGCAGGAATCTAGAAAACTTAAATAAGGGACCAGGAAAATGAATAACTATAAGAAAGTGAAAATCAAAATCAACAAAAAACTATGAACCAGAGACACTTTTTGGGGGTTGGGGGGGCGGGAGGGGAGGGATTGGGGTCAGAATGGGGGGGTTGCAATTGTATGGGGAATATAAAAATAAAATTTATTATTTAAAAAATAAATAAATAAATAAATAAATAAAGTTGTGAAAAAAAAAGACACAAGGAAAAACAAACGACTTGATTTAAATTTTCAAAAATAGCAGATGAACAAAAGATAGATGCTTATAATACTATGTCAATACAGAGAAAAAGAACAAAGTATCCTGATCAATGAAAATCATACATTGCTGAAACTGATGAAGAGTATGTTAATAGAATCAACTGAGATTTGAACGTGTTACTTATTGGAGACTAAGTCCTTGCCTGCATCATTTTCTTCATCTTCACAATAAAATTAGGAGATAGACACTGGTATCCCCATTTCAAAGAGGAGTAAATCATGACACAGAGAAATTGTGATCTCCCCAGAATCACATAGCTTATGTCAGAGCTGTGATTCACATTCTACTTTATATGACTTCAAGACCCACCCTGTTATTTTTATAATTATATATTACATGGCCTTTTTTTAAATGTGGCCATTTTTCTCCAACAAGAAGAGTACTCTTTAAACATGGAAGAGCAGAAATCCCATACTGGAAAAAGTATATATTTTCTGCCACTTAACCTAACCTATCTCTTTGCTCTTTACCTAAATACCAGCTGCATCCCACAGTTTGGTCCGATGTCTTCAATTACATATGCAAAGGGTAATACCTCTGTGCAAAAAAATAGTATCTCTGTGTAAAGCAAGTACAGGATTTTAATTTTTATAGCTAACAAGATACTTTATGCATCAAAATCTTAAACAAAGAAAGCTTTCCTGACTGTATCCCAATGATTAACACACATGCTCACCCCTCTTCAGTCATCATTGTTTCCTTGCTGATCCTTGAACCAATCAAGCATGTTCTATAAAACTGTTTTCCAGTTTCTCCTTTTGTGCTGCTTTACCAACCCCCTCATCTCCAACTCTTCCCAGTAAGAACTCTCCTAGCCACAATTGGCTATGGCAATTGGCTACCACCTCTCCTCAAGAATTACTGTACCATTTATTTGTTCATTATTTTATTATTTTTGTCTATTTCTCCTGCTGGAATATTCCTGCTGGAATGATTGGGATTTAGGACCCTTTTCAACCCCACCCATAACTGTATCCTAAGCACCTCCAACAAAGTCTGCCACAGAGTAGACACCCAGTAAATGTTTGTTGATGGTCACTCTAGTAAATGCATCTAGAGATGTCTCAGAAAATGTTTGTTGATGCATCAAGAGATGCCTTCTATGTGAGTTTCCTCGGGAGATGTTATTTGTAAAAACATCCTTTACTACAAGAAGATACTCAGGAGAGACTTCCCAAGTCTTCCATAAGATATTCATATATCCAACTTGTCTTCATAGGCATGAGCCAGCTATCTGAAATCTGAACTGGTCACCGAAAGAACTGTGTGTTAGCTTTGACTGTCCTACTAACTGAAGCTTTCTCTTGGGCAGTAAATAATTGAACTTTCTCTGGGCCTTAGGATTCTTCATAGTTCATCCAGTTATCTCATCCATGAATATGATCAATTGGCATTCTATAAAAGTATAAGCTTTTAAAGACTTTGCATCTATTTGCTCTCTCTTTAATATTTACTACTTATTAAAATGTACTGACTTGTTTTCTCTCCCTATGCCCTATGTTGGAAAACCAACAAATGTATATCTTTACATTGTATATGATCCACATTCATCATTCCCTAGAGATGAGAAAACTATAGTCAGAGAGGATAAGTGTTTTGTTTTTATATAAAATACTTTCTCTGAAATTGGGAGGAACTGACACTATGTAATCTAAGACTGAATTGATACTGCACCATAATTGCAACCATACTATCTGATCCTGTTGCTCAAAAGTCTTCATTGTCCACATGGAAATTTCAAGAATAAGAAGGAGAAAGGGATTTTCCCGTGATCCCACACTGACTGCATGGTTGAGTTAGATCAGAAAAACAGCTGTTTGTTAATCAAAGTTGATACCAGGTCAGTCACTAAATATTGTGTTTGTATGCCTTCTTTATCTCCACATAAAAGCACAACTGATATTTCTGTAGAATTTACTTTATTGTCAAGCGAATCAAAGGAATTATGTACTGAACTCCCCAACACCCAGGCAGAGATGTGTCTTCATAAATTTAAGGAATCCACTTGAGAAGAATGAAAGCAGAGGTGATAAAAGAGGATGAGTGAGCCAGCAAGTCAGTACAAAACACTGGCTGGAATTCAGCATTTTCCATGATGTTTTAGGTTGATCTTTCCACCACTTTTCCTACATAAGAGAAAGACAAATGTATGTTCAGTGCAATACCACAGAGCTTGGAAAAAGGCTGAACTATGTCATAGTCCCTGTCACTATTTGATTTTACAGGTATCCATACCTATGATTTGATAAAGGTTAATTCAATGTACTGAAGGATAACATCTGGCCAAATTGCAGAAATCATGAATCTTAAAGTAATGCATCCGATCCGTCAAAATGCATCCGCTATTTCAGTTTCAATGGTTTCATTCTCTAAGATTAAGTGTATATACATGTGGAAAGGTAAAAGTATCAGAGAAATAATGGCAAGGAAAATATAATGTCACAGTTTTGTTATGGTAGAAGATAGAACTATTCAATTAAATACCTAGATATATTGTATTTTGTAGCAGACCACACATGCAGGCCTTCTCATTACGATATGTCCATTAAATCAATTTTCATCTTACTCTACTGCTTTCCTGGGAAAAGGTTAGTATTGATTATCAGTTCTGTTATCTGTAATATAGGCATGTATATTGTATTTTGAGTGAATATTTATTAATTTCACTCCATATGATGTCCCTATTATTACTGACAAAGATTTGTGTAATCCTTGTACTTAGGAATTTTACAGCAATGTTGAAAGAATTAAGCAATTAACAGAAGATACAATAAAACTCTAGTACAGGAAAACAGACAGTGGAAAGGAAGAAAAGTAACTTTTATCTGGGTTAAACAAGAGTTATAGTTTCCCTGCCTGTAGAACTATCAGTCTAAATTATTAATTGATTGATTTTTATTTATTTTTTATTTTTTATTTAAATATTTTATTTTATATAATTCTTACATCTTTTTTCATCTTTGCACAATGTATGCATTTTCATTTTTGGTTATATTCCCCATACAATTTTTAAAATGTTTTAAATTATAAACTATGTCTGATCAAGAAGTTCAGGAAACTTCTTGAAGCATCAGGAAGCTACTGATTAAGTGGGTTAAATCTACATTGACTGTTCTGTCCTTATGTATGTGAGAATTCATTAAATATTAGTCCTTGAAAGAAGCTTTCTAATTTACTATCTACCTGTAAAGTTTGAATAATCTGAATATAAAGGATAATGCTTTCCTCTGTTCTGTGTTTAGAAGCCCTGTTCGTTAGACTAAAAGAGAGGAATAAATGAAATTTGGTTCCCTAACAGCATATAATTCAGTATAAAATAAAATGTGTGAAAATAATTTGGATGAAATAATATTTTAATTGATAAATTTTTCCATGAGTTTTTTAGTTGTGATTTGATGAGTTTTCAAACTTCACTGCATCTCTAAAAATTTCCCTCATCTCCAAAGTTAATACTAATTGATGAACATTATTAAAATATTGATTTGAAATAAATTTTAAAATAAGAAAATGAATTTTAAAATTTTAAGATACATAATTTTTAAAGACATCTCCCTAAGATGAGTCAAATTTAATAAGAAAATAAAGTAAGATTAGTTTTTCAAGTAATTTATTATATAAATTACTTTTGAGCTATTTGATTTTAATCCATTTGCCTAAAGTTTACTTCTTTAGTCTTTGTGTGTGGGTATGAGTAGAACTTCCTAGAATATCTGAAAGAAAGTGTCAGTCTTATTTTATAGGCTTGTGTTTGCAAGGGACAGCTTTGGTGAGTATGATACTTACACCATTGCCTTACAGAAGGCGCATTTATTGCCGTATGTCTGGCCATCAGAGCCACAGTGGGGGTCAGATTCCCGAGTGCAGTAGATCTTTGGGTCCCGGAACTCACCACAGTTGACCTATCAAAAAAAGTGTATTGACATTGACATCAGTTTATTGTTAAAGGACTGTCTCGCAGAACGGTTTTAGAGAGCAGACTTAAAATTATATATGTATATATATATTATATGTAATATAATATACCCATACATATACTCATACATATGTATATGCATATATATGTATATGGATATGGATGGTGTGCATATATATGTATACATATATATGTATATATGTATATGTCTAACCATACACATATATGTAATGCTTCCTGAAATAAAAAATAGCTCTCCTTTGCTTAACTAGAATAATGTAAACATAATTAAAACTTTTTCTTTGAGACACAGGAATCCTATTTCTGTGATGATTATATCCAGGGTAGGTTAATGATATCAAGACAATGCTTACTTCTTACAAATATCCAGAAAGGAAGTGTTATGGCTGTGACATTTTTGCTCCAGCACAAAATTGGTCATGTTGGTTTTAAACTATATTAACACATACCTTTCTGATTCCTTTAATAAATATATGACTTATCCTTATAAGGAATGCCCAGATATTATCTGATGTCATGGTAATTTTCCCATGATTACTACTGCCTCAGTTTACTAGCTCTTGAAAACAAAATCCTAATATCTTTCTATTAACTTACTCCGCTCAAAGACTTTTGGTAGAATTTGAACTTCTGTGCCTAATGTAATGGCTTAATAATGACTGCCAGTCTCTGGTTTAGAAGGAGTCTAAGGTCACATCCAGCCTTGGTGAGAAACACATGCTGTGCCAGTTTGGAAATTATCATCATAGGCTTTATAGAAGGCATGGTAGCACCTAAGTCTCTAACCTAGCTCTTCAGTTATAGTGGTCTCTCAAAAGTAGTCTGGAGTTCTAACATGCTTTTCCAATTTAATGTAAGGAAGTCAAGTATACTTGAGCCATTTTATTCCAGAGAGCAGGTGATATACAATAGGTAGAACTGAATTCCCTCAAATATAAGATGTGTGAAATGAAGTCACATTTAATCATGAACGGAGGAGCAATATTTGACCGCATCTATGTTTATTGAAATAATACTGTCTGACGTTTATCAATTGTTTCATAACACTCAAAAAAAGCTCATCTGAATTAACTCGTCTGAGTCTTGTAATAACACTGAGATATATATTGAGCAATAGTATACTGACCAGTGTGCAGATGTGAATACTGACCCTTGGGCAAATTAAGTAGTTTATTAACATTGCACAACCAGGAAGCATTGAGGCCAGAGAGCAAACATAACCTTCTCATTACTGATCCAGAATTTCCAATGATCTCCTCTAGTTGCTCTGAAACATGTCCTCATTTTATCCAGAGAAATCAAGGTCACCTGTCATTACGTGTCCTTGAGCACATTTACAATCAGGACACGTAGGTGTTCTCCAACCATCGCAAACTGACAAAGTTCTGAAGTTTGCATGGGAACATGGTCAGCAAGAACCATGCCATTGAGTTTTAAAATATTATCCGATATGTTAGAGTTAAGGCACCTGAGGCTATAAAATGCACTTTTACTTGAAATTTGGCACCCATATTGAATGAAGTTGGACAGTATGGTAATTACCAGTGATATTCTTAAGAGTTTGGTTGGATTGAAGATGCCTAGACTTAAGGCTACTCGCTCACTTTTCCTTACTGCTCTTAAAGATAACTCAATCCTCACTTACTATTTAAAGGATAGTAATCTTTCCTTTAGGTGTCCAAGTAGAAAAATAGTTAGAAACTCTTTCAGGGATTATAAACCATAGGACATTCTTTTCTTATAAGCTACACTCAGTACTGTCATTATTGTTCAATTTGCAATTGTGTTTGAGTCAAGAAAGATCAATAAACCTCAGAATCATCAGCTGACATCTCCATTTATTCCACAAACAGCCAATGAGTGGGGAAGCCAAAATGGAATACATTTTGCTGGATGCTGGTGATAAAGAGAGAAATCAGGTATAAACCCGATTTCAATAAGCTCACCATCTCATCTGCATCAGGGAAGCAGGAAAGAACACAGATAATTTCAACACAAGGTGTGATAAAAGCCCAGCTGGAAAAGCACAGATGGTGTGAAAGCTAAGGAAAGGGCATTTCAGCCAGAGACACGGATGTCCATAGTCAGGTCAGAGAAGAAGAAAAAAAGAAAGTCTCTTACGTGCAAGAGACGTCTCCTTAAGCCACCTTTCCAGGGCAACCAGCCCTTTGATCTTGTGATATGGCCTCTTTTCTCCTTTAGGAAACAGATATGGAAGTGGCGCTTGGGGAAGGCTTTCAATTTGAGAATTTCTAGATCCCACCTCCCTCCCCAAAACCCACATTTCCTTTTCATTGACCCCTGAGAATGAGACTAGGAAGAATAAAGGATTTCAATAAATGAAATCAAATCAATTAAAGGGCACATGAACAAACTTCAACAGACACATTTCATAAGTTTCAACTGTGGTGTTTTGGATGATCTCTAAAGTAGGTTGAAGATTCATGTTACAGAATTTGTTCTGACATTTGCCATTAATTAATTAATTAATGCCATTGATTAATTAATTAATGCCATTAATTAATTGCATTATTTGGACAAAGCACTCCATGCTTCATTTTTCTTAACTAAAAAATTTGTAAAAAGCAGTTGTTAGGTGTTATTCCCAGGGCTGTTATAAGGACCAAATATAGTTACATAAGAGTTATAGAAAGTCCATGTGGAATGTAGTTGAGTAAGAAGTGCAGAAAATTAGCATTGTAGCATAGCCTGCCCTAGTGCAGCTCTTCTCACATTCTGAAAGGCTCATCCAAAATGCCAAGTGCCATTGGAATAGATTGTTTCAAAGGCCACGATTCAGCAGTGACTTTATTCAGCGAAGTCACTTCAATGACACTCTTAAGTCCTCAGTTTTGTTTTGTTTTGTTTTTAAGATTTATTTATTTATACAAGAACAGGGGTATAGGCCAGATTTGCAAGAGAATGAGAGGATTCACTAGAGATAGAGTGGGGAACAGAACAGGCAGACTGACGAAATACACCACTGAGGGGAGCAGCGGGCACAACAGGAGTGGTCTGCTGGGCCATGTGGGACCCCCCGCACTGCAGAGGCTGAGGACAGCTTCACAGCGCTGTGCTCAACCGCCTGTGCCACCAGGGGAGGCCCAAAGTCCTCAGTTCTTTAATGGACTTGGAGAGGTAATATCCATCACCTTCATCTTCCTTGCTTAATCTAGAGGCCCTTCTTCATTCAAAACATGATATTTTAGCACAGTGAGTGGGGACAGAAAAGGACACTCTCTGAGAGCTCCAGAGTTTGTGGGGGATTAGGGATACCTTTGCCTGTCAGCCAGACATACCTTCCGCGAGGCAAAAAGCGAGGCAGGGGCTTATCAGAGCTGGGACTAGAAAGAAACCACAACCTTCCACCAAACCCACGACCAGCCATTAGCCTTTTCTTTGCCAACGTTTTCTATACTCTTTATATATATATATATATATTTTTATTTTGGACTCCTAATAATTAGAATCTAAACAATTAAATTCTCAGTAAAAGCTAAAGAAGGACTAGATCAAGGCGGTTAGAATTAGCTTTTCTCCTTTAAAGTTTACTGTCCGAGGCATTTAGGACACCTCAAAAGAGAAATGAAATCCCTCACATCTATTTGAAAGCCCCTAACGCTCTGTAATGTTTAAGGACTGTCCTGTAGATGGAGTGAGACTGACCTGGGTTTAAATTTTTCTTCTCCCACTTTTTAGCTGTACTATCTTGCACAAACACTTCAGTGCTCTGAGTTCAAATTTTTTTGTCTTTAAGGGGGCCTGGCAATACCTGTCTTCAAGGATTGTGGTAATGATAAATCCTAGGAAAACCCTGTGAAGTGTAATCTGGAAGGTTGCTGTTATAAGCACTAACAATGTAAATGGTATCATTTGCATTTTAAATTGTATCACTTACATTGCAACTTCTAGAACTTTCAGAACCTATTATTTCTTACCCTAATTTTAGTGAGTTTTTAAAACTTTTTTAGATTGGTATTGGATTTAACAAGCACCTCCATTTATTTCCTTAGCCCAGCTTGCAGGCATTTGGGTGCAAAAGCTTAGTGTCAGCCTGACCCCTTGTGGCTCTTCAAAGAACTGAACCTTCTGAAATCTGGGATACAGTGGCAATTTTAATACCTAGGTCAGTCATCTTGTTAATGGTGACTACAGCATTTAACTTGGCTGGAAAATGAGCTTGAATGATCATTAAATCAATTAAAGAGTCAGGATTATCCTTATTTTAGTCTAGCATTTTAGTTCCAAAAATAAAAGCCAAGAAAATTTATAATCTCCACATTCTCTCTTACTCTTTCTCTCTCTCTCCCTCTCCCTCTCTTTTTCTTTCTCCTCTTTCCTTCACTAGGAAAACTACTTATTTGTTTGATTGTTTGAATCTGATCCTTTTTTGTCATTAATACTTTTCTTGACACTTCTTTGACTTGACTTCTTCAGCCCTTATTTGCACACCCTTTCCATTCTACAAAATATGCTCTAAAATTTGATGTCTTTCAGGATACACTGATTGGCTACTTATAAAACTTTTATGATTTTTTTAAAGATAAATGCTACTTTTGATCAATCCAGTCTTTCTTAAATTCTTTTCTGACTTCTATCAGATGTATTCAACTATTTCTTCCTTTTATTATCTTTCCTGTTTTCTCCTGATTATTCATTATAGTGATTTTCAAGATACACTTGATTTTCTCTAAGAACATATATTTCCCCAGATGATCATAGACTGTTTTTCTTGGGTCTTCATGGCCATCTTAAATGATAATTTCTAATTGTCAAAAATGCACAGGACACCTTTGGTCAACATTTTGATTCCTAACACTCGTTTTTGTACAAAATATAATTCTTTATCATTCCTTCCAAACTAGTTTTACATTTCAATTTTTCCTTTTTCATAAGAGAACAATTGTTCAGATTCCTCTGCCTACCTAAAATATTGTCCTTTCTTTCCCCTTGCAAGTGTTACCCTTCATATACTTTTTATCTCAAGTCCTCTTCATCAATTCAAATTTACTAGCTACACCCATATACCCACTCTCAACATTTCTTGCCTAAGCAAGCACAATAAACTCTGCTCTCTGCTGCTATTTCCTCCAAGTTTCAAAATTCCTCCTATATGTGGAGACAAGTTATTTCATTTCAAACCACTATTTTCATCATGATATTTCTTTGCTTAAGAAGTGACAAGAGTCGCCAGTATTGTATATTTGCTTAGAAAGTTATTCTGCACAAAGCACTATAACATTCAGTGCACAACGATGTGCAGAACCATGGAGCTATGGAGGTTCACTGAACATGGTGTCAGGCTTTACTATGTTGTCTGTACAGCTTTACTATCACTGGTACGCTGAGTCAGGTAGGTCTTCTTCCTGAATTCTCAGTCTTCCTATCTGTGATTAAGCCATACATGTTGATTAACACCACCAAACTGTAGCTATTTTGTCAGTATATTAATTAAAAGCTGAATTCAACCTAGTTAGGAAAAATAAAGATTCCAACCTCAATTATTATCATGTGTTGTTTTACTAACATTACTAAAATGTACCTGTCTTTATCTTATAGTACAAACACAAACTTTTATGTCCCAAACAATATTGCAACAGAAATCCTCTCATTGTTTCTGAGATGTTTGCTATGTTAATTCTAATCTGGAACATTCATTTGACTAACTCTCTAAGGATACGGTTCGCAAATACATAGACTGGTAGGAATTTTTTTTAAAAATGAAGAAACTATAGTAAGTGATTCTAAAAGCAAGATTTATTCATTTCAAATGACTCTTTTTATTCTTGCATTATGTCTTTCAAGCATTTTGGTATTCTATTACAATTTCTTTAATGAAAGTTGGCAATAGTAAATAGTAATTTTATTTTTTAAATTGTTATTACTATGTTAGTTAATCTTCCTTCTTGGCAAATTAAAGAGTCATCAGCCTATTAGTCATTTTCATTTACAGGAAAAAAATTTACAGGACCATGAATTCCAAAAGTCCGGGGATAGGTTTTTAGTTTAACTTGAATAATCTTTTTTAAAGAATGTGAAATTTTTACAAATCTATAATTTAGGCTGCTAACTATAATCCCCCGTAAGATGCTTCTTCATAGGGAAACTTCTTGGCATGAAAAAAAAGACTTGACTGTTGGGAAAAATCTTTCTTATTCCTTGATGGATAAGACTTGAGGGGGCATGCCCTTAAAGTTTTCTTCTGCCTGGAATTGGCTCTGCGACTCTCCTTCCAGCCATGCAGAAGAGAAATGGTAATCAAATGCCACTGGAAAATGGCACCTTTCTGCCCTTTGTATTTACGAGATTAAAAAAAAAAAAAAGACAGCAGTCTTGGCAAGATAAGCTTGGTTCCTATGGATTCTGATACCTAAGACCATGACCATAAGGTACTTTAGAGATCATTGACTCCAAAAGTGCATCTTAGAAACATAGAAACAAAGGCAGTATAAGCAGGAAAGAGACATTCCTGAAATCACATAACCAGTAAGTATCCAAATTAGTATTCATCTATAGCCTTTCTAATATGTTTGAGCACTCATACCAAAGTTAGTGTTTTCCAGCATTGGAAACTGGATACTTCTTAGAACACAGACTCAAACCCTTACCCCCCTAGACACACCCTCTCCCCATGCCCACCCCCCCCTTTTCCCAATGTGATTATTATTCAGTAAGTCCAGTACGGTGTCTGGGGTCTCTACATATTTAGTGAGCATCCCTGGTGATCCTAAAGCAAACAGTAACTCTCAGATCCATATAAAGGAATGGACTCAGTAGCTAGTATATTTTAAATGAACTTTAGAATACACTAAAATTCCAGGAAACATCAAAAATCTAGAAAATTAAGGTCCAAAGAAGAGAAGCAACTTGCATGTTAATGAGAAAACTGGGATTAAATTCCATATCTTTTAGACCTAGATAATGCTCTTATCATATTACCAACTAATGAAATATGTGGTCTATGGCCTAAATCCATTCCTTGCTTTTTTTTTTTTTTTTGCTATTTGATATAAACTGTGCTATCATCTGTTTTTAAACATAAGAGTGAATGTTAAGATGTACAATTATATATACAAATATAAACATACATGTGTGCACACACTAGACACATAAACTAGCCATGCACACATGCACACAGTGGAAGTTAATTGTAAGATGTTGTCTATTGTAAGATGCGTCCCAATTTCTGTTGTATGTTTTATGTATTGTATTCAGCAGATACACTAGGATGGGGAGATATTTTTCATGTTCTTTGCCAACTCCAATCAGTTGGCAGTAGTTTCTGGAAACTTTTAATGTCAAGGGTTCTTGACCACACCAAGACTAAGTACTAGTGCCAAGGTCAAATAAAGACGTTCAATATCAAGTCAAGTAAAAATGTTCAGTCAGGACATGGAAGCAGGAATGGCAAAACAAATACTACCCACGCGTGCTGTCTTTTGATGGCTAAAACAAGAAAAGGGGGAAAATGTTGGTGGATTGGTTTGGGGAAAAAGAAACAGTCTAACAGTGAAAATAACTTGTGGCCATTTCAGTTTTTATTCCTGATTGTATTAGTTTTGAGTGACACAGTTTGCATAGGCTCGCTATGAAATATTAAGCAAGTTTTATCTACTCTTGCTTGTCTTACTTCTAAAAAAGAAATAACAGCTTCTGTCCTAACTCCCTTAGAATTGTTCATTACCAATCAATAACTAATCCTTTTATAATCTGCCAATGCTCCCACACAATTTCTGTAATCTAAATCTAAGTCTACGAGAGGAGTAACATTATTGCTTTTCTGTAGCTATGGAAATTGCAACTCCGAAAACCTGTTTATTTGCCCAGGTTCACATTGTGAAATGTGCGATAGAGCTGGAGAGCTAGTGCAGATTCATCCTGTTTTTGTTTCTGTTCATTCTGCGTGAACAAAATCCAAGAGCATGCTCAGAGAGATATTGTAGTGGAAAACAAGTTTCTTCCACTGAGACCTGATATTATGTTCATGGTTATCGGTCTTTTACCCATGGACAAACCTCTCTTTGACCAGGGAACACCAGCCAAGCACCACCCAGGTCTGAAGAGTAGATAGACATATGCACTAACCTGTCCTTCTTGACCGAAGGCACCTGCAAAAAAGCACAACATTCAAACACTGTAATTTCTGAAGGTGCAAAATGTGAGATTTGCAAAGGTAAGAAATGCCCAAATCTGGAATGATACTTGCTCTTGGTTCTTGGCCATCTCAACAAGTCACAGCATAGTTGTTTTATTTTTCCTACCCGCTTTTAGGGAGCAGTAGAAACTTGGAAAGTGATGTGAGGAGATGGACCTTGATGGGCTGCTATTTCTTGGGGTTTGGGTGGGGTGACAGAAAATAGCTTGGAGAATCTGGAAACTAATGTTACTGTCTCGGCTCAGTCACTCAGGAACTGTGGGAATAACTGATCGTCTCTGGTCTCACTTTGCAAAAGTTGGGCTGGAAAATTTCCTCCAACTTTGACATTCCAAGGTTCAGGACATGCAGTCACTCCTCGAAGTCTTTTTTCCATGCAGTCAGGAAAGAGATTAATTTAGTTCTTTGTTCTTTGAGCCCAAAATTGCTCTTCTACCCTCCTTTGTCAGTGTTAAATATTGGCTCAGATACAGAGTGCTAAGGACAAACTCGTTCTCTCTCTTTTTTTTTAAATTATATATTTTTTACATCATTTTTCATTTTTGCACAATGTATGCATTTTCATCTTGGTTATATTCCCCGTACAATTCTCACCCCCCTTGTTTTGACCCTAATCCCTCCTCTCCTCCCCACCCCCATAGTGTGTCTCTGGTTTATAGTTGCTTGTTGATTTTGATTTTTACTTTATTATAATGTCTTTTTCCTGGTCCCTTATTTAGGTTTTCTAAATTCCTGCTATGAGTGAGACCATCCGGTATTTCTGCGACTCATTTCTCCCGCTACATCTCTGCAAATTCTGAAAGAAAAACAATCCATCAATATAGTCTTCTCTCTGACTCTCTCTGTCTGTTTTACCCCCTCTGTCTCTCCTTCCCTCCTTCCATCTCTTTATGACTCTGTGTGATTTGAGGTTGTAGCTAATTATCTCAGTGATTTGAAATACAGAAATAATAATGAATTGTTTGTTCAATCCTGGTATGAGCTGCAGATTCTTTCACTCTAACCATTTCTGTGGAACTCATAATGACCGTAACACCTCTCACATATAATCCCCAGGTCATATTAATGCCAGAAAGAATTCGGAATAAGAGCAATCATTTTCTATGCTGGCTGGCACTCATTGGTTGACAATCATGGAAAGACAGCTGTAAAAACCTCCAGTGCCTTCTCTCCCTATGGAAATGAGAGAACAAGGCTTTTAAATTCGAAAGGAAGTGAATGGTCATCAATTGTAGTAATTACCAACTTATTGCAGTAGTGCTGGTTATAAAAAATCTAGAGATTCTTAGGACAATCACTTGAAAATTTCATTACAATGGACTCAACAGGGTCTGGGAATCTATATTAATGTAACCATTTCAAGTGATTTTAATGACCAGCACAAGTCTATGATTCCATTCTTCTACTATACAAATCTCTGAACAGAAGAACAAAGGTCTGGCACAAGGTCTCCTGTAGGAAATGTTGAGATGGTGGGATTAATATCCACCATGCCTGAGCCTAATCTAGTAGTCTTATTATTCAGTGTTAGCAGTGGCAGTATTAATAAACATTTGTTGAACCCTCACTATGTCCCATCCATTATGTTAAGCAATTTCCATCCATTTTTCATTTAACTACCCACATAGAGCCAGTTCTGTCATATCCCCATTTTATAAAAGAGATAAATGAAACTCAGGAAGGTCTCACAGTTACCTAGTGGGAATAGCAGAACTGAAATTCATTTCTCTTGGTCTCAAAATTAAAGCTTTTAAGCACTCTGTCAATGCAAGCCCATGTTTTGGTAAGTTAAGTATCTTAGTCAACCAGATCCAATTAAGAGATTAGTTCATCTTTGTAAAGAGAAATAGTAAGAGGATATAAATTCACTTCTCAGACTATTTTTGCAGGTAAATGTTAATAACATCCAATTTATATGGCATCTCAGCAATGAACAGAACCACCTGTTCAAGTTATTTAGCTTTCATAGTCAGACTTAATCCATAACATCACAGGACTCTTTTACCTGTTTTACCATATTTCTAAATGTAGTTGTTTACATAAATATAAAAATTGAACCAGTTTCCAAAGAACAATGACTTCTCCATCTACTCAGTCTCACTGAAAAATTGTTTTTACTTGTTAGGCATTAATAATAGAATCTCTGATAGTAGCAACATTCAACACTTTTTGTCACAGGAAATGATATATCAGACATGGAAGAACCCAGGACACAGCCGCATTGCTAGAATTCTACAAATGAGAAAACATCTGACAATTGAACTATTTCTCTCATTGACACAGGCTGTTAGTGGAATAGATAGGCCCAGGTCTTAGGTACAGAGAATCTAGCTTGTACTTTGTTTACTACAAAACCATAGAGAATAATGAGAGAGGAAGGAAGGTGGGAGAGAGGAAGGAAGGAAGAAAGGAAGGAAAAGAAAGAGATACCATGGTCCAGTCCATCCACACAGTTCTGTGATAATACATGTAATAAGTGTTGTCCTTTGGACAACCTGAATGGATGGACTATCTGACTATCACTCATTAAGGTGGCTGGAGATACTACCCTGCTTGAAGAATTGTCGGGTTCACCAGCGGCATATGTGTCTCTACACTCTAAGTTCAATAACTTCTGAAGGATTCTCTGAGTTTCCTCTTACCCCCTTGTTACAATGTCAGTTAATTAAGTCCAAATTGTTGTAAGAATAGTGAGTACCAGAAAGTTTTCCTTTGTTTCAGACAGTCAACTTAATGTTTAAAAAAACGAACCATGCTCCAGATTAGTTCTATGGCTCAAGCATCATCTATGACATGCAGAACACCTGGATTGAAGTTCCAAATTCCACATAACAAAGTGCCAGTCCTTTGGCAATTGTCATAGCTTCTTTTTGTCACAGGTTTTTCTTCCTTTTTACTTTTAGAATATGGATAGAACCACCTTGTTGAGTACTGAGATAATTCATAAAAAGTCATGAGTAGATGCCTCGATGAACTTGAGCATTTGCTCAACCAATGAAAATGTTCTCTGTCATTATTACTATCAGTTTCATCATCACTATCATTATGATCCTCTCTCAGAAATGGTCTTTTATAGCGAAATTATTGGAATTTTGAAAAATGGTGACAAGTATACTTGTCAGTTCCAGTTCCGTATAAATATTGGATTTTTTGGTAAGAAAAATAACTCACCTGAGAAAAAGCAGAAAAGAGCCAGAGAGAGCAGCAGAAAGACACCTGATATTTTCATAGTGCCAGTTAGCTCTCTCAGATCAAGGCTGCTTTGTCCAGCTATGGTTCTCTGTCCGGACACCTCCCAGAGCTCTAAAACATACTCAGACGTATATATAGACGTGATTGAGGGAGTTGGAATCTCCACCTTCTTTATAAAATCACCATCTAAGACCATATGAAGTCCTGTACACTTTAGGTATTTATTAGGACTTGTCACCAACTTGAAGTGCTTCACGTTTCCCATCAACCTTAAAAATTAGGACAATTATGTGAGTCGCACCTTAGATCTTATTAGTAGACTGCTCATTTCCCACCAGTAGCCTACATTTTCCTAACAACCAATACATCCTCCCTACTCTTCCCTCTAAGGTTTCACTGCATTAAAGAGATGATTCACTGGTGAGTCCACTCAATGGCTATGTCTCTTTCAGACAGGTCCTGCATGTCTGTGGTCCAGATGAGTAACCACAGGGGAATGAGAACTTGGGCATAATTAGATATTCAGAGTCCACATCATCCAAGGTGTACCTACAGGAGACAGGTATTCTATATCATCACCAGAACTGCCCCAGGAAAAGCACTCTGTGTAGGAATCGACTTGTCACTTTAGAAAATCTTTTTGTAGTCAGATGCCATTGAACTTTAACTTTTGAGTCAAAATGAACACAGGAGTTCATGTATTTTTTTTTAAGATTTATTTATTTTAAGATTTATTTATTTATATACAAGAACCGGGTTATGAGGCTAGATGTGCAGGAGGGTGAGAGGATTCACCAGAAACAGAGTGGGGTGACAGAACAGAGACAGAACAGGCAGACTGACGAAATACACTGCTGAGTGGAGCAGCAGGCGAGACAGGAGAGGTCTGCTTCGCCATGTGGGATTCTCACCGGCCAGCCAGGATCGAACCCGCACTGCGGAGGCTGCGTACAGCTTCACAGTGTGACGCTCAACCACCTGCACCACCAGGGAGGCCCAAGAGTTCATGTATTTTTCACTTGCGAAAGAGAAATTGATTTTAAAAGTTATGGAATTGAAGAATATTTAATATTTTCCCTTTTGGAAAACAAATTGTAGTCATTATAAAGCTCTTTATGTTTTACTTCTTGCAATATACTTCATGTAACTTTCCATGTAACTTAGATGAATCTTATGTAAGTTTCATGAACCCTAGTAATTGTCATAGCCAATTTAATTGCAAATAGTGGGATACCATAGATTTCTTTGTGGAACCAAAAAAAAAAAAAAAATACATAAAGCAGTGGTACAGTGATAATGAGAAAATGTGTCCCAAAGCATAAACCACTACTTAAAATATCATGAAGAAAAGTATGGGGGAAAATATGCAAAATGAACCCAACTTAAGCACAGATGATTACTGCAATGTATGTATAAATCTCTCAGATATTAAGCATCTAAATAATTGGTATCCTGAGGCCTCCCCGATGGCGCAGCGGTTGAGCGCTGGGTTGCGAGGCTGCCCGAAGCCTCTGCAGCGCCCGTTCGATCTCCGGCTGCTCCCCGGCCATCGGAGGAGGGTCCCACATGGCGCGCAGACCTCTCCTGCCGCCCGCTGCTCCCCTCAGCAGTGTACTTCGGTCCTTCTGCCTGCTCTGCTCCCCGCTCTGGCTCTGGTGAATTCTCTCACCCTCCCGCGCTTCTGACTGTACCCAGTGCATGTATAAATAAATAAAATCTTTTTTAAAACATATATAAATAAATAATAAATAAATAAATAATTGGTATCCTTTAAAAGTAGGGAAAATCGATATGTATTTCAGATGGCATTCCCTTATTTCAAAACATGAGTTTTCTTTTTGATAGCTACATGTTTTCGGGAATTTTAACTTTACTCTTCTCAGGAAGAATTTTCTGTCTTTGAAAGTGGTGAATATACTTTATTAGATTTAATAGTCAACTAAGATATTCCTATTTAAAAAATGAAGCATGATAATGTACAACATGTTCTTTTCATTGCTTCTCTATCAATTTCATTGCTTCTCTGAATGTAAGGAAAGAGGGGAAGAGGAGCACAGATTAAAAAGAGAGAAAAAAAGGAAGAGAATAAAAGAGAAGGTGCTTGGTGAGTTTAAAGAGTATTTCCATTCTAAGGGGGTGTGACGTAGCATGCACGCACACACACACTGCTGCTACAGAAACAGTGTACTTTGCAGAAGAAGGAGATAGGGTAGAGGTTTAGTTTCAAAGACACTAAAGAACAACCTTAAAAATTCACATTTAAATTTTTTGAAACGCCTTCTGAGAAGATGAGCCTGGGGATATTTAGAAAAACAGAATAATTGGGAAATTGCTTAAGGAAAGCTATAAATTATTGAATGGCAACTTATTGAATGCCATTGTGGTGACTTATCATGATCTTTATTTTTGCCTTGGTAGATGAGATAATATAAAAAGTAGTGCTTGGGTGGGCCTCCCCGGTGACACAATGGTTGAGCACTGAGTTGTGAAGCTGCCCGCAGCCTCTGCAGTGCCGGTTCGATCCCCGGCCGCCGGGTGAGCGTCCCACAAGGCACGCAGACCTCTCCTGCCATGCCCGCTGCTCCCCTCAGCAGTGTACTTCGTCAGTCTGCCTGTTCTGCTCCCCGCTCTGGCTCTGGTGAATTCTCTCACCCTCCTGTGCTTCTGACTGTATCCAGTGCTTGTAAAAATAAATAAATCAATCTTAAAAACAAAACAAAACAAAAAGTAGTGCTTGGGAACTTTAAAA
The DNA here is from genome assembly GCF_964194135.1 of Talpa europaea. Lineage (NCBI taxonomy): Eukaryota > Metazoa > Chordata > Mammalia > Eulipotyphla > Talpidae > Talpa > Talpa europaea. The sequence goes on along the minus strand of NC_140080.1, from coordinate 40,682,020 downwards.
CTTCTCGCAGGCTGCACTGATGTCCCGCTGTCACCATCCTCCCTCTTCCCCCACTCCACTCCCAAGGCTTTTTTTTCCTTTTCTTCCTTCTTCTGTGACCAGAATTTGTAACCTCCTATCCCCAAATGAAAATAGTTCAAAAGCGTTAATGGATAATGAAAACAACATAGCAGCGGTAGGCGGTGGTGTTCCTACTAATTTTATGGATCATAAAATCCCTGGCAGTCTTTCTAAAATTTCTGTTTAAATTTCTTTTCCCCCGAAGTTTCATTTATGCTAATTGCTTCTCATACCTGGCTCCTGTCAAAATCACCCTTTGCCTAAATGCTACTCTTTCTCCATCCTCCATTCTTTTTTCTTTTTTTTTAATTTTTCTTTTTTTTTTTATGCAATAGTGGGGCTACAGGCCGGAGACTCGGGAGGGTGAGAAGATTCACCAGAGACAGAGTGGGGAGCAGAACAGGTAGACGGACCTAAAGCACTGCTGAGGGGGAACAGTGGGCGCGACAGGAGAGGTCTGCTGCGCCATGTGGGAATCTCCCTGGCTGGCTAGGAATCGAACCCGCACTGCATAGGCCGTGGCCCGCTCCAGAGCGCAGTGCTCAACCCACTGCACCACCAGGAAGGCCCTCTATCCTCCATTCTCTCCTTCCCTACTCCTATTCCCCAGCCTTCAAGTTTTTCGTCCATAGGCATTTTTCATAGAATGATTCTTAGGTAGAATGACTGTGTCCTCCATATTCTGTATGCACTGTAAGATTATATTTTTAAGTAGAATTTACTATATAAAATTGTTATATTTAGTCACAAATATTACTACTCTGGGCAATAGGAACAAACTCATCTACATTTTATTTAATACCCACTTAAAGCATTTCAAGGGCGATTTTAATTCTATAGATTTTGCTGCTGATTCCATATCACTTTACCCATTAAGGTGCAGCATCATTATTTTAGACCACCTAGTTCAGCGTCCACGGATACAAAAATACCTGTGCTTGTATATTTTTACATATATTTGTTGAAATACACATTTTCCTTTCTCGAATATTGTTCATATATTGTAAAATCTAAGCTTTTGAAAAACACTTTTCAAAATTTTGTGTCCTCATCTCCAAACCCTTCAGCACGTTCACTATTTAGCAAGAGTCATGAGCTAGAGGCACCTTTTCAAAATACAACTGCCATCACATTAATCCAGTCCCTACTCTACTTGACATTATGAAATGACTTTTTAAAAATGTTGCTAGCCATAAGGAGACTAAAATCAAGAATTCTAGTCTTTAAAATTAGTCTTGGGCCTCCCCTGGTGGCACGGTGGTTGAGCGCTGGGCTACAAAGCTGCCCGCAGCCTCTGTGGCGCCAGTTCAATCCCCGGCCGCCAGTGAGGGTCCCACATGGTGCAACAGACCTCTCCTGCCACCCGCTGCTCCCCTCAGCAGTGTGTTTCATCAGTCTGCCTGTTCTGCTCCCTGCTCTGGCTCTGGTGAATTCTCTCACCCTCCCGCGCTTCTGATTGTACCCCTTGCATGTATAAATAAATAAATTTTTAAAAAATCTTAAATTAGTCTTGATTAAAATCAAGAATTATTTTACTTGCAACAATCAGTCTTTGTTCAAAGTAAAAATTGTTTTTCTTGGAACTTCCATTGGATCACAGAAGAAAGAGGAGAAAGTTTTCATAGGTCTGAAGGGAGGTGACTGGGAAGAGAATGAGAAAGGGGGTTCCATAGTGTTCAGGTTTAGTTCAAAATTCCAGGCATCTTGGCAGAGTATAGCTGCATCACGTGACTTGCCGTGGGTGAAACAAAATGACAATAACAAAGGGAATAGCCAGGTATTTAAGCACAATATAATAGTAACTCAAAGGTTGCTCACGCTGAAAGAAAGATCAGAAAAGTAGCTGAAATACATAGACCCAAGACAGACAGGCTAGATGGGAGAAATCATATAATCATATAATTCAGAGGGTATGGGCACATCCATAGATAGTAAGGGGTGGGTTCTGTAGAGAGAGAACAGGGAGCACAGAGATCTTGGGAGCAATTCATGGGGGATCAAGGTCAATGTCTAGAACCAACCCTTAAGAAATGCCCCACCAGAGGTCAGAGTAGCTGAAATACTGTTCTGCAAATGTCCTGAAGCTTCCTTCTGGATCCAGATGCTACCTTTGGAGAAAAGAAGGAATAAGGAGAATTAATGAGAAAGGAGAATGAGAGACATGCCTGCTTAGTAAAATGTGAGTCCTTACTGAGAAAAATCACAGTATTTTCAAACCTTTTAGGATTAATAGATACTCAGAGAATGTTTGCCAAATGACTGACATTGAAATGTATTTAATTAGCAAGTCTAGTATTTTCTACTATTACTGTGACATGAAGAACAATTAAAATAAGAAATTTTCAATTCTAAAGTTAAAAACTGTAGCTATAAAATTTGATTACCTCTGTTCATTAAATTATGTACAAATGTCATTAATGTTTTATCGTGAACTTTTCAAATAATTGTGACTTTCAAAGAACATTTTCTTAGTCTTCCCCTAAAGTCAAAATATGACCTAATTTCTCCTAAGAAAGAAACATGGTACTGCTATATTTAGTGGTTCTGTGATAGACAAGAGAGTGGAAAGCATAGACTTTCATTCTACAGACTGTATGATGTGAGAAGTGATAACCTTTTTGAGTCTTAAAATTCCTAATAAGGTAGCTTTGGAGGTTGGTTTTATGTCTTACACTTATTTTTTTTTTTTTGCTTTCTTGGCTCAAAATCACCTTTAGTGTTTGCTAAACATTTATACTCAGTCTCACAATTGTTTAGGCTTGAATATGTCATTACAAAATACTCCCTTCCACGTTTGAATCAGCTATAAATCTGGTGAAGCTTGGCTTTCCCAAACTGTTGAGAACAGGCCGCCATAAGATGTGTTACTTTGGCACATGGATTATTTTAAGATGAGGTCAATCAAGCCCTCACAGCTCACCAAAAAATTTTAACCACTCCCTAAACTATATAGAAGAATGAAAATTGGGGGGTTTACCAAACCAGAATCAGGATTTTTCCTTGAAATAAACTTCCTATGGGAGAAACCAATCTCTGAGGCAGGGCGAACATCTAAGTAGTTTGTATCTGACCTTTGTTATATGAGTTACCCTCTTCTTCTGATATGAGACCCCATCATTATCCTTTAAGCCTCATGCTCCCATCCCCTTTCTTAGCTCAGGATGTGTACCCTCAATTTGACTCAGTACCTTCAGAATCCAAATCCATGTGAATACGCAGTTAAATTTGTTCTTTTCTCCTGTTAATCTGCCTGATGTTAATTTGATTGCCCAACCAATTCAAAAAGAACCCAGAGGGGCAGGGGAAATTTCCTTTCCTCTCCTACACTAGTAAATGTCTTGATCATCATCATTATCATTGAAAAAGTGTTGAGCAATAGAGGTTCAAAGTTATTTCACAAACATATCTTCAAGTTTACTGTACTGAAATCAGTATTCATATGTTTTCCTGGCATGAGACCACGCTCTCACTCTTATGAAATATGAAACACATTTAACATGACTTGCTTTTAAAGAATCCATGTAGACTACTGGTCACCCCTGGGTTATTTCCTAAATGTTCACATTATCATATTTCTTGCATCTCTCCGTGAAGTTGACATTGTAAAAGAACAGAGATACTTGAGTATACTACTATAATTGTTAGAACAACTGAAGAAAGATGTGCTGATGGATGAATTAACATAACTATGAGGAATAGAACTGTCTCTGTCAGTACATTCATAAGTGACTTAAATGAAGATGTAGAAGCATTCTTTAAATATGAAATCATGGATCTCTGTTACTCTCCTTTCGTGGTTCTTTCTCTACTTACATAGAAGGCATTTCATCTTGTTAAATTTTGGCTAGTCACCACTCCAATATGTAGAAATCTTTGATTCCTGAGATAGAATCCCCCCTTCAGAAATTTCATTGAATTTATCAGTAAAATTGTTCAAGATACCATTTAATGTCTGTATCTGTGATCATTTATCTCTCTCTAGTCAGACCTCTCTAAATATGTTCCACAGAGGTTGACACTGAATTGCCATGTTACATTATTTACTGATTAATTCTTGTTTCTACAATATGAGATTATGATGAGCTTGAAGACAAGGGAAGGGTTTCTTTTTTTTCCTTTAAATCAGTTGTCAATTTCTCTGGACTAGCCCGTGGTTATATTTATTTATTTATTTTTAATTTTATAGAGGCATGTTTATTTATTTATTTGTTTGTTTGTTTGTTTTGTTTATACATGCACTGGGTACAGTCAGAAGCGCGGGAGGGTGAGAGAATTCACCAGAGCCAGAGCGGGGAGCAGAGCAGGCAGAAGGACCGAAGTACACTGCTGAGGGGAGCAGCGGGCGGCAGGAGAGGTCTGCGCGCCATGTGGGACCCTCCTCCGGTGGCCGGGGAGCAGCCAGGGATCGAACCCGCGCTGCAGAGGCTGCGGGCAGCTTCGCAACCCAGCGCTCAACCGCTGCGCCACCAGGGAGGCCCTAGCCCGTGGTTATAAAATAATTTTTGAATGAAAAAATGCAACCTCTTTTCATAGTTACTCACATTTTTTACCTCTCACTGTTTTTTTTTTTATTATTTATATATGTATACAAGAACTTGGGTACAGGCCAGAGGTGTGGGGGTGAGAGGATTCACCAGAGACAGTGGGGAACAGAACAGGCAGACTGACTGAAATACACTGCTGAGGGGAGCAGTGGGTGAGTCAAGAGAAGTCTGCTGAACCATGTGGGTAGCTCCCTGGCTGGGGCTTGAACTCATGCTGCAGTGGCTGCGAATAGCTTCATAGGTTGCGACTTAACCCCTTGCTCCACCAGGGAGGCCCACTTCTCAATGTTTTGGGTGTCTTATTTAAACTGCCTCCTATCTTTTTATGCAGTCTTTGAATACTGAGTATTTTTAATGGTTTCTATTGTTTTGTTTGGCTTTGTATGCTCGGTTTTCTAGTAGAAATTTGCACATGTCTTGAATACAGTACACAAGGAAATCAGTTTAGAAAGGCAGATCTATATATTCAAATATAATGTAATGACTTCCTGAAACATAAATTTCTTCAAAGTATTATGAATGCATAATTGTGATCCAATTAATATTACTAAGATGGTATCAACAGAGATAGTCTCATAAGAAAATAACATATCCTTGCGCAAGTGTGAGCCTTGAAAGACAAATAATTTTCCTGGCCAGAAATGGAGGGGAGGAGATGCCAAAGAGGAGGTATAGGTAAATCCAAGCTAAGATCCATGAGAACGGACAAGAATGTCTGAAGGCTACTGACTTTATGAACAGCAAATACTTCACAAGGCTAGAACAGTGGGTACCTGGTAAGGAAGCTGAAAATAGGCCAGACTGAAATATTGCCTGGGATGTTCTGCTTACAGGGTGTCCAGTGGCCCAAAGTGAAATAAGAGCTAGCTCTGAGTCAAACAACAGTAAAACATTCTTGCTGGCATACTTACTTTCCCTACCACCCTAAATTGGAACACTTATTCACCCTCTGGAAAATGTGACAGAAACAAGTTAGAATGAATTACACATTGGTCACAATGAAAAAAAAGGAAATAGTTTCAGCCCAACTAAATGGGTGCCTTTGGCTCTTTCCTTTGAAGCTTAATTATAACCATCAGAAGAAGCCTCTTAAATGTTTGCTAACATACTCTACAGCATGAGGGGAAAGTTTGCCAACATCTTTCAAAATCACAAAGACGCTGTATTGCCCCGGTCAGGTGATTTTGCTCAAACAAGTCATTGTTGGATTTGCCTCTGCAAGAATTCTTAGCTCCAAATTCAACAATTCCATTATTTCTGTTATACAAACTCCCTCCCAGGCCTGTCCGCTCTGATCCTGGCAAGCTACTCCAGGGAAAGAATAACTCCAGGGGTGCTTCCTCATGGGGTAACAAAGCTTTATAAGATTAAGGAGCATTACTTTAGGATTCAAGGGTCTTATGTGTTTTAACAGCCTTCTGTCTCAATTTCATTTCCCAGGTTCTTTTTCAAATATCAGAGACTCAAACTACTAGAATTCTAGTAGCCTGCATTTTTCTTTACCTGTACATTTACTCATTGTTGCTACCTCTGCTTACCTAAATCAGACTTAACTTTTCTGACCAAGCTAAAATAAAGTCTGTTCTAAGATACTTTCCATAGTTGCCCAAAAAGGCATCAATCTCTCTCAACTTCTAACAAAACAGCATTTTATCTTTTATGGTGTATAGCACGTGGTCTATTATGAATATATATCCACCTTATGGAAGTTATTCATTATTATTTAAAATGCTATATAGACTTAATGGTATAGACTTACTTGATAAATACAGGCCAGAATCCTTCAAAACCAGTAGAAGAAATAGTAGAAGCTAAAAAACTATGTGCTGTGCAGGATCAATTTATTACAAAAGTTAGATTTATTTTAGTTGTGGTGCATACAGAGGCAACACATATGGTAGGTTTGTTACTTGTTTAGGGCTGCAAATTAATCTCAGGCTGGGACTGTCTTTGCCAATAATTTATTTAACATGGTTTACTATGGGAATTGTAATTTATAATAATAATGCAAGCCAAGAGCGTACAGGATAATGTCTCATTATTAATTAATAAAGAAATAATATACTCCAAACCAATGGTAGGTTAAATATACTGTTGTTCCAGTCCCTTTTTGCATCTTTGTCGTTTTAACTAGAGGTAACATTCACAGGGTAAAATATCTGCAGACACTAATCTTCAGTGTACAACTTGATAAATGTTTATATCAAATAACACTCATGTGTTCATATATACTCATGTAATGGGCCTCCCCTGGTTGCGCAGCGGTTGAGCGCTGGGGTGCGAGGCTGCCCACAGCCTCTGCAGTGCCGGTTCATCCCCGGCCACTGGTGAGGGTCCCACAAAAATAAATAAATAAATAAATATTAAAAATAAAAAAACATATACTCACATACTGCATGGCTCTCTTTCCCACTGATTTACCTTTTCTTCAAGCAAATATAAATGTACTGTTCTGTGGCTCTCTGATTTCTGCTAATCTCCAGGAGAGTCCCTCATATGATATGTATCAATAGTTGGATTTTCCATTACTTGGTACTGTTTAATTACATGAAAATACTAAAACACCTTTATCATTTTCTTGATGATAGACATTTGGGTTGTTTCCAGTTTCTGATAATTATGGATGAAGCTGCTATGAACCTTCTCATATATATCTTTTGTATCCCTGTTGTACTATATATACTCGGAGAGGGATTGATCATCCATAGAATAAATATTAATTTAATTTTGCTAATTTTAGCTTTAATGCTTGCCAGATTTCAAATTTTTATCAATTTTATCTCCCATCAGAAATATTTGAGATTTCCAGTTTCTGTGTGTTCTTGTCAAAAATTATTGGGCCTCCCCTGGTGGCGCAGGCAGTTGAGCGCCACGCTGTGGAGCTGTCCGCAGCCTCAGCAGCGCCGGTTCAATCTCAGCCAGCCTGCAAGGGTCCCACATGTCATGGCGACCTCTCCTGTCGCGCCCGCTGCTCCCCTCAGCAGTGTATTTCGTCAGTCTGCCTGTTCTGTTCCCCGCTCTGACTCTGGTGAATCCTCTCACCCTCCAGTGCATCTGGCCTGTACCCTGGTTCTTGTATAAATAATAAAAGATAAATCTTTAAAAAAATTATTATATCATATATTTAAATTGTAACCAGTTTAAAGGTTATTTATTGAAACTATATAGTCAAGTTTTCCTCATATAAAGCATTTGACTATTTTACCTTATGAAGATTCTAAAAATATAAATTATTAATGTGTCAGCCTGCTGATTATTCCCCAAACTCTTTCTGCTCCCCACCTTATTTTTGTGGTATACAGTTGCCACTAACACCTATATTACACAAACTTCATTGTTGTTAGAAATAACCAGGGAATAAATCTTCACTTAAGGATTGGTAGAAAGATCTAAGCAACTTCACCCTCATTTGGTGAAAAGGAAATTGCTTGATCCACCTTGACAATTTACGAGATTACAGCTCAAGAGAGTAAAATACACAAAAGAAAAAGTCAAAAGACTTCATGATGTGGGCTTCAGTGATGTCCTTTTATATATGAGTGTGTGGATTTGTATTATGTCTTTAATGTTTAGTAGAATTTATCTTTGATCTATCTGAGCGTGAAAGCTTCCTTGTTGAAAAGATTATTAACCAGATTCACATTATCCATTTCTTCCTGAATGAGTCTGATAATCTGCGACTTTCAATGACTTGTTCTATTTCATCTAAGCGCTATAGAATGGGTTTATCACATTCTTTTATCCAGTAAATGTCTGCATGTTTCCTCTATCTTACCTGATACTGGTTATTTAAAATTTCGTTATATATGCATATGACATTATAATGATCCTATTTGATTAAGATGTTAACGTGTTGACATACTAATATCCATGGCTGATCCAAGTTTCGGGTAATCAAAATAGAATTATCAATTAAAAAGCAACAACTTGTTGGGCCTCCCTATGAAGCTGCCCGTAGCCTCTGCGGCTATGAAGCTGCCCGCAGCCTCTGCAGTGCTGTTTCGATCCCCGGCCACCAGCGAGCATCCCACATGGCACGCAGACCTCTCCTGCCACGCCCCCGCTGCTCCCCTCAGCAGTGTACTTCGTCAGTCTGCCTGTTCTGCTCCCTGCTCTGGCTCTGGTGAATTCTCTCACCCTCCTGTGCTTCTGACTGTACCCAGTGCTTGTATAAATAAATAAATAAATCTTTAAATTTTTTTTTTTTTTTTTTTTTAAAAAGCAACCACTTGTTTAAGAAGACACTTGATAAACAGACATGCAAATGGCAGGTAAAAACCTGGCTGGCTGAGAGCTTCCACTTAAATGAATATTAGCAGGGGCTCCTGAAAATATGCTTTTGCGAAGTGATGTAAATAAAGACACTCAATTTGAAGCGCTTATGAACTCCTTCCCCATAGTCCTGAGTCAATCTCCAGCTGCAGGTACCATGTCTAAGTGGCCATTCTTTCCCCACAGATGGACAGATACTAGAAGCTCTGCAAAAGGGTCAGTGCACTCTGTCTGTATGGCCAGTCTCTCAAGCCAAGAGGTTCATTACCTTCCACCAGTTTTGCTGCCAGTTGAACTGTATGATTGCCTTATTGTGGATGTGGATACCCCCTCACAATAAATTCCTATTGTGGCTCTATGCATTGGACATGAGTCCTGAGTAAAACTTCTCCACTTTGTGAACATTAACACTACTGACATACCAAACCTGATAAAACAGTTTTGTCCACCTACCTTTTTATTTGGTGATTGTTTTAAAACAAATGGCTTTTGGATTCATTCATTTTTATCTGTTTTTTTTTTTCTCTTTTCAATTTCAATAATTTCTGCTCTCATCTTGGGTATTTCCTTTCTTACACACGTTTATTTACTTTTCTGTTTACTCTTACTTAAAATGGAAACTTAGATTACTGATTGCATATGTTTCTTTATTTATGCCAATAACTACTATAAATCTCTAAGCCTTACATTTTTGTTTTTTTTAATTAAAGCAATATTGCATTATAATGTAAGTCTTTGTCATGCATCATCAAAAGTCAGCAAAAAAGTCATACGACCTTAAGTTCACCACTAAAAGCCCAATTCTTTGTCTCTTTTGCCCCCAGTCACCCATCTCCCTCCCCCATTGCCTGCTGGTAGCCACTACTTAGTCTTATAGTTCAAAAGTTTATTTTTTTGGTTCATCTGTTTGTCTTCTCAGTTTAACACTTTTAAGTGAAATCACATAGTTTTTGTCTTTTTCCTTCTAACTACTAAGCACTACTTTAGAGACAACCCACAAAATATTTTCCTGCAGTTTTATTGAGAAATCATCGATATACATCACTGTATAAGTTTAAACCCAGGGGTTTGATAGATTGTTTTCAGATGTCACTCCATTAAATGTTTTTTGAGTCTTCCTAACTAACTTACGGGTTATTCAGAAGTATGTTGCTTAGTTTCCAAATAATGAGTTTAACTTCTCTTTGGAGGATATACATTGTGTAGTTTCTAGCATGTTAAATTTCTTAAGGCTAGTTTTATATCCCACAACATGTCAATCTTGGTGAATGTTTATGTGCATTTTAAAAAAAAATACGTAATCGGCTGTTGTTCATATAATGCTCTGTAAATTTCCCTTGGGACAATGTGGTTATGTTGTTCACCTCCTCCACATTCTTAATGATTTTTCTGTCCACTTCTATCAATAAGAGAGAAATGTTAACATCTCCAATTAAATTTGTGAATTTTCCATTCTCTCTTATAGTTCTATCAATTTTGGTTAATAGATTTTAATGTTGTTGAGTAAATACACATCCAGCTTTGTGATTAGGTGAGAATTCATCTATAATTGATCATTCGTCAGTATGTAATATTCCTATTTACTCCTGGTAATATTTTTTAATCTGCTTTGTCTGCCATGTATTTCTTTTAGTTGTGAGCAAAATTCAGGTGAGAAGAAATGTACTAAAAGAAACTTCTATTTTTCAAGTACAATGTGGGTGAAGTACACACAACTCAGGGCAGTCTCTCCAGACACAAAAGTATTTAAAATTGAATTAGTGTCAGTTGTGGCAGAGAAGCTGAGCAGAAGAGACCTGATACTCCAAACAACAGATAGACTGGTTGCCGGGTTACCAGGCCGCGCTAAAAGCTGTGCGAGAGAGGCGGTTTTGAAACCTCCAGCCCTACCAGCATTCCAGCTGACCCCATAGGAAGTAGCCCAGTAAATGATGTAAATAACAAATTGTTATTGCTTTAAACCAGTAACTTTTGCAGTATTTGCCAATCAGCAATAGATCACCAAAGCAGGGTTGGAGAGTGAGTCAGAACATAGAATTTTCTTCTACATTTAGACAAAAAACCACATCAAAATTCCTTGTCTGCAAAAAATTAAAATGGGGAAACTGTAAGGACAGGTCAGGTTATGATCTTAATATCAAAGAGCATGGCATGCCATGCAAAAGAAACATAAAGAACATACTTTGAAAGTAAATGCGATTCAAAGAACCAAATTATATTTTCCTTTTGAGCTTCACCCAAGTCTAAGGACTGGACTTATAATAACATAAGATCAAAAAGCAGACATTTTAATAACAATTGAATGGAGAGGTAATGGAGCAAATGCACATATTTATTAGCTATTTTGATGCCATCATTTTAAATTTTTCACGTTTTTCTCTTGGAAGAGTTGTGTTTTTCTCATTTATCCATAGGAATTCTTCATATATTTCTGACATGACCCACTTGTTGTACATATGTATTGGAAACAGTTTCTCCTAAGTAAGTTTCCCTTTTACTCTTATAATGGTGGTGTATTTTAATGAACTGAATGTAATGCCTAATTTTAATGTTTTGGGGTTTATCTTATTTTTAATTTATGCTAGTGCTTTTATTTTTGGCCAGCTTAAGCAATATTTGTATATTCTAATTTCATGAAGACATGTTTCCTCCCAAAAGACTCTTTGAACTGTTTTTTTCAGAATATCAATTCAAGATGAAGTTGAATCACGATTCATTTTCTTCCACATATTCATATATACATATATATGTAATAAACTCAGTACCATTTAATAAAGAGAACAC